>NC_141679.1:59538855-60747188 GCF_028749965.1 Puma concolor | reverse complement strand
GACTACATGTCCTAAACAGGATGGGCAGGAAAGGCTTCCCTGAAAGAGGAGACAGTATAGTTGAGACCAAAAGTGTAATAATAGCTGGTACTTGCACAGCATTTGCTATGGGCCAGGTGCTAAGTGCTTTATATATATCTTAACTCATAACAACTTTGTCAGCTTGGTAATACTATTTTCCGCATTCCCGTTTCACAGAGGAAGAAACGGAGGCATGGCAGATTCAAAAATGTACTCAAGCTCACACAGCTAGTAAGTGGTAGTGTCAGGATTGCAACCAGACTACATGTAGCTCCAGGCTATTTCTAAGCATTAAGCCTCTTATAAGGGAGGAAGAGCCAGCTATGAAGACAGCATGGAGCCAGACAGCAGGAGCGGCGGTCCAGGCAAAAGGAGTACATGCAAAGGTCCTGAGGTGGAAAAGATCTCAGAATGCGTGAGGAATAGAAGGAGGCCTGTGGGGCAGCAGCGGGGCGAGTGAGGGCAGACACAATATGAGGACAGCAGAACGGTTTGGAGAGCAAAGGGAAGTCCTAAAAGGGTTGGACAGTCAGGGAGTGCCTCTCTGTTCCCCAGTCTTCTAAATGACTTGCCTTAGGATGGGGCAGAGAGTCTTAAAGGGACAGATAAAGGAGGGGATGCAGGTGCCAGAGAAAGGAACACAGCAGAAAGAGCACGGATAGTTAGGGTACAGCTAGGTTATCTCATTCCCAATTTGCATAGGACGAGCCTTGTGTAGGCCTTATGCCTGTATATCATGATTCATAGTTTCCTCTTTCATTTTCAAAGGTGCCTAGGTTTGTATGAGAAATGATCAGACACCCTGATGAAAGGGGGTTTAGGGGAAAGCTTTGCTGGTCTGGTAGAGATCACTCTTTCCTCAGTTTACCCAAAACTTCACTACATCCACACCATGCATTGCTGCTTTTGGTGTTGGTTTTGTGAATTTGGTCCAGGCAGGCATGTGGGCAAGAAGGCCCAGTCACATGTGGCTCAGCAGAGGGCCTGGCACGTAATTGGCACTCAACGATGCATGGGGAGCGATATATTCATAAGAACAACATTATTCAGTACCTCGCTTTTCCCCTGTGTAGGGGACCAGATCTTCTCGGTCCTTAAACTCCTTTGCTTGCTTTTCCAAGTGATCCAAGAGCTCCTCCCTTTTAAAGGGGCCCGTGGGCGCCTTGGTGGTCTGATCCTTCTGCCTCAGGCCTGCGGGCAGCAGTGCATTCTACAGTGGAGGTTGTGGGGCCGGGGGACATACACAGAGAGAGAGAACGAAAGAGAAAGAGAGTGGTCAGCTGCTGAAGACTTGCATTTCTCCCAAAATTCGTCATTGAACAGTGGGATCTTAGAGCCCAGCAAATGGATCCAGGTCGCTCATTTACATGTGAGGAATCTGACACCCAGGAGGGGCAGGGACTTGCTCAAGGTCACCCTGCAGACGAGGGGCATAGCTAGGCTGGGACTCAGGTCTCTTAATGGTCCAGAGTCTCTAAACCTGCAATGTTTCTGAAGGCAAGGGGGTGAGGAGGCAGCCGACATGGAGCTGAACAGAGAGGGGCTCTCCAAGAGCATCTGTGAGTCTGAGTCTGATTAAGTTGGCATTTGGATGCAGGAGGATCGTTCCAGCTATTGTGTATACAGTGGCTGGGGAAAGAAGCCCGAGGGGCTTGAGTTAGGGCCCTGGATGCAGTATGAGGCAAGAAGCGACAGACTCAATAACCAAGCGGCAGGGGGTGGGGGTGGGGTGGGGGGGGGGTGGGGGGAAGGCTCAGCAGGGGTGGGTGAGGCATGCTTTGGGGCTGTATCCCTGGACGGCCCTCCCCGGCTGCTTTCCACCCTCCTGACAGGCTGTGCTCCTGCCTCTCTGTTAAATATTTTGAATGTCGCCCTTGGAGATGGGTCTCTCAGGAAAGATAGCATCAACCAATCACCGTGTTCCTTCTTCAAACATGGTTAGGCTTCTAGGTGTGGGCTAGAATTAGGGTAGATTTGAGTCACACAGGCTTCGCTCACCTCAGCCCCCAGGACCTTGGAGATTCAAAGAAGTTTAGGGTTGCAAGGATGCTTAGAAGTTGTCGAGGGCACACACCTTCCCTTCAAGGGGAAACTGAGGCCCGGAGCAAGGAAAGATTTGCCCAAGGAGTTCCAGGGGCAGATCTAGAACAAAAACCAGGGCCCTTCTCTAGATACGGGGGGGAGGAGGGCAGTCTTCATTTCCAAATCATTGCTCTCTCCCCACCCCCTTTCATTTGGGAACGTGGTGGAGGATACCTAGAAGGCAGAGGTGAGGGGAGCCTCACCTCACTTCTTGCCGCACCCCCACACTGGCTAACCTGGAGAGCCAACCCACCTCCAATCTCTGTACCATCAAAATGCATAGCTTCAGCCACCTCCACACACGCCAGATCCTTTTGCAAGCCCCCTCTGAGAGGGGATGATACCAGGTTTACGAAGACGGCTGTGTGCCTGGCACACCGAGAGCTAAAGCTTGGGAGGGCAATACTGCTGCTTAACTGCGGTGTGGTTTTTCACAAGATGTTTTCCCACTGTTGACAGCGTGTTCCAGTCAGACACTGGCTGCAAATGGACTCGGGCTGTGAGTCAGCAACAACATCTGGGAGTTGGAGCATGTGATGAGAGGATGGCCAGTAGGTAGAAAATCAAGCCGTGACCGATTTGGGGGTGAACATCAGGAACACAAGAGATGCCACGGACACCCCAGTCTCCCTCGAGCGGTAGTCCTCGGGTACCGTCCACCATGACACGTGGGACAGATGAGGCCCACAGGGGAGGCAGGCTTCCGAGGACACATCCTGGATGAGCTGTGTGTCCACTCCCTCTCCCCCGCGTTGGGCCACTCATGGCGACTCAAGTGAGAGAGAGAACAGCCCAACTGTCCTGCAAACCTCCATCTGTGATTATCCACGGTGAGCAAAGCAAAGTCTCTGTGACGTGCCTGCACCTCACAGGTGACCCCCATCAGGCTTACGCCCAGGCCTGAGGCAGTGCTGGCTCTAGTTCTTTAGTCTTGGGCAGGTCACCTGATCTCACCGGGCCTCCATTTCTAGGGCTGTAAGATGTGAGTAATGATAGCTGTTCTCTTGGAACTGTTGAGGAAGTTAAATGAGATAATGCACGAGGAGTGCTTAGCTCACTGCCAAGCACTCCCAAAGTACTACTTATAATCAGGTGAAATACATTTTCCCAGGAGACTGGTTACCCAAATACGTATGTTGAAAGGGAGATGTATTATCCAAACATATCTCAAAATTCAGAAAATGAAGATGTACAAATATAAAATGAAGTACGCACTGAAAGCAAGTGTTTTCCCAATGATCCCCACCAAGATGACCTGATAGATTTCTGTCACTGTAAAGGGTTTTGACGGCAGTAAGGTGCTGGGGCACATGCTGGCCCCTAAGGGCTCAGTGCTAGGAGAAACCCACCAGGCTGTAACTGAGGGGGAAAGGGTTTGCCAACTCACATCATTTTGGAATATATCTGATAGAGGTCACTGACTTACTTAAAGTAGGGTCTCTTAACCTTGGCGTAATTCACATTTTGGGCTGGGTGATTCCTTGTCGTGGGAGCTGTCCTATGCACTGTCAACTGTTCACCAGCATCTGTGTCCTCTACCTCATGGATGCCAGTAGCACCTCACTTTCACGATGTGACAGCCACAAATATCTCCAAACATTGCCAGATGTCCCCTGGGTAGCAAAATCACCCCTAATTGAGAACCACTGTTTTCCTCTTTTTTAAAAAAGTTTATTTATTTATTTTTGAGGGAAAGAAAGAGCGCACAAGCCAAGGAGGGACAGAGAAAGAGCGAGAGAGAGAATTCCAAGCAGGCTCCACACTGTTAGCACAGAGCCCGATGTGGGGCTCGATCCCACCAACTGTGAGACCATGACCTGAGCTGTAATAAGAGTTGGACACTTAACCGACTGAGCCACCCAGGTGCCCTGAGAACCACTGTTAAACTGAAGCCCATATCATTGCAATAGGGAAATAAAGATGTTTTTAATGTCCTTTAAAAATACTACTTATATAGCATGTTAAAGTATGGCTTCATTTATTTACATCTTTTCTGAAAGCAGTTGGTTTTTTAAGAAATAAAAACATCAGGGGTGACAGGGTGGTTCAGTCGGTTAAGCATCCAACTCTTGATTTCAGCTTAGGACATGGTCTCACTGTTCATGAGATAGAGCCTCTTATTGGGCTCTGCGCTGACAGCATGGAGCCTGCCTGGGATTCTCTCTCTTCCTCTCTCTCTGCCCCTACCCTGCTTGTGCATGTATGTATACACACACACACACACACACTCTCTCTCTCTCTCTCTCTCTCTCTCTCTCTCTCTCAAAATAAAATAAATAAAAGAAACAAAAACATCAAAGGCCTTTTCTCACAATTCTTAGCTTATTGGATTTTAAAAGTAAATATTGAGAATATCAGCCTCTTTAGGAGTTAAAGTTTTTTCCTCCATTAAATGGTACATTTAATAAAACATAACATGGTATTCAATTAAAACCAAACAGAAGTGAAATAAGTCATACAGAAAAAGACAGATACCATATGTTTTCACTCTTATGTGGATCCTGAGAAACTTAACAGAAGACCATGGGGGAGGGGAAGAGGAAAAAAAAAAAAGAGAGGGAAGGAGGCAAACCATGAGAGACTCTTAAAAACTGAGAATAAACTGAGGGTTGATAGGGGGTAGGAGGGAGGGGAAAGTGTGTGATGGGCATTGAGGAGGACACCTGTTGGGATGAGAGCTGGGTATTGTATGGAAACCAATTTGACAATAAATTTCATATTAAAAAAAAATAAAGCTAAATGGAAAAAAAAAAACAAAAAACCAAACATAGTTGCATATTTTAAAACTCCTGGTTATTTCTCATTTTAACTTGTTTTCAAAAATTGGCATGTGACCTCACATGATATACTAAACTTAAGTCCAAATGGATCAAAGATCTAAATGTAAGAGCTAAGACCATAAATTTTTTAGAAGAAAACAGGCATAAATCTCTGTGACTCTGGATTAGGCAATGGTTTCTTGGATATGTTACTAAAACAATAAACAACAAAAGAAAAAAGTCAATAAATTGCCTTCATCAAAATAAAAAATGTTCATGTTTCAAAGGAGACTATCAAGGATATGAAAAGACAACCCACTGGGAGAAAAGTTTTACAAGTCATCTATCTGATGAGGGTCTAGTATCCAGAATACGTAAAGATCTCTTACAACTCAAAATATAAAACAAATAAACCAATTTTAAAATGGGCAAATGATCTGAATAGACATTTCTCCAAGAGAGACACAAAAACGGCCAATACACATAAAAAAGATGCTCAACCCTATTAGCCATCAGGGAAATGCAAATGAAGCCCAGAACGAGACACTACTTCAGACCCACCAGAATGATTATAATAAAAAAGACAGGGGCACCTGGGTGGCTCAGTCGGTTAAGCTAAGTTTCTGACTGCCTTAGGTCATGATCTCAGGGTTCACGAGTTTGAGTCCCGCGTCAGCCTCTGTGCTG
Organism: Puma concolor; assembly: GCF_028749965.1. Lineage (NCBI taxonomy): Eukaryota > Metazoa > Chordata > Mammalia > Carnivora > Felidae > Puma > Puma concolor. The sequence continues at coordinate 60,741,639 of NC_141679.1, read as the reverse complement.
ACAGCTCAGAGCCTGGAGCCTGCTTCGGATTCTGTGTCTCCCCCTCTCTGCCCCTCCCCTACTCATGCTCTCTCTCTGTCTCTTGGTAATAAATGTTAAAAAAATAAAATAAAAGACAGATAATCACAAGTGTTGATGAGGATGTGGTGAGAGTGACACCCTCATGCACTGCTAGTGGGAATGCAAAACGGTGTGGCCACTTTGGAAAACAGTCTGGCAGTTTCTCAAAAGCTTACACATAGTTATTATATAGTGCAACAATACCCACTCTAGGTAATCTCTCTTACCTAGAGAGATGAAAGCAGATGTCCATACAAAAGAGAAATGAAAGCAGATGTCCATACAAAAACTTATAAATGAACTTTATATATTATTCAGAATAGCCAAGAAGTTGAAACAACTCAAATGTCCATCAAGTGATGAATGGATAAGCAGAATGCAGTACATCCACACGACAACACTATTTGGTGATATAACAAAACAAAACAAAACAAAACAAAAAAAAGTAGTACTGACATATGCCACCACATAGACGAAACCTTGAAAACATGATGCTAAGTGGAAGAAGCCAGTCACAATGGACCACAGTACTTGAATCCATTTATATGAAGTGTCCAGAATAGTCAAATCTATAGACACAGGAAGTAGATTAGTGGTTGCCTCAAGCTGGGGAGGCTGGAGAGAAATAAATAGGGAGTGAGAGCTAATGGGCATGGGTTTATTAGGTGATGAAATTGTTCTAAAATTGATTGTGGTGATGTTTGTATAACTCTGTGAATACACTAAAAAACACTGATTTGTACATTTCAAATGGGAGAATTTTATAGCATGTGAATTATATCTCAAATAAAGCTGTTATTTATAAATGGCATACGTTATCTAGGGAAAAATTAGAAAAGTGGCTAATGCAGTAGCTAACTAAATGGTCAGGGACCACCAAGGGCAGAAGGCTCTTCGTGTGCCAGTGGTCAGCAGTGATGCTGAGACTGGCCAGGCTGGAGCTGGCCAAATTTAAAATGGTGTCCTGTTTGATGATGTGATAAGCCTCACCAGGTAAATTAGTCATTGAGAAGTTAAATGGGTAAGAAAATACTGCCTTGGATGTCTCAGGACTCTTAAAACCTAAAACTGAGTCTCAGACCCAAGCTATCCAATAGGGAAGGTAAATACTACAACCATTTTCTTGGTGGCTCTGACTAGGAGAGTTATTTTGTGAACAGGTATATGTAGAGATGTATCTTTCATTCTTGTATTGCTTGTTCATTCAATAAATATCTGTGGGTATTATGTATCCAGGTTGCTAACAGGCAGGGACAGGACCCCGCAAAGAGATATCTAGTTTGGAGCAACTGGGGAGGGGGCAGGTAAATGGGGGAGGTGAATTGAGAGGAAAGTCTCAACTCCTGCATGTATGGAAAACTCTGCATTGCTTTGGTTTTCAAGTTAATCAAGATCCTAAAAGGAGGTCTATTTCACTGAATAGCAGAGAACGTCTATCACTCGCCTCCACATTACCTGTTAAGGTTGTATACTTCCACACTGCCTGCGGTAACTGGAACCTCTAACCTTGAAAGAATTTGTCTCGTTCTCCTCATCTTAAAGTGTGTACAGGGTTAATCTGCTGGGCAGGTCCTTCTTTGTAGTAACTTCAAAGGGAAGCATCAGTGTGGCTTCTCCAGGGCAGTGATCAATTAATTCTGCATTAGGGGAATAGGTATTTACTTGCACACACCACACATGTATCTCCACTCCAAAGACAGGTTGGTTAGGGATGAGATTTTCTTTGGGAGACAACCTTGTTAGGTAGGACTCAAATCATGTCTTCATGTCCTTACAGTTGGAAATGTACTCCTATGAGGAGGGCGGCTCTCTGATCTTAGGCTAAAATTACATCTGGTAGTTGCTTGTGGGGTGATGGGGTCTGTGGCACACTACAGTGCCTCTACACGACTCAACTCCAGAGAATTATTGCCATGTAAGAATATGGGTGACACCATTAGATCTGCTCATCTTTATGTGGAAGCTCTTGGTTTTTAAATATTGGCACAAAATCCAAATATTTTAAAAACCATGTTCAGGTCAAATAAAACACATCTGCAGTCCAGACCAAGTCCGTGGGCTACCGCATTTTGCCATGTCTGACCTAAGGTTCCCATCAGACTAGAATTCAGTGTAGAGAAGGTCAAGATATTCATTCATTTATTTGACAAATATTTACTTGAGTGTCTTGCCCATGTCAGGCTCTGGGCTAGAGGAAGAAAGAAGTGTGTGTGTGTGTGTGTGTGTGTGTGTGTGTGTGTGTGTGTGAGTTTTAAATTTAGTGGTTTAAAATTTTTTAAAAACACATGAAAAGTTTAATATGTTTTTGGAAAAATCACAAGGAAAAAAAATTAGGCAATCTCTTTCGGTGTTTCCCTACTCTTGGGTTTTTAAATGGTGACTTCCTTCTAAATGTAAAATTAAAACTCGGATGTGCAGCTTGACAGGTTAACATCTTAATTTAACTTTCACACCCACACTCTGGGGTCCAGTTGTCCACAGGACAATGGAAACTTTGCTGTATCCTTAAATGTGCTGTTAGGAGCTCTAACACCCTGCCAACCGGTGCCCGTAAGACCACATATCAAATATCTGCACAATTATCATTGCTATAGATAGTTAGAGCTATGTCAGAAGCCATTCCAGCCAGGACCACTGTGGGCTTGTTGAGACGTGCACACATGTACAACGTGCAGGCAACACAGGCACACCACACACACACACACACACACACACACACACACACACACAAAATGTATTGAAAGGATTGTGGATTTCTGGCAGCTCAGTGCTGCAAAGCTCTAAGAGAGACTCTGGGCCAATTCTTTCATTTCCACTGAGGACACTGAGGCACAGAAAAAGCCAGGAAGCCTGAGTTCATATACGGATGACACTGTATTAGCATACCCAAGAATCAGTATGACTATTTCCAGACTGGTGACTAATCATACATAAATTGTCCCCTAATCTGATTCTTCACGGCAACAAAAAAACAAGCAGTTTTATCACTTTTCTTAAATAAATCAGCTTGTATCTAAAGACGAGGGAATGTTAAAGGTGCCCCCACCTTTAACTCCAGCTCCAGGAGACCTGGATTCCTGTTCTGTGACTGAACCACAACACGACTCCTCAGAAGAGGACAGGTCATGTGGTACAATCTCTGCTGCATACTGGGAGCAGCCGGCTGAGGGTCAGGGAGGGGAAGGGCCTAGTTTGAGGTCATATGCTGGACTGACAGCCTAAGACTCTTGACTTCCAAGCCACAGAAAATGTTCCATCCCACCTGACAGCCTTCCTCTAGGAACAGATCCTGGAAACCAGATGTGGTGCCGTATGAGAACCAGTTTTCCTCTCCAAGTGTTAGAAAGCCAGAGCTCACCTCCTTATCAAACTAGTCTCGGTTTGCAGATGGAGAAACTGAGGCCCAGAAGCATGGAGTTACAGTCCTGGGGGAAGAGTGAAACCCAGGAGGCTGAACTTTGCAAAATGCCTACTGACTTCTCTCCTCCACCCCATTTTAAACGACCTAACCCTGTCCTAGATGGCCCCTCTCCCTCCCCTTCCACCACATCTGCAAGACCAACATTTTATAGGCCAGTCACCCAATTAGAAGGTATCTGGCCACAGAATATCTTTTTAACTGGACTTGAGGACTTTTATTTTCCAGTTATCTCCCAGGTATGTTTTCCCCTTGTATAAAATGAGGCCCTCTAGCTCCTCAGGGCCTGGATGATATAGAGCACTCTGCCTCTGCATTCCTGACCAGTGACTTCTAGATCCCACTAGATATCATTCAGTGGGGCTTCAACAGAGCTCTCTTGTCTGTTGGGGGGGGGGCGGGCGGGGGGAGGACTTAACCTGAGAGTGTAGGAGGGTGCCACACCACTCCTATCCCAGGCACAGAGGGATAGGCAGGGTCCAAACCTTTAAGTGCCCCCCCCTCTTCGAACATATTCCCACCCCAACACACTCTGGGCATCTTCCCCCTTTCTCTTGCTCTCCAGAAAGATCCAGGCCTTTGGCTCCGCTGCCTTGACCTTGCTACGGGACCGGTGAAACCCAATAGTTGCTACTTCCCCCAGTTAACTTTTTAGGGCATTAGTGCTGACATTCAAAGGCACGTTTGTGGCCAAGTCCATTTGTGGTGGGGCTTATTGGTCCTAACAGCACACTTATCTCACTCTGGTGTTCATGGCACAAGGTGGGCCAAACCTTCCCTTCCCCCATGTTCTGATCCTCCTTTTCTGCCTCACATTCAAGAAAAATCTTCCACGTTCCCTGCTGTGCTGGGCCCTGGGCATCCTGAGACAATGAATGCGTGACTCTGCTCCACCGGGGCCCACAGCTAGAGGGGAGACACATGTCCATGTGTGAGCAATTGTACTCAGCTTCTTGGAGGAGGTGGTTCCTGAGCTCAGTGAGTCCCAGTGGACCAGGCAGGAAAAAGCCAGGTGAGGAGGACAGAGGAGAGGGTCTTACAGGGGACAGAAGCACATTACAGATGAGGGTGTGGCGGGATGAGGGGGCGTGGCCTGCTAGGGGAAGGAGTCCGGGTGAGTCTGAAGCTGCAGCATTCTGAAGTGTCTGCATCCTGTGCAGACCATCCTCCATCAACTGTCATGCCTCCAAGTGGGACCATCAGAGCTGCCTCCTGGCTGGCTTCCCTGCCTCATGCCTCTCCCTCTCCTTTCCCCTCCCGCCAGCCAGACAAACCCCCCCAACATCAACATCTGTGTCATTCCTCAGTACTGTCACAAATGCTCAGTGTCTCCACTAACCTCCAGAATCACCAACAAATTCATCAGCCAGGTACAGAGAACTTCTCATGATTTGACCCCAACACACTCCTGTCCTCAAGTGTTCCCTGTTCCAGCCTCTCTGGGCTGCTCCACATTCCACGGCCGCGCCCTGCTCTCACATCACCATGCCTGTGATCAGGCTGTGCCCTCTGCCTGGCATTCCCCTCCACCTACGCCCCTGAATTTGTCTTTTAAAGCCCTTCCCTCGGGCACCCTGCTCGGCCTTTGCAGTGCTCCCCACATCGATCCGGTAATTCTCTGTCCAAACTCTCCTAGGCTTCCTGCCAGTGCTTATGCAATGCTCATCGTATTCTGTCTTGGAGCACATCTATGCTGGATCTCTCCCTGAGGAGACAGAGTGCCCCTCAGGGGCCAGCTGCAATGTATATTTGTCCTCTCTGCATCCCCAACACCAAGCACTGTGCGCTAAGAAAATGTACTCTGAATAGTCCAGAGTCATACAACACTCTGCTCCAGCTCGGGAACGATGGTATCGCCCATACACCCTTCGGGTCAACATCACACCTGCTGCCCCAAGCAGGTTGGGGGTAGGGGGATACATGAGAGGTGCTAGGGTGGGGGTGTCCAGGATGGGGTTCACCCACTGACGGGGATTTTGGGAAATGCTAAACTGCCCTTTTTGTGATGTTTTCTTTAAGGGCCTGGATTTGGTTAATTTCCTGCCAACTTTTTTTTTTTTAATGTTTATTTATTTTTGAGAGAGACAGAGACAGAATGTGAGTGGGTTGGGACAGAGAGAGAGGGAGACACAGAATCTGAAACAGGCTCCAGGCTCTGAGCTGTCAGCACAGAGCCCGATGCGGGGCTCAAACTCACAAGCTGCGAGATCATGACCTGAGCTGAAGTCGGATGCTCAACCGACTGAGCCACCCAGGCGCCCCAATTTCCTGCCAACTTTTCTCACTCTGCCTCAGAGCCTTAGGCAGAGCAGGACATTAGGCCATCAAACTGGCAAACTCACAGTGACAGACTCCAAACAGTACCCGATATCATGTCTCCCCTTCTTTGGTAATAAAAGCACTCTACTCCTACAGCTGAGCAGAAAGCCACTCGGATTAAAGACGACTATTCCCAGGCCCCCTTGCAGGTAGGTTGATCCACAGAACTCAGCCCTGGTCCATGAGAAGGGTCTAACGGTGATTTCCAGTAACCTTCCTTAAAAGGCACTTACATAATGGCTTTTCTCCTTTCCTTTTTCTCCCCCTTCTCTCTATTCCGATGCCTTGTGTGCAGCTATCACGGCCGCCACCCTGGACCGTGAGGATGAAGACTACACCCCAGGGATGGCCAGAGACGAGCTGGATGGAATCTGGGACGCTGGGAAGTTTGGGGAGCTGAGCTCCATACCAGCCCTAAACTGCCCACTTCTGGACTTGTACTTGAGGGGTGAATAAACCACTGCTCAAGTAGTGTTATTTTGAGTCTCTTATACTCGTAGCCAAATTGCATCCTACCTGACAACCTAGGTTCTCATCCCAGGGCTGTGAGGCCACAAGAAGTGTGATGGTGCTCTCTGGCTTTGGATCCTCCTTCTCTAAAATGAATTTCAAAAGCCCTATTAGTGTCATACTGCGGAATACAGGTGTGAACTCCATACAGATAGAGCCTATTGCCAGGGAGTTTTATCATCATAGGGCATAATTGTTCATTTCCATTCAACCGACCAGCTACCGCATTATGGGGACACTCAGGATATCTGCATTTGATTGTGCAAGTTGTGCACTGCACAACTCCAAGGACATTATCTGCTCTCTGGTTTATGTGAACAACGTCTCCTGCAATGCACAACCTACACATCTATACCTGGCTGCCCTATATCTGGTGGTACAATGTGGCTTCAAATTTAGGAAACCTAGATTCTAGTGGGCAAATCATATGTTCAGTTTCGACAAACATTTGTCAAGCAGGTACTATGTGCCAGGTACTGGGTTAGGTGCTTTTCGTATATCTAACCATATTTATATATATTTGTGTGTGTGTGTGTGTGTGTGTGTGTGTGTGTGTGTGTGTATAAACAGAAACAAAAGCCTGTCATATGAAACAGAGCCTGAGTTGCAAACTAGGAGGCCTATAGTCCAAATAAATGCCAAGACTTGGGCTGGTTTGGTCTGTGCATTTAAATGTGGTATCAACATTTTAAAAAGAGGGAACTTGCACGTAAAAATTCAGATATCCACCATTTCTTGAAAAATTAAATGATCTGGCCATATTGAGCTTTCCCTTCCACATTGGCAACAACTGGTGGAGCTGAATGGCAAGTGCCCTTTAGTCAAACACAAAATGTCCTGTTTGCTTCTGTCCCCACTACCCCCTCCTGTCACTGACACGGGTCAAGAATCAGTTACCATTCATCACTGACTGTGTTGTTACTTATCTTCCTGGAAGGTTAAGTGGCAAGTGAAAACTTTCTTCTGTCCACATCTCTTTCAAGAGTGGAAAAGTGGGGGCGCCTAGGTGGCTCAGTCAGTTAAGTGTGAGACTCTTGATTTCGGCTTAGATCATGGTCGTGCAGCTCTTGAAATTGAGTCCCACATTGGGTTCTGTGCTGATAGCACAGAGCCGGCTTGGGATTCTCTCTCTCTCTCTCTCTCTCTCTCTCTCTCTCTCTCTCTCTCTTCTCTGCCCCTAGCCTGCTTGCTCTTTCTCTCTCAAAAATAAATAAATAAACATTAAAAATAAGAGCGGAAAAGTAAAAGATGAACCAGGATGGAAAAAGTAAAGATGAACCATGTGCCTCAAGAAATTGGTGTATCTCCCTCCCTTCATGTCTATTACCTATCTGATGTTGGGGGTGCTTGGTTTGCTGCCTCTCAAGCAGACAGTGTTCACAGAGTGGGAGAGATGGGGAAGAGACTAGAAGGCAGGGTTTAAACTTTAGCTACTGTGATTTTTTTCTTTTTAAGGGTGATCTGAATAAAATAAGGTAAAATTTTTACTTTTGTTAAACGCAGATGATGGGAGCATAGGTATTGTCTGTACCTTCCTATGGGTTTTGAATGTTTCCCATTAAAAATGTCAAAAGAAAACTGCTCAGTGTCCTCAGTGTGGGGCAGGTGCAGTGCTGGGGGCTTGGTGGGAGGGCAGGGGGGGGGGTTGGGAGAAATGGGAGGGTTTTGAACTGAGGAGTGAAGGGCTTCAGGACCACCAGGTCTCCTAGCAAAGAAGCAGGAGAAGAGGGACCAAGGAGAGAGGAGGGCTCTTCGGAGAGGCTAGAGAGGGGTGTGGGGAGCTAGTCATGGGGCCAGAAGACAGAGCTTAGGGTGGGGACACACTGACACCTGGCCTCACTCACCCTCCCCCTGCCAGGCCCATCCTTGGTTCTGTGCATGGCCGGCAGTGTTTCTAAGGATGTGTGCCTATTTTTAGAGCAGAGATTTATTTCTTTCCATTTCAACTGTTTACTTCTGTCCTGGGCTTGCAATTCTGCTGGTTTGTGTTACAAGGGAGAACCATAGCCCTGTGGACCAAACTTGGCTGCTTCCTGCATGGCCAAGAGTGTCCTCTGGCTTACTGGGTGCCATTTAGGGCATGAGTAGGGAGGATTTTATGATTTTGTGGAGTCTGATGGGAAGTACAGTGATGTGACAGGAAGTCCCAAGTTCTCATCCTAGGTCTCTGGCTGACTTGCTGTATGACCTTGAATAAGACCTCTGTCCTCTTTGGGCTTCAGGGGTTTTGTTGTTGTTTTTTCATCATTAAAATGTCAATATTACCACTTACCTCATAGGGTTGGTATGAGGAGTCAATGAAATGCATAAAGCACCAAGTGAATGAATGACATGTGTCCGGGAGGGACGCCATAAATGTGGGTTTCTTTCCCTGCATCATGTACCTTTATGCAAGGGGCGGGGGAGGGAGGGTTAGAGGGTTTCTAAGGGTCCTTCCAGCTCTGAGATTCCGCAGTTCGAAGTTTTCTCTTTCATCATTTCTTCCTGCAGTTCATGGCCCCTTGTTCTCAGAGCTCTTGATGTATATTGTGGACTAAGAGAAAGAGGTCTGCCTGAACTTGGCCTGTAGCCTACCAGTTGTGTGATTCTGGGCATCTATTTCTCTTCGTAGGATGGTTTCAACCCCAACCTTGAAGGACCAATCTCACAGGATCCTTGTAGCAATTTTATGAGATGATGCCCATAAAACACTCAGCACAGTGCCTGGCATGTAAAGAAGATCTCACCTCAACAGAGAATATAGCTATTATTACCATTATCATTACTATTATTATTTCGGGCCCTGCAGGGGGACTGTAGTTTTGCACTGTTGTTTCTGTGGCTATAACGTGCCATGGAGTCCCGATGGCTGACTTCAAAACCAACTCATAGAACTCTATTTCTTTATAAGGTTGGGATTATCTCTACCAACTTCCCTCTTGCTAATATTTTAATCCTTTTACTGAGACACTTAAGAAAAAGTCTTCCTTTTCCCCAAAGCTTCACTATCAAGAAGCAATATTTACAAATAAACTCTTTAACTTGATGGTATTTTTCTTTCTTTTTTTTTAAAGATTAGTATTGATGGAGAAACTAACACAACTTCAAAGGAAATCATATTGGAAAAAACAACCTGCTGGCAACTCCCCCCTCTACCCCCTGGGCGGCCCCATCCCACATGTGCTCCTAGGAGGCTGTGGTCGACAGCACAGGCTAATGGCTCAGGACTGTGGGCTGGAATCCCAGCACTATCTGTGTTGCATCCTGGGCAGATTATTTCATCTCTCTGGGCCTCGGTTTCCCCATCTTTAAAATGATGCCCATGACGGATCCTCTCAGAGGAATGAAGGAGATCAGCTATGCAAAGCTCTGCCCGTGGCACAACCAGGAGATGTTAGCCATCTATTGATCCCATAAGAGCCTGCACACTGGTCCTGGCACAAGTCACAGCGTGACCTGTCATTCTTGAATGTTTCTGTGTGTTGCCCATTTTCCCCACTGCCTGGTGCAAAGGCGATCTGAACCAAGGAGTTGGCTCGGCCTCAGAGCAGCATCCACTTCACTCCAGAGAGAGAGAGAAAGGGCAGATCCTCTTGGGGAATCAGTCAACAGCGGATACTTTTAGCACAAGGAGCATTCCTCTCCCGCGGGAGTCCGAGTGCAGCAATCTCATGATAAGCTCGAGTTTTTCCAGGCCGCAGAGTGAGAGATAGAAAGTTTCAGGGACTTTTTTTTTTTTCTTCTTTTTTTCATGCGCACAAGCTTGGAACCCTCTGCTGCAAACAAAGCTGCCTTCCAACTCCGAGTACTCTACCCTGTCACGTGACACCGGGGCTTAACAATTGCATCACTGAAAACCTAACCCTCTGAAGCGTCAGCTGAATTCAGGTAACAAGATCGCCAGCAATAGCTCATAAAATCATAGCTGGTTAGAGCCGGAGGGGATGTCTGAAGGCACCTAGGCTGACTGCATCCCTTTCACAGATAGGGAAACTGAGCCCTGGAGAGGGAAAGCGCCTGCCTGAGTTGGGAGCAGAGCCAGGACTGAACCTGGACCGCACTGCAGGTTGCATCCAGGAAGAAAGGAGGATGGTCTGCCATACAGCACTCTCCCCAGTAACAAAACCAGAGCACATCTGTGGCTCAAACTATCTTCCTGAGACACCCATGAAGCTTCACAGGGGCTCTCAGAACCACATCATGGCTCATCCACTGCCTAGATGTGGGACCTTAGGCGATTTACTTCACCTCTCAGTTTTCTCATCTGGAAAATGCCTGCATCACAGGATTATGATGATGGTTGGATGAATTAATATTTTCAAAGTGCCCAGAATGCTGCCTGTGTGCAGAAATTGCCATACAAGCATGTGTTAAACAGAAATGAAAATGCAAGCCATAGAGCGTGCAACAGACAGGGCAGTGGACCCGGGGCCTGGTCTGGTTCTGTTGGACATGTGACCTAGAGCAACCTCCTTCCCCTCTCTCGGTCAGCTCCTTCTCTGAAAGCTGGGGACATGGGCTCTCCTGGTCCCTGTGCCCCTCCCAGGTGCCTGGCTCCGACGCCTCTCCTGGTCTGCATACCTTTGGCCTCTCCCCATGCTGACCTCACAACTCGGGCCAAGGGTGGGTGAAACCGAGCTGGAATGTTTGCACTCTCAGAAAGTAGGGAGGCCCACTAGATCTCTTCAAAAGTCACACACTGACTTGCAAATCAGGTAACAGAGACATCTCCATGAAGGGGCCAATTGTGTGGCTGGGACAAAAAAACCCACTGGCCTCTGTTACCTCCTATCCTCTTTCTGACTGCTCTTTCCTTGTCCTTGAACTTAGAGAGAAAGGGGTCTTTGAAAACGTCCATTTTGAAACCACAATGGTATGAGAATCACAGGTCTCTGATTGCTCAACCCTCCTCCAAATCCAAATGCGCATTTACTTTCCTCCTGCCAGAGTGGAAGTTGTGTGAGCACCTGAAGCCTGCCTGGAATCTGAGTCTCCACGCCCTGGTCCCATGACCTGGGTAAGTTAGCTTTCTGGGTCCCGGGCTCTCTATCCCTCCAGGGGGCACCTACCTTCTTGTTGACCTTCTGGGCGGAGGGCTGGGGGAAGCTGGCTGTGTGAGAAGCACAGGGGCTCTGGGGATTTGCTGCTGAGGCCAAAGACTTTGAATTTGGGTGGGGTGACTGGCAGAACTCTTTGCCAGGTTAGAGATGAAACAGAACTCCCAGCTGGGGCTCAAGCAGACCTTAGGGCCCACGCCCCCAGTTCTGAAAGGGCTCTTCTACCCACCCCCTCTACTGCTCGGGTCTGATGCTTGGCTCCGACCCTTGGCATCACCTACCTTACTTGCAGACACAGCCTCATCTAACCCCATCTCCACCCGGGGGCTCGGAGCAACTCCAACAGCCAGAGAAGGCCGGAGGCAGCAGGCCTTGCGGGGCCTCTGGGAGCCTGCACTTCTCTGTCCCAGGAACAGAAACATTCTACAACATGGTGGGAAGTTGCAGAGAAGGGCAGAGCCCTTCCTTATCTTCAGAAAGGAACTCTCCCACCACCTGCTGGGCCTTCCACCTTTCCCCCATCTCACTGGCACCTGCTCTGGTCATTGGTTCTCAGAGCTCCTGGAACCAGCAAGCTCACCAAGTCACTGCCCCTCAAAGATTCCTCAGGCCTACGGAGAAAAGTCTAAACTCTTTGGCTGGCCCTGCAATCCCCCTCCCTCCACCATTATCCAGCCTAAACCTCCTTCCAAATTCATCTAACCCCCTACACAAACTGCACTGAGATTCTAGTTACCATCCCCAATTACCTTCTGCACATGAGACTTTGCTCATGGCTTCCAATTGGCCTAAAATTCTTTGTTTTTATTCTTGACTCGGAAAAACCCCAGGGCCCAGTGCATCAATCATCTGCTCTGTGGAGCCTTCCGCCAGTAAGAACCAGTCCTTTCCCTGAGCTCCCTGTCTGGGTCCATTTAGGACATGTGTATCATGCCTGCACTCCCAGCCTGAGTGGGCTGAGCACTGAAGGGCAGAGTCCCTGCCAGGCTCCCGTGGTGGTGGCCAGCACAGGGCCTGGCACCTGACAGGTAACTAAGCCATGTTTACTGAGTTGACAAAAGTAGCTACACCCTCCTTTTGTTCTCACTTTTTTTTTTTTTTAATTTTTTTTTTCAACGTTTATTTATTTTTGGGACAGAGAGAGACAGAGCATGAACGGGGGAGGGGCAGAGAGAGAGGGAGACACAGAATCGGAAACAGGCTCCAGGCTCTGAGCCATCAGCCCAGAGCCTGACGCGGGGCTTGAACCCACGGACCGCGAGATCGTGACCTGGCTGAAGTCGGACGCTTAACCGACTGCGCCACCCAGGCGCCCCTGTTCTCACTTTTTAAAGCTGTTCATTCATATAATCCTATGTGACAGTGGTCTCAGATCAAATTACAACAGAATAATCTCACAGCAATAGAGCTGGAAGCTTGCTTACTCCTTGCCTAGAGCACTCGTTTCTCCCAAAGCCCAGGCTTCTGGGGAGCGGGGGTACAGGGGAGGGAAGAGGAGACCTAAGCCTCTCGCACCAACACTTCCTCCCAGTCCCCTAGAGCAGTCTCATCAGAGGAACCGTCCGTGGCTGCACAAGGGGAAGTCATGAATAGCAAGAGAGATCTGTCATTCTATGGGGCCTGGGACCCAGGGACCCTAGAGTAGGAATCTGGGTTTTCTAGAAATACGACACTTAATTGAATCTGGAGATAAGACGAGGTTATAAGCTCAGGGCAGCTTAGCCCTGAAGGGAACAACCAACTCCATCATTTCATGGCTGGGGGACACTGAGGCCTAGGGAAGGACAGCAACTAGCCCAAGGTCACACGGAGAGAAAGAGCCAGGGCCAGGGCTGGAACTGCAACATCTAACCTCTTGTGTTTCTCCTGCTAACCTACACTCCCCCTACACTAGCTGTGATTACTTGAGGGCTAGTGAAATGGTATGGTAGTGTTCTTTTCTTTACGGATCACTGTTAAACCACAGTTGGACAATGACAGGTTAAAAAAAAAAAAAAAGGTGTGAAACATTCCACTATTTTTTTTTTTAATACAGAATGTTTTACAAATGTGTGTGTCATTCTTACTCAGGGGCCATGCTAATCTTCTCTGGGTTATTCCAGTGTTAGTATATATATGTGCTGCTGAAGCAAGCACTGAAATGTTCCATTTTTTCTTGATGTTTATTTACTGAGAGAGAGAGAGAGAGAGAGAGAGAGAGAGAGAACACAAGCAAGGGACAGGCACAGAGAGAGAGGGAGAGAGAATCCCAAGCAGAGTCTGGGCTGTCAGTACAGAGTCCGATGTGGGGCTCAATCTCACAAACCATGAGATCATGACGTGAGCCGAGACCAAGAGTCAGAAGTTTAACCGACTGAGCCACCCAGGCACCCCTGAAATTTTTAGTTAAAAATATATATAAATATATGAAATGGAAAATTCCGTTAATTCAATACTATTCATTATCTACTTTCTCTGGGCTGAGCATTGACCTGGGTACTTGGGGGTAAATAGAGGACGAAGGCCCCTGTCTAGTAGGCCACCTGGGAATCCCTTTCTCTGCCCTGCTCGTGGCTTCGAGGTGGCTGGCCAAACCACAAGCTTGATCAGGGAGCCTCCTGCCGCTTGCTACTGTCATCCTGACTGCAGAGGCAAATTCTGAGCATTAAACACACTCCTTAAATGTGCCAAGCATGAAATGCAATGATAAAAACATATTCCACAAGTGAAAGGGGCTCTTCTAGTACTTGATTTCTCTGTTAACTCATTCCATGACACATGTTTCCTACTACCCTAACACAACCAGCTGGATAGAATGGTGGAATTGGCTTTTGCAGACTTCATTACAGTGCCAACCAGGTAGCAGTACCTTGTAGGGCTGGGGCAAGGTTCTCCAGAAGATTGTATCTGGTTTGAAACAGCGTCCAATTATATGGTGCTGTTTCTCCCCTAGCCAGGATTCACGGGTCCAGGAATCAAGGGTAGAAATGGCAGTGACACCCCTTACTATTACCGCTGGTGACCCACTGGCAAAATTTTTTCTTCCTGTTCCTGTGACCCTGTGCTCTTCTGGCCTAGAGGCCTTAGTTCCAAAGGGAGGAAGGCTTCCACCAGGAGACACAATAATGATGCCATTGGACTGGAAGTTAAGTCTGCCCCCTGGCCACTCTGGGCTCCTCATGCCACTGAATCAATAAGTGGAGAAGGAGTTTCTGTACTGGCTGGGGTGACTGATGTTGATTAGCAGGGGGGAACTGGACTACTGCCCCACAGCGGAGGTAAGGAAGCGTTTGTCTGCAATACAGAGATTACTTAGGGCCTTCTTACTGTTACCAGGTCCTGTGATTGAAGTCAATGGAAAACTACAACAACCCAATCCAAGCAAGGCCGCTAATGGTCCAGACCCTTCAGGAATGAAGGTTTGAGTCATCCAACCAGGCAGAGAATCATGCCCAACTAGGTGCTTGCTAAAGGCAGAGGGAATACAGAAGGGGGAGTGGAAGAAGGTAGTTATAAATACCAGCTACAACCATGTGACCAGTTAGAGAAACAAGAACTAAAATTGTCACGAGTGTTTCCTCCTTATTTTGCTTTGAACGTGCATGTGTTAAGCAAATATCTTTGGTTTTTTTCCCTCTCTTATTCTCTTACAGTGTAACATAAGAGGTATTGATTTTATATTGTCGTATTTTAAGTATTGTTATTTTTATACCATAGTACTTAACTTGTGGGATGTCAAGGATGGAATCACTCAAAGACTTTAGCTCCTCTTCTAGGAGGTTGTACATGGAATAATTAGTTGTATCATGTTAGGCAGAATTATGACCTTGTTACTATCTTTATAAGGAGAGAAGTACTATTTAAGGAGAGGTGTATGGAGTTGCAAAGAGTAGACTGTGATAGTTAATTTTATGTGTCAACTTGACAGGGCAACGGGATACCCACATATTTGGTTAAACATTTTCCTGGGTATGCATGTAAGGATGTTTCTATATGACAGTAACATTTGAATTAGTAAACTTGTGTAAAACAGATTGCCTTCCCTAATTTGGGTGGGCCCCATCCAATCAGCTGAGGTTCTAAATGGAACAAAAAAAACCCTGACCCTCCCAGGAACAGGAGGGAATTTCCTGTGTCGAGCTGGGTAATTGATTTTTCTCCTGCCTGCAGACTCAAACTCAAACGTGGGCTCTTCCTGATGGATCTTGAGCCTGCTGGCCTTCAGACTGAAACTATACCATCAGCTCTGCTGGTTCTCCAGGCCTTTGGACCCAGGCTGGAACCACATTGCCAGCCCTCCTGGACTTCCAGCTTGGTGCCTGCAGATCTTGGGACTTGTCAGCCTCCATAATTGTGTGAGCCGATTCCTCATAATAAATCTCTTCCTATATGAATATACATCCTATTGATGCTGTCGCTCTAGAAAACCCTAACCAACACACACACACACACACACACACACACACACACACACACACACACACCTGCAAGGGCAGTGTTATTCCAGTGTCATTGTCATCAAAGGAAACAGGAAGTGGTAGCTATAAGAAGTCTGCACCTGTCCCTCCCCACCAGGTGGTAAAGTTTGCTGCCCCTGTACCTGTACCTGCGATGACTGTCCCCTTTAGTGCCTACTCACATCAGGGTCCAGCTCATCCAGCTCATTTTCCAGGGTCCTGAGTTCTTCCTCTGTTAGGGCTCTGAGGATTTCATCTTCATCCAGGTCACGGTATTTCTCTAGTTCTCTTCTGTATGACATTGTAAGAGAATGTGTGCTTGTCTTCTGAGTTTCTGAGATCTATGACCTGCCAGAAAGAGAAAAATCTTAGGAAGATCATTCTTGGATTTTCTCTCTCTGACCAAATCAATGCTTGTCATTTATACGGTGGCTGGGCATGTTCTATGAATCATCAGGATGATAACTAGTAGAGTGGAATGCTGCACTAAGTTGGATTAATTCTCCAATAAAACTGTGCAAGGTAAAAACCCTGATGGCATGTGAATGAATAAATTGTAACTGGTTGCATTGGCCCGGCCATTAATTCCGAATAAATAGGTGATTGGAAATGGCTTATGAGTGCCTGAAAACTCAACTCTTCTCCAAGCAGTTCAAATACTTTCTGTACAACCCCCCACCCTTCACCTCATGCCCTGATGGAAAACATGAGTTCTGGAAGCTCTGCCAAACCTGATTGTGTAAGGGAAGGGGTATCAACTCAACACCTGCTGCATGCGGGTCCTTCACCTGTAACATCTCAATCGACCCTCACAAAAAGCAGCCAGCAATAACAGTTAACTTTTACTGCCATATCCAAGCCCTACATTAAACACTTTGCAAGGATTTTTTTTTCTTTTAAAAAATTTTTTATTTTAGAGAGCGAGCGAGTGGGGGAGAAGGGCAGTGGAGGGGAGAGAGAGGTGGAGAGAGGAGGGGAGAGAGAGAGAATCTGAAGCATTGAGCCTGACATGGGGCTTGATCCCCAGACCCTGAGATCATGATCTGAGCTGAAATCAGGAGTCGGAGGCTCAACCAACTGAGCCACCCAGGTGCCCCAAGAATTTTCTAATTTAACCTCTCAGGTAGGTATCTGCTGTTCTCCCCATTTTACAGATGAGGACATACAGCTCAGAGAGGTTGAGTGACTCGCACAAATCACACTACCAGGAAGTGCCAGAACCACCATTTGTATCCTGATATGCCTTAAGCCCTCTGTCCTCCCTCTTGGCTAAAACTGATAACAGGACAAGCCTAGCTCCCATATCACCTCCTCTGTAAAGCCTCAGTGTCCCCTCACTGAGCAAAGCTCATCATGGCCCTAGCGCTGGGTCCATACCTCTCCACTCAGCTCACATCCATCTTCCGTGGCTTCCCCAGGGGCAGGGTCTCAGTTTGCTGCATCCCCCCCCTCTCCCCAAGGCCCAAGTCAGGGCCACACAAACAACAGAATGTTTTGTTTTGTTTTGTTTTATTGAAATGAACCCGATTCCAGTTCTACCTGCCTTTGTTTACCCCATCAGACAGCCCTAAGGAGACCCTAGTCTCTTCTCCTCTTGGAAAATGTCAGCTTGCTGCAGAAGGTGCTAGCATCTCTGTGTTCAAGCCTGTTCTTACCTGTCCTACGTAAGCTGAGCCGTTTACCCTCTTTTCTGAAGCTGATGGGCTAAAAAGTGAGGCAGGAGCTCGGGGCTTCCTTAGACTCTGCAGAATGGAATATACTACTGTGTCCAGGATTGGTGTTATGGGTTGAATCGTGTGCTCCCCAGTTCATATGTTGAAGTTCTAGCCCCCAGTACGTCCATACGCCAGCACCACACTGCAAGGAAGAATGTGATGTGACTTGGAAATAGAGTCCTTGCAGATATAATTAGTTAAGTTCACATGAGGTCATACTAGAGAAGCGTGAGCTCCCGATGCATCATGACTGATGTCCTTATGAAAAGTGGAAATTTGGATGGACACACACGCAGGAAGAACACCATGTGAGAGTGAAGATAGAGATCAGGGCGATGCTTCCAATGAACCAAGGAACGCCAAAGGCTGCCAGAGAACCACCAGAAGAGGAGGGAGAGGTCTGCAATGGACCCTCACAGCCTTGGAAGGAACCAACCATGCTGACACCTGGATCTTGGATTTTTAGCCTCCAGAAATTTGAGACAACAAATTTGTGTTGTTTAGGCCACTCAGTTTGTGGGATTTTGTTACAGTAGCCCCAGCAAACAAATACAACCAGTATCTCCTTTGTCACAGCAGTTTTTGTTTTTAGACCCCTATGCAAACACACACACACACACACACACACACACACGCACGCACGCACGCACGCACATACAGCATGGCTCATCCATGAAATGACTGATGGGATTTTCCAGGGTAGAGAGAAATGAAAGCCAGGAAAAGACGACCAATGAACCAATCAAAAGCTGGAATAGTTGTTAACTAAGAACAATTCGTGTACTTAAATGAAAATCAAAGTTCGCTAAGCTGACAGATAAAGCCTCCATTTCAGAAAGGAGAGATGTGTTATTAATGTAAGTTTGTACACATGTGAGCATATTTGTAGGAGAAATATGACAGCTGGCCTGATAAGAAAGGACTTGATTTCCAAATACAGAAAACCCCAATGCCATCCTTTCCTCTAAGAATGGATTGGATTAGCCTGATGTCTTCCTTTGCCCAGACCCCAATGCAATGTTCAGACCATAAATGGGTCCCCCTTGATTCATTTCTATTTACTTCCAAAGAAAGCACAAGCAGCTGACAATGCTCTGGTATAGATGGAAAAAAAACACCTTCGTGAATGTTCTCAGAGAATAACCTAATTTGGCTTTTCTTGAGTGGAGCCAGGAGAGGATCTATGGCTGAAAGGGACCCTAGTGAAGGGTTCAGAGGCTTCCAGAACTAACTCACAGAGACACCTTTGAACTAGCTGCAAAACACGTTTTTTTTTTTTGGCTCTCAAACAGATTTCGTGTCATACAAAGTTCCACAGGATTTGAGACCACAGAATGTCTCAGAAATTTTGGTATGCTTCCACACATTGGGTGTCTTCAGGAGAAACAGGTTATAAGCAGAATTTTCCTGGTCTTTGACCATGAAACCATGTGTCTGAGGAACTGCTCCTGGGATTGGGATCCCATGAAACAAAGTTTGGGTAACAGCCCTAGCCTCACCTCTGGGCCACTCAGACTCACGCAAGAAGGGACTTGGGGACAGGATGAGCTGGGACAAGTTTGGGACCCTGGGAGCTTCCCAGTTTGCCAGCTGACCCATTTCCTAGGTGATATGCACTCTAATCCTTAGAAAAAAGTTATGGATGGAACCTGGAGAAGGGATGAGTCAGGACAAGGGAGAGTAGGAAAAGGAGCCATGAAGGAGCCAGAAGAGAGAAGTAGGTGGCGACCATGGGGCCCGCTGAAGAGGGATGGGTTGAGTGGCAGGCCACCTCCAGAGATGCCACCCTGCGGGGTGCAATCATTAACTTTCCTGAAGGAGCCTCCCTCTTAGTGCACACGGGGAAGGGAAGTTGATGTTCCACTTGCACACTCCAAGGTGCTGTTGAATTCAACATCCTTTTTCAGAGGACTTAAAGGCCCTTTCTAATGTCAAGTGTCCTGTGCATATTACGGGGTGATGAGGCATTACATGAAATAAGCTGAGAGGAACAGAGGACTCCTAAGGTAAACCATGAAGCTGTCAGCTTCAAGCCACACTCACCCACTTGGCTCCCAGAAATGGCTTCTCCAAAGCAAGATTCTCCTCCTAATGTCAGTGATGTGGGGAGCTGGAGGTGGGGAAGGGCAGGGTAAGAGGGAGGGGAAAACCACACTCACAGAGCCCACTGTAAGCTCCGCTTTAAAATATGGCTGGAAGAGATGGTATTTCTAGCTGTTAATAAAAGGCCTCCATTTCCTAATAAAAGAGATATTACTGATGGACAAAGGGCTGAGATCCATAAGACTCTGGTTGCAGTCCTAGTTGTGGCGCTAACTCCCCAGGTGACCCTTGCTGAGTTCCTTCCTCCCTTCCTCTGGGTCTCTGTTTGCTCATCTGTAAAATGAGCATAAGCGGACTGCAGACTGGGAAATTCTGCTGGTAACCTACCCTCTTGGAGACATCCAAACGTTGGATCAGATGGGCGGTCTTTAAACTGTGTTCAGGGAGAGCTCAGCTCCTCCAGGGCCCCTGCCGGGGGTTAAGTAGGAAAGGCTAAGTGAGGGGGCTCACCCTGGTTTTGCCTGATTTATTTGGGGCTCCATATCAGACTTCCCTTAAAGAAGGGATTCAGCTACTAAAATAAAAAGTTGACCATCACTCTGTACAGTGAGAGGGTAACCGCACTCGTTCACTCCGCAGGGTGTGAGGATTAAGCGGACACAAGCAGAGAAGGTGCAAAGTCTGGGACTGCTGTGTGGTCAATGCAGGCTCAGCATACTAGTCATTATTATGAGGCTGCTGCTGTCCCTGCCGCTCCTGCCGGGGTCACCTTCCCATCCCCCTCCTGCTCCCCCATGCACTGTCATCAGACTGTAACTCCCCTAAGATAATGACATATGTCTTATTTGTCTTAATGTCCCGATTGCCTAGCCCTGTGCCCGGTAAGTGTGCTAGTAGAGAATGAGCCCATCTGGGTTTGGGTCTAGTGCCCTTGGGCCTTTGGGCAAGTCCCCTCTGTTCTTGGATCCTTTGTTTTCCCATCTTTAAAACGGAAAGATGGGACCAGGTCTCAGAGGACTGGGAACCCAAGAGGGGAGGGGCCGGCAGGAAGGGGGGCGATGAAGCCCCCAGAATGGCCCACCTGAAGCACCTCTGTTACCTGTTTTATAAACTGAATCCTCAGTAAGAGTCAGTGAGAAAAATAAAAGGGCAGCTCAATAAACTTAAAACACATTGAAAAAATTCTTCCAAATCTAGTGTATATATTACTCTGGCAGTACATCTGGCCACCCTGCTTCTCAACGGCAGAAGCCTTAAACCACTGCTCCACGTGAAAAAATAGAATTTACAAGCTGTGCCAGGAAATACAACTAAGCAGGTTGGAGAGTAGAAAAATAGTGGGTCAAGGGCTGAGGCCATCCATCAGGAAGCGTCAGAAATGAAAGCTCTGAGGCGGGGAAGTTCCTGGAGTACCAAATGCACTTTTAAATCTTTCATGGGAAGTGGGTCCAGTCACTTCTGCTAATGGCTTTTCCAGCATCCGTCCCCGTGGGAAAACTCTGGAAAGAGGCGCTGGCGCAGGATCTTGATTTATGGACCGCACTTCCCTGAGGTCAGGAGGGCGGGGCCTCAAGTTCAGAGGAATATTTTCCAGTTATACCGTCTTCTTGTTCCAGCCACAGTGAACATCTTGATGATAGGTGAAGAAAGGGTGATTTACAAAGTTGAGTCTTCACACCCCATCTTTTCATGTCCTTCTCTTTTGGAAGACACTTTGATCAAAGAGATTTTAAGCCACTATCCCTCATCACTGAAGCCTGCACCTCTCTCTCCCCTTGGCCTCAGGGACACAAGCACCTGAGATGTCCCCTGTTCTTCTTGAGAGAGCTGATTCCACTGCTCTCCTTCATGAAGCACTCTGGGGCAGCCATGCTTTATATCATGTGACACCTCCCCTCAGCTGATTGGACAAAGTGGGTGCCTGTCTCAAGGGCAACAAACTGATTGGCTAGTCAATGACCCATGAGGTGGGTTGGAACAAAAAAGAAGAAGATGAATTGGGTGAATGAGCTTTTATTTCCTGTCATTTGTATTAATTCCTGGCATTGTCTTAACAAAGTACCACAAACTGACTGGCTTAAATAAAAGAAATGTTTATCTCCCTGTTCTGAAGGCTAAAAATTCAAAATCTAGGTGTTGTCAGGGATGCCTCCTTCTGAAGGTTCTGTGGGAGTATCCATTCCATGTCTCTCCCCTAGCTCTGGGAGCCTCAGGCATTCCTAGCCTTGAGGACGGTCTCCCTGTTCTGTACATGTCTGTGTCCACATGTTCCCTTGATATGAGAACACCAATCATATTGGATTTGGACCTGCCCTCATGTCCTTATGTCAACTTGATCATCAGCAAAGACCCTATTTCCAAATAATGTCCTATTCACAGGTGTGAGTTTTGGGAGGATACAATCCAAGCCACAACAGCACTCAACTGGGACATAAGGAGAAAGTGAGGCAGGTGGCAGGGGAAGCTGCGGGTGAGGAGAGGACACCACCATGAGCACATGGAAGCTGAGGCCATGAGGGAAGAGACATTTGGGGGAGTAAGAGTCCTCAGAGGAGGGTGAATTCACAGGGCTGAGAGAGAGGTGGAGAACGCCGTGTCCCCAAAAGTGCCCGGCTCCCTCAGGCCTGGATTGCTGTAGCTCATGCTGGATTCCCATGAGACCCCCCCACCCCCCGATCCTCCCACAATCCTTTGGAGGACCACCCTCTCTCCCACACACCCCCTCACTGCACTCAGGCATCTTGAATGAACCCTTCTTCTTGTAGTTCCACAAGAGCAAGAGCTCAGACTCTACTCTCAGTTTCCCTCCTTCCTTTGTGCCCCTGCTTCTCAGCCTCCCTGATGAGGCCTTCTCCTCGGCCCACCCATCCCGGGGGTTCTGCCTTCTTCTCACGTCTCACGCTTCCCCTGGGGCTTCTCATCTTCTCCTGTGTGGGGTCGGTTACCAGCGATAAGCTGATGACTCTCAGCCAGTCTCTGCAGCCCAGGCTCCTGCCAGGCGCTTCTGGAGTCCCCCTGCCTCACCACCACCACCCTCTCCTCCCCTGGGGGACCGCACCTGCACCTGTGCAGCCTGTCAGTCACCCAGGCCAGACGGCGGGGGGCCAGCCTGCACACTCCCTTCCCACTCCCCTCACTCTGGGAAGTCCCCATGCCTGCCGGCCTCTCCCTTTTCCTCTCTTTTTTACACATTACATTTTTTTTGAAATTGTGATAAAATGCACATAAAACGTGTTAACCGTAAATAGGTTACCATTTTAACCTATTTTAAGTAAACAGTTAAGTACAGCCACACTGTGCACCATCACCACCGTCCAGCTCCAGAACACGCGCATCTTCCCAAACTGAAACTGTCCCCATTAAGCACAAACTCCTCATTTCTGCCCTCCGGTCCACCCCAGGCCCTGGCAGCCGCCACCCTATTTCTGTCCTGAGGAATGTGACTACTCCAGGTACTTCACCCAATTGGAGTCATACTCTAGTTGTCCTTTGTGACTAGAAGCCTACCTCTCTCACATCCTGTCTGTCCCCTCTCTCCCTTCCTATGGGGCTTGCCTTTTTAAAATCTATGCTATCACCACGGCCCCCCAAGCCTGTCTCCCTGCCTCAGTTCCCCTACTTTCCCGTCCACACCCAACTCAGCCTCTAAATGATCTTTATGAAAAGCAGATGTGATGCTGCTCCCGAGCTGAAAGCCACCTTCAGTAGCCCCCATTATGATGACAGCAAACTCTGGCCTGGAGTTCGAGGCCATGGGAGAGCTGGTGGCCTGTGGGCCTCCTCCGCTTTTGATCCAGCCCAGGCCTTCCCTTTCTGGCTCTGCCAGACCACTCACCCCAGGCACCCCTGACATTTCAGGCCTCCGGGGTGTCCTCTCAGCCTGGAGTAGCCTCTCCCGGCCTCCACACTCTTGGAAGCCCTGCTAAGTCCTGGAGGCACAGCCTCTCCAGAGAGCAAAGCATCCCCCCCCCCCCCCCCATTACTAGAGTAGCTGACCTCTCCCTGCACTGAGGAAGCAGTGCCGCCCTGCCTAGCGGGGAACTCTGTGCTCCCACACCCCTCAACTCCCCCCCCCACCCCGCCCCCTGCTGGCCGGGACCTGGGTGGGGGGAGGAGCACTCTCTGACCAGCTCTGCATCTCAGCATGCAGCTCTGACCCGGCTCAGGGTGAGGGTGCCATCAGTGCAGGTCAGTCAGGGATACAGGCCTGGGGACAAGCGAATTCCATCCCAGGCCAGTGACCCACAAGGGGAGAAAGCCAACCAACCCTCAATCGGTGCGGGGTGGGGACTGCCAGGTAGGGTGTGGTGGGGTCGACCAGTAGGTAATGGAAGCTGTGGGGGGCTTAATTTCTTCAATGGTTAGGTTTAAAAGAGGGTCCTAGAATGGGATGCAATAATCACGCCAATAACCACGCAATATGCAGAGACCTTTGCAGCTCATAAAACCTCAGCCACTTCATGCCTGCAGTTCTGTGTCCCCTGCAGGGCAAGAAGTGAGTGCCTTGGGGCATGCTGTCACCTGTGATGAGATCCAGTCAGAGAGCAGCCTCTGAGGCCCACATCCCCTGCCATCTTGCTTCCCCAGGGAGCGCCTGCATGACGCCTAACCCCTCACCCTGCCCTGCCGCGAGATCCTCCCAGGCAGGACTGGCTCCTGAATTTGCTGGGTCTGGGTCCGGTGTAAAATAAGACTGTAAGGTCCTCTGTTCAAAATCAGGGAAAAAGTGCCATTAAAGGTACCAAGATACAAAGCTTTGTTTTTTTCTCATAGCTTCGCTTTTGATCTGTCATAGTGTTTTCTTACTTATTATTCAATGTCTTGATCACACAGGTGCCCGTGGGCTGTGACACAAAAAGCGGGCACACCAAGTCCACTAGCTCCCAATTCCCTCCCCCGCCCGAAGCAGGACACACACACCCTGCCCTGATGAGGGGCCAGACAGTTGAGCCAGGCATCTCCCCTTCCCACAGTTGGGCCGCTGCCCCAACACACAGAAATGGGCTATCTGAGGGCATCCGACCTCTGTGTTGGGACACTAGGTGCCTGGACCCGGGGTGGACAAGAGCCTTGTCCTGCAGAATTGCCAGCTGAAGGCACTAGAGATCCCCAGTGGTAGCTGGGCAGGGGGAGGAGGGGGAGGCTGGCGGGATCTGGGGGCACCAGGAGGTGAGGCAGCTGGAGTCTAAGAACCTGTCCCCAGGAAGCAGAGAGGCAGCAGGAGGTGGGACCTCGTGTGGGCCAAGGCTCCCAGCCCTGGTGTATGCTCTGTTGACCATGGGACTTCATGTAAAAATCCAAATCCAACGATAAATTTAAGAATTTCAAGAGAGTAACTGCATAGCCTACAACCTGTTCCCAGCCCGCTTCCCAAGACACACACCCTGAAGGCCCCAGGGCCAGACTCGGCCTTGTCTTCCCTGGGCCGGGCCTTTCCTTCCTCCTTAGTAGCTTCCAACCCATGAGAATCTCCAGTCCCTGAGGTCCACAGGAAGCTGGGGCCACTGTACAATGGCAGAAGGAGCATCTGGATGGGAGTCAGGGGATCTGGTTACAAGTCCTATTGGTTGAGGACTTGCAGTGTGACCTTAGGCAAGCTGCTATACCTCTCTGGAGCTGAGTTTCTACAACCCAATTCACTTATTTACTGAGAACCTAGTATGGGCAGGACATGGTGCCCCTTTGTGGCACAGACAGAAACTGTTATTTCCTGGCCCTCAAGAAAATTATCATTAAGTTGGGACGATAACACTCACACAGAAATTCCTGGGGTGGTGTCACACACATGGTCTCTTCCTCCACCACCAGGGGCTACAAGCTAGGCCATGAGCCCCGCTTTACAGATGAGGCCTCCTCTCTGGTCAGTCTGGTGAAAGGCAAAGCTTGGACTACAGGTCATGCAGACTAAAACCCCTGCCTTGCTCTGAGATTCACGGATTTGTTTTTAAAGTGAAGGCACAACATTCACCTCACAAGGGGTGCTATACAGAGGAAATGAGATAAAGGATGATGCAGTTCAGATTCCTGGTTTCCTTCCCCTCTTCCCAGTCCCACAATGCCTGGGGCCCAGCAAGCCAACCCCATAAGCACTAGGTCGGTGGACATAGCTGAGCAGCCACGAGAAAGACTTAGTGGTTCTCAAATGACTGTTGACCCAGGGTAAGTCAACAGTGTGGGGCCTCCCAAATCATGGTGGGATCTCAGTTGCATTAATCAAAGGACAGTGACCAAAGCAAGGCAATGGTGGTTTTGCTTGGCCTCCTGTGGGAACTCAGCTCTGGGCCCCCACTCTTTCACTTGGGTGGGGGGGGTACTTTTTTCTTTTTTTCTTAAGGCATTGGTTTTATATACAGTCAAGTGTATAAGTCTTGAGAGTATAGCTCCCTGAATTTTCCACGTCTACACCTGTGTAAACACCACTCAGATGAAGACACAGGACATTTCCAGCACACGAGAATGCTCTTACATTTCCTCCCATCCATCTCCCTCAAAGGTAACTACTACTGTGACTTTTACAACCACAGATTAGCTTTAACTGCTTTTGAACATCATGTAAATGAAAACCCACAGTGAGTATGTTCTTGTGTCTGTCTTCTTCTTCTTCCTTTTTTTTTTTTTTTTTTTTGGTCTATTTATTTTTTGAGAGACAGAGAGCAGGGGAGGGGCAGAGAGAGAGGGAGAGAGAGAATCCCTAGCAGGCTCCACACTGTCAGCACAGAGCCCAATGCAGGGCTTGATCTCACAAACCGTGAGATCAAGACCTGAGCCGAAACCAAGAGCCTGACGCTTAACCAACTGAGCCACCCCGGGTGGCAGTGTCTGGCTTCTTTCACTCAACATTTCATCTGTGAGATTCATCTGTGTTGTGTTTTAGCAGCAGTTCATTCTTTTCCACTGATGGAGATAGTATTCCGTTAAATAAACTATATAATTTATTTATCTACTCTACTGCTAATGAACATTTAAATTATTTCTAGTATTTGGTAACTATAAATAGGGCTACAAATGTCTTCGGTAGAAACAATCTCTTATTTCTCTTGGGTACATCCCTGGAGTAGAATTGCTAGCTCACGGAGCAAGAGTACATTTAGTTTCAGTAGACATTGTCAAACTGTTTCTCCCAAAGTGATTGCACAATTTTACATTTCCACAATTGATGTACGAGAGTTCCAGTTGCTCTGCAAACTCGTCATCTCTTGCTATGGTCAGTACTTTTCATTTTAGCCACGGTGGTGGGTGGTAGTCGTACCTCATTGTGCACTTCCCTGATCGCTAATGATGCTGAGTACATTTCATGCGTTTATTGGCCATGTGAGTGACCTCTTTTGTGAACTGGACCTTCTCTCACGAGTGGCGCTAAGTCCAGAGAAGGGGAGCAGGGGGACCATGTGAGGAACAGTTGAAGGACCCTGACACGGGTCATACTCTTCAAACCTGCAGGGCACTGACAGGGAAGGAGCAACAGATGTGGTCTGTGGGTCCCCAGCAGGCAGAAGACATAGATTACCGAGATGACCAGGACGTGGATTTACAGTCTGCGTAAGGAACTTTCTAACAGTAAAAAAATGCACAAAGATACTCTGGGCTGATTCTGGAGCTGGTGGGGAGGGTTACAACAGGCACGTGAGCAGGGATGACACGGTCCCAGATGAGGCCTTCCAGAGACGGCTGAGATCCCGATTGATGGTGGTGGTTGGGGGAGTTGAAAGATGAGATTTAAGGCTTGATTCTATTATGAAAGATGCTCGGGGCCATTGGGTGGGGAGGATGGGGACTCAGAGACCAGCTATCTTTAAAAGACTTGTTTTTTTGGCCTGTTTGCTTTTATTTTCCCCAGCTGATCTCATCCTCTTAGTCATACAGGAAAGCACCTGCTGAAAAAGCAGGGAAACTAAACACAGTGTTTGACTTTGCCTCTTTCTGCAGTTGCTACGAGCCCCGTCCCAGGACACAGTGGGCTTCAAAGGTCTACATGTCAGTCAAAATTGGCCAATGGTTTGAATTAGAAAGGCCACGTGCATGTGTGTGCATGCACCAGGGTGCATTTCATTTTGCGTCTCTTGAGGTCATCAGTGTCTGAGTCACCTCACAAATCACTGTAAGCAACAGGGTTCCAGGAAAGGGCTCTGACACCATCTCCCGACCACAGTCGGCTTACACACCATGTCATAGTCTGCTCGGTGGCTCCTTCTCCCCACCTCGCTGCAATGCCCCTGGTTTGAGCCACCGTGAGTTCTCACCGGGCCCAGCCTCTTCCAGGTCATCTTTCTCCCGGTTGGAAAGGATCAGGCAAGACAAATACCTTCATACAAATGGGAGAGGCCACCGGGAACATCGTCTTACTGCACCCTCTGCCCCCAAGACTGGAAGCTACTTGAGGGCAAGCCTGTCTCTCCCCCACCGTCCAACAGGAAGCCTGCACCTCTCAGGTGCTGACGGCAGGTTTGTTAAGTAAATGAGTGAATGCCTAGCATTATTACTGGCTTTGACAGCCAGAAAGCAAAAGCACTGGTAGAATAAAAATTAGAAGCCTGTGGACTTCACTCCTCTCCTCATTCTCCATTTTACAAACACAGCTTGTCACCTTGCCTCACAGCAGGTGTTAACGTAAGCTTATGAAGCTCGTCTTTGTATTTACTGAAAAACCAATATGAAAATTAGCATGAACAACGCCAAAAGGCAAATGGGGGAATTATTTGCTGCACATTGAACGAAGGGATAATTTATTTAGCAGAGTCTTACCAAAACACTAAACCAAACCAGAAACAAACACAAAGCCAGTCCAGTGAAAATGTAGAATGAGGAAAGGAACAGGCAATTCACATAAAAATACGAATGGCTAAAAAGCTCACTCATAATCATGTAAAGGTAAATTGAGAAGCGAGCCATCAGTTCTCATCTATCACACCGACAAAGATGCAAAGGCCTGAGAATTCCCAGTGTTCACAAGACGTGGGGGAGACGGGCACTGTCGCATACAACAGAAGCACACATTGGTTTACCCTCCTTCAAGGCAAGTTAAGTCCTATCTACCCAACTGCACACGCCCTTTGACTCAGCAAGTCCATTTCTAGGAACTCATCCCACTCGTTGACTCCCTGACTGGTACAAAGATACATGTACAAACCATCTGATTATTATCTGTATTAGCAAAACACTGGAAACCACATGAAAGTTCATCCATGGGGCATCGGCTACACAAGTTCTAATGCAGACAAACAGTGGAATGCTGTTAACCCACCCTCGGGGCTGTTACTGCCCACTACGTCACTGTACCTTATAATAGCAAGTGCTATTCTGTACATACTGCATAACGGGCGCGGTGATAAGCTCTTTATATAGATCATGTCGTGCAGTCTTAATAACTGTGAAGCAGGTACTTTTTAATCCCCGTTTTACAGATGAAGAAACGAAACTGCAGTAATCTGGCTGTATTAATTTCCCAGGGCTGCCATACAAATGACCACAAACTGGATGGCTTAAAACAGCATAAATTTACTCTGTTGCAACTCAGGATGTCAAAAATTGGGAATCAAGTGTCAGCAGGGCTGGTTCCTTTTGGAGGCTCGGAAGGAGAATCTGTTGTCCCATGCCTCTCTCCTAGCTTCTGGTGATGCCAATATCCCTTGGCATTCCTAGGCGTGTACCTACATCACTGACTCTGCCATCACAGACCCTCCTTCCCTGTGTATGTCCACTCCTCATCTTATGAAGACACCAGTCATTGGATTTAGCGCCCACCCTAACCCAGTAAGGCCTCATCTTAACTAAATACATCTGCAAGGACCCTATTTCCATATAAGGTCACATTCTGAGGTTCCAGGTGGATGGGATTTTGGGGGGACACTATGTAACTTAATACAGTGACCAAGGGCACAGAGCTAGTAAGTAGTAGAGCCCGGATTTGAATCCAGACAAGATTCAATCGGACTATATTCATCATCACTACTCCATGCTGCTTTCCCATAATAGCTCACACTTGTGTAATGCTAACAATATCCCAGGTACTGTCTTAAATGTTCACATATAATAACTAATTTAGTCCCCACAACAACTCCCTTTACAAAAAGAGAAACTGAGGTACAGAGCATTTAAAATTACCCGAATTTACATAGCCAGTAACAGGCAGAACTTTGATTTGAGCCTAGGGAGGGGGTCTCCAGAGTCTATGTGTTTTTTTTTAAGTTTATGTATTTACTTTGAGAAACAGAGAGAGAGAGAGAGGCAGAGAGAGGGAGGGAAAGCATCCTAAGCAGGCTCTGCATTGTCAACACAGAGCCTGATGCAGGGCTTGAACTCATGAACTGTGAGATCATGACCTGAGCTGAAATCAAGAGTTGGATGCTTAACAGACTCAGCTACCCAGGTGCCCCCAGACTCCATGTTCGTAAGCACTATGCTAAACTGCATTCCACTGAGTATTCCAATGTGACATACACTCTGAGAAGACATACACTCTCAGAAGACCCCATTCTCTCTCCTGAAAGGCTGGCGTTCTTTTCATCAGACACCAACTGTCCCCCAGTTCATCTCGTCTCCCTTCCCCCTTGGCTGTCATGATTCATCCCAGAGCTGACTTGGGTGTTCACAAACAGTTGCCATCTCAGCCAAGATGCTGGCTGAATTTCCTCTCCTTATTCTGTGTTGGGCATTCTTAACCTGGGCTTCCAAGTGGCCTTCAAGGGAACCCAGTGGCTCGCTGAGGTGACAGGCAAACTACGGGGCACGAGTGCATTCGTTCTGCTGGAACAAGGCCCTCGGGTCCCATCAGATTCTCAGCGTTTCACGATCCTGATTTTCAAGCCTGCCCTGTCTTTTTAAAACTTCTGTTCTTACCAGTTATGTTGCCTGTGCAGGTTTATTTTAAGCCATCTCAACCCTTTTAATGGTGTAAATGGAATGCAGTAGAAAACCATAAACAAATGCATACGATGTTGTCATCCAATCTGACTTTTTAAATCTTCCTGGGTTTGCAAGGAAGGAGTCCCTCTTCAGGGCTCCCCTCACCCTTATCTTCTGAGTAGTTTTTTTTTTTTTTAATTTTTTAATGTTTATTTATTTTTGAGAAAGAGAGACAGAGTGCGAATGAGGGAGGGGCAGAGAGAGAGGGAGACACAGAATCCGAAGCAGGCTCCAGGCTCTGAGCTCTCAGCACAGAGCCTGACTTGGGGCTCGAACTCACAAACCGAGACGTCATGACCTGCACCAAAGTTGGACACTTAACCAACTGAGCCACCCAGGCACCCTTCTTCTGAGTGGTTTTCAGGGTGGCATCTGGGTCCCCACTGCAGCACCTGGAGCACTCACCCTGTGCTCACAGATACCACACCTGTAAGCAGTGCGCCCTGAAAAGGCAAGGGGACACAGGAGTCTGAGAAGAGGTTCCAGGCTGGCCGAGAGCTGGGCAGTAGGGACTTAAAAGCCCTGCCTGGGCCTAAATTTCTCTAGAATGCAAAGGAGAAGGAGGGAAGGTAGCAGAAGATGGAAATAACCCACCGCTGCACAGCCCGACCCTTCCAGCAGCAGGCCAAGGCTGGGGGCCTATCTCACCAGCAACAGTGCGGCCACATGCCCCAGCACCAGAGTCCCTGCCACCTGCCTGTCCTGTTCCCCCCTCCCACCACGTGCTCCACCATGTCCTGTGCCCCTACCAACTGTCCCATCAGGCTCCATCTGTGTGTCCTGTGCGGGCTCCATTAAAAAACAAACAAAAACCAAAACCCAGAAAGAGCCCTGTATTTCGAGTCAGGGCCTAAATGAATTCATTTGTAGATCTTAATAAAAACAATGTCTTAATGCAATGGCCAAGGTAACTAGCCCTCACCTTGGTGCTCAAAGTGTGGTGGTCTGTGTGTACAGGACAAGCTTCACACTATTAGGTGTTCATTAGAGCTTATTAGGAATTAAGCCTATTGCTTAATAAAATGATTAGAGCTTATTAGAAACAAGGAGCTAATAAGAAATTCCGTATCTCAGAACCCCTCCCAGGCTTACTGAGCCAGAGTCTGCATTTTAATAAGATCCCAAATGATTCAAATGCTAGAGAGGCCCTAGGATAGAGTGCAAGGACTTTCACTTCTCAAGCTTCCCAAACCCTGGAAAGCACTTGGGTTTTTCTGGAATACGCACCCCAATCGGATGACCTGGAACAATTGCTACTTGGGTTCACTGTCCTATCAACAAAAGGGGGTTAATAATACCTGCCCTTCCTCCCTTACAGGATTCCTGAGTTTCAAACAAGATCACGGATTCATGCTATTTATTGCGATGGGGCTGACAGGGGCTGCAGAGTGAGAGGGGGAGCAGAACAGGTGTGGTTTCTGCCGCCACGGAGCTGATGGTTCTGTGGGAAAACATGTTGTAGATGCTGGTTGATGGTTTGTGATTGTCATGGCCATCACTGGGCTTTCATTGGCATACCTGTTTCCTCATTCATCCATTCAATGGTCAGTCATTTATCATCACACGAAATACCTACACTATGCCAAGTTCTGAGCTCTGAGCTCTGGAACACTGTTAAAGGAGAAACAAAGGAGCCATAAACCATCTTCAAGAAGCTGTCAGTCCAGTCAGAGATGAGAATGTGAGCAGGTGATTACATTTAGGACACACTATGGCTGGTGCTCTGAGGTCCATTTAGGGGCTGAGGGAACGCAGATAAGGCAATGAAGAGCTTTGCTTTAAAGGATGATTACAAGTTTGCCAACTTTGGAAGGGAGAGAACAGCGTTCCAGGCAGAATGAACAGCAGGGCCAAAGACAGACAGTCACGAAGGCACGATGCTTGCACCATGACCAGAAGGTAAGGAGAATTTGCAAGAGTGCCAAGAGATGGTTTTGGAGAAGTAGCTTGGGGCTAGACCTTTGATGGTCCTGGGTTCATTGCTAAGGAATCTGGTAGGAAATGAGGAGTCCCTGAAGGGAGAGGGATAACACAGTCAGAGCTACATTTCCTAAAGATCTACTAACAGCAGCATAGAAGAAAAGGCTTGATGTGGAAAGACTTTTACAAGGCTCTGACAATTGCTCAGGGGAGAGATGGCAAATACTCGATTGGGGTCATGATTGGAGTACTTGTCAACCCCATTCACGGAGACAGAAACGAATGGGAGGAATATTTAGGAAGGCAGGATTGACGGGACTTGACAAAACAAATGGGGTGGTAAAGAGAAAGGAGATCTCTGGCTCGGTGTCTGGGTGGATAGTGTTACTGTTAACCAAGATGGGGGACACCGGAGGAGGACAGGGTGACAAGCCCACATCAGGCCTGTTGGGTGTGACGTGCCTTTGGGATGCCCTATTGGCTTTGTCCAATTGGCAGGAGTGACAGATGCCTGGAACTGAGGAGAGCAGTCCCAGCGTGACACATGAATGTGGGAATTGTGAGTCTGTAGGGGGTACCTGGACCATGGGAATAAATGGGATCATAGGACGGTGTGGGGTGGAAAGAGAGTAGGGTTGAGAGTGGCACCGCCATTTAAGGGATGGGAAAAGATGAGTTCATTAAGGAGGCTGAGTGATGCCAAGAGGCATTTGCTGCTTCCCTCAGTTCCGGGGGCATGGAGGGCGAACACCCCTGTCACTGCAACTCATCACCCACCAGAATCACCTCCAGGAATGGCCCTGGAGTCACTGCCCTAGAAGCCCCAGGGTGAGTGGTGGCTCAGGCTGGGGACCCTGAGAAGATGGCTTGAGGTGGGAACACATGGGTGCATGGGCTGGGCTGGCCTCACCCCTGTTCCTCCCCACACACAGTAACTTCAGCCTTTCACAGATCGGTTTTCCTCTGAGAGAAAAACAAAAGGATGCAAGAAGAGAGACACAGAAGAAATGCTTGAGTTTGTTTAGTTTTTCAGATCAGGCAAGGACGCAGCACCTCCTAACATTGAAGAAAACCTCCCCGACGTGTCCTAGGTTGACTCCGATGAGCTCATTCTCTCGCTATCATTAAGAGCAAAGAGAGTCTGGTCCTTCCGCAATTAACCAAAGGAGGATTTTATAAAACAAAACAAGAGAGAGGAAATGGCCCCAGAATTATGCTCTCTGATTCATGTGTCCCCACAGAAACAGGACTGTGGCTTTAAACTGATAATGGCTCTGAGTAGCCAAATAATTGATTTGGTGTTCTGGCTTTATGTGAAAAGTGAACTGGCCTCTTTAGAAATGTTGGCAGTCTGGCTGGTCTATTAGTAAGACTAAAAAATCAAAACATTGACTGGAAAAGGCCATTATGACTCCTGGACTCAGCAGGAGTCATCGATAGATGATGTCATTTCAGAAATAAGCAAGCCAAGGTCACAAGGCTCCTGGGCAGAGTCAAACTACCCTTCGTGGCCCATCAACACCCTCCTTCGCAGATGAAGTCTGCCAAGGGGACACGGGTCTGAGCCAGGACTGGCTTCATTTTATTAACTTCACTTCTTTGCTCAGCCTGATTCTAGAGCCCTTGACGCTCAGCAGGTGATTAAGGCAGGACCTGGTCCTCCCATAAGCACACCCCTCAGATTCTCTTTTCACCCTCTTCCCTTCTTCTGGGTCCTTCTCCACCTCTTCTTACCAACCTCATTCCAGAAGCATCCACCTGCTGCCCATGCCTGTCTCCAGCTCCCACTACCTTTCCTCTCCCCTCCTTTCTCAGCCAAGCTTTCAGGAATGGCAGGCCCAGTCCCCACGTTTTGAGCTCCCATTAGCCTCTGCCTCTTCCACTCACTAACCTAGAAATATCATTGCAGGTACCAAGCACTGGTGAGGGCTTTCCCAGCATCCTCTCCACTTAATCCCCACAGCAACCCATATGAAATAGGTGCTATTATCATCCCCATTGGGCAGAGGAGGAAACTAAGGCTCAGACAGACAGGCTGGGTCACTGGCCCCGGTAAAGCAGTGGCAGATTCCCGTTTTTGAACTGTCTGCAATGCCCCGGCCAAAGTCACCCGGGACCACCTGCCAATCCTGGTAGCCCCTTCCCAGTCCCCAGCCCCCTCTGTCTCTCGGCAGCAACCGACATTTCTCCTGGGAAACCACTTTTTCCTGCACCTTCCCTCCTCTTCATGGGGTGGGTTCCCCTGAGTTTCATCCCGGGCACTCCACTTTTCTCATGCTAGCAAGGCTTCCAAGGGAACCTCTGAGCTCTCCTGACTCCAGGTCTACTGGGGACCATCTCGCCCACCGCTCGTAGCCCAAGGTCACTCTAAATGGGTCGCAGAGCTGGGGTTGGAGCCAGGGGTCCTAACCTCCAGGTCAGCCCACCTCCTGTTATTCAGAGTTAACACCACCTACTCCCCATTTTTGCATTTTTGCTGAGCAGCAGGAGCAGGAGGCAGCCGTACCCTGGATGAGGGAGAAGGTGTGAGGCTCTGATAAGGTGGGGTGGAGGTTATTTTTAGAGGACACTGCCTTTCCACTTAGGCTGGGAGCAACTCAGGGGCCAAGACGGTCGAAAATGTGTTTGCAAGTTTGGCTCATTAAAGGGAGTAAATACACCAAACGACAACATTGTTCGCTTTCACTCTGCCTGTTTTATGGCTCAAGTTGATGAGACTCTATTTGTCTTCATTTCCCCTTACTTCTTTATCAGTGAGGCTGTGAGGTGAGTTTAGAGAAAATATATCATAGAAAGTAGAC
Source organism: Puma concolor (assembly GCF_028749965.1). Classification (NCBI taxonomy): domain Eukaryota; kingdom Metazoa; phylum Chordata; class Mammalia; order Carnivora; family Felidae; genus Puma; species Puma concolor. The sequence goes on along the minus strand of NC_141679.1, from coordinate 60,706,479 downwards.
ATAAAAATGAAATTTCAGAATGAGGGCGCTATCATCTGAGCAAGGGAAAGTCCTGGACAGCAGATCAAAAAACAGGGGGGCATTGGTGGGGTGCTCAGAGATCCCCAAGACCGGCCTGAGCAGCAAGAAGGGGCAGGAAAGAGAGGAGAAAGGTTAGTGGAGACTGCAGGCCTCCTGGTGTGTCCAGCAGCATGTGACCTTGAGCAGGGGGTTCTGCGGCCCTTGTTAAAATAAATGCCATCACAGGGAGAAAGATGAAGATTTGGGGGATGCTCCCTCTGAGAGCCCAGAACCTGAGTTAGGGTCTGGTTCTGTGATCTGGATAGAGAAAAGCTTGGGCTAGGTCATCTCTAAGAGTCTGAGAGGATTAAGGCAGAGACCAAGGGCAGGGTCCGTAAGGTATATCAGGAAGCGGCTGGGGGTCTGGGAGGGTGTGATGCTTGGCATGGTTCCAATTCGTCTCATAGGCACTGTATAGGTGGGGAAACTGAGACCAGGGAGCAGCTGGACTGGAGCCTCTGGACCTGCCCAGTTCTTTGGGTCTAAAGCTGTTTGAGTCACGTGATGCTTTGCGAGGGTGATGGCTGCTCCCCAGCAGAGGTGCCCATAAGTACCGTGGGACGCTCCTCCTGGAGGTATAGGGCCCAGGCTATTCCGAGGACCCTAATAGGTCCCAGTATAGGCCTGAGTCAGAGGGACTGCCACAGTGTCCGGTTTCTTTCCACAATGCCTCCGGATGTGCAAGGCTCTGGCCCCAGCGTCCCAGGCCTGAGCCGATGAACAGGTGTGGGGGAGCGCCAGCGGTCAAGTGCGCGCCCTGCTGCTCTCACCGCCAAGACTCCTAGCTTCAGCTCCCGAACCAAACCCCGCCCCTACAAATGGGGAAACTGAGGCCCAGGGAAGGGCAGGGGCTCGCCAAAGCCATCGTGTGACTTGGCGACAGGGAGGCGGCTTCTGCCTCCAGGCGCTTGCCCGCTCTACCTTGGCCCGAAATGCGTGTATATATCATGGTGCTTTAAACCGCGTCCTCTCGCGCAGTTTGGGAAACTTTTCCTGCCTCAAACAGGCGCAGCCCGAACCCCGGTTCCCCGTCCACCAACCACATACGTCCCACTCCCACCCCCAAACTTTCGGCAGCCGGAGGAGGGCCACGCCTCGGTGCCGGGCTCAGGCGGGCACCTGTCCTCAGCAGAGTATCCGCGGGCGCAGAGCCCCGCCGCCGCGCGGGAGTCGAGCGGCTGGTGGGTGGCGGGGGCGGCCGCTCCTTCAGGACCCCGGCCCCCGCGCCTCTCTGCGAGCTCGCAAGGGTCCTTCTGTCGTTTACAGACACGGCGCCGAGGGCCTGAGAGGAGGGCGCTCTGGCTGGGGCCGGGGGAGCCTAGCGGCGCGGACGTGAGCGCGGGGCTCCGGACCCCGAGACCCCCGGCTCCCCAGCCCCGGAGGCAACCCGAGGCGGCGGCTATTTATAGAGGGAGCCACGCTCAGTCCCTCTTGGCGGCGGCGGCGACAGCTGAATATTTTGCCCAGATATGGCTGGGGCCCCGGCGCGGGGGCAGGGAGCCCCGCGAGCGCGAGGGGTACCCCGGGCCGGGTAGGGGGCTTACCGGGCCGTGGAGCCGCCGGGGCGGGCGCGGGCGCGGGCGACGACGGGGCGAGCGCAGGCGGCCGGCGGACGGGCGCGGGCGGCGGGCGGCGGGCGGGCGAGCGAGCGGAGCGCGGGGCTGGACGAGCTCCCGGGCGGCCGCGGGCGGGCGGGCGCTGTGGGCTCCGGGGGTGGGAGTCAGGGGCGGGCCCGGCTCAGCGCTGTCACCGCGCCCCGCCCCGCCCGCCGCCCTCTCCCTCCGCTCGGGGGCGCCGGGCCTCCGCGCGCCGTTCCGGGCCAGGGAGCGACGCCCGCTGGGGGCAGCGCGGGGCAAAGGGGCCGGGCCGCCGGGAAGCTGGGATCCTTCCTTGGACAGGGGGTTGTGGATAATCGTGAGTCTGAGTCTCTATTTCCCCAGCTGTACCGTAAGGAGTTTAAGCAGCAGTGGAGTTATCTGGAACTAAGTGGGTGGATTTTCATTCCTGTGGCGTCTGAGATGTAAGAACCGGCAGGTCTTTGGATGGAGCAAAGCCTGCCAGCCAGCTGTTGCACCTTTACCTCTTTTGACTACAGCAACCACCTGTCCCATCTCACCGGCAGCCCAGCCAGGTGTGGCAGGAGCCGCAGCTTTAATAACGATCATTTTGTGAACAAATAGTTCTAAAAGAACCGAATGCATTCTCTCTGTACTTGGAATGGAGTGTCCAAAATACCGATTTAAAATACAAAAAAAAAAAAAAGTCCCACTTTCTTAAAAGGCTAGTACGTTTTTCAGAACAAACCACTTAAACCCAAATAGAAACTTTGTTTTAATTTTTAAAATGGTTCATAAAAAAGAATTTGTGTGGACAGAAGGTACCGTGTGCAATTGTTATGGGAAAGTTTCTGGTGGGGTAGACCCTAATATAACTCTTTTTACTCCTGGTGTATAGATTACTAATGAGAAACATTCGTTTTTGTTTTTGTGACTCTTGTTTTCCATGAAAATATATTTCTACATTACAAAACTCTCACAGCTATAAGAGAATGCTCTTTTCAAGGAATATGTGCCATGCATTTTTAAATGAAGCAATGATTTAATATTTCAGATTATTTTTATTTTAAGCCCTTTTGTTGCGGAATCAAACATTTAAGAAAAGTACATACATCCTAAGTGTGCAGGTTCAAAAATTTTTATCACATTGAACACTTGTTGCAAGAAACAACATTGCCAGCAGCAGCCCAGAAGCCAACCCTCTGGGTCCTGGGTTCCAGCTTCCTCCTAAAATGATCGCTTAAGGAAGTTTAAGATTACTCTTACGGTAATCACTTCCTTGCCTGCTTTCCTCTACACTTTGTCTTCATTTGCTCAATTCCACCCTGTGAGGTTAACCTGCGTGGTTTCACGTGGCTGTAGTTTGTTTACTTTTATTACCTTAGAGGTTTCCATTGCATGAATACAGCACAGTTTTTTTTTTTAAATCCATTTTACTATTAATGGACATCTGTCTCTAGGTTTTAGCTATTGCCAATAGTGCTGCTGTGAACATTCTTTACTGGCATCCTCCAGCACAAGTGCAAACATCTTCAATAATTGAAATTAACGAAAGTTGAAACATTTTCCCAGTTTTGGTAGGAGTATTAGGATCTCACTGAAATTTGATTTCCGTGGGTTGAGGGCCTTTTCATGTTGATTGGCCAGTTGGATTTCCTCTTTGTAAAATGTTCAAATTTATTGCCATTTTGTTTCTGGATAGTCTTCTGTTTATTGAATATGTTCCAAATACAAATATTCCTCCGTTGTGTGCTTTGCCTTTACACCATCATAATAATGCCTTTTGACAAACCGGTGTTCTTCATTTTAACATAGTCTAGTATATCAATATTTGCCTTTATTGTTAGCACTTTGTCCTGTTTAGGACTTCTTTCCTACTCCTGGATTATCAGGGTACTTTCCTGTGTTATCTTCCCTCATTAGGCTCTCACGTTTAGGCTTTGAATCCACCTGGAATTGACTTTGAATATGGTATGAGGCAGGGGCCAAGCTTCATTGTTTGTCAAATTGCCCTAGCACCAGATTAATTTTTCACTTACATCAACAACACAATTGCTCTATTTTAAAAGATAATGGAAGCCTTTCTAAAGTCATTGAAACAGAACCCACCTCTTCTTAATCTGTAGGCAGTTTGAGGATTTTTGTTGTTTTTGTTGGGGAAAGAAACCATTATAAAATACATTCATACTACTTTGTTTCACTTAAATCTTTGTGTCAGGATATTCTGATTTTATCATAAATGTTTAAATCAGTGGTGTAAGCATTCCTCAATTTTGAATCACTTTATTATTAAATATGAATTTTAAAAAGCTAGAAAGATAATTTCAACATGGTTTACATGAAAAACTTCAAATACCTGGTCTTTACCTTCTTTCTGCTCTCACTTTTCCTATATTTTCTCGACTAAAAATAAGCAAATGAGTTTAAGAATGTTTATCTCCAGCCTGGCCTTCTCCCCTGTGAAGACTCCACATTTTTTTTTTTTTTCAACGTTTATTTATTTTTGGGACAGAGAGAGACAGAGCATGAACGGGGGAGGGGCAGAGAGAGAGGGAGACACAGAATCAGAAACAGGCTCCAGGCTCTGAGCCATCAGCCCAGAGCCTGACGCGAGCCTGACGCGGGGCTCGAACTCACGGACCGCGAGATCATGACCTGGCTGAAGTCGGACGCTTAACCGACTGCGCCACCCAGGCGCCCCGAAGACTCCACATTTCTAATAGGTTATGCATATCCTCACACAGTGATCTAGTCCCTTAACTCAGTATGTTTAAATTTTTTTTAATGTTTGTTATTTATTTATGAGAGAGACAGAGAGAGAGGGAGAGAGACACACGGAGCGTGAGCAGGGGAGGGGCAGAGAGAAGGAGACACAGGATCTGAAGCAGGCTCCAGGCTCTGAGCTGTCAGCACAGAGCCTGATGCGGGGATCAAACTCAGGAACGGGGAGACCATGACCTGAACTGAGGTGGGGCGCTCAACCGACTGAGTCACCCAGTGGCCTCTAAACTCAGTATGTTTAAAACAAAAAATTTCAGTTTCTCAAATGGAATAAGGGTCATCATCCTAGCCTCTCAGACCTTAAGACTTGGCTTCACTTTTTGACACTTTCTTTTTCCTGTCTTTTGGATCTAAAATGTCAGTTCTAATATTTCTAATTAAAAACTTCAAAAGGCCTTTAATTTTTTTCTTGATTCTCATTACTCCTCTCTTAGTCCAGGGCCTTTCCCCATCATCTTTGGACCACTGATAAGGCCTCCACCTATCCCTCTGTCAAGCCATCCTGCCCATCAATTAGCAAGGACATAATGGGTGCCTGATGTGTTCAAGATATCATTCTGTCTGTTGTGGAGGACGCAGACAGTGGTATGTTCTGAAGTCCATTGTACGGGCTCACAGGAGCTGCTGGGGTGTCTTTTCCCAGCTCCATGTTCAGTGATGTCACATTGTTAGCTGGAACTCAACAATGGTGGAAGTAGTTACAACATGGGAATCGTCAGATACTGTGAATCAAGGCTCATTCCCGGCCCACACCCATCAGAACCAATTGTCAAACATTTACCAGTATGTCATCAAAGAGATGAGTAAGACCCCTTCCTCCTTCAAGGAGCTCACAATCTAGCTGGGGAGACGGGTGCGCAGACAACTTGTTATATACTACAAAGCTCAGTGAGGTCTTGATACAAAGAGAGACGTACTCCAAATGCAACAGGGTAGGAGGGGTACAGGGAAGGCTTCATGGTCAGCCCGGGATGTCACGGAGGATACTGGCAAACAAAAATGGTGGGGGGTGAAAGGATGGGCAGGCTCAGGGAACAGAATAAGCATGGTTAGGAGGGGAGCAAGGCTTGCTAAAGAATATCAATAGTCCTGGGTGTACAGGGAGCCAGACAGGTGCAGTGTGGCTGGTTGAGGAGCCATGGACAATGAGGCTGGGTAGGGAGACTGTGGAAGGTGTAGACACTCTGGGTAGTGATATGCCACTCAAGACTTGGGGTGAGGAATACGCTTTGAGGTTCATCTGGGTTGCTTCTCTACAGCACCACTAGCAATGCTAATGTGCTAAAGACTCAAGATCATCCTCACACAATTGGCTTTGGGATAGACCACTACGCCAGGGTTAAGTCATAACTTCTCACAATCTAACTATAAAGGAACCCAGCACCATAAAGAAGACATGAATAGAAAGGGAAATCCTTCATCTTATGATCATAAAGCCTAGAAATTATAAGGTAGTCAGTTTTTATATTGATAAACATTTTATTCTAATATTATAGTAATAATTCAAGTGCAATTTTCTTTGAAAAGTCAACTCTGTTAAAACAAAACTTGTTAAATATCTTTCATCAAACAGAAGCATATTCTTTTCAATCCCCACAGCAGTCAGAGCCCTGTAGCAGAGATAAGATTTCTTTTTTTTAAGCCTACTACATTTTGTTATTGCTAAAAAAAATCTGAATTAGTTGTTAAGGTCTCAGGAGCAGTGATTAATTAACTTTTGAAAGCTCTACCAGATACTCTGACATAAAATCATGAATCCAGATATCTGTGTCTGGCAATGATGTGTCCACTAAATAGACCACTACTTTCCGGTCCCAAGGGTTGGCGTTTTCTATGACTGTCTGAACCAGTGCCACCAGAGGTTTCTTCTCCACATGATTTCGAAATACCATCGAAGCCTCCTCAGACCACTGGTTGCACTTCACCCCTACGAGAAAGACAAGGAGTACAAGGATCAGTGAGCGTCGGATGCACCCTTCTTTGATCCATAATAATGGAAAACTGTTAGTTCCAAAGTAGCTGAAACGTACCAGGTTAGACTTGCCTAATTAAAAAACCAAACCAAAGAGTTACCCACCAATCTTAAAACAGTCCAGCTTATCATAGTTCTCCTATTGTGAATGGGGTTATTTCTGTAAACCTTCACCTACAGACACAAGTTTCATGGAGATTTACTGCTGTGTTATAAAATGAAGTTATAGGGGCACCTGGCTGGCTTAGTCAGAAGAGTGTGTGACTTCAGGGTCATGAGTTTGAGCCCCCCTTGGGGTGTAGACATTACTTAAATAAATTTTTTAATCTAAAAAAAAAAAAAAGAGGGGTGCCTGGGTGGTGCAGTCGGTTAAGCGTCCGACTTCAGCCAGGTCACGATCTCGTGCTCCGTGAGTTCGAGCCCCGCGTCGGGCTCTGGGCTGATGGCTCAGAGCCTGGAGCCTGTTTCCGATTCTGTGTCTCCCTCTCTCTCTGCCCCTCCCCTGTTCATGCTCTGTCTCTCTCTGTCCCCAAAATAAATAAATGTTGAAAAAAAAAAATCTAAAAAAAAAAGTGAAGTTATAATAACTACTGCCCATTTCCCTATATAAAGTATAGGCAGATTTAAATGGATAATGGGGATACCCAAGGGGACTAAAATATCAACAGTATCTGTAACATTGTTGTCAACTGCACTCAAATAAAATAAAATATCAATGACATCAGTGATACATCTCTTATTTACAGATTTTTTTTCCTGATGAACCAGATGTAGTGAAGGATGAGGAGAAGGAGAAAGAGAATTAATATAGAGTATACTGATTTTTAAAAATTATATATAATACCATGGCAAAAGCACTGGATTGAAAGTCTAGAGACCTAATTACCATTCCCAGCTCTTCCTCTGTCAAGTGGTATGGGATTTGGGCAAATCATCTGGTCTCTCAGGTCTCAGTCTGTCAGAAAATAAACTGGTTGGACCAGATGAATTGTAAATCCCATGTATTTCTAAAGTCCCTATGACTTTTGAGGGCTCAAGTTAGAGAATTCGAAATTAGGTTTTAAAATGAAATTGAGAGAGTATGTATTTTTCAGAAAATACTAGTAAACTAACATGAATTAAGTGCACATATACTAGATTCGAGAAACTATACACAGTGCCCTGTAGTGATGGAGATCTGGGAGTTTCACACATCATTTAACAGACCTGCTATCCATATAGTGAGGTAGGCTAAGTTCTCTGAGAACAAGAGAAGCCTAGAGTAGTCCCCAACCTGCTGTTTCCCGACCTTTAACAGCAATAGTTAACAGTACCTAACCCTCCTAGTGTGTGGGAAAAGTCAGTGAAATGGAGTGGCTGGTGGAGACCTTTGCCCATAGTAAGCACCAGTGACTGTCAGCCAAGGTGCTGGCGATGGGGATGATGGTGCCATGCACTTGTTCCTCACAGAGACTCCCTCTCTGGACAGTATGACTGTCATGCTTATGTTAGCAAGACCTGAACATCCAAAAGTGAAAATTAAAAAAAAATGCAATCATTAAATCTGAAGAAACTATTTAGAGGTCTGAGTTCAAAGCAGATCAGTGGTAGACATGCTCGTCTGCAAAATGCTGTTTTTGGTTCATATCTAACTATCATGGGAGTTTCCTGTGAAATCTAGCAGGAGACACAAAGAAAGAAACTGAAAAATACCTCAAAATAACGGTATATATAGATATAGATATCTCCAACAAAAGCTGGTCAAAAATTAAAAGAAAAATGTATATACACACTTCCTTTCGTTTCTGAGATCACTTCTGTTACTGTGCTGAATGGGTGGCACCATGTGGTCACGACCCCCCATATCCCAGCAGAGCACGACACAGACAGTCCTAGATGGCTGGAGGTCTGCATCCCCCCACCTTTTTCGCCCCCACACCCTCTGCTAATGCTGCCGGACCTCTGCGCGAAGCTTCGCCTCAGTATGCATGCTACGTACTGGGGGGATGCACAGAGGAGCCACCAGCATTTGCACTGCTGTCACAAAACTCTAACTGGACAGTATTTTATTTTTTTATTTAAAAAAAAAATTTTTTTTAACATTTATTTATTTTTGAGAAAGAGAGAGACAGAGCATGAACAGGGGAGGGGCAGAGAGAGAGGGAGACACAGAATCAGAAGCAGGCTCCAGGCTCTCAGCCATCAGCCCAGAGCCGGACGCGGGGCTCGAACTCACAGACCACGAGATCGTGACCTGAGCTGAAGTCGGACTCTCAACTGACTGAGCCACCCAGGCGCCCCTAGACAGTATTTTATTTTATTTTTTTTTATTTTTTTTTTTTTAATTTTTTTTTTTCAACGTTTATTTATCTTTGGGACAGAGAGAGACAGAGCATGAACGGGGGAGGGGCAGAGAGAGAGGGAGACACAGAATCGGAAACAGGCTCCAGGCTATGAGCCATCAGCCCAGAGCCCGACGCGGGGCTCGAACCCACGGACCGCAAGATCGTGACCTGGCTGAAGTCGGACGCTTAACCGACTGCGCCACCCAGGCGCCCCTAGACAGTATTTTAAAGAAGTGTCCCTGTACACCTGCTAATTTACATCCTCAGATTTTAATAATAATAGTCAATAGGGTGTATGAATGTAGTAAAATCACATACTTGCATGCTGTTAATTACAATGCAACTGGAAACTCACCTGGCCATAAAAATGGTCATATCCTATGACCTAGGATGTTTTATAATTGTGGAAACCCATTATGCATTTGTATTATAATATATACAATAAGTTGTCAAATATTAGCTGAGCAATGTGCTCCTCCTATTGGTCGTTTATGTTGTTTCATTGTTTTTGTTTGTTTTGGCTAGTATACACAGCTGCAGGTTTTTTCCTAATACTACAATAAAAGTATAAATAACCTAAATGCTTAACAAAAGGGAAATAATGATTAAATCAAATCTTTTGCAGCTATTAAAAATCATTACAGGGGTGCCTGGGTGGCTCAGTTGGTTGAACATCCAACTTTGGTTCAGGTCATGGTCTTGAGGTTCGTGAGTCTGAGCCCTGCATTGGGCTCTATGCTGACAGCCCAGAGCCTGGAGCCTGCTTTGGATTCTGTGTCTCCCTCTCTTCCTGCCTCTCCCCCACTCATGCTCTGTCCCTCTCTCTCAAAAATAAATAAACATTAAAAAAAATCATTATGAAGACCATCAAACAAACACTTAAAAAGTAATTAGGAAAAAAATGCTAAAAATGAAGAAAGCAGCATGCAAGACCATACCTGTCCTGACTACAGCTTTAGAAATATACACATATGTGAGACCACAGACAGAGAGAAATACGGAAAAATAGAAACAGCAGATATAGTGGAAAGGCATGGCTGTGACAGATCATTACAAATTATTTCTATTATGGTCAGGAAGTTGTTTGGAAAAAAAAAGTTAACTCAATAGGCCAGTGACTCTGTACTCCCTAAGTGCCCATGACAAAAGGACAATATAAACCATGTTGTGACTTGAGTTCAAGTTCCACAGAAATTACCTGCAAGTTGAGCTGTGACTGCTTGGAATGGCAGCTTTCTGAACATGTCCACTAACGGCTGTACTTTTCTTATGTTGACTAGCTCGTGCTTGCCGTAGTCCAGCTCATACACAGACACCAATCCATTGGTCAGGATTCCTTTTAAAAGCACCCTGTGCCACCTAGATGTGCATTGGATTAAAAAGGAAGAAAAAAAATACACAAAGTTGACATATGCTTTAAGGGTAACAATTTATGATTAAAAAATTAATGCGAAAGATGTTTATCAAAATATAAAACTGTACTGTCATTGAGGTTTTAAAGAGATTGCTTCTTCTTACTCCAAAGGTTACTATTCTCTGCTTTGCCACCAGCTTACTTGGTGGTATTTCTTCGCTCAACACCCATTCACAGGCCTCATGGAACTACTACAGGAGACCAACACATAAACTAGCAACCACCACTAAGCAGAATCAAACAGATGGAGGCTGATCAGGACAAGGCAAGGAGATCCCTCCACTCTAACAAGGAGACAAAGGTCAGGTCTGGGACAGGGTATGTATGTAAAAGATGGGAAGAGGGAGTAACTGGAACCAGGCCAGGCTGAAGACATGCATGAGAAGAAAAAGCACAGAAGATTCTACGGGGCATGACAGCTGGGAGCAGAGCAAACACCACAGTAGAGCTAGAAGGCAGAATGTGTGAAGGAATGGAAAAGAAAACCAGATGGGGAAGAGAGTGTGGGAAGAGATTACAAAACGTTTTGAATGCAAAGGTGACAATTTTAGTTATGCCGAGTGAGGACATTAAAAAACAAAACAAAACAAAACACAAAGTCCAACCCACTGCCTAGAATAAAGAGCCTGGAAAAGATAGGAGAGTAGGGGGGAAGAACAACATGGTTTCCGATCTGGAGTTCAAGGTGTCAGTCAGAAATTCACATGAATATACTTTTCTCCTCTGGGCCTACATGCATCATCATTACAATTAGAAAAGCTTAGACTTCAAAGTTAAGATATGAAGGACCATATTAAAGTCCTACAGTCTTCGGGTGCCTGGGTGGCTCAGTCAGTTAAGTGTCCAACTCTTGATTTCAATTCAGGTCATGATCTCACGGGTTCATGGGATCCAGCCCTAAGTTGGGCTCTGGCTCTGAGCTGACGGCACAGAGCTTGCTTTGGATTCTCTCTCTCTAAATAAATGAGTAAATAAACTTAAAAAAAAAAAAAGTTCTTTAGTGTTGACTATGTGATTGAAGAGTATCATCACACTAAGGAAAGGAAGTTGTTTGTAACATCTAAAAGGTAAGTGTCTATGGAGATAGCCTCTGCCCCTGCAAGGTATGAGTCAGGCTCTGCCATGGATGGTGGACTCAGCCATCCTCTGAAACAGATTTATTAGCTATAAGCCGCCAGCCCAGTGCAACAGCAGGCCTTTCACTGCAGTACACTGCTGGGCTGGGAGCTGGCTAGGCTAGATGGATTTTCCATCACACCAGTGGAGAATGGGTACAAGAAACCCACACCGTTGCTATGGGGTAAACTATAGTAAGAAAGCTCTGAAGAGGCCAACTTTGGACACTAGTGATTGGGGGTTTGGGGAGGAAACTCCAGAAACCTGTTTCTGAAGGCAGAAACAAGCCCAAAGTGCAGCAAGCGATAATCCATGAGTCACAACAGGGAGGCGCAAAAAGATATCACAGTAAGTATGTGAGTTTTGGGAACCAACAGACTTAGGCTGGCATCCCCTCACCCCACCCCCAGGACATGTTCCAGCTATCTCACCTTGGGCTCCTATTAAACCTCTCTGAGCCTCAATTATCTCATGTGTAGTATTTAATTTTAACTCACTTGCAGAAATAATATATATAAAGTGCTAGTACATTACTTGGCACACAATAGGTGCTTGGCAAATGGTAGCCGCCATCGTTATTACATAATAATTATGATAATTATTAAAATGAAGATAAGCTGTGTAAATATAAGCATGTCAGAGAAATTTTCATATGTGGAAATGCCAGTTTGGTGCAGGTTGTTAAATCTGTGTAGGTGCAAAAGGAGATAAAAATCATTTGGTTTCCACCTATAGCACTGTCTTTAAATTGTACAGGGCAAATGCTGGTGGTCTGTGTATAAATGCTGGTGGTTTTAGTGTATAAATACAAGGTACAGAGCAGCGAGGGAAGAGCTACCAGAAGACTTACATGTCACATGTCATGCCCTTCGGTAGCTTTTAATTTTCAACACTAATAGCTTAACTAAAGGTTTCTGTTTGGACTAGTTCACCGATTTCAGTGCAGGGCTGCTTGTGAATCATCAGGAGAGTTTGTGAAAAACACAGATTCTGAAGTTCCACTCCCAGAGACTCTAATTCAGGATGTCTGGGGTGAGGAAGGAGAATCTGCATTTTTAGTAAGTTCCCAGGTTATTCTTAGCCAACGTGGATTTGGAAACGGCTGCAATCAACAGTGTAGCTGAAAATTCCTAAGTCTTAATTCACCAGAGTTGGGACCAGGGTTTTTAGTAAATAGTCCTGTGATACAGGCAAGATAGAAACTCTAAACACTTTACACTGATTCAGTTCATGAAGTTTAAGAAAATATTGGACAATCTGTTCTTATATATATGAGACATCCTTGATTATCTAGAAAAAAATTAGCTGGTGAAAGTCCCAGCCCCAGAACAGGACTGTTGGACCCATGTTGGGGGAGGGCCGAGTCTGAAACACCACACTGAAGGTCTCCGGTTTGGGTTCTCCTGCCCCACAAAACTCTTGCCCTCAAGTAGGATCTCCCCACAGCTAATCACCATCAATCTGCCCCTCAGATTAATAGTTAACATTGGTTTTGTTTTAACTGTGATTAAATTATTCTGCGAAGAGTTCTCACATAGGCAAATGATATTCCTGTGGAATTAAACCCATGCATGCTTACAGTTGTAAATAACATGACATAGTAAAAATGGTTTTTTGAAAGTGAAAAGCTTGTGACATACAAGCTGAATCCTTTTTAAAATGAGAGCTATGATACTTTTCACTCTTAAGAATTAAAAATTGTTTTTTTTCTCTTATGGGAATAATAAAGTTTTCACAAATGTCTATGCTTGATATCTTGAGAACGAACCAAAGCATTTTATTAAAAAAATAATAAAATAAGCAGTTTGACCTTTTAAACTGAGTTCTGGTGTGTGTGTGTGTGTGTGTGTGTGTGTGTGTGTGTGTGTGTGTGTGTTGTTGTTGTTGTTGTTGTTGTTGTTGTTGTTGTTGTTGTGGGAGAACAGTTCTTTGTGTTTGCCATCATCAAATAAGCTTGGTCAGTTCCCCTAAGAAAGCTGGCAAAGGAGACGGGACGGGGCTAAGTTGTTCCTTTTTCCAGGGCTTTTGTGACCTTGTACTGTGTGGGGTGGAGTACTAGGGATTCACTGGGTTGGAACCAGAACATATTGGAGGGCTTCAGGGAAGGAGGATGTGATCCAAATGGGAAATGTGAAAAAACAGACCAAAGTGCTGCACCAGTGAGTCCCGGCTGGAGAAGTGCACCGTGCATTGCTGCACCATACGGAAGGTGGCACGGCTCTCCAGGAGCAAGTGACAACCTACCTCAAGAACCTTCTAATCCTTAAACAAGTAATTTTTCTTCTGGGAATCTATCTCAGAAATACTCAGAGATGTGAACAGAGATTTATGTTCGATAGTATCTAGAATAGTGAAAAATCTGGGAGAAAAAACTACATAACAAGAGAGAATGATAAGTAAATTATGATTTCTCTATATGATGTGATGGACTATTATTCAGCCTTAAAAATGTTTATGAAGACATTTTATCACATGGAAAAATGTTCACAGGATTATGTGAGGTGAAAAAAGTAGGTGTGGAATTGTATTTAATAATAATACTACACCAACTGTATGAATATATGTAGAAACGAATGAGAAGAAATACATGAATAGTTTAACAAGGGTTCTGTCCGGTTGGAGGATTTTCTTATATATTTTTGCATTTTTCTAAATCTTCTACAATAAGTATTTGTTTTTAAAATTTAAAAGTTATTCAACCAAAAAGCCATTATTTCCTAAAGAAACAACAACGTTTTGTCTAATAGAAAAACAAAAACATTTAAACCTTCGTTTTAGATATTTAACAGGAATTTAATATATGGTGACTAGATTTTTAGATAAATGACATCATGTCAAATATTAAAAGACTGCACAATTCATTAGTCTCGCTTCACATTCACAATTTCCCTAAGTGCAGTTCAAAATCCCCCTGCAGAGATTAAGGACTCTTGGTATCACTCCACACATTTTTCGTAGTCGGATCACACGCTCTGTCCAACGACCTACTTGTTTTCCACTTTGGCAGCATACACTTGGTCTTTTTCCACGGCTACGTGGCGCTCCTCAGACACACTGTAATACAGAATCATCTCCTCCATCAGAACTTCCAGCTTATGTATCTCTTGCCATGGCTGGATGACGAAGTAGCCCGGGTGACAGGCCACAGGCACGTACACATCCATGTGCTCCCCAGGCTTCGACAAGTGGACGGGAGGGGGGAGTTCCTCTGTGGAGAAAGAGCCGGTGTGGTCCACCACGGACTTCTTGATGACGTCTGTCAGGCTCTTTCTCAGATTCTCTCCAGCGGTGCCTGGAATGGGGGTGCCACCGCCTTTGCTGTGGGGAGAGCTAGCTCCACTGGATATGGCACTCAAAAACACATCCTTCTGATGCTTCCACAAGTCTGCATTTGTAATCTGGCGATTAATACTGTGGTGAGGATCAGGGAAGTTCTTAGGGGTGAATAAATAAATGTGTGAGATCCCTCTGGTTTCGTCCACTTTTGTAACCTATGGAAAACACACAAGGCATTTCAAGGAATCCCAGTTCACCATAATATTAACCTTAAATATGAAAACACAGTATTTTACAAGGAACCCAACTTGCTAAAATTCATTTTATTTAAGGTAAGATAAATGATCTATCACAGCCACAGCAATGAATAGGCTCTTAAGTCCAAGACGCCAGCAGCTGGCTTATGGAAACGAAAACTTTATTAGCCTCTAAAAACTGAGGATACCTTAAAACTCACTAGAGGTCATTATCACTGACATGGAGTCCGCATACCATTGGTAAAAACTCTTTTTATTGATGACATTTAAGAACACTCAAAGTAAAAGGAACAGTATGATGCACCCTCAAGGGCTCATCTCCCAGCTTCAAAAATAAAAAATAATCACAAAAATGGCAAAAGTGTTCCATATGCATTCTACCTATGCTGGTGCACCCACACTGGGAAGTGAAGGAGAAAGCTTTGACATTCACCATACCCTTGGGGACCTTGGCCTAAATGCCTTGTTTGGTCATAGTATCTACCCTCACCCTTTATCCCTTCCCCAGTTACATGGGAGGAACCTGGGGAGAAAAAGGAAAAAGTTCCACTGAACAGGTCAAAACCGCAGCTTTGCCCCTTCTGTCCAGGAGACCTTTGGCTACCTTTCTACCTCTTTCTGCCAGAGGGATGAGCGTTATATGGGAATGCCACACACTGACACCTGGGACTGGACAGCTGTGTGTCCCAAAGGGCTGGCTGCCTGGTAATTCTTACCAGCTCCTCCGGTTTACCCTGGGAAGGACAAAAATGAGACACCTCCAGCCACGCTGATCTCTTATCAAAAAGGGCCGCGAAAGAAAGGCAGGAACAGAGGTCTCAGACAGGGAGACAAGGCAATCCATCTACAGTAATTTGCTTAAAAATATTTTTCCTAGCAAGATGGATCTATTTAAATTAATTAACATTCCAAAGTGCTAATGAATGAATGACTGCTAATTTATTTTGCTATTTATGATACAGAAGTACCATTTCAAAGATCAACCATTAAAAAATATTTTTATTGAGTACCCAATACTCTGGCTTTAAGAGCTTAAAACATAGTTGATAAAACAATATTCATTTATCATACGGCAATTGAAGAATATAAAATGGTAATTAAGTGTGTAATTGTATAAACATAGGAAAATCCCTGTGAACCAGAATAATTTGGAGATTTTCATGCAGATATTTCTCAAGG
Source organism: Puma concolor (assembly GCF_028749965.1). NCBI lineage: Eukaryota > Metazoa > Chordata > Mammalia > Carnivora > Felidae > Puma > Puma concolor. The sequence goes on along the minus strand of NC_141679.1, from coordinate 60,690,544 downwards.
ACATTTCACTGTTTAATGCTTATAGAAAATAGCATTGTTCATTAGTTAAAACAAAAATATCTTATGTTTTTATACTTGGAAATAAAAATAATGTTTTTGATACAAAGATGCAAAAGTACAAAAAAATAGGAGCTAGTGAAATAAAACAGTTTAAACTTTTAACAGGCAGAAAACAAGATTATGATCAAATTATTTGCTTGTAATCTATTATACTTTTGAAAAAAAAAGAATGACCTTATTTGAATGACCTTTACAAACGTTTATCAAGAGATATATGGTCCCTCTGTTGGGAATTTAATTCCTTATCATGGAGCAAAATAGAAGCAGAGAACTATCTCTGCTACCTTATTAATACTGGAAAAATTATATAAAGGGCTTAAAAATAATACTGGAGATACAGGATAAATTCTTAAATAAAAATCAAACCATGAAATATCTTATCATACATGTAACCAACCTCTTAAATACCAAAATGTGTCACATATGAAAGCATCAATTTATGGTAAGACAAAATTATTTCACAAAAAAACAAATGAGCCCTTCTGGCTGACAGCTCCCTTTCCAAATGCATCAAGATAACTAACCTTAATGCTACAGTCCGAGCAATTCAAAACAGAATCTCTTAACCAAAGCACAGCATCTGGTGTCCACATGCCAATAGACTGTGGAAGATCTGCTAAGCAGCACTTTATAGCCTGGAAAGAAAACATGATGGAAAAGCAAACACACCATCTTAAAATAGGTACTTATAAGTAATGTCAATGTTATTTTCCTGTAAGTCAGGCACGTTGCCAAGATAGAAAGCAAGCAACAGCAATAGCTAACAATGACAATCAGAGCTCTGGAGCTGGAGCGTGCGCTATGTTGCTGGCTCTATTTATATCGCCTCTATTGTCTTTACTCCTATTTGAGCAGGGCTTATACCAGGCAGTTCACATACTTATCCTACGATACCTCTGCAAGATGGGCCAGTGTTGTGACCTCATTGTACAGACAGTGAAATGGAATCAGAGAGACTTATGTGCATCAAGTCACAAAGTTGTGAAAAACAGTGAACAATTACATTTGGACCATTTCCAATTTTGTTACAAACTTGGACTTCTTTTGCTCATTATCAAGATCAAAACTGAGAGGGCATCTCACAACATGATTACAAATACATCCAAATCTCTTCCATAAAATCTCTCAGGCTTGTAACATATAGTACCTGAGGTGGTATCACAATTATTTCTTGTAGAAACCGAGGGGGAATTTCCCTGAGTTCGGACACTTTTACGGATGTCACAGTACCAGAATCCAGGAATTGAACATCAAGAGCTCGACTGCTATGAACGTTTGTGATCTGCAACGAGACAAGTGTTGGCTAATTTATTAGCACATTCAAAAGGCCAAAACACTTCTGTGCGATTATATTTTGTATAACTCTAAAATGCATATGAAAATCAACAAAGACTATCAGTGTTAATGAAGTTTTCTTATTTTAAAAATGTACCTATTTACAATAGGTATTCTTTTAGAGCAGAACTGATGTCAACATCTAGTTGTTAAATCATTTAATCAATAGTAATCACCAAACTAATAATAATCAATAAAATCAAATAGGTAATGTTTACTATGCTTTCAACTCCAGGACACTACTGATTTATAAAACAATTTGAAACATCATTATATACTGTTGATTAAAGATGCCGTCTGTTCTCCAAAATATTAAAATGTGAGGGAAAAAACCCATTGTGTCTCAGCAACGAAGAAATAAAGAATACAAAGAATTCAGACACAGAAAATTTCTTGTAGTAGGTAAATACTATGTCTTTTTAAATCAAACCTATTGTGGCATTTTATAGCTTTGTCAGAAAGGCCAATGATAATTTTTATCATTTGTCCTAACTAAAACATTGAAACTCAAAAAGTCAGAAAGGTAAAATAAGCCAAATTAATAATTCAAAAATGGGAAAATTACATACAGGGTCAAAGTAATAATTACCTGTGATCAAATGGCAACATCACGATATTAAGATTCTGGGCGCACCTTTAAATGCCGAAAGTTCCCTTAATAAGCCATTGTGATATCTGCCGTCACTGAATATAGTTAACCTTAGCCAAAGATAGCCCCGTCACGATGGTTATCTGGGCAGGGACTTCGTGCCTACAACTGCTCTCACTGCCACCTCGTGAAGGGCGGTGCTTTCAGTATGGTGACTGTTAAGAACTGGACTTCTCTTGGCATGGAAGTCAGATATACCAAAAGTAAAGCCTTTTTCTGTGGCCCCAGTAAATGCTTTATTAATATAACAGCATAATTCTTTAATCTCTTAAGATTATGATAGACACAAACAGAATTACAACAATATCCTAAAATGTCTTTTATTCAAAATATGTTGGCATGGTTGGTAGATACTGAATGCTTATTATGGCCAGGCATAACTCGGTAGAGACATATACTCCCCCATCTCAAAGAGCTCCTAGTCTCACAAGAGATGATGACACAAATAAATAATTAGGATATAAGGTAGTAGGGCAATAATAGAGTTATGCATGAGGTACTATGAGAACATAGAGAATGGGTACCTGACCCAGCCAGGAAGCAGATGTTAGGGCAAGCTTTCAGGAGGAGGGAATACCTAAAATTGATACTTTCCTTTAAAATGTACTTTTTTCTTCTTATGCTAGTAAAATGCCTTTATCATAGAAAATTTAGATACTTCAAAGAATGATATAAAAAATCACTTATAATCTATAATCGATTGTAATTATCCTTGTAGTCTTTAATCCAGACATTTATAAAGAATTAGATTTACAAAAACTAGAACATTATTTGTATATACTATTTCTTAATTGGCTACTTTTCACTAAGTGCCTCAAAAATATTTCATGTCATTAGTCTTCTATAACATTTTAATATTACATAATTGTATCATGCAGATACGTTATGACTTATCTAATAACCCCTTTGGCTTTACAATTTAAATTGTATAAATTTTTGCTCTTTTAAGAAATAATCGGGGCGCCTGGGTGGCTCAGTCGGTTGAGCGTCCGACTTTGGCTCAGGTCATGATCTCATGGTCAGTGGGTCCGAGCCCCGCGTCAGGCTCTGTGCTGACAGCTAGAAGCCTGGAGCCTGCTTCAGATTCTGTGTCTCGCTCTCTCTCTGCCCCTCCCCCGTTCATGCTCTGTCTCTCTCTGTCTCAAAAATAAATAAATGTTAAAAAAAAAAAAAGAAATAATCATACTTACTGGGCATTTGTATTTCCTTTTTCATAAACTAAAATTTCACAAATGTCACAATTTCAGCTGGGCCTTACATGATGAATGGGAATAAACCAGGTTGGTAGGAGTCTAGTTAGGGGCTAATCCAAACATTTCAAACAGAGGGGGAAAAGGATGGGCAAGACATTTATATTTCTTATGTGTGGAAGCTACAAGCATTTTGGTTATGCTGGGATGTAAAGAGAGAGGCAGGGCAAGGCAGGAGATGATGCTGAGAGAAAGGTAAAGGCAAGGTAAGGTCTTGGAGAGCCAGACATTATGTCTTAAAGAACCGGATTTACCCTGCAGATGAGAAGAAGCCAATGCCAAGTCTTGAGGAGAAGAATGAGATGGTTGGCTTTGTAAGAGGCCATGTATTTTTGGTGGTAAGACTGGGTGAGGGCTTTGAAATCAGACAGATTTGGTTTTAATCTCACCTCTCACTTTCTAGCTGAATGACTTTCCTCATCAGTAAGAATGGGATCATAGGGTTTTGTGAAGATTAAGTCAGATCAGTCATGTTTATAAAAAAAAAAAAACAACAACATTTTAGGACGCCTGGGTGGCTCAGTTGGTTAAACGTCTGACTCTTGATTTTGGCTCGGGTCATGTTCTCACCATTCGAGGGATCAAGCCCCACGTCACATTGGGGTCTGTGCTGACAGCACACAAAGCCTGCCTAGAACTCTCTCTCTCTTCTCTTTCTCTGCCCCTCCCCATGCTCATGCGTGTGCTTTCCCTCTCTCTCCCTCTCTCTCTCTCTCAAAATAAATAAACTTTAAAAAATTAAAAAAAAACATTTCGTGTCTGGGAAATACTAAGCCTCATTAAACATTGTAAGTATTATTGCTTGCTATTATTTACGTTTTGGGTCACTCACTCTAGTGGCATGGAGCTTGACTGAAGGAAGACCAGAGCAAAGACAGAGGAACCATAGTATTGCAGTGATCTAGGCAAGAAATGACAAAGATGCAAAATGTCACTGGGGCTGAAGAAGATTCGGGAATCCAAGATAACTCTTAAGAAGCAGCCTCAGTGGCTGCATGAAGAGAGATACCACCAAAATACAGATATAGGAGGAAGATAAGGATGGGAAAAGATAATTTTGGTTTCAGACATGCAAAGCTTGAGGACTATGCGAGATGGACAATTAGGCTGGCTTTTGCATAAATCTGAAGCTCATTGAGGGCTGGAAAACAAACTGGGGAGTCATGAGGACAGAGATGGTAACTGAATCGATGAGACGGCATTGCCTAGAAGGATGCAGAGGCCTAGAAGAACAGTGAGCTGGGACAGGACTTGGGGGGCACTGACAGTGACACTGTGGAGTGTGGTGGGTGGGGGGAGGTTGGGGTAAAAAACAGGAGAAGCAATCATTAGAACATCATGAGGAAAATTAGGAGGATTTGATACCATGGTAGCCTCTCTACAGTGAGAGGGGTATTTCAGGTTTCGACACTGTTAGATGCAGCCAAGAGGCCTGGTAACATAAGACCTGGAAGACTCTAGTTGGATTGTGCAGCTGAGGTCCTGGTGCTCTGTTGGAGTACAGGCAGCAAACAGCCGTGGCTGAGAACTGGCTGGAAGGTGCCATAGAAAGTGAAGGCAGACCACTTGGGATGTGTTTGAAGGAAACAGGAAGAGTGATGACCACTGAGTAGAGTTGGCTGGATGTATGGAGTAAGTTCAGAAGGTATAGGCCCTAAATTAAGCTTAGATGAGTTACAATGTCAGGAACAAACACATCATTTAAACACAGGATCTGCTTCTCATTAATCATTCTTTCTTCCTTAACTTTCTATGTATCACTAAGAGAATGAATACTTTTGCTACCTCCAAGGCAGACAACTCACAGTTTGGTAGTAAAACAAAAATAATACTAGACATTTATCTCAAGTATTTGAGCATATGATGAAAAGGTATTTTGCCAAAAACGCATAACCTGATTCTACACATGAAGAAACTCAAGCAGTGACATAGTCTGCAAAATGCTGCTACTATTCAAAAGGCGAATAACAAAGAAAGCCAGAGCAATTGCCAGATTGGAGGAAACTAAGAAGGCATGACAATTAACTACCACTTGGGATCCTGGACCAGAAAGAAGGTATTTGCAGGACAATCTGGGATGTCAACAGAGTCTGCAGATTAGTTAATAATATTGTATGAGTGTTGATTTGCTGGTTCTGATAATGGCTATGCCAAGACTTTAACAACTGGAGACAGTGGGTAAAAGGCATATGGGAACTCTTGGGACTATTTTTACAACTTTCTAAAAGTCTGAAATTATTTCAAATATGTGTGCATTTATACGTAATACACTAAACAGCACAGAACTTTAAAATTTTTAATTTTTAAAAAAATTTATTTATTTTTGAGAGAGAGACAGCATGTGAGCAGGGGAGGAGCAGAGAGAGAGGGAGACACAGAATCCGAAGCAGGCGCCAGGCTCTGAGCTGTCAGCACAGAGCCCGACGTGGGGCTCGAGCCCACAAACTGTGAGATCATGACCTGAGCTGAAGTCGGACACTCAACCGACTGAGCCACCCAGGTGCCCCTAAAATTTTTTTAAATGTTTATTTATATTATTTTTGAGAGAAAGATAGACAAAACGTGAGTGGGGGAGGGACAGACAGAGAGAGAGACACAGAATCTGAAGCAGGCTCCAGGCTCTGAGCTGTCAGCACAGAGCCCAATGCAGGGCTTGAACCCACAAACTGTGAGATCATGACCTAAGCTGAAGTCTGAAGCTTAAGCAACTGAGCCACTCAGGTGTCCAATAAACAGCACAGAACTTTAAAATTCAAATGCCATGGGGCGCCTGGGTGGCGCAGTCGGTTAAGCGTCCGACTTCAGCCAGGTCACGATCTCGCGGTCCGGGAGTTCGAGCCCCGCGTCAGGCTCTGGGCTGATGGCTCAGAGCCTGGAGCCTGTTTCCGATTCTGTGTCTCCCTCTCTCTCTGCCCCTCCCCCGTTCATGCTCTGTCTCTCTCTGTCCCAAAAATAAATAAACGTTGAAAAAAAAAATTTAAAATTCAAATGCCATGTTCTTTTGAATGAGTTATGTTTTTGAAGTTTATAACTAAACATACAACTCTTAGTCACATAACCCCCGCCCCTCTGCTTAAAGTAGAGGCTCTTGCATCTAGATTAAGAACCTCTGAAACAAAGACAAAAAAGGAAAAAAAAAATCAAACCCAAGTTTGACACTTTAGCAACTGGGAAAACTAGATATCAGAAATAGAAGAAAGAAAGAAAAAAGGAAAGAAACAGCAACAACGAAAATCCAAAACCCACCTTTGAAAAACATATGAAAATATATGATAAAATATAACAAACCTCTTTTCAAATTTGTAACTGTGCTTGCAAGAAAATAAGATAATTATTAGAGACTGGAAATAGAGGAGCATGTAAACACTGAAGCCAAAGCCGTCCTCGGCAGGAAGGAAGATCTGAGACATCCCCCCAAACCCCTGCCAAGAAGCCAGAACTCTCAAAGGGCTACACCCTCAGCAGAATGGTGACTCTAGAGAACAATGAAGCAATATCTAGCGAAACTGAAGACAGGCGTTCTCTCTACCCAGAAACTCCATTCCTTTCTATGTACCCTGGGAGATGTGCACAGCAAGGTTCATAAAAGGAGGTTCCATTTATAACAAAAAATTAGAAAAAATCTAAATACCGACGATCAGGGTGCTGGAGTGATAATGTTGGCACACTCATACACCGTTAAATCAAACAGCAGTGAAAACAAATGAACGAAAGAGAGCTGCATACATCAACATGGATGAATCTCCCGCATAATGAATAAAAAAACATATTTCAGAAGCATCAATACATTTTACCATTTACATATATTTTTTAAGCATTTGTGTGTTAGATTTTAAGTTTTACTATAAATATTCTATGTACATTTTCATTTCTGTATTCCCACTACCTCTATATTAAAATATATAGATAGCAAAAGCTCGTACGTATAAATACAAATACAGTGAAAGTACAAAAAAGCATAGGAATTAGAAACAGTACACGCAGTGGGCAGTTCCCCTCCTCCAGAGTGGGAGTAGAAGAAATGGAGGCAGGCATAGAGCCTCAACCATGTTGGTCATGTTTTATTTCTCCCGTGGTGATGAATATGTGGGTACTTCTTCCATTTTTAAAAAAACTTGTTTGTATATCTGAAATATTTCACAATAAGCTTTAAAAAAGAAGTGACTGATTTTTACCTCTACTCGTAACCATTTTCCTTTGCAGTGGAAGAGGCAGACTTTCCCACAGAAGGGTAATGAAACGAAGTACTCGGAGGTCATGTGCTACAAAACAGAAATGCGTGACACGTTTATTACTCTTAGCAAGGAGCGTATTGCTACACCACCAGAAAAACATCACTGTGGCTCAGGCTCACTGGGGCACCTGCACTTCGCCAGGCTTCCCATGAGGAGTCTGCTGTGGTGCGTGTACGAGGGTGATGGGATTTCTACCTTATTTCTCAGACATTACTGATGGCATCTTCTACTCTCCCTCCTCACACATGGCCCATAAATCAGACCTGTTAAAATGTCTACAAACATAAGTGTGCAGGTCAGTATGATGTATCCAGGCACGAGTGCCATCAGTTAAACATGAAGAGGGAGGATGAATCTGCCAAAAAGGAGGAGAAGAGCCTGGATGAAAGTGAGGTTGGGCTAGCTGTCCAGAAGGCCTCTTCCTGCCAACTTTTAACATTTAGATTCAAAGACGAGATTTTTACTTCCAAAACAAGTGTTATCAACACAAATATGGGTGTCAGTGCCAGTGAAATGGCAACAAATCACGACCATAGGCCTCTTCATCCTCCCCTTTGCTGTAGCTTAAAGCTGAGGACCTGTCACAGTCTCCTCCATTCAGGGTGAATGTTTGTACTCTCCCCAAAGGCAGTGTCTCCATTTGGGTTACCAGTGCACTGGGGACTATCGAGAGGACTTTTCACCACCATGAATAATAAGCACATGCATGCAAATGAGTCACTGGAGTCAGCTTCTCTAGATGTCTTAGATTTCTCCAAGATAGATTAGCAAACCAAACTTAAGCAATGACCCTGAGATACAGCTAAGACATCTGTAATACAGAAAGAGACAAAGCTACAGATCTGATGCCTCAGTTCTAGGCTGTAGTCTGAATACAAGTCTAACCCGATTCAGCACAAATATTTTAGAATACCTATTCTATGTAGGATACTTGATTAGATTCTGTAGTACCTAAATGAATTAGGTCCTTACCAGTACCTGCCAAGGCTCTGTCTCTGCCCTCAAGAAGCCTACACTGTGTAAGGCAAACGAATACCCAAACAGCAAAACTACAATGTTGCAAATGAAGCCACGAGGCACTTTGGTGTGCTTGGGAGGTTGGAGGGAAGGGTTCACTTCTAAGGGCAAGAGGGTCAGGACCCACATGGCATTAGGACTTAATCACTCAAAACCAAGCATATTCTGGATTACAATTGTAACGCCCTAAGAGAGGTAAGAACATCACCTTAGAACTTTAAAACAAAACCTCCTCAGATCCTGGTTTAGAAAATAATACTAGAATCAAAGGGTAAGGAGCTTATTAATAAATTTAAACACAGAACCACATTTACCAAGGCAGTAGGTTCTCATGGACCATAAAGAGCTTGGGGAGTGATGCTTTAGAAGTTTTCTTCTCCTCCTAGATTCCATGGTTTTGTCTTTGCCCCAGGCAGGGGAGTCAGCTGGCTCTAGCACACAAAGTCACAGCGGCCGCACTGTAGCATCATCAACTGTGCCTTGTAAATAACAAACCTGCCAGTCGCTGGGCCCTTACTCTGTGCCAGGTGCTGTGCTAAGCAGTTTGGCTGCTACTCCTCACAACAATCCTATGGATATATACACTGTTATTATCCTCATTTTGTAATGCAGAAACCAGTAGTTTTTTGTTTTTTAAGTTCTGCAGTCCAGGACTCTTACCTACCATTCTACAGCTTCTACCTTGAATTGTTCAAAAACTACACTTATACCATTTGGTGACCATTCTTGTTTGGAACTGAGAATTTTCGAGGTGGATGTCGCTCTGCCGTACCTTACAATGGAAGTAGTCCTCTATCTTATGCAGAAGGTCGTTGAGCTTGTTCAGACCTTTACAAGGCACCTGGCAGTAGAGTGTGCCATCAGAGCAAATATTAGTCACTCTGACATTTGTGTACATAGCATCAATCTGGAACAAAGGACACACCAAGGAAGCTTGAGACTAGAGCACAGCTCTTACCTACTTTAGGGGTATCTACCTAAATAATCACATTAAAAGTCTTTGCATTTTAACATCTTTTAAGCAAGCAGGAGAATAGATAGGATGATAGAATAAAATTTGAAACTTAAATGTGAAAACCTCATTTGGAGACCTCTCTTTCCAAAAGGAATATCTGATATCATTGTTTCAGGGACAAAGTACACATTTTGCAAACATTAATTACCACATTTCATTGCCTGAAAGGCTAAGTGTCTTTCATTTTGGTTTATTTTCTACCTATTAATTTAGAAAAATAATTATTACATAAAAAATACTTTTTGCAACATTAACATAAATGAAAATAAAAAACTCTCACAAAATCAGTCCCATCATCAGCCTACTTTCCTACCTGTGTTTATCGGCTGCATGAATGTTAGTAATTTTTAAAAATTATAATCATAGCAAAGGCTTAATTTTGGCCAACTTTTAGTCAAATCATGATATAAAGAGAATTCACTGTTGTCCTACTTATTAAACAAATGTTTTCCCAATGTTGCCATGGGAAACCATTTAAAATGGGTGATGGGCAGGGGTGCCTGGGTGGCTCAGTCAGTTAAGCGTTCGACTTTGGCTCAGGTCATGATCTCACAGTTCATGGGTTCAAGCCCCTCATGGGGCTCTGTGCTGACAGTTCAGAGCCTGGAGCCTGCTTTGGATTCTGTGTCTCCCTCTCTCTCTGCCCCTCCCCGACTCACGCTCTGTCTCTCAAAAATGGATAAAGTTAAAATAAATAAATAAATAAAATAAAATGGGTGATGGGCATTGAGGGGGCACTCGTTGGGATGAGCACTGGGTGTTGTATGTAAGCGATGAATCACGGAAATCTACTCCCAAAACCAAGAGCACACTGTATATATACACTGTATGTTAGCTAACTTGACAATTATATATATATAATATATAATATATTATATATAATATATATTTACAAATACTTAAATATATATTTAATAATAAATAAATGTAAATAAAATAAAAATAAATATAAAAAATATATATATTTAAAATAAATATATAATAAAAAAATAAAATGACCATTTTTAACATCTCATCTTATTCTTTAGAGTAGCTGTTCTATAATTTATTTAAAGATTTCCTTCTTTGTGGAAAATTTATGTTTTTTACCTTTTAAAACTGTAAAAGCTAACAATTTAATAAACATCTTCACTTATCTAACTTTCTGTTCTTTTGTATTATCTGCTTCTATTATCTTTGCAAAATAATTTCTTATAAAATATAATTTTACTCTAGAAACTGGGAAATAAAACAAAAACCCAATTCCTAATAATTCCTATTTATGTTTTGGCCTTCTTTTCCCCTCTTCCAGTGACCCCCCCCCCCTTTTCTCCCTTGACACACAGGCAACCTGTCCCTATCAATTGCTAGCCTAAAATTTATACCATTCTTTTCCGCTACCTTTCTTCCCTACAGTGTGTGTGACAGACAACTAGAGTGGTCACAGTGCTACCTGAAGGTGAACCTCTAGAGACTTGTCGCAGATGGCCTTTAAGCAGGTGGCATTAATATTGACGTCATCTTCTCCCGAGGTGTCGTATAGAACAACAAGCGGAATATCTGCTTTGTCAAGTATTTCCACAGCAAAGATCTTTCCACAAGTTAAAGATTCAACCACCTTCACTAAATCAGGATCATCACTTAAAACCTCCAACCCTGAAAAATATTGACTATTTTAATTTCTACTTAATTAGCAGAATCATTTTAAGATAAATAGACTGCATGGGACTGTTTGGGCCGCTTACTGTAACAGTGAATCTACTACCAAATACTTATAAATTTTCTAGGGAAGCTTTGTTTTACACTCTTGTTCACGTTACCCATTCTTAGGTTTTAAAATATATATATTGTAGTGAGAATACCTTTTTGAATGATTACACAAAGGCAGGCAATCTTACAACAAAAAGAAAAGTTGATGGTCTATCAGAATTTCTACCTTAGCAGAAATGGACTTCACTTTATATACCAACACATATTTAAAACAAAAAGACTAATACACACAAGAAGCTATCAGTCAGTCATATCTGCCAGTTATGTATTTGTAATGTTTTTCCTAAAAATTTACCCTTGATCTTTAAAATTTTCTAATTAAATATACAATTGTTTCATATAAAATGAACATGCATTTATTGGAAATTTATACAATTATTTTCTTTCTTTATTTCTTCTTAAGTACACCATGATGGTTCTGAGTATACCAAAGAACGTTGTGATTTATCAAAGAAAGATTAAATTGTATTTAACATAATATAGGTATTAGGTGAATTTCACTGTGGTCTACTTAACTCTTTAAATTCTTTGAAAATTGTAATTCTATGTAACATATACATGGCAACTCTAAGTTATTCTTTTAAACTAATTAAAACTAGCTCATCATTTCCCCAATGGTGTCATGAGGTCCATTTCTGTATTTTTCCCTTGAAATCCATAAACACGAGTTCAGAGTCCCTGTGAGCTACCTCTCTCTTCTTGTTCTCTCTTCTGGACACATAACGTCACAGCTTTCACCAAATCTCTCATCTCAGCATCCTGAATCTTGTCCTACGCTCCTGATACGTTCTTTTCAAAACTAACTCCCACAGGCTTATAAGAGGCTTCTAAAACTACTTGGGATCTACCTCACAGACAGAGCCATACCCAGCCCCACTGGCATAAAAACCCTTTCTGGATGAGAAGGAGGTATTTCTCACAGGGCTAATTTTCATTGAAGAATTGTGATCACTTTCTGAATTTAGCTCAGGCTCTCCTGGCATGATGCTTACACACTCCCGTGTCTTTCCTCATATTAACACGGCCACTATATCCTCCATGCTTGTAGGTTACTCCTACAGCATCCCTCTCACACACAAGAGGAGGAAAGAAAAGAACAATGGTATGTGGACTGTGCCAGAGAAGGATGAACTTGGGCTTGGGTGCATGAAGGTGCATTAGGTGATAACAAGCAGTAGCCAGAGGCCACCTCAGTGGGGAAGAAGTGGAGAGTCACTTCCCAACAGGTCAAATAACAGGATCCAAACTGATCAAATCCCATGATACAGGCAGGGCCTCTGGCTGGCATTGCTAGGGCAGTTTGAACAACAACAACAAAACCTTTAAGATGGCCAATAGACATTCGCATAATAAAGTATAATAAAAACATTATAACATATTGATAATGGTCACATCTTGTAAAGACATTAAACATGAATTTATTTATACCTTTCAAGAAATAACTCATTATAAGACCTTGAGATACTTAGGTCATTTTGGGATTTAACCGCCCAAAGGTACAATGGTAATAATGTATCAAAATGGAGAGCGCTTTAAAAAAAGTTCCTCTTACCTGCTAGCTTACACTTTGTAGCTTGGAATGAGAGTGAACAGAACTTTGGGTTCAATTTGTATGCTTTGCTCTTTTCAATATTTTCACTAAAACCATAGTCAACATAGCATACCTAATGATAAGAAAAACATCATTTAGGCTCAAGTAAAATTCTTCATCCTCACTTCTTAAAAAACATCTGACACATTTGATTGGTTCCATTTATTCCCTAAAAACAAGTTCAGTGGCTCTAGACTTCCTGGAAAATGGCAGGGGTGGTGCCCCTGACTTAGTCCAGAAAGGAAAGGCTAGGGCTGGGACCAGGGAAGCCAGGGCCCCAGACTCCAAGCCTCACTCCTCTTCGCCAACAGGAAGAACGAGGTAAGACTGAACTCAGTCAGATGCCTTGTAGCTGCCAGCTTCTCAGCAGCACAACTGTCCAGATCCACAGCCCTGACTGCCCCTGCCCCTTCCTGTCTTGATTTCCGTACTTCCGCTAATGATGCGCATCCTTAGGGAGCAGGATTGGTTTCTAGAGAGGGTGTCACCTACAGAGGAGTATTTATCAGATTTGAAATCCCCAAAACAGCACTTGTGACTACTTACTCCCAGCTATGCGCTTTGAGAGATCCAGATGCTTTCTGTCGATGACAACAATGGCGTTATGGCTAGATAACAGGGAATTCTGCACTGTAAAAATAGGTACTTCCCAGTGGAGCAAAGCTGGGTTAGGCCTTCAGCCAGCTCAACAAAAGGCCCCAGATCTGCTGGACAGAGCTCTGTGTTTGCAGAAACCTGCACGACTCTTCCTCACCATTAGCACAGATCACTGAGAGCTTGGATGTTATCTCTGGAATATTAATAATATCTTCTATTGGAAAGAAATGTATTAAAAAAAGCTTCTTCTTTTTTTTTTTTTTTTTTGAAAATAAAATCTAGGAGTGCCTGGGTGGCTCAGTCAGTTAAGTGTCCGACCTCAGGTCATGATCTCAGCGTTTGTGGGTTCGAGACCCATGTCAGGCTCTGTGCTGACAGCTTGGAGCCTAGAGCCTGCTTCGGATTCTGTGTCTCCCTCTTTATCTGCCCCTTCCCAACTCATGTGAGTGCTCTTTCCCCCTCTCTCTCTCTCAAAAATAAAAGCATTTTAAAAATTTAAAACCATAAAATAAAACTAGAAATAATGAGCTGTGGTTTAGAATGATAACTATAGAACGATAACTAATAATCTGAGGGAAAGCATTAAAAACCTAGTATGCTTCTCTAATTAAAACAGATGACAGCTATTCAAACAAAACAGAAACCAGAGCGAAGGCACCACTAAGAAATACCATGTAGCAGAGAGCCAGGTGCTTTCACTTTCTGTAGAAAAATTAAGCCCAAAGGCCAGCTTCCTAGTACCTAGATTCTGGTACTAAACAGACAAAACAGAAATTCTCCCCAGCAGGGAATCAAATGAAAAAAAGAAGAGATGCAGAGACTCTAAATACCCTTCCAGACCACCTGATAAGTGGGTCTGTGGGGCCTGTATGTCATGATGGAGATAATCATCTCCCAGAGTCCCTATCTTGATTCAGGGCTTCTGTAGGCCGAGATCTGTGGCGCAGCCATTTAGGCGCCCGGGCCCTTTACTCCAGTCCCAAAGCAGCACCTGTTCTTCTTTCCCATAAGCCTCAGGAGTCAGGCAACACTTGTTTCCTTTAATAGCTATCACTACCTACAACTTGGACTCTGCTCTTCCCAGACCTAGAATGCAGAGAACACGGTCTACCAATAGGACATAATATCAGTAGGACATAATCATCATTCCAGGGAAATTCAGTCTGTATTCCTAGCATCAAAAGACTAAAGAATAACTGCTCCAAAATCTTCAAAGGATTTCCGTAACGTTTGGAGCTTGTTCTCTTTCCTTTCTTTCTTTCTGAATCAAACACTGTGCATTTGTATGGCAGCTGCGGTGTACAAAACACTTGCTCATGGGTTGCGAGTTTGACTCACACCGTACTCTGCCCTGCGCTGCTGAGTGGAGTTTCTCTCCCTAATGCCTTGGGATCAGCACAAGCAGCCCAGGCCTGGAGCGGAGCCCCAGTCTGTTCCTGGTTCTCTGGCACCATCAAGTGGCCGTAGACCTCACCGCGCCACCTGAGTGATAATCCGACATCCTTGGGATGCCGGTCTGGGTTGGGCCCAATCCAGCACCCACTTCAGGGCATGACTTCATACTCCTGTTTCCCACACTCACCAAAGATTGACAAGTGGAAAGCAAGGAGGGAATTGTATTCGTTGCCAGGCACAGCACAGCTCAAGAGAAACAGACTTGCTAAGTAGCGGGGGTTTCTCCAGAGAAAAGGAGAACTGCATGTCTGTCTGCTTCACAGGGTTGAGGGGAACAAGCTCAGAACAGAATTGTTCCATGGACTGCAGTCTAAGAGCTTATGAGACCGTATAACATACTGAGATGCCCCCTTCACCCCCAACACCAGCCACGGCTCTTAGCAATCCGATGCCACAGCTGGTGATCTCTCCCCGATGGGATACTTTCTTCTTCTGGCTTTCATGACACTGCCCTTTTGGTTTTTACTTCTTCTTTAGCCAATCTTAAGATTGTGTGAAAGGTTTTCTTTCCCAGAGGAGGTTCCAGTTGAAGACGGCGTCACAAGAACAGAGTGTTTTCATGCAGGGAAGGGCATCTGAGATACAGATAAGGGGATGGAGGGACTTGACCAGGGGCACATGACTATTCCCAGGCAGAGGCAGGACTAAGGCCCAAGCCGCTAATCGCACTGTGCTTCCCACTGGCTCAGTTCTCTGCTTGGTCCTTAACGTGTTCCAGATTTTTTTTTCCCCAAACTTTATCCACATATAATTTACATTGAATGAAAAATGCCCATTTAAAGTATACAGTTTGATGAGCTGTGATAAAGGTATATATCCATACAATGACCATGATAATCAAGATACAGACCACATCCACCACTTCAAAAATTCCCCCTTACCCCCTTCCAATTAAGCCCCCTCCACCTCCTGTCACAGGCAACCATTGATCTGATTTCTATCACTATAGATGAATTTCTGGCTGTTCTTTTTTTTTTTTTTTTTTTTTTAATTTTTTTTTTGAACGTTTATTTATTTTTGGGACAGAGAGAGACAGAGCATGAACAGGGGAGGGGCAGAGAGAGAGGGAGACACAGAATCGGAAACAGGCTCCAGGCTCCGAGCCATCAGCCCAGAGCCCGACGCGGGGCTCGAACTCCCGGACCGCGAGATCGTGACCTGGCTGAAGTCGGACGCTTAACCGACTGCGCCACCCAGGCGCCCCAAATTTCTGGCTGTTCTTAGCCATCACTTATCTGGAATCAGACAGGATAGCTCTTTTGTATCTGACTGCTCTCACAGTTCATGAGTTTTAACCATGTGACTGTTTTCAGTAGTTCATGCCTTTTTTGTGTGTTGACTAGTATTCCATTCTATGAATATACTACAATTTGCTCATACATTCACCTATTGGTAAGCATTTGGGTTGTTTCCCATTTGGAACTAGTAATAATAAAGCTGCTCCAAACTTGTGTCCAAGCCTTTTGGTGGACCTATATTTTCACTTCTCTTGTGTAAAGACTTAGGGGTCAGATGGTAAGTGTAATAACTTTCCAAGAAACTGCCAAACCGTTCCAATTTTCAGATTTTTATAGTCAGACCAAATTGCTTAAAAACTGTATCTTTGTAGATTTAGTTAAAGAATTTCCTAAATTTCTCTGTGAGTGGCTAAGGGTGGCTCGGTGGTTAGGGTGAGCTTGCTTCCATAGAGGGCCAGGGCCTCTTGTATTGAACCATCTGGGTGAGAAACAGCAAGTACCCTTTCTGACCCTCCTGACCCTGTGCCTGGGGCCAGGGGTTTCAGGGCAGAGTATCTGATGGACCTAAGCCCAGGTTCAGTGAGCAGTATCTGCACTCAGTGACACACAAAGGTTATTTGCCAGGGACTGACAACACCATAATTAAATAGGTTTCAAATTATGGAACAGAGGCTGCAGAAATAGAAGTATATTTCCCTGCTTGCAAAACCCAGACAAAACTGTGCCTTGAGAGTAAGAGAGTTCTCATTCTCCATCTCTGCACTGAAGGAAAGAAGAAGCCATGGGGCAGAGGTTGACAGCCAAGAACATGGCCAAGTCTGGAAGTCTTGGAGCCTGCTGATGCAAGAGACAGGCCAAAGAGTCCTCTGACTTCTCCAAGAGGACGGACAGTGCAACACTCAGCTCTTGGGGCACAACCTGAGTCCTGTTGGGGTCCTCGGCTGGCTGCATAAGAGGGGAGGGGGGGATGTCACGTCCTCTGGTCTGTATTGCTTCCCTTACTCCAAAGTGCTGATCTTGCTAGGAATCCCACAGAGCTTTGATCGGTAATTATTATGTCTCTCCTGAAAATGGAAATAAAGACCCTTTCCTGATTATATCATGGGTTATGAATACTGCCATGGAGAAGACTTTTTTCTTCTTTTTTTTTTAAACTCGAACTCTGAGATCATATGACTACCATGGACTTAAAAGCTGATAGGGATAATCTTTTACAGATATTATCTTGTCAACTTCTGGAAAAAACTAAATGGAGTTAGGAAGGACACAATATTAGAAGCAACACCTACGTTTGAAAAATAATGTGTGCCTCTTCATAATGCTATGACAAAGTAAACAGTGCTTGCCTTTATTTTGTTTTCATCCATCGAGATGATCTGTGCCCGTAACCAAGCATCTTCCTCAGCATTTACAGCCAGTAACTGCCCAACATGCACAGTTTGGACTGGTGTGATCTTGGGGTTCTTACTGTAATACTCCTTCATCTCATCTTCCATTAATTCCTGAGCAGCAGAATAGTCTTTGCCCACATACCTGAATTAGTTAAAGGAAGAGACCACAAATGAAGCAACCCAGAAGGAGGAAAATGACAGGAATTCACCAGGAATTCACTAACGACACTCTCATTTCTTTTCTACTGCCATCTTTCCAGTCTCAGACATGGATTATGTCAATGGGTAGGAGAACACGTATTTAGCAAACATTTCTGTCTTGATAAAGGAAAATATAATATTATGGGGCTCATGTAAAACAACACCAGGGCCGAACACACCAGATCAAATGCTTGACAACAATCCAGACAGCTGGAGGATGTAACAGTAAGCAGTCAGGGAAACTTCGGTGAGGGTGAGGCTGAGAAAAGATTCAAGGGAAGGGAAGAGAGGAAAATATGGTGGAAAATGGAGACACCAGTGCAGGCCAGATTAGCAAGAGTCTGCTTAAGATTTTTTTACTAAGGCTGCTGGAAATCTTTGTGGATTACTGAGAAGAGAATCCAGTTGGTGGTTTTGCCTTAAGGCTGCGTTTGAACAAGACTCAAGCCCTGACAACCAACGAAATTTTAAGAGAGAAAAACAAAGCCTTAAATGCACTAAACACAACCATGTGACAACCCATCTCCCCAGCTTACTGGACAAGTTTAAACAAATTACAACAAAACATTGAGCTCTGATACCCTTAAAGAGATGATAGCTTCTAGCTAAATCTCTCTTAAATTGTATGCTTTCTGAGAAGGCTTTTTCAGGATATGGCCTATCTCCTTCTACAATTTTCTGCTGTTAAAACTGCAGTCACCTCGTCCCAGTTGATTATTAAAACACACTATTTCCCTTTGTGCCACAAATAGGCTCTTGTGTTCTTGCCTTTTAGTACTTAGGGACAATTCCATCAAAGGCCTCTTTCTAGGATGTGAAACCCAGCAAATCAAGTTCAGCTCCTATAACAGGAGCTGTCTCAACCACAGGATGAAGCCTTTTTAGCTGGCAGCTATGCTGTAACGGCACCAGAATCACTGACTAGGGAGATGGGGGGTATGCCAACAAGCACATTGCCCTTTGCACTGTTCCGCTTTTACCCAGGGCCCAAGTGCTCCTATACAGCTTTAAGAGACTACTCTTCTGAAAATGTTTTCATGCATTCTTGGTAACTATCAGCAGGACAGAAGATACCCTATTCAATCTATTTGTTACTAGAGTTAAAAAAGCTTTAAAAGGTCCTACACAAAATGAAAAGAATGCCTCTTTTGAGCAATGGCTATTTTAAAACCAAATATTGCATGCATCTTATTTACTCCAGAAACAGCTGAAGAAGCTTTGTCACACTCTGCTGGTTAAGTTTACTGAGCTTTACAAATGGTAAGGTGCTGCCTGGGGTGCAGCTGCCTCTCAGCTCTGACGTCCCCCAGGAGGTCTGTAGCTCTGCCGAGTGCCCATTTCCCAGACCTGGAGTCTCACAGGTCCTCCTTTTAGTGCTGCCACGGCCCTGGGAGCCTAACCGGCCCGGAGGCCTGGGCAGCAGCCTGTGACTTGGTCGTGTGTTCAGCACAGGCACCCGCTAGGGAGGAGGAAGGTGGAGAGAAGCAGCATGAAATCCGCTCTCAATGACAACTGGCAGAGAAGAATGGCTACTTGGCTTGGGTGGAGGTGATATTATGGTTGGTGTGACGGTGGGTAGTGGGAAGAATGAAGTCCTGCACTGTCTCCCAATTACCTGAACAAGTGGGCAAAGAATGATATGTAGGCTAATTCAGGTATTCCGTAAGTACAAAGTTTCACAAAGTTAATTTTTGACACTGAAGACAAAGGATTCCCACACTTGATATGAGGTCTGTGCCACAACCCCTCCTCAGACCCTTCATGAGTCACAGGCCTAGTTTCCAGAGCCTACTGTCTACCTGGGTGAAGACATGAATATAGAATAGGGCTCAGCCTGGTTGGAATCTACTGAGTCTCTGGGTTGGTGGGTGGGGGATGCCATTGACCTTGGGTGGATCTAACAGCACACATTACCCATCATGCTTGCTGGCTGCCAGCAACTGTGCTGAACAGGTAGAATGCTAACTCCAGGATTCAAATTTATATTGGAAAAGGGGATCTAAACAATCTGAAGACCTGGACCTAATCATCCTGACATAGATTAGAACCCTTCTACTGAAGTCCCGGACCTGATCCAGATTCCTGCCAACCCTTGGTTAGAACATCAGAAATCATATGATCTGTCGATGTCGAGCCCAGTGCTGGGTGCTTGGTCTCTGACAACAGATCCGACAGCTAATAGTAACACACACCAAAGGATCCTGCCAGGGAGGCAGACTTAGATTTCTTCTAAACAGTAGGAGTTAGCAATGTGCTCCTCAACATCCTTCCTTTACTTCAATTTATTAGTGAACCACAGTGGAATCCCCAACCCTCAACAATCCATTTACATCTTCAGGCAATACAGCATCTTAGAATAAAAGCTTTATTCATTTACTACCTCTGTACAGAATAAGACCTCTCTAAAGGTTCTGTACAATCTAGTTTGAGCATACCAAGACACTTGATTCCACTTCATTATCCACTCAGACTCTTACCTATGATTCTCTGGAGAAGTAACAGCCCAAATTTCAACATTTTGGTTGAAGAAGCCTGGACACTGTTCTGATTCAGCCTTTTCCTTTTCTGTCCACAGCCATACTCTAGGCTGGTGCCTCCAGAGATCCAGCTACACTGGTTCCATTCTTTATCCCAAGTTAGAAACTACAAATTATAGTCTTTTAATATCTTCTATGTATTCTATATTTTCTCCAAAAGTCCATGTCGGGTGCCTGGGGCTGAACCATCTTTTGTAATTCCAGCTATCATCAGCCACTTTGGCAATGGTTCTTCCGCCCAGGCAACGATGATATCAAAAGGACCAAGTAACCAGAGAGTACCTTTGGCTCCAAGGGCTAATCTTATGTATTGTACTAGGTAGGCAGTGCTTGGCTATTTTGACTTCTGTAAAATGCTACACAGTCCCAGATTAAATAGTATTACCTACCTAGTGGGTGACTTACTTATTCTATGGATTAGACATTCATTGCTTTTGATATACACAGTTATCATTATGCTTTTGACATAGATTCTTCTTGCATTCAGACCATATTATCATTCCAATTTTAATACTGTTATCTTTTCTCATGAGAACAGTTGCATATTTAACAAATCTACCAAATATTCAGAATATATGCAGAGATTAATTTTTTAAAGTGCTTTGATTTCAAGATGCTCACTGTCTACTGGGAGAGACAAATGTACATATATAACCATTAATGTAGAAGAAATAAGAATTAATCTCCTAAAAGATACAAACACAGTTCTGGCAGTTGAGAGAAATGTACAAGATGTAAAAACAAGAATTACGGTTATACTTCATTATAACTCTACAGAACTAAAAATATACTATTTTTCCTCAACTTCCAGCATCCACGGGAAGAATAGCCAAGTGACAACAGTACAGCAGTATCCTAAAGAATTAGAAAATAAAACTCGCCTGATAACCACTTCATTTGTGTTGCTCAGTTCAACCACCAATACAGATGGGGATGCCTCAGTCGGAATGATTAACGGAGGAACTGGTGTATTCTCCACAAAGGTATCAGCACTTTTGGCAATGTTTTCTTCTATCTGCAAATATTCTTGTTCGACCATAGACTTGATATCATAATCGCCATGTGATTGCCCTGCATCCTTTGGGATTTTGTCAGTGGGCAATGGAAGTTTAGCATAGAGAATGGCCTTCTGGGGATTTCCAGAAATGTAGTCTATGGTGCATACATCAGAAAGCGAGGCAAGATTTTTTAAGGCATCCTCAGGGAATTTCATTTTGTACATGTCCTCAAATGCTTTGGGGAGTGCGCTGGCCCAAAGACCACTTGAATATTTCGCCAGAAGCTCCGCAACTTTCTCTTTAAAGTCTCCTGGCATAACTGCTGGACACCCTTTTAATGGCGGTATTTGTTTTGGAGCAGGTAGTGGGGATGGAGGCACTTTTTCACCATCCAGTTCACTTCTCAAAAGCTGCTTTCTCTTAGCTGGATAAAGAAGTAAATCTTGACCACCACTGCAAGGTTTTTCCACCTGAAATTTTTAAATAAAGCAAATGACAGATATTTCAATGGCTGCAAACAACCTGAAAACACATCAATGCATTTTAAATGAGAATGACACTGTTTTCAAGTCAATCGAGAGAAACAAAAGTGTACATTTTACTCTTCTCAACCACTAAGACTTAATCCCTTGCCTTCATCCACAAACGACATCATGAGCCACGTTTTAGAAATAAACAGGGAAATAAAATAGCACGAATTTCCCTTATGAGGCATCTGGCCTCCAACAACCCTATGAAATCATGAGAGTTTCTGCCCCATAAGCCAGGTATCTCATTTAGTTCTGTCAAATCCAAAGCAACAGCTTACAAACTGACTAAATACAAGGTGGGATGAAGCCGTGAAAAGGTATCAGAACTGTCAGGAATAAACCACTGGGAAGAAAGTTAGGACATCTTCAGACAAACCTGAAGAGCTAGCTTTTTTCTTCTTCTTGTAGTATCCTGAGAAAACCCTTAGCTTTACGTTATTTAGAAAAAGACTCTCCAGAGACAAGGTATAGTTTTTACAACCACTAAAGTAGAAAGTTAGCTAAAAGTTGCCCCTCCAAAGAACAAGAGATAAAAATGCCTGGCATTTGTACATCATCCAATCTCTAATTTTATCTGTGTAACATTTCTGAGAGTTATGGCTCGATGGCATCTCTTTGTATAAGAGAAGAAAGAGAAGAGAAACTGATGCATGGTGCCACTTTTTCCAAGTTGTAAGCCTTTCTATTACTAGACCAGGGTACAAGCTGATCTTACCACCTGTTTTTGCCTTGCCTATGAGCTAATATGATTTGTGTATTTTTAAATGGTTGAAAAAAATCAAAAGAATTATTTTGTGATGTGAAAATTAGATGAAATTCAGCGTACATAAGGTTTTGTTGGAACACAGCCATGCCCATTTGCTTATGCATCGTGGAGGCCTGCTTCTGCAGTTCAGTAGCAGAGTTGAGTGGTTGTGCCAGACTATGGGTAACAATGACACAGCTGTTGGCCCACAAAACCTAAAATATTTACTACCTCTCCCTTTATAAAAAAAGGTTTCTCAACCTTTGATTAGACTGAAGTTAGCATTGACAGCCCTCTAAGATGTTCCTATTTTGTCAGATCCTATTCAGTTATTCCTTAGCTGCAATTTGAGTCCTTGGAAAAACATTCCAGACCACTAAGGTAATAATACAAACTTATAAGAAGTCCTCCCTCTCCCAAGAAGAATAGAATATTAAAGTACACTGAGTAGCTTGTTAGTAAAGAACATTGACCCCTCTAACTCATTTTCTACATAATGCTTAGGAAGAACATAAATATGTACACACAAAGAAGGTATTGTCTTGTTACCCAAGAAGAGCATTAAAAAGTCAAGAGGTGTAGTCAATTGAATATTAAGATAGATACCTTTTAGTCCTGACTATATATTCTAGGTGATACATGAGAAGGATGAATATTAACACAAGTATAAAACATTAGGTTCTCCTCCTCACATTCTTCTGCCAACGTGTGTTGAAGTTTTGAGGACTGGGGGGAAAGTCCATGCCCAAAACCCCAAGCATCAATAAAAGCAGAAGCAACTTAGTCTGCATTTAGCACCTGCTGGCATTCCCTATCATCGTTGGTGGACTCCTGCTGCTGACACCTTTTGACACTCTGGTTGGTGCATTATAGGACAGTTACAGTTTATGTCCCTAATTTTAAGACTTAGGGATATAAATATTTGGACCATTTCTCATTTTGCTCTCAATGGTCTTGAGATTCATGTTTTTATTTTTTTAATTTTTTTATTTAGTTAAAAAATTTTTTTGGTAACATTTATTTATTTTTGAGAGACAGAGAGAAACAGCATGAGCGGGGGAGGGTCAGAGAGAGGAGGAGACACAGAATCCAAAGCAGGCTCCAGGCTCTGAGTTGTCAGCACAGAGCCCAATGTGGGGCTCGAACCCATGAACTGTGAGATCATGACCTGAGCTAAAGTCAGTACTCAACGGGGTGCCTGGGTGGCTCGGTCGGTTAAGCGTCCGACTTCGGCTCAGGTCATGATCTCACGGTCCCTGAGTTCGAGCCCCGCGTCGGGCTCTGTGCTGACCGCTCAGAGCCTGGAGTCTGTTTCAGATTCTGTGTCTCCTTCTCTCTCTGACCCTCCCCTGCTCATGCTCTGTCTCTCTCTGTCTCAAAAATAAATAAATGTTAAAAAAAAAAATTTAAAGTCAGCACTCAACCAACTGAGCCACCCAGGTGCCCTGAGATTCATGTCTGTAAATCTGAAATCTTAAAATGGCAATCCTCACCGTGCTTTAAGACACTTAATAAGATACAAGAATACAGTATCCAGAGAAGGGTTTGAGAAACATACTTTTGGAGCAAATGCAGATATAAAATAGAGTTCTATGTGAATTATCCACTTGTCATATAGAATCCCAATTAATGTAATCTTAGATTTAGACATGACAGTCCTCCATATTGAAAGCCAGCTGAGGCTTCGGGGCCCATCTTCGTTCTTTGCCTACAGACCTCTTTTCAACTTTTTGCAATACCTTCTCCAAGGTGGATGGTAGAAACTAATTTCAGTGGAATATCTTATTTATCTATAATAACTCTCACAAGCCCCATGCCCCAACTGTCCACATGGCTTCTTCTAACTCAAGAGAGGACAGGAAGGGTTCTTCAGTTTTATGACCCTTTTCTTTCCAGTGAGTGAACTGGAACATGAGATACTTCAGTGTTTGTTCAACAGTCCCCTAGGGGTGTCAGGGTGGCTCAGTTGGTTGAGCATCCGATTTTGACTCAGGCCATGATCTCACGGTTCCTGAGCTCGAATCCATAATCAGCCTCCATGCTGACAGTGCAGAGCCTGCTTGGGATTCTCTCTCTCTCTCCCTCTCTTTCTGCCCCTCTCCCTCTGTCTCTCAAAATAAATAAATAAACCTTAAACAAAACAAAACAAAACAAAACGGCCTCCTCCACTTCCAGTCCCAAAGCTTCCATTCCCACCTGTGCTTTAGATGTGATCAGGACCAATTACCTAACAATGCCCTTTATCAAATCTCTAGACATGATCTCTGAACATGGCCAGCACACTGAGTTCTTCTCACCAGGAATTACTACCTCAACAGAAGTTTATGAACATTGCAGCCATTTAAGGGGCACAAAATTCCCTTTCTTCTCTGACCTTTGTATCATAATAATGCTAAAAGATCATCTGGAATTAGTAAGCTTCCAGGGCTCTGTCTACAACATTTAAGTCAAGCTTCTCCAGTCAGCCTATAAAGTAGATTTTTAACCAACAAGCCTAAGTTTATCCGAATTTCTAACAACAGCCAAATAACCACCTGAACTAGAAGACAGATTTCTTTCCTAAGCAGTTTCATCTTACTGTTATTGTTTAAACTAGATAACCACCCCCTATCTCCAAATGACTAGTTCCTTGAATTGTAGGCATTTTCCAATGTGCTTCTTCCTCAGTCTCAAGAGGATTGGTTATGAGCCTAAACTCTACTTTGTTCTCCAGTAATTTGGCCTCTTTAAATTCAATTCAGCCTTTACTAAGATTAAACATAGGCCTGATTTCCGGAACTGAACCTGACACTAACCAAGGCTGAATGAGATGTCCTTCAGTACATTAGACAAATATTCATGGATAAGCTTGGTGATATGGATAATATGTCTGGTCCACATGCTTTCCAAGCAATCTTTGGAGACTGGCTGAAGGGTTACTGAATTCAAAGGGAAAAATCATGAAATTCATGTCATTTCAACTTAAAAAACCTAACTCTCACAGATGTAATTTTTGAACTTATATGTAATTTTTTTCAACTTCAACTTTGTTTTAAAATTTTCATATGAATGAAAATTTGCTTTTCCCAGGCATTCTACAGTGATTGCTACCTATCCTCCACAAAATGTGTCTTTGTCTCTTTTTAATTTTCTGGTAACTAGGCTTAGGAAAGATACCTACTACTGTATCCCAAACTTATGGCAATCTCCCCAAAGACAAGGAATTGCTATAACGTGGGTTACAGTGTGGTGTCCATTATTCACTGTGCTCTGGTGCATCTGACCAGACTGACATGTGATCTCCTGTCACAGCCCCCAAGTAGAAAGCTTTCTTTAGCCTTCACAAATGACCAAGGTAAGTCAACAGCTACCTGAAATATGGCTTTTATTATATCTTAGTTTGATATATCAGCAGCTCATCATTTCAGTTATCTCTTACAAGGGTGCTCTACACCTTTAGTTTACCTGATCCAGATACGTATCTGAGGAGGGAGTCATAAACCTTCTGTAGAAGAAGATTCAATATCATAATCCTACTCTTTTCTTCCATGTTTTGTTTTGTGGCTCTACATTTTTTGGTGGGGGGGAGGGGACTTCGGCTATCCACTTAAAAAGCTACCATTTCAATGACTGGGAGGTGGCATGACCTAGAACTTCATATCTTTACTCACCCCCACTGCACCTCCAGACCCCACAGGAAAGACAGGTAGGTAACATAAAAGATTAACTCCCTACACCACAGAGTTCAAGCCATCTCCTTTGGTACTCATCAGAAGATTCTGGTACCTGATATGCCTTAGACTTTATCCCCACAAGTTCATTATATTTAGTTTGATTTCTGCCTCATTTGGAATTGCAGTGAGATACTTCTCTCACACACCTCTGGGATTTTGTAAATTGAGGATAGACA
This sequence comes from Puma concolor, assembly GCF_028749965.1. Lineage (NCBI taxonomy): Eukaryota > Metazoa > Chordata > Mammalia > Carnivora > Felidae > Puma > Puma concolor. Next base: position 60,664,062 of record NC_141679.1, on the reverse strand, counting down.
TAGTAGGTTTGGTATAGGTAAGGCCCAAGACTTTCAAACATCAATTTCTTCAGGAGCCCCATTTGTTCACACACATAAAAGTCTTTACCCCATGAGTCTAGAAACTTGCTTCCTCTTCATTCTAAGAGGTCTTTACTTCTTCCTATCTGATTTTACCTGTGCTGTAAACTTAAATTCCTGAAGCCAAAATCCTTCGAGTCTATGGAAGTCTCATCTGCTAACTAAACAGCATAAGCTGCTGAGGTAACCTTACTGTGTTTCATAGAATTAGAATTTTCTTTATGATTCTATGACAGAATTGGTATTGTCTAATTAAATAAAAGTTTTCCAAAACAGTTGTATAGGCCTTATCCAGCCACAGTTGTATTTCCACCAGTACAAAAAAATCATATTTACCTGGAGATCTGATTCCCAGTTCTCCAAAGCATTGGCAAGGTTTTGAACTTCAAAAAGAAACCAGTTTAAAAACTCAACTTCAGCAGTGAATAAAGACCCCTGAGTACCTTGCAACAGTGAAAACATTGAAGAGTTACTGACCAAGAAGCTAGTACCCTATGAATAGCCAGTTCACAGAAAGAAAGATTGAGTGGTTAATGACCTCCTTAAGAGCTCAGTCTTTTTTTTGCTAAAGCTGAGAAGTACTGGAAAAGTCAGACAACGAGAAAGAGATGAGAAAATGGTCCCCAATGGCATCATTGGGCCACAATGAAGACAACCTAGGTTGGGAGGTGAAGCCTGTAAGGGCAGTGGGTGGGGCATAAGTTACACACAGAGAAGTACAGAGATGAGCTAACCCCCACATCTCAAGGTTCCACACCACCTACATCTGCCACCCTCTCTGTAGTGCTTTACCAATGCTAGTGATGCCAAACCCGAGGTATTCAGAAACAGTTACAAGTTTTTAGTTGCTTCTGTTCAAGAAAGTACAAGTGTTTGTAGAATATTCCACAGATATTTAATCAAAGGTAAAAGTAAAAAGTTTCTTGTAGAGGGTAACCCCTGACTGTTTACAAACCATCTGCTCAGAGAAACTAAACTCTTTCCACCACCTTGGATGAGTAGTTTTACAGACTGTATACATTTCAAGGCTCATACTCTCTCTCACCTCTCACCCCTTTTCCTACTACGGACTTCTAACTGATGCTGACTGCGACTATATTAGAACAGACTTCAAGTCTTTTTCATTCAGCATGGCTCAAGGTCAGGCTCTTGCTCAGTTTCTCTCAGGAAGACAAGGGCATCTTCTCCTGGCTAAATGTGTGCACAGCTTTTTGGGATGATCTTGGCCGGCAGTGGCGGCTTTCACTGTGCCTTCTAGGCTAAGTAGGTATTCTAGGTATGTTCTCATTACCTTTGGGGGTGGAGGTTGTGCCCCCAAGATAACGGAAACTCACCTCATCTCGGAGTTTCGATCCCTTTCACTTCAGTCATCTATTGCTCTTTATCTTCTCTCAATTTAAACTTTTGTTCTTCCTTCTTTAATTTTTCCTCTATCTTCACTGAGATAAGTTCCTTTGTAGAGCTTGCTGGGCATGTCTCTGGTTTACCAGTGGGTTATATATAACCTGCTTTAGTTTAAGCTGGGCTGCCCTTCAAAAGATAATAGCCTTGAATCCCCTGGGTGGCTCAGTGGTTTGAGCATCTGACTCTTGATTTTAGCTTAGGTCATGATCCCAGGGTAGTGGGATGGAGTCCCGCATTAGACTCCGTGCTGAGCACAGAGCCTGCTTAAGATTCTCTCTCTCCCTCTTTCCCTGCCGGTCTTCCTGCTCTCTCTCTCTCTCTCTCTAAAACAAAACAAAACAAAAACAGCCTTTTCCTAAATACCTGCTATGTGTCTGATATCATACCGGCAGCTGCTTTTTATAGTTTCTCTCACTTTACTCCAACAACCCTATGCAATGGGTACAAATAGTCACACTTTTTTTTTAAATTTTTTAAGGTTTATTCATTTTTCAGAAACAGGGCGTGAGTGGGGGAGGGGCAGAGAGAGAGGGAGACACAGAATCCAAAGCAGGCTCTGGGCTCTGAGCTGTCAACACAGAGCAGACGTGGGGCTTAAACCCATGAACCATGAAGTCATGACCTGAGCCAAAGTCAGACATCCAACTGAGCCACACAGGTGCTATGAAACAGTCACATTTTAGAGAAGAGTCGGGACCTGAGAGGATGATTTGTGTGCTGAAAGCAATGCAGCCAAGAAATGGCAAGGCAAACATGGAATTCCAAAGCCCAAACTCTTTTTTTTTAATGTTTATTGATTTTGAGAGAGAGAGAGTGATGAAGGGGGAGAGAGAGGGAGACAGAAAGATTCCCACGCAGGCTCTATGCTGTCAGTGCAGAGCCCAACGTGGGGCTTGATCTCACAAACTCTGAGATCGTGACCCAAGCCAAAACCAAGTGTCAGATGCTTAATGGACTGAGCCACCCAGGTGCCCCAGCCCACACTCCTTCTATCATACTCTAGGGTCCGACGGGCAGTTGCTCTATTCAAGTCCAGCACAGCAACATCATACACACCAATGTCTCTGTTCTGATTTTGCCACAGAGCTATTCTTTCTCCTATTCAGATGCTCACTGAAATTAAATTTAAAAACTGTTCCAGTGTGTTCACTACATATTTTTTTATTGGTGAAAAGTGAGAAAAGAAATTGGATTCCAATGAGATATTATGGCTATACTTTCAAGGCCTCAGTTTACCTTCTCACTGTGGCTTTTGCTGGCATTGCTATATAGATTGTATCGATACCATTAAGTCTGAGCATGCATCACTGCTGTTCGATTTACACTCACTTCCTTAGAAATCCAAGTTGTTCATTCTTAGCCCAGAAATATCCAGGCTTTAAAAAAAGGGCAGTTCACTTTGCATGGGCTGACAGGTGCCTTATTATCTTATGTAATTAATTACCACAGAAACATTCCTGAACATCCCAAACTATAAAAACGTATCTTTGTAAGTGGTGAGACAGCCGTCACCACTGTGACACATTTTTTAAAGTCTGAGGTATTACAGTACTAAACAACTTGAAGCGTAGTGCTTTCCAGTGGGTAGGAAGATGACACTTAACAAAAATGCAGATTAACAGTAAAAACTTTTTATCAAAGCATGAATAATTAGTACAATTGGGCATTTTTTTTAGTCACTCACATTTTATGTTCTAGGATGTCATGCTCTCATTCACGAAATGCCACATTGGTAACGAAGGCCGCTGTGCCTCCAGGACAACTCAGAGTGTTGCCCAATGTTCATCCTCTAGGTCACTGAAGCGGGGTACAAATTCTCAGCTGAGTGCCTGTGGTCCTGTCTGGCTCAAAGAATGAGCCCCCCAGCTCTCTCTGCAGCTTTAGGTAAGACATTGAATACAGACAGATGTTCTGGCTCATGTGGGAATGGAGAGGCTTCTCTCTCTACCCATACTGCAGAAAGTAGAGAATGTCGACAAAATCTCTGAGGCTCAACAGTCATTGTTATAAGATCTGGAATTTTACCAGAAATCCAAGTCTGTCAGAGGCTCTGGATCCTGGGTGACCTCATGGTGGGGGGAATCCGCTAAGTTCCCACCAAATGATGACTCTTTCACGAGGTGACCTAGCCTCTGCTTGCCTCTTGAGTTTCTTCTTGAGCCACTCTCTCCTTACTTTCTTTCAGTTGAAAAAGCCCTGTTTTTCTTTCCATCTCAGGGCTTCGGTATGAGCTGCTTCCTTTGCCTAACTTACTTCAGTTCACCTGTCAGGTTTTAGTGTAGCAGCCACCTCCTCTGGGAAGTTCTTGACTCATCATGCTAAGTTGGGCCCTCCTGTTTACACATTTCCTCAGCACCCTGCCCTTCTCCTTCAACACAATCGCAGGTTTATCATTATTTGTTCCATGTTTATTTTCTCTGTTAGACAAGAAGTTCCATAAGGGCAAGGATCATGTTTGTCTTGTTTACTATTATTCCAACACCCAGGTCAGTGTCTGGTTCACAGCAGCATTTCATAAATACTAGCCAAACACAGCAGTTAAGAAGAACATTATTAATAAGACCAACAACACCCAAGAGGTGTTGTCCTCCTCCAAGGACTGAATGGAAATGCTTGGACTCCAGTACCCTTGGTCTAAGGCCTGCCATCTTGGGCTCTTTGCCTTTCCAGGACAGCTCCTGCAGTTTCCATTTCCCTCACAAGTTGCCTAGAACACTATGCAACTGGTTCATTATGGTGAGTATAACTTTATATTCTCTTTAGCTTTCAAAACCCAATCCACACTTTGTTGTCGGGATGATTCCCAAGATGAAGAACCAAAGAGTCAAAGCATCCTTCTGCCTGCATCAAAATGCAATCCAACATCCCTGCGAAATGGAATACTGCATACAGCTGATCAAAACCTCCATGAAAGTAAAATTTCAGAGCTGCTATTTGGCCCCAGAAGCTCATGTTGCCCATTCTGATATTCAAATGGAAATACCTGCAAGTGGTTATCTCTGAGTCTTGCAGGTATATATGGTATCCACTGTACATATGTATAAATGGGTGATTTTACTTTCATAGTTTTACTTTTTGTATAAATGTTTATTTATGAGAGAGAGAGAGAGAGAGAGAGCGAGAGAGAGCGAGAGAGCATATGCGTGCAACTGAGGGAGGGACAGAGACAGAAGGAGACAGATGATCTGAAGCAGGCTCTGTGCTGAGAGGCCTTGAACCCACGAACCATGAGATCATGACCTGAGTCGAAGTCAGATGCTTAACCGACTGAGCCACCCAAGTGCCCCTCATAGCTTTATTTTTCATTTTTTATATAGAAGGTTTTATATGATCAGGGGAGAAAGCCCTTTTTTTAAAGCTTTTTTAATGTTTATTTATTTTTGAGAGATGGAGAGAGACAGAGCACGAGTTGGGGGAGGGGCAGAGAGAGAGGGAGACACAGAATCTGAAGCAGAATCCAGGCTTTGAACTGTCAGCACAGAGCCTGAAGTGGGGCTCGAACTTACAAACTGCAAGATCATGACCTGAGCCAAAGTCAGACACTTAACCGACTGAGCCACCCAGGTGCCCTGAGAAAGTCCTTTAAAAAACAATATGGAAATACACTGCACTTGGGTTTCTTCTTCGGTTACACGATAAGCCATATAGAGAGATACATACCGAATACAAGACCGAATCTTCCTTACCCTAACTTTTCTGTGCTGCATTTGAGGATGTCTGTCCTTGCCTGTAATAGTATCAGCTCTGGTCATGCTCTCAGTGTTTCTGCTTTTCACCAAAGTGGAAAGCAAGAAGTCAGAAGAAAAGAAAAACAAGCATGGTAGTATAACTATTTAAAGCGGTCTATAAATAACCATGGCGTAACTGTTTAAAACTGTTTACCAGTAGGCTATTAAAGAATATTTAGATGTTATAAAAAGAGTTTTGAAAAATATCAATAGACATCAATAAGACTGGCAGTTTTTGGTATCTTAGATGTAATGCTTTTACACTAAGCAATTCTCATCCCTAATAATTTATAGTGATTGCACCTAAGAAGTCCTACTCAAAGTTGAGAGACACAGCATATAGATAAGGAAGGTATATCCTATTTCTGCTTCGGGTTCTACCCTTACCTCCTGAACAGAAAATAATCACGCAAGAAAGATGAATTTGAGCAACCAAAAAATAAAAAGTCAGTTGTTGCAGCTCCTGAAATTTAGTAGGAAACCCTTCATTTTAAGTAAGGTTTTAACATCAAAGAGATACTCTCTCACCTATAATCCTAGCAAGAGAGATTTTGGGGCTTTGCAGACACGTAGATAACACAGATGAAAATTTCCCCCAAAAGCTATAAATTAAGCTACACAAACAAAAGTAATTATCATGGAGTATAAAATAAAGTAACCAGAAACAACAGTACATTAAGAAGATTCTGTGGAGTTAATTTTTAAAACTTTACTCCAAAGACAACTTTTTTTTTTAAATCAAAGCTTTATAGTGAGTTATATGTGTATCCTGACCAAAAAAAAAAGGCTCTAAGTTCACTGAGATGTGCTATAAGTTCATGACTGTCTATGGATATAAAAAATAAAAGAACCCTATCCACCCCTGAGAAGGGTCTCCATGCCCTGAACCTCTAAACTGAGTAGCGCGGTGAAATATCAAAAATGCCCTCAAGATGAGGGAAATCTGAGTGGGCACATCAACGCTGCTGAACCTGCAACCAGTGAGAAAACTCTCCTTAGAAAGGAGTAAAAATGGAATGAACTGAACAGCAACTAATAGGAATTCCCATTATAAGAATAAACCCTACATTCCACATAAATCAGGGTAACATTCTTACAGTCTGTAAACATTCTTGACTTCGTAAGGAAGAAAACAGCTTATTGCCAGAGTTTGCTATTTCTTCTTGTTTTCCCACTTCCTACTGAATATTCTGACATGTGACATGCCTCTAAGGTGTTCTTAGCATCTAAGTCAGTGACTGGCACCAGCAGGTGCACAGTAAATCGTGTATGAATAAATAGGTTGGATGCATGAAAGAATGACTTTTGCCTGGAAAGTGACTGGAACTCGAATGCATGTCAGTGACCTGGAGGAAAAAGTGGTTACAAAAATACATGTCTTCAGGCCAGGGGCTTAGAAAAAGAGAGTGGCCTGTGCATTACCCAACAAGGTCAGGGGCCAAAATACATATTCAATTAAATAAATGAAAGCCTTCTATAAAACAAAATTGTATGTATATTTAATTCCAGAAGCACCAAGTAGCGGCTAATGCTACCATTTAGAATAGTTACATGATTGAATACATTCTATGTAAATGAAAACATTAAGAAACCTGAAAGTTAGTTACTTTGGTTTAGGAATTTAGTTGTCTCTATCGCTGGCTGAACTAGGATTTCTAATAAACTATTCTGATCCATCATTGTATTATAACAGACACTCAAGTAGAAACAGGTATAGAAATTGATGTCAGTTAACTTGTCAATTTTTTCCTCCAAAGAATTTTGCAAAAATTTTAAATCGTAACCCTACGTTCATTTTTAAATTAAAATAAGATACTGTATAAAAAAGTAGTCAAAATAACTAAAATCAGTTCAGCTGAATGTCTCTAAAAAATGCTCAGGAACCAGCATGTAAAATTTTGAGGCAAATGCAGTTTTATTACCAGTGAGTTCAAGTTATTAAAATGGCAAAGTTATCAGTATCCATTGGTAACAGTTTGATACAAAATGGTATACATATTACCACATATAAAATGCACTTAAAAATAATTTAAAACAAAATATGTAAAAACAGCAATCACAACACACACAGCCCTTGACCTTGACCTATCTCCGTAAGTAAGAACCAATATATGTTAACCTTAGAGATAAATATTAATGAAGCAATATTATGTCAAGTGCGTCATGCTCCCTGTATAAAAGGTGATGTGATTAATAACTCAAAATCTGAAAAGAAGGGCAGGGAGCAGGCATCAGAAGGGAGGAGTAAGGAGAAACGTACCGTGCAAATATGAGGCCAGTGTTCAAATTGTTGTAAAATTCCTTGATTAAGTTCTTCTTTATATAACTCTTTGTAAAAATGTGGAAGCTTAGATATCCAAATGCCATTGTTATGCTTGTTTAGTATTTCCTTTATGCGGTTTTGAACCTCATCCATTTTATAAGTGTAAGAGGCAGGAGGCGTGACATTTGGTTTTTCAACAGTCTGATTTAAATTATCTTTAAATTAAAAAAATGATAGAATTAACCAGAAGGCTTAACATTTTAGATTATCCCCATTACCTAGTATCTGTGTTATTAGGCTTTGTTACACTTCAGGCTTATGGGGGTCAAGGGACTTAGAAGTGGACAGAATAAGGCCAAGAAGGACACTGACAAGGGTGCTTCCTAATTTAAACATCAGGATGATCTTGTTTCATAGAGAATAATAAAATTTAGTATTTAACCAATCATTCTCTAACTGTAGCTAAGAAAGGTTAAACTTTAGACAATACTGGTTTATATGCAATGCTTTATTTAAACCTGTATTCCACAAAGCATTAGGATAGTGCTTTAATAGTAAGATCAAAGAATGTTTTATAGAAAATTTTGAAAATGTCCAGGTTTTAAAATATGTTTTTCTGCTTTATTGATGAGAAAAACAATTTAGCAATACACAGAAGTTCTATTTTAAACTGGCAGGTAGAGAGATACACAGACTGGTCTGGGGCCTCTAGCCTCTGAGGATGCCAGGAAGCCAAAGGGTGAGCAGCTCCTTGAGGAGGGCTGGATGCTAACTCTGCTCTCACCCAGCACAGGGCACTAGACTGAGTTTGGCTCAGCAAACAAAAGGGCACACAATGTCCATATAAGGACATCACTAATTTATTTAGGTTCTTCCCAAATAATGATATAAAAGGATCAGGAATAAGGAAAAGATGAGCTTCTGAGAACTGGTCAGACCCCCCTTAAAGAGAGAGTGTCAGTAACTAATGCACAGTTGGAGTCTGCAAATGCATCTGTTTTGTGGGGTCACTGGGAGTCCCCTAAGCTTGTGTGGTTTCTGTTAAATCAACGAAGGAGTCTGTTTTATAACAGGTAGGAGAGGCTGTGTGTAAGCATGTACGTATCAGCTGTCCCGTGAACTGCAATCCTCCTGAAACAAGTCCTCAGTGTTCTGCAGAAAAAAAGCTTACTCTATTTTAAAAGAATTTACAACCTCTAAGGGAGTAGCCATGTTTCAGAAAATACATGTGTAGGGGCGCCTGGGTGGCTCAGGTTAAGCGGCCGACTTCGGCTCAGGTTATGATCTCTCAGTCCGTGAGTTCGAGCCTCGCGTCGGGCTCTGTGCTGACAGCTCAGAGCCTGGAGGCTGTTTCAGATTCTGTGTCTCCCTCTCTCTGACCCTCCCCTGTTCATGCTCCGTCTCTCCCTGTCTCAAAAATAAATAAAACGTTAAAAGAAATTTAAAAAAAGAAAATACATGTGTAAAAGTTATTGACAGAAACAAAAATCATATGATTCAAGTAATTTCCATAAGAAATACTGGAGATGTGTTCATATGGAAAAAATGATCTTGACTCAGTCAGAATCACACTTGAAACAGCAGATCATTTAAAATCACACTTAAATTTCATGCAATGTAAATACTGATCCTGAAACACTTCCCTCAGATGCATCTATGAGCAGGGAATTTATACTTTGGTTGGAGGAGACCAGATGCCGAGTGTGTGCATTTTAATTTTTTTAATGTTTTATTTTTTTTTTTCATTTTTGAGAGAGTGTGAATGGAGGAGGGGCAGTAAGACAGAGGGAGACAGAGGATCTGAAATGGGCTCTGTGCTGACAGCAGTGAGCCCGATGCAGGGCTTGAACCCACGAACCAAACCATGAGATCATGACCTGAGCCCAAGTCAGATGTTCAACTGACTGAGTCACCCAGGCACCTCGACAAGTGTGTGCAATTTTAATCTTCAGATTCTTTGACTTTATTATGTTTCTTACTGTTTTCTTAACAGCTCTTTTGGATCTTCTAACCCAAGGAATCATTTGTATCATACTAAGATGCTTAGTGGTCACTGTGTATAGTTTAGGGTCCCAGCTTTTAAAAATGGTGGAGTATCTGAAACTATTTTCTGAGTTGAAACCTCATATTTATGTGCTTTACATCTTATCCTCTGAAGAGTAAGAGGGTGACAAGGCACATAAGTATCTCTCAGTGACACATGGAGCGAAACAGAACTCATCTAATATGCGGAAGGCCTTATGTCAGAATAATGATATCCCTGGAGGTACTATTTTCTCTTTAGATCACTTCAATTCATAATTTAAAGAAATGAGGAAAGAGGGGAAGAAAGATAATAAATAGGATAGGGTGAGAGCAAATGCGAACAGCCACCACCAGATATTTTTCTTGGGGTTCTAAGGCTCTAGAAGCTGAAATGTATCATGAAGATAATGTTTAGAAAACATACCATTTATTTCCTTAGCACAGGTTCTTGAGAGATGCATCTGAAAAGGTGGTGGGAGGGACGCCTTTGGGCTAAACCTAAGGTGTTAAAAAAAAAAGTAAGTTAAAATTCAAACATCAAAGTCTATGCCAAGTTTTAAGCACTGTGCTTTTCATTTAAAGTTTCTGTGGCACTGAATAGCAAAAGAAGTCATTAGAATATTTCAAAATGAGCAAAAATGAAAATGATACTGGTATTAACTTTCATGTGTCATATTAGAGAAAATGTGTTAAAAGCTAAATTTAAACTAGGACTTTAAGAGAACATGGAAGTTAGATTTCCAATTAATCACCTTTAAGGGACCGGCAATACAAAATAAATAAAACCATGCAAAGAATAAGTAGTTGATCATAAAGAATATTTTGGAATATAACCAAAAAATGAAGGAATTATACCACCAGATACTGAAGTGAGTTATAAAGTTACAACATTTATAATACTTAAACAGATAAGTAAAATGATACAGAGCTTAGAAACACTCAATTGACGCTGTATCTTAGCACGTGAGAAAGGTGGCATTCCGAACCACAGAGGGACTGTTCAAGTAGCAAGTTAGAAAAGAAAAAGCATTGTCTCCCTACACTTCATACACTCAGCAAAATAATTTTTATATGAATTACATTGGATATACATAGGAAGATTTTTCCAAATATGAGGACAATGAAACCAGACAGACAGACAGACACACACACACACACACACACACACACACACACACACACTCTCTCTCTCTCTCTCATATATGTTCATGTCAGTCTCCCTCACTAGGCTCCAAGTGTCTTAATAACCTGTTCCCAGAGCCTAGGGCAGTGCTTGGTACTTGCAAAGGGCAGTGAATGTTGTAGGAATGAATAGGATGATTGAATCAACCTTTGAGTACATCTTGCCCAGCAGTGGGTATGGAACTAGAACAGGTGACAATGACACAACATACATATTTCCAACTTTTAGATAGTATGGAATACTCTAAAAATTAGATGAATTCTTTGGAATAAAGAACATTTCCTCATAATACTTTAATTCTACAAGAAATTATTAAATGGTAGGCTACCAATACAACTTATTTAATATATGATGCTATGCAACTATAAGAACATCATGTTTACATATTAATACATCTAGGTAATAATGGAAGATGCCAAAAACATATCCAACTTCTATTTTTAGAGAACTGGCAGGGAGACAGCCCTCTTTTCCCTTGCACCAGAGCCCTAAAGTTGTAAACTGGAACCCTCCTCTGCTTGGAGTCAGCTGTGAGGGCTCTATTAGCAGGCAGAGGCTTATGAGCAAAGAGGGAGCACAGAGAGATTATGGCAGGGACTGATATGGCTCAGGCATAGGTAGGTCTGATGGATGGGACAGAAAACAGTTGACATAGCAAAAGAAAGATTTCAAGGGAAACTGCAGGGACATGTGAAAAACAAACATAATAAGATGAAAGTGGTCCAACCAGTCTTATAAAAGTATAAAAAATTTATTATTTTGTATTTTAAAAGACAAATTATTAAGTATTTTAAAAGACAAATACTTAGACTGGTCCAAAAAACACCCTATCGAATCTAAACATACGCCATTTATTAGAGACACAGTCTTACCCTACAAACACTTATTTCAGGACCTACTATGAGCTGGGCATGGGCAGACAGGAATGATATACAATTAAACAAGAGAAACACACCCCTATCTCATGGACTATATGTACAGTTGAGAAAACCAACTGTAGTAAGCTGCTATGACATGACCCCCAGTGATTCTTGCCTCCTGGTGGCCAAGCCACAGCCTTATATAACCTCATTCCCTTGAGTAACTTGCTTCTAACCAACAGAATATTTCAAGGCTGAGGGGATTACAAATGATGAGATTACAAATCCCCCCTCTCCCCCCGCCCCAGCATAATCTCTTCCTTGCTGGCTTTGATGAAGCCAATGGCCACATTGGGAAGGCCTATGTGGTAAGAAATTGAAGGTGGTCTTTGGCCAACAGCCAGGAAATCAAGCACTGAGGGAAAAAATGAAAGTGATTTGGCCAACAAGCATGTGTGTCAGCCCAGAGGCAGATTCTTGCTCAGTTCACCCCATCCATGGCCAATACCCACAGCAGCCTCATAAGAGACTGAAGCAGAGGACCTAGCTAAGCAGTACCAGATACATGACCCACAGGAATTAGGAGATAATAATTAGGTGTTGTGAGCTGCTAGATTTGTATAACCTCTTACACAAAAATAGGTAATAATGCACTGACAAAATCTATAAGAACAAAACCTACTAAGTGCTATGATAGTGGCAATAAGTGTAATAAAAGCACATGTTAGAAGTAATAAACCAAATCAGCAGTAGAAAGAGGAGGAAGCAGAGAGTAAAGGTTATTAACACCTTATAAAGTTATAATAATCTGAATCGTTTGGCACAGCAAAAGAATTAGACAGGTAATTAATGATTCCGAATGAAAAGGCCAGAAACCAAGTCATATATTTATAACAATTTACAATGGGTAAAGACAGCATTTTAAACCAGCATGGAAAGAAAAAAATTATGTAATAACTGGTGTTAGGACATCTGGCTAACAAGACTGCTAACTCTCATGATATACAACCACATAAATTCTGGATTAAAGATTTAATGAAACCATAAAAATTCTAAAAGAAAACAGAAGACCTATTATATAGTATTGGGGTAAAAATGCTTTTCTAAGCATAATACCTAAAGACAGAAGCCACAAAGGAACAGATTGGTAGATTTAGTTAGATAAAAAAATATAAAATTTTAAAGTTTTTGTATAGTGGAAATACAAAAATTAAATAAACTGAGGAAATATTGCCAACATATTACAAAGGGTCAACATCCTTAATTTATAAATTATTTTTACAAATAAGAAAGAAAAAAGAAAAAACCAACAGAAAGTTTGTACAAAGGGCAAAGACACGTAATTCATAAAAGATCTATAAATGGTCAAGTAAACATATGACAAAATTATAACCCCCTTAAGAATGAAAGTCAAAGAAATAGAAATTAAAATATGGGTATATTTTTTCCACCTTTTGGCATCAACTGAAAAAGTGGGGCCCAGTACTGGCAGGGGTACAGGTAAATAATCACTTCCATATGCTTCTAGAATATAATTGGTATAATCTGTGTAGAGCACAAATTAGTAAGAGCTTTAGAATGTATACCCTCTTACCCTTTTCCTACCAATTTATTCTAAGGAACTAGTCATGAATATACGCAAGGACTGTTCTACAAATATGTTTCATTGTAGAATTGCTTACAATAGTGGAAATAATTTATATTCAGCAATAGGAGGCTGGACAATGGATCTCCCTGACATTAAAAATGATAATGTACTAGTATACCTAATCATGTGGGTTAACAATATATTATTACTTTTTAAAAAAAAAAAAAACTTTTTTAATGTTTATTTATTTTTGAGAGAGGGAGAGAGAGTGTGAGTCGGGGAGGGACAGAGGGAGACACAGAATCAGAAGCAGGCTCCAGGCTCCGAGCTGTCAGCACAGAGCCCGATGCGGGGCTCGAACTGACAGACTGTGAGATCATGACCTGAGACAAAGTCGGACGCTTAACCGATGGAGCCACCCAGGCACCCCAATATATTACCTTTTAAAACAGGTTATAAAATAGTAAGATATAGCAAGAGCCCATTTGTATTTTTAAAAATTTATATATCCACAACTTTTAAATGTTTACATTTATGTTTAAACGTTTTATATATCCACAACTTTTAAATGTTTACATTTATGTTTGGATTAGAGGCAATTTTTTTAAGTTTATTTATTTTGAGAGAGAGAGAGAGAGAACATGAGCAAGGGAGGGGCACAGAGAGAGGGAGAGAGAGAATTCCAAGCTCAATCCCACAAACTGTGAGATCATGACCCGAACCGAGATCAAGAGTCCAATGCTTAACCAACTGAGCCACCCAGGTGCTCCGGATTAGAGGCAATTTTAAAAATTCCTTTTACTTCTTTACACTTTGCAAATTTTCTATGCCATACACATAGTATTTTTACAATCAGAGCCAAGCAATAAATGTATTTTAGAAAATACTTCCTACAAATATTTAGCACATACTAAACACACAACAGTTTTAAACATATGCAAAGAAGCAGAAACCAACAACAAATTCACATTTATTTAGCTTAATACTTGAAAGATGCCTTTTCAATCATAATGCCTGTTGGTTAGTGCCAAACAGCCATTTGTTCCTATCCAAAGTCCATGATCTTACTCACTACAATATACACACAGTAATTTCTTCTCTTTCTAGGCCTAATGGGAATCTTGAACTTCAGTACTGTATTTATCTGTGTTTTATGGATAAATACATTAAATACCTCATTTAGTAATCTTATCACTTTAATAAAAATACCATGGTTATATATTATATTATTTTAGATATACACATTTCCTTCCCTCATATAAACCAGAGAAATCACAAATCAATCATATATCCTTACTCCTGACCCCTCTTTGTATTTTACTGGACACATGATAAACTTAGATTGATGCCTACAATATCAGAAAATATCAGCTATGTTATTTTTCTAGAACCCTTTCAGTTTGTTAACTGGCAGGCATGAATTCTTGACCAAAGATCCTGAGAAGGGGCTTCTGAGGTCCATGAATCTCTTGAATATACAAAGATGTATGTATATGTGTACACATATATTTTTCTGGGAAAATCATTTATACCTTTGATCAGCTTCCCAAAAGATTTGGTGACCCTCCAAATGTTAAGTTAATAATAGTTTTTACTACTTACTATTACTGCTCATGTATTTTATAAGTAGATAAAACAGCTTTTGCTCTTGTTCTATTTTTGGTAAGAGTAATTTTTTTTTATTTTATAATCCAAGGGATGCACATAATAGCTGCCACCAGGTGGTATTTAGATTCCTCTTAAAAGGATTCTTTCAATTTGTATTATGCTCTTAAAAAAAAGGTTTGATGAAGATGTTTTATGACATCTTTAACAGTTTATAGTTAAAGTAGTCTGTAACATAACCTATGTAAAGCAAGACAGCTGAAGACAGCTAGGTGTATAGTTTTAGAAATTATTGTACAAGATATTCTACCATATGAAATTTGAAATTTTTACAGTGAAAGGCAAAAGATAAAAGGATATATTAATTCTCAAAACTAAAACCATACAAATAAGGCTTTTGCTATCCCTTTTTTAACTTTTTACACTTTTTAAAAATTTTTTAAAGTTTTTATTTATTTTTGAGAGACACAGAGAGCGAGCAGGGGAGGGGCAGAAAAAGAGGGACAGAGAGGGAATCCCAAGCAAGCTACACACTGCCAACGCAGAGCCCGATGTGGGGCTCAAATTCATGAACCGTGAGATCATGACCTGAGCCAAAACCAAGAGCTGGATGCTTACCCGACTGAGCCACCCAGGTGCCCCTACACTTGATTCTTAAACAACATGAGTTTGAACTACACAGGTCCACCAGATGCATATTTTTTTGACAAACACAGTACAGTACTGTAAATGTATTTTCTCTTATGATTTCCTTAAAAATATTTTCTTTTTGCTCATTTTATTGTAAGAATACAATGTATAATACATATAATACACAAAATATGTGTTAACCTACTGTTTATATTATCAGTAAAGCTTTTGGTCAACATTAGCAGTCAAACTGGGGGGGGGGCTCAAAAGTTGTATGTGTATTTCTGACTGTGTGTGGGGTTAGCACACCTAACTCCATGTTGATGGTGTTCAGGGTCAACTGTATTCTGAAATACTTTTAAGTTCATGGGGAGTTGCAAAAAATATACATAGAGGTCACATGCACCCTTCACCCAGTTTCCCCCAATGGTAACATCTTTGCATAGTACATCAGCAAAACCAGGCAACTGACATTGGTATAATCCAGAACTTATTCAAACTTCGCCAGTTTTGCATGTATGCGCATGTGCATGTGTGTGTGTCTGTGTGCATGTGGTTCTGTGAAATTTTACCACATATATAGATCCTTGTAACCACCACTGTAATCAATAATTTATTGGTTATAATCATCAGACTATAATCATTATAATCACAACTGTCCCATCACAAGGCCCCTTCTTGCTATACCTTTATAGCCACACCCTTCCAACTTCCTAAACCCCTAACATTTGGCAAACACTTATCTGTTCTCCATCTCTACAATTTTGTCATTTCAAGAATGTTATATAAATAGAATCAACACAGCATGTAGCATTTTTGATACTGGCTTCTTTCACAGAGCAGAATTCCCTTGAAATCCACCAAAGTTGCTGTGTTATTAATAGTTTGTTCCTTTTTATTGCTAAGTATTCTGTGGTCTGAATGTACTACAGTCTGTTGAACCATTCACCTACTAAAGGACACTGGGGTTGTTTTCAGTTTGGGACTATTATGAATAAAGTTACTATGAACATTTGTGTACAGGTTTTTATATGAATATAAGTTTTCATTTCTCTGGGATAAATGCCCAGGAGTGCAACTGCTGGGTCATGTGATAGCTGCATGTTTAGTAGCTTTTGTTTTTTAATGAAATTTCCCAAACTGTTTTCTAGAGTAGCTATTAATTTTACATTTTCAACAGCAATGTACAATTGGTCCAGTTTCTCTGCATCCTTGCCAGCATTCAGTATTATCACTATTTTTTACTTTAGTCATTCTGATAGGTGTGTCATGATGATATCTCATTTTAATATGCATTTTAATATGCGTTCCCATGATGGCTAATGAAGTTGAAAATCTTTTCATGCATTTTTACATTTAAAGTGATTAAACTTACATTGAAAGTAATTAGTCAAACCCAACACCCCAAAAACCAAATAATCCAGTTAAGAATTGGCAGAAGACATGAATAGACATTTTTCCAAAGAAGACATCCAGATGGCTAACAGACACATGAAAAGATGCTCAACATCACTCATCATCAGGGAAATGCACATCAAAATCACAATGAGATACTGCCTCATACCCATCAGAATGGCAAAAATTAACACAGGAAACAACAGATGTCGATGAGAATGCTGTTAGTGGGAATGCAAACTGGCACAGTTACTCTGGAAAATAGTATGGAGGTTCCTCAAAAAGTTAAAAATGGAACTACCCTACAACCCAGCAATCACACTACTAGGTATTTATCCAAAGGACACAAAAATACAGATTTGAAGTGGTACATGAACCCTGATGTTTACAGCAGCATTATCAACAATAGCCAAACTATGGAAAGAGCCCAAATGTCCATCAACTGAGGAATAGTTAAAGAAAAAGTGGTATAGGGGCGCCTGGGTGGCTCAGTTGGTTAAGCGTCTGACTTTGGCTCAGGTCATAATCTCACAGTTTGTGGGTTCAAGCCCTGCATCAGGCTCTGTGCTGACAGCTCAGAGCCTGGAACCTGCTTCAGATTCTGTGTCTCCCTCTCTCTCTGCCCCTCCCCTGTTTGATCACTCTGTATATCACTTTGTATAGCTTTCCTACTAGTTGGTTTAAGCATTCCAATATATATATACAACATCACATTCCATTGGTATCAACGTTTTACTACTCTAAGTGTACAAACCTTACTTCCATTTAGGTCTCCTCTCCTCCCCCCAATTTTGCAAATTTAATTAAGTTCTCTATATATGTTGAGCACTTATCAGATAGTGTTATAATTTTTGTTTCAACCTAGTATGATTTAAGAAACTCATAAGAAGGATAATCTTACATTTACACCTGTTTTTACCAGTTCTGCTCTTTCCTTTCTGAAATTCCAAGCCCATCTTATATTATTTATTTTCTCTTGAGAGAACTTCCTTTAGCCACTCTTTAAGAGTAGGTCAACTAGTGACAAATTCTCTTAGTTTTCTTTCATCTGAGAATGTCTTTATTTCCCTTTCATTCCTGTTGTATATTTTTCCTGGATATAGAATTTATGGCTGACAGTTTTTTCTTTCAGCACAAGAAAAATGTGCTGTTTCCTTCCTTCAGGGTTCCTCCATGGTCATAGATGAGAAATCCACTGTCATTAAAACTGGTAATCTCCTATAAGTGATGTGTCATTTCTTGCTGTTTTTAAGATTTTTTGTCTTTAGCTTTTGGAAGTTTAATATGATGTGTCTTCATGTGGGTTTCTTGGATCTTTTTTAGGATTCTCTGAACTCTTGAATCTGTAGGTTTATATCCTTAGCCACATTTGAGAAGTTTTCAGCCATTTTGTGTTCAAATACTCTTTCAGCCCCACTCTTTCTCTCCTCCCAAGACACTGATAATACAAATGTTAGATCTTTTCTTATTTTCCCCCACATATTCCTAAGGCTCTGCTAGGTGTTTTATTTCCAAAGGCCCCTCAGGCTTTGGTAGGTGTTCTTTTGTTTGTTTTGTTTTTGAAGGAAGTCTATTTACTCTGTTGGTCAGATTGTGTAATTTCTATTGCTCTATCTTTGAGTTCATGGATTCTTCCTTCTGTCGTATTCATTCTGTTGTTGAGCTTACCCAGTGAGTTTTTTAGTTTGGTGTCCCATTTTTTTAATACTACAGTTTCTATTTCATTCTTTTTTATATGTTCTACTTCTTTGGTGAATTTTCTTTTTTTTCCATTTTGCCCCCCCAAATTCTTTTCATTTGCTCACTGAAGCATTTTAGGAGAGCTGCTGTAAAATTCTTGCCAGATAATTCCAACATCTGACTGATCTTGCTCTTGGCATTTGTCAACTGCCTTTTCTCATTCAAGTTGTCATTATCCTGGTTCTTAGTATAACAAGTGACTTTTTATTGTATCCTGGACATTTGGACATATGTTAGGAAACTATTAATCCAATTTAAAAGCCCTAATTTAGCAGGCAATCACCTGCTTAGGTTTAGCACACAGCTCCTGGCCCACATTTGTAGCTGTAGTTCCAACGATAACTGATTTTTCAGAGCCCTTATGGGCTAACTTAAATTTACTTGTTGCTGTTGGGGCTCCTTCTTGATCAGGTGCTGCCCACAGGAACAGAATGCACTTCCCTGGACCTAATGCTGCCAGGTGAAAGAGGGTGAGAACACACTAGGCTGTAGGTCAGAAAGCACGATCTTGGGCCTGCTCTTTGGGCATCTTGGTGCTAGCACAGCCCCCTCTCAATCACTGCTGGTCCTACCTGGAGGAATGGAAGGCACTTACCTGGGTTGCCCATTGCCAGTAAGAGATGGGTAGGAGACACCAGACCACGGGGTAGAGAATGTTCTCCTGGGCCCACAATCCAGTATGTCTTGGTTTTGTTGTCATTTTATAGATTCAATTCAAAATGGGAACTTGAAATGGAGGCATGGAAGCAGAGGAGACAGTGGTACCTCAGTCACACGCTGGCCCTAACTAGTGCTTTGGGTCAAGATCCAAGTTCTAACTATATATTTTCTAGACCTTATCAAAATTATAACTAACCATAAATAGCACTAAATATATACCATTATAAAAAAATTTTAACTAAGTTAAAAATATAATTCTAAATATTCTAGTATAGTAGGGGGAGTGCTGGGGTGGGGGAGGTGTAGCTTTTACACAAAATGGAATATTTGAACACCGATTTAAAGGGATATAACATGGGGTGCCTGGGTGGCTCAGTCAGTTAAGTGTCTGACTTTTGATTTCGGCTCAGGTCATGATCTCACGGTTTTGTGAATCCAAGCCCCACATCGGGTTCTGTGCTGACAGTGCAGAGCCTGCTTGGGATTCTCTCTACCCCCACCCCCACCCCTTCCCCTGCTCATGTTTTCTCTCTCTCTCTCTCTCTCTCTCAAAATATATAAACTTAAAAAATAATACAACAAAATTTGTTTTATAAAGGCACAAAAAGAATGAAAGAATGGGATACTCATTCATCTATATCAGGAGTGGGTAAATGTTTCCTGTAAAAGTGTCCACTAGTGCATATTTTAGGTTTGGCAGGCCATAATGTCTCTGCACAACTACTTAACTGCAGTTGCGCAAAGGAAATCACAGACAATGATATAAACAAAGGGATGTGGCTTTGTTTCAATAAAACTTTATTTACACAAAACAGGCAATGGGCCAGATTTAGCCCGTGGGTCATAGTTTGCTGACCTGAATTACCTTACAAAAAGTATAAGATTTAAAGCCGAAAAGGAACTTTGAGGTCACCTGGTTTAACATTTTCATTCAACAAACCACAACAACAAACCACAGCCCTAAAAGATGAAATCATTTCACTTGTTCACCTGGCTAATAAATGGCAGCACTCAAACTAGGACTTGAAGGTTGTGTTAATATTGCCAGTCGGATATGCTGATGCATGGATGTATGATTATAATCATATTATATATATATATATATATATATATATATATATATATATATAATCTATATAATTATAGATATGATTATTGGAGCACAGTGGAATGTGCAAATCAAGAATGTTACCTAGAAGTTATAAAACTAATTATAAGAAAGGTTTTCAGAAAAAGTTGTAAGTTATCCTGAAATAGCATCTTAGAATAGCCTTCAAGAGCCTTTTCTTTTCCTGTGAGAGCTTTCAAAATGAATTTTACAAGGAGAAATTACCAACAATGTAGAGAAAATATAAAATGAAGATACTCAGACAATGACATTCAGGTAGCCAGGATGCATTTCTCTGCTACATGTGAACTTACATTAGGTAAAACAGAAAGTATTTCCTTCTTATCCGGAACGCTTTTAACATTTATTATCATAGATTCACCAAACTTCTCCTTTTAGCCAGACAAAGCCCAAATACCTGTTGCTGGTAGACATGGTCACATGTCTCTGCACTGGAACGTCTTTGAATACTTCACTTCCAGCAGTTGTGTGTAACGTGTAAGGCGGCATTTCAGCATCAGACTTAACTCCAAGAGAGTTTCCTCTGTCTCTTAGCAGTGTTGGATTAGGTTTTTTGCTGATAGAAAAATCTGAAGAAAATCCTGGTTGTCTGAGGGTTGCTTTTGGTTTTCCTGTGAAGTTAGGCATACATAATGGAATCAATTAGCTTCCCAAAAGCTTTGTGTCACTATGCCACTCCCCTGTCCAGATGTTTTCTGGGAGTCTCTATTCTCAGAATAGTTTGTAAGAACACGAGGAAGTTGCCACTACAGGGTTTGTCAGTAGGGGAAGTAGACATTGTTATTCAGCAGATGAGATTTCTTCAAAACGTGGCTTCATCTGCTAAATTAGCCAGTTACCTTCCCTCTACTCACCACCCAACACTTCAGTGGCAGCCACCCCATGTTGCTACAAATGTAGCACACTCAGCCATATCTCAGGCCTCCCATTTCTTCTCCATCAATTGAAATTCTTCCCCTCATTCAAGATCTGGGTTCAATCCCCCTTTGCCATGAAGCCCTACATGGCCATTCTCCCATGACTGTTCCCTTGTCTAAAATGCTCACGGTGGCATTTGGGGGTCTACTCCTTCATATTATCATTGAAATATATCTTGAGAATTTAGTTTTAGAACTGATTAAAAGCTCTCTGAGATAATTGTTCAGTAAACACTGGCTAAGTTGCCTATAACACCTTTGTGTACAATATAATTCATGTTTTTCCAAAAATAGAGGATCTTAATATGAAAGACATGACTTGCTAAATAAGACATTAAATCATAGGTTCTTGGTTCATCCAACATTCTGGATGAGGCTTCCCCCCCTCAAAAACCTAAAAGAATAAAACAACACTTTGCCATAATAAGCTTAATTAAAACTGAATTATCTCACATTGTGTAATAACTTAGTGAGTCATGCTCATCATCTTCACTTCATTTCAAATGGAAATACAGTACTAGCTTTAAGATTTCCCTCTTGACCTATGAATGCTAACAAATATAGGTGTTTATCATGAATACAAGCAATATTTCCATAATTCCATATGACAATGTATTCATAGATAGATTTAAAATTTTTAGCATGTGAAAAGACCTTACCTTCTAGAAAAAATGGCATAGTTTTCTTCACTCTCATCTGACAATTAACTTGCCGCCCAGTTTTCCTTTTAGAACTCCTCTGACGAGCCACAAGCTGAGCAATTCTTGCAGTTTCTGTGCAGGCCATGGCATAGCAGGTAATCTATTCACGAGAGGCAAGGTGAGAGGAGAAACATTTCTCAGATTCACTGCTGCCTAGAGGCCGATTTTTAAAAGTGGATCTTAGTGAGTTTACATGTTCCAACTCAAGCTGTATGCAAATATTCACATCCCTCTCTCTTTTTGATACTGTTAGAGCAAAATTACATTCTATAAGAGACATCAAGAATAGTCTAGCACATTGAATGATCTCTCCTCAAATTGAAAATTTCATTTATTCCTTAAACAAGTATTCGCTAAACATCTATAATGTGCTAGGTACTATGGGATTAACCAATGAACCAAAAGAAACCTGTGATCTGCACATATTATTTCATATAATCTGTGAGATATATTTTATTTTGATGTTATACATGGGAGAACCGAGGCTCAGGGAAGTTAAGCAACCTTCCCGAGTGACACAGCTAGGTTATCTCTCTGAATCCAAAGTAGGTACTCATGATCGCTATTTTTATTACCTCTCAAAGACAACCCAATCCTAATCTTGCCACTGAAACAGATTAGCTGGATGACTTGGGACAAAGCAGCTTAGCTCCCACATTGTAGTACACTCTCTCAGCTATGAAACAGGAGTGGGCTTAGATCTAGGGTTTTCAAACTGTTCATTGGTGCCACCAGATTCCATGAAAGTAACTCTGGAGCCTCACAGTGGCAGTGCGGTGAGGGCAAGGCAGGGCAAGCAGAGGCACTGGACCCTGAAGCACCTGCTTCAAACACAGCAGCTCAGCTTTTCATCTTTTAAAAAATTGGTGTGATATATGGGAGATTTTTTTCCAGTGTGTAGAATACTGGGACTAGATGGTCTCTAAAGCCACCTCTAGCGATAAAGGCTCTGGTTCTAAGTAGAAATCAAGAACAGGAAAGCAATGAGGCTTTACAAAAGCCAAGACATGCTCCTATTCTTTGGCCCGGTATTTCTATTCCTGAAAATATATTACACGAATATAACTGAAAAAAAACTTTACATACCAAAATATGTGCAAGAGGGGTTATTTTAACTATCAAAACCTGGAAACAGTCAAAATGTCCATAATAGGAGAACAGGGTTGAGTAAATTACAGCACAGTAACCATATGAGGCATTATTAATTCATGAGACATTTGATCATTCATATATTCAAACACATATTTATTAAGAACTATCTGGAGTTAAAAAACAATCATTCATCCTCAAGAAACTTATGAAGAAAAAGAGACACAAAGAGACTAAATAGAAAGCATTATGTTAAATGCTATATTGGATGTATTACAAAGTGTCAAGTAGACAGAAAGGGGGGCTTAAATCTGTCTAGAGGAATCAGGGATATTGAAGCAAGTTTTATTATTAATATAGTATTTAATTAATTTAGACATGATCCTTATAAAAATGATTACACACAGGTGAACCTTCCCTTTGATCACTCTCCTGATCCTTCTCCCCTGTTCCCTCCTCCACCCACTGCCTTCCCCATGCCCCCAAACAGAACAACTATTACCAGTTTGGGTAAGAAATACCCCAGATCTGTTATATCTATTTACCTATGTAGAAATGAACCCAGAAGAATAGGCTGTTTGGTAAGGTGGGTGCTTTTTGTCTTTTGGACAATGGTTTGTCCATATCTTTCATACCATATATTGGGGAGATACCAGGGGGTGAAACTGCTGGGTCACAGGGTATGTGCAATAAAACATTTCATTGCTACCACCAAATTGCCATGCTCTATATAAAATATTCTTCCAGAGAAACTAAAAGATTTAAATAGTCTTATCATATTGGTGTGAAGGGTAGAACAGCCTAGAGAAAGAAGGGATTAAGGAGGACAAGGAGAATGGTAGGGAAGGCCTGTAATAATCAAAGTGTTGGGGCGCTCAGTGGCTCAGTCAGTTAAGCTCTGACTCTTGATATCAGCTCAGGTCATGCTCTCACAGTTCGTGAGTTCGAGCCCCACATCAGGCTCTGCACTGACAGTGTGGAGTCTGCTTGGGATTCCCTCTCTCCCTCTTTCTCTTCCCCTCCCCTGCTCATACTCTCTCTCTCTCTCTCTCTCTCTCTCTCATAATAAATAAATAGATAATAAACTTAAAAAATATTTTAAAAAAATCAAAGTGCTGAATGATCCACTAGAGACTCAACTAGGGTCCAGATAGTAGGAACAGATAGGAATGAGGTCAAACAATGAGAATTTAAGAGTATCTATTAGCTCTGATAATCAGGAGGTCATTAGTGACCTGAGCAAAAACAGTTGTAGCAGGTGTATAATGCATGGGTGTTGACACCTGGCATTTAGGTCTCCAGTACACTTATTTTGCTTGAATGCTAATGACTGGGTAAACTTTAAATTTTTTCATCTATAGTGACTAGAGTCTAAGTTTTACATCAAAAAGAATCTGAGGGACAAAAAAAAAGACATCAGAATTTAGGCTGTGTCTTGGATGCTTTCTATCACTAACAATCTCAAACCACTTAGCTAATACTTTTCACTTTGACTTCTGTCCTAGTTAGGAGATTAGAAGTGCCAGGCAGGCAATTAAGAATTGGTTTGACTCTTGGGGCGCCTGAGTGGCTCAGTCGGTTGAGCGACCAACTTCGGCTCAGGTCATGATCTCGCAGTTGACGAGTTCGAGCCCCATGTTGGGCTCTGTGCTGACAGCTCAGAACCTGGAGCCTACTTCAGATTCTATGTCTCCCTTTCTCTCTGCCCCACCCCCACTCATGGCCTGTCTCTGTCTCAAAAATAAACATTAGAAGAGAAAAAAAGAATTGGTTTGACTCTTGACATGCACAATTACCTTCTTACCTCTCCAGATCTACTAGTCTCTATCCTCACAACTGCTGGCACACTTCTCAGATAGGCTTCTAGTGTTGGGTAACCTAACTGCTTAAAGGGAATCCAGTCTCCAGTCAAGGATCTGTACTCTCCTTGGAGGCGGGGTAATACTATTCCGTTCTTATGAGACTGCAGAACAGCTCGTAGCATTTTTGAAACCAGATCTGCTTCCAGCATCTTCACCTGTAAGAACACAATAGAAGGTTTCTATAATATGATTTACTAGTCTGTGAACTCATTCGAAGTTGTTAGGTTATACCATCAATTGTTACTGAATACTTTCAATGCTGTTACAATATAGGGAGATTACTATGGTGGAGAAAAGCACAGAATACTATGAGAACACAGGGCAAGTCCAAGATGCACACAGACTAATCTGGGGAGGGAAGATATCAGGGAAACGTTCCCAGAGGGGAGGTCTGAATGGAATCCTGACGGACGGAAGGAATCAGCCAGGCAAGGAGGAAAAGGGTGTGTGGTGGGGTGAGGATGGGGAGAGGTATCAGCCTCAAGTAAAGGGAATAGAAAGTTCAAAGGGCACAGAAGTCAGAGAGAAATAGATGGTTGATTCTGAGGAGTTCCAGGCAGTTAAGTGGCTGGACATGATTGAATGAAGACTCTAAGATTGTAAGTTGAGGACTGAAAGACGAGGATAAAAGAGGTGGGAAGAGGTGGGAAGAGGCAGACTCAGAAGAGACCCCTATATTATGTTTACATGTGTGCATTTTTGCCAAACATAATGTGGGGCCTTAGAAGAATTTTAAATAGGGGAATAAAGTGATCAGCTTTGCATTTTAGAAAGATAACTATTCAGTAGTGGAGAAGACAAATGGGAAGGAGAAAGACTAATGAGTTTGTAAGAACACTTGAAAATATGGAGGACTTAAAAACAGGAAGTTGGGAATAAACAAAAAATCAATCTGAGAAGTAATTAGGAGGTAGAATCAACAGAAATTGATTAACTGGTTTGGATTATGAGGGAGTTTCCAAGTTTCTGGCTCAGAAACACAGCAGACAGTAATGACCCACATTGAGATGGGGTAGAGGCAAGTTTGCAAGAGAAGAAAAGAGTGAATTCATCTGGGACATATGGAGGCTGGGATGCATACAGGGCAGCCACACAGATATATTCATGAGGAACTCAGGTTAGAGGTCTGAACTGGGGATTTGTTGACCTTTAGCATATATATGGTATTTGGGGCCCAGGGAGTCAAAAATAAAGTTAAGGATGGACCTCTGTGGAAGGCTGTCATTAAGGGATAGGCAAGACAAAGAAGAACCTGTGAAAGAGTGACCAGAGATAGAAGTAGAAAAGGCAGAACTGGTGTCATATAAACAAAAAGAGGAAAGAACCAAGAAGAATAGTATATTCAAAAGCGTCATACCCAGCAGTCAAGTGAGAGAAAAATGAATTTTGGTACCTTGGAAACCTGTGGGGGCCCTGGCTAAGGGCCTTCAATAGCCAGTAATTCAATAGTCAGTAATTGGCATTTTTTAGGATTAACCACTCATATTTCCTCTGGACTGATAGTAAATAGAATGGTGATACATTCAGAGAATGGCATTCAAGAAACCAGGAAAAGCAGACTTAGAAAGGTAAGCTATGGACAACTTGTTAATTCCTCCTTCAACAGTGCTATCCAACAGAATTTTGTGCTGATGGAAATGTTTTACACCTGCACTGTTCAATACACGTGGTGACTGAGGACTTGAAATGTGGCCAGCATGACTGAGGACCTGAATTTTAAACTTAATTGGAATTAAATGTGGCTAGTGGACACTAAATTGGACAGCACAGAATTCTAGACAGTCTCATTCTTTCTCTGGTTTAGAAAACAAAAAGGAGAAGGGCACCTGGGTGGCTCAGTCAGTTAAGTGTCTGACTCTTGATTATGGCTCAGGTCACGATCTCATGGTCTGTTGGACCGAGCCCCACATTGGTCTCTGTGCCGACAGTGAGGAGCCTGCTTGGGACTCACTTTCTCCCTCTTTCTCTGCCCCTCCCCTGTGCACATGCTCACTCGCTCTCGCTCTCTCTCTCTCTCTCTCTCTCAAAATAAATAGATAAATTAAAAAAAAAACAAAAAGGAGGAATAGCATACAATTCTAGCAATTTCCTCATCTGTCCATTTTAAAAAGGAGGGAAGATATCAGCTCATTTGTGAGTGCTCTTAATAATAAATATGATACTCAAATGACAGTGAGGTTAAATGGCAAATATCCTAAGTACTCATTATGTACTTCCCTCCATTAAACATCAACTCTTTTAGAACTGTCACCACCAGCACCAAGATTGAATTAATACTATGTATATATACACAATGTGTAGTATAATATTATTTGAAAGGGGAATGTGATAAAGACATGTATCATAAACCTTATGGCAACCACCACAAATGTTTTAAAGAGATATAAATAATAAGCCATTAGTAAATATAAAACAGGATAAAAAATTCAACCAAAAAGCAATTAGATGTACAACTGAAACTAACACTGCATGTTAACTATACTGGAATTAAAAAAAAAAAAGCAATTAGGAGTAAAAAAAAAAAAAATTGGGCAAAAAAAGGGTGGGGGGGACAGAAAAGACATAACATCTAGCAAAATGGTAGATTTAAAGTCAACCACAACAATAATTACATTAAATGTAAATGATGAAAATATCTCAATAAAAATTTAGGATCAGTAGAGTGGATATAAAAGACTTACCTATATACTATGTACAAGAAATTTATTTTAAATACACACACATAGATTCAAAGTAAAAAGAAAAAGATATGAAATCCAAATACATGATTAATTAATACTGGAACAAGGAATATCACCTGGGATTAAGAGGGACATTACATAATTAAGGTGTTAATTCATCGGGGAGATATAACAATCCTAAATGTGACTGCACCAAACATCAGTGCTTCAAAACACATGAAGCAGAAACCAATAGAGCTGAAAGAATAAATATATTCATGATTATTTGGAAAATTCAAAACTCCTTTCTCACTAATTGGTAGAACCAGTAAGCAAAAAAAATCAGTAAGGATATAGAAGAGCTTAATAACAATATCAACCACACTGACCTAAGTGATATCCATAAAATATTCTACCCCAACAGTAGTGGAATATATATTCTTTTCAAGAGCATGTGGGACATTCACCAAAACAGAATATATTCTTGGACTTAATACAATCCTTGACCAATTTAGAATATTAGAATAATTGAAATTATACAAAGAGTATCCTGTGACTAGAAAAAATTAAATTAGGTATCAGTAACAGAAAGATACGTGGACAATCCCCATGTATTTGCAAATTTAATGACATACCTCTAAAACAAAGGTCAGAAAGGAAGCCTCCTTCAGAACAAAAACATCAGAAAATATTTTTAAATAAATGAAAATACAGTGTACAAAAGTTTACTGGGTGCAGTTAAAACAATATCTAGAGGGAAATTTGCAGCATTATATGCTTATGTTGGAAAAGAAGAAAGGTCCCAATTCAGTGGTCTAACCTACTACCTTGAGAAAAGAGAGCACATTATACCAAAAGTAGAAGAAAGGAAGGAATAAAAAATGAGACCAAAATCAATATTGAAATGATGAAAGATTAGTAATGAAATAGAAAAGGTAAAGAAAAAAATCATGAAACCAAAACTAGTGTTTTGAAAACATCAATAAAATTGACAATCTTCCAGGTAGATTAATCAAGGAAAAAAAAAAAGAGAACACAGGAATTATTAATAATGGGATTAAAGAAGGGGCCATCAATATAGATCCTATAGATATTAAAAAGAGAATATTATGAATTTATGCCAATAAATTTGGTCAATTGGAAGAAATGGAGTAAATTCACTGAAAGACACAAATTCCAAAGCTTACTCAAGAAAAAACAGATAACCTTAATATCTCTGTATCTACTAGAGAAGTTGAATTTGTAGTTAAAAACCTTCACACAAGGAAAACTCAAACCCATATGGCGTTATTGCCAATTCTACCAAAAACTTTAAGAAAAAATAATAACACTTCTACACAAACTCTTCCAAAAAACATAGGGAAGGGAATACTTCTAAATCTATTTTTCGAGGCCAGCATTATGCTGACATCAAAACCAGACAAAGACATTACAAGAAAAGCACAGACCAATATCCCTCATTAACATAACTGCAAAAATTTCCAGCAAAATATTAACAAATCAAATCCAACAATATGTAAGAAGGATAACACACCATGATCAACTATAGTTTACTCTAGGAATGCAAGACTGATTCAACATTCAAAGATCAACCAATGTAATGGACTACAATCAAGAGACTACAGGAGAAAATCCCCATGGTATCAATAGGTAAAGACATTTGACAAAGTTCAAAATATTTATGATAAAAACTCTCAGAAAATAATAGAAGGAGACCTCCTTAACCTGATAAAGAATATCTGTGCAAAACCCACAGCTAACATCATATGTAATGGAAAAAATGAATGCTTTCTCCCTAAGATTGGAACAGGGCAAGAATGTTCACTCTCTTCATCCGTATTCATTTATCACACTGGAGATCCTAGCCAGTGCAAAAAGACTGATTTCAAGACTATAAAAGTATATTAATCAAAGTAATGTGGGTATTGTCAAAAAAGCAGTCACATTAAAAGAACACAATACATAATCCGGAAAAAGACCCACACACACATAGTCAACTGATTTTCGACAAAGTTAACAAAAGAATTCAATGAACAAAGTTCAACAAATAGTGCTGGACCACCACTCATCCATATGCAAAACATGAACCTCATACCATATTCAAAAATTAACTCAAAACAGATCATTTTGGTCCTACTTGAAAAAGCTAATACTGTAAAATGTCTAGAAAAAAACAAAGGAGTAAATCTTTGTGACCATGAGTTGGGCAAAGATTTTTTAGAACCACAGCAGAAAAAACTGACAGATTGGATCTCATCAAAATTTTAAATTTCTTCTCCTTTAAAGGCTGTTGAGAAAATGAAAAGACAAGCCACAGACTGAAAGAAGATATTTTCATAACACAGCTGGTAAAGGACTGATAACCAGTATATATAAACAACACTCAAAACTCAATAAGAAAACAAAGAGGGGCACCTGGGTGACTTAGTCAGTTAAACATCTGACTCTTAATATGAGCATATGTGGTGATCTCCTGGCCATGGGCTCGAGCCCCACACTGGGTTCAGCACTGAGCATGGGGCCTGGGATTCTCTCTCTCCCTCTGCTCCTCTGCCACTTATGCACATGTGTGCGTGCGTGCTCTCTTTCTCTCTCAAAAATAAATGACTAACTTAAAAAAAAATAAGAAAACAAAGAGCCTGATTAAAAATGTGCAAAAGATTTGAATACATACTAAAGTAGAGATGTAGATGGCCGAAAAACACATGAAAAGATGCTTAATGGCATTATTCATCAGAGAAATGCAAAATTAAATCCACAATGAGGCATCACGACACATCTGTAAGAATAGCTTAAATTTTTAAAAAACCACTAATATGAAGTGCTAATGAGAATACAGAGCAACCGGAATTCTCATACATGCCTGGTGGCCTTGCAAAACAGTACTTTGAAAAACATCTTGGCAGTTTCTTACGAGGTCAAAAGCATATGCTTAATATTCAACCCAAAAAACTTACACATAGGTAATTACCCAAGAGAAATCATGACTATGTCCACACAAAAACCTGTACTTTAAATGTTTATGGTAGCTTTGTTCATAAGTACCTCCAAATTGGAAACAATCCAAATGTCTATCAACAGGGGAATGGATAAACAATGTGGCACATCCATGCAGTGAAGTAGTACTCAGCAATGAAAAGGAACAAACTATTGATACCTAAAACTGTATGGATGACTCTTTCCATCATGCCAAGTGGAAGAAGCCAGACAGAAAAGGCTATATACTGTATGATTCTATTTATGTAACATTCTGGAAAAGGCAAAACTATAGGCACAGAAATTAAATCAGTGGTTGCCAAAGGCTGGGAGTATAGGAAGGGGATTGACTATAAGAGGGCACAAGGCAATTTTGGGGGTGATGGGAATATTCTATGTCTTGATTGACAAACTGTATTAGTTTGTCAAAATTTAGAGTACTGTAAACAAAAAAGGGTGACAGTTATTACATGTAAAGTATATCTCAATAATTCTGAGAAAGAAAAAAAAAAAGCTCTTTCAAGTTGTGCCACTTTGCAGTCAACTCTCACCCTCTCATACACACTGTCCTATCTCCTGGCAACCACTGATCTGCTTTCTGTCACTATAGATCACTTTTGCCTCGCATTCTTGGGCTTCACCCGTGTTACCCCATTTCTCAGCAAATACTACTTATGCTATGATAAGTACTAATTTCACTGTGTGGATGTGCCACAATCCATTTATCCATTCAAATGTTGACAGACACTTGGGTTGCTTCCAATTTGGGGATATAAATAAGGCTGCTTTGAACAGAAGTCTTTGGGTAGACATACATATTTTTTTTCTCTTATACAAATTCTGAGATTTGGATTTTCTAAAAATTTAATATACATACTAATTCTGGGAAGAAAGTAATCTCATCCTGTAGATGAGAAAACCAAAGCCTAGGGGAAATAACCAAGATACTGTAACATATATGGAAGCCACTCACAGGGATGCTACAGATTCTAAGTCAGTGAGACAGACAGGCACTCTAAAGAGTAAGCAGCAAAATATGACAGCTATAGGGTCTGAGCACCTCCATTGCCCCTGACGTCCAAACACACTTTGAGTATGCTGGGGAGCAGGTAAGAGAGGATGGCTTTGGGACCTCTATCTCAAGGCTGCCGGAAATTGAATCTAAAGTATGAATTCAGGCTCTTAAATAGTAAACTCCTGATTACAAGAGAAATACTTTGATTTGTAATGGTTCCTGACTCAACAAAGATCAATGAACTTTAACTACACGGTTATTTCCTCATGTCGGAAAAACCAACTGGCCAAGTTTTCATTTGCAAGAGGAAAACCTGAAGGATCACCTACTCATGTCCCAGAGCCAAGCCTCCCCAACATTTTTACCTCCACCTTGCCCACCTTCTTTCCTTCAAAACTCTGTCCCTCCCACCTCTTCATTTAGAGCTCTTCTGAGTAAAGCTAGACTTTGCATCTATGTATACCAGCATTTCCAGATATATGTGTATATCTACACATATAACGTGTAGATAAAATGCCAGGTGGTCGGCACACAAGTAGGAACACACCTGCTTGGGTGTTAGCAGTGTACCTGGATCGGCTTAGACTAGACTGTTTAGTACACCACGCTCCTCCCCAGTCAGAACCACTATAAATTCCCCTGCCCAGGGTTTCAGTAGGAAGGACTTGCCCTTCACCTTGAGAAGGAGTTTCTACTGCCTCCTCCTTTCCCTTCTTTCTGGAAAGAGCATCTATTCCATTACTACCTCCCCAGTGTGATCTACTTTTCCCCAGCTACATTAGGGAGTGAGCAGCAATCACACTAATTTATGGGGTAAAAAAATTTCTGACAGAGACGTTCTACTCACTAATGGACATCCAATGACTAAAACATAAGAGAAGCCCAATAGGATGGTTTGAAAGGCCAAGTGTAATCCCATCTTAGAAGCTAATCTGAGACTGGTTCTACAGGCTGCCCTCTATGAAAGCCTTCCACTCCTTCCACCCTTGGGAGAACCACTGCAGACTACTTCCCCTCAGATGTCCCCTCTACCTTCCTAAGATCTACTCTGAAAGAGCTGCCTGCAAAGACCTCCCAGACATTAACAATTTGGGGGCGCTGATAATTAGTAGTTGATATATTGATTTTGATTTGATTTGTGGGGAGAGGCAAGGGATTGTGGAAGGCTGTGCCCATGCCTCCCCTTGCTGGCGTCTCCACGTTCACTATCACCACACAGAAAGCGTTTATTTTCCTGGGACAAATCCTTTCTCCCAGGCCCCAGTTTCCTTAGCTGTAAAACAAAAGAGTTCAGTATTAGCGGCTCTCAACTCTTATCACCATCACCACATGATGTCGGACAGGCTGACATCCATAATTCCCCCACTCCTCACCAACTCCATGGTGACCCTCCTTAGCCCATGCCAACAACATCTCTTGCCTGGATTGGGGCAATTGCCTCCTAGCTGGTCTCTGCTTCCACTTAACCTCCTAGAATCGATTCTTCACATAGGGACCACCAGGGCCCTATACAATCTGCACTCACCCCACTTCTCTGACCTCAGTTCCTCCTTCCCTTATGTTTCACTCCCTCCACTCCACCCAGCCTGTCTTCCTTGCTGTCCCTCAAACATGCCTGGGAGAGCCTCACATCAGGACTTTGGCACTTGCCGTTCCCTCTGTCTGGGAAGTCCTGTCCCAGGGGGCTACACAGCTCACTGCCTCAGCTCCTTCAGGTATTTGCTCAAAGGTCACCTTCTCAGCAAGGTCTTCCCTGGACACCCTAGTCCAAATCAGAACTGTTATGCCAGCTGCCCAATATTCCCTACACCCCTTCCCTATCATATTTCACTCCTTAACACTTATCACCACCCAAGATTCTTTACTTAATCTTACCACCTGCTTCCCCAACATGACTATAAACTCCATGAAAGCCAGGATGTGTAAGGTTTTGTTCACTACTGAATCTCTAGTGCCTCGCCCACAAGAACTCAATAAATACTGAGTGAACGAATGCCACATGCTCCATCCACCTAACACTCCTTTTCTCTCCTACTTACTAAAATATAGCATAATGCATGTGAGGCTATTAAAGGACTCATCTTTAATTTACTTTATTAAAAAATGACTTGCAAATTTTCATGATTGTTATGAACTGGCTGAGAGAGCCAACTGCATCACCAGGCTGTGGTTGAGAACCATCAGGTAGATTACCCCGGGGCCTTTCCACTCTGAGCCAGCATTCTCAGTGAGCAAGCCCAGGTCAGGGACACAGTGTTATGGTAAGAAGTCCACACATCCCTATGAGCAGGAGGCACTGCTTGAATACTGGCAAGTGTCTCACGCTTACGTGTATTCCTGTTTCCCAAACAATGCGCATATACTGTTGGGATTCACAAACACAAATCGATACTGAATTCACAGCAGCACTTAGTAGTTACATGCTTTATCAGCCAATGGTAGAAGCCTAACTACTAAGTAGGCAAAGTTCCACAAAGTTTTTTAAAACATTAAAAAAAAAAAAAAAAGACCTTATACTTGGCAGGACTGGGAAGCAAGGCTTGACCACATGACTGCAATCCAAATTAAGTATCTTTATCCTTCCCTTCCACTCCCCACCCTGACTTTTTTTTTCTTTACATATGCTATTTTCATGGAACACTATGATTCTCTATTTGCAAAAAAAACTTTTTGGAGGGAGAAGTAGTCCCTGGGCTGAGACTGAACATCTCAAACTGGTGAGAGGTAGTTAAGCACAGCCTGGGAGGGAAAATGTGACTATTCATCTTGTTCAGATGTAGGTCATATTCTCATGCTTGTCAATTTCTTCCAGTTGGATTTGCAACTCCTACATTAGCAATACTACTTTAGGCAATGAACAAAAGGAAAGTTACAACTAAAGCTTTAAAGGGATGCCTGGGTGGCTCAGTCTCTTGAGCTTCTGACTCTTGATTTTGGCTCAGGTCATGATCCCAAGGTCATAAGGATGGAGCCCAGAGATGAGTCCCCTGTCTGGCTCCAGGCTGAGCATGGAGCCTCCTTGACAGTCTTTGTCTCTCCCTCTTCCCCTCTCCCCTGCTCGCATGCTCTCTCTAAAAAAATCTTTAAAGAAATCATTATTTTCTAATCTGTATTGCTTTAAAATGCTCTGAATTTTTAAAAATTTATTTAGTTTTGAGAGAGAGCAAGACAGTGTGAGTGGGGGAGAGGCAGAGAGAGAGAGAGACAGAGGATCCCAAGCAGGCTCCATGCTGCCAGCACAGAGCCCAGTGTGGGCCTCGAACTCACAAAACCATGAGATCACGACCTGAGGTGAAAGCGAGAGTTGGATGCTTCACTGACTGAGCCACCCAGGTGCCCCTAAAATGCTCTAAAATTTAATTCCATGATTATCATGGAATTTTTCAAGATTTTCTATAGATGGCAAATTACACTTAAGAACTTTTTGTAAAAAGCACACAAGAATACTTTCCTCTATAAAAATTAAGTTTATTATCTTGGATGTCATCCATTAGAAGCACAAAAGGAAGTTGATGGGAATTTCAACTGTGCCTCAATGACAGGATTTTTTAGGTATCCTCCCCCCAAAAGATTAAGTTTGCAAGTTTCCTAAAGTGGCTCCCTAAATTTTTAAAGCTGCCATTTTGATCTTCCAACTCTCTTTCCCCTTTTATTTCTACTCTCTGAAAGCGTTGTGAGAAATATAATTTCTAGTTTAAAAAAACTCAAATTACTTTTATTTTGAGAATGTTATGCAAGCCCTGGTGACTAAGTTAGGCTAGATTGGGAGAAATAAAGTTGGTTATCTCTGTTTTAGACACAGCTTCTCAAGTTAAAATTCTTAAGGGTTTCCTTAGACAATACAGGGTCTGCCTGAGCTGAATAAGAATCATAAACACCAGAGTAAAGTGGAGTTATGTCTGGGGAATTATTTAATCATAGTACTTTTAATTTCAAAAACTGACCAAGATCAGCTAGCAAAGACCTCAGGGGGAAGAAAATGGCCACAATGTGGGGCGTCTGGGTGGCTCAGTTGGTTAAGCGTCCGACTTTGGCTCAGGCCATGATCTCGCGGTTTGTGGGCCCGAGCCCTGTGTCGGGCTCTGTGCTGAGAGCTCAGAGCCCGGAGCCTGCTTCGCATTCTGTGTCTCCCTCTCTCTCTGCCCCTCCCTCACTCATGCTCTGTCTCTCTCTGTCTCAAAAATAAACATTTAAAAAAAATTTTTTTTAAGAAAATGGCCACAATGTGTCACAACAAATTGCACTTTCCTCGCTTCTCTTCCAAATGACAAGCATCAAAAGTGGTCACCTGTACTTACCATGGTACTTGGCATTCAAAAGTTACCTGCATTTCCTGGAAGCACGGTGCGGACGGAAGACTACCTATGAATATATGCATTAAACGGCCAAAAGTAAAATGAGCATTGGCATATTGGAGAAATTTTTAGAACCACATTAAATTTGAAACATCGGAATTTTCCGAAGATTTTCTTATTTGCCTCATTAACATACTTACGAACTGGAAAGCTTGCAAAGAAAGCCACTGGATCTCCTCCAAGATTCCTCACTTAACTAGTAGGCAAAAAGTTACTTACTACTTTGGCAAAGGCTCACAGAGCAGAGATTCCCTGCTAGACTACAATCCCACAATGTCCCCGTATCCCGCCTGGTTTAGGAAAGCAGCATAGGATGGAGGGCAGACTTCACAGTGGGGAGCCGAGAGAAGCATGGAATGCTGGTGAGCACCTTCAGACCATCTCCTCTAAATCCTTCCGTTTAAAAATGAGGAAACTGAGGGGCGCCTGGGTGGCTCAGTCGGTTACGCGTCCGACTTCAGCCAGGTCACGATCTCGCGGTCCGTGAGTTCAAGCCCCGCGTCGGGCTCTGGGCTGATGGCTCAGAGCCTGGAGCCTGTTTCCGATTCTGTGTCTCCCTCTCTCTCTGCCCCTCCCCCGTTCATGCTCTGTCTCTCTCTGTCCCAAAAATAAATAAACGTTGAAAAAAAAATTTTTTTTTTTTAAATTTTTTTAAAAAAAATGAGGAGGGGCGCCTGGGTGGCACAGTCGGTTAAGCGTCCGACTTCAGCCAGGTCACCATCTCGCGGTCCGTGAGTTCGAGCCCCGCGTCAGGCTCTGGGCTGATGGCTCTGAGCCTGGAGCCTGTTTCCGATTCTGTGTCTTCCTCTCTCTCTGCCCCTCCCCCGTTCATGCTCTGTCTCTCTCTGTCCCAAAAATAAATAAACGTTTAAAAAAAAAAAAAAATGAGGAAACTGAGGCCCAGGACAATTATTCCAAGTTTCATATACCTTTATGGCCAGAACCACAACAAGAACCCAGGGCTTCTGGTTCCCACAACTAGGGCTTCCTTTTAGACAGCTACTCCAAATGTAGAGTTGGTTTCTGCAAGTAAATTGGACTTATGGAATACTGACTTCGTGATCAGCCCTTAACTGATCATCTGGCATGAAACAGGGATCTGCCACGTTCTGATTTAAGGTGTGCACCCAAATCCGAAAGCATCTCTCACTGCTGCAAATATTCAGTGGTGGCGATTGACATCTCATTTTATCCTTTCATTCTGTCCTTTTTCTTTTCCCTACACAATAAATCACAGGACCCCAAAGTGTTAATAATGTACAAGAAGTGGGGCAAGGAACAGGGGAAAGTAATGACCAACTTTAACAAAGAGATATTTAGAGGCACCTGGTCATGATCTCCCAGTTTATGGGATTGAGCCCCACATAGGGCTCTGTGCTGACAGCATGGAGCCTGCTTGGGATTCTCCCTCTCTCTGCCCCTCCCCTACTCTCTCTCTCGCTCTCTCTCAAAATAAATAGACGTTTAAAAAAATTATCTTCCTTTAAAAAGAAAAAAAGAAAGAGATTTAAGTAATTTAAATAGCCTGAAATAATTCTCACACTCAAAACTGTATTTTGGAAACTCACAGCTTTTCTCTTTAATACACCTGGTAATCATCCTGAGAAAGTCTTACTCAGAAGAAGGTGGCTTCTGTGTCCTCTAGATACAGCCTTTACCACCAACCCTCTGTGACTCAATCATTTGCATGTTATCGCTTTCCCATTGCCTGACTTTCCTCACTCCCTACACCCAAAGACCTTTAGCCCAGCTGCTCTGGCTCTCACCTGTGCTTTCTCGTCTTTAAGTTTCTCTTTTCTTAACTATTTTCAACTGTACTGTTTGGCTCATCTTCCTCAATGCATTTTTCATGTCATAAATTTGAGCTGCAAAGTGGCACTAAACCCCAAAATACATCTGAAGAATTATTAGGGTAAACTGAAATCACCAAGTAATCTCTCTTACCTTCTTGGGCAGCCACTCAATTTTTAGTATCTCCTCAGGGCATATACTTCTGGTAACTGGCTGTCCTTTTACTTGAAGACAACATTAAAAAAAAAAAAAAAGTTCATTTGTTTGTTTTTGAGACAGAGAGAGAGAGAGAGAGAGAGAGAGACAGAAAGGGAGAATCCCAAGCAGGCTCCATTCTGTCAGTGCAGAGTCCAACGCAGGGCTCAATGTTACGAACCGTGAGATCATGACCTGAGCCAAAATCAAGAGTCAGATGCTCAACCGACTCAACCACCCAGGTGCCCCTTGAAGACACTATTTTAACATGCCAAGGCCTAAAAGTTCAGAACGTCCGTGCTGAAAAAATTTTAGACATCATCTAGTTTATCCCAAACCCCTCATCTTATAATAAACTGAGGCTAAGAGAGGGAAGGCTTTGGTCTAAGACCCTTCCCGGATGATTTCTCATCTTGCAACATGTTAACATGTTCTCTTTTCTTTCCAATTACAGTATAGTCTACTTGTTACCACCTGAATTACTTACTCCTTTACCAACTCTTTCAAAAGGAAAGATAGTAATTAATGCCTTCAGGTGGTGATCTACCCCCACAGGGTATCTTTAGGGAACAGGGTTTTTACTATTATTATTGTTATTATTATTATTATTATTATTATTATTATTATTATTTCAAGCTCTAAAGTGTACATGCATTACTAACTACATATTATGAATAATAAGTAAGGGCCTTCCATAAATCTACATATTAGTGAAAAAAACTCTGGAGATAATAAAGTGACCTAGTTAGGATTTGGGGTCTTAAGCCCAGTCTGCTACTAATTAGCTATGATCCTTTGAGTGAGTCACTTCAGGTCTCTTTTTTTCATATGGATGGGTGATAAGGAAGATGGACAAGATCTGTGATTCTCAACTTTCCCTGGAGTCCTTCAAGTTCTGAGATGAGATCCAAAGATCTAAAGGAAATCACAGGTTTGCTTCCTCCTGACACAGCTGCGCAGCTAAAATATTCGGTATGTTTGCAAGTCACTAGGTATTTCATGCCGACCAGAAGCTCTCATTGGCATGTATACACATCTCAGCTAAAAATGACAAAATCAATTACTTTTGGTTCGAAGAAAAAATGTAAAAACACACACACACATTTGGCCCACTGAGGAAATTATAAAAAGAATGAAGCTTTCAAAAGCACAAATATGGGAGTAGAGGGCAGAGAAAAAAGTTTTGCACAGAGAAAGAAAAAGCGATTCATATAAATATGAAATTAGATTTCACTCAAGTACCAAGGAATTTCTGTCCTTCCTGTATTCATCCGCTGATCCTGAAAATGCCCAGATGCAAAGCACTCTGTCAAATCTCAGTTCTTGAAAAGACTGCTTGATCAAACACAGAATAGGCACTTAAGAGTTGGATTATAAAGTATTTTCCTTTACATTCATACCAAGTCTCCAACAAGATTCTATTGCACAGAGAATTTAAAGAGAAGTCCTTCAAGGAGTTTAAATGTCTTGGTACAAAACACAGTAGTTCATTCAGCCGTGTTCAACCAATACACTTAAAAGGGCATTAGCAGGGATTATGTTCCATCTCCAATCTACAGGGACTGAAATCTGAAGGCACTGCCAACTGCTGCCTCACCGTCTCACTGTGCTTAACTAGCAAAGAGGAAATCTGTGTGCCACCAAAGGGCCCTGGGCCGAGGCACAGGAGATGTGAATTCTAATCCAGCTGGCCCCAGGAGCAATTCCCTGCACAGAGCACAGTGCTTTGCCTGTAACTGATGCTCCGAAATGTCAACTAAGTGGAAATGCAAAACCCCCCACCAAGTGCCAACGAATATTATCCAGAGAACTTAAAGATGCCTCCAAGAAACTGAAATCCAGTTAGGTAAAATATAGGAACTTTGGTGTAAGGAAAAGAACTAACGTGTCTCGACCATTAAAATAAATCAAAGGATTTACAGTAGTTACCTCGCAAAAGCTTTGTGGAGTAAGTTAAACATTTCCATTTGATAATACAGAAAACCAGGCTCAAAGAAAGCAGTTTATTCGCCATCCACAATTAGTAAGAGGAGAAGCCCAGATTTCCAACTCAGGTCTGCAAAGCCCACAGTTTGCAGTATGCAACGCCTACACATCAAGGCAGCCCAGGATGAGTTAGAAATTTGGGTCTAAGTTTCACTTCTTGTCTCTAAGTTGTTTTATACCACTAGACAGAACACTTGTTCTGCAATTTTCCCACCGCACCATGGGACGTAGGGGGGCGGGGCGGTGACCTAGATCAGTAGTTTGTTTTGTTTTGTAAGGCGGTCATCAGAATCCTTTGGGGCCAGGACTTTTTTCTAATATAGGCATACGCCTTTCTTGCTCTTTGAAACTATGCGGGACTGGTACGCTTCAGTGATAACTGGAAATGCATTACACCCCGCAAACGGAACGGAGCAGAAAAGTTGTGCGGGCCCCAATCCCCCTCCCATTAACTTGAGGCTGAGCACCTGACCCTGCAGGATCCGTGTTTCCTTTTAGCTTAGAGCTGTGTGCCGGCCCCGGGGCTCCCGGTCTGAGAGCAATGTATAGTATGTGTGTCCTGCATTACCTGAGCGGCCTGCAGGGGCTGGTCTGTAGAGAGAGGCCCGTGCCTTTGAGGGGCTTAACGCTCACCGTGTAAAATACCGAGCTCAAACAGCCGGCGGCTCTGATATGCCCTGCTCCGGAGGGGCGGCAGTGGAACCACTTCCTGGTCAGCGTCTCCCGCCCTTCGTCCACACCCCTACTGCTGCATTTCCCCCGCTGCACTGACTTGCCCGGCGGCAGGAGGGTCTGTCAGGCTCCCGGGCGGACGCCCAGCCCATCACCAAGCGGCCGGGGGAGGGGTCCGATCAGAGATTTAAAACAACGCTCTGGAACTCCAACTCCCCGCCCCCCCCCCCCCCCGCGGGGCATCTCCTGCGACTGCCGGGAAGAGGCCCCGGGCCCGTTCCAGTCCCGTCCGGGCCACTGTCCCTCCAGTGACCCAGGTGCGCCGCGCCCGCCCGAAACCCCGTCTGACGCCGCCCGGCACCTGTCGCGCCCGCAGCGGCAAACCCTGCGCTCACCTCGTCCCGGGGGCCCACGGCCCGTCCCCGCGCCTCTGGGCCCAGCTCCCGCCGCCGTCTCCGCCAGGCCCACAGCCGCGGCCGCCGCCCACTTTCGGTTTCCCCGCACGGCCGGAGCCGCAGCCACGGCTCTGGATTCACCTCAAGCCCCCGCCCCGCCCCGCCCCGCCCCGCCCCGCTCTGCCCCGCCCCGCTCCGCCCCGCCCCGAAGGCAGCCCGGCCTCGGCTCTGCGCACGCGCGGGCTCTCCGGCCGCGTCGGCCCACGCCGGCGTCCGCGCGTGGGGAGGGAAACCGACGCCGCCTAGCGGTTTCTGCGCGTGCCCACGCACGGGCCGACGGCGGAAGACGACTGCGGGGCGGGTTCAGGCGCGCCTCCCCGTGGACAACGCAAGTACCCGCGGGCAACGCAAGTACCCGCGGGCAGGCCCGGCCGGGACCCGGCACTTCACACCCAGCAGGACCTCACCAGCAGTTAACGCGGTCTTGCATGCTTGCTTCACGCCCAAGTCAGACGTTTCAGTCAACTCTTGCTCATTCTTTTGGTTAACAGGAACAGTTACTTTTAACCCTCCCAGACGTCCACCTGGTCCGCTCATTTCCTTTAGGTTTTTCCGAAGCGTCACCTTTTCGAAGAAGGTGCTACTTTAAAAAATGTCAATCTGCTTCCCGGAGTTTCTCACTTCTCAGCTTTCTCTCCCTTGAGCGCACTGTATGTATTTTACTTATCATGTCCTCGAATTAAGCTCTGTGAGCACAGGAATCTTTGTCATGCTCCCTAACCTATTCCTGGAGCCTAGGATTGTGCCTGGCACATAAGGGTTAAATAAATATTTGTCGAATTCATTCCTTCATTCATTATAAAATTATTGAACATCTAATATTCATTCACTTATTTCTTGTGCTCATTAATTCTACCAACATATATTGGGCGTGTCGGTTTGTATTCGTTAAACCAACATTGAACACTTCTCTGCACTTATTCTATAAGCATTTGCTGAGGTCTGCTGTTTTTTCGAGCAGTATATATTTTTACAGCTCTATTGAGGCATACTGTAAACGGCACATTTAGAATGTACAATTTGATGTTTTCACATATGTATACAGCTGTGAAACCATCACTGCCATAAACATAACAGCACACCATCACCTCCAAAAAGTTTTCCCTGGGTCACTTTTATAATCCTCATCTCTTGTGCCTCTCTGTCCCTTGCCCCTTCAACTGCTGATCTGCTCTCTGTCACTATGGATTAGTTTGCTTTTTCTAGAGTTTTATATAAATGGAATCATACAGTATGTGCTGTCTTTTTTGGTAGGGGTCAGGAGGGAGGTCCAGTTATTTTCCACTCAATGTAAACACGTTGAGATTCATCCATGTTGTTTTGTGTACCAGTAGTTCATATCTTTTTATTGCTGAGTAGTATCCCATTGTATGGGGGTACTAAACCTACCATATGACCCAGCAATTCCATTTACCCAAAGTTTGCCCAAGAGAAATGAGAGCATATGTCTACACAAAGACCTAGACAAGAATATTCATTGCAGCCTTGTTTACAATAGCCAAAAATAGAAAAAAACCAATACCCACTGGTAGTTGAATGGACAATCAACTAGTACATATTGAACACCTGCTGTTACATAACAAACTTTCATGGAACGCCTACTCTGCTAAGGCACAAGCCTATGCTTGAGGAGCATTTTAAAAATTATTTCTTATTTATTTCCTTACTTATTTAATAAACTGCACATCCAACATGGAGCTCAAACTTATGACCCTGAGATCAAGAGTCACGTGCTCTACTAACTGAGCCAGCCAGGCAAGCACCCTTGAGGGTCTTTTGATTCAGTGAAAAGAGATAGCAAGCAATGAAAAGGCTGGCTGGAAGTAAATCACAGAAGGCCCTATAGCCCATGCACAGAAGTTTGGGCTTTTCCCCAAAGGCAATGGGGAACTGTTCAAAATCTCCTTTGAATGCGTTCTCTTTTATACTCCCACATCTAGTCCCTAACTAAATCTGCCCAAATGTCTCTCCCCGGCACTTCTCTTCATCCCTGCTACTGTATTTCAGTCTATTTAGGATCTCTCTCCCTTGCAATCTGCTCCAAACAGTGCAGTGGGTTTAATAGACCTAAAATATAGCCAGACCCAGTTTGGACTCTGCAGTGCTCATGACATCTTCTGACTCCACATTTATGATAGGAAAGACGTAAAAAGCAGCTCCCAGTGGAAAGAGTGCCAGTGGAGAAGAAAATTAGGAAAAACTCCAGAGTCCAACATGCAAAGTAAATCATAAAAGCAATGTATGTTGACCTCAAGTCTGAGATTCTTCATCCTTTCAAAGGGATTCTGTGGACTGTACTGTATAGAAAGACAAATGACGTTCTGCAGCTAGTTTTTTAAAAAACTGATTTTGGGGGGCACCTGGGTGGCTCAGTCGGTTAAGCATCTGACTTAGGCTCAGGTCATGATCTCACGGTTCATGGATTCCAGTCCCCTGTCAGGCTCTGTGCTGACAGCTCAGAGCCTGGAGCCTGCTTCAGATTCTGTGTCTCCCTCTCTCTCTGCCCTTCCCCCATTCATGCTCTGTCTCTGTCTCTCTCTTTCTCTCTCTAAAAAAAAACATTAAAAAATTTTTTTAAATCAGATTTTTGATGAATAGTTTACATATAATAATAATACATATTTTAAATGTATGGTTTGGTAAATTTTGACAAATGTATTCAATCGTGTGTCCACCACCACAATCAAGATCTAGAACTAATTCATCATTTCAGAAATTTCCCCTGTGCCTCTTTAGAGTTAATTTCTTCCCCCTACCACCAGCCCCTGGCAGGCATTGATCTGTTTTCTGTTACTAGAGCTTTTCCTTCTCTAGAATGTCATATAAATGGAATCATACAGTATGGAGTCTTTGTGACTGCCATCCTTCACTTAGCATAATGCTTTTGAGAGTCACCCATGTTGCCACATCTATCAGTAGTCTGTTTCCTTTTATTGCAGAGTAGATACCATCACCGGTATGGATATGTCACAATTTGTTTATTCACATTTGATACATGTTTGTGTTATTTCCAGTTTGGGGCTATTGTGAATAAAACAGCTGTAAACAGGGGGCGCCTGGGTGGCGCAGTCGGTTAAGCGTCCGACTTCAGCCAGGTCACCATCTCGCGGTCCCTGAGTTCGAGCCCCGCGTCAGGCTCTGGGCTGATGGCTCGGAGCCTGGAGCCTGTTTCCGATTCTGCGTCTCCCTCTCTCTCTGCCCCTCCCCCGTTCATGCTCTGTCTCTCTCTGTCCCAAAAATAAATAAAAAACGTTGAAAAAAAATTTAAAAAAAAACAGCTGTAAACAATCACATGCAGGTCTTTGTGTGGTCATATAGTTGTCTTGCATAAAGACTTAGGAGTAGAGTTGTTGGTTGCAGAATATGTGTATGACTAACTGTAAGAAACTATCAAATTGTTTTCTAAAATGGCTGCATCAGGGGCGCCTGGGTGGTGCAGTCGGTTAAGCGTCCGACTTCAGCCAGGTCACGATCTCGCAGTCCGTGAGTTCGAGCCCCGCGTCAGGCTCTGGGCTGATGGCTCAGAGCCTGGAGCCTGTTTCCGATTCTGTGTCTCCCTCTCTCTCTGCCCCTCCCCCGTTCATGCTCTGTCTCTCTCTGTCCCAAAAATAAATAAACGTTGAAAAAAAAAATTTTAAAATGGCTGCATCATTTTGTTCTCCCTCCTCCCACCTGCCAGCCGTGTATGACAGGTCCAGTTGCTCTAAATCTTCTCCAGTCCTTGCAATTGTCAGTCATTTTAAGTTTAGTCATTTTAGCAGATGTATACAGATATCACATTGAGGTTTTTTAATTTGCATTTCCCCATGACTAATGATATTGAGCATATTTTCATGTGTTCACTGGCCCTTCATATATGTTCTTGGGTAAAGTGTCCATTCTGCAGGTAGATTTTTGGCTAAGACATGCCAGGAGGTTCTCAGAAGTCCATGGAAAGCTGACATAGCAAGGACAGGTTAGGAAGTTTGTTAACTTTCTTTGGAAATGGCCCCAAACCCAGGGAATTCAAGAATTAACTCCCATGCCCTGGA
Source organism: Puma concolor (assembly GCF_028749965.1). Taxonomy (NCBI): domain Eukaryota; kingdom Metazoa; phylum Chordata; class Mammalia; order Carnivora; family Felidae; genus Puma; species Puma concolor. Next base: position 60,619,087 of record NC_141679.1, on the reverse strand, counting down.
TATATAATTGCATTTCAGGGAAATCGGAGATGATATCAAAGGATGACAAAAACTGGTTATTCTTCTGACACAATGGCTCTTGCCTCTTGTGGGATAGGAGGTCAGAATATGGGAGAGTAACACATGGATACGAAATTTGGCATATGATGTCAGAGAAGATTTTGGGGGCACCTTAAGTCCCACTAAGAACCTGTATTAAAAACTGCCTTAGATGAGGGCGTATATCCTGAGGCCAAAGAACGGAGTTTTCAGAATGAACAAGACTGAGGTGGAAGGTATTCTCTCTCAGCAAAAGCCCAAGCTCATCTTTGGATGACAGGAGTCAGGGCCAGGAGCATCTGTGTCTCTCTTTCAGGAGAGGCAGGAACACTTCCCATCCTCAAGGGCTGTTGAGAGGTTGTGATCTGCTCGGATGGCTTTTGAGTGTCGGCAAGACAGATAGTAGGGGGACCAAAACCAGCTGGCCAGTGGGCAACAGCCTGGCAAGTAATCTGTGCCCATCCAAATACTTCCAAGAGGTTGTCATGGGAAAGGAGTGCCAATCAAGGCCCAGGCATAAGAAAGGAAGATGGCTTTATTGCCACCTTATCCTGGGCTGAGAAAGGTGGGAATATGTCCAGTGTGAAATGTCCACCTAAAGCCCTTCATGCATTTTTGTCTACACCTGGGGAGCCTGTTTGGAGAGAGCCACACTGGACACAAACACCAAAACACCCGTACAAGGCAGACAAGACCAAAGCCACTGGTTGAGGTGCATCTCTGTCCTTCCCTCCTTCCCTTCTCTCAGTCCAGCAAGCACCACTTAGGAAGAAGGGGAGACAGCAACCACATTCCAAGAGCACGCCTGTAGCTCATTTTGTTTTTATCTCACTTGATGGGGTTTCTGGCATTTGCAATGCGGTCTAAGAAAGAGATACTCCCAACCCTCCCTCACAGGGTCTCTCTGACGTTTCCGCTGTGGTAGGCAGTTCTTCCACTCTTCAAACTTTGGAGTGGCAATTTTAGACACCCCAGTTGTCCCCATGTCACTTCCCATCTGACTTCGTCTGCCTCTTCTCTAGATCGTCTCCTATGAGGAAACCCAATCCCAAACTCTCATTTCTATCTCTTTGCCTACCACCAGATGAGCTGCAGGGACTTGGCTGTGGCATTATTTGGGGTCTTCATTAATTCCTCTCCTGGGAAATCTTCCTTGAAGCCCCACCTGAAAGTGACCTGCTCCCTTAGTGGAGCTCCTGTAGCACCTTGTCTGTCCCTCAAAAATGTTTACAGTAGGGGAGGATGTAGGAGATGGTCCCGGGTCTCATCTTCCTTGTGAACAACTTGAAAAGACTTATATTGTATTCATCTTTTTTCCTCTGAGTTATTTAATTGCAAATAATTTTAGCAATGATAATTCTAAGTCCTTCTTAAAGCTGAACAACACGTTCAAAGTTACATACGTGGACTAAGTCCAGCCTCACCTCACCTTTTTGCTTACATAAGGCCAGGAAAAATAGATGCATAACAAACGGAATCTTTGGACAGATCTACTTTTAATCATTAACATCATGATCACACCCTCTCCTGTCAGCTATTGCCTCACCAACAAATGCAGAGGAATTTCTAGACAATTGCATTTGTTTTAACTGAGTAAGGAGAAACAAAACAAAACAAAACAAAACACTGAAGGGAGAGATTGCTGGGGCGCTGCTAAAATCCAGGCCCTGGTAAAGCTGAGGATGTGCTGATCAAGCAAAACTCCCTAATCTGCCCACAAAGGCCTCCAAGGTGAGTCAGCTGAAAGGGGTTAATCCCCAGAAGGGACTGATCCCTAAAGCTGTAGAGGCCACCCAGCCACTGAACACTGGAAAACAGGGGATAACGAAAGCTTAAAGCCACATTGTGTAGAGCAAGGTCATAGGACCAACGGGGGAGGGTCTTGGCTCTCTAAGAGATGGCCTCTGCCCCTCTAGAGCTGTGGCTCATTTGCACAGCCCAGCCCTGGGCAAGGCCCAGAGAGAAGGACAACTCCCAGGATGCAGGTATTAAGTTGGCAGCAGGTTAAGGACCCAGATGTGGGGTAGGGCATGGAGGTGGGGTGACTAATACTTTAAGCAAGGCAAGCAACTATAGCATTACTGATTCTGTAACAATCAATAAACAGACTGGTACAAAAATTATACTGCAGTTGATGCTAGGGGTGAGGAAGGGAGGAGGCAAAGAGAAGGAACCACGTAAGTCTACGGCTTAGTATAGCTTAGCTGATCCTGAAATCAAAGATGCAGACAGTATTCAAGAAAGTGTGGTTTCAGAGCCCCCTGACTGGTACAGTTGTTAGAGCATGTGACTCTTGATCTTAGGGTCATGAGTTTGAGCCCCATATTGGGGGTAGAGATTACATAGAAAAATAATATCTTTTTAAAAAAATGTGTGTTCAGATTCAAAGTGTAATACTCTGGGAGGATCATTGCCACTTAGTTGTTTGACCTTGAATAAATCAAAATCTTTTGTTAGATTCCCTTTAAGTGGCAAAATTAACCCAGTAAGTAGCAGAAGAGAATTCACTAGAGGCTTTTTGGACAATTCCCATTCTTTAGTGGGTCTCCATGAGAGCAACATCATCCCCCCCCCCCCCCCCCCGCCCAGGGCACGTTGGACATTCGTGAGGTTAATTTAGGTTTTCACAGTGATGGGGGGCACCTCCTCGGATTTAGTGGGCTTCGCTGGTCGCTTTTTGTCCTGCTGCCAGCAGAACAGCTCCCCCATATCCAAGGAGTTCCCTTTGTCCCAACCAACATGTGACTGTCTTGCCAGTCATTCGTGTAGCTGAAAAGCCTCTGATGTATAAACACAAATAACTTTTTCGTAGTTTTATATATGACACGTTTTCCAGGTTATTTGATCTGTGAATTTCAGTTCAGGAAAGTAAAGGGAGGGGTTACAAAATATTCATTATAAAAGAGGGTGCTGGGGGCACCTGGGTGGCTCAGTCAGTTAAGCATCAAACTCTTGATTGTGGCTCAGGTCATGATCTCATGGTTTCATGAGTTTGAGCCCCACATTGGGCTCTGTGCTGAAAGCATGGAGCCTGCTTGGGAGTCTCCCTCTCTCCCTCTCTCTCTGCCCCTGCCCTGCTTGTGCTCTGTCTCTCTCAAAACAAATAAATAAACCTAAAAGAAAAAAGAGTGTGCTGGGTCAGATAGGGGTTGAGTGCTGCTTCTAGAAATCCCCCAACAGCCATTCTTACCCAAAGAGAAGTTGAACAAGACATTCTTGTTTACTCCAACAGACAGGGATGAATGCATGTCTTTATTAGAATTCTGCATCACCCCACTCCCAAATTACCTGATTCTCCCTAGCACTTACAACATGCTGAGGAGATTAAACACTATTTTGTGAGTTCTTCCTGGAGTTCACTTAGCCCATAAGTAGAAGATATGGTCTTCTTTCCAATTCTCTCTTCATCCTCTTGCACTTAGCCTTTTCCATTTAAAACTGGAGCCCCTGCTCTCAGTAGCAACTTCCTTCAAACAGGGTGTTTTATATTTGCAATTAGAAAATTATAGCACCTTGGGGCGCCTGGGTGGTTCAGTCTGTTGGGTGTCCGACTTCAGCTCAGGTCATGATCTCGCGATTCGTGAGTTTGAGTCCTGCGTTGGGCTCTGTGTTGACAGCTCAGAGCCTGGATCCTGCTTCCGATTCTGTGTCTCCCTCTCTCTCTGCCCCTCCCCTGCTCACACTCTCTCTCTCTCAAAAATAAATAAACATTAAAAAAAAAGAAAAAAATTATAGCACCTGGAGGCTAGCTGTTGCCTAAGAAAGGAGCTAACAAGGTATTGGCCAGAGCAAGCCACCAGAGGAGATTTCCTCCAGATAAGTGGTTCTTAATATGAAAGTAACACAGTCTGCAAGCACTAACACAGCATTTCCCTCTCTTCGTGCAGTACATATTCCAAAAAAATGGATTTGAAGGTTGATATGTATATATATCATATATATATGAATATATATATGATATATGATATATATATATATATATATATATATATATATATGGCCCCTAATCAGAACGACTGCAGTGTTCTAGCGCTGGGCACATTTGGGCTTACAAGAAATATTTATTCAATGGATGAATAAATAGAAAAGCGCTCAAGTCCATCCTCTTTCTACAATGCTGTGCTGTCTCTATGTATACCTGATGAATGAAATAAGGGACTGAAGAAGCAAGCAAAGGGAAATGCATAGAAAGTATAAAGACAAAGTAAACATCCCCCCCCATGAAAATCTCTAAGGCAAGCTATAGACCTGCATAATAGAGGTTAACAAATGGCTTGCACCAAATCCAGGTACCAATTTACTGGCTGACAATTGTTCAGAAAGAGACTTGATCTTTACTTTGCCATTCTATATCCATGGAATTTTTCTTTTCACATCTCCAAATGTTTCCAGTCAATTCTTCCAATTTTCTTCTCTACACCCTTTCCATCCTGGGAAGGCACTGTGTTCACCTCCAAGCCTGGTGGACCCTGGGTGGTAAGGTGGAGAACAGGCTGGAGGAGTGTGACCTGATACTTCTCCAGATGCTTGCTGACAAGAGGCCAGACAACTAGACAGACAGCCCTTACAGACTATTTGCAAAATATCGTTCCTCTGCACGGACCACCTCTGTATCAGTAGGGAACTCCCCCTTGTGTATGAGCCCTGCCCTTATTGGGAAGACAGCTATGAATGTCAAAATGCCATTTTGATCTAAAAACTCTCTCTCTAGAGTGTCTACCTGTGAACTTTAGTGTTACCTGTTGACTAAAGAGAAAGAATGGAAACCTCCCTAAAGCGGGGGTTGTTTGGTATTTGGAGAATGCTGTCACAACCTTCTTAAAATCTTCTCTTGGTCAATTGCCACACTTACCTCCTCTAAGCAAGCTTTAATTAATTGAATTTCTTGAAAGTGGCACTCAGAAAAAAGTTCTAATTTCCAGCTGGCTATTTCTTTGCAAATAAACAAGACCCATTTAGAAGGTATTTGTAACTCAGATATGAATTTCTTGAAAGTGGCACTCAGAAAAAAGTTCTAATTTCCAGCTGGTTATTTCTTTGCAAATAAACAAGATCCATTTAGAAGGTATTTGTAAGTCAGATAATGGCCAGTTGTTCTAAATAGCAGAATTGGTAACTGGTCACAATCTTTCCTTGGGTGTTTTGGAGCCTATACTGCTAAAGTTGAAAAAAGCATTGCTCTGGGTGATTCCAAGTCTCAATCCTGATGTGTCTGGGAAGATCAAGTGGCCTCTATTTGAAACTACAAGATTTGTGGGTGGGTGTTATGACATGTTGCATAAACCCTATTGCTGGAAAGCTGATTTTATAACTTGTGTGCAATGTTTACAACATCACCAGCAACCTGTTTAGGGCTGTGGTGCTAACAAGATAGAAGTGAAATGGAAATCTAGGTCAATGTTGTATAAACCGGTGTTCTTGGACTTATTCTTAAAGGTCTGAGGTTCTCAATAAGAATGTAAAATATTTACATTTTCATTTAGATGATTATTTAAATAAATACAGCCACATTTTGCATCTTCTGATGACTACTTTATAACAAAGCAGTGCCATGCTAACAGTTATATATAAGATCTTTATGAGGAAAACTACAACTCTTGCAAAAGGAACCAAAAAACCATTAAGTGGAGAGATATTCTATGTTCATGGATAGGAAGACCCAATATTGTCAAGATGTCAGTTCTTCCCAACTTGATCTATAGATAAAGTGTGATCCCAATCAAAATCCCAGCATGTCATTTTATGGACATTGGCAAACTGATTCTACAGTTTATATGGAAAAGTTAAAAAAAAAAACAGAATAACTAATACAGTATTGAAAGAGAAGAAAAAATTGGAGGACTGGCATTATCAGACTTCAAGACTTTTTATAAATAAAGCTACAATAATTGATATAGTGTGTTATGGATGAAAGAACAGACAAATAGATCAATGGAACAGAATAAAGAACCCAGAAGTATACCCACAAAAATATAGTCAACTGGTCTTTAACAAAGGATCACAGGTAATTCAATGGAGAAACAAAAGTCTTTTCAACCAATGGTTTTGAAACAACTGGACATCCACATGCAAAAAAAAAAAAAATTAACCTTGATACAGAACTTTCACAAAAATTAACCAAAAATGTGATGTAGAATGTAAAACTATAAAACTCCTAGAAGATAACACAGGAGAAAATCTAGGTGAACTTGAGTTTATCAGTAACTTTTTATTTTATTTTTTTTAAGCTTTTACTTATTTTTGAGAGAGAGAGAGAGACACACACACAGAGAGAGAGAGCACATTTGCACACATGCACATAAGTGGGGGAGGGACAGAGAGACGGGGGTAGAGAATCTTTTTTTTTTTTTTTAATTTTTTTTTCAACGTTTATTTATCTTTGGGACAGAGAGAGACAGAGCATGAACGGGGGAGGGGCAGAGAGAGAGGGAGACACAGAATCGGAAACAGGCTCCAGGCTCTGAGCCATCAGCCTAGAGCCCGACGCGGGGCTCGAACTCACGGACCGCGAGATCGTGACCTGGCTGAAGTCGGACGCTTAACCGACTGCGCCACCCAGGCGCCCCTAGAATCTTAGGCAGACTCCATGCTCAGTGTGGAGCCCAATGTGGGGCACAATCCCACAAACCATGAGATCATGACCTGAGCTGAAATCAAGAGTCAGATGCTTAACTGACAGCCATCCAGGTGCACCTGCCAGTAACTTTTTAGATAAAACACCAAAGGATTGATCCATGAAAGAAAAAATTGATAAGCTGAACATTGAAATTAAAAGTTCTACTCTGCAAAAGACATTGTTAAGAGAATGAGAAGATAAGCCACAGACTAGGAGAAAGTATTTGCAAAACATATTATATGATAAAGGACTAATACCCGAAATACACAAAGAACTTTTCAAACTCAACAGGAAGAAAACAAAAATTAATTATTGAGGGATGCCTGGGTGGCTCTGTCAGTTAAGCATCCAACTTCAGCTCAGGTCACAATCTCATACTTTGTGAATTTGAGCCCTATGTTGGGCTCTGTGCTGACAGCTCGAAGCCTGGAGCCTGCTTCTGATTCTGTGTCTCCCTCTCTCTCTGCCCCTTCTCTGCTTGTGCTCTCTCTCTCAAAAATAAATAAATAAACTTAAAAATTAATTATTGAATCTAAAAATGGGCAAAAGATCTGAACAGACACCTCAGCAAAGAAAATATGAAGATGGCAAATAAGCATGCCCAAAATACACAAAGAATCCTAACACTCAACAATATCTCAACAAATAAAATTTCAAAAACAAAACAAACTCACTACCTCCAGAAAAAGTATCTCAAACAAACCATTTTAAAAATGGGCAATAAAAAAAAGGGGCAACAGATCTGAACAAATATGTCATCAAAGAAGACAAGAAGATGGTAATAAACATATGAGAAGATGTTCAATATCATATGTCATTAGGAAACTGTAAATTAAAGCCACAATGAGATACCACCAAACACCTATTAGAAAGGCTGAATGCAAAAAATCCCTGGGGGCACCTGGGTGGCTCAGTTGGTTAAGTGTCCGACGTTGGCTCAGGTCATGATCTCATGGTTAGTGGGCATGAGCCCCACATCAGGCTCTGTGCTGACAGCTTAGTCTGGAGCCTGCTTCCAATTCGGTGTGTCTCTCTCTGCCCCACCCCCGCTCGTGCTTCCTCTCTTTCTCTCAAAAAATAAACATTTAAAAAAAAAAAAAGAAAATTAAAAAAAAAAAAAAAAAGCCCTGATCATGTCAAGTGCTGACAATAGTGTTGAACAACATTCCTGGTTGGAATGCAAAATAGTACAACCACTTTGGAAGACAATTTGGCAGTTTCTTAAAAAGCTAAACATAGTCCTACCATATGATCCAGCAATCGTGCTCCTAGGTATTTACCGAACAAGTGTTGGAAACATGTCTACACAAAAACCGGCAAAAAATATTTAACAGCAATTGTGAATAATAACCCCAAACTGGAAGCAACAAAGAGGTCCTTTAATAGGTGAATGGATAAACAAGCTATGGTACATCCAGATGATGGGTATGATTCATCAATATAAAGAAATGAGCTATCCAGCCACAAAAAGACATGGAGGAAATTTATTATTTTTTTTTCAATATATGAAATTTATTGTCAAATTGGTTTCCATACAACACCCAGTGCTCATCCCAACAGGTGCCCTCCTCAATACCCATCACCCACCTTCCCCTCCCTCCCACCCCCAATCAACCCTCAGTTTGTTCTCAGTTTTTAACAGTCTCTTATGCTTTGGCTCTCTCCCACTCTAACCTCTTTTTTTTTTTTTTCCCTTCCCCTCCCCCATGGGTTTCTGTTAAGTTTCTCAGGATCCACATAAGAGTGAAAACATATGGTATCTGTCTTTCTCAGTATGGCTTATTTCACTTAGCATCACACTCTCCAGTTCCATCCACGTTGCTACAAAGGGCCATATTTCGTTCTTTCTCATTGCCACGCAGTACTCCATTGTGTATATAAACCACAATTTCTTTATCCATTCATCAGTTGATGGACATTTAGGCTCTTTCCATAATTTGGCTATTGTTGAGAGTGCTGCTATAAACATTGGGGTACAAGTGCCCCTGTGCATCAGTACTCCTGCATCCCTTGGGTAAATTCCTAGCAGTGCTATTGCTGGGTCATAGGGTACATGGAGGAACTTTAAATACATATTGCTAAATGAAAGAAGCCAGTCTGAAAGGCTACATACTGTATGATTCCAACCATTTGACATTCTGGAAAGGGCAAAACTATAGACAGGGTAAAAAGATCAATAGTTGTCAGTGATTGGGAGAGGAAGAGAGGAAAGAATGGGTGGAACATGGGGCCTGAGGGTTGGTTGTACAACTGTTCTGCATGATACTATAATGGTGGATACATGGCACTAAAGCATCTGTCAAAATTCATAAACCATGTAACACAAAGACTGAAACCTAATGTAAACTATGGACTTTAGTTGGTCCGTAAATTTTAATAAATGAATCACACTACTATAGGATGTTAAAAATAGAGTAAACTGTGGAGGCAGGGGATGGGATATATGGGAAACTGGTGTTCCTTGCTCAGCTTTTCTATAAACCTAAAACTGCTCTAAAATATGAAGTCAATTAAGTATTAAAAAGTTTAAATGAGATAATATTTGAGAAATATACATAGCACAGAAAGTCAACTGTAGTTTATCTACTTTTATTATTAATTCATTGCAATTATTTATGACAGGATCAATTACTTTTTATGTAAGTTGATTTGGGGTTCATATCATAATTTACTGATTATAGATTCTGCTATTGTAAATTTTAGGGATTATTATTTTTAAAAATTTTTTTAATGTTTATTTATTTTTGAGAGAGAGAGACAGAGAGACAGAGTGTGAGCAGGGGAGGGGAAGAGAAAGAGGAAAACACAAAATCCAAAGCAGGCTCCAGGTTCCACACTGTCAGCACAGAGCTCTACGTGGGGCTCGAACACAGGAACCTTGAGATCATGACCTGAGCCAAAGTCAGACACTTAACTGACTGAGCCACCCAGTCATCCCTAGGGATTATTATTTTTAATAATAATTAAAATTATGCATATCAAAATGTTTTCCAAATGTAGTTTTTCTTCCATTAATCTTTAGTCCATGATAAACTTTGCCACGAGAAGTTTTAACTACTATTAGTTTTATTTTCTGCGTATTATTTTTCCTAGTATTCACCATGAGGGTCAAACATGGTGGGGTCAACAGATTCTATTCTTTGACTTACAGACATATGATTTTGACTCAGCTTTTTAGGAACATGTTGCTTGCCTACAAGACTTCACAACCCCACCTCTCTCCACCTCATTTATGAAATAGAAGAGGGTTTTCTGAGGTCTTCTTATAAGGGACAAGCAGATAAAAATCAACACAATCCCACTCACACACTGGTTTAGAACAGACTTTTTGTTCTCTCTGTGAATGAGTGAACACCAAGGAAAGAGAGGCTGTGGATGCCCCACGCACCTGGAAATAACCCCCTCTCCTCTTCATCTTGAAGTTCTGTGTAGGAAAGAGCACTGGTAGTTTCCACATTTTCATTCCCACTTTGCTTAAAAACCAGTTTTGATTTGGGCAGCAATTCAACAAATGAAAAGACTAAAGTTCTTAACCTCTCTGACAGCTAAGAGTGACCAAAGTTTAGGTCAATGACATGTGAACAGAGTATGATGGGGGACTTTGGGGAGGCTGGTCAGATGGGACAGATACAGCTGGGAGGGCCTCTTTTCCCTCCTTCTTTTCTCCTGCCTGCAGTCTCAAGTGTAGACCTGGACCATGGACAGCCTTGATGATAGAAACCACATGCTGAGATGCTGGGGAAGGACAGATGACCTGTGGTCTTCCACGATGAGCAGTCCAGGACCAATAAGGACGGCCTGCCTCTAGAGCTTTTTTGGGTTTGGGGGGTTTGCTTTTGTCTTTGGTTTGTTTTATTAGCAAATATCCTCCACCATAGGGGTTGTAGGAAAGTTTTGTGAATACAGAAAAGGGCAGGTTAAGAGGACGGCCCCTCTTCTGGAACATAAGTGATTTTCTCTGGTTATTGTCAGTAAGTCACAAATAAGTCAGTGCTATCGTCCAGTTGCCTGGGGTGGGGGTCACTGGAGTTGTCCCACAACAGAAAAAAGAGCTCTTTTATGTGAAAGAGATAGAAATCTCTTTGTTTGTGCCACATTATTTTTCTACTGGATTTTCTACTATACATAGGCAAATATAGGAGCTTTGCCATTGAATCACTATGTGACCTTGTACAAGATAGGCCCTTTCTCTGGGACACAGCCCTTTGTGCATAGTGGCAGAGACAGGTATGCAGGCAGCTTGTATGATTCTGAGACTTGGTGCTTCTTCCTGGCTGACATTCATGCCCTCTTCTGTTGGGAACAGGACATTAGTGTTTCTTTAGGGAACTGCCCCTTCCCCACCCTTCATCCTAGTGGCTGAGACTGACAGCCCTTGCTGGGTCCAGTGGTGAACATATGACCCAGGCCTCAGCAGCTGTGGGGTGCACAGAGCTGGCTGAAGGAGACCAACCTCATGTGTGGAGCTACTAGTACAATGTACATGCGTACACATCAGCTTGCGGGCTCGTGTATGCACTCTTCTTGGGTCTTCCCCAGGACCCCTTGTGTGTGCCTGGCCATGGACACAAAGCCTGGCTACCATACACTGTGTTCCTTTCTGTACCCATATCACTCCATCTCAACACTCCAACCTGTTTTGAAGGAGCTGGACCTCACTGAGCATCCACTTATGTGGTTCTGTATCAGGCTTTTATTGCACAATTAGGAAACTGAGGCCAAGAGTGAGTCAAGGACCAGTCTGGGGCCCAGGAGGTGGGCAGAGTCCAGAGGATAAGGAAGGGCTTTGGCCTTGTAGGCCAGGGCTCAACACATCCTGAAAGAGTTTACTTGGTGATGAGAAACTCTAGGATGCCAGGGGGCCCCTGCCCACCTCCTCTCCATTGTGGAGGTCATTTTCCTCTCCACATCCTCACATGTGCTCAGGCACATTCACTCACACTGACTTCTCGGGTGGGGAACATGGAGGCATGGTCAAGAAAGAGCAGACATGGGAGAACTTACAAGAGGGAGAATGGAAAGAGGTTGGAGGCAGCTCTATCATGGGGCAGTGGCATCCATTTCCCTAACTACCTGCTCGATAGGGAAGTCCCTAAGGTTCCAAGGGTAGCTTTGAGAGAAGGACTGGGGTCTTGCAGTCCACTTCTGTGAGCACCTGGAACTACAATGAGCCCACAGTCCCTGGTGTGGACAGTGGCTACAGGAAAACAGGTCAGGAGGTAGGTCAACGACAGGCCAGGGGGCAGGCAATGCAGGGTGGGGGACAGGTGAGGAGGACAGATGTGTCTGGTGTGTGTGGAGGAGGGTTAGAAGGGGCCCAGAGCAAGGCCAAGGCTTCTTCCAGGCTCCCCTTCCCCATGACCTCATTCATGCTTCTTGGGATCATCCCAAAACAATGGCTTGCCCCCAAGTCTTTGTCCACTTTTGGGGAACCAAAAAGTATGCTGAGGCGCTATACTGGCTGTATACCTTTGAGGAGGTTGTCTTGACCTTCTGAACTTAAGTTTCCACATCTGTAAATGGGAGCAAAAGCCTACCTCAACAAGTCATTAAAACAGGTAAAGCATAGGAAAATCCAAACTGATGCAAAGTCAAAATGCAAACCAGGTAAAAGGAACAGGAGTTGATGAAATCAAGGAAGGAATGCAAGCAGTCCATCCAAGTGCCACAAAAAGCTACTAACAAATGAGATCTGGCGTGGTTAGGCCATTTAATCAAGGAAGAGAAAATCAGCAAGGAAGATGCAAGATGGAGGCTTCCAGAGGGAAGGATCTGAGTCTCACAAGATTTAAGGGGCCCCTAGGAAAATTAAGGAGTCCTGGAAGATTTTCCTCAAAATGCTATAATTTGGTCAGGCAAGTTGCCAGGCAGATACCCAATCAAGACTGGATGAATTCTTTGTGGGTTGCATGGTTGCAATTATCTTACACTTTGTTAATGTAAATATACCCATGCCCAGATAATTTTATTATTTCATTTTCCAAGATGAAGTGCCAAGCATGCCTATTGGAATTATGTCCTCTGAATTACTGGTCTCTATTTTAAGTGGCCCAATCCTGTGACCCACCAACCCTGATAACCACATGGAACCCCCTTTAACCTCTGTCCTCCTTACCCATCCACGTGGGCAGGGACCACACCATGTCCTGGTCACTGATGAAGCTACTGTGCTGGGTATAGAGCAGGGATGGATGAACGGATGGATGGATGGATGGGCGGACAGATGGATAGAGAAGGAGTCCATAAAAAATGAACCTTTATGTGGGGTGGGTTGAGGGTGTCACAAGTACAGGCCCTGGATGGTATCCACGGAGCGCTTCCAGCTGTCCTTCCAGCGCTGAGCCTCCTTCACCTGCAATGTGTTGTCATCCTGGATCTTCTTCAACTCCTCTTCAAATAATGCTAAATATTTCTGGGAGCAAACCAGCAGGAGGAGGCCAGATGAGGAGGGACTTTTGGACTCTGGGACCTACAGGAATGCAATACCCCACTGGCGGGTGGTTTTTAACCTACTCCAGACACTGACAAGGGTTCCAGAAATCACTTCTCATGTAATCTGTCCAGCAACCCATTCGGCAGGTCCAGTCGTTTTATAGATGGGGAAACTGAGGCTCAGAATCTTGCCTGGGGTCACCCAATTAGAAAGAGGCTGAGCAGGGACAAGGACCCATCCCCATGATTCTGGACTCTGCACCATTCCTAACTGCCATCCCGCACTATGGCTTCCTTGGAGCTCAGGGGACTTGGTTTCCATGTAAGGCTGATCCCTCCACACCTTGAGCCCTTACTGAACTCGACAGAGGTGTCCCCTCTGCCCAAGCTTGGCATAGTGGCCAGGGAAGGGCGTGGGCTCTCCCCCAGTGGGGTCAGCCTATCTTGTACCCTGGGCAGGACAAGATTTCTCTCTCGGCACCAGGACCAACACTGCCACAGGCAGCATCTGGATGCAGCCTCCTCTTTAGACAGGCCCCAGGGGTGACTAATAGGCACTGGGCTCAAATCCTGCCTTTGTTACTTCATAGCAGCACGAGGGGGACACATTTCTTTAAGCTTCAATGTCCTCATCAGTACTAGGTGGACAATTCTTTCCATCATGGGGCCATTATGAGGAGTCAGTGAGATGCCTCATGTTGAGAGAAGCATGGCAGGTGCTCAGTAACTGCCAGCTGCTCTACCCACTGCCTCCCACTGCTCCCATGGCCTCTGTGCCTCTTACTACTCTGTCCCCTCACTCTGACTCAACTGTTCTTCCAGAGGTCTTCCTTCACCCCTCAGTCTGGGTGGGGTGTCCCTCAGCTGGGCTCCCCCTGGCACTGGGGCTCATGCCATCAGACCCACACTATCACTGGGATTGGACATGACCCACGAACATGGGTCTGTGAACATTAACTGTCTTGAGTGTTGACACTGTGCTCTGGGGCCCCCTGGCAGGGGTCACCTTCCCCATGGGCCAAACATGAGGGCACCTTGGGACGGGAAGCTCCCTTCTTCCCAAGGCAGCCAAACTGAGCTGCCCTGTGCTCCCTAGGACATGCCCATCTGCACCCTGTCTCTCGACTCACCAGGTAGACGGCATCTCGGGCTTCCACAGCCGCCAGGTGGCCCAGGGTCGTTTTGGTGGTGATGATGGATGATGTTTTCCGGAGGAGAATCTTGTTTTGGATGGTGACCTCAGTGGGTTTGATTCCTGGCCACTTCCTACAAATAAACATGCATGTAAAAGTCTGACATGCTTGTCATCATCCTTCACAGTGCACCCTCCAATCCCGGTGGAAACGTTTGGCATATCTTTGCCTTTTTTTATTTTTTAAAAGATCATGTTTTAAATGTCTTCCTTAAAAGAAAAACCTTACTGAGCATTTAACATTAAGTTTCTTCAAGTTCTTTTTCCTACTTTCACACTGAATCCATGTGTGTAGCCGGTCTTGGGTTCTGCACGGGAGAGAGGAATGCTGCACTTCTAGTTGTCTCCCTTTTGCAGGCCTCAGTTTCCTCAGCAGTGGGCCAGCCAGGTGGCAGTCACCTATTCCTGGCCCATTTTTCCTAGTGTGTTGGGCAAATCACCACCTTACTTCCTCTTCCAGAGTCACATTCTTGGGGCACAGAGAACAAGGACTTTGACAGTTCTTATCACACATGCAGCGCTCCACAGTGCGACCAGTGACTCAAGAATGTGCCCCATACTGGGATGGGCCTCCCTTTCTTTGGGGGCCCCTTTGTGGGTCCGTATCAAAGGAACTAATAGCTGGTGAGCTCTTAACTGTGTGCCAGGGGCACTCTAAGTACAATCTCATTAAACTTTCTCTTTGTAATACCACAGAAGGTGGGCTTCCATGCCCATTTCACAGGCAAGGAAACTGAGGCTTAGAACATAATGCCTTTCCAAGGCTTCCAGTTGCCCCTGACTATGCCGCTGCCTCGTGCTCCAGCAAACTCAGCCATTGGTGGTATTCTTTAATGCTCTTGGCTCTTACCTGCTCCCCCGCTCAATCAGGGGCTTCTCACTTTCTTCCTTCAGGGAAAGCCTAGCGAGTTTCCTCCGTATGAGGATTGATGTTTTCTGTTTGGTAGGCTCCATCCCTGGCAGGCAAAAGACAGGTTATGACCATAGCCTCACACACGGGCTGAGATCAAGGGGATTTCCCCCGACCCTACGTTTAGAGGGATGAGGGCTTGCTCCCTTCCTCCCGACTTGGAGTGTCCAGTGGGAGGCAGAGCCCAGTCCCACAGAGAAGCTGAAAGCACCATATCTGAAGGCCCAGGGGGGGTGGGGGGGCTGGTGATGGGAGGTGTGATTTAGGCGGTCTTCCCAGCTCCAAAGCCCAGAGCCCGACGCTCTGACCTTCACACAGCTTCCACAAGCCTCCAAATAAGCTTTATAGACCCCTCTTTGGCTTATACTAGCTCAAATGGGTTCTGAACTATCCCTGGGGCAAACACATTCAATGTTGTCCCTCTGATATCTGGCTCACTGACCTGTCCTTTCAAGTGCCTTCCTGATGGGGCTGCAGCAGCCGAGTGACAGTCAGCAGGCAGGAGCTGCCCCGATCTGCCAGGGAGGACAGGGCCAGGCTGCTTGGCCCAGAAGCCGGAGTTACAGCAGGAGAGGCCTCCCTGTGACTGGTACGGGGCTCTTCCAGCTCCATGGTTCCTTCCAAATTACCAAGAGTGGCTTCCCTGCTGCCTGCTCTGCCCAGCCTCCTTCAGGCCTCATCTCTAGTGCCTCTGCAGGCCCTGCTTTCCCAAACAAGGCCTGCACTGGACACAGAGACTTCCAATATGGGAAAATGACCACTACCTCAAAATGCATATACATTGGGACCCAAAAAGTCCACTTCCAGGAACCTACTGCCCCAGAATAGAGATATAAGGATGAAGATGTTCCCTTCAGCACAATTATAGGAGTGAAAAATTGGAAATGGCCCCACGTTCAACAGCAGGGGACTAATGAATAAAGTGCAATGCACAGCAAGTGAAAATGCTCAAGAAGATGATTGACTGGCTTGGCCAATGTCCACCCAAGGGCGAATTAGGTCATGGAAGAGCACACACCCTGTAACACACACACACACACACACACACACACACACACACACACACACTGAGGTCTGTGCCCAAAAGGAAAGGACTGGAAAGATGGGACAGCAAACATTAAGGGCACTTAGTTCTGAGTAGAAGGACTGTGTTCTTCCCTTTCTTTGTAATTAAGATTGAGTTTTTAATTAAAAATATATTTTTAAATGTTTTTATTTATTTTGAGAGAGAGAGAGTGATCAAGCAAGGGAGGGGCCGAGAGAGAGGGAGACACAGAATCCGAAGCAGTCTCCAGGCTCAGAGCTGCCAGCACAGAGCGTGATGCAGGGCTTGAACCCACGAATTGTGAGACCATGACTTGAGCCAAAGTCAGACGCTTAACCAACTGAGCCACCTAGGCACCCCAAGTTTTTAATTTTTACAATGAATTGTCTTTGTAATAAAAACTTTTGGGGCGCCTGGGTGGCGCAGTCGGTTAAGCGTCCGACTTCAGCCAGGTCACGATCTCGCGGTCCGTGAGTTCGAGCCCCGCGTCGGGCTCTGGGCTGATGGCTCAGAGCCTGGAGCCTGTTTCTGATTCTGTGTCTCCCTCTCTCTCTGCCCCTCCCCCGTTCATGCTCTGTCTCTCTCTGTCCCAAAAAAAATAAATAAACGTTAAAAAAAAAAAACTTTTGAGAGTGCACGTGTGAGCAAGTCGGGGAGGGGTAGAGGGAAAGGGAGAGACGGTTAAGCTGGCTCCATGCTCAGAATGGAGCCTGATATGGGACTTGATTGATCAAACCATAAGATTACGACCTGAGCCAAAATCGAGAGTCAGACACTCAATCAGCTGAGCCATCCAGGGATCCCAAAAGCTCTTAAAAATAAAAGTAATATATTTTAATTACTCACTAGGTAAGTAAATGGATAACATTTACTATATGATTTAAACCTTGGGGTGCCTGGAAGGCTCAATCGGTTAAGCGTCAGACTTCAGCTCAGGTCATGATCTCGCAGTTCATAAGTTCGAGTCTGGCATCAGGCTCTGTGCTGACAGCTCACAGTCTCAGCCTGCTTCAGATTCTGTGTCGCTCTCCTTCTCTGACTCCTCCCCTGCTCATGCTCTGTCTCTGTCTCTCTTTCTCTTTCAAAAATAAACAAAATAAAAAAATGTTAATCTTTATATAGTTATAAAAGCAAAACACACGTTAGAAAAAGTTTAAACATCACCTAACGGGGGAAAAGAAAAAAATTTAGGAGTCTGTCACCATTCCACCCACCAGGGGTGATCATTGTCAACAGTGTGGGACCTGTCCCTCAGGCTCTGTCTTTCTCATTCTGTGTCTGTCCCTCACACAGATTCACATACATATATGTGAATATATGTTTATATCACATATGCACTTTTTTAAAAAAATGGTATCATAGATAAGTACTAATTGTGAACTTGCTTTTTCCCATAACAGTATTCCTTCCTGACTCTGCACACTGGCACGCATAGACACACTGACCCCCTTTAACGGCTGCCCAGTATGCACTTGTACATCGGGACCATAATTTACTGATCCAATCACCTACACGTGGATGTTAGTGTTGTTTCCAGTTCTTTGCAACATCAAATGGTGCTGTGATGAATATGCTTGGAAAGATATCTTTGGAAAAATTGTGTAAGTATTTCTGTCAGATACATTCCTAGTGTTAGAACTGCCGGGTAAAAGGTATACACCGTCTGAATTTTGACAGGTGCTGACAGAGGGCTCTCCAAGACAGGGATATTGATGTACACCTCTCCAGGGGTCTCTGTGGTACCTGGGCTTTCTGACATTCTCACCAGGGTTGGGTGTCACTCAATTTGCAAACCTTGCCAGGCTGTTGGTGAAAAATGATATCTTAATAGTGTTTACATTCTCATTATTCATCCTCAGTGAGGTCAAGCATCTTTTATACTCACTGGACATATGAACTGCTTCTCTTTTGCATTGCATGTGTTTGTCCTTTGCCTCTTTTTAGAAATGTAACCTCTACCATGGGGGAGGTTAGGTCTTTTTCTGGCCTATATATAGCCTGTTAGGAACATTTGTCCAGTTGTGGTTTTTCTTTCAAGTTTTTGACATTTTTCTTCGTTTTTATTTTGGCCATGGAGGAGTGCCAGCCATCGCCTTCACAGCTTCTGGCTCTCATCTCCTACTTAGGGAAGCTGTCCCTACTCCAAGATTAAGAAAATATTTACTATTAGGGTTATTTTTTTACATATAATTTTTGACCCATTTGGGATTTACTTTTTTCATTAAAAAAACAACAACACCTTACTGTTAACGAAAACCAAAAACCATCAGTCCTCTCGTTAGAGAATCTGGTTTCATTCCAGTGAGCTGGGGAAAAGCAGATGCCCTGGGCCCATCTGCCTCCACCTCACCCCCACCCCTGGGGCTCAGGCACAAGGTCCACGGCACCACTTACTTGCAACCCGGACATCGTCGATGGTGACCACTTCATCTAACTGCAGCAGGAACTTCTCGGTGAAGGTGGCCAGGCTGGCTATGAAAAACCGGCCGTACTTCCTGGTGAATTCCTGCAGGGAACATGGGGAGTCTGCGGCTGCAAGGAGAGGGGTCTGCCCCCAAGGCCAGCTGAGGGAGGACTTGGGGAGCTGGCAGGTGAGACGAGACCAAAGCCATGAGTCAACTATGTCTGAGTTAAGTGGCATCTGGTCCTCAGCCAAGAGGCCTCTCCCAAGAGCTGACTGGGCTCAAAGATAGGAAATGGTTTAGAACTGGTCAAGCTGGGCGCCTGCGTGGCTCAGTCAGTTAAACATCTGACTTCGGCTCTGGTCATGATCTCACAGTTTGTGAGTTCAAGCCCCGCATCGGGCTCTGGGCTGACAGCACAGAGGCTAGAGCCTGCTTCGGATTCTGTGTCTCCCTCTTCTCTGCCCCTCCCCCACTTGCTTTCTCTCTCTCTCTCTCTCTCTCTCTCTCTCTCTCTCTCAAAAATAAAGAAACATTAAAAAAAAAAGAGGTGGCCAAGGAACACCCAGAGGTTATTCACTAAACACAAAATGCATAGATGTGCGTCTTGAAAAAAGTTCTCATTAGTAATTTTGTAATTAATTCATTTAGAAATCAAAAGATGCAAGTTAAGCCAGCCAGTAATGACCAGCCAGCTCTATGAAACCTGCTGGCTTTCATGACCCCTTTGGCCAGGGTACCATCTAGGGGCCATGCTCAGTGCTGTTGCTGGACTGTCAGTTGGGGGAGTCTCTCTGGGGGCAGTACAGCCCTCAGCACCCAGGCCCGGCAGCCAATGGCACTACTGACCTCAAGCTTCTCCCTGGTTGCCATAATCACAGTGTCTAAATCGTTCTGCCTTTTCTCTTCCGCCTGACACAGAGACTCCATTTCTTGGATATGTGCGGGATGTCCGAGATTTTGATGGAGCTTCTGGGCATTTTCATCCTTTAATCAAACAATCCAGAAATCAGTGGGGATTTTGACCTGGTCTCTAGGTCAGGGCCAGAATGTCATGGGCCCATGCCCTCTGCTAAATGGCCATAGTCAGACTTGTGTGCTCTGACCCGGGTGTGGGAAAGGCCATGGATGGACAGAGGAAGGCAGAGAAGGCAAGATGGGGGCATGACTGGAGCTGACTCTGAGGGCTGGGGAGTGGGAGAGCTGAGCAGCAGCCCCAGTATAACCAGAGCCTTAAGTCCAATAAAATCAATGGCATCCATGTCTGTGCTCCAAGAACCAGGTAGACCTTTGCTGCTCATGTCAATGACCACACTCCCACAGAATCAGCAGACCCACTCATTAAATCCAAAAAAGGAGTTTATTGAACACCTTCTATGAAGAAGAAGGCATTTCTCCAATGCCCTGTGTCCCTTAGTCCCCATGCAACAATGCCAGCCTGGCCAGTTCTGCCTATGCCTTGCCCCCATTTCTGAGCTCCCAGGGGCCCTTGGTCCCAGAGAAGGAGGACTAGTCCTGGGGCTCCCACCTTCCTTATCTCCAGCTTCTCCTGATAATCCCAGAACTGTCCCCGGATCTCTTTGGCAGATGCACAGAATCTTTTCCAGTGGTGTTCTTTGAAGTTCTCCATCACCAGCCAGCAGACCTGGGGCAGCAGCTCCTCAAATCTCCTCATCTGGGCCCGTAATTCTACAGGAGTTGGGAGGTGGGGGACCAGGCGAGGGAATAGAGCAGAGCCAAGCTGCTGAAGTGATCTCTCCCACAAAGCCCCAAAGCAATTTCCCAAAGAGAAGGACTTGGTCTACAATGTGGTCATAGCTATCTCATTAGGAGGGATCCTGTGGTCAGAGCAGTACAGAAAATACTAGATTAAGCAAATTCAAAGGACTTCTCTTCAATACTCTACAGGACTTCCCAGCTTATGAAAAGTGCATGGAGCCTTGAGGAGTCTGTTTTATCCATTATCTCCTCAAAGATTGCCTCGACCCTGGTCCCCTTCTGTCCCTGGGGACCCCTAAGTAGCTCTACATTACACCTACTTTCTCATCCATATCCCTTTACCTCTCCCAGACTATCATCTCTTTGTTTCTCTGCATTGTGTTTTGGAAATTTTCTCTGATAGTAGAAGCCATTCACAATTTCAAAATTTCAACTATTTATTTTTCCAATATAGAAGTTCTATGTGGTTCTCTTTCCTATCTATTTGGTCATTTTCATAGTCTCTCACTCCTTCCTCATGTTTCCAGTATCCTTTTTAATTTAACTGTAATAAATACATTATTTTATATTCTGTGTCTAATAGGTTCAGTATCTGAAGTCTTTACTGATCTCCTTCTGCTGCCTCATGCTTTAGGGGCCTTTTCCGTGTGTGTGTGTGTGTGTGTGTGTGTGTGTGTGTTGTTTGTTTGTTTACTGTGAGCTCTTCTGGGAATTTGACTTGTGAGAATCCTTAGAGGCATGAATTGAAGGTGGGTTTCTTTTCTAGAAAGGATTTATGGTGTCTACCAGATAAGCATCTGGGCACCACTAATTCAAGACCATTTTAAGCTAAATTGTCGGTTGGAGGGCTTTTGGATGATCTACAAAAACAAAGTTAACTTCAGGCACCAAGGCCATTTTATAGTTACAGATTCTTATTAGAGTTTCCCTTCTGCTTTACCCAGTACCAAGGTTTTTTAATAAGACAGTTTCCTTCTAGTTGCTACTGCTGGTGGTGCTGAAGGACAGGGGAGGGGAACTTGGTTTCTGTCTCATTCACCCCACTTTGCAGCTAGAGCCCTGAGGGGGTGGTCCCAGTTTTCTGTGGCTTGTGTCCTTCCAAACTTTGCACCATGGGTGGTCTGGGGCTTTGTCTTCTGCTCCCAAAGCCCTGGAGGCCATGAAAACAAAGGCTCAAGCTCACCTGGGAGTCAGCAATATCCTTACGGCAATGTGTTACTGTTCAATTTCTTTCTTGGAGTTCCTATTTTCACCCAATGTGGGACCCTTGTGTATTTCTTACTTTATGGGTAGCTCATCAATTAAAAGAGCTTGTCCCAAAAATGGTATATCCAATACTTGTAAATGTTTTCAGTGGGAAAAGTGGTCAGCATACTGGACTCCCAAATTTCAGGAAATGGAAGTCTCCATTTAATGGGAACTGTGACTCTTCCAGAGAGGGACATAATCTTCGGCATTTCCCAAACCCATACGTTTGACCCCAGAACCTTTCTTTTGAGGAAGGTCACATAGGATAGGATCCCAGACTTCACATGGGGACATTCTGAGCTAGAGAAACAAAATGCTCCAGTAGTTTCAATGCCAGTCATTCTATAGCCACAGTAGTGAGAGCCACCACTGGTTATTTCCTCTGTATATGGCAAGTCTGTGTAGTGGGCTTAATCCTCAAAAAACTTGCACAGTGAGTGTTGTCTTTATCTCCAGTTTGCAGACAAGGAAACTGAGGCCCACAGAGGTGAGGTGACTTGGTCAAGGTCATAAGGCAGAGAGAAGGCAGTGCTGGGCCTTGAAACTAGGTCTAGCTCTCCTCCAATCATCTCCCTCTTCTACCCAACACAGCAGGAATAATTAGGACTTACAACCGCATAAAACATGCGTGGCTATGGACAAAGATGCAGAGGAACGTGGAGAAATGGGCAAAGGTGGGCGTTGGGTGTGTTTTCACAGCCTCTTTAATGTCATTACAATAAATGTAAATGGCAAGATGTATTCTACCTGCCTGTTTTCACGTCCCTATTCTCCAGGAGGCTGTGTCTATCGGGGTCATCAGAGCCCAGCATGGGCCAGGCATACAGTTGATACTTAACAAATACCCGTGGAAAGTTTTCTTCAAACGTTCAAATACAGAGTTACCACATGACCCAGCAATTCCACTCCTAGCTATACATCCAAGAGAAAGGAAAACGTATGTCCACACAAAACGTGTATGTGAATGTTTATAACAGCAGTATTCACAGTAGCCAAAGGTGGAAACAGACAAATGTCTACTGATGCAGGGTAAACAAAACGTGGCATATGCACACAATGGAATAAGAGTGAGTCATGAAAAGGAATGAAATACTGACACATGCTACAACACGGATGAACCTTGAAAATGTTATGCAGAATGAAAGAAACCAGTCACAAAGGAGCACACAGTGATTCCGTGCATATGCAAGCTCAGAATAGGAAATCTACAGAGGCAGAAAGTAGTTGAGTGGTTGCTTAGGGCTGGGACAGTGATGGAGGGACAGGGAAGTAGTGATCGTTGCCCAACTCTGAGAATATACTAAAATCCACTGAATTGGAGATTTTACACGGGCAAATTGTGTGGTATGTGACTATCTCAATAAAGCTGTCAAAATTACCTGTGCAATGAACAAAACATTTTTAGTGATACAAATCACTAGATTTCTCAAGAAAAGTCATTTTTTTTTTTCAGTGTTGTTGTGCCTCCCAGTTAAATCTGATCAATGTTTTTACCTAATTCCAAGATGGCAGCTTTTCACCGGGAGGCTCCTGTGCCTCCCTCAGTGACCTCCTGGTCAGGAGGGCACCCTCCAGGCTGTGAAGCCCAGGCTCTGCTCAATTGGTGGCATGTGCCACACCCTCGACCTGCCTGCCCGCCTGCCGCCCAGACCCACCTATGAGGCAGGAGTTATGGTACTCGTCTGTCTGGACATGGTATTCCAGGATCCTCTTGCAGATATTCTCTGCACACTGGTCAAAGTTTTCGTACATGCAGTCAGGCCTGGTGACTGAGTGCTTCTCTTTGCGGTAAAACTCCTGCAAAAGAGGTCGATGCTGTCTGGGCAAGGATGCTCACCATGGGGCTCTGGCCCATGCTCCTGCATCCTCCACCCCACTCTCCACACCTCCTAGCCCATTCTCCTGATGTCACTCTTTCTACCCAACTGCCCTTTTTACCACTGCCAATATCCCAGTACTCAAGGCATAAGTGACTGAATGGCAAAACTCTTTTTTTGTCCTTCAAGACCCAAATGGAATCTCATTCCAACGACCAGGTTGAGAGAATTCTATGAAGTGCCAAACTAGGTACTAGGCCAAAGGCCACAAATATGGATGACTCACAGACCCTATTCTGAAGGATTTGCAGCCTAGTTGGAGGCCGACAGGAACGCACACAGACACCCCTGTGTGGGGTGTGCTGGAACTGTGCACTCGGTAGCTCCAGCAGCCCCATCCATCTCCCTGTGGTGCCGCCATGTCTGTTGCCCTACGCGGGGTGCTGGCCTCCCAGGGACAGAGACTGGGCTTGTTACTCTTAGCCCACCCAGTATCTGACATGTAGTAAGTGTCCGAGAAATGTTTGGTGGCTCAGTAAATGGATAAATGAATGAATGAGGTTTAATTTTTAGGATGAAGAAAACATCACATGAGGTGACAGAAGCTAGGTAGCTGTGGTTGTGGGTCCGTTTCTCTCAATTTCACCCACAAAGCCATTATCAGCAAAATCTAAGAGGCAGAGGTGGCTGGGGACATATGGCCAGCAGCCAGTCCAGGGGCACGCAGAGGCCTCTGGGCAGCAGCCCTCACCTCCACAACATTCAGCAGATGCTCATTGCTCTCCCAGAGGAGGGTCAGGATGATCCCTTTAAAATCCCTGAAAGACACAAAAGACAGATCCCTGAGGGGTCTTGTCTAATCACACCAAATGGTGTGGACAAAACCAAATGGACAGAACATTCTGAGTGCTCAGCAGCCCAGCCAGGATTGGACAGTTCATGTGATTCCCAGGTGTGTTCTCACCTAATATTTCTATTTGTCTAGTTTAATGGCTCTTTTATGTGATAAGCTGGGTTTGGCCGCTTCCAAGAGTCTATTCTCTTTTGGCCTCATCACTCATTGTAGCTACTTGCTCCTGCCCTGGGACCTTTGCACACACTGATTCGTCCCCAGAGAACATGGTTAACTTTCTTCTTGGTCACATTTGCTCCTGCTCTTCCTCAGATCCTAACCTGGTGGCAATTCCTGACCATCCTGGTCCAATGCTCTCAGAGTGGTCCTCAGCTCTACAACACTCCCCACAGAGGGATTTGGGATTGATTTTTGTGACCGGCTGATTAAACTCTATCTCTTCTAGAAGATGGTAAATTCCATCTAGACAGACCGCATGTGTCTGTTTTGCTCACCATGGGACCCCCAGTCCCGCTACAGAGTCTGAACTTATTTGTACCTCAGTATTGGTTGAAAGAAGAAAGAACAATTTCTTATAAATATTAATCAAACAAGCAGGACTTCCTGTAGGACCAAACATCCGCCTTCCGGTACCTCTGCCATTTAGGCTCACTCTGCACACACTGGGGCTTTATTAAACAAAGTTGCCCAGTACCAGTGGATATTCCTGGCCAGTTAAGTCAATTATCTCAGTAGTAAAAGTGAAATAAGGGAAGGGATAGATGTATTAGAACTTAATTTAACTTAGAACCTTAAGATGTAGGACACTTAATTTTTCACAATTTCTGTTAAGTGATGCAGCCAATTTCTAAAACATATGTATATAGGCCACTCACTGTTTCATTTTAAAATTCACTCATCATAACTAAAGAAAATTAGAAATATACTGAAAAGCAAAGGAGAAAATGAATGCCAACATTTTATTGTATTTCCTTCTGGCTGCTTTTAAAGTCAGTTTGGAATTAGGTTCATGTGTATTTTACATTCTGTTCAGTTGTTAAGTGTTCCCCCACATTAAGATATCTTTTTAAATGGCTGTGTAACACCATCTAGTATGTAAGCACCATGGTTTGCAATCCTCTATTTTTGGACTGCTAGGTTTTCTGATTTTTTTTAATCTTTCTTTTTTTAAAATTTATTTATTTAAATTCAAGTTAGTTAACATACAGTGTAGTACTGGTTTCAGGAGTAGAACCAGTGATTCATCACTTACATGTAACACCCAGTGCTCACCTCAAGTGCCCTCCTTAATGCCCATCCCCCATTTAGCCCATCCCCTACCATCTGTATTGAAGAGTCTCTTATGGTTTCCTTCCCTTCCCCTATGTCCATCTGTTTTTTAAATTCCACATATAAGTGAAATCATATATTTTGACTGACTTATTTCGCTTAACATAATACATTCTAGTTCCATCCAGGTCATTGCAAATGGCAAATTTTCATTCTTTTTGATTGCCGAGTAATATTCCTGTGGTGTGTGTGTGTGTGTGTGTGTGTGTGTGTGTGTGTGTACCACCTCTTTATGCATTCATAAGTCAATGCACATTTGGGCTTTTTCCATAGTCTGGCTACTGTTGATAGTGCTGCTATAAATATTGGGGCGCATGTGCCTCTTGAAATCAGCATTTTTTTAAGTTTATTTATTTTGAGAGAGAGAGAGAGAGAGAGAGAGCACAAGTGGGGTAGGGGTGGAGATGAGAGAGAGTTCCAAGCAGGCTGTCAGCGTAGAGCCTGACGCAGGGCTCAAACTCACAAACCATGAGATCATGACCTGAGCCAAGATCAAGAGACAGATGCCCAACCAGCTGAGCCACCCACGCACACCCCAAAATCAGCATTTTGTATCCTTTGGATAAATACCTAACAGTGCAATTGCTGGTAAGATACTTCTGTTTTTTGTTTTTGTTTTGTTTTTTTTTTTGGAGGAACCTCCATACTGTTCTCCAGAGTAGCTGCACCAGTTTGCATTCCCACCAACAGTGTAAAAGAGTTCCCCTTTCTCTGCATCCCTTCCAGTATCTGTTGTTTCATGAGTTGTTAATTTTAGCCATTCTGACAGGTGTGAGGTGGTATCTCATTGTGATTTTGATTTGTATTTCTCCAATGATGAGTGATGTTGAGCATCTTTTCATGTGACTGTTAGCCATCTGGATGTCTTCTTTGGAGGTGTCTATTCATGTCTTCTGCCCTTTTCTTCACTGGATTATTTGTTTTATTGGGTGTTGAGTTCGATAAGTTCTTTATAGATTTTTGATACTAACCCTTTATCTGATATGTCATTTGCAAAAATCTTCTCTTATTCTGTCGGTTGCCATTTAGTTTTGTTGATTGTTTCTTTCGCTGTGCAGAAGCTTTTTATCTTATTTTTTAATGTTTACTTTTGAGAATGAGAGACAGACAGAGTGTGAGCAGGGGAGGGGCAGAGAGAGAGGGAGACACAGAATCTGAAGCAGGCTCCGGGCTCTGAGCAGTCAGCACAGAACCCGACACGGAGCTCGAACTCGAACCATGAGATCATGACCTGAGCCAAAGTCGGTAGGTTAACCAACTGAGACACCCAGGTGCCCCCAGAAGCTCTTTATCTTGATGATGTCCCAATAGTTAATTTTTGCTTTTATTTCCCTTGTCTACTATTTGACTAGGCCTCATCCTTGGACACCGCCTTTGGCTTGCTATGTCCTATGTTAGTAAGAATACTACTAAGTCAGGGGCACCTGGGTGGCTCAGTTGGTTAAACATTGGACTATTGATTTTGGCTCAGGTCATGATCTCACTGTTCATGAGATCGAGCCCCATGTTGGGCTATGCACTGACAGCATGGAGCCTGCCTGAGATTCTCAATCTCTCTCTCAAATAAATAAAGATTTTAAAAAATAAATAATTAAATAATTAAAAATACTGTTAAGTCAGTTCAGATACTACCCACCCACCCCACCCAATATCTGAGCACCTCTGATTTCCAATAGCCATGGCCTGCCTGCAGCAAGAATCCTGCTAAGTAGGCAAGAATCCACTACCGTTGAATTTTCAATCTACTGACCTCCTCACTCTGCATTTTGGCTATAAATCTTCTCTTGTCCTTATTGTATTCTGAGTTGAGCCCCATCCCTCTTCCCTGTTGCAACAGTCTTGGCACCTATTGCAATGGTCCCACATAAAGTATTCCTTACTGTTTTAACAAGTATCAGAATAATTTTTTCCTTAACACCTCCCACTGGCAGTGCCTGGGAGGGACCATCTGCACCCTCCCTTGATAAACTGGGAACTTCCTCTAAAATCTATTTACATATTGGTTAATGTTGGGCAAAATATGGAATGGATTTGTTCCCTTTTCATTTGTTTGCATTCTAGTGAGAATTAGTGTTTTGTCCACATGTTTGTTCCTAATTTTATTTCTTCCTCACGTGTGGTCTCTTCCAATTCTCCCCTTACCCTATGGTGTGCTGGAAATTTCTTTAGCAATTTTCTAGGGGAAGGGGATGGGGAGAGGAGCCAATTTTTCCTTTGTTGTCTTTATTTACCACTATTGTGTCTTGACTGGTTGTTATCTAACTTTTAATTGCATTTTATCTCAAAGGAGTTTAAAAATTTATTTGCCAAAATTTTCCATCTTTTTCCGTGTGATTTCATCTAGTGCTTTTTGGAGTGATGATCCTGCATTACTCGAGGGCGACCTGTAGACGACTTGCTGGCTTGTCTTCACAATTCCAAGAAGAGGACTCTCTTCTACCCACGTGCACAGGGAAGGTGAAGGCTTGGGGAGAAGTCACTTAGCCAGAGTCCCAAGGTGGGTGTAAAAACATCATCAGTCTGATTCCATTTTCTGAGCAATTCACCACTGTGTTATGCTAGGAAAGTCTCTCCCTTTCAGAGATTTCATAAGTGCTTGATTTTTTTTTTTTTTCTGTTTAGCCTGTGATCTTTTTTTCACCACTAAAATACTGTGGTGCATCCATACTGTGGCTAACTATTTAGCAATACAAAGGGATGAACTAGTGATACATGTGACCACTTAGGTGGATCTCAAGGGCATCATATTGAGTACAAAAAGCCACTCTGCAAATGTCATACACTGTATGAGACTGTTTATATGACCTTCTTGATATTGCTCAGGGTTAGGGATGGAGAGGGAGAGGGCATGGGTACAGCTATAAAGGGGTGACAGGAGTGACATACAGTTGGTGGTGATGGAACAGTTCTGTTTCTTGATTGTGGTGATAGTTACATGAATATACACATGTGATAAAATGACAGAACTATAAAAAGTTGAGGGTCAAGATTTTGATGATGAGGAATGCCTTTTTGTGAATGGGACAAGGGAGCATCTAGCTGCTGACTTGGACCCAACTTCTAGGTCCTGAAGTCACTCTTCTTTTCTTTATTTTTTAATGTTTATTTATTTCTTAGAGAGAGAGCTGGGAGAATGACAGAGAGAGAGGGAGACAGAGGATCCGAAGCAGGCTCTCCACTGTCAAAACTTGACATGGGGCTTGAACCCACGAGCCATGAGATCATGACCTGAGTCAAAGTCAGACACTTAACCAACTAAGCCACCCAGGTGCCCTGAAAACCACCCTTCTTTGCAAACTTCACAAACCCCAGAGATAAGACCAGTGGGGCAAAAAGGCTGATGGTGAGTTCCCTGATTAAGGGGGAGAGGGTATCTCTGAGTCTCTTTGATTGCTTTCAATTTTCTGAAGTTGCTTATTTGCTTGAAATGTAGCCATTAAGTGGAACAGAGTTTGTTTTAATAAATGAAATTAAAATAAAGGGAAAGAGGAATGAGGGAGGTGAGGCATTAAAAAATTGAAGAAAAAAACCCACAAACTAATCCCAGACTTGAAAGAGGTGTGCTTCCCGCCACCCCAAAAAGCTTAACTTAGAAAATGTGAAATTTTGGTGAAAATGTCTCTCAACAAATTTAGGTGAAATGGGATGAGACAAACTGACCTTGACCCTCATCTTTCCCCTTGCAAATCTCTCCTGCTCTGTCCCCACTTCTTATTTTCCCCTCAGCTGTGTCAGATTTAGCCACCCCCTTCACAGAGACAACAAGTTAAAATGGACTTAAAGGAAAAGGTGCCACTTACTCAGCTGGCGGCGGTGGCTTCTCCCCGAGCACCTGGTACTTTCTGTCCATTCGGTTGGGCTTGGAGTACCGTGTGATGCTGTGGGACAAAGGTGGATCAGTGTTCTGGAGGCTGGCGTAGACAGGCAGGTCTGTGGGAGCCCCACCTAACTTGCTGGAGGCCCTGCGTCTGCCTGTGGGACACCGTGACCCCCATGTCTGGGCCTGAATCCTTCAAGATACTTCCCTATTCCTCAAAGCTTTGGAGATGCTTATCGTGGGGGTCAAGTCCTTATTGCTAAAACTGACCCAAGGCCCCTGGGAAGGGGCAAGGGGCCAGAAATTCATATCCTTGCTTTCCTGTGGGGAGGACCCAAAGAAAAACAGGTTGAGGTGCTTTTCAAACAAAAATACAATGTGCCCAGTTAAACTTGAATTCCATATAAGAAGCGAATAATTTTTAGTGTAAGCATGTCCCATGCAACATCAGACAGCCCCAGCAACATGGACTTCATTTTGTAACCACTGAGAGACTGAATATACAGATGGGCAATAGCTGGACTGTACAAAAATACAGAACTCTGACCCAAAACCTGCAGCAACGTGCCCAGGAAACCAATTCCTTGTCTATAATAAAAAACTCAGGAAGCCAGCCTGATAGAAGTCAGACCTGGAGGAAGCCATATTGTCATCTCTAGTGGCAATCCAGAATGCCAAACAATAACTCCTGTAATAATCATCTCCAAATGGCCGGGACTTGATTACTAACTGACAGCTTCCCTGAATTTTGTCCCTGCTTCCAACTTAGAACCAATCAGGGAAAGTCAAGTACACAGCCCTAAATAATCACATAGAATGCCCTGCTGCTAGTTGGCCTGCCTCCAGCTTCCCCACATCAACAGCCTCCAATAAAGGCACATTTAAAGCCTTCCTTTTCTCCACTATACAGTTTTTTCACTCTTGTCTGCCTTTGAGTCTCTGCTAAAACATAAGTAATGATGGCTGACTCCCTTGCTGTACCAAGCTCCGAATAAATAGCCTTTGCTTTTCTCATTTGGTTGGTCTTAGGTTTATTTCCACGTTGCAGATGGCATTCATGTTCATGGACCTTTTGGAGGTATGCAAAGCAGGAATTGCCTCACCGCTACTTCCTCAAAACCAGGAATCAAACCATATAAATGAGGGCTCACAGAGGACCCAAAAGTCAGTTCAGCCACTGGCTCTGTTACTTGCCTTCTGTTGAATCAGTGTCAGGGGCCAGCGGGGCCCACATTCACTGAGTAATGAGTCTAATGACCCCTACAGGGGCATAATGGGCAGAGTGCCTGACCAGGATGCAGAGGCCCAGAATTTCTCCTGGAGAGAAAGCCATCTCCAATGTCCCTCTTTTTGACTGGGAAGAATGGGTATGGGAGGAGGGCTGGGATCTACCAGTTGTGACCATGGAAAACCACTGAATGCCCAGATGGGCTCTCAAGGTGGGAGGCCTGTGTGAGCTGCATCACTCAGCAGGAATGAGCACAGACCTGACTAATGCCAGCTTCAGAGCCAACCTCTCACTGGGTCCATTGGGGCCTCAGAGCTGTGAGTACAGGCGGTACTTTCCGAGGACAGTCTGATAAATGGACAGGGTGGTCTCTGGCCTATGTCTATGGGGACAGGGAAGGCATCTGGGAAGGGGAGATCCTCAGCAGCGCAGCAGACCTACCTCATTGTTGAAGTGGCACTGGCACTGGACAGGGCCTTTCTCACGACATGTTCTCCCCGGTTCCGGTGTCGCTTCAAGCCTTTGGGTGATGAGCACCCAGGACAAGAACAGAGGACCCAAGGTGAGGATGGACCAGGTGGCAACACTGGCTTTCCCACCGCCAGTGCCCCAAGACCCACAGGCCTGTTTGTCTCTACCTGTCTGGAACCGATCTTTGTCGCACTGCTGGGTTGAGCATTTTGAGTTGGGAAGTCTGAAACCAAAGGAAAGGATATGAGCTTTTCCCCAGTGACCATGAGGACAGCTCAGGGCAGGCATTGGGTACCATCCCAGTTAGCACATAATACCATGTGAACGTGTCCTATTATGAGGCCCATTTTAGAGGAGGAAACTGAGGCCATGTACACCCCATGGCCACTCACTGCAGGATCTTCTTGACCACTTCCACAGCCGGGTCTTCAATCATGGACTTCCCCATGCGGCTGGGCTGGGCAAAGGACTCAGGGGTGACCAAGTCTACCTTGGCTTCCTCTTCAAGGACTTCTGAAGACACCAGGATGTCACTCTCCACCTCCATATCGATCATGATGTCATCCTGCAGGCCCAAGAGAAGGGCCTGAGTGTGTGGGGCCAGTCTACATGCTAGGGATGAAGGCAGCTGGGTTCATGTTCCAAAAGCACCTTGCCCAGGGGCTGCAGCAGGAGGCTAGCTGCCTGATTCTTTGAGTCTGTATTTTCCTTCTAAAAAATGGTAATGGTCATATCTCCTTTAGAGAGTCATTCATTCATTCATTTATATGTGCATGTGGCTTTCAAAATTACTTCCCGAGTACCTGCTTTCTGCAAGGCTCTGGCTGGGTCCTGGGACACAGGGTGGAGAGGTAACATGTGATCTTTGTTTTTATAGGGCTTACAGTCTAGTCAGAGAGACAAACATTTAACATGCACTTCTACAAATAAATGTCTAGTCAAAATTGTGACCAATGCTATGAAGGAAAATTTCCAAAGTCTTCCATGAGGCTGAGGGTCGTGGATTTACAAGGCCAGCCCATAGATGTGTCCAGGCAGTGTTCTTAAAATGGGTGAATGAATGAATGAATGTGTGGACAAGTGAGTGGCCAACACGCCCTACAAGTCGGACCTTAGAGAAAGGGTCGGAGTAGTGGCCCTCAATGAGGGCTTAGTTAGGCTATTCCTTATTTTATTTGAGTCTTGTCTCAGCAGTGGACTATAAGAGGGAAGGACCCTAGCTGGACTCCTGAGTTCTTTCTTGAAGGGCGCAGGTGGTATGATGCTGGTGGTATGATGGAGGGTTAGTATTGGTGGCATGGTGGGAAGCGCCTCCCCATAGAAGGAAGGACTGGTTCAAAACATGGCAGTGAGAGCAGAACTTGAGGGATGTCCACTTATTCCCATATTGTTCTATGTCACACACTGCTGGAAGTTGGTTGAGTGTCTCTGGTGTTCAAAACCTGATGTGAGGGGCTGAGTGCAGAGTGGGGGTGACAGAAGCTCTGCCCTCTTGGGGTACACAGTCTGGAGAGATAGCCCCTAAAAATGGAGACATCACTGTGGTCTGTGAGAGAAGGCCCAGTGGGAAGTGATGTCTTTTGGGTGGGAGTGGGGGTGAGAAATGAAGAGACCATGGAGGGCAGACCAAAGAGGCTGCTGTGAAGGCTCAGTTGAAGGATGTGGATTTCACCCTGAGTGATCAGGAGAGTGGCACAGTCAGACTGACCTTCTCCAACATTATGTCTGGCTGTAGTTCAGGGAGTGGATCATGAGGGAATGTGAGAGGAAAAGGGCAGCCATGTGGGCAGGAAGAGGTTGGTGGAGGTGGGGTGGGGAGAAGCCAGTGGTTGCTTATGCGCATGGGTGGGAAGGAAAAGCCTGAAAGGCAAGGGTAGCCTGAGAGCTGGCAGCTGGTAGGTCTTGGTGAAGGTGAGGAGATGGTGCCAGGAGGTGAGAAATCTCCTAAGATGGCAGGGAAGTGGACTATTTGGGATTTGAATCCCAGATCTGACTGCACAGCCTATGGTCTTTCCAAGGCAACCTGGTAGGCCTGGTGTTCAGCAGGACCCTGGGAGCCGTCTCTTCCCTTAGGCTCTACTGAGCTCTGCAGGTCTCCTGAGAGCCCAGCCGTGACAGCTCACCCACCCTTCCCCACTTCCCATTCCCTTCCTCTACTGTCTGTTCCTTACAGTAAAGACAACTTGAGTCGTGTATACGATGTCCAGCCTGCAATTCAGGTACTGAATCCTCTGGCCCAGTTTTTCTTTCCAAGTCCGGACCAAGCCAAGGAGGTCATCCGTGGCCACCACCTAGGAGAAGAGAGCTGCAGGAAGCAAGCTGCAGGAGGGCCGCCTGCCTCCATCTGAACCACAGGCCTCTTGATTCGATGGAGGCCCCTCACTTGCAGGGAGGGCCCTAGGAGAGTGGGCGGTGCTGGCTGGCTCTCTCAGGCAACTGCAGTGGGGCAGTAAATCCTTCACTGACGGGGCATCAGGATTTCTAGTCCTGGTTTTATGGGTTCATTCTGGGCAAATGATTTGAGTTAGCTCAACTTGGTCTCCCCATCTGTGTGGTGGGACACAGAATGTTCCTTGGAATCTCTTCTAGCTTTGACGCTCTTAGAAGGAAATGTTTGGCCCCAAATGGCCACGTTGTGTGTGAGTGAAATGACCACAGCCTTTCTGGAAAGTGATCTAATCATTTCCACAACAAGCTCAGATACACACCTCCTCAAGCAGCAATCCCACAGACCCTGCCCCCAGGTGTGCAGGAAAGAACATGTAAGGACGTTCACCTTTACGTGCACCCACACATCACTTGTCAGTCCTCACACTTGGTCCCCTGCATTGTTCACTGACCTATGTACATGACCCAGGCCAGGAGGTGCCTTGGCCTCTTCTGCTTCCTTCATTTCTAGTGAATTCTGAGTCCTAACCATTCCCCCGCTACTCAACTCTGGAATTGGAAGGTGTCCCTGGTGGTACCTTGTCCAAGCCACAATTCTCTGTGCTTCAGTTATGACACGCTGCCTCAATCCTCCCTCCCTCCCTGCCTTTCTGCACACAGCAACCTGAAGCCCCTCCATGTACGTGGCACTGAGCATGTGACCCTGGCCACACCTGTCCATGGTCCCCACTGCCTTCACCATGCAACTGATGCATCGTTCCCATCTCCTGATCACTGTTTTGCAGAGGTGTCCACCCAGTCTCCTCCATCAACACAGGATTGCCTGCCCACCCAAGTTCAAGTTCCCCTGACCTAGCCAGAAGGCTGTGAAAGCCTTCCCCTGTCCAACACTCTGACACCACAAGAAGAGGGCAGTGAGGGGGTTGGAGAGGTGAGGAAATGCAGGAGAGCAAATGTTTCTGCTCTGGAGAGGCAGAGCTGTCCCTAAAGGGACTGATAAAGAAGTCATGGCAGATTAAGCTGGTTTCCCCCTGTTCCTCAGGGGTCATGCAGAAATAACTGCATAAAAACACAGAGGTCACAGGGGCTCTGCAAAAAAAATGAGAATAATATGAGGGATGTGTATTCACTTAGTGCTTTGTGGATGTTTGAACTTTTCTCAAGAAGCATGTGTTACTATGCAAGAAAAAGCATAGAGACTAAATGTCCTCTCAGTGCTAACAAACATGAAACCTCAACTCAGTCACTGAAATGGAAGAGAAAAGACAAAGCTTGGTGAGGAAGGAACATCCCATTCAAGAAACCTCCAGTTGAGACATCTGGTTCTCGAGTGCCTGGTTGAGCTGTTGGGAAAAGATTGCCCGGGGAGGCCGGGACAGATGTGGAACAGGGGACAGAGATGTGTGCTGGTGGCAGAAAAACAAGCATGTAAACAACGTAAACATCCAGAGACCTGATGTGCTGATCCACACTGCTCTAATTTGGACATTTTAACCAGTAGTAACCGTAGAAAACAGTAGTAACCAGTTCATGTGCAATGATCAAAATGAGCAAATGAAAAATCAAACAAAAAGTGGTTGTTCAGAAAGCAGAGTCCTGCCTGCTTCTGTTTTTCCTCTAGGGCTGAGTTCCAATTACAGGGAAGGAAGCCTGGTGACATCAGCAGGGGAGTGAGGTCAGACTGAAGCCCCACGTTCACTGGACTCTACATGCTTGCCAGGGAGGGGCTGGGGGCGAGAGAAGGTGGCTGTTTTCTCTTCTCTTCCTTAATTCCATTGGGTCCAACAGGGGTTAAGTAGGAAGGCTCAGAGGCCCCTCTGGAGCTGGAGAAATCTTGATGACAGATGTAAATTTACTTTCAGTTTGATTCTTGTATAATGGCATCTTCACTATTCATAGCTTAGCAAATACTGAATACTTACTTTTTTATCTCCCTTTGAGTTTCGACACATTTCTATTTTCCTTTGAAGCTGTTCCAGAGACGAATTCAATCCATCTGTTTGCAGATTGGATTTTGCAACCTAGAAAAACCAGAACTTCCAAGGTTTGTTTCTAGAATACTTATTTTTTTATTTATTATTTTTTTAATATGAAATTTATTGTCAAATTGGTTTCCATACAACACCCAGTGCTCATCCCCACAGGTGCCCTCCTCAATACCCATCATCCACCTTCCCCTCCCTCCCACCCCCCATCAACTCTCAGTTTGTTCTCAGTTTTTAAGAGTCTCTTATGTTTTGGCTCCCTCCCTCTCTAACCTCTTTTTTTTTTTCTTCCCCTACCCCATGGTCTTCTGTTAAGTTTCTCAGGATCCACATAAGAGTGAAAACATATGGTATCTTCTTTCTCTGTATGGTTTATTTCACTTAGCATAACACTCTCCAGTTCCATCCACGTTGCTACAAAAGGCCGTATTTCATTCTTTCTCATTGCCAAGTAGTATTCCATTGTGTATATAAACCACAATTTCTTTATCCATTCATCAGTTGATAGACATTTAGGCTCTTTCCATAATTTGGTTATTGTAGGAAGTGCTTCTATAAACATTGGGGTACAAGTGCCCCTAGGCATCAGCACTCCTGTATCCCTTGGGTAAATTCCTAGCAGTGCTATTGCTGGGTCATAGGGTAGATCTATTTTTAATTTTTTGAGGAACCTCCACACTGTTTTCCAGAGCAGCTGCACCAGTTTGCGTTCCCACCAACAGTGCAAGAGGGTTCCTGTTCTAGAATACTTGTTTTGATCAGCAACATATTCAGCAAAACATTATATAAGAGATGAATTAAATATTGGAAAAATGAAATTGGTGGGGGGAGATGCACAATGTTATCAGAAACTAGATCAATGCAAATGTAAAAGTTTTTGTTTTAGGGGTGCCTGGGTGGCTCAGTTGGTTGAGCATCCAACTTCAGCTCAGGTCATGATCTCACAGCTTATGAGTTCGAGCCCCACGTCAGGCTCTGTGCTGACAGCTCAGAGCCTGGAGCCTGGTTCAGATTCTGTGCCTCCCTCTCTCTCTGCCCCAACCCACTGGCATTCTGTCTCTGTCTCTCTCAAAATTAAATAAACATCAAAAAAATTTTTTTAAGTTTTTGTTTTGTTGTGTTTTTTTTACTGTCAAACAGATAAGGTTTAAAAATAAAATCGACAACCCACAGTAGTGGTTGAGGGTATGAAGAAGAACACACTCATGACCAGCTGGTGATGAGTTGTCTGTAAAAGCCACCTGGAAACACGTGAAGCCTTAAAACATTCATGCTCTACCCCAGTAATTCTAGCTCTGGGAGATACCTTACAGACATAATCAGAGTTCCCTCTGCAAGGGTATTTATCATATCACTGGCATAATAAGTGAAATCCAACAACTATTTCTCCAAAAAGGATTGGCTAAGTAAAAATGGCAACACATTCAGGAGAGGGAAGCCAGAACAATAGTGTTTTCAAATAATCTTTAAAGATTATATAGCTTACAAAATTGTATAAAATAGAAAGAGGCTGGATTTTGTGTGTGTGTGTATGTATGTGTGTGTATATATCTTTATATATAATATAATATAATATAATATAATATAATATAATATATATATAATCTTTATATGCATAGAAAAAAGTCTAAAAATAATTCAAAGTCTTTCCTGGCTTCATTGAGATATAATTGACATGTAACATTATATAAGTTTAAGGTATACAATGTATACCTTATTATAAAGGTATAATTTGCATAATTTGACATGTGTATATATTGCAAAATAATAGGAGATTGGATTAGTAATCAAAACCCTCCTGACAAAGAAAAGCTCAGGACCTGATGGTTTCATGGGTGAATTCTACCAAACATTTAAAGAAAACTTCACACCAATTCTTCTCAAGCTCTTCCAAAAAATAGAATAGGAGGGAATATTCCCAAACTCATATTACAAAGCCATCACTACCCTGACGCCAAAGTCGGGTAAGAACACTACAAAGAGGGTGCCTGGGTGGCTCAGTTGGTTAAGCATCCGACTTGGGCTCAGATCATGATCTCATAGCTCATGAGCTCAAGCCCCACATCGGGTGAGCTCGTGCCCTGCTTCAGGTAGCACAAGCCCTACTTCCAGTGAGCATAAGCTCCGCTTTGGGTGAACACGAGTTCCATTTTTGGGTGAGCCCTGTTTCTCTCTCTCCCACCCTCCCTCTCTCTGTCTCTCTCTTTCTCTCCCTTCCCCTCCCCCCTCTCTCTGCCCCTCCAGGGATTTTCTCTCTCTCTCTCTCCCTCTCCATTGCTCACTTGTGCCCTCTCTCTCTCTCTCTCTCTAAAAAAAAAAAAAAAAAAAAAAAAAAAATAGAACACTACAAGGAAACTACAGACCAATATCCCTTATGAATATAGATGCAAAAATCCTCAACAAAATATTAGCACATGAAATTCAACAGCACATTAAAAGCATTGTATACCACGATCAAGTGGCATTTACCTCTGGATGCAAGGAGGATGGTTCTACAAATGCAAATCAATGTGACACCACATTAATAGAATAAGAAATAAAAATCATTTGATCAGTACAATAGACACAGAAAAAGCAATTGACCAATTGGTCTATTCAGATTTCCTATTTGTTCATGATTCAATCTTGGTAGATATATTTCTACAAACTTATCCATTTCTTCCAGGTAATCTAATGTGTTGGCATATAATTGGTAATAGTCTCATGATTCTGGTATTTCTGTGGTATTAGTTGCAATGTCTTTCATTTCTGACTTTATTTGAGTCTTATCTCTTTTTTTTTTCTTAGTCTAGCTAAAGGTTTGTCCATTTTGTTTACCTTTGAAAAACAAGCTCTAGCTTCATTGATCCTTTCTATTGTTTTTCTGGTCTCTATTCCATTGATTTCTGATCTGATCTTTGTTATTTCCTTCATTCTGCTAACTTTGTTTTTTTTTTCCTATTTCCTTGAGGTTTACAGTTAGGTTGTTTATTTGAGATCATTGACCTGGGTTCACATTTTGAAATTTAAAAACAATTTTTTTAATGTTTATTTTTGAGAGGGAGAGACACAGAGCACAAGCAGGGGAGAGGCAGAGAGAGAGGGAGACACAGAATCTGAAGCAGGCTCCAGGCTCTGAGCACAGAGCCTCACATGGGGCTTGAACCCACAAACCCCAAGATCATGACCTGGGCCAAAGTCGGATGCTTAACCAACAGAGCCACCCAGGCACCCCTGAGCTAGGTTCACATTTTGGCTCTACCATTTAAGATCTCTGTGTTCTTATCTAAGTCACTTATTTATTCTCGGCCTCAGTTTCTTTATCTCTAAAGTAGGAATAAAACAGAACTTGCCTCCTACAGTTCTTGTGAGGACTAACATTGCTAATCAAAATAAGTCAGTTATCAGGATGCATGGTGCGTAATAACTCAATGAATCCTAGAGGCTACTATGATTTAATCTCTGTCTTCCTGGCTGGAATTTAAGTTTCATGGGGGAGAGCCCACAGTGGTATCCCCAGCACTTGGGACAGTGCCTGGCATGCAGGTGTGTGTGTGTGTGTGTGAGAGAGATAAACATCTACCAGGTAAAAAGTGAATCTGTCCTACCTCGCTCTTGATGTTCACTTGCAGATTTGTCAGCAACCGCTGGATTTTCTCTATGAAAATAAGGTCCACAGACAGGTTATGAAATTTGCTTTCAAACTTATTGATGACATCATTGGCCTGTAGAGAAATATAAAAAGTAAAGGAGGGGGCCGCCTGGGTGGCTCAGTCAGTTAAGCATCAAACTTCGGCTCAGGTCATGATCTCACAGTTTGTGAGTTCGAGCCTGCGTCTGTGCTGGCAGCTCAGAGCCTGGAGCCTGCTTTGGACTCTGTGTCTCCCTCGCTCTCTGCCCCTCCCCCACTCACACTCTGTCTCTGTCTCTCTCAAAAATAAATAAACATTAAAACAAAATTAGAAACTAATCCTTTTTTTAAAAAAAGTAAAGGAGGGGCGCCTGGGTGGCGCAGTCGGTTAAGCGTCCGACTTCAGCCAGGTCACGATCTCGCGGTCCGTGAGTTCGAGCCCCGCGTCGGGCTCTGGGCTGATGGCTCGGAGCCTGGAGCCTGTTTCCGATTCTGTGTCTCCCTCTCTCTCTGCCCCTCCCCCGTTCATGCTCTGTCTCTCTCTGTCCTAAAAATAAATAAACGTTGAAAAAAAAAATAAAAATAAAAAAAGTAAAGGAGGGAGGTTTACTTGGAACTTATGAACTTTGGAAGCAGAGGGGGACAGTCTCAATTTTTTGGAAAGGGGGCTTGGCAGGGCTCATCAGGCAAAGTACAAGGGCGCCCCGGATGCCTGGCTGGAGGTCAGGGGCAGGGCTCCCCAACCTGGTCCAGATATTCATTCTCCATCTTCTCCATGTTGATCATGATTAAACTTTCAACAAACTCTATTCGAGAAGCTTCCTTCTCCAGTCGATGACACAGTGAGTCAATTTCTTCAGCAGAAAAGTTGCCTCCGTCAGAAAACAATCTGAAAATAGTTTGGGAGAAAGAAAAGGCACTGATCAGACATGAAACTTCCCACCCATTCCAAATCCTGTGGTCGACAAGGCTTTAGATCAAAAGTTTAAGATCATAGAAAAATGAATGCAGGTGGTTCAAAGATAGAAGCAGTGAAATAACCCAAAAGCCCTTCAAGGGATGAACGGAGAAACAATATGTGGTATGGACACAAAACGGAACAGTATTCGGAAGGAATGAAATTCTGACACGTCACATGGGTGAGTGTTGAAGACATTATGTTAACTGAAATAGGCCAGACACACAAAAGGAAATATTGTGTGGTTTCACTTATGCGAGGTACCTAGAGAAGTGAAATTCATGGAGACAGAAAATGGAATTGTGGCTGTTGGGGGCCAGGGGGAGGAGAATAGGAGTTAGTGTTGAATGCGCTCAGAGTTTCAGTGTATAAAGACGAGAAATTTTGGAGATGGATCGTGGTGATGGTTGCACAACAATGTGATTGTACTTAATGCCACTGAACTGTACACCTGAAAATGGTTAAAACGGACAGTTGTACGTCCTATGTATTTTGTCACAATAAACAATGGAGGGGAAACAAGACCACTTCTCAATAGAGAAAGCCTAGTGTCCACAGAGGCCCCGACGCTGGCTCCCACCTGCAGTGCTTGATGAACTCGATGTTGGCGTAGTGAAGCTTGCCCAGGTTCTCCTCCAAGTACTGGCGGAAGCTGCGCAGGGACACCTGCACGACGTCGATGTAGCTGAGCAGCTCCCGGTGCAGTGTGCTGCTGAGAGTAACCAGCCTGGGAGACACAGGAGGGCAGGATGATGACGTGGGCATGGCAGGGCAGCCTGGGGGCGCTGCTTGAGCTCCACTGCAGTGCCCATCTGTGGGGCTACCAGAACCACTGCCATGTTCTTCTGGGTAGAAAAAGAGGCTTCGAAGGAAGCTCAGAATGCCAGTGTGTGCAGGGCACAGTGCGGAGCTCTCAGTGTGCTGGGTCAGAGGACATCCCTCTCCTCTCTCTGGCCCTTGCCGTCAAATTACTAAAGGAATCCCTAGGTCCAACTGATCTGGCTCCTCCCTGCAGCACAAACTTTCCCTCTCACTCCTGTGCCTGGTGTTCTCCTGAGGGAGCACCCTGCAAGTTCCCTCTTCACCTTTAAGTCCACCCTAACCAGCGATCTCTTGTGTACCTGACCGCTGTCCAGACACCTGTGAGGGCTCCTCACCTGTTACCTGAGGTCTCCCTAACCACGCAAGGGCCTCCATCTAAAACCCCTGAATGGCTTCCTTGGAGCCCTTTGCTCTGCCGTGAGCATATCCCCACCTCGAGCTGGGCAGTGCTCCTTGCTGAGGGGAAAAATTCTGTCTCCTCTTCACCTTCCTCCATCTCAGACCAGGAGGCCTCCTGCAGGAAGTTCGTCCCGATTTCCCTTGATGTAAGTGGTCTCTCCCAGCACAGACGTTTCAGGGCAGGTTAGTAGCATCCCTGCATCCTGAACATGTGTGCCCTTTTCTCCCTAGCTGCTCACCCAGCCCCCAGCCCCCTGCCCCCGGACAGACAGTTCATACAGTTAGACTCACTTGTGTGAAGAGGAGAGCTGAAAAGAGAAGGTTGCTGTGGGGCCTGGCAAATGGACTCTTTTATCCACCAGGGAGGAACCACTCCCTTTGAAAGCAGCCACCTGGCTGAGATTCTAGGGCTATGGGGCCAGAGTGGAGACTCCCAGGGCCATACCTCTGGCTCTTTGTGGCATTCAAGAAGATATGCTCCATGTCGTAAATCTTGCGGCGGAAGTTTTTGCTCTTTATGTTTTGCTCTTCTTGGAACCGGTAGAACATCAGCCTCTCCTTTCTCAGCGTCTCGATCACCCCAGCACAGTGGCTGTCCAGCTGCTCTTGATGAAGCAAGAGCTCAGCTGGAAAAGAATGAAGGAGAGCTGAGGCCCTCTGGGATCCCAAGTCACCTCAGGACGTTCCCCTCCTAGACAGTGACAGCTGTCCTTGCCAGGGGTTGGCTTGGGAATGGGTGCAGATCTCAGAGAGGCCAATCTGACACTGCCCCTGGGCGTCTAACTAGAGAAGAGGCTGTCCAGGCTGTGTGAAGGGAGGTCTCTGCTGGTGAAGACACCTGGAAACAGGTGGGATGGGTGGACATTTTGGGAAGGGCAGGGATTGTGGTGAGAGGCTCTGGAGAAAACAACCAGCACAACACTCGGCAGTCAGAGTTTATTGCTTTAAATCAGTTGGGGCGCCTGGGTGGCGCAGTCGGTTGAGCGTCCGACTTCAGCCAGGTCACGATCTCGCGGTCCGCGAGTTCGAGCCCCGCGTCGGGCTCTGGGCTGATGGCTCGGAGCCTGGAGCCTGTTTCCGATTCTGTGTCTCCCTCTCTCTCTGCCCCTCCCCCGTTCATGCTCTGTCTCTCTCCGTCCCCAAAATAAATAAACGTTGAAAAAAAAATTAAAAAAAAAATAAATAAATAAATCAGTGACTACTCTTTCCAGGAGCTTGAATTCCAACAGACTTCTACGGTGGAGTAAACAGAACGAGGATTTGGCTTCAAAGGCTCCATCATAGGTCT
This sequence comes from Puma concolor, assembly GCF_028749965.1. Lineage (NCBI taxonomy): Eukaryota > Metazoa > Chordata > Mammalia > Carnivora > Felidae > Puma > Puma concolor. The sequence goes on along the minus strand of NC_141679.1, from coordinate 60,576,519 downwards.
TTAAAACTGACAGATAGTTCCAGGTCAGTCCACCCTACCTCCCTACTGCCCACAGTGGTGAAAATTCTGTCCTCCCAGCCATGCCAAGAATGAGTGCAGTGACTCTGGGGCATTGTTTCTCTGACCTCGATCTCCCAATCACACATTGGGTCAGGGAGCCAGGGAAGGGCAAGAAATAGAGCATCTCAATTTATATTTAGTTTTAATGCACATATTTTCCAAATGAAGACAATGAGGTTCCAAAGCCAAGCAGGTCTCCCAAGGCCACAAGCATTGGGACTCCAGGCCAGGCTGTCTGTTCCCACAACTCTGTCACTGCTCCAGGCAGGAAGAGTTTGGGTGGGACCATGTGTGGTCTCTCTGGGAGCTGGAAGGGTCTATGAAGAAGCTTGAATTGTGACATAAGTGAAAACCAAACAGGGTCATTGAGGATCCAAATAAAAGTGTGCCACCCCCTAACGGGGACCTCTGCCTAAGAGAGAAATGGCACCTCTTTTTAAGTTATAAACTATAAGCTGAAATTAATGCCTACCACTTGCTCAAGATTCCTCACTGTTCCATTCCAGGGAGAGTTGATTACCACCAACAATATCCCCTTCTGCAAGCAAGGGAGGGATCAGAGAGGTCAGGTCACCTGTTCAGAGTCACATAGCTAGAGAGGTTGAGCCTGATAGCTCTGACTCCTGAGCTACAGGAAGCATCTGCTATGCAGGTATATATCTGACAGATGTGTGAGCAGATCTGAGATTCACACTGCTAAAGCATGACAATACTCTTCATTTTAGCATCTAAAAGTCCTGTTTTTAAAAGAAAATTTTTTAAAAATCTCAAATGTGGGCACCTTCTCTGCCAGCCTTAGAGATGGAACCCTCACACAGGGGCACCTAATGAACGCAGAACTGTGGTGGCACAGACACCAGCTGTCTGGGGCAGGGTGGCCTTTCCCAGGCTGGGTCTGTACCTGCTCTGACATTGTGGATGTCCTTTTCAATGCACTCAGCTCTTGGCTTGTGTAGGTGCAGATGCAGCTCTAGTTCTGAGTCCAGCTCATCAATCTTGGTGGCCACAGTGACCTGGGTTTTGAGGACACGTTGGTCAAACCACTTCTCTAGGTGCTCGAAAAAACCAGCTCGAAGTCTGAGGGAGAAACCAGTGAGGGTCAGCTCTGCCAGTAGCAGTGGCCACAGAGAGAGCTTCCATATTGTTATATAAAGCATTTCCCTCTTTCACTTCTTATTTTATTTCCTAACTACATGATATTCTTTTGTCTGGAGGGACCATCATTCATTTAACCAGATCCCCTTCTGGCAGACACTTTATGGTTTCCAACCATTTGTTCTTCAAAAAAGGCTGCAGTGAATAACCTTGTATATAAGTCAAGCGTAGAAGCATTCCTGTAGGATAAATTCCCTGAACTGGAATTGTTGACTCAAAGGCTAAAATACATATGTGGTTCTTGAAGATATGGCTTGACTGCTTTCCTCGCAAGGCAGTCTGTTCCTATTTCTCCGCCGCCTTGCAGTGTATTGCCGAACTTTTGAATTTGACAATTTTGTCATGTTATGACCAAAACTGGGCATATTGTCATGTGTTTAAGACTATATAATTCCTTTTTCTGCATACTGTGCATTAATATATTTTGCCCATTTCTCTGTTGTGAAGATGCTCTTTTTCTTTTCAATCTCTTTATATGGGAGCTCCTTATATATTAGGAACGTGAGGTCATTTGACTGCAATGTGAGTTGCAAATACTCTCCCCAATTTATCACTTTTTCCTTTTCAAAATTTATGTATTGTTAAGAAGGCTATGTGTTGTTAAGGTGTTGGTTGTCCCCAGATTTATCTATAGATTCAATGCAATGACAATAAAAATCTCAGCAGACATCTTCTTATAGACACCAGTGAGCTGATCTCAAGTTTATGTAGAAATGCAAATGGCCAAAGATAGTTGAGGAGAAGACCAAAATTGGAGAACATACTCTACCAGATATTAAGACTTGATATAAAACTGCAGTAATCAGGCAGGGTGAGGCAGTAATGCAAGAATAGATACACAGAGAAACAGAAGCCGTGGGGAGAGGGGAGTCTTCTGGGGTCAAGTGATTATCCATATGGTAGGAAATGAATCTGACTCCTATCTCACACGTAAGCAAAATTAATCTCAGGTGGATTTTACATATAAATGTGGAAATGTAAAACAATAACATTTATAGTAAATACCATAGGAGGATATTTTCATGACCTTGGGGCAAGCAAAAATTTCTTAGATAAGAAAGAAAGTACACTAACCCTAATGAAAAAGGTTGGTGAAAAGGACCTTATTACAAATAAGAATTTCTTTCTATCAAAAGATACCTTAAGAGAGTAAAAAAAGGCAAGCAAAGAGAGGGATAAACATTTGCCAGGTATTTACCTAACAAAAGCCTCATATCTAGAATAGGTAACTTTCTCACATAAATTGATAAGAGAAAAGATTGACAACCCACCAGGAAAAAAAAATGGGCAGAAGGTTTGACTAGACATTTCAAGAAAGACAACCAAATGTTCAACACTACTACACATACACCAGAATGGCTAAAACAAAAACTGCTGACAATATCAAGTGTCGATGAGGATGTGGAGCAACTGGAACCCTCACACACTGTTGTAAACTGTTAAAACAAAATCGCTTTTGAAAACTCTTTGGTGGTATCTTTTGGTTGTATCTCCTCAAGAGGGACACACATATTACCCTATCTCTCAACAATTCCACTCTCAGTTATATATCTAACAGAAATGTAGCCGTATGTTCACCAAAAGACTTATACAAGAATGTTCAGAGTGGCATTGTTCCATTCCCCAGTGAAAAACAAGCCAAATGTGCAGTAGTAGAATGGATAAATAAAATGGGTTATGTATTTTTACAATGGAATACTATACAGGAATAAAAATGAGCTAACCCCACATTCAAAACTACATATGATGTCACTCATATGTGGAATTTAAGAAACAGAACAGATGAACATATGGGAAGGGAAGGAAAAATAAGATTAAAAACAGAAAGGGAGGCAAACCATAAGAGACTCTTAAATACAGAGAACAAACTGAGGGTTACTGGAGAGGAGGTGGTTGGGGGGTGGGCTAAATGGGTGACGGACATTAAGGAGGACACTTTTTGGGATGAGCACCGGCTGTTATATATAAATAATGATTCACTGGGTTCTACTCCTGAAACCAATACTACACTGTATGTTAACTAACTTGAATTTAAATAAATAAATTTTAAAAAATACATATGAATTTTACAAACATAAGGAAAGAATCCTGACATAAAAGAATGCATTCTGTATGATTCCATTTAAATAAAGTTCTAAAATAAGCAAAACTAATGCATAAGTTAGAATATTTGCTATCCTTGGGGAAGAGAGGGCAATGACTTGAGATGGGTACATAAGGGGGCTCCTGGAGAGTTGGTAATGTTCTATTTCTTGGGGGTACTGGTTACCAGGTGTGTTCCCTTTGGATAATTCATTAAGCTGTACATTCATGATTTCCATACTTGTCAGTATTGTATCCTTCAACATGCAAATACAATCAGTTTGATCCAATTTTTTTTTTTTTTCTGGTTAGTAGCAAGTCCAGATGGCATAGTGTTTCTTTCAAAACTCTGGAATCACATGGTCTAGATTCATATCCTAGATCTAACCACTTCCTATCCCAGAGATCTTATCCAAGCTACTAACTAAGCTTCAGTTTCTTCATCTGTAAAATAGGCTAATTATGGTACCCCTGTCATAGTTATTGAGAGTATTAAGTCCTCTCAATGCATATTAGCTCTGGTGGTGATCCTTGCTTTTCTTCTTTAAGGGGAGAACAGAAAATGGACTGTGGCAGAGGAAGGAGAAAGGATGAGTTTCAAGTCAAGAGATGTTTTCAAGGTGAGACGATGCTGAGGTGAAAGAGAAGACTCCAAAAGCCTGACTTAACTCTTTCTACTCCATGACCATGTATACACATAGGAGATAGACTACTCAGGTGATCTCTGTCTGGTAAGTCCTGCGATGATACCGTAGAGTCAGGAGTGCAGTGGAAATGCTATCCTAAAGCCAATTGTAAATTTCCACATTTGGTCCAAATTCACTCCCAGAAACTTGGGAGTTAGGGGAGGTAAATTCTCAGTGGTAGAATTATGGGTCATTTTTTTATTTTTCCTTGTACTTTTTCAATTTTCTAATTGTCTGCAATTAATGTGTCATATAATCAGAGCCAAATACCATACTGATATACCTAGCATCTATAGTTATATAATTACCGCCCCCCCCCAAAAAAAAAGAAAGAAAGAAAGGAAGGAAGGAAGAAAGGGAGGGAGGGAGGGAAACCCTAAGGTTACACATATGCCAGGTTAGAATCCCAGAAATATCTTGCAGGGAAAGCACTATTTCTTATGTACAAGGCCCAAGCCAGCAAGGCATCACTGGACAGGCAAAGGGGGTCACTCTCACAGAAGATATCTGTAACTACAAATAATTACTGGAAATTTGTTATTTTTGTTTGTTTCTCATCTCTACCTTCGGTTACCTACACATTTTCTTTTCCCAGCTGAAACTAGTCCAATCTTTTGTTATAATACCTCACCTTGTTAATAAAACTCAGGACAAGAGAATGAGAATAAAGGGTTTCTACTCACTGCTTCTTAATTCCTAAAACTAGTCTGGATGGAATTATCACTTGGTCTAGGAGGTGGGCACTGGAAGTGTCATTGATGAGAATGGTAGAAAAGTTGGAATTGGGCCTTTTGAAACTCTCTTCTTCTTGTTCCAGGGGTAGGAACACAAAATAAGTGTGTCCGCTGGAGGTTGTGAAGGACTCCATGTCTTCACAGGAGATTTCCCCCAGATGTTCTTCCTGGGCTTCAGCCTATGCAGAAAACAAGACTTTAGACTTGACATCATCACACATACCTGGGGATCCAACCCAGGATATATCCTTGATATCCAACCCAGACTATATCCTTGATATCAGGGTTATGGATCTGTGGGTGAAATCCCGCCTATAATTATTTTTTACCCATATAGTGCTTTCAAAATGGGAAATTCTACAAATAGTCTAGATTTCTGATTTCTCTTAAAAATCAGAAAATCTGGCAATTCTGAGTCTCTCCATTACCACATGGCATTATTGTCTGGAGCTGAGTAATGACTGCCTAGTTTCCATAGACTGAATATTGGATGCTCTCCAAAATTCATATCTCCAATGTGTTGGTATTTGGAGGTGAGCTTTTAGGAGGTGATTAGGTCAGGAGGGCAGAGGCCTCATGAATGGGATTAGTGCCCTTATAAAAGAGACCCTGGAATGCTCCCTTGCTCCTTCCACAGAAACACAGTGAGAAGATGGCTGGCTCTCTATGAACCAGGAAGTGGGCCCTCGCCGCACACCAAATCTGCCAGAACCCTGATCTTGACTTCCAAGCCTCTAGAATTGTGAGAAATAAATTCTTGTTGTTTATAAGCTGCCCAGTCTATGGTATTCTGTTATAGAAGCTCCAAGGGACTAAGACAATAATAGTTCTCATCACTTGTCACTACTTTACACTTGGGTCTCCAGACCTCTTCCTATTACATGCCTGTGGGCATTTGAATTTGGGATCCCTGTTGCAAAACAAGTATGCCAATTCTCCACAGCAATATAGGAAAAGGGTCTTTTTCAATTTTGCAATTATGGCATTCAAGTTACTATTCTGTGAGTTGGAATGTGTTTTGAGGACAAGATTTATTAATATGAGGGTCACTTCCCTGCACTCCAAGGAGAGCTCTATCTGCCGACTTGGATGCAGACCTTTTGTGCTACACAACAAGAGAATGGGAAAAGAGGAGGAATGGAGAGACTAGGTTGGTCTATACTGTAAAGAGGAGCTGGGAAAGAGATGACCAAAAATGGGCAAGGGAAGTCATACAGTTCACGGGTGAGTTCAGAGTAAGTTTCAGGGTAAGATGTTAGGAGAAGGTAAATTTTTTTTTTTAATGTTTATTTATTTTTGAGACAGAGAGAGACAGAGCATGAACGGGGAAGGGCCAGAGAGAGGGAGACACAGAATCTGAAACAGGCTGCAGGCTCTGAGCTATCAGCACAGAGCCCGATGCGGGGCTCGAACTTACGGACCGAGAGATCATGACCTGAGCCGAAGTCGGTCGCTTAACCGACTGAGCCACCCAGGCGCCCCGAGAAGGTAAATTTTTAAAAGCATTGTTATCAGATAAGAATTGGATCCCTGTTGGCGGAAGTAAAAGATGTGCACATATGTGTAAATCCCCACAGAGACTGCACCACTGGGGACTCCAGCTTGTACTAGGGATATGGAGAGAGAGCCTAGCACACTTTCTCCATACACAGGAATGAATCCATTGTTGGCCTACCTCATCCATAGATAAACTCTCATGTTCTTCCTTTTCCTCCTCCTCCTCCTCCTGCTTTTCTTCCACTTCATGTTCCTCCTTTTCCTCCTCCTCCTCTTCCTCTTCCTTCTTCTTTTTCTTCCTCCTCTTCTCCTTCTCCTTCTTTTTCTCCTCTTCCTCCTCTGTCTCCTCTTCTTGAACCATCACATTTTCCTGGTTCTGGGATGGTTTTAAGGAGCTGTCTCTTTTAACTTGCATTTCTTCTAAACCCTGAATAGACTCCTCACTGGACTCATCCATCTCGTCACTCAGTGCAGATTGTTCCTGCTGGCTCGCTGCCATCTCTTCATTTAAGGAAGACTCGATGTCTTGATCTTCTCCTTCCATCTCTTCCGCTAGCCTGGATGAACTTGTTCCTGCGCTTTCACTGTCTTCACTTCTGCTCATTTCCACTTGAGCTCTCTGTTTACTCCTCCGTTTTCTCATACTCTCCTGGAAGAGCTTTTCCTGTGCTTCTGTTGATGACCAACCCCAAAGCACAAGGAAAAAAATGTTACCAAGGTCACCTGGATTGGGCCTACCTGGCCAACAAATGTACAGAGTGAAGTCAGAGAGGATCAGACTTGAATTATAATAGTGTTACCTGGTTCCCTGAATTTGAAAATGACTTCCCCATCCAAGGTCTACAAAGAAAAAACACAGGACACTGAGTGAGCAGCACTGCCTTTCCCAGAATGCCACTTCTAAGGGCATCTCTTTTAAGTAAAAGGACCCATCCCTCCCCTTCATCTGATACAGGCCTTGATTACTTATTTCACTGGGATAATCAGAGTATTCCCAAACCAGGGAATCAGTTTTCTTTAATCCCAAGCAGGCTAGCAAATCTTTTTATCACACAATAGGTGTTAATAAATAAACTCTCATTCTGACATTTTGGTAGTGATCTGGGGCAAAGAGCAAGAAAGTATAAATTGAGAGATGCAAACAGGCGGAAAGGAATCTGCTGCTCCCAGTGCTGGATGTGAACATACAGAATGAACATAATCTACATGACCTGGGAACCCCTTCATTAACCCTATAAATTCTGAATGAAGTCACGAATGTACTGTGTTGTGGATAATGTCGATAACATGACACAGTGTGGGCTGTAGAGTTTGCAGTCTGGATTTGAATCCCAGCTCCTTTCAAGCTGAGTTACCCTGGCCAAGTTCCTTAAGCCCCACGGGACTCAGTGTCCTCCCTTGTGACACGGAGATCCTAATGGCACCTAAACTTTAACCCAGACAACCAGACTGATCTCAAAGCGCAGATGGTAAGCCCACCCTTGTATAACTTGAGCTCCACCTTAACCTAGGTACCATATGAAGCATTTACTAACAAGTGGAACAGAGCTCCATCCAGAGAGGAAGGATTCTCTGAGGATCTGGGGACCCTGTATATACGAGAAAGCCTCATCTAGTTTCAGTGTTAACCACAAGTATTTTCAGGTCTGGCCATACAAGACTCCGGCTGGGTGTGTGGGAAAAAGACAAACTCTAGGAGTGTTGGACCAGGACATTCCAGGTATTCATACATTTACCCAGGGAGCATTCATTGTGTCTGAATCATGTGCAAGACACTGTGCTAAAGGCAACTGAAGCTGAATCAAAATTAGTGAGGTGTACCTGCCCTTCAGGAAATACCCACTCTGGATGCTCTGTAACTGCTGTATTTGACTGCAATAGATATACAAACACATCCAGACAGAGAATGCCTGAATTCAGAGCCCTTCAACCTCTTTTAATCTAAGCAAGAGATGGTCTCTTTTAGAAATGCCTCTAGCTTCTTCCTCCTTGATTTCCTGGCAGATTCTCACTGGGCAGGAGTTAAGGAAGGTGTTCAAAGTTAAGGCAGATCAGAGCTAGAAGATATCCTCTCCCCTTTGCTCTTTGGTGAGGGGCTGGGTTTTTGCAGCCCTGTCCATACCTGTTCAAAGATCTCACGAACATAGAAATGTTGGCTAAGGGTGGAGCTGTAGGAGTTGAGTTCTCTCAGTGTGAGCACTGGGTACTCCATCACTTCCTTTGTCAGGGTCTTGTGGAAACACTCATACCTGGGGGTGGGAGGCAAGAACTAAGTACTGCAATCATTTGACAGCGCAATTTCATATCTGTGAATGGTCCTTACAGAATTAGATGTACAAAGGCATGAAGACTTAAGGTAATTCACAGAGAACTGTTTTTAATATTGAGAAATTGGAACCAATCTTAAAAAGCTAATCAATTGGGAGATGGTTAAACCATTATGAAGCATCCATATTAAAGAATTCTACATGGATATTAGAAAATAGATATCTGCAGTTATAGATCTATTTGCATTGGATGATCTAGACTTTATTTTAAAACACTTTGTATGTGTATATATCCACATAAAATAATGTACATGTCCACAAAAGGAAGATGTGGGCAGAAATGAGGGGAAATTTTCTACATGTTTGTAGCGGTTAACTTTTTTTTTCTTTTACAAAGAACACATGTGTTTTAAAATTTGAAAAGGTAGTAGGAGGGTCCATCCCCTGACTTTTAAAAAAAATTTTTTTTAACGTTTATTTTGAGACAGAGAGACAGAGCATGAACGGGGGAGGGTCAAAGTGAGAGGGAGACACAGAATCTGAAACAGGCTCCAGGCTCTGAGCTGTCAGCACAGAGCATGATGTGGGGCTCAAACTCACAGACTGCGAGATCATGACCTGAACTGAAGTCGGATGCTTAACCGACTGAGCCACCCAGGCGCCCCCCCATCCCCTGACTTTTAAACTACATGGCCCTGGGGTGCCTGGGTGGCTCAGTCGGTTAAGCGTCAGACTTTGGCTCAGGTCATGATCTCACAGTTTGTGAATTCCAGACTAGCATTGGGCTCTGTGCTGACAGCTCAGAGCCTGGAGCCTGCTTCAGATTCTGTGTCTCCCTCTCTCTCTCTGTCCCTTCCCTGCTCACACTCTGTCTTTGTCTCTCTCTCAAAAATAAACCTTAAAAATTTTTGAAAAAAAAATTAAACCACATGGCCTTGAAATAGCCCTCCATAAACATTTCGGATCAAAGTTCTCCCTGGAAGCTTCTGTGTTGGCTGAAAGCAGACCTGCTAAGGACCAGTAGGAGATTCTCCAAAGCTAGAGGCAACATTTTCATCTTGAGCTTGCTAAGCACACCCTGGACTCCAAAGCAGGTAGCCTCTGACCTTGATTATGAATTTCAGGCCATCCCCTTCTGTCTTTTGGGGTCTGGCCTGCCTACCTGTGTTTCATATTCTTCAAAAAATCTTTGGCTTTTTCCAGGTGAAGCTTCAGTGTTTCCTCAAGGCTTTGCTGCCTCAGTTGGTCCAAGAGCTTATCAAGGTGGGCTTCCTGGGCCTGGAAGTCATCCCCAAAATAGAAGAAGTAGATGCGAGTTACCAAAGCTCAGAGAGGGCATGTGAGTGGCATACAGAGACCCTGCCACTGCAGATGCAGGCACCCCAGGGCAAATGCAGGACTTTTTCCTATAAAAAGGGGCACCAAATGTGCCACCACATTTACCTTCAATATTCCAGGCTCTTCTCTCTGCCTATATTCTTCTCTGTCTACATCTCTGGAAACCAGCTCAGATGGGACTCCTCAGGGACCACCTGTCCCTTACACCCACCAGGCCCCGGCAGGCCCCCACTACACCTTCCCACAGTGCCTGCCCCTTGTTCTCCTTGTCACCAACTGTATTTGAAATCAGATGCTGGGTGTGCCCCTCCACTCCCTGGACCTTGTGAAGGCAGGTGGGGTGGGGGCCCAGATCATCTCCTGGGGGCACAGGGTGACTGCTGTAAGTAAATGCCCCACACCCCTGGTCTGTCTGTCTCTTATGCACACTCTCTTACAAACACATTTGGATCCAAGGACCCATCACTAGCCCAGACCTGACTCAGGTATAGATTTCTTCTATGACATCCAGGCCCATGACCAAGGTGAGCCTCGGTTTCTCCATCTGTGCAGGTTTTTTAGCTTGAGGCTTTTACATTTGAGTCTAAGATAAGTTTGGGGTTAATTTTTATTTACGATGTGAAGTAAACATGGTGGGATTTTTTTTTTTTTTCATTTTCTTTTTCTGGCTTTGCCTCTGAATGCTGGCTAAGGTTACAGGCCACCAAACAGAGTCATCTGGGCGTTGACAACCTGGGTGTGGCCCTTTCCTCATTCCCTGCAGGGGCTCCCCTGGGCGCCAGGAGCCACACCTGTTCCTCCAGGATGTGCTTCTGCCGCTGCTGTTCCATCCTCTTCTCCAGCTCTAGCTCCTGTTCGGACAGCGTGTTCTGATGTGCCTCCCACAGCCTCACGGCCTCTTGGAAGTAGCTGAGGAGATCCGAGCTCTGACATTCTGTCTGCTTGGCCAGGTCCTTGAAGGATTTCTGCAGGGGCAGAACCCAGAGAAGGGGCCCAGGGTGGGGAGAAGGCCCTTCCTCATGGGGCTCCCTCACCAGCCAGTGAAGGTCCCATGTCGCCAAGGGCTGGCTGTCACTGCCTGGGCACCATCCTTCAGGGTCATCTTCCTGGATCCTACATTGGCTCACGGCCCTCCCTCCTCTGGGACAGCTTCTGGTCTGCCCAAAGCCAAGCCTTCAGTTTGGCTGACCCCGAAGTCCCATCTCTAGACCTGTCCCATGCCCACCGAAGTCCCTCATGGGAACAAGGAGAAATTTCAGACCTAGAAGAAAGAAGAAGGCATCCTAGACACCAGCTTGGGCCCTTGGGTGGGCCACACCCATCTCAGCCTGGGAATCTTTCCTTCTTTGGAGTTCCTGGACTCTCAGCATCTGAGCCAACCACCACACTTTGCTATTAAATCCTCACCTCTCCCCATTTTATAAATGTATTTTAGGCATTCATTGGGGCCAGGGGTCAGCAAACTTAGCCTGTGAACTGAATTTGGCCTTCGGTCTATTTTTATTTGGCCCTGAGAGCTATGCATAGATTTTACATTTCTTAGATGCAAAAAAAAAAAAAAAAAAAAAAAAAAAAAAAAATCAAAAGAAGATATTTACTAATGTGAAAATTGTATGAAATTCAAATTTCAATGTCCACAAATAAATAAAACTTTACTGAAACACAGCCACACCCGTTCGTTTCCGCACGGCCCCTGGCTGCTTTTGGGTGACAGCAGCAGAGCGAGAATTTGTTACAGAGACCTGACTGGCTCACAGAAAACTGAAATATTTACTATGCGGCCCTTGCAGAAAACGTTTGCTCACCCAGCTCCAGACTCTAAGCCTCTTGGAGGCAGGGGCTTATTACTGCTCGTGGCCCTTCAGCGCCCAGACTCAGCAGGGGCTCCAAGGAGCACTCGCTACCTGAGTCCTGTGCAGCACGCGTGTCAGAGGGCAGCTGGGGTGTCGAGGATGAGCCTGGAGCGCCAAAGGGGCTGGCTGTGCAAAGGGGGATGGACTCACTAGTGACAGGAAAGTTGAAGGCCCCCGGACTCCTGGTCTTCTCACAGCCTGGCACTCCGGGTGACGCCCCCTCCCCGCTCCCCAGCCGTGTGGGTCCCCAGCTACGCACGTCCAGGAGCTCCAGCTCCTCTTCCACCTTGCTCTGGAGCACTCCCACCATCTGGAAGAAGTATGGGCTCACCAGGCTCTCTGCCTCCTCCTCAGTGAAGGCTTTCCAGTCCAGCAGCTGCTTCTGGAGGGGAGCAAGGCCCAGCCTGGCTTAGGACCAGTGGGGGCTTGACCTCGGTGCCTGGCCCTGCTCCCCGAGGGCTGCCTCTCACCCAGCCTCAGGGGAGACCCTCACAGTGGGGGAGATGGTCCATCTTTACGGTCCGCCCACCAAGGCCAGGTGCTGTGTGCTGTCCCTGTTGTCTCACTGAGTCCCCTGAAGGTGTTCCAATTAGCCCCGTTTCACAGATGAGGAAACCGAGGCTCAGAGAAGTGAAGGAACTTGCTGGAGGCCACACCTCTGGCAAGGGGTGGGGCGGGGATCTGAACTCAGAACCGACCTACCATAGACTCTACAGGTATAGTCAGGCCTCAGTGTTGCTGCACGTCAGACCCAGCTCCTATTTCCTAAAACTGAATTGTGTCAACTGGCAAGCAGGCTCCTCATATTAATAAAGCCTTGTTTTTTGCACAAAATCTACTATAAACCAATCTCCCCCCAAATGAAAACTTGTCCATAGTTGTATACTTCCGATGCTGCTGAATAGGAGTAACCAAGTGCCCTTCCTCTGTCAAGTCTAATACGCTCCTGGGGTGTGTGCTGACTTCAGCTTATCCCCTGCTGCGCCCGACAAAGGAAGGAAGGATGGGCACAAGGGTCAGCACCCAGGACTAAGGGCCACTGGGCTCCTGGGAGGTCCCAGGCAGCAGGGGGATGGGAAGAGGCTGTCAGGGTCATGGTCCTGGGAAGGTTCTCCTAGGGCAATGGTTTCCCTCCCTTCTCTCCCTCCAGGCTTTACTTCTGAGGTTTGGCGCCCTGATAAAGCTGACTGAGAGGCATGTGGCTGCCCCGAAGGCCACAGAGCAAATGGGCAGCCCTTGGGCCCTTTGCAGACTTGGTCTTCTCATCGCCAGATAGGGCCGGGGACACCCACCCTGCAGGAGCTTGTAGGATTCAACACGAGTGTCAGCCCACAGGGATGCAGCACCGGCCCCACGCGGCACTGTAAAGCACTCTGCCCCCTGTGAATTCTGCTCACCTCCGAGTCTTGGTGGCAGAACAAAAGCTCTACAGACTCATGAGGGGTGAAGTAGCAGGAATTCGTTGGAGCCAGGATGCAGGGAGGGGGCATATCGACAAAACATCTCCCTGCACCCCAGAAAACCAGGCATTGTAATCGAAGCGGTTTGTGAGTGAACTCACCGTCTCACTTGGTAACAGAGGCAGGCGGGGTGGACCGAAGGGCTGGGTGTGACAGCAGTGGTGGCGCTACTTATAAAAAGTGAAGCCCTGGAAATAACCTCCCCCCCATATGACCTCCACTGAATAAATAATGTCAAGTGCTGTAAGTGGTACAGATGGTCAAGGTTGAAGTCTGACATGATCAGAGAGTGTACAACTTCATCCGTGGGGTCAGGGAAGTCTTCCTGCAGGAGGTCATGCCGGGCTATACCTTGAGCGATGGGTGGGAATAACTGGGGGTGGGGTGTCCGGGAAGGGGGATGCCCAGAGGCCATTGAGGGCCTGGGGCACGTGAGGAGGCAAAGCAGGGGATCCAGGCTGGAGAGGGGCAGGGGCGGGCCAGGAAGGGCACCCACCTTGCACTCCTGCACGCGGGCCAGGCACTCCTGCCAGGTCTTCTCGTACTGCAGGCGGATCTGCATCACGCAGCCCATGTGGTAGGCATCTCCATGGGCAGAAACAAAACATGTCAGCTGCTCTTCCAGAAGGAAGAGGGGCGATTAGAGTTTCCCCTTTGCAAGGGAGGCAGTGTCTCCCTTTAGCGAAGATAACTGAGGTGAGATCATTGGCCCAGAGGCTGGAATCTCCTTCCTTACAAAGTCCCAGACAGCCCAAGATAAGGACCTCAAATGAGTTGTCTTTATCTGTTCTGAATCCATTCTAACCCTCATTCTTGACTCTGTTTCAAGGCTAATAAAACCCTTTTCAGATGGCTGTACCAAATCATAAAACAAGGGTGCAAACTAATCAGAGTTTACAGATCGTGTCTGTGGTTAATTCCTTAAGTGAACGGACTAGCAGAACACTCAGATGCTGACTGATTGATTTTCTCTCCTACGCTTCTACTGCTTCCCACTTTACAATCAACTCAGCACAACTCTTGGTATCGAAGATAAGCAGCTGATGTTTAACGTTGCTAGCAGTTCTAGAAACTGAAAGGCAGCACAAAGATGCTGCGGTGGTTGGTCTTTGACAAGGGCTGAGGAAGAGGACGGGGCGGAGGGAAGCTGGGGATAGATTTAGGACCCCAGGGAGGGCAGACATGCGGTGGAACTGTGAGGAGAGGCTCTGAAGCTGGTTCCTCCATCCCCAGGGCAGCTTCCTAGGCCGGCACATCCTCACCCTGATCTGTGCTTCCACACTCCTGTACCGTGCTGCCCTCTTCCCGCTCTGAACTCATCGTCTCCAGCTCAGAACTCTGCCCTGGGTTCCCACTCCCTCAGGACGAAGCCCAGCTTCCCCCACAAGGTCACATGGCCAGCACAGTCTGGACCCTTGGCATGTTCCCGCCTCACCTGCCATGTTCTCCTTTCCCCCAAAGCCCCAGCTCTGTCTTGCCCCTGAGCCTCCTCATGTGTGCTATTCTTCCTTCCTGGAAAGCTCTCCCCAGCCCTGGGCTTGGCTGACTCTAACTTGCCTTGCAGTTCTTGACCGGATGATCACTTCCTTGGCAAGATCTTGTATGACCCTTAACCAAGCTGTGACCCCAGAAATACGCTGGTCACCTGTCTACTCTGCTGTAACAGCCTGCGTGGTCTGACTTCTGCTCTGGACTGGAAACACCCAAGGGGTGATCCACCCTGTTGGTTACCAGGGCCCAGCACCATGTCCATCCGTAGGAGGTGCCTGATAAATGGCAGCCATTGCTATCATCTAGGGTCTTGGGACACTTACCCTCGGCATTGTAAGTATATCTTTGCAATTCTTTTTTTTAATGTTTTTATTTTTGAGACAGAGAGAGACAGAGCGTGAGCAGGGGAGGGGCAGAGAGAAAGGGAGACGCAGAATCCAAAGCAGGCTCCAGGCTCTGAGCTGTCAGCACAGAGCCTGACGTGGGGCTCAAACCCACAGACTGTGAGATCGTGACCTGAGCCGAAGTCGGACACTCAACCGACTGAGCCACCCAGGCGCCCCTACCTTTGCAATTCTAAACCTGAGAGCCCTGGGAGCAATGGTGGGTACTATTAACCAAAGTACCCAGGTCAAGTGCAGGTGTGACACTTCATCAGCTGTGTGACTGTGGGCGGGATACTTCACCTCTCTGAGTCCTTCTCTATCACAGGGGGACAATGACACCACTGACCTTACCAGTTGCTGTCAGCCCCAAAGGAGATGGAAATATCATATATCTTCTAAAGCAAGGCTTGACAAACTTTTTCTATAAAGAGCTAGATAGTAGATATTGCCGGCTTTGCCAGCCATAACGTTTGTGTTGCAACTACTTGTTTCTGCTATTGTAGAGCAGAAGTGGCCAGACACAATATATAAGCAAAGGAGATCAGCTGTGCTCCAGTGAAACTTATTTGCAGACAAGCAGGGACCCATGGGTAGGAGTTTGAGGGCCTTTGATATAGAGCATTTTTAAATATTACCATTTACTATTGAACACTCTCCATGTAAGCCAGGCATTGAACTACAACTGGACTGCAGGCTGTAATTCTCATAGCAACTCCACAAGGTAGGTACCTTGATTATTCCTCTTGAGATCCCAATGTTATACGGGAGCAGTTTAAAGCCAAGAGACACCATGACTCCCCCAGGGTCATATTGCTGGGACAACACAGAGCTGGGGGGTAAAACCCACATCTCTCTGACTGCAAGAACACATGTTTGACATCTCACATGCTTAGGATCTGACCCCCAAGCTGTCCTCACAGGAGGTCATTGGAGCCATTGCTCTGACTCCTTGCTGGGGTCAAGGTTCAGGGGTCAGAGTGTGTGGCTGGTGTGGCTGCCAGCTGGGCAGTGACCAGGAAGCTGTGGGAGGGAGGAAGAGGGCTCTACCAGGCAAGGTTTCAGAGATCCTACATGAACTCCCAGAGTTCACTCTTCCATCTACATTCCCTCCTTCCTCCAGGGGGACTTGCCCTCACCCCTGAATTCATGATAGACTCTCACAGAAATGATTGGCTACTACTCGAACAGAGTTCTGAAGAGACCCGAGTGGAATCCCACAAACTTCACTCACCGAGGTGCTTATTTAGGGAGTTGAGAGAAGAATGCCATTCAGTCAGCTGAGCTTTGCTGTAATTGGGGGGCAGAAGGTCACTGGGGAAGGAAGATATGACAAGTAAGCCACGCTTGGGTAAAATGTTCACTTACCAGAATTGGTAGCATCTTCAAGGAATGTAGCCCCAGAGTAGTATCTATATAAATACTGAAGAAACAAATGATGTGCTGGGGATTCCTGATGCCAAAAAATATCACTCATAAAAGGTCTTTTTTAATATCAACAAGTCTGTTATTTAGAAAATCAAATTGAATTTTCCTAATGGGAAAAAAAACAAACAATTCACATCACTTGACAAAGAAAGGAAGTCTACGTCTAGGAATAGAATCCAAGATAACGATATGAAATGCATACAAGGTTTATGCATTAAGAGAGTTGCTTAACAGTACTGTTTATAAGCACTCAAAAAATCATAAATAAATTTCATATCCAACAATAGGGATCTAAGTAAAGTATGGTGAATTCTCTTCTGAAGTCATTAAAAATAGTGTTGCAGGGGGGCTCCTGGGTGGCTCAGTCAGTTGAGTGGCCAACTTCAGCTCAGGTCACGATCTCAGGGTTTATGAGTCTGAGCCCCACATCAGGCTCTGTGCTGTCAACCTGTCAGCCAGAGCAGAGGCTCCTTGGGATCCTCTGTCCCCCTCTCTCTGCGCCTCCCCCACTTGTGCTCTCCCCAAAATAAATAAACATATTTTAAAAAATACTGTGGTAGGGCACCTGGGAGGCTCACTCAGTTAAGCTTCCAACTCTTGATTTCTGCTCAGGTCATGATCTCAGGAAGGGTGAGATCTAGCCCTGCACTGGGGCTTTGCACTGACGGTGCAGAGCCTGTTTGAGATTCTCTCTCTCTTCCCCTCTGCCCTACCCCCCAAAACCCCATCTGCCCCTCCCCTCTGGCTTGCTTGCCTTCGCTCTCTCAAAGAAAAAAAAATAGTGTGGCAGACTGAAAGATGGACAATATCATTAGCTCCTCCCATCAGTCTATTTCTCCACCCCTGGGGCTGGGCTTGGCCCCGTGATTTGCTTTGGCCAATGAGACATTAGCAAACAAGTGGAGGCAGAGTTGGAAAGGCTTGGGTATTTGCCTTGCCCTCTCCTGTTACAGGCAGACTCTGCCACCACCACCAGGCCTCCCAGCTGGGATTAGCCTCCTGGAGACTGAGAGAGCAAGTGGAAAGAACCTCAGCTGCCCCAGCCTAGGCTCCAGATGCAGGAGTGAGGCCACTCTAGACCATCCAGGCCCAGCCAAGCCAGCACAGACCAGGGGGAGCATCCTGTGGGAAACAGCCTGCAGAATAGCGAGAAACAAGAAATTCTGGTTGTTTTAAGCCACTAAATTTTGGGTGGTGTTTAACGGTGTCGAAAGATGCGTATGGCTAGGAGGACTATATAATTTATTGCCAAACCAGGACATTTTTGACAATGGAGAGGGATTCTACTAATGATTATACTAGCACAAGACATGTAACCCAGGATGGTCTTAGGCACCCTGCTTATTCATGGTGGGACAGTAAAGAGCAAAAGATAGCTACAGAGTGTGCACGGCATCGTCTCAAAGCTAAACATTATACTGAATGCAGTATTATATGCTGGGTGGGGTTCTGGAATAGAAAAAGGACAATGGTAGAAAAACTGGTGGATTCTGAAAAAGTCTGGTGTTTAGTTAATGGGAATGCATCGAAGTTATCAACGGGAATTCTCCCAGGACTTTGGAAAACTCTCTCACAGGGGCCCTGGGAATCTTATCAAGACTCCCCAGCCCTGAGCCACCACTGCCCACAAGGCTGCAGAGGTTCCGTGCATAAGCAGAGAAGCAAGGATTCCTACAAGGTCTGGGGCCCTGGGGTTTCAGAAGTAAGGCCTGGAGCTATGGGTCAGGATGGGGTATGGAATCCCATATGAGGCAGTTCCCTGGGTTGGATTAGAAGTCTCCCTGGCTGCTTGACAGGTCAGGAAGGCATAGGTGGGTATCTACACAGCGTGCTTTGTGGGTGTTATCAAGACCTCCTCGCGCAAACAAACCACAAACCCAAACCTTCGCTCTAGACACTCGCTGGAATTCTATGATCAAGGCTTTGCAACTTTAAGTTGTACGTTCCAGCCTGTGTTTGTAGTATACACCACCAGACACAAATTGTGTCTTCACCCCTTTCTATACTCCCTTTGAAGGAGCTGCTGGGTCGCATATCTGCACACCCTTGCCTCTGATTTCATAGAGTAGCCTCCAACTTCCTCAGGTCAGGTTGAGTCACACACCAGCTCCATGCTCTGCCTGCAGATGCTGCCATTTTATAGTGTTTCCCAGTGGTGTCCAGAAGCACCAGGGAATACATTTTTCTCTGTGTCTTTGGCCCTGTCTCTCCCTTCCATTCAGGCAGGTAGCCAGCCAGCGCCATGTTCACAGTCTGTCAGAGATATGGTGGTGCAGAAAAGACAGCAGCGTAGAAATCTTTCTGGACTTTGTTCTCAAAGACTAAGTTCTGGGGAGAGCCTAGAGCACTGATGATGGAAGCCTGAGCTGGAGTGGGCCGAGAGCCCTGCAGGGGGAGATGCGCTGGCAGCTGAGAGCCGAGGATCAGGGTTCTCTCCTCACCCAACAGAAGGGGGCTGGAGGCAGGGGTGGACAGAGAGGATGGCAGGTGCCTGGCAGTGGCAGCCTGGGTCCTGCTTCCTGGTGGAAGACTGTGGGGGCAGCTGCCAAGACCCAGGTCCCCGGAGGGAAACACTGCCTGGGCATGAGGACATTCGGGCTCAGGGTAGCCTCAAGAGTCTCGCATCCAGCTGTCTGGAAAGGGCAGCAGTTGCCCTCAGGCATGTGGGTGGATCAAATATAGAGGAACAGACTCTATCACCAGGCCTGCATTGGATGGGGTTTCATAGTTCCCCTCCATGGACAGGACCCCAAGAAAAACAGAGTTTTGCCCAGTTCAGGGACTCAGAGTCAGAAATAAATATAGAGTGGGGCACCTGGTGGCTCAGTAGGTTAAGCGTCTGACTCGGTTTAGGCTCAGGTCATGATCTCACGGTTCGTGAGTTTGAGCCCTGCATCGGTCTTTGCAATGATGGTGCTGAGCCTGCTTGGGATTCTTTCTCTCTCCCTCTCCCTCTGCCCCTCCCCTGCTCGTCCTCTCTGTCTCTCTCTTTCTAATAAACAAATAAACTTAAAAAATTTTAAATTAATATAGACTTACAGGAAACAAGAAAAGCGATTTACTTTATGTTGAGATTTTTATTCACCTTGTTAATTTTACACCTGCACGAAAATGTGTCTGCCCTGGAGGAGACTGTGTGAGGTTCTAATTGTCACTGATACTTAGGAGAACTTAGGTTCTGTGGTGGGGAGACAAGAGGGTAACCCAGGGTTACCAGGGTTAGGGGTAGGAGGGCCCAAGTTTCACAGGAAAAGGAGGAGCATTTCCCAGCATGTGAAGTGTCTTCACTTGCAGAACCACACATGCTCCATCCCTTTACTGAGGGTGGATGCTATAGGACCCCCACATAGTGGGCTTCCAAGGTCTAGAACATTCACCGTGCCCCTCACCAAACAGCTTATTAAGGATCAGAACTGAGTGGGCCTCTACACATCCACAGCCTCTAACAGGTTCCCTGTCTGATGGCAACAGCCTCCTCACTGACCTCCAGGTTTCAGCCTCAGACCCTCCAACTCACCCCCGAAACCGCAGGGCTGTTGGAGACACTCTGCTCCCCACCAGATCTTAGAAAAAAATCCAACCCCTTAACCTGGCCCCTCCTCCCCCACTAACACCCCACCCCCTTTGCCATTGCCTCCTTCCATGTTTCTCGGCACAGTCACACTAAACTTCTTTCCCCAGCAAATGTGTCATGTTCTTTGTCACCACTGGGGCTGGAATGCCCCAGAACAAAGGCCCAGCCAGCCAGCGCAGGACCAGAGAACAAGGAGATGGCCGGGCCTGGAGGATGCCCCAAGAGAAGGGTCAAGGCTGAGGACTGTGACTGCCTCCCCCATGGACCCCCAAAGGCACCCCTCCCCAGGGACCCCTCTCATTGTACCAGATGGTGCAGAGATGCTCCAGCCGCTTTTGCTGCAGGGCTTTCTGGTTCTTCAGCATGCTCTCTATCTCCTTCTTCACATCTGGAGGAGCCCGGATCCTCTCACTGGCCATGAACTCACTGGGTGTCCAGACACGTTGGCACCATGGAGAGGAGGAGCAGGGTGGGGGGGTGGGAAAGAGGGGATGAGGCCCATGGTAAGAACATTCACAATCTAAGCACCCTTACACCACTTCAGCCCCTCCCTCCCCATTGTAGGCCTCTGGGGCAACGATGAGAGGGGGGATCGAAGAGCCAGGGGGCCACCAGCGAGACTCTGGAGTGAAGAGCATGGGACCACTGGGCACAGATCCGGGTGTGGGTCCCGACTGTGGCCAGCCAGCTCTGTGACCTTGGGCAAGTCAGTCCCTTCCTCTGAATCTGTTTCCTCTTCTGTAACGGAGCTAATGAGAATACCTTCCACAGTAGGACCCAGTCAGCAAAGCCCTTAGCACCATGCCTGACTAACGGGAACTGCCCAGTAAATGCCAGCTCCTGCCATCACTGTGGATGATTACTGACATTTGTAACTTCCAGGCCCAGACCCAGACCAGTCACTTTCCATAGAGCACCTTGCTGATCATCACTGAAACCCTATCACTGGCGCATCATCTTGCCTGTCTGCATAAGGAGAGAAAGGCTCCGAAATGTTCAAGTGCTTGATCAAGGTCACAGGGAAAGTACAGGTGGAGCCAGGTCTTAGTACGCTTTTCTTTCACCCGGGGTGTCAGACTCCGGTGTTCTCCATCTGGAAATCCAGGTGTACAGATGGCCTCCCATCCCCAGACCCACAGCACAGACAGACAGACAGACATTCTTTGGCATCCTCAAACGTCTTGACCTGACAAGCAAAAGAAAGCCTTGTTTGTTGGCCAAAAGCTGCAGGATCCTTGTGTCGGTATTAACAGAAGTGCCACCTGGCAGAGGAAGCAGGGAGATGAGCCCTCTCTTCACCCCTGCTCCCATGGGGACCAAAGCCTGAGGGACCGCCATTCGTCTTGGCCCAGTAACACAGGGTTCTGAGTAACAGTCGAATGGAAATTGGGCAGATAATCAGACGGGTGTTTTCAAACAATTTGTACTGTGATAATTCAGAAAATGCTTATGCGATAACATTTATGAAGAAAATAAGACAGAAAGTGACATATACAGTATGGGTCTAAAGAAGCCTGGGAAGAAATACACCAAAATATCAGCTGTGCTTCTCACTGTGGTGAGAAATTAGTAATGATTTTTAATTTCTTTTTTATACTTTTATCTACTTTAACTTTTAACAAAGAAAAGAGCACATATTTTTACCCCCAGAAGAACGGGAGTGTTTTGGAGCGAGGACAGAAAGGAGGGTGAGGACCACCGGCTTGCTGGGCCGGCCTTCCAGGTGGGCTGGGGGGAGGCTGCGGGAAGTGTGGGCGGACACGGACCTGAAACTCTGCACCAGGACCTGCTTCTTGAGAACCTTCCAGGTGTCCACCAGGCCCTGCCAGCGGCGATGGCCCTCGAGCTCCTGCTGCAGCGTGGCCTCCATCAGGTTGACAAACAGCTGGGCGATGGCCCTCCGGTTGCCCAGGAGGGCCTGGTTTATGACCTGTGGTACAGGTGGGCAGGCTCTACATGAGGTGGGGGCGCTCCAAGGTCAGAACAAGGTTCAGTTGGAGACGGACAGGGGGAGGCTGCAGAGGGGCCAGGTGAGGTGCCGACAGAGGCCCTGGGGCCCAGTGGGCCTGAGTAGGGCAGTGGCAGCATCTGAGGGGCACTGAGGAGTCACTGGGCACTCACGGAAGTTGCCTGGGGCTGAACAGCCGTGGACTGTAACAGGGGTCTTTCCTGAAGACTCACCTATGAACCTTGACTTAAGCATGTGCCTTCAACCCAGCCCCAAGACCGTATCAGATTGTTAAAGAAGCTGATTTTAGCTCACTGGAGATACGTACTCCAGTGGGTTCTTAGTGTTTAGCTGTTTTCTTTCCTTTTCTTTAAATGAATTTGTTCCAAAAGCAGAGTGCTCATGCCATCAGGGACCAGTCATCTACGGTTGTGATGAGAACGAAGACCCAATTACCAAATGAGACCAGGGCTAGAACATTCTTCTGCAGTCCTCCCAGTGATCCTCACCGGGCATCCTTGGCATGGCAGTGGGGACAATTCTTCATGGTGTGGTACTGTTCTGCTTTTAGTAGCCTGCCCCCTTCAATGAGAGCAGTCTCTCCCATGCCCCCAGGGAGTGGAACAGCCAAATGTCTCCAGAATTCCCCAAAGCTCTCGGGGCACCGCCCTGGAGCAAGGGTGGGAACCTGCCAAGCTCAGGCGGTAGACATTCCAGTAACAATTTTCGCTGGAACCTGAGGTTTATTGCTGGCTCTACTTCCTAGCTGGTGGTGGGGGGGAGAGGGGGACTGGCAGGTATTTCCTAAACCTCCAATTCTTCAGCCATAAGGCGAAGATAATGCTACTGGCAGCACAGGGATTCTGCGAAATTAAATGAGATAAATGCACATAGAGGAAGTAGCAAGCGCCTGTTGTTGTAATGAGTAAAATAAGCATATGGACGCCAGACATTGAAACATCCCCGGGATACTGCTCTGACCCCACCTAAGGGATCAAATGGATAAAAGTTAGGAACTCTTGCTTCTTTCAAATGACAGTGGCTACTGCTGAGACCTCTTTTGTCACCCCCTCCCCCCAACGGGTACTGGTTTAAGTATCGTTACCCCTGTTTTATGGGCAGGGAGTTCCAAGTGCAGGAGCGGAGTTAGTTTGGGAGCTTGTGTGTCTGGGCAGTGGAGAGGGAGGTCTGTGCTCACTCCCTGTCTGTGCTTCATCCAGGACTCCAAGATGTGGACCCGAACAGGAGCCCATCTGTGATTCTGAGTGCTGGGTTCCTTTCACCCCGTGTAGTGCCGGGAGGCCTCCGCAAGCCCGGCTTTCTGCACAGGCCCTAGAAGCCCACGCAAGCAAAATGTGCTTCTGAGTAGCCAAAGGAAGCAACAACATGGATGGGCCTAGAGGGTATAATGCGAAGTGAAATAAGTGAGACAAAGAAAGACAAATATCGTATGATTTCACTCATCTGTTGAATTTAAGAGACAAACAAAGAAAAAAAAGAGACAAACAAAAAACCAGACTCTTAACTGCAGACAACTGATGGTTGCCAGAGGGGAGGGGGGTGGGGGGATGGGTGAAACAGGTGAAAGGGATTAAGGGTACACATGTCATGATGAGCACCGAGTAATGCACAGAATTGTTGAATCGCTGTACTGTGCACCTGAAACTAATATAACACTGCATGTTAATTATATTTGAAGAAAATACATACACACACAAACATCCATACATAGTGTCTTTTCACATGGCAGAGGAGTCGGGCTTAACTCTGACTTTGGAAATATTATGAGCAACCTTGAATTTCTTGTTTTCTACACCCAAAGAAAGCAGCTGGGCGAGGGTGGGGTGTGGACAGGGAAGCAGTGGGGACAGAGACCGGAGACAGGCCTGGTTCGGCACTAGACGCTGATGGCCAACAAGAAGGCAGACAAGCACCACTAGGAAAACAAACGGAGCAGGCTGGGGTCACCTGTGAGGGCACAAACCACTCTGAGACCAGGACAGCTCCACCATCCAGCACCTATTGCATTGCACATGGTGGCTGAGACACGGCCCAGTAGGTGCTCGTAAAACCGTCAGTGCTGAAACCAGTGCTGCTGTGTTAGGTAATCGGGATTAAGACAGCAGGGATGTAGGACACGCACTTTAGAGAGACTTCTACTGAAAATACTTAACAAAAACTCTGGTTCTGAACCCAAGCGACCAACCCGAGTTAGTTGGAAATGTGACACATGAGAAGCCCATCGGTCCTGAGACACCAGGTTCTGGGGCATCCTCAGGTCCCGCCCCTTCTGTGGGCTGATCCCCTGCACATGAAAACCACTCACCATGGCTTCCTTATTTATCAGCGTGTACACGTCAGGCTGCATGAGATAGGAAGTTTTCTCTATGATTTCCACATATTTCTTCAACACGCTTCTGAGCTAGAAACAACAAGGTGTCATTGTTAATGACTTTCTTTTCCTGGAGACCTGCAAGCAAGGAGACGATGCCTCACAAACCCCACAGGTGAAAATCACCAAGAGCCCATTCGCAGGCCAACTCACTTTATCTGCCCGAGAGAACTCGGTCGAGGTCAGTGTCTCATCCAGCTCCTTAATCCCCTGCTTCTGGAACTGGAACTTCTCAGCCACCTGATCCCACAGCTCCATCAGGGTCTATACCAAGAAGCTGGGGTCAGGCTGGGAGGACAGATGGCAGGGAGGGAAGGAGTGGGACCCTGGTGGGGCAAGCCCAGCGACAGGGAAGCCCTACTTGGATGGTGTAGTCTTCGAGGTTGATATCGCTTTCCACCTTTTTGAAGAGTTGGTCGATTTCCTCATCAGACGCCGCCAGCTTTTTTAAAAGAAGTGCTCCTGGCTCTAAGATGAGAGGTTCCATTTCCTACAACAGGCCAGTAGGGCAATGCCTGTGGTCTCAACACCACCAGGGCAGGGGGAGCCCGTCCCTTTCCCCAATTCTCTGCCCTGTGGTGGGAAAGTGCTAGCTGTGGTCCTGCCTCAAAACTAATAATCATTACCTAGACCTAAGGAGCTAGGATTTACTATTCACAGCCAGAGCACAAGGGCAGGCACCATTTATCTGGGCATGTGCCATGTGCTGGACACTCTGCTCTAGGCTAAGCCCTTGTCCTCAGACTCACTTGGTCCTCACCACAGCCTGTGAAGTAGGTACTGACATCAGGCGTGGCCCATGGTTGGAGCTCAACAAACATCCATTAAAGAAGTGGCCAGTGAAAGGATTCCAAGTTTACTTCAGATAAGGAAACTGAGGCTCAGTTATGTTGTATGACCAAAGCCACAGAGTCATGGACAAAAGTAGGGCTCATATACAGTTGGGACAGATGAGTAAAGCAACGACTGGCTGGGGGAGCTTCTTGGTGCTTTGGGTACAGAGCCAGCTGCATGAATCCAAGGGAATGACAGAAGTCAGAGAAGACATGGGGAGAGAGTGGTGAGTGCAGTCCAGGGCTCAGAGAAGAAGGGCAAAGAAGGGCCTCATTTAGGGAATATTCTGGGGACCAGGGTGGTTAGAGATGGAATGTCTCTGGAGAGGAACAGAGAGCCAAGTGAGGGTGGTACCAAAAGGCCAGATAGCATGAGGGGTGGGAAGCCAGAGGGCCAGGCCCTTTGGGCCCTCATTAGTAGGACTGCGTAGGGAGATCATGGGCTGGGCTTTGGCATCAGCCCTGGAGTCCAGTTCCCAGCTGGCCCCTTATGTGCCAAATCAGGCAAGACTTTGCGAGCCTAAACTGTAAAGTGGGAGAAACAGTGGTAGCCGACTTAGAGAGCTGTGCTCATAACGAGCACTCATCACGAGCCACTCAAGCTGGCTACTCTGATTTCATCCACACCACTGGTGAGCCACTCAGGGCCTCTGAGCTGGGCGGGAAGGGAGGGTGGGTGCAGTGACAAGCCTGCCTTGAGAATGGCCCCAGAACAGAAGGGGAGAGAGGGAGGAGTCTTACCATCCCAATCTGAGCAATCTCCTCCTTAAAACTCCCCAGAGCACTCTCGTAGCCCTGCCTCTTGGAGTCTCTGTCCAGGGTGGTTGTGCTGATCCTCTCTGGAACTGGGGGAGAACAACAGAGGTGAGGAGGCTGCCCTCAGAGCGCCAAAGCAAGGGGAGGGCTCCCAGGAAAAGGCAGCAAGGCAGAAAGTGCCTTGGTTCAGGAGATGGACCCCCAAACCAGGCCACAGTGTCAGAGGCTTAAGGAAAAAGAGAAAAAACAAAGGTGATCTGTAAGTGCTATAAGGAATGAAGTCTCACATACACAGTTAAATGCCAGAAAAAGTTTCCAAATGGTAGGTACAGAATGGGACCATTTATGTTTTTTTTTTTAAAGTTAATAGAAGCAAATACATATACAGATAAGAATAACCAACACTTACATAGCACTTATTATGCACCAGGCATCGTTCTAACTCAATTACCACTCCTGAAGAGGCCAAGAGGCAGGTTCTATTTTTTCGGCCCCATTTTACAAGTGAGGACACTCAGGCATGGGGGTTAAAGAACAAACACAGCAGTGGCTGAGCAGGGGTTTGGACATGAGCCATCTGCTCTAGAGTCTGCATTCCCGTCCTGTGCTCTGCGGTCCCCTGAATCTGGACACCATGTGATTTCATGGTGGGGAACATTCTTGGGAAGAGAAGCAGTGCTATCACGAAGGGAGAGTTTTTCCTTTCTGTTTATCTCCTTCCTTTGCTTTTCCACAGTGAGCCTGACTGGCTCAGTGGTAGATAGCACATGTGACTCCCAATCTCAGGGTTGTAAGTTCAAACCCCATGTTGGGTGCAGAGATTACTTACGGTGAGCATGTATCTTTTTTTTTTTTTTTTAATCGTAAAGGAAAAGAACCTTCCTCTATAGTATGAAGGAAGACAATGCAGATTGAAATGCTCTTGTGAGGGGCGCCTGGGTGGCGCAGTCGGTTAAGCGTCCGACTTCAGCCAGGTCACGATCTCGCGGTCCGTGAGTTCGAGCCCCGCGTCAGGCTCTGGGCTGATGGCTCAGAGCCTGGGGCCTGTTTCCGATTCTGTGTCTCCCTCTCTCTCTGCCCCTCCCCCGTTCATGCTCTGTCTCTCTCTGTCCCAAAAATAAATAAACGTTGAAAAAAAAAAAAATTAAAAAAAAAAAAAAATGAAATGCTCTTGTGAAATTGCAATAAAGCAAGGAATATCCTTTACCAACTGACTTTCATCAGTAAATGCTGACTGCACAGAGCCCTCTGCTCCCTCCCCAGCTCCCTGCACTGAGGAGAAGGTCCAGAGGAGCAGGCTCAAGGGAGGAGCCAAGGGGAGAAAGCCAGCCCTGCCCTCATAGCTGAACAGAGACTCACCTATGGTGTCCATGAGGCCCCGGACCTCTCTGGCTTCAATGATGCTCTCACTTTCTTCAGCTTTTTTCTTCTTGATTATTTCCTTTTCCCTGAGGTACAAGTAGAGGAAACAATAACTCCCAGCCCCCTCCCCTACCCCAGGGCAGCTCTGGCACAGAAGGGAGTCTTCAGAGAGACCTCACATATTGGTGATAAGGCCCACCCCATTCCAGAGAGCCCCGAGGCTATGCCAGACTCCCAACAGACGCTGCCTGGGTATCTGCTGCCAGTAGGCACCATGGTCCCTAGACAAGAAATCAGGGTCTGCTTCTGTTCTGGCTGCAAACCAAGTGTGGGTAGTAGGCAACAGCCATTTCCACATGGGGAAACTGAGGACAGTAGGGCATGATCAGCCTGGGAAAGCCAGGCCAGTGCTGAGTATTCAGGATTTGCTCCTTCAGCAACTCATCATCCTATGAGGCAGTCACAATAACCCCCTTGACAGGGATGAGGGGAGGGCGCTTAGAGAAGTGATTATACAAAGCAGAGCTGAGACTCCCTGACCCACGTGTGTCATGCCAAGGTCCATGGTCCTTGGGGTTTAGGTGTGGGAGGAGAAAGCTGAGACCCCAAAACAAGCTATCTCAGCAGGGAGGACCAGGGTGAGTGAGAATGACCTTAGCTTTGGAATAAAAATCTCTGAACGCACTGTCCATAGGACAAGCACCACAGAAATGCAACAGGTCTCAATGACACCTGCCATTCCTCCAGGCCTCCACATGTGCAGCGCTTTCTAGTCATTTCTCATCCAATCCTCGCTGCACACCTACCAGCAAGGAAGACTGCAGGGCCTAGACTGACCCTCCAGAGGTGGGTCTTTCAGTCTTGTCAATCAGGTGCCCGTGGACTAAGGTGGTTCTTTGGGAACCTGGGTGCTCTGACTACTGAGCTAATGGCTCTGGCTCCTCAGGCACTTGACCCGAGGACTTGGGTCTACACTAGTGCTGATCTATCCCTACCTTGGGCTCCTCTTCTGCTCACCCGGAGGCCCTGCCCTGGGTGAATGAATACACAGGTTCACTGGCTTTGGCTGGCTGAACTTTCAAGAAGGGAACAAGGGACTTCAGAGAGACGCCAATGCTGAGTTAGTGACCCCAGTCATTTTGAGGGTGGCAGAGCCTGGCAGGTTACAAACACATCTTTCTCCCTGTCACAGGCCAGAGGAAGTTGTCGTCTAGGTCTACGTCCAGGGC
Source organism: Puma concolor (assembly GCF_028749965.1). Lineage (NCBI taxonomy): Eukaryota > Metazoa > Chordata > Mammalia > Carnivora > Felidae > Puma > Puma concolor. Next base: position 60,547,991 of record NC_141679.1, on the reverse strand, counting down.
AGAGCTGACTTTGTCTCGGGAAGCCAGCACAGCACAATGCCAGCACCCTCTATGGAAAATGCCTTTCCTAAAATGCTGTCCTGTGGATGCTAAGAGCTCCTGATGGATGCTATATCTAGTTATTGGGATAATGGGTGACCTTAGGCTAAACTCTGGGGAAGGGGGGACCCTTAGGAGCGATAGGTAACTCGCAAGTCAGCTGAGAGGGGACTTAGACCCTTATAGGAGCCAAAGTCACAGCCAGGGGCAGCATCAACAGGCCCCAGACGTCTGTGCTTCAATCCCCACACTGGGCATCAGGCACATGGGCTAGAGAACACTGACCTCCAGTCTGGGCTTGGTGGCCAGTGGGTTTGCCCATCTGTAGGTAGTTAAGGGTGCTGAGGGTCAGAAGCCTCAGGGGAGATTTCTCTGGGAAGAGTCAAAGGTCAGGTCATCTCTGCCCCAAAGCAGGTGAAAGAGAAAACAAAGACAGGTAGAGAGAGACGGACTTCCCCTGCCGAGTCCCAGAGGGGACTGCGGCTTGCTCAGAGCTTGAAGAGCAAAGGGAAGATCAGCTCCAGGCGCCCCAAGCTCCCCGGTGAGGAAGATATTGCCCTCCTTTTCCTTTTCTTTCCTTTCGCCCTGCTTGAGGAGTCTGAGCTCAGGGAGTTGAAATGGCATACTCAGGAATCTCAAATTTCAGTCCTGATCTCCCTGCTCCTAGACCATATGCGCCCATCTCAGGGAATGGCGCCTGCTCTGTCCACCCAAGCACTCGTGCTACAGACCTCGGGCTCTCGGCCTCCCCTCCCTCCAGTCCACCACCTAGTCTGAGGGGTTCTGCCTCTAAAATACACCGGAAATATCCTACTCTCCCTCTTGTAGCCCCACCAGGCTTAGAGGGACAGCAGCAGCCTCCTCCCTGGCCTCCCGGCCTCTTCTTGCCACTCCCTACATTCTGCACACAACAGCCGAAAGGCCTTAAAAAGGCAAATCAGCTGCTCACTTCAGTAGTCCAAAATCCCGACTGTGGTCTTGCAAGCCTATCCCAGCCTCATCTACCGCCCCTCCCCTCCAGGCCCACTAACTTCTTCACCTTCCAGAGCGGACCAAACCCTCCCTGCCTCCGCGCCTTGCCCCATGCAGCTATTCCCTCGTCCTCTGGTCTCCGCTGAGGCCCCTCCTCAGGGGCTTTCCTGACCCCTGTGCTACCACTGTCCTCTGGGTCAGAGCCTTCCCACCTTTAGGGGCACTTGCCTATTTATTTATTATCAAGGCCTCAAGTGCCCGGAGAGTGGGATCCCCAGACCCAGTACCTGGTCCTAGGCACTCAATCAATAATTACTGAGAGGGGAGGAAGAGGAAGAGAGGGAGAAGCAAACAGTGGAGCAAAGTAGGTGCTATTACCTCTCTCTCTCAGAGGAGATACTGGGACTTCATTCCTAAATGGCACTCATCTTGTGTGAGGGCTTTCTGAGTCTCTGAAGACTCTGGCACACCCCCCCCCCCCCCGGGTGGGGAGGTACAGTGTGGACCACAGGACCCACCTGTAGAGAACAGGATTTTCCGTGACCCAGTCATTGGGTAGGCTGTGCGCCCACTTCCGCTGCCGAGGACACATCATCTCCCCTTCAGGAATATCCATCTTCTTCATCAAGGGTTTCCTGCCATTCTTTGGGGTCATGGAACTCTCCACAGCGCGCTTCCTGGTGGCTGCCAGAGAGCGGACCAGCTGCACCTGAATGCACAAAAGATCCGGTGGGGGGTCGGGACTGCAGACTCCTCAGCACCCAGGGCTCACTCTGCAGTCTTAGAAGGACACGTGAGAACTTGCCAGCAGGAAGGCACTTTACAGGGAGGCCTTCAACCCTAGGGTACATTCCATGCAAGTACCCCCCAGAAGACATTCAGCCATCTAGAAGGGTATCTGTTAAGAAATTTAGTGAGGACCAAGATGCTTATCCTAGCATCTTTTATAATCACAAGGAATGAGAAAAACGGGGCTGTCCGATAGCAGGGGACTGGTCGAGTAAACTTCTTATGTCCCTCCAGTATAATGCTAGGCATTTATTAAGAATGAGACTTACAAAGGACTATTTATGACATAGGGAAATGCTTACGATATGATATACCATAAAACATATTAATTAAAAGCGCAACTTAAAAAAATTATAACCCAAACTATACAGTATGATCTCAAAATTTTAAACTCATAGAAAAATGACCAGGAGAAAGTGTGCCAAATGTTAAGAATGGTGTGCTGCCTCCAGGCAGCAGGATCATGTGAGTAATTTGTTTCTTTGGCCTCCTTATACTTTTATAATTTCCAAGCCTCCTACATAGAGCGTTATTTAGGGCTCAAAGTAGGAATGAAAATTCCTTTTAAATAAGCAGTACAGAACGTCAAAGGGAAGGTTCGAGTTTGTGTATTTAAGATACTGTTCTTGTCTGTGCAGTTTTGTACAGACAAGTTTTTTATAGGCAAGGCAATTCCAGCAACCTATTTGGCTGTCAAGAGAGTGTTACTTTAATACACTATGGGAAGTCCTGGATTAACAACTGGGCAGCCTCTAAACATCTTGAAGTTGCATTAATGCCCCTTGACATGCAAAAGGTCTGTGCAATACTGTTAACAGGGAGGAAGCAGGTTTCAAAACACTGTTATAGAATCAAACCCAGGTTTTAAAAAGAAAAATTAGAAACGCTTTGGTGCATAGGAAAAGGTCCCAAGACACCCACTGGTTAATTTTGGCGATTTCTGAATAATTTAACTTTTAATTTAACTAAAACTTTAATGTACATTTTTTAATTTTCAAGAATAGACATTCTAATATTGTATTCCTACACTTTAAGAACCAATAAGAATTATTTTTTAAATCAAAACAATTTCAAAGCCCTTATTTCATTGGGTTCCCGGACAAAGAAGCCTTCAGAGGGAGGGAGGTTTGGGGTGCAGAGGGAAGAGGGCACAGAGGGACACAAGGGACACACCTACCTCAGCCTCGAAGATCTGCTGGTAGACCTTCCCGCTGGGAACCTGGGTCACCTTCCCCACTGAGGACATCTTGGCCGCTGGCTGAACGGGGCGCCCCTGTTAGGAATTCAATGTCCGGGAATCATGTCTGAGGTTTGGAAACCGAAGCCCCAACCTCCAGGACAAGTCCTCCGCCTAGGACCTGCGCCCCCCCCCCCCAGCCCCCCCGCGGGCCCCACCCCCTCCCGCAGGCAACCAGGCTGGGGCAGGACCCACCCCACTGCTCTGAGAAAAAGCAAGCCCCGCCCCCCCTCCCTCAAGCCTCAGGGGTTTCATTTTAAGCAAAAAGTAAGGAGTGGCAAAGAAGCAAAAAGGAGACAAACCTCCGGCAAGAACCGAACTCCCGGAGAAGGCTGGCTCTTCCAGCCACGCAGTGTGCAAATCCAGAGGACTTTGGTGGGGCAGAATAATAAATCGTTATTGTTTTGTGCTTCACTCTCCCAAGCTCTCCTGGGAAAAGTGCTCAAGGTGTCATCTTGGATTTCAACCTGGCCTTGACCCCCCCAAACTGGAGCTGAACAAAGTTGAAGGATCCCTGACTCCCTCCTTCCCCCACTCCCCGCCAAAAGTGGACAAAGAGAGGCGGAAGTGGAGGGAAGGAGCAGCCTGACTCTGGCCGTGCTAATTAGGCACCTATTGTATGCTGAGAAGACCCAGCAGGCTCCTCTCACGCCACCAGCCCGCCAGCCTACCGAGGAGCGCGGTGCAGTCCCCGGCCATCCCCTCTGAACCCGGCCAATGGAGGGAGGCTGGCGCCCCACCTGCAGAAGGCACCACTAGCCAGGGCCAGTCCAGCCTCAACTGCAGCTGGACGCACTCGGTCTCCAAGGCAACGCAGAGGGGCGGGAGCCCCGCTGGCCCCGCCCTCACTTCCTTTCCGAGGAGTGAGTGGATGATGGCCCGCAGCCGCCGGAGCGCCCCACCGGGAGTGGGGAAACTGTTAGGAAGTATTCCCTCCAAGCCCATTTCTCCTCACAGCAAGGGGGCGCCCCGGCGCTGTCAGGAGCGTCCAGAGCAGTACACTGAATGTTCTGAAAACTGTAGGAGACCTGAGATGTAATTCCTAGCCACGGCAGTCAAGAAAATCCACCCTGTCTTCTTTACTTGATTAAAACCAACTTCTGCTGGCAAGCAGCACAGTGCTTGGCTGTAAGATGCAGAAAGCCTCTCTAAATAAGGCCAGCTCTTTCTCAGATTACGAGATTGAAGGGCTCAGAATTCAGGCATCAGGCTTGTATGGCATTACAATGAAAAGACTAATTTCTAGGACTCTTGAGTTCCATTCATCCTCCCACCACTGCCACATAACCCTGCTAAAATATGGCTCTGACCTACCCTCTCTCCTGCTCAAAAGTCCCTCATCAACTCTGCAGCCCCTGCAAAATCCAACTCAGTCTTAGATGACCACAGAGCACCCCCCCCCCAAAATCTGGTTCCCACCCTGACTCTCCCTGCTTAAGCAAACTCTCCACTCCTCCTGCATATGCCTCTGCCCCCCTGCCCTTCCTCATCCTGCTCTTCTGCTGGGATCCTTCTCTTTCCAAAATCCCAGACCCAGCCAGCCTTCCACTATCAGTAACAATTATCCCAACCACTCATTTGCCTCAGCCCCTATAACCTCTCCTCTCTCTGGATGTTGATTGCAGTCAAATACAGGAGTTCAGGACCTCTAGAGTAGGCGTTTCCTGAAGGGCAGGTACACCTTATTAATTTTGACTTAGCGGCAGTTGCTCTTAGCACAGTGTCTTGCACATGATTCAGACACAATGAATGCTCCCTGGGTAAACGCATGAATACCTAGAATGTCCTCATCTGACACTCCTAGAGTTTGTCTCTTTCCCACACACCCAGCCATAGTCCTATGTGGCCAGACCTGAAAATACTTGTGGTTGACAGTGAACCTGGCTTGAGGGTTTCCTATGTTTTGTGAGGTACTCAACTCCCCCAGAAAAATCCCTCTCCTCGGCAGGGATCTCTGTTCCAATTGCTAGTAAATGCTCCCTATGACAACTTCCTAGAACAAGTGATCATTCCATCCAGACTAGCTTCAGAAGTTAATTAACAGTGAATAGAGAACACTTTCATTCCCCTTCTTTGGTCATGGATTTTATTACCAAAGTGAAATATTGTAAAAAAGATTGGACTAATTTTAACTGGAAAAAGAGAAACTGTAGGTAACCAAGGGAAGAGGTAAAAAAAAAAAAATGTGCAGGAATTATTTGCAGTCATTCATACCACTGTTTATGCTATGCTGGCTTGAACCTTATACACCAGAAACAGTGCTTTCCCCATCCAGATGTTTTCTGGTTCTAGTGTCTAGCACATCTATAATCAGGGGTTCTTTTTTTTCTAGATATTTGGATACAAATATGTAGGTATGGATATATCATGTGTCATGTTTTGTTCTGAGTAAGCAACACACTTATTGTATAAAGTAGGAAAAAAATTCCATGGAGAACATAAAAATAACCCATGGTCTTACCACTGAGAATTTGCCTCCCTTAGCTCCTGAGTCTGGGCCTTTGTGTTTGAGTTTGGATCAAACAGGGGAATTTGTGTTTGGCTTTTGGATGGCATTTGCATTGCCCTCCCAACTCTGCAATGTGATAACCAGCTAGAGATCATCTGGTTAGTCCCTCTCACGTTAGAGGTGGGCTGGAGGTGAGAGACAGGGAATGGTCTTTAGTGGAGTCCTTAGTGGAGCCAAGCCTTTAGACTCTTTTTCTGCACCTCACCATCATATCTTCCCCCTCAGTCTTCATCTAGAAAATGTCTCTTGACTAGAGTCTCATCCTTTTCCTTCCTCTTCCACTGGTCACTGTCTATCTTCTCCACAGTCCATAGAACGGAGACCAGTAAGGACCGACAAGAGCTAATATTTATTGAGAGGATTTAATCCCCTCATAACTATGCTCAGGGTAGCATAATAAGCCTATTTTCCACATGAAGGAACTGAAGCTCAGACTTAGTAACTTGGCCAAGATCTCCAAGATAGGCAGGGGTTAGATCCAGGATATGAATCAAGTTCATGCAATTCCAAAATCTTGAACCAAACACTATGCCATCTGGCCTTGCTACCAAATGGGAAAAAAAATTCTGGATCAAACTGATTGGATCTGTGTGTTGAAGCATAGCATACATACCAAAGAGTATGGAAATCATAAGTGTATACAGCTTAATAAATTACCCAAAGGGAACACACTTGGTAACCAGTACCCCCAAGAAATAGAACATTACCAACTCTCCAGGAGCCTCCCTCATGTACTCACCCCAAGTCACTGCCCTCTTTTCCCCAAGGATAACACATATTTTAACTTCTGAATTAGTTTTGCTTGTTTTTGAACTTTATCTAAATGGAATCATACAGAATATACTCCTTTATGTCAGACTTCTTTCATTATGTTTGTAAAGTTCCAAACATTTTTTAATGTGGCTGTGAGTTCATTTTGATCTCTGTATAGCATCCCATTATTTTAAAATGCCCCATTTTATTTATCCTTTCTCTTATAGATGCACATTTGGGTTGTTTCCAGTTACAAAATTACCAAATAATGCTGCTCTGACCATTCTTTTGTATGGTGAACATATGCAGGCATTTCTACTGGGTATTTACCTAAGAGTGGAAATTTGGGGTCATATAGAGTATGCATAAGTCCGTCTTTTTTTATTAAGTTTATTTATTTTGAGAGAGAAAGAGAGAGAAAGCACAAGTGGGGGAGAGGCAGAGAGAGATGAGACAGTGAGAATCCCAAGCAGGTTCTGCACCAGCCCAATGCAGAGCCCAATGCAGCACAGAGCCCAATGCAGGGCTTGAGCCCACGAACTGTGAGATCATGACCTGAGCCGAAGGCAGGCACTTAACCAACTGAGCCACCCAGGCGTCCTTGTGTAAGTCCATCTTTAGCAGATACTACAAAAGAGTTTTTGAAAGTGGTTGTATGCGTTTACACCATGGCAACATATGAGAGTTCCAGTTGTTCACGTCCTCATCAACATTTGGCGTTGTTAGCCTACCTGGGGGGCTCAGTCAGTCAAGCGTCCGACTTCAGCTCAGGTCATGTTCTCATGGTTCATGGGTTTGAGCCCCACATGGGGCTCTGTGCTGACAGCTCGGAGCCTGGAGCCTGCTTCAGATTCTGTCTCCCTCTCTCTCTACCCCTCCCCCCCACCCTCAGAAATAAATACACATTAAAGAAAACATTGGCATTGTTAACATTTTTTATTGTAGCCATTTTGGTGTATGTGTAGTGGTGTTTCATTGTGGTTTTAATTTGCATTTTCCTGATGAGTAATGAGGTTGTATAATCTTTTATATACTTTTTGGCCATTTGGTTATCTTTCTGTGAAATATCTGGTCAAATCTTTTGCCCATTATTTTTTCTGTGGATTGTCTCTCTTATTAATTGATGTGAGTTAGTTACATATCTTATCTGATGCTTTTTTCCAGATAAACATATGACAAGTGTTTATTCCCATTCTGTTCTTGCCTTCTTACTCTCTTTTGACAAAGAGAAGTTCTTAATATTAATAAGGTCCAATTTATTAATTTTTGCCTTTATACTTAGTGTACTTTATGTCCTAAGAAACCTGTGCTTGCCCCAAGGTCATGAAAATATTCCCCTATATTATCTACTACAAATGTTGCTGTTTTAAACTTACACATTTAGCGGTGCCTGGTTGGCTCAGTCAGTTAAGCGTCAGACTTTGGCTCAGGTCATGATCTTGTGGTTCATGAGTTCGGGCCCCCCATCTGGCTCTCTGCTGACAGCTCAGAGCCTGGAGCCTGTTTTGGATTCTGTGTCACCCTCGCTCCCTGCCTCTCCCCCACTTGCGCTCTCTCTCTCAAAAATAAATATTTAAATTAAAAAAAAAAAAAACTTACACATTTAGATTTAAAACCCACCTGGAATTGATTTTGTTTATGATGGAAGGTAAGAATCAAGATTCATTGTGTTCCCATATGGGTAACCAGTGACCCTGGGCCATTTACTGAGAAGACTATCTTCCGCCCATTGTTCTGCGTGCCTCTTTTGTTATATACAAAGTGTTCATATATATGGGTCTCAGTTGGACTCTGTCTGTTGCTCCTTCTGTCTGTCCTCGCACTATTATAGCTCACTGCCCTGATTACTGTTGCTTTATCCTAAGGCTTACCATCTGGTAGCGTAAGCCCTCCAAGTTTGTTCTTCTTTACGATTGTCTTGACTATTCTTGGCCACTTTTATTTCTATGGAAATTTTGAAATCATGTAGTTAATGTCCACCAGATATCTGCTGACATACTTTATTGTGATTGTATGAATCCATAGATCAGTTTGGGGAGTAGCGACATCTTAACAATACATAGAAAAACAAGCAAACAAACACACCAGGCCAAAAACACCACCAAACCAACAAAAAAAAAAAAAAAAAAAAAAAAAAAAATCCTAACAAAAGAAGAGAGAAATGATAAACTGGGAATAACTATCTGCAATTCGTATTACAAAGGGGCTCACATCCCTAATACCTAAAGAGTTCCTAGAAATTGATAAGAGAAATAACAGACACACAGTGGAAAATGTGGCAAAAGACATGAAGCCACAGTTTATAGAAAAAGAAACATAAATAGCCTTCACTATATGAAAATGAGCTCAGGCTCAGTCATAATGTGACAAAATTGTGAAAAATTTGACAAATACATTCTAAAGCTGAAGGGGAAAAAATAGAAAAGGAATTCTTGCCTCTCCAGGCTCTTCAGGCCCACCAGGTCCAACACCCTGTGGACCGACCTGACTATACTGGGAGCACCCACAGGGCTCCAGAGGACTCAGGGTGCTCAGAGGTGGCAGGCAGGTATACAAAGAACTCACCTGAGCAGAGCCGTGGGTCCAGTGAGCATGGTGTGCAGGGAGGCGGGAATGCCAGATCCTCAGGAGCTTCTGCTCACTGTATGCCATTTGCCCGCTGAAGAAGACGTGGGGAGAAGTTTCCAGGTGGGTAGCCCTCTCTCCATAGGAGCAGGGTGGGTGAGGAATCTCCCAGAGGACTGGCATTGCCCCCTCTTTCAGCTGGGACCTTTTGGGAGGCAGCAAACCTCAGGGACAGGGATTGAGCTGGGGGTGGGGCCTCTAAGCCTCCCTAGAAACTTAGGCCACCAGTTCTGTTTTGGGTCTCTTCAATGTCAGAGATTGGGTTGAGCCAAATTGGAGATTTTTGAGTGCTTACTTTGTAGCAACAAATTGTATGTCCAGTTGGAACCCAAACTGGTCAAAATAATGCTGCTTAGAAGAACTGAGAATGGAGACCCCAGGTGACCACCATGAAGGCTCCCCTCCCCAGGCCCATGGAGCCCTTTGAGCTCAGAGGATCCCAGTGGAAATGCTCATGCAGACAGTTTTGATCTTCTGGGTTCTCAAATAAAAAGTATTTATGCTCACACCCTTCCCATCAATCCCTCAAATTTTCCTTCCTTCTTTTCCTTCTCCTCCCCTCAGGAAGAGCTCCTGAAAATTTCAAAAACTTTGTAGCAAGACAACTCATTGAGCAGGGAGGCTACTTATCAAGGTAGAGTGGAGGCTGGAAGTCTGGAAAGAAGGAAGGGGTGAGTGGGGGGAGGGCTACCGGACAGGGTGTGGTTTTATTTCTCACTTAAAATCTTTGAAAAATTCCAGTCTTGTTTACATTAACAGAAAGAAGGATCTGTTTGGTCCATGAGCAGGTGAGGAACACTTTGCAGGGCAGACGGCCCTGGTCATAGGATACAGTGGTGGCAGCTGGGCTGTTCCACGAGGGGGTGCTGAGCTGGCAGAATTAGCAGGTGTCTGGCTTCCATGGGGTCCATCCTGCTGGCACTTAGCTTCCTCCAGGCTGTTGGGGATCAGTGGGGGTTTCTTTCTTCCCTAAATAAGCCCGGCCTGTCCTCAGGAAGCCAGGGCCCTGCTGCTCCTCCAGTACTCACTCCATCTCCAAGAGGAGGGCACCCTGCCTGCACCAGGGTGGGTGCTGCAGGGGAATCCCATGGGCCAGGTGGACAAATAGACGCCTAGCCTTGGGTGCAAACGGCTGGGCCAGGGACAGATATGTGTGCCTTCTGTGACTTCCTACTTTGCCCCTCAGGCATCAGTGCTAATCAGTCACAGTCAGGAGACTCATCTGGGTGTCTAGTTGGCCATGCCATATGTCCCAGATACCTCATAAGAGCTTGGGGGAACTAATGGATTCTTAGAGGATCCTTCCTGAATGGAAGTCAGAAGCTTCAAAAAGAGGAAACAAGGTGTTACCACCCCGTGCCCCGATTGCTCCCTACTCTGTCAGTCAGAGATGGTACCTCAGCAGTCCCCTTCTGAGTGGATGAAGAACACTGCTGTGGAGACGAATGTCCTGAGGGGTACCTTGGGGGAGGTGAAGCTTTGGCCTGGCCTTGGGCCCAGCCTGGGTGGTAGAGACTCCAGTGGGCTGGAGCAGGCAGGGGCTACTCAGCCAAGTCCCCAAGACCCCTGTCCCTCTTCATCCATGGCTTGGCTGGGCTGGGGGCCTGGACACACATTGAGAGCCCAGAGGACAGGACTTGGTCAGCGGTGGGGCTGGGTTGGGGTAAAGGCAGCTCTAGGGCAGGACCTCTGGCTGGAAATGGGAGCTGCCTCTCTGTAGGCCTCTGAGAAAATCACTGCCCCTCTTCGGGCCTCTGTCTCCTCATCTGGAAAATGGAGGGTGATGATCCCGTGGTGCAGGCCTCACAGGGTGGTGATAAGGTTGAAGGGAGGAAAGGAATGTGTTGGAGGTGTGAGAGGAGAATAATAATGATGACAGTAACATGATATTGAGTCCTCTGGAGACCCTGTGAGGTAGGTGGAGTTCTCGCATTCTTCAGATGAGGAAACAGACTCAGGGAGGCCAGGCCACAGGCCCAAGGCCACGTATCGGGCGAGTACTGGAGCTAGGATTGTTCTAGAATCAGAACACACTAGAGGACAGAGTAGCACTGGTAGCCACTGACTTAGGTCAGTTGTCCAGGGTGTGAGGTTAGGGGATCTTGGAAGAAACGGGGTGAGGAGACAATGGCCTCACTGACCTTGTCCTTGACCCTGGCAGGAGGCATCTCCAAGTTTGCCACCCTGGAGATGATCCCCCAGAGAGTCAAGAAGAGACAGCAGCAGAAGGCAAGTATGCCTGTGGAGAAGGGGCTCTAAGGTCAGAGGAGAGGGGGCTCTTCCCTCCCAAACAGAGCTCTCCACACCCAGAGGAGGGGCCTTCCCCCTCCAGCTTTGCCTCCTGTGGTCAGTGCCAAAAATCCCCCATTAGAAGTGACCAGGACCCAGGACCACACAGCCTGTAATTGCAAAAAGCAGGCCCTGAGAGGTGATTAGTAGGAGTCTGGTGTTCTTGGAGGGCGGGGGGGGGGGGGGGGGGGGGAGGAGAACTGAGGAAGCCTGGGGTGGAAGCTTGAAGGTGAGGAGTTTTCAGAGTAGGGTTCCAGGGGACCCTGAGAGCCAGTGCTCATCCCCACTCCCACCCTGATGGCACAGGGTGTGTTCCCCTTCCTTGGCACGTTTCTCGCTGACCTGGGGATGCTGGACGCTGCGATGCAGGATTGTCTGGAGGTGAGAGAACCCGGGGCAGGGCAGCACAGCCAGGAGGCCAGGATCCGGGTGGGGGTGGGGCGTGGGTGGGTGTTAGGAGGAGAGAGCCCCCTGCTGAGTCCAGAGGTCACAGCGCCTGGCAAACCTCTCTGGCACTGGAGCATCCTGCTCCTCGTAGGGATGACCAGGCCGAGGAAGTTGCCTGTCCCGGTCACCCAGGCTGGGGGAGCAGCAGAGCTTCCCCACTGCAAAGCTGAGGGAGGTTTCGTGGGAGTGGGACCTCTCCTTCAGGAGGTGCCCACAGAGGGGAGGGAGATGTAGGGTTCCTCCAAGTCACTTCCTGCCTGAGGCCTTAGTCTCCCTGTCTGTCGTGAGAGTGGGTTGGGCTAGAGGGTCCCTGAGCTTCAGCTCTCTCGCGCCCCTTTCTCCCAGCCCAGAGCCTGGCCTAGGTCCCACGCCTGTTTTCTGTGCATGCCCTGCCCTCTGGAGGACCTCGGCGGTAGTGCAGCGTGAGATGGGGCGGGGAAGGGAGGCTAGTTGTGGGCTTGAGGGCCCCCCTTTTTTAAATTAAATTTATTTTTTGGGGCGCCTGGGTGGCGCAGTCGGTTAAGCGTCCGACTTCAACCAGGTCACGATCTCACGGTCTGTGAGTTCGAGCCCCGCGTCGGGCTCTGGGCTGATGGCTCAGAGCCTGGAGCCTGTTTCCGATTCTGTGTCTCCCTCTCTCTCTGCCCCTCGCCCGTTCATGCTCTGTCTCTCTCTGTCCCAAAAATAAATAAAAACGTTGAAAAAAAAAATTAAAAAAAAAATAAATTAAATTTATTTTTTTATTTATATTTATTTTATTTATTATTTATTTTTATTTTTCTTTATTATTTATTATTTTGTTTATTTTTTAAATTAAATTTATTGTCAAATTGGTTTCCATACAATGCCCAGTGCTCATCCCACTGAGGGCTCTTTTTTTTTTTTTTTTTTTTTTAATTTATTTATTTATTTTTGCGACAGAGAGAGACAGAGCATGAACGGGGGAGGGGCAGAGAGAGAGGGAGACACAGAATCGGAACCAGGCTCCAGGCTCTGAGCCATCAGCCCAAAGCCTGACGCGGGGCTCGAACTCACGGACCGCGAGATCGTGACCTGGCTGAAGTCGGACGCTTAACCGACTGCGCCACCCAGGCGCCCCCCACTGAGGGCTCTTTCTGATGGCTCCTGGCTGTTGGCCTCTCAGAGGAATCTGATCAACTTCCATAAAAACAATGAGGTGAGCAGCTGTGGGAAGGGGGGAGGGGGGGCATCAGAGCTCCTCCCCCCGCAGGAGGGAGAGTTTGATAACAGACCAGTGGGAGACCCATCAAATTGGTGGGTGGGGTAAGTCCAGCTTTGTGAGGAGGGGCTACTTATGCCCATCTCAGAGAATAGATAGGACCTGGATGGAATTGGAGGGTTTCCCTGTGTACAAAGACCCGGGAACCAGCCTCCTGCCTCTCTCCTCGACCACACATTGTCCAGGAAGCACCGCCCTGCCCTGGCCCTGTCTGCATCTGTCCTTCCCTCTGGCCCCAGGAATGCAAAGTAATGCAGCTGCTCCCTGTGGCTGCAAATCATTACAGCCTTGAGCCTGAGGGGCAGTTTGAGGTGAGACCAGGCAGGAGTGAGCAAGAGCAGGTACAGACTCTCCCTGGTCTCTCTCTTGTGGCTGGCTCCAGAGAGCCTTTGGCCGTGACTCCCTTGCTGACCACAGGCCCTGTTGCCTGGGGACTAATGGGGCGCCTGGACTACACCTGCCCGGTGGGCACTGGAAGGGACATCTGACCGTGGCTCCTGGTAGGCTCACGTGTGAGCCTGTCCTGTAGCTACAACTTGTCCTGCTGGGGGAGCTCCTGTCCTATTTGGCCAGCAGAAAATTCAAGGCCAGAAAGAACTGGTCATCAATAAGCTCAAGGATGAGTGAGCACCCAGGCTTGGCAGTAACTGAATCCTGGGGGCTTAAGGTCAAACTTCAGACTAAGCGTGGTCTTGGGGAGTGAAATTCCAGCTCCACTATTGACCAGCCCTGTGCCTGGGACAATTCACCTTAGGTTTCCGAGACTTAGTTTCCTCATCTGTGAGATGGGTGATGCTGATTGATCACTCGCGTGGCAGGGACAAATAGGGTACTGTTGACTAAGCATTTTGTGCAGTGCCCAGAGCACAGTGCAGTGAGGGCAGGGTGGGGAGGGTGGGCCATGACCATGGGGGACGTCCCTCTCTTCCAGTAAGCCACCAAGCCCCCAACAGAGCCCAGTTACCAGCAGCAGATCACACCCCAGAGGCCAGCTCAAGTGAGACCTCTTCCTCAACACCTGGGACCCTCGGAGTGCATTAGGTCAGCTATCCCATCTGAGGTGCAGAACATTGTGAGCCCTTTCTGGGGCTCCCCGGAGGACCAGAATAAGAGCAGGTGACCCTGCTTCATCTCCCTCTTTGTTCTTCCCCAAGGCCTATTTCCCTGTTATGGAGGGGTGTATCTATTTGTAGCAAATAGTAAATGCTGGATTTGAATATTATCTTAAAATCCTCTTTTTTTTACAGCCTGAGAATTAAGGTTTGGGTCTTTCACTTCCCATGCTAATATAAATGAGATACTGACTTTCACATTCCTCCATGAACTAAGAAATCCTGCAGGGTCACCAGCTTATTGTATGCAGGAGAAGGGAGATGGGCCAGGCCCCTTCCTTCACTACTGAAGGAGGCCCCAAATCCCACTTCTGCAGAGGACATGTCATTTCAGTATCCCTAACCTGGGCCAGGAGCAGAGACAGCCCCTCAGAACTCTTGGGAGTCCAGCGGTTGAAGGTACCTCCATAGGCATTAGCAACAACCACGGAAGCTGGGTGTCTAGAAATAACACTTACCAGGCCCCTTTCTGCCCCAGGACAGTGGCTGCCTTCCTACAGCTTTGAAGGAAGAGGAAACATTCTCTACTTTTCCTGTTGACGTTTCTTTTGGCCACATATTAGGAACTGTCGTTTTCTAGTTCCGTCTCTGGAATTAGTACATCAGTACTATGTAGAGGAATAATGTAAAGAAATCAAACGTGTGTGGAAAGGACAAGACCAGAGAAAGAGAATTTGCCAGTGGATGAGGTCCCAGGACTTTCTATCCTCTGTCTCCCTCTAGGGGCTCCGTGTTTCCTCTTTACCTACATGAGAATCCTCCTGGGATCCTTGTACGTGACCTCCACACTCTTCCTGCTTGCTTCGTGTCCAGGGGCAAGATTTGTGAGGCACCTTTCAAGGCTACAGCTGGGCCTCATTCCATCAACATTTATGCTACCTATAAAGTAGGATTTCCAGCATTCCTGTACCTCTTTATACAATTCTTTTAAAGACATACATTCCCTAGAGGCCCCAGCCTGTCAGGTACATTGTGGCCACTCCTCCCTGGTGGGGACCTGATGGGTCATGGATGACTTCTGATTTTCCAGGCGTAGGGTCCATATATGTGGCCACGGGACGATCCCCACACTCTCCCTTGCTAGCCAGGATGCCTTCTGAGGCCAAGTCTACTAGTAGGTCTAGAAGCAAATAGGGCCGATGAGTGTAGATCCTGGGGAAAATCAGCACTAACTTGCAAGGCAACTACCTCAGGGGAGACCATCACAGGCTCCTTTCTTCATGCAGCTGAGAGCATAGTGAGGTGAACAGACATTAATCACATCATCACGAAGTGAAACAATGAAAATGACAATAACTGATATTTATTCAGTTTAGGATGTATCAGGCACTAACTTAGGAGTGTTTGCATGTTATTAACTCATTTTATCCTCAAAATAATTTTGGGTGTTGCAGGTATTGTTTTTTTTTTTTTTTGTTTTTTTGAGAGAGAGAGAGAGCAGGGGAGAGGGGCAAAGGGAGAGGGAGAGAGAATCCCAAGCAGGCTCCATGCTCAGTGCAGAGTCTGATGCAGGGCTCCATCCCACGACCCTGGGACCATGACCTGAGCCGACGCTCAGGTTGGACGCACAAACAACTGACCCACCCAGGTGTCCAGATATTGCCCTTTTTATTCGTAAGGAAAAAGCAGCACAGAAAGGCAAAGGAGTTTAGCTGGTGTTACACAGCTGGAAGTGGTCATGTGGGGATCCCGACACGCCAGTCACAGTTTTCTCAGTTTCTGAAAGCAGAGTGACAAAGTCTAGTCGTAAAGGTTAAATTAAAAGAGATGAGTCTGGCAGACACGTCTAGCAATAGGACTAGGTTTACAGTAGATGCTTAATGTGATTGCTGAACTTCAATTGCTCTGGGACTCATGAGGTGGATGGGGACTTCCCTCACCCTGTTGGTATGTCCTCCTGGCACTTGCACAAGCTGCATGACTTTGGTCACTTTGTACAAGCCCTGAACCATCAGAGACCTTACACGAGGGTATGAAGACTCAGGGTGAGGACTGGGCCCTCTGCACACAGAGAAATGTCCAGGCCTCCCAGCCTGGCGTCTGAGCTTCCCTAGGTGGTCTAACCCACCCCTGATTCCCTGCACTGTAAACACCAGAGGCCTCCCCTCCTCCAACATGCCTGGGGCTCTCCTGCTCCCACTCCTTTGCTCTGTTGTCCTCCAAGGAGAATGCCTGCACACCCCCATCTCTGCCTCCGCAGGTAGGCAGCTTTCCTGGGGGATCCCCTCCTCGTCAGATGTGCATATCTTCTTTGTGCCCAAGACCCAGGTCAGTTCTGATCTGTTCCTCATCCCGGTGGCCATGGTAGGAAGAGCCCAATGTGTGCCTGCTCACACTACCAGACTAGAGGCTTGGGTCTCTCCCACCACCAGGAGGCCTGGAAAGTGGGGGAGCAATGAGGATCCTATTGGATTAAGGCCATATTGTCTCCCAGAGAACAACTGTGTCCAATAGTTAAACTCTCCTGGTATAGATAGCCATTTTACCACATTCTTCATTGACACAAAGTTCTGCCCTGTGGTCAAACTGTTTGTCCATATGGAACTCCCCAAGGCTGCCTCCTAACCATGGATAGTGGAAATCATTGAGAAAAGATTGTTCAACAGAAATTCTCTTTAGTTCTTGATCTTTTTTACCAGGGGAGTGAATTATTGGGGCTGAGACTTCATGGTTCAGCCCAGGTGCCATCCATGAGTGTCTGGTGCTGTATGCAGTGGACAGTGACTGTGCATCCTGTCACAATGCAGGGGACAGCAGCTGGGTAGCCCGGGTCCTCTCTGGAGCAGTCATCCTGGAATGGCCTTATAGCAAGGTCGGAGGTCACTGTCAGCTCTCTGAGCCCATCAAAAGAATCTGGGTAAACTCCCGGGAGCTATGACCTGGTCTTGATTTTCTGAGCATGACTAGTTTGGGATTGTTGACCAGGGTCTGCAGCAGAAGCCACCGCGTCCTGGACCTGGCTGAGACTCGGGGACCTGGGAGAGAATCAGAGCAGACAGACCTGGAGGACAGGGCTTGTCTCTGTCCTTCTCAGAGGCTATTGGAGAAGCTGACTGGTAGGTGTGAGGTGTGGGAGAAGGAGCTGGACCAGGACCCCTGGGGACATGAGGGTGGCAGAAGGGACATGAGTTTGTCCCAGAGCCGGATATCCGTTGGATATAGCTGGATATAGTTGGGAACAGTGATGAACTTAATCCAGACTGGTGCCCACAAAACATGACTAATTGGTGGGCTTCCCAGCAGAAGGCAGAGCAGAGTAGTAGGGGTGGAGGGGTGGAGTAGACGGTTATAGAGCCTTGAGGAGGCAGGTGTTGGGGGCCAGAAGCACTTGTGGTAAGCAAAACTGAGCCCCATCTTGGAGAGCATCTGTTCTGAACCCTGGGATATGGGCGGGGTCTCAAACAAATGGAATAGTGAACTCAGACAGTGGAACTAGAGCTCATTTCTGGGAACAAGGGAGGAGCCCACTTAGAAGGACAAGGACACCAGACCTCAGGGGTCCCATGGCCAGGCTGGCTGAAGACTAAGCCTCCTGTTCTCTCAGGTCAAAGGTCTCCCAGGGTAGGGAGTATGGAGGAAGGGGGGCAGGGAAAGGGGAAGCTGGAACATCTCAGGGATCCCAGAGAAGCCTTAGGGTACTTGTTCCCTATTGTCCAATCCCAGCATGGGTTCAGACAGAGCCTTACCTGCTGACTGATTTAGGCACCAGTATTTGATGGCCTGCTGCAGCCTCCGCTCCCTGTGCCCTGTGATCAGGATGTTACAAAAGCTGACGAGCACAGGGTTGGTATGATAATGATCCACATAGAGCATGCCAATCCAGGCGCTGAACCCTGAAACCCAGAAGGCAAGTCAGGCCATGCAGTATGCCCTGTGTCCCAGGATGCCCGAGCTTGTGCTCTTGATGATGTGGCTGCAATGCCACTTTGTTCCTATATGGTGCCCATGTTCTCACTGAGAACCTAGAAAACTAGGTCGGAAGAGCAGGAAGGGTTCTTAAGATAGCATTCTAATCCAACCATGTTATGGAAAATGTGAAGCTCAAAGCAGAAGGAGAGCTGTGGCTGATACAGAGAGGCTGTCAGTCCTACAATGAATGGACGAGTGAATGACTGGACACAGGTCAGAAATAAGACAAAAGCTACTTTCGCTCTACAGAAATGGCTTGATTTTAGACTATTTCAACTGAACAGGCCATTTTCTTAACTAAGTTTGGTTTCCAACTAATGACACACCAGTCATTCTGAGAGGTGTTCTTTCTCAAAATTTCCAGAGCTGTGCATTCATATTTACATTCTGACTGTTCAGATGGAATTTCTAGTACTTCTTACTGCTCTCCATGATATCTTGAAGGCCTGTCAAATATGCAGCAATTTACTTGCCTGAATTCTCTTCTGACCATTAGGATGAATGTGTTTTTCTTTTTCTTTTTTTTTAAGTTTATTTATTTATTTTGAGAGAGAGAGAGAGAGAGAGAGAGAGAGCAAGCTAGGGAGAGGGGTAGAGAGAGAATCCCAAGCAGGCCCCACACTGTCAGCATGGAGCGATGCAGGGCTCGATCTTATGAACCATGAGATCATGACCTGAGCCGAAATCAAGAGTTGGACGCTTAACTGACTGAGCCACCCTGGAGCCCCCTGAATGTTTTTTGCTACTCAGCTTTATAGCCTCCATGAGAAGCTGAGCTCTGAGGCAAAGAGTGTGAAGTCCAGGCCTCTGGTACCCAGCCTGCAGGCACCACAAAGGTACAAGACTAGTCCCCTCCACCTGACTCAATGCGTGGCCTCAGGGACCGGCCACTTACCCATGTCTGCACCCTCATAGCCATTCTGCATGATGGTCCTGTCGATGCGGGCAATCAGCCACGTGCCCAGGATGCAGCTGATGAGCAGCCTGGAGAGGCAGGCGCCCAGGCCCAGGAGCACGTTGTAGAAGAACAGAAAGTAGTTGAAGTTGTGGAAGGCTTTCCTGCAAACGGAAGCAGGCAGACGGGCAGCACCCTTTCAGTATGAGGAAGTGGCTAGCAGGCTGGTTCAGCGCCCCATGCCTGTGATCAAATCCTGCTGCTCCCATCTCCCAGCCCTGTGACCTTGTGCTGTAACTGGGAGCTGACTGTCCCCACCACACAGCACTGCTGTGGGAACTGGCTCAGACACCACAAATGTCCACAAATGTCAGTGGAGACTGTGATGTTTCATGGGATCCTTGGGTTTTGAGGTTTCCTGTATGGCAAGGAATCTCATGTGGCTACAGCTGGCTTTGTGGTTACAGCAGAGGTTGTGGCTTTCCCACTGTCTGTTGTAACAGTGACCTGCCCCCAGCTGGAACTGTTCCAAGTCCTCCAGGGGAAACTTTTCAAGTGACCACTTGACCATGTAGTTTCCTGTTGCCTATGGGATAAAGCCCAAACTCTGCATGCTGGATTTCTGGGCCATCTCTGAGAAGGGCCTTTCCCGGGATCATCACTTTGTGCCTCCTCCCTGCCCCTCAGCACCTATGGTGACCACTGCATGGTCACCATATTGGATTCTCACGGTTCTCTCAACACATCTTGCCCTTTTATGGCTTCCTACCTTCATCCGTGAAGTGAGGGCTGCTGGCCATGCCCTCTCCTCAGCTCTCCCACCTATAGGAATCCCACCACCCTACGACCTCAGCTCAAACTCCCCACCTGCAGCTGAATGAACCACCCCGTCTCTCTTTCTCCATTCCCTGTGCTGCTCTTTTGAGCCTTTCACACCGTCTGGAGTGTACTGGGGCCACATGACTGTGTCTGCTGGCTCCTGTGGACCGTGAGCTTCTGTAGGCAGGTCACGTAGGAATATCTCTTTAATCTCCAGTGCCCCTGTTGTTTCCTCCCCGAGTGAATGGCTTCAAATGAATGAGTTCCAAAGGATCACCATGGGCCAGGTACTGTTGTTCTAAGTTCATATTTTAACACATCTCATTCTCGGAATACCTCTGTGAGGAGTGTGCAATTATTTGTAAAATGATGAAACTGAGGTTCGTAGGTGTTCAGTAAGGTCACATAAGGTCACACGGTTCATAAGGAGTGGAGCCAGGATTTGGACCCAGGCGGTTTGGTTCCAGAGCCCACTCCTGAGCCACGGCCCCTCACCCTCTCAGAGAGGGCACTGTCCCCCCAGGAACCTGCCATGGGTGAAGAGGAAGGAAGGAGAGACTGCTGAAGCCAAGGCCCCCAAGCCCCATTTCCTTCTTTGCCCTCACCTGTTGTTGAGAGCCAAGGGCTTCTGCTTGTCAGCCATGCTCATCTTTGGCTGCAGGAAGAAGCTGGTGGCGATCCATACCTGCAGGATCATGAGACCCAGGACGATGGATATGGTGAGGCTGAAACACAGGGCGAGACTGTTGCGGCACCTGCTCTCTGCTTGATGCACACCCGCTGTCCGTTGAGAAAACGGAGGCTCACAAAGGGGAGGTGACTTTCTCAAAGTCACAGTCAGGTCGTTTGGCTCCATACTAGGACTCCAGGATTTAATTATATCCCTTTGTCCACAAGTGGCAGCTGGGATGCGTGTTTAACAGCATGGGAATCAAAGAAAAGCATGAAGTTTTTAAAGCTCTCATGAAGGTCCTGAAAGTGGACGGGCAGGCTCTGCCCAGCCTCCCACATAGCTTTGGGGGAGTGTGGAACCAAGGAGCTCAGAGTGGGGAGGTCCCCGGAGAGTGCCACATCGTGTGTTTGCATCGCCTGAGCAGCAGTGTGGGTGGCAGTTAAATGGGGCCTCGGCTTCAGATTGCTAGCTCCCAACCCTGCCTCTTCCCCTCCTTGGACAAATCACTTAGCCTTCTGTGCCTCTGTTTCCTTGTCTGACAAATGGGTGTTAATATGAGGCCCAGCCTTTAAAGGGTTCTTAAGAGAAAAGATGCACAGTGAATTATCAGTTACGTCAGCCTTCACTCTTATCTTCCATATGGGATAAACTGAGGCTCAGAGAAGTAATTTACCCAAGGTCACACAGCTGATCTAAAACCTGAACTCAGATTCCCTCTATCATGTCCGAACTCCCTTGTCACCTCCCTGAACTTTAACCTTCCCAGCTATACAATGGATATGTGTGTGCCCCCCCCCAGACACAACTGTGAGCACCCCACTGAATAGTGAGAATGGAAATGTCTTATGAACTGTAAGGCTCCCATTGTGATGACTTGCTATTTTGGCCCATCCTTGGGTCTGAGCTGAGAGTGTCGGTCCAGGAATGGGTGAGAGCCCAACAGCAGCTTCGAGGCTACACCAGTGCCTAGGCCCTGGGCAATGACAGAGAGCCCACCCTGCACTTACGTCCCAATGCCCAGTCCTTGGAGCATCTCCAGGCCCTGGTTGTGGATGACAGGCAACACCAGGCTGTACATGATCATCAGGCCACACAGGCTCTGTACCACGTGGATGATGAGGTAGCCTGTGGACCAAGGGAACCTACGGTCACTCAAGGCCCTTCGCAACCCAGTCATGACTTCCTGCAGAGCCCCTCTATCTTCCTCCCACCAAAGGTCCTGGCATTTTTGCTTATGCAGCTTCTTCTGCCTGGCACGACCTCCCTTTTCCTCCCGCTCACCTGCGGCTCACCCTGCAGTTCAAATGTCAACTCCACTAGAAAGCATTTGTGTCCTGCCTGGGAGAGTCACTTGCTCCTCTAAGTCACCACCACCTTTATCATTTCTGCCCCATGGGCTTCGGGCAGGTAGTAATGATAGCTTTGTGAGTGTGGGATTCTCCCTCCTTCCTGAAGGAAGGTGGGTGATTCCCTTTACCCATACCTACCCCCCACCTCCTTCTTCCTCACCTCTCTTCTCTCTTCCCACAGCCAGGACCCCATAGGTGCCCAGGGAATGGGTCACATGATGACACTTACCCCACAGAATATAGGCTATTTGCCAGCCAGAGTACCTTGCAATGGCCACCTGAGATTTAAAAAGGAAAAGGGGTCTCATAGGGGTGAAAACACTGATTACCTCCAATATACGGGTCCAGAATCTCTGCCTCATTTGAGGTTCACCCACCAACATACCAGGGCAGATGCCATGACTGTCATTGTTTTACAGATGAAGAAACCAAGGGCCAGATGGGGATAGTGACTATCCTGGGCCACCCAGCAGCAGAGTATACTAGAATTGAGGACTCTGGATGCCCAGTGCAGGGCTGTCCCTCCCCCCAGATGCTGCCCCTGCCTAAGAGGCAGGAGAGCAGGACTTGGCCACTTAGTCTCAGAGCAGAGACAGGCCTCTATAGACTTACCACACTCTTCGACGAGGAAGGATGATGGAACTTCAAAGGGAGAAAGTGTTTATTTCCTGCCCACAGCCTCTTCATGTGCTTTCTAGAGAAAAAGTGGGGAATCAGTGATGCTCATAACCACAACTCCTTATGTACTTAGAGCTCAACAGATGCCAACAGAAAAGCCTGCAGAGGGAGATAGAAGCCAGCTCAGCTTCCTTGTATTGACCGCAGCTCGTGGGACAGTTCTCACTAGCCTTAAAAATATTTTTAAAATACGTTTGGGCACCTGGGTGGCTCAGTTGGTTGAGAGTCCGACTCTTGAGTTTGGCTCAGGTCATGATCCCACGGTTCTGGGATCGAGCCCTATGTCAGGCTCTGCACTGAACGTGGAGCCTGTTCAAGATTCTTTCCCTCCCTCTGCTCCTCCCCAGTTTGTGTGCGTGTGTGCGCTTTCTCTCTTAAAGTATACAAAAATAAAATAAAATAAAATAAATTTTAAACTGAGATATAATTGACATATAACACTCCATTAGTTTCAGGTGTACAACATAAATGATCCCATATTTGTGCACGTTGAAAAATGGTCACCACAGGAGTCTAGTTAACATCCATCACCTCACATAGTTACAAGTTTTTTTCTTGTGATTAGAACTTTTAAGATCTACTCTTAGCGACTATCAAATATGCAATATGGTGCTGTTAACTATAGTCATCATGCTGTAGAGTACCTCCCCGTGACATTTATTTTATAACCGGAAGCTTGTACCTTTTGATTCCCTTCACCCACACCCACCCCCTATCCCCACCTCTGAAAACCTCAAATCTGTTCTTTGTATCTATAGCTTGGGTTTTTGTTTTGTTTTGTTTCAGATTCCACATATAAGTGAGATCATACAGCATTTGTCTTTCTCTGACTTCACTAAGCATAATGCCTTCAAGTTCCAACCATGTTACTGCAAATGGCAAGATTGCACTCATTTTTCTGGCTGAATAGTATACCAGTGTGTGTGTGTGTGTGTGTGTGTGTGTGTGTGTGTGTGTATGTGATATGTCTTCTTTGTCCATTCATCCATCAAAGGACACTTAGGTTGTTTCTATATCTTGAATATTGAAAATAATGTTGCAATAAACGTGGGTGCAAATATCTTTTCTAAATACTGTTTTTGTTTTCTTCAGATAAATACCCAGAAATGGAGTTGCTAGATCATATGTAGTTCTATTTTTACTTTTTTGAAGAACTTCATACTGTTTTCCACAGTGGCTGCACCAACTTCCATTCCTACCAATAGTGCATGAGAGTTCCTTTTTTTCCACATCCTCGCCAACACTTGTTATTTCTTGTCTTTTAGGTACTATCCATTCCAACAGGTGTGAAGTGATACCTCACCATGGTCTTGACATGATTTCCCTGATGATTTAAAAATCTTAATATTATATAGTTCCCAGATCTCAATGGTGACTGAATGTGATAGTTGAGTCTCTGTGTGGCTTTTATTTTCTTCAATTTGCTCTATTACTTTTTCTGTGACGTGTATGTATTACTCATGTAATAATATTTCAAAATAGGTAAAAATGGAAAACTGTTTTTAATGATAGACCCACCTTATAGCAACATCAAGGACACGGAGAAGCCCAGCCCCCCAGCAAACCTCTGCATGCTTTCCCCACGTGCTAGTCTCGGCCTGGTCCTCGGCACGAAGATTAGGTTGGCAGTGGTTATGTTCACAACCCCCATTTACATCTGTGTCCCACTTTTCCTCTAACATTCTATATCCAGTGTTTTCCAGGAGGTTTTGCAACATTATAATCACTAAATTGGCAAGAATTAGTATGAAATAAAGAATGTAAATATCTCATTAATAGTTTGTATATTTATTACACAATGAAATGATGGTTGGGGGTTATGCTGGGTTAAATAAAATATGTTATTAAATTATTTTCATCTCCTTTTTTTACTTTTTACTCATGTCTATTAGAAAATTCAAAATTGCATCTGTGGTTTTTTTTTTTTTTTTAATTTTTTTTTTTCAACGTTTATTTATTTTTGGGACAGAGAGAGACAGAGCATGAACGGGGGAGGAGCAGAGAGAGAGGGAGACACAGAATCGGAAACAGGTTCCAGGCTCTGAGCCATCAGCCCAGAGCCTGATGCGGGGCTCGAACTCACGGACCGCGAGATCGTGACCTGGCTGAAGTCGGACGCTTAACCGACTGCGCCACCCAGGCGCCTCACATCTGTGGTTTTTATTATGTTTCGGCTCGGCAACACTGGAGTAGAGTATGCCATCAGGAATACAAACACACAGATATATTTGCATGGTGCATCGGAAATTTCTGGGGGGATACAGAAAATGAATAACGTTTAGCTCTGGGGCAACAAACTTGAGTCTGAATGACTTCAGACTTCCTTTACACTAAATATTTTTTATAACATTTTTTAAAAGAGGCTGTATATACGTTGTAATAATTCTAAGAAAAATAAAAATACTGGCACAGTGCTAGTGCTGTCCACTTGAAGGACTTTCTTATCCACTATTTCCTTTGCCCCATGGTCCTGTAAAGCAGACAGGGCAGGGATCATCATTCCTCTGTGACAGGTGTGGGAAGAAGGGGCCAGCCTGGACACCAGAGAAGCCTCCCCACCACAGAAGCCATCTCTTCCCTGGGCCCTCTACCATGTCAGTGCAGCCAGCTCTAAAAGGTGTCTGTGACTGGCTGTGGTCCAATGTCTCACTAATCATCTCCTAGGCACTTGCAGGTCAATGAAGGGAGGAGCAGACATATCCTTGCATCAGGCAGGGAAGGGGAGAGCAGCAGTGTCCAGCCAACCCATGGGGTCTGGGGAGAAGAAAGCAGAGAGAGGGAGCAAGCTAGGGCTGTGATGGAGAGCTGGGGCCTCTTTGTGCCAGGATGCGATCTGCCAGAGACCCACCCTTGGTGCAGCCAGATGGGGAGGATGTAAAGGCAGGATGCTTTGGAGGGGTAGGAGTTGGCCCTGGGCCTCCTGTGACTGCATATGAGTTACAGCCTGAGGTGGAGGGAAGAAGGAACTGAGAGACAGAGAGGAGGGATGGCACATACTGCTGTCTGCAGTGGAGTGCTGCTCACTACATACTGAAGGCCATCCCCTCCTCCTGCTCTGCTCTTCTAGAGACTGATGCACCTGGTGCCCTTGACCCGATCTCCTTTGATGTATCCTTGAGCCAGATGCACCTGCTGGGAACCCAGTGTGTTTAGTCCTGGAGAGCGGGGCAGGCCTGACACCCAATAGGGATGCTGAGTGTAGCAGAAGTGACAAGACCTCTCAGGACATGGCCAGCTGCTAATGGCTTGGGTGAGTTATTTTGTTGAGTCTCAGCCTTCTCAGCTGTAAAAACAGAGCTGAAACTACCTCTCACGGTTGTAGTGAAAATCAAAAGATTCTAAGCACAATATCAAGCTTATGGTAGAAGCTCAAATCAATAGTGTTTTCGTTTTGGGTTTTGTTTTATTACCGATCAATGAGGCTGTTCCTGGACCATGTACACCTTCCTGGTTCCAATTTGGGTACTGCTGTCACTGCTCCGGAGTTTTTAGAAAAGTACTGGCTGAAGACACACAAATGACTCCCAGAGCCCTCTTACCTGTAACAGGCCAGTATGTGGAACAGATAGCTCACACACGTGAGGGAGGCGGGCAAGATGGTCACCAGCCAGACTCCTGAAGTAGAAAAAGAGACAAGAGAGGCCTGAGAAGATGAACCAGAAACAGTATTTTCAAAATGTGGAAGCTCACACAGAAAGGGTTGTGTAAATAAAGTTTGTTTATATTTCTGGTTCATTTCAGACACACACACCCTTGATATCCTTTACTTCCCGCACAAGCCTCTCCTTGGGTATTAATATTTTCCATCTACAGTGAGTACGGGGAAGAGAAAATTAGGGAGTATACACATCGTAGTTCCCTTCCATTCTTGTAAAACCATTGATAGTTGATTTCGATTGGCCACCTCTAGTAAAGAGCAACCATGTACAAGGATAACTGGAATCAAGAGGTCTTGAATGTTCTTTCATCCCATCCATCCTGTGGAGAATCTCCACGGACATTACTCACAGTTTTTAATAGGCTGTATCTAATGTGCTTTCATTGTGATCCTGTGTGCTTATGAGAAAGGGATGGAGAAACAGGAAAGAGAGATGATTTGAAGGTATGAAAGCTTCTGGACAAGCTGTTTCTCAGTCAGTCCAATCAAAGCATTTTAAAAAATCCAACACCCCTTTTATCCTTAGCCTGATAAAAAGCATCTGCAAAAAAACCCACAGCTAACATCATACTTAACAGCGAAAGACTGACTGCTTTCCCCCTAAGTTCAGGAATAAGAAAATCAACATCCACTTTTGCCAATTCTATCTACATTATACTGGAGGGTCTAGCTGAGGCAATTAGGCAAGAAAATGCAGCCAGACTGCAAAGGAAGAAATAAAACTATCTCTATTCACCGGTGACTTTTTCTTATATTTAAGAATCCTAAGCAGTAAACAAACAACCAAAAATATTCAAACCCATTAATAAATGAGTTCAGTAAGGCTTCAGGACGCAAGACAAATATATAAAAATCAATTGTATTTCTGTACCCTAACAATGCACAATGTGAAAATGAAGAAAACAACTGCATTTGCACTAGTATCAGAGGATAAAATACTTAAGAATAAGTTTAGCAGAAGTATGTAACTCATACACTGAAAACTACAAAAGACTGTTGAAAGAAATTAAAGAAGACTTAGATTAATGGAAAGACACACCACTTTCATGTATTGGATCTTCTTTGGTAACATGGCAATGCTCCCTAAATTGATCTGAAGATTCAACCCAACCCCTGTTAAAATTCCAATGAAATTTTTGCAAAAATTGATAAGCTAATCCTATAATTCGTATAAAAATGAAGGGACCCAGAATAGGCTATACCATCTTGAAAAAGAAGAAGGAAATTTCGAGACTCACACTTCTTGATTTCAAACTCACTACAAAGCTACAGTAATGAAGTGTGGTATTGCCATACAGATAGACAAACAGATCAATGTAATAAACTGATAATCCAGAAGTAAACCTTCATTGTCAATGCATTTTCAAGAAGGATGAAGAGGCAATTCAGTGGGGGAAAAGAATATGCTTTTCAACAAATGGCACAGGGGTAACTGATATTCACATGCAAAACAATGAAGCTAGAACCTTACCTCACAGCATAGACAAAAATTAACTCAAAATAGATCACAGGCTTAAACGTAAAAGCTAAAATTATACAAGTCTCAGAAGAAAATATGAGAATAAATCTTTGTAGACTTCAAGTTAGGTAATGTTGTCTTAGATCCATACAAGTGATAAAAGAAAAATGAATATGTTGGACTCCATCAAAGTTAAAAACATTTGTGTTTCAAAAGACACCATCAAGAAAGTGAAAAAGCAACTCGCAGAATGGGAAAAAATATTTTCAAATTGTATCTCTCTTATGGGATTTATGTATAATATAAAGGACCCTTACAGATCAATAATCAATAAATAATTCAATTTAAAAGTAGGCAATGGGGGTGTCTGGGTGGCTCAGTTGATTGAGTGTTCAACTTCGGCTCAGGTCAAGATCTCATGGTTTGCAAGTTCAAGCCCCACGTCAGGTTCTGTGCTGACAGCTCAGAGCCTGCAGCCTACTTCCAATTCTGTGCCTTCTCTCTCTCTGCCCTTCCTATGCTCATCCTTTATCTCTCTCTGTCTTTCTCTGTTTCTGTCTCTCTCAAAAATAAACAAACATTAAAAAAATTAAAAGTAGGCAACAAATCTCCATGGACATTACTCACAGAAGATGTACAAATGGCCAATAAATACATGAGAGGATTCTCAATATCATTAGCTATCAGGGAAATGAAAACCTAAACCACAAAAAGATGCCATTTCAGACTTATTAGATGGCTGTAATAAAAAAGACATATAGCTTAGCGCCTGGATGGCTCAATCGGTTAAGCACCCAACTCTTGATTTTGACTCAGGTCATGATTTCACTGTTTGTGAGATTGAGCCCTGCATAGGACTCTGTGCTGACAGTGAGGAGCCTGCTTTGGAATTCTCTCTCTCTCTCTCTCTCTCTCTCTCTCTCTCTCTCTTGCTCTCTGCCCTGCCCCTGCTTGTGCTCTCTCTCTCTCTCAAAATAAATAAAAACTTAAAAAGAAAGACACATACCAACAAGCGTTGGTGAAGATATGGAGGGAATTGGACCCCTGATGGTGGTGGGAAAACACAGTGATGCAGCTGCTTTTGAAAACAGTCTGGCAATTCCTTGATAGGTTAAACATAGTTACCATATAACCCAGAATTCCACTCTTAGGTACACACCCAAGATATATGAAAATATATGAAAAACTTGGAGATGAATGTTCATAGCAATATTACTCATGATAACCAGAAAGTTGAAACAACCCAAATTTCCATCAACTAATGAATGAATAAGTACAATGTGGTATATTCATTCAACAGAATAAAATTCAGCAATAAAGAATAGGGGCACCTAGGTGGCTCAGTCAGTTGAGCATCTGACTCTTGATTTTGGCTCAGGTTATGATCTTGCCATTCGTGAGTTAGAGCCCTACATCAGGCTCTGGGCTGACAGCACAGAGCCTGCTTAGGATTCTCTTTCCCTCTCTCTCTCTGCCTTCCTCTCTCTCTCTCTCTCTTTCTCAAAATAAATAAGTAAACTTAAATATTATTTTTAAAGTCCAGCAGTAAAGAATAATGAAATTGGGACACATGCTATGACATAGATAAATTTTATAAACATTGGCTATGTGAGAGAAATCAATGAAGAAAGACCACATATTATATGATTCCATTTATATAAGAAGTCCAGAATAGCCAAATCCACAGAGCCAGAAAACAGTGGTAATCTAGGGCTGGGAGAGTTAAAGGGAAATGGGGAGTGATTACAAATGGTCATGATTTCTTTTTAGGGTGATGGAAATATTCTAAATTTGATGTGGTGATGGTTGTGCAATGGTGATGGTTGAGAATATACTAAACCCACTGAATTGTACTTTCTTTTCTTTTTGTTTTTTTAATGTTTATTTTGTTTTTGAGAGAGAGAGAGAAAGAAAGAGAGACAGAGCGTGAGTGGGGGAGGGGCAGAGAGAGAAGAGACACAGAATGAGAAGCAGGCTCCAGACCTTGAACTGTCAGCACAGAGTCCCGAATTCACAGACTGCAAGGTCATGACCTGAGCCAAAGTCAGATGCTTAACTGACTGAGCCATCCAGGTGCCTTAAAAATTTTTTTTTAATGTTTATTTTATTTTTGAGAGAGAGGCAGAAAGACAGACAGACAGAGCATGAGCAGGGGAGGGGCAGAGAGAGAGGGAGACACAGAATCTGAAGCAGGCTCCGGGCTCTGAGCTGTCAGCACAGAGCCTGACACAGTGCTCGAACTTGAGAACCATGAGACCGTGACCTGAGCTGAAGTTGGACACTTAACCAACTGAGTCACTTAGGTTTCCCTGAATTGTATTTTAAATGGATGAATTGTATGGTGTGTTAACTGAATCTTCAAAAAGTTCTCTTAAAAAGAAGGAAAAGAAACTGATTTTCATTCCTTTCAAGTTTCAAATATGTCTCCATCCCAGAAATTACTAGGATTAGGCAACGGCTATATCCCAAACCTCAATCAGTACAAAGGAAGCTGGTAAACCACCAAGTGTCACCCCTGGGGGGTGCAGGGATCCCTGAAGGAAAGGATTAGAGGAGTCTGGCCACAAGCAGAGTGAGTGCAGACTCCCTCCAGCCAGCAGCAAGAACATGACTGCACACCTTTAATTTAATGCCTTTATCTTCCCAAAGATGAAGCATGTTCAGCTTGAAGTCTCTCCTGGCCAGAGGGCAGCTGTTTTAAAGCTGGAAAAAATCAAGACAGAGTGATTTTTATATTTTGATTCTCAAAGTATCTAAACATGTGAGCAAATCCATGAAAGAGCAGGTAAACCATGAATGAATGAGATGATACAGTTACTACAGTTCACCCAGAGCAAGTAACTGAAGTTGGCATTAGAAACTTGCTCAGGGGTGCCTGGATGGCTCAGTCAGCGGAGCGTGAGACTCCTCATCTCGGGGTCGTGAGTTCAAGCTTCACACTGGGTATAGAGATGACTTAAAAATAAAATCTTTAAAAAAAAAAAAAAAAAACTTGCCCAGAAGAGGGGTGGAAATGTAAACTTAAAAAAGTATGACTTAAAATTAGTATTGCTGAATTTAAAGATTAGAGTATGTTTGCTGAGTGCTGTACTCAGGGACTCATAAGGTGGAGCATAAATCAACATTAAAGGTGAATACAGATGTTTAAGGGCAACAATAAAATGTGGTAATAGGGAAGAAGCAGTATCTGCCCGTGTTCACATAAAAGGTAACTTTCCAACTACCCTATGACACAGCAATCACACTACTCGGTATATATCCAAAGGATACAAAAATGCAGATTTGAAGGGGCATATGCACCCCAATGTTTATAGTGGTACTACCAATAATAGCCAAATTATGGAAAGAGCCCAAGTGTCCATAGACTGATGAATGGATTAAGAAGATGTGGTGTGTGTATATATGTGTGTGTGTGTGTGTGTGTGTATATGTGTGTGTGTGTGTATACACACACACATATATATACACATATATATACATATATATATACACACACACATATGCATATACATACAATGGAATACTACTCAGCAATAAAAAAGAATGAAATCTTGCCATTTGCAACAATGTGCATGGAACTAAAGGGTATTATGCTAAGCGAAATAAGTCAGAGAAAAACAGATATGATTTCACTCATATGTGGTATTTAAGAAACACAACAGATGAACAAGGGGAAGGGAAGGAAAAATAAGATAAAAACAGAGAGGAAGGCAAACCATAAGAGACTTTTATTTTTAAAAAAAAAATTTTTTTTTCAACGTTTATTTATTTTTGGGACAGAGAGAGACAGAGCACGAACGGGGGAGGGGCAGAGAGAGAGGGAGACACAGAATCGGAAACAGGCTCCAGGCTCTGAGCCATCAGCCCAGAGCCTGACGCGGGGCTCGAACTCACAGACTGCGAGATCGTGACCTGGTTGAAGCCGGACGCTTAACCGACTGCGCCACCCAGGCGCCCCCATAAGAGACTTTTAAATAGAACAAACTGAGGGTTGCTGGAGGGTTGGTAGGTGGGCGGATGGATTAAATAGGTAATGGGCATTAAGAAGGGTACTTTTTGGGAGGAGCACTGAGTGTCATATGTAAGAGATGAATCACCGGGTTCTACTCCTGCAGCCAAGACTAGACTGTATGTTAACCAACTTGAATTAAAAAAAAAAAAAAGGTAACTTCCCATGTCACAGGTATGAAAGAGAATTTTCTTCAAATAATCCACACTAGATCTATTTCTACTAGTTTACGAGTCTTAAGTAAACATATCATTGGCAACACCTATTTCATGGCTTAAGGAGCACTTTGTATTTTATGGCCACTAAAAGTCAGTGCCACAAAGGCTTCTGGAAACCTTAGCACCCCTATCCAAGCCCCATTAAATTTTTTTTTTAACATTTATTCATTTTTTTTTTTGAAAGTGAGAGAGGCAGAGCATAAGTGGGGGAGGGGCAGAGAGAGTGGGAGACACAGAATCTGAAGCAGGCTCCAGGATCCGAGCTGTCAGCACAGGGCCCGACACAGGGCTCGAACTCACAGACTGTGAGATCATGACCTGAGCCGAAGTTGGACGCTCAACCAACTGAGCCACCCAGGCGCCCCTCCAAGGCCCATTTTAAAAATGAGGAAACCAAGATGCAAGAGAGAGGACCCAACTTGTCTGATGACACAGAGTTTACCTGACATCTTATCCAGGGCCTTTCTCAGCAGGCAAGAGGGAAGAACTCTCCTCCCTCTGTGGGCAATGGGCGCAGAATTAGACTGTTTTCAAAGAAAGCTGCTTTTTTAAGGTAAAGTGGCTGCTATGGGCAGATTCACATGTTGAAGCCCTAACCCTCAGTATGATGGTGTTTAGAGATGTGGCTTTTGGGATTAGTGCCCTTATAAGAGACAGGAGAGGGCCTGCTTCCTCTCCCTGGTCTCCAGCATCTGAGGATGCAAAGAGACGGCCATCTGGAAATCAGGAAGCAAGGCTTCATGAGACACCAGACCTTCTGGCACCTTGAACTTCCCAGACCCCTGAACGGGGGAACAAGTGTGTGTTGTCTCTGCTACCCAGTCTACAGTAATTTGGTATAGCAGCCTGAACTAAGCAGAAATTAAAGCTGAACAACATAAATACATTTTTCATGTAATCCTAAAGAAAAGCCAAGGCTTGCTGTTTTCTTTTTTCCAAAGTGAAAAATATATGATGATTTTAGTTGTTCCCACTGGCACCAGAACAAAATAGGCTATTTAAAATGAGAAAATTCTCAGGGATGTTCAACTCAGCCCCAAAGAGTTTTTAACAAAGTGGCCTGGGTCCTGACCCCACTGGCCTTCTAGTCATCCAAGGAGGCATAGATCCGTTGTAACCCACTTTTCCTCCCAAACCAGTCACCTCATGCAGGTAGTAGCAATACTACAGCGATCATTATTCCAGGTGTGCACCCGCCGCCGGTTGTAAGTCTTTTTCTCTGTTTCCCACACTTTCCCAACAAAGGGAGCGGGATGGTTTTACCTTTGCTGACGTTCATCAGCTCTTTCACCTGCAGGATGACAGGGGTCAGGGTCCCCGTCTGGTTCATGGAGGCGATGTAGTTCTCCAGCTCCCCTTCAAACACATCCAGCTCGTCTCTCACATACATGAACATGCAGAACTCAATGACAATGAACTGGTGCAAAGAGCAAACATTTCAAAGTCTCACCTGAGTCCAGCCTACTATGTAAATAATATATGGACCTCTCTTTGGTTTTGAGGTCAAGCTCTTTGAAGTTCAAAACACATATGAAATAGATTCTGACCACTGGCTATACCAAGATGAGTGGGATTGTGACTTCTCTGAAGACATCTTTGGAGCCACCCCAAACTCTTTTCTGCACCCCACAGCATATAAGACTAAGTCCTACAACGGCTCAAGTCAGTCCTCAAACATTAATTACCTCAAAGTGAAATGAATGTCTAACTTTGAATAAGAAGTGACCTTGGGGACAATTCCAGCCATATCTCTCCCCACTCTTCTTCTTGCATCTTGGTGGTAACCACGTTGGAGAAAGTACTGTTTGCTGTATACACGCCACACTTTCTCACTCCCATAATCCTGTCATCATGCCTTTATACCATCTACCACCATGCCAAAGCTTCTACAGTTCCTACTGCCATTTTACTTCATCAACCAAATTTTGTTTGTCTTTGTGCAGCTCAAATGCCACCATCTTCAGGTAGCTTCTCAATCTCGAATAATGCCCTAAACTTTCAGAGCACTTTCACCTCATCTTTGTCTCTCTTTACATGGCACATACTTCATACCACGTCATATCCCCTTCTCTTAGACCATGGGTCTCTCCCAGGCCAAGACTCTGCTGAATCAGCTCTCTTCTCTCTTCCAGGTCTTAGCATGGTGCTTGGCATACAGTAGATAACCACTAAAGACTAAAGGAACACAATGATTCAAAGTCAATTATTCATGTTGCAGAGAACTCCACTTGTCAGTTAAAATCCATTCTCCCCTTCTTTGGGCACAAAACTGGACTACATTTCCCAGCCTCCCTTGAGGGATGTGGCCATGTGACGAGGTTCTTGCCCATGGAAGATGAGTGGAAGGAATGTGTGCTATTCTACAAGGGCACTTTGAAAACCTCCCACATGCATTTCTCCATGCACCTTCCCCTTCTGCTGACTGGATGCAGAGGGTGAAGGTTCTCAGGATAATGAAGCACATGATGGAAGAATCTCAGTTACAGAGTAACACATGGAGGACTGTTGCCCCCCAAACCTGAACACCTACTCAACATTGTTACATAGGCAAACGTATTTATAGTGTTAACTTACTAAAATTTAGGGGTTTATGTGGTACTCCAGCATTACCTAACTCATACATTCATTTAAAACTTAATCACAGCAGGGGCGCCTGGGTGGCTCAGTCAGTTAAGTGTCTGACTTCGGCTCAGGTCATGATCTTAAGGTTTGTGGGTTCAAGCTCCACATCAGGCCCTGTGCTGACAGCTCAGAACCTGGAGCCTGCTTCGGATTCTGTGTCTCCTTCTCTCTCTGCCCCTCCCCTGTTCATGCTCTGTCTCTCTCTCTCAAAAATAAACAAACATTAAAAACTTTTTTTAACTTAATCACAGGATTAATTTATATAGGTATCATCCAGAAGACAATATGGTCTTCCACTTCTATCTCTCCATTTTGACTCTCCTTTTGACTCAGACGTTTTACCTCAGATAACTTTGACCACGTGAAATGTTTGCCTCTGTGCTTAATAAAATATGAAAGTCAGAATTATGGCAACATTAAAAATTTTTTTGTTGAGAAAGCAAACTTAAATAAAGCACCTATACCAAAAAACATGATGATACCCAAAGTCCGTAGTTTACGTTAGGGTTCGCTCTTGGTGTTGCACATTCTGTGGGTTTGGACAAATGTCTAATGACATGTATCTACCATATAGTATCATACAAAGTCTTTTCATTGTTCTGAAATCCTCTGTATTCTGCCTATTCATCCCTCCCTCTCCCCAATCCTTGGCAACCACTGATCTTTTATTGTCTACATAATTTTGCCTTTCAAAATGTCACACAGTTGGAATCATATAACATGTGATCTTTTCAAATAGGAATCTTTCACTTATGAATATATATCTAAGTTTCTTCCAGGTCTTTTCATGGCTTGGTAGTTCATTTCATTTTAGTGCTGAATTGTAGCCCATTGTCTGGATGTACTGAAGATTATTTATCCATTCACCTACTGAAGGGCTCTTGGTCACTTCTATATTTTGGCAATTATGTGTAAAGCTGCTATAAACATCCATGTGCACGTTTTTGTGTGCACATAAGTTTTCAGTGCATGTGGGTAAATACCAAGCAGGGTGACTGCTGGATCATATGGTAAGAGTATCATTTGTGTTCCCACCAGCAGTGAATGAGAGTTCCTGCCAGTTCACACCCTTGTCAGCATTTGGTATTGTCAGCATTCTGAATTTTTGCCATTCTAATATTTTAACGTACAGTAGTTGTTTTGATCGTTGTTTTAATGTGCATTTTCCTGATGACATATACTATAGAGCATGTTTTCATTTGCTTATTTGCCATTTGTATATCTTCTCTGTGAGATGCCTATTAAGGTCTTCGGTTCACTTTTAAATCGGATTATTTGTTTTCTCATTGTTGAATTTTAAGAGTTCTTTGTATACTTTGAGTAACAGTCTGTTTCAGATGTGTCTTTTGCAAATATTTTCTCCTAGTGTGTGGCTTGTCTTTTCACTCTCTTGACAGAGTCTTTTGCAGATTAAAACGTTTTAATTTTAATGAAGTCCAGCTTATCAATCTTTCCTTCATGGTTCGTGTCTTTGGTATCATATCTAAAAAAATTTTCACCACTTAACTATAGAAAACCAACTAGTGGTTATCAGAGGGGAAGTGGGTAGGGGGATGGGTGAAACAGATGAAGGAGATTAAGAGTACACTTTTCATGATGAGCACTGAGTAATGTATAGAATTGTTCAATCACTATACTGTATACTTGAAATAATATAACACTATGTTGCCCACACTGAAATTAAAATAAATATATATACATACCTACATACAAACATACATTCATGCATAAATTCACTACCAGTCTCAAATAATTGGTAAGGCCAAATAATAACAATAACTAATTTAATTAAAAAAACAAAAAGTCATCACCAAACCCAAGTTAATCTAAATTTTCTCTGATTTCACCTTCTAGAATTTCATAGTTTTGCATTTGACATTTAGGTCTGTGATTCATTTTAAGTTAATATTTAGGAAGGTCTGTGTCTAGACTCATTTTTTTTTGCATGTGGATGTCCAGTTGTTCCAGCACCATTTGTTAAAAAGAAAATATTTGCTCCATTGTATTGCCTTTGCCCCTCTGTCAAAGATAAGCTGACTCTATTTATGTTGGTCTATTTCTTAGCTCTCTATCCCGTCCATTGATTCACTTGTCTATATTGGCAACATCACACCATCATGATTAGGGTAGCTTTGTAGTAAGTTGAAATCGAGTAGTGTCAGTCCTCCAACTTTCTTCTTCCTTTCATTTAATATATTGTTGGCTATTATGAGTCTTTTGCTCTCCCTATAAACTCTAGAACCAGTTTGTCAGTATCCACAAAATAACCCCCTAGTTTTGATTGAGATGCACTGAATTCCAATACAGATCAATCCCAATATATGTAGATCAAGTTGGGAAGTACTGATATCTTGACAATACTGAATCTTTCCATCCACACATATGGAATATCTCTCCACGTATTTAGTTCTTCTTTGATTTCTTTTAACACAGGTTTGTAGTTTTCCTCATATAGATCTTTGTGCATATTTTATTAGATTTACATTTAAGTATTCCTTTTGGGGGGTTGCTATTGTAAATGATAGTTTCTTTAATTTCAAATTCCTCTTGTTCAATGCTGATACATAGAAAAGCAATTGACTTTTGTAGGTTAACCTTGTACCTTGCAACCTTGCTATAACTGCTTATTAGTTCCAGGAGTTGGGTTATTTTCAAGATTTTATTTTTAAGTAATCTCTGCACCCAACATGGGGCTCGAACTTAAAACTTTGAGATTAAGAGTCACACACGCTATCAACTGAACCAGCCAGATGCCCCTTCAGGAGTTTTCTGCTGATTCTTTTGGATTTTCTACATACGCAATCATGTCATCTGTGAACAAAGACATTTTTACTTCTTCTTTCCCTATCAGTATACCTTTTATTTGCTTTTCTTGTCTTATTACCTAGCTAGGATTTCCTAAGTAAATGCTGAGTGATGAGGGGAAACAGTCTTGCCTTTTTCCTGAGTTTAGTAGGAAAGTTTCTAATTTCTCACCATAAAGTATGATGCTAGCTGTAGATTTTTTTGTTCATATTTTTTATCAGATTGAGAAAGTTCCCCTGTATGCCTAGGTTATTGAAAAAAATTATCATGAACTGGTGTTGAATTTTGTTAAATGTTTTTCCTGCATCTCTTGATACGATCATGGGATTTTTCTTCTTTCGGCTGTTGATGTGATTGATTACGTTAATTGCTTTTTTAATATTGTACCAGGTTTGCATACCTGAGATAAATCCAACTCAGTTGTGGTGTATAATTCTTTTTATACATTGCTGGATTTGATTTGCTCCATTCCATTGTAATTCTTTAGATCCACCTGTCTCCAATTTCAGGGACAATGGTTTGTGCCATGACTTCTCTTATGGATCTAAGAACTGTTGAGTTTCAGTTTGTTCAGATTTTTACTTGTTAGGATGGACTGGCATCTTGCAAGCTCTTTACACGGAACTGACAACCGGAAGTCTCCATAAATAATTCAATTATATTTATTAGTCATTCACCATGTGGGTAAAAGTGTCCTTGGAGTAAAAATGGTGGCCAAAAAAATGTACTTCTTTTATTTACAGACTCAATTTTGACCCAGCTTTTAAAGAATAAGCCCTGCCCTAACCCCATCCCACTTATAAAATAGGAAAGGGTTTGCTTGGATCTACTTACAAGGTACAGGCATATGAAAGCCAACACAGTGGTTCCAATCATTCTGCTTGGGAACTGAAAGCAGGGGTCCCACTCATACACCCTGGTTTGGAACCAGGACTTTTTAGTCTCCCTGTGAATGAATAAATAACAGAAAAGAGAGGCTGTGGTTGGTAAACAAATGCCTAATTCTTCTGAAAATAACCTCTGCCACATCTTAGAATTTAGTGAAGAAAAAGAACATCCTGGTAGATTCCAGTTTTCATTCTCCCCTTATTCTTAAGAACAGAGACTCAGTTTTATTCAGTACAGCAATTCACCAAACTAAAGGGCTATGGTTCCTGATCTCTCTTACAGCTAGAGTGACTAAGATTAAGCACAGGCCAATCAGATGTCACCAGATGTGGCAGTTTGGGGGAGGGTGCTGAGGTATAATTCACGCAGCTGGGAGGGACCCCATTGCCCTCTTTCTTTTCTCCTGCCTGCTGTCTGAAACGCAGACATGGTGGCTGATCCAAGCTGGAGCCCACCCCAGCATCCGTCTTGGACCGTGGACAGCCTTCATGATGACAGTTACTAAGAGCTGGAGCAGAAAGACAGATGACCAGTAAGTTGCCGTGGTGGGCAGTTCAGGGTCAGTATGAACTACCTGCCTCCAGAATTCTTTTATATGGGAAAGAAATAAATCTCCCTCTTGTGTGTCCCACTGTTATTTTGCATTTTCTGCTACATGTAACTCAACGTACTTCTAACCAAAGTACTAGCTTTGCCACTGTATGACCCTGGATTAGACACATCCCATTTGTGGGGCTTATCCCCTTGTACACAGTGGCAGTGGCAGGGATAGGGTTGATCACTGCTTTTGCTTGGCCATGAGCTATGTCCCCTGGTATTGGTAACAGCCCCTGCACTATTTCTCTGGGAACCTGCTCCCTCCCCTCAGTCCTACCGCTTAAGTGAGGCTGAACAACTTCCTAGTTCCAAAGATGAACATATGACAGGCTTAACGATCCATTTACTCTAATCACCTAGCCACAGTAATTGGTTCTGGGAACGCATGTGGTCTGATGCGACTCAATGAAACCCACTCATAGG
The DNA here is from genome assembly GCF_028749965.1 of Puma concolor. Taxonomy (NCBI): domain Eukaryota; kingdom Metazoa; phylum Chordata; class Mammalia; order Carnivora; family Felidae; genus Puma; species Puma concolor. The sequence goes on along the minus strand of NC_141679.1, from coordinate 60,508,977 downwards.
AGTTTGGTTTGAATTATTAGAAAGTTTCTCTTTCCTGTGATCTTAAACCAGGAGGGTACAAGCTTAGAGATTCTGAGGGCCACCACGGGGAGGAAGCCCACCTAACTACGGGTCTAACACAGATCAAAGCAGAGCTAAGAGAAAATGAGGAAACCAGGAAGCCCTGGTTCTGATATCAGTGAAGCCACTGGATCCGTCTGCATTGGAACCGACCACTTCTAGAGTTTTTAATTATGAAAGGCCACACGTTTGCTTTTTCTCTTTAATCTAGTTTGAGCTGAGTTTCTGTCATCAGCAAACAAGAGTCCTGACTAATGTGCCCATCCAGTCATCTCAGGGTCTCCCGCACTGTCAGGGCTCATCAACACTGGCACAAATACCTGGGGGGGGGGGGGGGAGGGAGGAAGGAGGGAGGGGGCCGGGGAGGGGGGAATGAAGCACACGGGGGCTTACTGCAGGGGGGCCTTCCTCAGGAGCCGCTTGACATGCTCCGCCTGGTGAACTTCCAGGAAAGGCTTTTCTTCCTGTGAGAAAACAGAGGTGTATGCTGGGGCTCACAGATCCTTGTTAGGGTTTCGGTCCCTTTGACGGGTTATTGTCACAGAGGGCAGGAATCTGGGTAAAGCTGCTCTTTTAGATTGAGCACAGTGGTTAAGAGAGAGCCTCGACAACCAAACTCTCTGGCTCCAGGTCTGGCTCCGCTCCAGGCTGGCGACATGACCTCGGGCGACACAACTCACCTTTCTCGGTCCATGTCTCTTCATGCAGAATGGGAGAAGTAAAAATAGCACCTGCCTCACACGGCTGCTGTAAAGACTAGACCTGCCAGTGCACACACGGTGCTCATACTCAGTACTCACCATCTGCAGCTCCCAGCCCAGGTGGACCCTCAGCGACTTGACAAACATGTGAAGGAAGCGGCCCAGCAGGAAGGCCAGGCACAGCAGTGAGGGCCAGTAGAACATGACAGTCTCGTACTTCCCCAAAAACTGCAACAGAAGCAGAGCATGGAGCCCGGGCTCTAGGCGGGGCAGGGCCAGGCTGCCCGGGAAGCTGTAGGACAGGACTCTGCCTGCCGGGCCCGCTCTCACCAAGCCCACCTTCCCAGGGCTTGGCGGTCAGTGATGGATGTTCTGCTCCCCCAACCCCACACCCACCCCTGAGCAGTGGGCCTAGAGTCCAGCAGCCCTGGGTGTGAATCCCAGCACCCCCATTCTTTAAAAATTTATTTATTGTTTAATTTACATCCAAGTTAGCATATGGTGCAAGAATGATTTCAGGAGTAGATTCCTTAATGCCCTTTACCCTTACCGTCTAAAGACGGTCACCCTGCCCACAACCCCTCTAGCAACCCATTTTGTTTTATAAGAAGGGCTTTCACAGCTTTTTCTGATTAGTTATTAAATGATGCTTTTGGAAAATATATACGACAGAGAGAAGGAGAGAAAGAGGGGTGAGGAGGGGAGACAGAGCAGAGGGTTGCAGATGAGAGAGAGGGAGAGACATGTGGAGAGAACGAGAAACAGAGAGGAAGGAAGGAAGGAAGGAAGGAAGGAAGGAAGGAAGGGAGGAAGGGAGGAAGGGAGGGAGAAAAGAAGGGAGGAAGGAAGGAAGGGAGGGAGGAAAGTAGGGAGGAAGGAAGGGAGGGAGGGACGGAGGAAAGAAGGGAGGAAGGAAGGGAGGGAGGAAGGGAGGGAGGGAAGAAGGGAGGAAAGAAGGGGGAAGGGGGTCCCATAACTGCTATGTTGGCAGCAACACAAGTTCCTGGGAATACGGGTCTCTCAAAATGGTGCTCATAGTTTTTCTATGATTTTAGTTCCATTTTAATGAAAAAAAGTGGGTTTTTTCACTGTTTTAAGACAAACAATATTGTAACTTATTTTTCACAATTTACTAGTTGGTTTCGTGTTTTTTATGTTTCCAGAGCACTTGCCCCCATGGGGAGTAGGGTTTTGATGTTATGATGTTTGGGTGTGGGACACAGACATGCTGAGATGTGGGGACTCATATCTCCCCTTCATCTTCCTCTCCAATATATGTTCACCACTTAAACATCAGATATCGCCACTGCCAATATTCCAGTGTCTTTCCTCTGTATCTACCCTTACATCTCTATCTGTTATAAATTGATATTATACCAAATACATAGGTCTGTCTAGATCATAATCATCTCCCCATGTGGTTATGAATTATTCGCAAACATCACTTTTAATGCTGCATAACAGTACACTATTTAGATGAATCAACTTTAGAGTCTCTCCTAATATTAGGACATTTTAGCCTGTTCAACATCTCATTTTTATATCTAATGTTTCTATGAACATTCTTCATTTGAGAACATGAAGTGAAATCTTTATTATTACCTTAGTCTGGGTTCCAGTTCCATGATTTTTAACTAGTAAGTCCCGTTAGCCCCTGAGTCTCACTTTCTTACCAGTGAACTGTGGAGGTACTAACACCCTTCAAAGTGCCTTGAAGCACCTTGAACTATGCAGTAGTTAATTTGGGGGACTGAGCCTAGAACACCCAACACACTGCGGTTCTTAACATTAGTGATTCTGAGCACAGAAGTGAGGCCCTGCCCTCTCTTTCAATTAACCATGAATGTTCTGAAGTTCAAAAGAACCCCAGGAAGACTGGAAGCTCTCCAAGACACCAAAGAAAATGCCTGTGATCTGGAATTTCAGGCACTGTGAGCAGAGTGAAGGAGGGCATCTTTTTGGGGAGAGGTATGCCAGAATGTTCTTAATCCCAGACCAGAGATGCAGAGAGAAGTCCCAGCCCCCAAGTTCATTTTCCAGTCCAGCTCCCCCATTCTCCATCACGCCCTGTAATCCTCCAAGGTTACTCAAGTCTGGGAGAGGTTTTGGCAAGGCTCCTGGCCCAGGTGACCTCCTGGTGCTCCCCCTACCTGCCCAGTAACCCTTATAGATGCAGTGTGACTCAGTCTTTCATCTTTTTCCTTTTTCTGGTGTACAAGGTTAAACGGATGAAATAGTTTCCCCCAATTCTGAGGACAATGCATGATAAAGCTGGAATGTTCATCCAGTCTGAGACTTCCATTTTATAGACAGAGAAACTTAAGCTACATGAAGGAGTGGAAAGAAATGAGCTTTGGAGGGTGTCTGGGTGCCTCAGTTGGTTAAGCATCCAACTTCAGTTAGGTCACGATCTCATGGTTTGTGAGTTCAAGCCCCGTGTCGGGCTCTGTGCTGACAGCTGGCAGCCTGGAACCTGCTTCAGATTCTGTGTCTCCCTCTCTCTATGCCCCTCATTAAACATTAAAGAAAACATTAAAGAAAATTAGGGGTGCCTGCATGGCTCAGTCAGCTAGACATGTGACTCTGGATTTCGGCTCAGGTCATGATCTCACAGTTCGTGAGTTCAAGCCCAACATAGCACTCTGCACTGACAGTGTGGAGCCTGCTTGGGATTCTCTCTCTGCCCCTCCCTCCCTCTCTCTCTCTGTCTCAAAATAAATTAACAAACTTAAAAAAATTAAAAAAAAAAAGAAATGAACTTTGTAGTCAACCAGACCTGGTGTCAACTCTCAAATCTGTTATTTCTTAAGAGTTACTTAATAAACTTGGGCCTCAGTTTCCTCACCTGTAGAATAGGTCTGCTGAGAGGTTCCCTACCTCGAGAGGCTGCTGTGAACATCAACTGAGAGAACATCTGTCTGTGAATGAGCATCCTGATGAACATAAGATGCTGTACAAATGGAAGCATCATGAATGGCTCCAGCTCTCCTTTCGGTCATACGAAGGAGCTGAGGCCCAGAGAGTGGCAGAGGCTTGTCCAATGTCACGCAGCAAACTGGTCGTGGTGAAGGACTGAATGCTCTAAACATAGTTCAGCAGGGACTCACCTGCCCATGGGGACACTGTATGATGTAAAGGATGGTGACAGCAAACCTGTAGGACAAAAACAAGGCTTGGAGCACTGTGGTCCCTCCCAGCACAGCCCCTGGGAAGAAGCCCAGATCCCATCAGCCTGGAGCTACCTCCTCTTTTCTTACTCCTTGGGAGGGCTGGTTGCCAGGCCTCTGTGTACACTCCACCCAGACTGAGCACCCTATTTGTGCCGAAGTGCACGCACCAAATACACTTAACATGTCCTTGTATAGGACACAATGCTGGAATCCATACAGCGGAGCACAAAGACCCTGAGTGATCTCCTCCTCCCTGCCCTCATGGGACCCCAGAGAGGGAAAGGAATTTGTCCAGAGTCACACCCAGAGCCAGGACCAAGGCTCAGGTCTCCTGACTGGTGTTGATGCTCCTTCTGGTGGGACTGGCCTTGTCTGGAAACACTGCCCTGAGGAATGAGCCTCAAGGCTTTAGTCCCATGAGACACACACTCCTGGCCATAGTCAAGCTTGATTCATCTCCCAAGATGCACAAGCTGCTGACTGATTCCCACCACCCATTCCTCCCCAGGTCAAAGGTTTGTCAGAGGCCGGAAGATGGTATTACCCCAGGTCTAACCCCGGATACCCTCTCTTTTAATTTTATAAAGCAAGCTGTTTACAAACTTAAGAATGGTAGCCATGGTGTGTCAGGTGCTGGTGAGCCCCCTCCAGTGGCCCACACACTGGGCCGGAGGACCCCTGCCTCACACAAAGTGCTGCAGCAGGAGAACCAGCTCAGTAAGGGGGACAGGGGCTAGAAAGCAGAGTGCTCGTGGGAGGACTCAGTCAGCAAGGATTCCTGGGACCGGCTCCATGCTGGTTCTGGGGCCAGTGCTGAGAGCACAGAAATCAACAGGAGGGTCAAGAAGTTCTCCATCTGTGGGGTTGGTGATCCATGAAGGATGAGCATGGATCTGTCAATGGACCAAGTCAGGGAAGATAACCCACAGGGGAGAATAACAACATATAGGCAAAGAGGCCAGAATGCATGATCCACAAGAGTCCATCTTGTTCTCCAGTGTTTTCCCTGGCCCACAGCAGGGATATAACGGCATGTTTGCTGAGTGAATAAGCAAGTGGATGAAGGAACGCAGGAGTCTGGTGTGACTGGAGGTGTGTGCTAGAGACTGTTAGGGATGGACAGACAGGGGAGGCCAGACTGCAGTGGCCCCAAATGCCAAGTTAAGGCACATGCACTTTCTCCTGGGCTCCCAGGGGAGACATGACAGCACAGAGAAGAAGTGTCCAAATGGGTCTCCTACATCCCCCAGTGGGACCGTGGGCAGTTGACAGAAAAATAAGTTTTCTACATCTCCGATTTCTGGAATATTCTAACCGCGAGTGGCCTGTGAAGCAGGAAGAATGCCTGACCTCCTGCAGCCTTACATGCAGTCCCAGGGAGAGGCCACTGTGGGACCTGGGACCAGTCACTCCACCTGCCCATCCTGGGCCTCAGTTCTGGGCAAAGTCGCCCTCCAAGGGGGGCTCTCGGGTCACCTCCAGCCCTTTGTCCAGAGTGCAGCCACGGCAAAGGAGTCACAGGAGGGCAGACACGCAGCGTCCGTCTTACCAGATCAGAGAGTAGCTGAAGCCAAGGATGGAGCTGACCAGCCGGAACTCCGACGAGAGGCAGGCAAAGAAGGGGAAGTGAGACAGGCCGACTTCCGTGCCTCCAATCAGAAGCACAAAGGCTGGGGGAGACAGGGCCAGAGATCCTGTGAGCTCTCTTCTCACAGGCTCGGGGGTGTTGCAACAAAGATACAGGGCTTTACGCCCACTTCCTGTCACAGGTCTCAGGTCCCAAGGAGGTGAGTGGACAAGCCCCAGCTCGGTAAAGAGGAATGGACGAATGTCTTTCATTCTTGCAACAGACCCTTCCTGGGACCTGTTCCACGCCAGGTCCTGGCTAACTATTGAGATGAAGAAGATTTGGTCCCTGCCCTTGGCTAGCTCACACTGTGATGTGCAGAGACAGGCCCCATAAGTGGACAAACAGCAATCACTGAGACTAAGGCCACCATAGCAACATGAAGAGTGGTGATGTGTGTGTGTGTGTGTGTGTGTGTGTGTGTGTACAAAACTTATAACTATCACATACTCTCTAAACAAGGCAGTGATAAGATTCATTCTGCCACTGACTAGCTCTCAGAGGATCTAATAAGATCCAGGAAAACCTACTCATGCAAGAGGATCTTTACAAAGTGCCTGCTTTGAGCTGGGTCTGGGGCCAGGCACTAAGGCTGCAGTTGGAATGAAGAAGTCTCTTGCTTTCTGAGGTGTTTACCGTCCAGTAGAGAAGACAGGGAGGAAGGTGAGTGCTGTGTTAACAGAGGCATATTCAATCTGCTGTGGGGACAAGGAGAGGAAGCCACTGACTTCACCTGGGGTCTGGGTCGGGGAAGGGAAGTGGTGACATACAACAAGGCCAGGAAGTATAAGCAGGAATTTGTAAGATGGAGAGAAGAAGGGAAGGGAGGGCGTTCCTCACTCAGAGGATGGGAAATGGCTGGTTGGGGCTGGTGAGTATTTATGTGACCGTGAGGGGTGGGAGGCTGGCAGGGAAGGACGACATAGAAGGAATACTTTCTGTGAGGATGGAAGCCATGACAGTATCATTTTGTAATCTGCCAGAAGCGCCTCTGCCCTAGAAGCAGACAGAGCAACTAGAATGGCACAACCCACACCTGCAGACAGCATCTACAACAAAGTCAGGTCTCGAGGCCATTTGGTATCAACACCTGAAGTAGGAGGAAGCGGAGGAAGGCCCAAGAACAGAAGAACCCCAAACTGCCAGGAGATACAAGAGACCAAAGCTGCAATACCGGGACCGAGCCCCCCGTGGAGGCAGACAGGAAGACTCCAAGATGACAAGGACAGGAACACTAGGAGCTGGGAAACAGGGGGTCCAGACAAAAAGCAGAGGGAAGAGGCAGACTCGGAAAGTATGAGGATGTTAGGAGGATACATCTATATAATCACTTCGTGAAAACGAAAGAGAGGAATCTAGAGCCACGAACCAAGAAATGATATTCTGACCCAGCCAGATGCTCAATAGCATCAGTCTTTAGGGAAATGCAAATCAAGACAGTAGTTAGATACTACTTCACCTGTACTAAGATGGCTATAACTGTTTTCAAAATAGAAAATAGTGTGTGAGGATGTGCAGAAATTAGAACCCTCACACACTGCAGATCAGGGTCCAGAACAGAGTCCAGAAACAGACCCATACTTATGGAGCCAATCGACGCTGACAAGGGTCCAAAGGCAATTTTGTGGGCAAAGGACAAGTTTCTGAAATAAGCAGTGCTGGAAAAAATGGAAAAACAAAGGCAAAAACAACAACAACAACAAAAACTTCAATCGATACCTCACACTATATGCAAAAAATTAACTCAAAATGTATCACAGACCTAAAAGCAAAATATCGTAAGACTATAAAACTTCTAGAAAAAATATAGGAGAAAATCTAAGTGATCTTGTATCAGGCAAAGATTTCTTCTATGACACCATAAGCGTGAGCCATAAAATAAAATGAATAAATTAGATTTCATCAAAATTTTAAGGCAACTTTTTAAAAGAAATTGTTGGTAGAATGAAAAAACAAGCTACAGACTAGGAGCAAATGCAATTCTCACGTCTGATAAAGAACTCGTGTACAGATTAAAGAACTATGAAAACTCAGAAGAAAATAAAAAACCTAATTTTTATAAATAAGGAAAGTGATTTGGACATGTCACCAAAGAGCTATAGGGATAGCAAAAAGCACATCAAAATATGATCAGCATTACCAGTCATGAAAATGCAAATTAAAACCACGATAAGACATCACCACATACCTCTTAAAATGGCTAAGATTAAAAAGACTTTGTCTACTCATTTGGTATTTAGATTCTACATATGGGTGAAATGATATGGTGTTTGTTTTCCTCTGACCTATTTCGCTTAGCATAATAAATACCCTCTAGATCCATCCATGTTGTTGCAAATGGCAAGATTTCATTCTTTTTATGGCTGAGTAATATTCCATTGTGTGTGTGTGTGTGTGTGTGTGTGTGTGTGTGTGTGTGTGTGTGTATAACATCTTCTTTATCCATTCCTCTATCAATGAACACTTAGGTTGCTTATATTTTTGGCTACTGTAAATAATATTGCAATAAACATAGAGTGCTTACATTTTTTCAAATTAGTGTTTAGATTTTTTCTTTTATTTTAGAGAGAGAAAATGTGAGCAGGGAAGAGGGGCTGAGGGGGGTGAGAGATACTCTCAAGCAGGCTCCACGCTCCATGCAGAGCCTGATGCAGGGCTTGATATCACAACTCTGGGATCACAACCTGGGCCAAAATCAAGAGTCAGATGCTCAACTCACCAACCCAGGCGCCCCAACGTTTTCATTTTCTTTGGGTAAATACCTAGTAATGGGATTACTGGGTCATATGGTAGTTCTATTTTAATTTTTTAGGAACCTCTATACTGTTTTCCACAGTAGCTATACCAGTTTGCATTCCTATCAACAGTGAATGAGAGTCCTTTTTTCTCTACATCCTCACCAACATGTATTATTTCTTCAACAAACAGCATCAGACCTATATTTACAGAGAACAAACTGATGGCTGCCAGAGGGGGGTGGGGTGGAGGGATGGACAAAATGGGTAAAAGGGACTTCCAGGCTGTCAGTATGGGAATGAATAAGTCATAGGAACAAAAAGGCACAGCATAGGGAATATAGTCAGTGATATTATAATAGTGTTGTACAGTGACAAATTACACCTCCGCATTTGCGGTGAGCAGAGCATAACAGAGATGTTGAATCACTGTCTTGAACACCTCAAGCTAATTTAACATTGCATGTTAACTCTACTCAAATTTAAAAAAATGTTAGAGAGACTGACAACAACAAAAATGTAAGTAAAAAATAAAAGGACTGACCACGTGTTGCTAAGGAGAGAGAAAAACGGGAAGTCTCACATAAGTGATGGTGGTAATGGAACCATTACTTTGGAAAACAGTTTGACAATTTCTTCAAAAAGTATGATCTAGGGGGCGCCTGGGTGGCTTAGTCAGTTAAGCGTACAACTTCCGCTCAGGTCGTGATCTCACAGTTCTGAGTTCGAGCCCCGCATCGGGCTCTGTGCTGACAGCTCAGAGCCTGGAGCCTGCTTTGGGTTCTGTGTCTCCCTCTCTCTCTGCCCTTCCCCTGCTCGTGGTCTGTCTCTGTCTCTCTTTCAAAATATAAATAAACATTAAAAAAATTTTTTAAGTATGATCTACTACATGATGTGTACAATCCAGCCATTCCACTCATAGGCACTTACCCAGGAAAAATGGAAGCACACAAAGATTTGTACACAAATGTTCATAGCAGCTTTATTTGCAGTAGCCAAAATCTGCAAATAAATCAAATGTCCATCAAGAGATGAATGCGTACACAAATTCTGATTTCTCCATATAGTGGAGTGCCAAGCAGAAGCAAAAAAGAATGAATTTCTGGCACACGTTAAATGTGTATATATCTCAAAATAACTACGCTGTGTGAAAGAAGGTCACACCCGTACACACACACACACACACACACACACACACACACACACACACAAGTACATTCTGTATGATCCCATTTATATAAAGTTCTGGAAAAAGATCAGTGATGAGGGTAGTAAGGGTAGTGGGAAGGAGAGATTACAAAAGGGGACAAGGAGACTTAAGGGGCTCCTTATCTTGATTGTGGTAATGATTTCATGGATATAAACATTTGTCAAAATTTATCAAATTGTATACATTAAAGAGGTATGTGGTGGTATATCATTTCAGTTTTAATTTGCATTTCCCTAAAGACTAATGAGGCATTGGTAGGTATTTGATTATATAGCTCTGGAGGCCCTGAGAGAGAGCCGGGCTGGACTCATTTGGAGTCATTGTATTAGGGTGGCTGAATCTGTAAATTAGAGTTGATCCTTCAGGGAGAACATGAGTCATGGGGAATGACGAGACCTCAGGCCAAGGGACAAAGAAGTAAGCATTGTTCTGCGAGGAGGAATCCTAGGGCTTGTTGATATCAAGAAGGCAGCAATGGCTAAGACTTAGGAGAGATTTTTGGGGTAGGTGATGGTGAACCTACTTTCTGAGCCTTTGTTCTAAAGTCTAAAGGAGCTCTGAATCTCACTGGGGGAAAGCCCCATAAATAAGCTTTGAGACCTGGTGGGCTAGGCATTTTCCTGGGGCAAGTAACAGGTGGGGAACACTGACTGCTCACAAAGTTTATTTCCTGATCCCAGGGAACCCCGGCCAGGCAGTCTCTGAGAGCAAGACTTGCCATGACAAAATTCCCAGCAGGTATGAGGCAGCCCTTACCTTGTGCCCACTGAGGGATATGTAAGGGCTGGTACCCTTCTGAGAACAAGAACATGACTTTATTGGCTGTGGCCCCAAAGGCGATTCCATAAGACCATCGGTTACTAAAGGTGCCCACAAAGTCCAGAGGTCTGTGAACAAGAGAAACAGCTTGTGAGGCCAGAGAGTGGCTCATTCCCACCAATAGCCTCCAAAATAGCAACCCCACCCTGAGGCGGGATTATCGGGTAGCAAATTGTTCATTTCAGCTGACATTGTCTGAGGCCCTCGGTGCCAATTCTAGGTGTAGGCATGGATTCAGGGTACTGAGGTGAGGAAGACAAAAAATCTTTGCCCTTGAGGAGCCTTAGGGGAAAGGGTGTGGGGAGGGGGACACAAGCAAGGACACCAATAGCCATGACAACAAAAAAAATGGGATGGGTTTCATTTATGAGAGACACAAGCAGTATGTCTTGAGAGATCAAAATGAGGAGTATGTCCTAAACAGGCTTGGGGAGCCTGCCCCATACCCGGCCCCTGTGAGAGTTCCAATATCCCTGGGAAGGTCTGGGACTCATTGGCTGTGCTGGTTCCACGCAAGCGTCCCTTCCTGGCCACAGCTGATTGGACCAGGGGTGACCACCTGACTTTGGATAAGCCAATCAGACGCCCGGTCTCATATAAGGGTTTCACACCCTGAGGACATGAGCCAGTTAGCTGTTAAAATTCTGTTCTGGAAAATCATGGCAAGTTGGAATCAGAGTCAGCGCTAGAGGCAAGTGGAGATTTTAGGGAAGCAGAAATCCTAAGTCATATTATAAAGTCAGACAGCAGAGAGGACAATAGTAAAGTGGTGCTGAGGGGCTCCTGTGACACAAGGAGGCACAAATAAAATCAGTCTCCCAGAGATGCCCATCTCAAAGTTCCAGTTACCATGAGGCCGGCCTTGCCAGTGAAATCTCTGTAACTTTACAAAAATCCTTTCTTTTCCTTTTACATAAACAAACTTTACAGGATAGCTGTTTCTTCTTCTGACCAAAATACTTTGTCTACATCAAAGTAAGCAATCACATTTGGAAAGAAGAGAATACTTTCCCATTGAAATGCCATCTGATGTGGCTTTGATGAAAACTCAGGATGGCACTGGGGAGCTACACGTGGAGGTAGGGATCTGGAGGCAGGATCTGGATCTCACCTCATACCCCCTTAGTCTTGCTCATCTTCACTTTCAAGGCTCAGCTCAAGGAGCACCTCTTCCAGGAAGTCCCCGCCCCTGCCATTACTCTGACCACTTCCAGCAGGCCCACCTAGCTCCTGCCTTGCTGTGTCCCCCAAGCACTAAGTGGGCATGTCCGCGTTTTAGTATGCCCCTCTGCATTGTTGCTTGTCTAGGAAACTACAAGCTTCAAGGGGTGGGGACCTAGCACAGAGCCTTGAAAAGAGTAGGTGCTCACTGCATGTTCATGGACACCCATTTTGTTGAAGTGACCTGCATTCAATCAGTCCTCCCTGTAGTGCCTCAGAAATAAGTGAGACTGTTTATGTATCTTTAAACAGATGGCAAGCCCTGCTCTGCTCATGTCACAGAGACACCATGGGCGGCAAATGAAGGGCTGCTTGACAAACGGTGGTATGCCACACACATGTGAGGGGCTTTTAATGAGTGAGGGGGGTGGGCTGGAACTACTCAGAAAAGCAGGGGTTTTGATGGGAAGGTGGCCAGGGAGCAAGCGAGTGGTGCCATTGTCAACTGAATTCAAAGCAGTTTGACATGACCCATACAGAACTCCCACTTCTTAAGAAGCCCTGCACCAGGCCCTGAAAGTCAAATGCCCAGGGCAGAGTCTGCCTCTGTGTCCCAACCAGTGTGGCTCAGACCTGGCAGTTTGGGAGAGGCTGACCCCTCCCAGGTGATATCCAGGATGAGTCTGCTACTCAGAACTGGTACAGGCCGTCCCTGGACATTGCAGGTGGATTTGTCACCCTGAAGCCCTAGGTCACCGCTAGCCTTGGTCCTGACACCGTGGTTTCCTCTCCCTTCTCCAGAGCCCAAGGCTGAGACTTGAACAGGTTTACACACATGAGCCTGCTTAGGCTATTGTGCAGGGGAAATGAGAGTAAATAGGAACCAGACCTCAGTTAAAGCTCTTGTCACCTATTAGCTGTGTGGACTTGGGCACGTCACTCAACCTCTCTGGGCCTGAGTTTGTTCATCCATTACATGAGGATAACAACCTCCAGCATTCTACGCTGGCAAGAGTGTTCATCCAAGTAATGCAGGCAAAGCAAATGGTCCAGTGCCTGGGTCACAGTCACCATGTGATAACTGCTATATGCATTATGATCATGATTATCATCAATCATTGAAAGTGAGGGGGCGGAGATACGAGCAATTAGAGCTTAAGAAAAAATGTGAGAAGGGGTGCACAGACTCAGAATGGCAGAGCCAGAAACCAGCCCTGAAGGCACCTGGTCCAGCGGGACCTCCCGGTGCCATGCCAGCATGAACGCTTGCTGCTGCCAGTGGCCGACCGAGAACTCTCTTCCTCCCGCTTCCTAAGGCAGCCATAGTGCGGACTTTGGGAAGGCTTTTTCCATAGTGAGCTGAACCTCCTTGAGACGTTTTAATCATATTTGGGCAGCCGTGGGTGCTGAGGCTGCAATGGCTTGGATGTCAATTCTGAACCCCCAGAGCTTGGTTGGGGTGAGGCAGGGAGGGGAAGGAGCGGTGGAGATGAGGCAAGGCTGGGGAGGTAATGGGGTGTTATCCTGGCCTTATAATAGGTGTTGGCCCCAAATACAGGGTGCCCCAAGCTGTAGAGATCAGCCTTAGCTCAACTCACATGATGATTCCAAAGCGGTTCCCCAGGAGGTGAGAAGTATCATCTCTCTGCTTACAGTGCTCTCGTCTTTGGAGAAAGGACAAGACCAAAATGATGAAAAGCTACAGGAAGAGAAGATGAGAACGTCAGTGGGCCCTCCCTGAAGGAGGATGTGTGGGTTAGCAGAGGGCTCAGAGTGTCTGTGGCTCCTCAGAGCCCAGAGTCAGGGAGCTAGCTGCACACGCCCTTGAGCTTCCAGAATGCTTTGTACTGAGCTTTCCTCTCTGTTGCCCTGAACAGGTTCAAATTTAGTCTCTCTCACATATTGACTAGAAGAGAGACCCAGCTTCTCCAAGCCTCAGTTTCCTCACCTGTGAAAAGGAGATAACTGTCACACTGCGAATCCTTCTTTCCTTTTTGCTTTTTGAGAATTCAATCATATTCTCAGTCACTTGATGCCCTTTTTCTCTTCCTTTTACTAGAAACTTCCTGAGAACTGTCTACACTTGCTGCCTCTATTTCCTCACCTCTCATTGCTCTTCAACCCCCTAACCTGGCTTCTCCTTCCCATCCATGGAAAGAGCTATGGCCAAAGTCAAAAACTACCATGAATCCACTGGAAACTTCAAGCCCAAATCTGGCTTGATCTCTCAGCCACATTCCAGTGTTGACCACTTCCTCCTCTGAGAAACACCCTGTTCCCTAGGCTTCCATCAACAGTGCTTTTCTGGGTTTTCTCCATTACCTCTCAGTCTCCTCTGCTGGATTATTCTTTATTCCACCACTAAAGTCAGGATTTCCTCATCATTCAGTCCAAGGATCACTCCTCTTATTAGCAGATCCTCTCACCCATGTCCATGCTTTCAATGGCCACCAATGCCCACAAGACTCAGCTTGACTCTTCAGCCCAGACCTTGTCCATGAGCTCCCCAACTATTCATCTAACTATAGAGTTGGCACTTCTTAAATTCAGTATGTCTTAAATGGAACTCACGATTTGCCTCCCTGCCCTGTCTTCATCCACCCCAAACCCAGATCTCTTCTGGTTCTCCTTAACTAGTGAATGACAGACACCGCCATCCTTCTGGCCATGCAAGTTAGAAACCCACGTTGTCCTCAACCCCTCCTCTCCCTAACTACTCTATCCAATGCATTAGCTAGTCCTACTGTCTTACTCCCAAACATCTTGAGCTGACCACCACCCATCCAGGATGAGCTAAAATCTGAACCATCTCCTCTCTGGCCCACCTCCACCTTGATCCCCACAATGCAACAAGAGTGATCATTTCAAAACAGAATACTGATCACCTAAGCTCCACGCTGGAAAACTCCAGTTACTTCCCACTGCACTTAGAATGCAGACACCACTCCTTCACAAAGAGCCCCAGAGGGCTCCACCTGGCCCAGGCCCACTCACCTCCCAGAAAACTCTACCTCAGCTCTCCACTCCAGCCATGCCAGCCCTCTCGGCTCCTCACACTCTCTGTTCCCCTCCTCCACAGGGCCTTTGCACATGCTCTCCTCTCTGCTTGAAAGGCTCTTGACTACATCTTCCAACAGACCTCAGCTGTCATTGCTTCCTTAGAAGAGCCTTTTTTGAATCCCTAAAAAACCAGTGTCCTTGACTCTTCAGCCGTTAAAAGCCTTCCTCTGCCTGTTTTTTGGTGCATAATATAAGAAAGCAAGTCAAGGAAATTCAGTTGATGTCTCTCTGCTGACCTATTCAGGCCCTTTGGGGAGCCTGTGTATGGGAGGGACCCAATTCCCCTCCTCTCTGCTCCTTGCTCTCCTCTGCCTTTACTTACTGATGGGATGAGGGAGTAATGGAGGAAGAGCTCCATGTCCACTGAGCTGACACAGGTGCCATTTAGCTGCCTGGTTCTGAAAAACAGCCAAAAAACACATTCACATCATCAGTCACTGCTGCAGGCATTGACCCATCAGCACTGAGCATCACTGTCAGGAGTTCAGCTTATTCACCACTAAGATCATCTTATCTTGTTTTTTGAAAGAGAGAGAGACAGAGACAGAGACAGAGCCAGAGAGAGGCGAAGGGAGAAGGGGGAGGGCCAGACAGAGAGGGAGAGAAAGAATCCTGACACAGGGCTCGATCTCACAACCCTGGGATCACAACCTGAGCTGAAATCAAGAGTCAGATGCTCAACTGACTGAGCTACCCAGGCACCCCAATCATCTAATCTTTTTATTTGTTATTTTATTTTTTAATTTTTATTTATTTTCGAGAGACAGAGAGAGAGAGGAGACAACAAGTGGGGGAGGGGCAGGGAGAGAGGGAGACACAGAATCCGAAGCAGGCTTCAAAGTTGGACACTCAGCTGACTGAGCCACCCAGGCACCAGGAACAAAAAGGCTTCTATTTTATTCAGAAGTACTTTGATCAATCACATGATCATGCACTATGCAACCAGTATCAGTTTGAGAAGAACATTGACTCAGTGCCTAGTAAACTCTGTTCTTGCTGCTCAGACTCCAATACACCCTGTCTACATGCTCACCGGGACCTGCAGACCTGTGCTGACTCTGTCTCCCACCCCTGCAGCACATCGGCCATCTCCCAGGCCCCATTCCCCTGCCAGCTCCTGCCTTTCCCTCAGAAGTCTCAGGGAAGACCACTCCTCTGGGGAACCCGTGAGCAGGGCACACCCCCACACCGGAGTTCTTTTAAAACCCCAGTATTCCCCAGTTATGTCTAACCATAGGTCTGAAAGACCCTAGAAGCAGTGGAGAAGGTGCAGGAACTCAGGCCATCAGAAATGTGATAGAACTGTAAAGCTCACACTTCTGCTTTTAGGAAGGTACACTGAGAACATGCATCAGTCTCCTCATCCTATATGAAACCCTCAAAATGATAAAGATGTTATTTTTTAATTTTTTTAAGTTTATTTTGAGAGAGAGAGAGAGAAAACACATGAGTGGGGAGAGGCAGAGAGAGAGGGAGAGAGAGAATCCCAAGCAGGCTCCATACTGCCAGCACAGAGCCTGATGCGGGGCTCGAACCCATGAACCGTGAGATCATGATCTCAGCTGAAATCGATAGTCAGAAGCCCAAATGACTGGGCCACCCAGGTGCCCCAAGATGTTATTTTTTTTAAAAAAAAAAAAGAAAGAAAACAGAGATTTTGAAAGCAAGAAGGGTATCTATTGGGGGCACAGAAACTATGGGAAGACCCCGAATGATGGAGAGCAAATGGGACTAAAACAAAGAGAAAAAGAGTGAGTCAATGAGGCCACAGACTGTGGGGCCACACAACGAAAGGTTCTACACTCACAGTGTAACAGGACAGGGTTGTCAGCAGCCCACGGAATGATGAACTGGGGTCTCACAGAGACCCAACTGTCTTCCCACCCCTGCTGACCAGTCAGAGGCAATGGGTGTTGTCCCCAAGAGTAGTGTATATGTGTCAGAGGTGGGGGGGCAGTGCTCTGGATCACAGATGGTCCTGCAAGGGACCAGAAGCTTCAGCTTCCAGACAGCCCCTGAGGCACCCCACCTAGCGGTACCACCTCCATCCCACTGCCCTGACAGCAGCCTTAGGACTAGCCACCCTCCACAAAGCGGGTACCCCAGTGGCCAGCTCAGTCACAAAGATGAGCACACAATCAAGAGCCATCAAACATTTGAGGAAAGATAACACCACAAAAGGGAGTCAAAAATTCAAGAAAGAGGAACTTATCCCTGAGGAGATGAAGTTAATATGGAACCTCTCTGAGGTCATTGCTACAGGAAATCCTGTAGAAGCATAAATCTAGGAGTGCCTGGGTGGCTCAGTTGGTTAAGATGGGACCCTTGATTTCGGCTCAGGTCATGATTCCAATATCATGGGATCGAGCCCTGTATTGGGCTCTGCGTTGAGTGTGGAGCCTGCTTGAGATTCTCTCTCTCTCTCTCTCTCTCTCTCTCTCTCTCTCTCTCTCCCCCTTTGCCCCTCTCTCCCACTTGTGCTCTCTCTCTCTCTCTCTCAAAATTAATTAAAATTAAAAAAAAATTTTAAAAAGAAGCATAAATCTAGGAGGAAATAGAGGGGTGCAAAAAGGAATAGCAGGCAAAAAAAAAAAAAATCCCTGAGCACAGGATTCTAAGTAAATATACATTTAAATAAATATATATCTTTACACATAGATAACATTCTTAGACACACAAGGACTCAAAAGACCTTCTCTGGAAAAAAACAATGGAGGAAATTCTCAAGAAATAAGAAAGAGGACTCTACAACCGAAGCTGGAGGCATCGCAATCCCAGACTTCAAGATGTATTACAAAGCTGTAATCATCAAGACAGTATGGTACTGGCACAAAAAGAGACACTCAGATCAATGGAACAGAATAGAGATCCCAGAATGGACCCACAAACGTATGGCCAACTAATCTTTAACAAAGCAGGAAAGAATATACAATGGAACAAAGACAGTCTCTTCAGCAAATGGTGCTGGAAAAACTGGACAGCGACATGCATAAGAATGAATCTGAACTACTTTCTTACACCATACACAAAAATAAACTCAAAATGGATTAAAGACCTCAATGTAAGACAGGAAGCCATCAAAATGCTCAAGGAGAAAGCAGGCAAAAAACCTCTTTGACCTCAGCCAAAGCAACTTCTTACTCAACACGTCTCTGGAGGCAAGGGGAAAAAAAGCAAAAATGAACTACTGGGACCTCATCAAAATAAAAACCTTCTGCGCAGCAAAGAAAACAATCAGCAAAACTAAAAGGCAACTGACAGAATGGGAGAAGATATTTGCAAATGACATATAAGATAAAGGGCTAGTATCCAAAAGCTATAAAGAACTTACCAAACTCAACACCCAAAAAAAAATAATCCAGTGAAGAAATGGGCAAAAGACATGAATAGACACTTTTGCAAAGAAGACATTCAGATGGCAAGCCAACACATGAAAAAATGCTCAACATCACTCATCATCAGGGAAATACAGATCAAAACCACAATGAGATACCACCTCACACCTGTCAGAATGGCTAACATTAACAACTCAGGCAACAACAGATGTTGGTGAGGATGAGGAGAAAGAGGATCTCTTTTGCATTGCTGGTGGGAATGCAAACTGGTACAGCCACTCTGGAAAACAGTATGGCAGTTCATCAAAAAACTAAAAATAGAACTACCCTATGACCCAGCAATTGCACTATGAGGTATTTATCCAAGAGATACAGGTGTGCTGTTTCGAAGGGACACATGCACCCCATGTTTATAGCAGCACTATCAACAATAGCCAAATTATGGAAAGAGCCCAAATGGCCATCGACAGATGAATGAATAAAGAAGATGTGGTATATATTACTCAGCAATCAAAAAGAATGAAATCTTACCGTTTGCAACTATGTGGATGGAACTGGAGGGTATTATGCTAAATAAAATTAGTCAGTCAGAAAAAGACAAATGTCATACGACCTCACTCATATGAGGAATTTAAGATACAAAACAGATGAACATAAGGGAAGGGAAGCAAATATAATATAAAAATGGGGGGGGGGACAAAACATAAGAGACTCTTAAATATAGAGAACAAACAGAGGGTTGCTAGAGGGGCTGTGGGGGGGGGGATGGACTAAATGGGTAAGGGGCTTAAGGAATCTACTCCTGAAATCATTGTTGCACCATATGCTAACTAACTTGGATGTAAGTTTAAAAAATTAATTAATTATTTAATTTTTAAAAAAGAAAGAAAGAAAGGAGTCTAGGAAGAAGAAGGATATAAAGGCAACAGCCAACACAGAAATGAGTAAAATGTCTTGTTAAATATCTAGGTAAGTAGTTATTGTGAAACAAAATGTGTGAAATGCCAATTTGGAGGTAAAATCCCATGGGGGAAGGGGCGAGCTGAGGCCAGGTGTGGATGCAGAGAGAACAGCAGGATCACATTCTCCTGTTTAGCAGGATGATGGAGAAACCTGTTTTCTCTTTCTGGGCTTTATAAGAAAAATGCAGTTCTAGGTAAGTATGTTAAAAGTACACAGGGAATTGCCGGAGGAATACAAATACATTGTAAAACGTACATTAAAGAGTATCTATGAAAAAAAGAAAATTCAATTGCTCCAACAAACTACAGGAAGAGAAAAAAATAAAATTGAGACTAGAAGAGAAATATCACAAGAACAAAAATGTCCAAAGAATAGTAAGCCACTAACAAAGAAGAGATACAAATGCGTGATAAGTTCTTGGGGCGCCTGGGTGGCTCAGTCCGTTAAGCAGCCGACTTCAGCTCAGGTCACGATCTCGTGGTCCGTGAGTTCGAGCCCCGCGTCGGGCTCTGGGCTGATGGCTCAGAGCCTGGAGCCTGTTTCCGATTCTGTGTCTCCCTCTCTCTCTGCCCCTCCCCCGTTCATGCTCTGTCTCTCTCTGTCCCAAAAATAAATAAAACGTTAAAAAAATTAAAAAGAACAAATGCGTGATAAGTTCTTAAAATTGCAACTAGTAATAACAGTAGAAATTAAGATAAAGTGTTGTCTTATCTATTAAATTGAGAATTATTGAAAATACTACCTAGCATTACTGAAGATTAAAACAAGTTAGTATCCATTTCCTGGTAGTAAGAGTATAAACTGGTATAAACATTCTGAGGATTAATTTTGCAACATATACATGAAGAACTTTTCAAAATATGGCAATTCCACATTAAGGAATCCTACTTCTGAAAAATATAAGCTAGGGAAATACTCAGAGAGGTGCCTAAAGATATGTACTAGAATGCCCAGATTCTTGCTCTCTTTCTCTCTCTCTATCCCTCACTCTGTCAATCTCTCTCTTGTGTGTGTATAATGTTTGAAATGTAATATACGCTCATTGTAAAACACTCAAAATGTCTACCAATGTATAAAGTAGTAAATAAAAGTCCCTTCTCCTTCCATAACTATGCGTGTTTATAACCTCTATAATTTTAAGCAAAAACGGGATCTGACTAAACTTGATTTCTTCATTCAATCAAGGAAAGAAAATGCGTTTACTAAAGAAAGGAAATCTCTGTGTGGGTATAACAGGTCCGTCAGACTCCTCTGGATGGGTGACGCCTGTGCAGAGTCACCGCCTGGTCTGCGTCCTGCTGGCAGGGGTAGAGAGTGGGCAGCAGCTGGGAACAGGTGAGCTCCAGGAGGGTGGACAATGCTGCCCTCTAAGGGGCCCCAGCTGCATAGTCTGAAACCCCTGGGCTGCACTTCCTCTCCAGCAGCCACTGCAGTGAGCATATGAAACATACTGCAATCAACCCGAGTTCAAAAGCCACTGAGGCCCCTTCCCTGGTCTTTACTACTCATGCTGCTTCCTGGTGGGTCCAGGGCTGGTGGGGCAGGAATGCTGAAGGGTGGACAACACCTACAGGGCAGCCCCGAGACAAAACCCCCAAACGCAGAAGATCTGCTTTCCACAGATGATGCCTGGGAAATGTGTTTATGATATACCATAAAGTGAAAGAAAATTCTTTCTTGATCCCAAGTTGTGAAGAGTGGTCATCTCTGGGTAGTGGCATTTGAGGTTATTCGACTGACTTTTTATGATTTTTTCTGAATTGCAGTACACAGAGATATGCGGCTTGACAGCTGTGTCCGTCTATTGGGAGAGCTTAGAACAGTGCCTGGCACAAAGTAGAGGCAATAAACACGTGCTGAATGAATGAACAGGTCGCTCTGTAATCAGGGAAAGACTAAAGGTAGTTCCTAAGCCATAAAACACCATTCTGAGGTAAAGAAGGGTGTGAAATCAGCATAAAGTGAAAACATGTATGGTTTGGGGTGGTACAAATTACACATCTTTCATTAGTTAAAACATTCCTTTTTGAAAAATGTTTATTTTTGAGAGACGAGAGAGGGCGCACGAGCTAGTGGGGGAAGGGCAGAGAGAGAAGAAGACAGAGAATCCGAAGCAGGCTCTGTCTGTGCTGATAGCAGAGAGCCTTACATGAGGCTCCAACTCACGAGCTGCGAGATTATGACCTGAGCCAAAGTCAGACGCTTAACCAACTGAGACACCCAGGTGCCCTTCATTAATTAAAAAACTACTTAATTAATAAAATGCTGTGATGGCCAATCTGAGGTGTGCTATACAGCTGGTGCATCTAGATGACAGGTCGTCTGAATTCCCAGCTCGTGTCTCCAACAACCCCCTACTGATCCCCTGCCTGTGGCGGGGGGGTCTCTGCCCCACAGTCCTTTTGCTTCCTTTGGCCCCAACATTATCCTTCCATAGTAATAAATTAAACATATGATAACAGCTTTCCTTGATGGATGTCACTTTAATATGTGTCACTGTGGCCTAGGAATTCTGCCATTTTAGATTATCTAATCCTTGCACGAATCTCGTGAGGCAGGTTGTGTTATCTCCTTTGTAAAACAAGGAACTGAAGCCAGGAGAGGTTTCACACCCCACAGACTCATCTCTGATTCCTAAGGTCAGCCCAGCGCCTGGCACGGAGAGGCTCAGGAATGTCTGCTGAGAGGCAGGCAAACCCTAAGAGACTCTTAAATACAGGGAACAAACTGAGGGTTGATGGAGGGAGGTGGGTGGGGGATGGGCTAACTGGGTGACGGACATTAAGGAAGACACTTATTGGGATGAGCACCGGGTGTTATATGTAAGTGTTGAATCACTAAATTCTACTTCTGAAGCCAATACTACACTATAAGTTAACTAACTTGAACTTAAATTAAAAAAAAAAAACACACATTCAGGGGCACCTGGGTGGCTCAGTCAGTTGAGTGCCCGACTTCAGCTCAGGTCATGATCTCACTATTCGTGAGTTCGAGCCCCACATAGGGCTCTGTGCTGACAGCTCAGAGCCTGGAGCCTGCTTCAGATTCTGTGTCTCCCTCTCTCTCGGCCTCTCCCCTGCTCATGCTCTGTCTCTCTCTGTCTCTCAATAATAAATAAACATTAAAAAAAATTTTAAAAAAACATTCCAAGGGAACTTCCCTGAGGAAACTGAGGCCCAGAGAGGGCCAGTGAGCAGAAAAAGTCAGGACGCCCAGGACTATTTCAGGTGAAACTCAGTGAGTTCAGGCACCTTGTGGGCAGGCAGCTGCAGGACCTTGGTGCTCAGCACAGAGAAGGATTAGGGAAGGAGGAAGAGGTGTGTGTGCATGTATGTTGCATGTGTTTGTGTGTGTGTGGGTGCCTGCCTGTCCTTGTGACACCTCCAGCAATGCAGTAGTCTGTGTGTTGGGCTGTCCGCTCCTGGGCCACCCTGACCCACCTCTGGGAATCCCATCAATCCCCTGGTGCACAGCCTCCTTGCCATCCTGCATGAGAGTTCCAGGCAGATGTAATAGTGTGCCCAGGCTGGCTTGAATCACCTTATCAGGAATTTCGCAGGCCCATTGTGAAACACCAGCATTGTTAAAAACTAAATTATAGGGGCGCCTGGGTGGCGCAGTCGGTTAAGTGTCCGACTTCAGCCAGGTCACGATCTCGCAGTCAGTGAGTTCGAGCCCCGCGTCAGGCTCTGGGCTGATGGCTCGGAGCCTGGAGCCTGTTTCCGATTCTGTGTCTCCCTCTCTCTCTGCCCCTCCCCCGTTCATGCTCTGTCTCTCTCTGTCCCAAAAATAAATAAAAAACGTTGAAAAAAAAATTAAAAAAAAAACCCAAAACTAAATTATATAAACTTATAATTAAATAAGTTATGCTAAAAAGAAAGGTAGCAAAGATTCAAAAACCCATCACTTTTTTTTTATTTTGGTGATGTCTTTATTTTTTTTTCAATATATGAAATTTATTATCAAATTGGCTTCCATACAACACCCAGGGCTCATTCCAAAAGGTGCCCTCCTCAATACCCATCACCACCCTCCCCTCCCTCCCACCCCCCATCAACCCTCAGTTTGTTCTCAATTTTTAAGAGTCTTTTATGCTTTGGCTCTCTCCCACTCTAACCTCTTTTTTTTTTTTCCTTCCCCTGCCCCATGGGTTTCTGTTAAGTTTCTCAGGATCCATATAAGAGTGAAAACATATGGTATCTGTCTTTCTCTGTATGGCTTATTTCACTTAGCATCACACTCTCCAGTTCCATCCACGTTGCTACAAAGGGCCATATTTCGTTCTTTCTCATTGCCCTGTAGTACTCCAGGGTGTATATAAACCACAATTTCTTTATCCATTCATCAGTTGATGGACATTTAGGCTCTTTCCATAATTTGGCTATTGTTGAGAGTGCTGCTATAAACATTGGGGTACTAGTGCCCCTATGCATCAGTACTCCTGTATCCCTTGAAAACCCATCACTTTCTAATCATTATACTATTATCTATGCTCCTGAAGTTATTTACATCTCTTGCATGTGTGTGATGGATATGTTATGGCGTGCTACTGAGTTATCTCTTTCCACACCCATATTCAGCGACTTCATGTATGCACCTTGAAACTGGCCACAGCGGGAATATTTACACCATGCAAATAGGCCAGACACTACAAATCAGGGCTTGCTTTATTGTTTTGTAGATTGTCTATAAAGTGACAGAGAAGGGGCACCTGGGTGGCTCAGTCGGTTAAGCGTCTGACTCTTGGTTTCCACACAGGTTGTGATCTCACAGTTCGTGAATTCGAGCCCCGCATCAGGCTCCACGCTGACAGTGCAGATCTTGCTTGGGATTCTCTCTCTCCCTCTCTGTCTCTGCCCCCCACCCTGCGTGCACTCTCCCTCTCTCTCAAAAATAAATAAACATTTTAAAAAAGTGACAGAGAAAATGTTAATAATGAAGATTACATTTAAACCTATGTTTGTAGCTATTACACTGTGAATAACAGGAAAAAAAAATTGAAGAAGTATTCTCCCAGAATTCAAAAACTCTTATCCTATCTAGGAAATAGTTTCTGTCGATTGATGAATGAGGGAAGTTTTGACCTAACCCTTGCCTTCATTGTTTCACATTTGTCTTACTCATTAGTGTAAATAAAAATATCAAATAACATTCATGTTGAAACTATGCTCATTCATCAACTACAGGTTGGCTATAGATAAAAGAGTTGAGTAAAAATCGATGAAAGCGTTCCACAAGAATTAATTGATTCTATGGAACCTGTAATAAAGAGCATTGTATATTTCATTACCTGTGAGTTGTGTGATACATCCATTATATCAGTATAATTTATATTAAATATATGTATGTATTTTTCTCAGACAGCCAGTTGTTACACATTCCCTGGCACACCGCTGGGCAGATGTGGCCCTGGCTCTGGGCACAGACAAAAATAAGGAGGCTGTTCAAGTTTGTAAACTGGTCTGAATATAAACTAAGCTTTAGGAGAAAGGTAAGTTTAGAGAAAAAAACACAGGATAGAGCCAGTGCTCCAACCAACCCTCTTCTCCCATGCTCTGCAAAATGAGGAGTTTGGCCCCGTTCAGTGTTTTTAAGTTTTCTGACTACGAGTCATAGCTGTGGTCAAGTACACACTATAGCCATGACCCAGTTCATGTGTGTGCGTGTACACACAGCCGTGCACAAACATGCAGAACAAATTTTCGTAACACAATACCCTTCATATCCTCTACTATTTTTAATCTGATTCAATTCTATTCATTTTGTTCTGGTCCATTCCATTTTGTAAAGTGCTGGTCATAACCGTTAAATTAATTTTACAGCCCACTAATGGTTGTCCATCAGCCGTTTGAAACCCTGACCATGAGGTGATTGCCGGGCCTGGGGCGCACCATCCCCGAAGGCCTCTGACTCACTGCACCTTCTGCAAGTATTTGTCCTTGTACGGAGGGGTTCCCAAACACCAGGCCTTGCTCTGACGTGTAACAGCAGGTGAGGTCATCTGGAAACTCTTTAGCCCTTATCACCTGCCCTTCGGGGTGTTGCACCAGCCTCCTGCCCTGGCTCGTCTCCCTGGTGCCAGAGTCCGTCCCTCCAGCCTCTTTGGGAAGAACCCCCCACCCCCACTCCTTAGCCTCATCGCTCTCTGGCACTCATCACTTCCTGCTGCAGGGGCCTTCTTCAGGCCTCGGCGTTCACTTTTAGCCTGGGCTGTTCCAAAGCAAGGAGCATTTCACTCAGCTTTAAACTCCAACCATCTTCCACTCCAGCCCTACCCCCAGCTTCTGACTTGGGACAGGTACATACAAAACAAATCCAAGTAGGTGCCGAATGAATGAATGAATGAATGAAAAGAAGGAAGGAAGGAAGGAAGGAAGGAAGGAAGGAAGGAAGGAAGGAAGGAAGGAAGGAAGGAAGGAAGGAAGGGGAGGAGGGGAGGGAGACTGAGAAACCGGCAGTGCTGGGTGCGGTGGACACGCGTATGGCACAGCTGCCTCCTGTCCACCCCTGAGATAGAACATTCATCCACTCAGTCAGGATCACAGACACCCACCTGGTCACCTAGAAGCTCTGGAATCCAGCCCCTTCAGATGCTTGAATGCCTTTTAGGACGTTCCCCAGCCCCACACCCACACTCGGGCAGCACTTCCAGGGGTAGGAATCCTCTCCAACCCTTCCATCTCACAGGGCCTAGAGGAAAAGCACAGGGAGCCAGGCAGACCTGAGAGCGAGCCCAGCCCCCTCCCCCCACCCCCAGCAGCCGTGTGATGGTGGGTGAGCCATGCCTTCTCCGGGCCTTACTCTCCTCCTCCTGAAAGTGGATCTAATGCCTCCTTTCCAGGCTGCCTGATGATCAGACACAGTGACAGTCAAGTGCTCGCCTCATGCTCAATGAGAACTGATCTTCCTTTCTATCCCCTTCCCACTTCTGCACAGCTCTGACCAAAGATAAGGGATTTGCCTTATGTTGGGCTGAAAAGGAACTCTCCCAGGCTCCATTTCTACCTCCTCAGACCCCAGACCCTGTCTGCTCCTCTGTCCCTGGAGAGTCTGCTGCCAGCCCTTCCCAATCCAGTGCATGGCATGGGCAGCCAGCCCGGCCCCCCGCGAGGCACCGGGGTGTCGGGGACTCTTCTGCCTTGGCCCCTGACCCTGCAGTGAGCTGAATCAAAGTCCTTCACCTGGTTAACCAGTAGCCATGGCAGCTGCCCACGCCTGACCCCATGACCCGTCTCCCATTTCCATGCTGCTGGCAGGGTGACCCAAAGCACAGCACCTTTGCCCAGAATAGCCCCGCCACCCTCCAGACCCACCCGCTTCTGAGACCCTCATGTAAGAGGACTGGCCGGGAACAACTGCCTCCAGGCCACCTGGCTCTGCTGCTGAGCGCCTTGGCTCCTTAGGCTCAGAGGGCCTGCGGGTCTCAGTCTGGCCACTTGTGAATGGAGAAGGCTGAACTGCTTGGGACACAGCCCACTGTCATAGCAGCCAGGCCACTGCTTAGAAGTGTCTTTTCCTGGGTCTGTGTCCCCACTGGATGGGGGGCTCCCTGGGGACGGAGACCCTTCTCATGCATCTCCGCATGCCCAGCTCCTGGCCCAGCATGTGGCACCAGTAGGTGCTCACTAACGTTCCCTAAGTGGGTAGAGGGACAGATAACATTTCTCAAAGGCCCACTGTGCCCCAAACTATGCTTTAGGGGCTACACATTTATTAACTAACTTCATCCTCCTGACAGTCCTGTGACAGAGGTACTATTATCAGCCCATTTCACAGATAAGAAAACTGTGGCACTGAATGATCAGGAAGCTCATCCAAGCCTACTCAGCTAATAAGTGGAGGAGCCAGCAGGACTTGAACCCTAGCAATGTGGACCCTCACATAGGTACTTTCTGACTCACATTCTAGGACCTTTCAATGTAATTTTCCACTTCTGTGGCCAGGGTAATGTGGATTCTGTCAGATGAAGACGAGAGGCTCATGGGGGCTTGTGAAGAGCTGACTTTGTGTGTGGGTCATTTGTGCACAGCTTCTAGAATTCCATGGGGGAAAGCAAACTTCCTTTCAAAACTGAAATCCATGATGAGATGCTGGGTTGCCTGGAAGAGGGGGTGCCCCTGAAACAAGACTGGCCATGGAATCTGGCAATGGGAATATGTACATGAGTTTAATATACTAGTTCCTCTTCTTTTGTATAAATATACATACTTCCAATTTTAAAACTTTAAATTGTTTAAATAAGATAAAATTAAGCCCAGGACTATCATAAAACCCACACAGGCAGCCACCTTGCCGACAGATCTCTTGTTTTCTTCCCAGCCCCACAACCCCACTTCAGGCCTGCCTCTGACAGCCTTTCCAGAAAGTTCTATGTGTCTTCTCTGTGATTCCCTCTTACTCCTCGATGCTTTGTCTCTGTTACTTTCTGTGACTCTCTGGGAATCAGGAGAAATACATACACATCCTGTTTTTATTCCATTTTTTTCCCCCAGGGCTATCTCCTCTGTGTGTCCAAATCCATTTCCTTCTCTTTGGCCTTGACTGTGCCCGTTGATTTTGACCTTGTTGTACCACTAGAAATGGTCAGCCCTAGGTCAGTAACCTCCTTTTGAAGGCATGTATGGGGTGTTTTCATGCTCAAGTGAGACCTCAGATCTATCTGGAGGGAAGAGCCTGGGATTTGGAATCAAAGAACTTGCAACCTGGGGTGAATCATTTGTCCTTCTGAAGCCTCAGTTGCTTGTCTGTGGAATGGGTGGAATTCCATCACTTCCCTGTATTATTTAAAGAATGGGTATGGGGGTGCCCGGGTGGCTCAGTCAGTTAAGCGTCCGAGTCTTGATTTTGGCTCAGGTCATGATCTCATGGTTCATGGGATCGAGCCCTGCCATAGGGCTCTCACTGACAGTGCAGAGCCTGTTTGGGATTTTCTCTCCCTCTATCTCTCTCTGCCCCTCTCCGACTCATGTGCACACACAAGCACTCCCTCTCTCTCTCAAGATAAACTTTAAAGAAAAATTTTTTAAAAGAATGGGTATGAAAGGTGCCTTGTTAACTGAGGCCTGCATCCCCCTTCCCTGCAGCTGCTTCTCCCAGATGCTGTTCCACAAGCTAGAGGTAGATTTCAAGCAGCAGCCTGGCCCCCAGGGGAGCCCGGGGGCACTCTCCTAGGGTAGCACCAGCATTATTGAGAGACACAGAAGCCATTGTACAAAAAAGCTGGACACCCTGGCTGGGTGCCCCGGGTCCACCAGTGTCTCAGAGAGACAGAATCAGCTTGGCCAGGTTGGGAACAGAGCTCTCTACCGGGGCATGAGCCATGGGATGGTCCCCTGTGCCAAGCTACGGGCACCATGGGAAAGACTGGGGCTTTACGGTCCACACAGCGTTCTCATCCCCGAGGTCTTGCTGGATCCTTAGAGAGCGAGGTTCAGAAACAGGCTGTCACTTGTCCATAGGGGGACTCAAACACAGATACTAACGTGAAGCTGTGAGGATCAGAGATGAGGTATTAATTGGTCTTTTGTGTCTTTATTCCATTTTCTCCCATGACCCCCCTGTTTTTCCCTCTGTGTCCAGGTCTCTGCTTCCTCTCCTCTGCTTTCACCTTGCCCGTTCATTTTGAGCTTACTGCAAAGCTAGGAATGGTCAGCCTGGCTGGGCACCCTGCTTCAGATGGTGAGTATGGGGGGGTGTTGCACCCATGTCTGAGAAGTTCAGAGAGAGTTGACACAAAAAAATGTATGACTGAGGAAGATAAAAGCCCCTTTTTGTACTCCCTACTCTATTAAACGTCCAATAAAGCAACGTTCATTTTCATTTCTTCTCCCTTAATAAAATAACAGTAATAATAGGTACCATTTATTGAAGGTTCATCCCGTGCTAGGCATGGGGCTACGGTTTTATAGTTATTATCTCACTTAATCCTTTCACAGCCTGTGCAGCAAGGACTATTATTCCCACTTCATGGATGGGAAAACTGAGGCTTTGGAGAGGTGAAGTAAATACCCATAGTCACTCAGCTTGCAAGTGGCAGAGCTGGAATTTGAAACCTTTGTATATTTTCTAAACAGGAAACAGACTCACACATTAAAATTACATGAAGACATTGATAAAGGTTCTGTGTCTGGGGTCCTCAGAGAAGACAGTGACCCCCTACTCTTTACTGGGCAGACAAATCTGGATGATGTGCTCAGGCTTGAGCCCTGCCCTATAAGAAGAGCCGGACAAGCCAGCCTGGGATCCGGGGAGATGACCATGATAAAGAGGTGGTCCTGGGAGGAGTGCATGGAGGCCGTGGAGGGCATGGGGCTGATTTTGAAAGAATGTCTGGGGCCCAGAGGGTACCGGGCCCATGGGGTGGACCACATTCTCGGGGTCCAGCTCAGACTTTTATTCTGAGTCCAGACCATATAGCCAATTGCCTGCCTCCTGGTCATCTTGTTTGGGATGTCCCGTGGCACTCCACCCTAACATGTCCCAACTGAACAGTCCTGCCAATCTGTTCCTCCTTGGGGAACCTCATGTCAGGAATGGCACCACTGTCCACCCATTAGGCCAAGCCAGAGACGCAGAGGCACGCTCTCCAACACGCCCCCAGATCAAGCCCTGTCAGGTAGACCCTCCAATCCCTGCTGAATCCAGACATGTCTCTGTCCCCAAAGCCACTACCACAGTCTAGGCTCCCCTCACCCTCACCTGGACTTCAGGGTCAAATCCCTGCCACGTCCCATACCTCCCGCACTGCCCCCTCATCCCTCCTCTACCCCGTGACCAGAGGGACCTTCCTGAAGTCCACATCCAGCCACACACCCCTGCTCCCTCTTAGCCCTTCCCTCCTAGCCCAAGGAGCCCAGCTGGAATGAGGGGAGAAAGAGACCAATGCCCTCAGGTTTCCTAATTCGTGTCCCCCAGCACTTAGCTGACTCTCCTTTCCGTCCACCTGTCCTTCAGGCCACCCTCTGGTCTATTTCCTGTCCCATGTCCTTCTCCACCCACTGCCCTCACGCTTCGTCCCTCCTTCCCTGTGCCCAGGACTCCAGGTACAGGTATGCCCCACTTTTCAAAAGTTTACATTATGCCACTTTGCTTTTATAAACGACCTACACTACTACTTGTTTTCACTAACCGAAAGAAATCCAAAGAGGATTTTCCCCTTTATGAGAAAAGGCCAAAAGCAAAAATAGTGTTCGGCGTTTGTTTTGCAGCGAGCCATTATAGAAGCAGCAGGCACCCCAGTAGGGAGATGGGTCCCACCAAGCTCCTTCCCCAGGGAGCACACTCAGCATCTCCATCAAGCCACCAGAGCTTTGAAATGTCTGTGAGCATTGGTACGTCATCTCCATCTATTTTTGTGCACCTGTTGGCAAGATGTGTCCGAAGGCAACAGAAAAGCCTAAGAGAGGTTATTTTGGGGGTCTGGGAATGCTCAAAAATGTTTCCACGTAATGGCTTGATAGCATTCTGGCTCATGAAAGGTTTCATAGGAAGGAAGCTCTACCCGCAGACAGTGGGGAAACCCTTATCTGCTTTCCCAAGGGACTCCCATTAGACAGTCTAGACTCCGTCTGTCTTTCCACAATGCCTCTTCTGTCTCTCACCCTCCATGGCATCCCTAGACGATCTAACCAGACACACGACGACACCAGAAAGTGACAGTTCTACTTTCTGTCATATTTTGGGCTAGTCTTTTCAGGTCTTTTAAGACTTAAGTAAGATTAAAAAAATTTTTTTAATTAAATATTTAAGTTTCAATGTTTGGCTGGAGACAAGTTTCAATGTGAGAATTCTTAATTCCTGGCATTTGTACAGGACTTCACAGACCTCAAATCCTTTCACATTCTTTTTTCACATGATCTTCACAAAGCTGGGGATATTACACTTGACTTATGGGTGAGGAAACTGAGGTTTTCAGATTTCCCAGAAACTACAGAGCCAGGATTCCAACTCAGGTCTTTCAACACCATTATCTGGGCTCTTCCCATTCTACTCTGGCTCCAAACTGAAGATAAGCAGAAACCTGTTCATTGACCCAGGAACCCATCCATGGTTTATTCCCACATATATAAACCTAACTAAACCTATAAACCAACTATAACCACATATATATAACCCACATATATAAACCTAACTAAACCTATAAACCAACTAAACCTATGCCTTTCTCCCAGCTTCCATGAATCACCGACATCAAAGAAGACAGTTGCCATGAACATGTGGTTGTCCTGCGTGACTTGTGTGTCCTGTGTGTCCTGTGTGACCTGATAACTCACCTGGAGTTTGCAGAAATCATCTTGGTGGGAAAGCACTGCCTGTGGTCCCAGTGAGCGATCTCCTTCTCTGGATTGTTCTTTGAGTTTCTCTGGCCTCTTGGTTATTGACTGCTTCTGATATTCTGGTGTTCTGCCCAGTTCTCTTCACAGCACCCAAAAACCTCAGAGAAAAGGCAAACATCCAGTCAAATATTTACCAGAGAAATGGAAGCAGGCAGGCGGCCTTCTTCCTTGTTTCAGAACATAACTGGTTATTTTTCTGCCCTTCCTCCTCTTCTCCTGCAAAGCAGGAACATCCCTCCTATTTCCTCTCTCCTGGACACTTGCTATCTCTTTTAGCCCCCTCGTGTGGGCAGTGGGCCCCCTGAGCTATCAGAACTTTGCCCAGCAGCAAAGGCCTCTTTGGCTAGCTATAAAAATTATGACAGGTAATAAAGTAGGACTCTGCCTCAAGGCAATAAAGTGGGAAACTAGGACCACGGGCTTCAAGATTCTCCTTGGAAACAAGGTCACCCATTGCTGGGAGAAGAGGCTGGAGACAAGTTCAAAACTGAACCCCACCCATGCAACAGAACCAGCTAGCTGTCCACCAGGATTTCTGTTCCCTTTTCATAAAGTGAGGCTGCTGCTTGGAAGCATCTGTCCAGCCAGGGCCACACTCCCCAGGCCCCGGCATCTAGGAACAGGCATGGGACTAAGGCTCACCAATGGAATGTGAGCAGAGATGATAGGAGTTACTTCTGGGCCAAAGCAAGTGTGTCTTTACTACCTTCTTCTCCATCTGCTGGTTTTGGACTCAAACACCCTAAAGCAATGGGATGGAAGGAGCCTGGGTTCCTGAGTCACTATGTAGAGGAATCTGTCCTCTGCACCAACTGTCCTCTCACACACTGGTCCGTGAGCAAGAAATGAAGTTCTACTGCAATAAGCCAGCAAGCGTGAGCTTATTCATTATAGCAAATGTTGCCCTAGCTGATGCGGCACAGAATATGGAGGGCTTGTAAGCATCATGGGGTCCAAGTCCTTTATTTGAAGGGCAAGCAAACTAAGGCTTAGGAGGGGAAGTGTACTCACGGGATTGGCCAAGCCTCAGAAAGCCTGCCATGCCCGCAGAGCTGTGCCAAGGGCATGAGCAGACGCCCTGGTGCCACAGGACTCTGCCCCAGGGCACTGCCCACCGGACCAGGTGCCGGGCCCAAGAGCAGCCCTGTCATAAACTATGTCAACCTATCATCTGTGATGGACACTCTGCCCAGCAGACCATCTGTCTTGGGAGGCTGACCTTGAGACACAGAGCAAGAGTTAAGCACTTGTCAGCGGGACCAAGAACCAAATAACACACACACAGATGCAGGAATATAAGGTGTGGCTGCATCCTGATCGGGGCAGAGCATGCCTCTTGCTGCTGAGGATGAATTAAGATTTCCCAGTTACCACAATGGCCATGGATTCTCAATGGCCACACTGTTCCCAAATGGTCTTCCAGGCCAAACGGGAACTAGACCCCAGATGTCCCCGTCTGTCAGTTCACCACATCCATCAGCTCCTAGGCCAGGTAATGGCCCCACCACGCTCTCATCCCCCATAAGTTTTCTGTGGCTCCTCCCCTGGTCTCGCTCCATTCATTCTGCCTCCCAGTGGTTCTTCCCCATCCCTTCACCTCTGTGTGGGAGGGCTGGCTTCCTCATCTCCCTTCCGCCTGCTCAGAGGAGGTGGTGTTCAGAATGGTGCAGCCACAATGCAGAAGGAGCCTGGGGCCCTGCATCAACACTAGGAGACAAGGACCTTCCTCACCCTTGCCAAGCGCCCTCCCATGGCCTGCACTCCTGCCCCTGGCATTCCAAACCTTCCAAGGAGTTGCTTCAACCTGCTTTTCCAGCCTGATCTCCACTAGTTTCCTGCACACATTACACTTTTTGTGAGTTGCCAATCTGTCACTAAACACAGCCTTTCACACTTCTCTGGATCTTTCAGAAGGAACAGTGTCCACTCAGAAGGAACAGAGTCCACTCAAGTTGCCTTTAGCCAGCTGAGTTTCCTAATACTCCCCCACAGGGGTTTGGGACCCAACCTGGGAATGAGCTAGAAACTGAAGCCACTCTTGGGAACGGTCCCTCCACGCCCGTGGCTGAGGGGTCTTTCTCATCTCTCTCTCTCTCTTCCTTTTGGCATTTTTGCTTCAATCTCTTTTATGGTTCAGCACATTTGCTTTTTTATGGTTTCTGCTCTCTTGTGGCTTCAACTCACCACTGCTGACTACCCCCCTCCTTTGCAGGGTACCCCAGTTCTAACCGATAACAGAAAAGCTCTGCCCCAGTTTCTCTTTATCCCCAAGTAGGTCACAGGCCAGTCTATGTTCTTCTGTCTTTGGTTCAGTCTTACAGCCCTTTCTTACTTTGCTAAGGGCTGCCATAAAAAATACCACCACACAGTGGGGCTTACCCAACAGAAATTTATTCTTTCACAATTCTGGAAGCTAGGTGTCCAAGATCAAGGTATCAGCAAGTTTGGTTTCTATTGAGGCCTCTCAGTTTGGCTTGCATAGTGCTGCCTTCTCACTGTCCTCACGTGGCCTCTCCCCTGTACCTGTGTGTCCCTGGTATCTTAATTTCCTCTTCTTAGGAGGATACAAATCAGATTGGATTTGGCCCATCCTAATGGCCTCATTTTAATTTTAACTACTTCTTTAGAAGTTCCAATCTTCAAACACACCCTAAAATACTGGGGTTAGGGCTTCAACATGTGAATTGGAGGGGCGGACATAATTCAGTCCATAACACCCCTGGTCTGATCACCTATGGTAGAGTGGGAGAGGATCATGCAGGGAGCAAACAGACACCACAACTGACAAGTTCAGGCCATATGTGTTTGATCTCTTCACTCCTACGTGGACCACCTTCTCCCCCTCCTGCTTATCACCAGCGTTTTTGTTCAGTAAGTCCTAGTTCAAGCATAATAGCTGTCACCAAGTGTCTCCTGGTCACTATGGTGTAATCTTCCTTTTCTTGACGTGGTCTACATCTCTTTTATGGCACATATGGAGGCCTTCTTTATTTGCTACGTAACACATATTTATGGAGAAGCACTCAGCTGCAGGGATTTTGAGTGCGAACTTTGGGGCCAGCTCCGTTGTGTCCTAGCTGGATAATTCTGACCAAGTTACTGTTAACCTCTCTGATTTTCAGTTTAATCTGAGATAAGGTATTCATGCTGCATGGTCATGTGAAGTTGAAATGGGTTAATTCACATAAAGCGTTTAGGAGGGTGCGTGACACATATTAAGCACTCAGTGAACCTCAGCCACCTGGGGACACCTACTCTCTGCTGGGTACTGACTGGGACACAGAGTATACAGTCACATCACAGGTCACTGTGTCTGAGTCTCAGCTCCCCTCATAGATCATAGTGGCTTTAAAGCCATGACTAGATCTGGTTCAATGCATCTGGGATACAGGGGAGGCCTTGTAAATGCTTATTCTCAAAATTGAAAAAAATGAAAGGAAAATGAAAAAGTCAGAGACATATGAGGATCGGGTCCAATATAACTCTGTTATTGGATGTCCAGAAACAAAGAAACGCTGGAAATGTGTTTCCTCGAAAACAAGGCTCTCTCCTTCCCTGGAAGAAGCAGTTCTTGGTGCATTCGTGCCACATGGTTCAGAGAAAAGAATTGCAAAGTGAGCTCCTTCCAGACACAAGGAGATGCTATCTCTTCCAGGAGAGCCCATCTTCCAGGTGCTTGCTGGCTCCAGTGTCTGGGCTTCAAATGACTATTTTAAATTCTTGGATTATAATAGTGGTTTCCCTCAATTCTACAATTCCTCTCTTTACACTATTAAGGAAGGGTCATTACTGAATTGCCACCAACTGCCCTGGGGAGGCTGGGAAGGCAGACACTTTAAAGTGGGAGAAAGGCTAAAACACTTGTTTTAAAATGCTCAAGTTCAGCAAAATTTCATCCATAGTAATAGGGACCTGTTTCTAAGGAATTACGATGCTCCAGACATGACCCCTTTGAACCTGGACACAACCTTGTATGATAGATTTAATTTACCCTCCCTCACGTTTTTTCATTTTAGTGTTGAATCTAAATAAAGAACTTGACGTCTATTTGTAGAACATTTCAACATCTGTTTTCCCTCTACCATTCTAACTTATGCAACCTTTCTGAATATTGCTTCTTCTATCCAATGCACATCAACGCACATCTATCCCTTTTGAAGTTTGAGGGCATTTGGATACTTCTGCTGAGTTCATCCAGGTTATTGATAAAAACCCTGAATAGAATAGAGCCCTATAGTACTCCACTAGAGACCTCTTCCCAGGAGCTATGTAATGGTGCTGTGGTTGGCAGAGAGCGAGGAAAGAACCCAGGTTAGGCAGACTTACTATCTTGCAACCATGTATTTAGCAGGGTTCAGAGTTCTGGTGACATGACAGAAGGGAATCCAGCAGCACCTCACAAAGGCCATGCTTATTTCCTGAGCATTGGGAGCTTATCACAGAACAGCCTCTATTTATTCCAAAGACATATGGCCAGCTTAATTATTAAATTTAGAAACAGAAGAACCCAGATATCCAGATGATCTAGTGCAATTTCTTCATTAAGTAACAATGATGACTTTTGGGAGCGGGTATGACCCCCGACTAGGGACAATTTTTCTCACTTTGAAAAAGAATGAAATGAAATTTATAGTCTGATCCTGTCTCTTCTCTGTCACAAATAAGCCTGGCTCCCCCTGCTGGTAGAAGAAAGACAAACTCCTTAACTGGGCATTCAGTGACCTTTGTGACTTTGGCCTGTATCTTCCTGGACTAGACTCAACTCTCGATAAGTCCACAGGATATCTGGACTGACCTCACAGGCACCATCCGCCAACCCTGCCCTCACCCATTCATTCATGTCACAATATTTACGAAGTACCTGTGTGCCAAGAAGTATGCCAGTCTCTGAGGATAGGTGCTCTAGGGACATAACTTGGGCCCTCTTCCCATGTTGGCCAAGATCTTGGCTCAAGAACAGTGTCCTCCCTGAGGAAGATTTTGGTGCTTTGCAACTGATCACAGATGGAATGCAGACAATGAAATTATTGCACAAGAAGGCACACTGGGCCAAGGTGCTGGGCTGCGGCTGCACAGGAACAGCCCGGAGCAGCAGACCGACCCTGCAAAGGCTATTTCCATAGCACCAGGAGAGGGACCCATTTAAACTGAAGGCAAACCACGTACTGGAAAAGGAGTTCTGGGCCAAGACACCCAGAGACCTGGGTCCTCGCCCCAGCTCTGCTCTGGTTCTGCAGGGTTCTGTAACTTTGAGTAAGTTTCTTCCCATCCTGTGCTTCAGTAACACCCCTCTGTAAAGTGAGGATGTCAGAGGTGGTCTCTAAAGACCCTTTCTTCCTACTTGACCCAGCTCAGATATCACCTCTGTGAAGCCTTCCCTGATCTCCCTCAAGAACCCCATTGCTTCAGGGAGGGAGACTCATACCTCTGAGCACACAATGATTATCTGTATCCATTTCTGTTCTCTCCTCCTAACTGAGAGTGTTTTATCTCAGCACGTTGGTTCATTTGAATTATTAGGAAGTATAGAGGGAACTAATGAATGAGGAATGTTATTGCTAGGTCTGTAATCCCTGCATTGTCCACCAGGTGGCAATGTGCACAGGTGGCCACAACACAAACCTTGCGTTTGGTAGAAGCTCTGGGAAAAGATGCTGAAGAGAACAGAGAACCAGGAAGGACTCTCCTCAAAGACTTATCCTCTGATTGTTCAGTGCGTATTTCCTATCCCTTTTCACCCCACACCTTTAAAGGGTCAGTCTGTCAGACAGCAACACAGGCCTGAGCTACTGGCCTGGATTCCATGTTTCCAAGCTTCTTAGCTGGCTGAGCCAGGACAGTGATCTGGCCCTCACTGACCTTCCTGGCCTCTGCACTCTCCAGAGCACCGCAGCTGGGCTGAGACTTCTCCTCGTTCCTGGCTGTGCCATGTTCTCTCTGGTCTTCAAGCTTTCAGCCACACAGCTTTCCCTCTCTCTGGACAACGTTTTCTGGCTCCTCAAGGATCAGTTTAGGGAACATGTTTTCCAGAAGGTGGACTCTTTTCCCCAAGCACTTTTCTGAACTAGCGTTTATTTATTGCCTCCAATCTGCCTTCCTGAGGCCACCTTCTTGAGCACACAGCACCTGGCTTATTCATCTACCCCGCCCCCCACCCCAGTACCCCGCACAGGCCTGGCAAGCAGTAGCAGGCCCTCTGAGAGATTGTTGAATGAAAATGAATCAGTGAATCTACAAATTAGGGATGTGATGCAGCAGGATGAACAGAGAACCATCTCCCCTGCAACAGGGAGACATCTGAGAAGAGAATAAGAAAAAAACAACTACAGTTGACCCTTGAACAGCGTGGAGGGGTTAGGGGCACTGACCATCTGCAGAGTTGAAAACCTGCATAGTTTGGGAGTTTGACTCCCTGAAACTTAACTACTAATAGCTTACTGTTGATCAGAAGCCTTACCAATAACATGGTCAACTAACACATATTCTATATGCCATGAATTGACATATAAAAATTATATGTCATTGAATACTGTATTCTTACAATAAAGTAAGCTAGAGAAAAGAAAATGTTATTAAGAAAACCACAAGGAAAACACATTTACAGCACTATACTATAAAAAATCTGCACACAAGTGGATCTGCACGGTTCAAATCCATGTTGCTCAAGGGTCAAGTGTACATTTCTATATTGACACTGGCTCCAGAAGAGACCAAATGCTCCTTAGCACAATAATGGCGTACTATTACTTTGAAAGGAGCAGAGCTAAGGGCATGTTAAAAGGAGACAAATGCTTTCCTCAAGTGAGACTAGACTGTGCTGTCTTCTAAGAAAATGAATCCTCCCTGTGGCAAGGTGACTCCTCCTTCAATTATTTATGAGGAAGCTGATGGCAGCTGCTAACTCTCCAGGTGAAAAGGTAAAGTTCAAGGGGCTTTCACCCGGCCCTGCCTCTTATAATAGCCCTGACTCCACGTGTCACAGAACTCATGTGGAGATTCTGCCAGTTGCCAATGCGTCTCTTCTATGCAGGGCCTGGGAAGTAACCACAGGGGGGTTCACTGTGATTTGAATGTGGGCCCTGAGTGAGGCAATGCCCCCTTCCTTTCACTATGGGCTACAGGGAGCCACTCTAGTAAATGGACAGATATCCTTCTAGTTAGGCCTTAGGGAGGATTTATAGAATTTGAATAGCATCCTTCTGCAAGGGGACCTGACCTCTTCTACATTAGGTCTGAAAACTGGATAAGACACCCTGGTGATTCAAATCAGCTTTTGGACACCAGTTTTCCTATTGTGTGCAGCAAGCAACATTTTAGGAGGATGTCCACTCTTTCTTTCCTAGGGACACTGTGACAACCAGACACTGCCAAAGACCCTGTGAGTCAAAACAAGGATGTCACCTCATCCTACTGGCCATCATGGTAGCTGCACCCTGCTATGTCTTTGGCAGTTAAGTGCTGTCACTTGGCTTCTGCTCCTCTGCAATCCCACCATCCCCAGGGGACATCTCAAGGGTGGCATCTCTCAATCATATATGCCAACAGAGGAGAGCAAACACCGAGCTTTTCAAGGATACCAGAACTCCCCTTGTTAATGAACTTCCCAATGTCATAGGGGAGATGTCCTCTGGAGCCCTTTGGGGAATGTAGTGGGTGGTTGTGCAGGGTGTCCGTAATTCATTTATTTCAAGATCTTCCCTAAGCCTTTTTTATTTCTTCCTTTACAACACACTAGGGAAGTACTGGTATCTCAACTTAACTGATTACAGATCATCATTAAGCCTCAGTTTCATTTAAGCAGCTAAGTAAACTATACAGTCACCCCCAGCTACACCAACCAAAACACTGAACCCAGAACACCTACGTCAACTCAATCAAGAGTTATATTCTGTCCTCTTTGGTCTTTCACCCTTAGAATCCATTCCTGCACATACTCCCCAAGTTGCTGCAATGTAATTTAGCAAAATCCTGACATTTTTGTGGTATAAACGCTCTATCTTTTCAGATTAGACTTTGTATTTGCCCTGCTCAAGCATATGGAACTCCGATGCCAGTTGAGAGTCTAGTGGCCACAAGAGGCAGGCGGGGTAAGTCTTTTTTTTTTTTTTTTTTAATGTTTATTTTTGAGACAGAGAGAGAGAGAAAGAGAGCGCATGAGTGGGGAAGGGACAGAGAGAGAAGACACAGAACTAGAAGCAGGTTCCAGGCTCCACACTGTCAGCACAGAGCCCAATGCAGGGCTAGAACTCACAAACTGTGAGATCCTGACCTGAGCTAAAGTCGACGCTTAACCAACTGAGCCACCCGAGCACCCCAGGTGGGGTAGGCCTTGAAGAGAAAGGGTATGCCTTGCAAGGTAACAGCCCTGGGTAACTTCATCACAGGGTCCTTAACCAAGAGAAAGTGAATCTTCTCAGACACAATTGGCAAACTGCTTCCACTGGCAGAAAAAAAAAGGGGGGGGGGGTTGCTTAGAATAACTCAAAGGCTCAAGATTCTCAACTTCATCTGCTTCATTTGAATCCACCCAGCTATCCCCATTCAAGGCCAGTACCTGCAAATAGTTGTTGTATTAATTTTTCTAGGTGTTATAGTTATGTACAGCAGGAGGGCAAATCCTCTATATCTTGGCTGCTCAGCATGTAAATTTCCATCTTTAAAGAGCTCCACATCTGGCTATGCTCCCTCTTACACAGTGTCAAATTGAAATCTGTCCTTCTATAACCCCCTCTCCCATGCATGAAAACCCACCCCTCTCTCTGCTCTGGAATGGCCCACCAGGGGCTTGGAGGCAGGGATTTTGTTTTCTCTCAGCCTGGAAGAGGGCCTTCTATGAATGGCTTGACTGTTACACTTGAGATTCAAGTCTATGGCCCATTTATGGAGAAATCTCTGCTGACCCTAACTCCTCTCCTTAGCTCCTCAGACTGGGACATTCACACCCACTTCAGCAGCTTCTGAGGATGCATGCATCCCCCCTAAGTGCAGTATGAGCTAGCCTCCCCTGTATGCCAGCTGTGAGCAGAGAAGGTAGAAATTCACACCACAGGAACTCACTACCTGCCAGACAACAGAGGGGCCTCAACCCCCTTCCCTGCCAGGAGAACTCATCTCTTCTTTTTCCCATAATCTCATGGGGCCCACAGATGTTGCCCACAGTGTTAATTGGCACTCTGGGACCCAGAGTTCACTGGGCTATGGGCTTGCAGACAGTTTTATAGGAAAATGGACAACAATCCAAAAGGCCCCTCCATCTCTAAGAGTTCAGAAAAAGGAAAAACTGCACAGGGCAAATGAGGATTAAGGTGTAAAGGCAGGAAGAGCCATCCATACAGCTTGGTCAGCAAGTCCCTCCCTCCATCCAATGTCTTCACTTGGCCACACATCAAACTCCAGCAATCAGGACTCCCTAGGGTGTCCTGTTTGGGTCCCCTGCCAGAACTGGGCCAGGGATAGAATACACAGAGCCTGGCTTCAAGCAGAGGCCACATGAATAAATATCTGACTACAAAAACCTGGGCTACCATATCTGCCCACGAACCACAGATATGCTGACGCTTGTGAGCCAGGACATTCATCACAGCATTATTTGTAGTAACAAAAGGATTGAAAACTAGCTAAATAACTGCAGGTTTTGTGCAGTTAAACGCTGTGCAAAGTTTGAAAGTCCGAGGTCAACCCAAAATAGATGACCATATCTCATCACAACCAAAGTCATTTTTAACTGTGAAGTATACCGTGACTTTAGTAGCATGCGGGGGGGGGGGGGGGGGGGATGGCAATTAAACAATGCTCCATTGTCTGTACAAGCCTGATCCTCTTAGGAGGATTAAGGGACATGATAGTTGGAGCTAGCTTTGGATCTGGAGACCGTACATCCAATCCGGGCGCTACCACAGCGTGCTCGGGCAAGTTCCCGCCTGGAGTGGTCTGTTTCCCCCAAGAACCCACCAGGTCTGGGAGAGTAGGTCTCAGGACATGACTCCAGCTCGGAATTGGGGCGGCCGGGAGCCCATCCCTCCGCTCCGGTCCCAGGCCGGGCAGCCGGCTGAGGCGCCCCGCGGTGGAGCCCCGGCCAATCAGCGGCCGCGGGGCGGGCCGGGTGGCGGCGCGGCGCGCACGAAGCCCAGCGCAGCGCGAAGAAGAGGCGCCAGTGCCGTCCCGAAGCAGACCATGCCGCGCTCCACCTCGCTCTTCCCGCTGCTGCTTCTGCTGCTGCCGCCGCTGGCCTCGGGCCTCGGACTCCGCGCCGCCGGCGGCCGGCGCCCCGAGTGCGGTCCGTGCCGGCCCGAGCACTGTCCGGCGCCCGCGCGCTGCCCCGCGCCCGCGATTGCGGCGCGCGACGAGTGCGGCTGCTGCGCGCGCTGCCTGGGCGCCGAGGGCGCGAGCTGCGGGGGGCGGGCCGGCGCGCGCTGTGCCCCGGGCCTGGTGTGCGCCAGCCGCGCCGCGGGGGCGGCGCCCGAGGGCACCGGGGTCTGCGTGTGCGCGCAGCGCGGCGCCGTCTGCGGCTCCGACGGCCGCTCCTACCCCAGCGTATGCGCGCTGCGCCTGCGCGCCCGGTACACGCCCCGCGCGCACCCGGGCCACCTGCACAAGGCGCGCGATGGCCCCTGCGAATTTGGTGAGTATGGCTTTTGCCCCGCGGTGCTGGGGTATGAAGAGAAAGAGGGACCCCTCGCCCCAACCCTCAGGAGTGTGGGGCTAAGGATCCCTCAAAGCACAGTGATTGACAGCCTAAGGTTTCCCTTCGTAAGCAGTTTTTATTACCTGGCCAGGTACTCAAGAAGACTGGGACAGGAATGCACATCCTGCACCCTTGCTTACCAAGCTCATGGAGATACAAGTCCCCGAGCTGGTCAGAATTTTGGTGAGCCTGTTGTCCCTTTTGGTATAGTACCACAAAGGCCTGCAGTTATGGGCAGGCCTGACATGTTTACCTCCATCAGCCTGGGAGTTGGGGGAGGAGGTGTCTTACTGGGTGCAAGTCCCCCTGGGTCCGGCACCAGGCCAGGCCAGGGTGGGGTTTTTGAAGGGAGAGGCAGAGAAAGTGAAGATCCTGGATGAGGAGGAGCTGAAGACAGGGGACTCAGGAATCACTGGGCCAGAACACCAGGGTTGGGGCCCTGCTGGGAGGACCTGAGGGCTCTCCCACCCAAGACAGATAAGACCTTTGGAGACCTGAGCTCTGAAAAGATGGTGCCATCAGGGAGAGAGCTGGGTTTTGTGGGTGTAAGGCTTATATGATTCGGAGGGTGAAGAAATAGAAATTTATTCATTGCTGAGTACCTAGAAACTTAAAGTTCATTAACTTCACAGTAAAGTCATCTAAAGTTGCCCACCTCTATATGTAATTTTTAAAACCCAAACAAAAATAAATGAAAAACATCAGTATAGGTATGCCCAGTGAAGCACCCTCCTGCCCCATTAGGTTTTGGAGAACTGCCCCTGTCTACACTGCCTGGAGGGGGCAGTGAAGAGTTGAGGTGAGTGAGCTTGTGGCCAGGATGTTCCAAGGAGCCTGGCTTGGAGCTCTGGCCTGGGCCTGGAGACCCAAGTCTAGACCTAAATGCCTAAGTTGGGGTGATGACTTTAGCTCCAACAGGGAAACCTTGGCAGTGGGGGATGACCTTTTCCAGACCTTGGGAAATTTCTAGTATTATTTCCCCCCAAGCATTCCTAGTAGATGCACTCAAGTGCAGGAGACCCAGGGGGTTGTTCGGGATGAGACAGGAGGGCTCCTGTCCCGGAAAACAAAAACAATGTGCTGCCCTTTGAGGGGTCTGAGGCAGCCCTGGAGCACAATGAAGT
Organism: Puma concolor; assembly: GCF_028749965.1. NCBI lineage: Eukaryota > Metazoa > Chordata > Mammalia > Carnivora > Felidae > Puma > Puma concolor. The sequence continues at coordinate 60,465,993 of NC_141679.1, read as the reverse complement.
CATGGGTAGCTGTTCCTGGCTGGGGCACCCAGTGGAGGAAAGAGCTGGCTGGTGCTTCTGTGATGCTGCTGGTTCCCTGAGTGACCTTGGGCTGTTACCTACCCCTCTCTGGGCCGAGTCAGCCCTGTGGAACCACTATTGAGTCCCCCTTCCACTTTGAACCTTTGTTTCTGCTGTGTGGCATTAAACAGTCCTGTCTCCTCCCTTCTAGTTCCTATTCCTCCTTTTTACAATCTGCTTTCCTTAGCAGTTAATTCACAGGCAGTTCTCTTTGTCTCCAGACAAGTAACTCCACATGCAGGAGACACAAGAAATGCTGACCAGGTCCCCAGAATCCAACCGGTGCTGATAGTCTCAGATAATTTCTCCTTGGAGTGATAGTCTGTTCCTAAGAGAGAGCCACCTTGAAGACACATAAACCAATTCTGCTATTATGCAGAGGAGACTGAGACCCAGGGGGGCAGGGGACACATCCAGAGTGACCAGTAAAGCCTGACCAGCATCCAGGACCCCGACACCTTGTGCAGTTGCTCTTTCAGGACAGGAGTTGATAGTGTTAAGTCAGGCAGGTGGTGGTTGCCATGGTTACCAGAGTGCGGCCAGATGGCAGATGGAAACCCCATACCCCTAATTCATTGAAAATTACCAAATGACAAGTAAATGTGACAGCCCCTCCAGTCTGATCTAGGGGGCTCTGAGGCCCACCCCAGGCACAAGCCCCAGGAGTAAAGATGTTCAAGGGGCCAAAAGGAAGGGAATTCAGAAGCTGCTTTTAATGATCCCATTAGTGACAGGCATCAGGCCTCCCCGGAATTTAGCTCTCCTTCCCCACCAGCAGTTGTATCATTTGCCACAGACCTGGGCACTGTTCCCTATCTCTTTTTGTCCTGAAGTGTTTGTGACACTGAAGTGTTTGTGACCCCTGCCCATGTGAAGCATGAAGGTGTAGACAGGGGGATCTTTCCTGGCCAGTGAAGGTGGCACCTCGTGCTGTGCTGCCCTAAAGCCATCCTTTATTCAGAGGACATAGCAGGGGCACTTTTTAACAATGCCCCTAGGGACCCTGGTGGAAGGGAAACAGGCTGAGTCACAACAGCAGCTGTTCTCCTTCAATACTGGTAATAAAATCACCCTCCTTGGCCCTCACCTATCCTTCAATAAACGAGCACCTGACTTTCACTGAATGAGACCAACGTAAATATTTATTAGGTTCCGCACAGTGTGGAAGTGTTCTTACACATAACTCTGAGGGGCATTTGGAAACCATGTACAGGCTTAAACTCTGACCTTTCCTCCCGTGCTCTGAAACTCCCCCAAAAGCCTAAGAGCGAGAGCAATCCTTTGATTAACACATTTAATGAAGATTCCTCCTGTTCCCACATATGAATAGTTCTTTACTGTTCGAAATTGTTCTTGCATTCCATCTTCTTACTCAATTCTCACGGCTACCCTGGCCAGATCTCACTCCTATTTAATAGAAAGGAAAACTGAGGCTCACGGAAGGGAGCTCCCTGGCTAGCTCCTAGCTGATGTAGGGCTCCAGCCTGGGGTTTCCTGGCTTTTTTTCTTCTTTAATGTTTATTTACTTAAGCGAGGGGGGTGTGCAGAGAGAGACGGAGACACAGAATCAGAAGCAGGTTCCAGGCTCTGAGCTGTCAACACAGAACCCTACACAGGGCTCGAACTCATGAACTGTGAGATCATGACCTGAGCTAAAGTCGGACGCTCAACAGACCGAGCCACCCAGGCACCCCTCCTGGCTCTTTTCAGACGGAGCCATGCACCTCTAACCTGCTGGCCACCTGATTAGAAAGCGGCTACAAAGTGGCTACACTTGAATCTTGAGGGTTTCTCAGTCTGGATCCACCGTCCTGTTTTCCCTCCAAGGCTTGCTGCTGGTTCCTCTATTGAGCACTGGGTGATGGCTCCAGAGAGGAACAGGGGTAGCTTTATAGAAGCGAAAATGCCTGAGAGGAACCCTGAAGGACTGGCAGAAAATTCTTGGGCAGAGAAAAGGGGATAGGAAGGCTCAGCATGAACTAGGTAGGCATGGAGGTAAGAGCAGGTAGGAGGAGGTAGGGGGCCCATGATGGGTGTGAACAGTGACCTGCTGACAGGTACCCAGGGGGATAATGGGGGAAGGGGGTGAGACCCAGAGAGGTTGGGAGGGGGGGCATTGCCAGCCTTGAGTGCCGGACTGAGGGATGAAGCTTTGTTCTGTACGAAGTTACTGTTTTCGCTCCTCTGTTGTAAGGTGGTGTGGCATTGTTTTTGTTGTTAAAAGGCTGTGTTGTTCCATGTGTGCTCCCTGACCATTTGCTAACATTGGGAGGGGGCGGGGATCCTGCAGACAGCAGGTTGATAGCATGTTTTGAATGCTAAATTAGATAGGAACAGGGCCCCGTGCCAATACCCAACAGGGCACCGAGCCCCTGAGCTTCAGTGAGCTCTTGAGATCCTGAATCTTAGAAAATTCACCTCAGCTGAAATTCCAGTCCACTTAGAAATCTCAGTCTGTGCGAGGTGCGTGTTACCAGGTAACCAGGAGAGGCTGCGAATGCCACTTTGTGAGAGGGACAAAGAAGGGGGGCCTCGTGCTCAAAAGCCTTTCATGCCGAGGGAGGGGGTCTGAGGCACAGGCTGCGGGGAGCTGGATTAAGCTGTTTCTCCTTCCACATCCTAACATGACTATTAGCATAAATTATCAGGGCTGTTCAGTGCGTTGATGATTAAACTCTTTGGCTGTGCACTTCTTTGCACAAGCAGATGGGGTCCTGGGGGATGACTCTTGATACTCCTTCTTTCCTTGGCACTGTTAACTTTAAATAAACCTGGGAGGCATTTGAGAAGATCGTCCATTCTAGCCATCCAGGACATATTTAGTTGACCAGGTGGGGGGACAGATCAGCACACACTATAATAATAATATCGATCCTTTTCATTTGTACAGATCCACATGGTTAATAATTCAGTCACATCCATTCTGTCCCTTCACCCCAGAGGATGTGGGGTAGCAGTCATTGTCTTTGTTTGCAGACAAGGAGGAAATGGTTAGCAACTTGCCCAAGCTCCATTGGTTGGCACCTGGACCCCCAGGCATTTGAGTTTCCCTTGGTGCTATTTTGCCCACCCCCAGTGGGTGTACAGGTGGGTGACTATTCTGTTACCTGATGGATGGATCTGTGTGTGCCATCCCAGCATTTCTAGGGCTGTTGCTGGCACAGACAGAAAGGAACAAGTATTGAGCAAGAAAGATCTAGAGAAATGAAGCTGGCACATTCAGACTGGACCCACGAGGCACCATCCTCCCTCTTGAAACCCACATTACTCTTGTCAAATTCAGGTAGAAAGCCCTGGCTCTTCCAGGAGTGTGGCAACTCTGGCAACAGTGAGGTGAGAGGCTATGCCCCAGGTTTGCCAGGATGAGGGCTATGGGCATGGCCTCTGGATCAAGGTAGATAGAGCCCACCCATAGGCCTGCTCCCCCAGAGGCCAGTAGGGGCTTTGGAGCAGGCAAGGCACTTTGAGATTACCCTTGGGGTAGCACAGTCTGCCAAATCCTTGGGTCTCTCTGTGGAAGCCTTTTAGTTTGCAAGGGGTCTTGTAACTGTTCCTCCCAATAGCTGAGGGGGAGGCGTTGGGGTGGGGAACAGACTCCTGTGCCCATTTTAAAGAAGACACTGAGACCAAGTCACAGCATTGGGGTGTAGCAGAGACAGGATTTGAACCTGGGTTCATCCTGCCTGTGGTCATGACGTTGAGCACCCCAGCACGGCACTCGAATGAGCCCTTGGGGACAGTAGGATTGGGAATGTCCTGCTAGTGTAAAGGACGTACCAGCCATTTAATAGTATCTCTACATCAGTCCCAGGGGTGATGTTTGGAGGGTTTTATTCCTGTGCAGAAGAGAGTAAATGGAGCAGCCCAGAGACCGTATCCTTAGAAAGACCTGCTGGTGAGATTGACCCTTGGCTAGTGTCTGGGAACTTGGATTTCAGGAGGGTTCCTGCCATTTTTGGAACTGCTGAGGGTGGCTTACTGTGCCTAAACTATACCAACACTGTGGTTCATGGTGCACACCTGCTTTCCTTCTGGGACCCTGGAATTTTGGTACATAATAAGCAGAGGGTGCCCAGGTGACCTACCGCCAATAAAAATCCTAGGCAAGGGGTGAGCCTCCCTGGGAGATGGCATTTCACACATGTTCTCACCATTCATTGCTGGGGTATTAAGCGTGTCCTGTGTGATCCACTGGGAGAGGTTCTTGAAAACTTGTGCCTGGTTTCCCGTGTCTTCACCCCGTGAACCTCTTTTCCCTTTGCTGTTTTGCTTTGTCTCCTTTCACTGTAATAAATCATAGCTGTGTGTAAAACTGTGCTGGGTTCTGGGGGCACCTCGGTGGCTCAGTCGGTTAAGCATCCTACTTGAGCTCAGGTCATGATCTCATGGTTGGTGGGTTTGAACCCTGCATCAGGCTCTCTGCTGTCAGTGTGGAGCCTGCTTTGGATCCTCTGTCCCGTCCTCTGCCCATCCTCCACTTGCATGTGCATGCGCTTTCTCTCTCTCTCAAAAATAAATAAACATTAAAAAAGCAAACAAACAAAAAAAACACCTGTGCTGAGTTCTGTGTGTCCTCCCAGCAAACACTGAACCTGGGGATTGTCTTGAGGATCCTCAACACAATCCCTAAGGAACCCTTTATTATTCTGGAATGGAAACAGGCAACAAATGTTTTACTTTAAAAATGAGTGTGGTGGGGCGGCTGAGTGGCTCAGTCAGGTAAGCATCCGACTTCAGCTCAGGTCATGATCTCATGGTTTGTGGGTTCCAGCCCTGCACCAGGCTCTGTGCTAATAACTCAACAACTCAGAGCTTTTAGCCGGCTTCCGATTCTGTGTCTCCCTCTCTCTCTGCCCCTCCTTACTCATGCTTTCTCTCTCCAAAATAAAATAAACATTAAAAAATTTAAAAAGTAAAAATCAGGGGCGCCTGGGTGGTGCAGTCGGTTAAGCGTCCGACTTCAGCCAGGTCACGATCTCGCGGTCCGTGAGTTCGAGCCCCGCGTCAGGCTCTGGGCTGATGGCTCAGAGACTGGAGCCTGTTTCCGATTCTGTATCTCCCTCTCTCTCTGCCCCTCCCCCGTTCATGCTGTGTCTCTCTCTGTCCCAAAAATAAATAAAAACGTTGAAAAAAAAATTAAAAAAAAAATCAGCGTGGAGTTGATGGAATCAGGGTGAGTTTGAGTCTCCACTCCTCCAGGCACTTCATCTTTCTGAGGTTTGGTTTTGTGATTTGTAAAAGGGGGATAAAAGCATGTGCTTAGCAGGGTGGGTATAAGGATGAAAGGAGGAGTGTATGTGGAAGTGTCATCTAAGTAGCAGGCAAGACAGTGTGGGACAGAGCTCAGAGCCCAAGCCCTGGGCTCAAAGCCTTGCCTATCATTTAAGCCTGGGTAACTCTGGCTAGCTCTACAGCTGGTGAAACTGCTGGAAAGACCGAACGGGTTAATCCTCTGTAAACAGAATAGAGTGCCTAGCACACTGCAAGCTGTCAGAGTCAGATGGTGGCATTATTACCATTGTTACTATTATGACGTCGATAGCTGATTAGAAAGAGCTATTATGGATAAAAATGTTTTAAATTTACAATCAGATATGTTAATATCAAAATGAGATTACTATGACAAAAGGCAGCATGAGGAAATTTTTTGAGATAACTGGACTCTTCTATATCTTGGTTGTGGTGGTGGTTATGTGACCGTAGGCATTTGTCAAAACTTAGAGCCGCACTCTGCAAGGAATAACATGCTGTATGTAAATTTAAAAATAAACAAAAATTTGAATGTCACTTTATCAATGAAAGCTGGGACTCTTTTGTAAAAGAGGTGGTATTTTCTGCCACAAGATCAGTAGCAAAGACAGTATTTCCAAGACAGTCTTTCTTAATTGCAGTTACTCAAAGGAGGGAGAGGGAAATTCGAGGAGAGAGAACGTTGAAATGTGATTTACCAGTTTATTCATTTAGGACTGAAAGGGATTGATGAAACCTCATTTAAAATTGATGACTTTACATGAATGAAAGTAAAACATGTTGATTGAGTGTCCCTCTGGAATCCATTGAGGGCTCTGGAATAAGATGCGGTTGTGATTGTTCCCCCAGCGAGCCATTTGAGGACGGCTGGGCTCCGGGGAGGTGGTGTTGGCAGGAGGGGGTGGATAAATTAGACTCTCTTTGTCATGTTGCAGATGGGGCCCCTGCTGGAGAGGCGGGGGTGGGGGTGTCCTTTGTAGCAGTTTGCAGGTGGCTAGGATGCATAGGGCAATGTTAGAAGCCTAAGACCTTGGTTCACTGGGGGGCCTTTGGTTATACTCAGTGTTGTGGCTAGAGGTGTGGTGCTTGGGGTCAATCATACAGGCACAACTGAAGGAGTGGGCTGATCAGGCTGAGAGGGGAGAAAGCAGCCTGGGCCTGGGGAGGAGGACAGTGTGGCACTTCAACTAGGAACTTCTCAGATGCCTGCACGGTCTCCACCCCAGCCAGCCTACCCACACCCTCCCTCCCCTTTCCGGGGTGGAGAAGGTAGTGTCTGTATTCATTGGAGGCCATCGGGGCACTCTCTGGGGGCTGTAGGACTCCAGGAGGCATCAATGTGTGGGAGTTATAGGGAGGTGGGTTTTAGCTCCAAGTGAAAACAAGCTTTCTTAGGAACAGAGCCCTCCAAAGATGGAGAGGCCTGGCTCCATAGGTAGTGAGCTCTCTATCACTGGAGGCATGTAAGTAAATGCTAGATGAGCATACCACAGATGATCAGGCACAGGATCTTGGGGAGTTGGGCCCCTCTGGTCTGAGACTCTGGTTCTAAGACAACTTTCCAGAGACTTTTTTTTTCTTTGGTACCAGCTTGACAAAGTCTGTCTGGAGAGGCCAGAGCAGTCTCATTTCTGTGCCCTTTCACTCCTGAACTTCCCTGCTCTTCTTGTGGCCTTCCGTCTCCCTCCTTTGCTCTCCTTTTTATTGCAGCCTCACCCAGGCAGGCGAGGGCCCTTTCCTTCATGCTTCAGCAGAGCCCTAGGAGCATAGACCCTGCAGTTTGATGGCCAGACAATGAATGTGTTTGCTCTTTATTTGCCATTTGCTTCTTCATCCAGTCACCTGCTTACCAAACCTGCTCCTGACCTCCACTTACGTGTCCTGTTAACTTAAACCATTACTCTAGCACTCATCACCTAGTAAGATGAGCTCAACAGCCCTGTGAGCAGGGGGTATTATCCCCATCTTAAAGATGAGCAGACCCAAGCGGAGAGCATTTTCCTCCCCATGCCTCCCCATTGCATCTTGCCCAAGAAACCGAGGGCCAGATGCAGGGATGGGCCCAGCTGCCGTCTAGTTCAAGTGAGGCGGGATGGAAGCACCTGGACGCCAGCAGGCTGTGCTCCAGCAGGTCAGAGAAGTACAGACACCTGGTCCTGGACTAGGACACATACCTTCTGGGCCCTGTGGAGTTGAGGGCTATATTCCATGCAGAGTGGGGGAGGCAGTGTGGGCAGGTCCATTGAGGGGCTGGGTGGAAGGCCAGAGCCGAGGTGGCTGCACTTGATTCTTTTAGCACCAGTGTGAGCAGAGGAGGCAGTGGGCCCAGGGAGGAGGACAGTGTGGCACGTCAGCTAGGAACTTCTCAGATGCCTGCATGGTCTCTATCCCAGCCAGCCTGCCCACACCCTCCCTCCCCTTTCGGTAATGTTCTGGCAGCCTTGAGCTGCACTGCCTGGGTACCGTGATCCCGGCAGCTCCCTCTCTCCGGGCGTCCTCTGTCCCAGTGCCGGCTTCCGTGCCTGCAGCTCTGCCCACCAGGAGGGGGCTGTCGGGGCAGGGAGGCCTCCTGTGGAGTCTGAGAGTCTGAGATATGCAAACGAGCGTCTGGACCGGCCCCGCAGGGGGTCTCAGCTCCGTGTGTGCAGCTGTTCCGCAAGGCCTGTTCTTTGAACCGCCCTCCACGTGGAAGGAGAAAAGCCCATCTGTTAGAAGACTTGGCATTAGTGAGGTGGCACCAGCCCCTCCTCACGCACGCTCAGTGTCTCACAGAGTTGAGCTGTAAGCAGATGGCAGCCGGAGTCCTGGAAGGAAGGGGCCCTGGGTGGGAGTGTGATGAGACCAAGCCCTGCCACAGACAAGGCGGGCGATTTGGGAAGTCGCCTCTCCTCCCCAGATCCCTGTTTTCCTGTTGATAGAACAAAGGCAAGGATGAGGAAACATGTAGGCATGCCTCCAAGTCTGAGGGAAACACAAGTGCGTTCTTTATGTGTGTAGAGCTTTCTTCTGCTGCTGCCCCCTCACGTCGGACTATCCCAGCTGGCTCTCTGCAGGTAGGGAGTTCTAGTGGTGGGGTGCTGGGAACCTGGCAGGGTAAAGCTTGTGATCCCTTGTCTTCTTCCTCCAGCCCCCATGGTTGTCATTCCACCCCGGAGTGTCCACAACGTCACTGGTGCACAGGTGTACCTGTCCTGTGAGGTGAGGGCTGTGCCCACCCCTGTCATCACGTGGAGGAAGGTACTTATGTCCAAGAATTTGTGTGTGTGTGTGTGTGTGTGTGTGTGTGAGAGAGAGAGAGAGAGAGAGAGAGAGAGAGAGAGAGAGAGAGAGAATATGAGAGAAAGAGAGGTGTTTCTCATGTGTATGTCTTTATATGTGAAGCCAACTATTTAAAAAAGATATCTTACATGTTCACTCCTCTACCTCCAGGTTTATGCCTCAAAACTTTCACCCCAAAGCTGCCCCCAGAGAAGGAGAGTGCCATCCTTCCTTGTGCCATTTGCTTCTTTGGCCACTTAGTGGTCGGAAAGTTCATCTACTTACCTAGCCTAGTTCCACTAGAATGAAGTTAGAGCCTGCTTCACTGGATCTGGGTTTTAGAAAGACTATCCAAGTCTTATTCAAAAACTAGATCTTCCTGCAGATCAATTTTTGAGAGACTGGTGTGGATCACAGCATTTCTTGTCCCCCTATCTCGACCGACAGCCCAGAGAAGGGCCATGAAATTCTGAGCTGCTTCTGTGAGATAGTGATGGCGTCCGCATCGTTGCTGTCCAGCAGGGGGTGCTGTCTGCACATACATTTAGGTTTAAAAAGCCACTGACCTTTGAATAGGAGTAAGAGGTGCTAGGGTTTGGCCTTTGAGTCAGTAGGAAGATGTAGACAGCAAGGATGTCTGTGGTGCAGTTCTTAGCCAGAAATGCTCTTTCTAAATCACTCCTGGCTTTCCTGTCCTCTGTAGGTCACACAGTCTCCTGAGGGCACTCAGGTGCTAGAGGACCTTCCTGGGGACCACGTCAATATAGCTGTCCAGGTGCGAGGGGGCCCTTCTGACCACGAGGCCACAGCCTGGATTTTGGTGGGTATCTCATTTGTTTAGGATTACTTGGCTATTGTTCACTGGCCCTTATAAAGCACCCTTTATATTTCTATAGCACATTACACATTTCAAAGCTGTTCTTATCCCTTTCTTGTTGGACCCTACCATAACTGTGAGGAAAGCTTAACCCCGGAGAGCGTAAGTGGTCTTCACTGGTGGTCAGAATTGTGGCCCCAAAAAGATGTCCATGTCCTAATCCCTGGAATCCGTGGGTATGTTATATGCATGAGGGGAGTAAGGTTGCAGGTGGAATAAAGTCAGCTAATCAGCTGACTTTGAAGATGGAGGAAGAGAGCCACAAGCCAAGGAACACAGGCAGCCTATCTAGAATGGGTTTTCCCCTAGGATTCCTGGGAAGAAGGCAGCTCTGCTAATACCTTCTTCTTAGCCCCCTTTCTCATTCAAGAACTAAATAAATACAGGCACGCCTGGCTGGCTCTGTAGGGAGAGCATGCAACTCTTGATCTCAGAGTTGTGAGTTTGAGCCCCACGTTGGACACAGAGGTTGCTTAAAAATAAAATCTTTTTTTATATAATTTTAATTTTTTTATCTTTTAAATAAAGTCTATTTATTTTGAGAGAGAGAGAGAGCAGGGGAGGGGCAGAGAGAGGAGAGAGAGAGAGAGAGAGAGAGAGAGAGAGAGAAACCCAAGCAGGCTCTGCACTGTCAGCACCCAACACGGGGCTCAAACTCATGAACCATGAGATGAAGACCTGAGCCAGAGTCAGACACTTAACTGACTGAGCCACCCAAGCACCCCAAAAATAAAGTCTTTAATGAAAAATTTTAAAAACCTAAATATAATAAATTTGTGTTGTTTTAAGCCATTAAATGTGTGGAAATTAGTTCCAGCAGCCACAGGAAACTAATACACTTGCCCAAGACCATGTGGCCAGTAGAGGGAAGACCGCACATTGGCGCCCCCCTCCAGGGCTCCTCTAGGCCACTTGGAGTAGTTTAAGTTGCTAGAACAGTGTGGTCTGAAAGAGTGAGGGAGTGACGGAATGGGGGTCCGTGTTGGGCTAGTCAGTCTACCTCTTGAGCTTCAGTGTCCACAACTGTAAGAGGAGGGCCCTGTGACCCAACAGTCTGTGACTTACCTGCCAGCCTCCTGTAATGTCAGGATAACAATGCTCCCCCTTTCCCTCACAATCAGCATGAGTTTAAAATGAGATGGTGTACGTAACTCCCCTGCCAGTCTGCCGAGTGACTCACGATTGACAGAGACAGCAAGAGAGGAGAGAGCCAGTGTGGGTCTGCTCTGCAGGGGCGTAAGAACAGGCTGCTCTCTGAGGGTGTCTGTTTCCTTTCACTCCCATCTCTGCAAGGTTTGGTGACTTCTCCATCCAGCTCAGGGACTCAGAATGCAGCTGGGTCCGTGGCTTTTTCAAATCAAGCACATCCCCGTCTTTATTACAAGAAAGGGTAGGGGGAGATGTTCTCTCTTGTGTTACTTTGTAAAGGCTGCCTCCATTGGGAACCCCCGTCAGTAAATTTTCATTCTTTTAATTTGCAGTATTTTCTTGTGATGTATACTTATCACCTTCAATAAGAGGACCAGGTAAGCTCACAGTAAAAGGCAGGAATGCAGAGGAAGCCTTAAAATGAGAGCTGCAACAGAGGGTACAGAGTATAAAATTTAACTTTCTTGGTAGCTAAGGCAAGAAGAGAAATAATGTGCTCTATCTTATTTTGAAAAAGAATAAGTGCTCAGAGATATCATTAGGGACTAAATAAGGAAGTGATTTTGCTGTGCCATATATGACCATATAAGCTTGACTGTTTTATTTCTAGATCAACCCTCTGAGAAAGGAAGATGAGGGAGTGTACCTGTGCCATTCAGCAAATGCGGTTGGGGAGGCCGAGTCCCACGGCACGGTGACAGTTATGGATCTGAGTAAATACAAAGTCCCCCGCTTCCCAGCTCCAGACGACCGCATGTGATGGAGCAATGTACGTGTTCTAAGTCATTTTCGGTATTTATACACCTGTGTCACAAGAGATTGAGGTGCCTGATAAGATGTATGATAAGAAAGAAGAAAAATACATAAATCGAGGAAAGCAGAGGAATACCCAACAGTGGGAACATATTACAGATAGCAGGTAGAATCTGTAGGATGGTCAACACCCATACCACTCTGGGCTTCCCACCTAGCATTGCAAAGTCGGGAACTGTGAACGTTGTGGGTGTCAGTAGGTGGGAAAGACCAGTTGCTTGTTTTCTGTTTCTGAAGTGGAACAGAATATTTCCTTCAAGTCCTGGAGAGGGCACAGAGAGAGCAGACATTGTCATTGTGACAGCACCTGTGGGAAAACGTGCCCGCAGAGGAGGCTGTCTGTCTGTCCCCGGGTTCTTCCTGGGGAAGAACAGCAGGTCATGCTTAGCAGCGTGTCTCCAGGAGAATCTGCGTCTCCCCTGGCCCTGTGGCTTTGTCCTCATAGTCAGCCGGGTGAGAGCTGGGGTTGCTTTAGTCCCTAGGAAACAAGCCCCCTAATTAGCCAGCTTTTGCTGCTAAACAGCCCCAGGGCCCGCTGGTGCACAGCCATCAACGTTTATGTCTTGCTCACATTCCTTGTCGTGGCTGCGGGTTGGTTGGCTGTGGCTCTGCTCTGAACGTCATATGGGGACCCAGCTGGAGGAGCAGCCCCAGCGTGGACTGGGTCCATTCTTTGTGGCAGAGGAGATGAACGAGAGATTGAGCCAGGTACACAGTCCCTTTTAAAGCTTCTGTTCAGATGTGGCAGATGTCACATCTGCTTAAGTGCAGCCATGCCCGGCATCAGTGGGGTAGGGGACGTCTGCTGCCATCACAGGAGGCCAGGGGCCGGGATGCAGGATTTTGCTGTGGCTGTAATCCATAGTCTTTCCTATTGAGCCACTACTGTTGTGTAGCTTCTGTGTACAAGGCCTTACGTCAGGTCTGTACGGATGCACAGAAAACCAAAACAGAGAACGTCATTAAGCGAGAATGGGGTACAGTGTTAAGGAAGTGAGGGGCGTGCATGAGTTTGAGGAGAGGGAAGCTGCTTAGAACTGGGGAAAAACGAAGATGTTGCTGAGAAAGTGGCATTGGGGATGAAGGATGGTGGATGAAGTAGTTCGAGCTCTTGGAAACAGGGAGGAAGACAGAAGGTAGGAAATGGTCAGATAGGAATTCAGGTAGGAGATGGCTCTTAAAGTTGCCCTCCTGATACTCTGGTTTTTCTGTGTATGTATTGTTCTATGTTGTCATATACATATCACGTATCAGGACTTTTTTCCTGCACACGTGTACACATATACATGCATATACATATGTATGTGTGTGTGTATATATATATATTTCATGTTTCAAATGTGTACACAATTTTTAAGTATATACGTATTTAAAAAATACAGTGAACTCAGGCTATGAACGCAGTCTATTACAGATGAGTTTTCAAAAGAGAGCCACAAAGAACCATGGAATTTTAAGAACATGCAACCACCCAGTTCTTCAGTCCCCCCTACAACATGCAGTACTGTCCAGCTCTTGTTTGCATACCTTCAGTGGTGTGGAGCTCACTACCATCAGACATCTATCTTTGGATTTCCCAGTATTTGAAAGTTCTTCCTTGTATTAAGCTGCATTCTGCCTCCCTGAAATGTCCACCCAGTGGTCCCACTTGTACTTCTTGGACACCCACAAGGCCCCTCTGCTCTCCACCAGCACCACTCCTTGCCAGGAAGATTTAAGATTAAGGATCGTTTCCCCCATCTTCCATTTACCACATAGTTGATTGTGACAGAGTAGACTTCTTTTCTCTTATCCTTTTCTCTTTTTCCTTTTAGGGTCTTAGAAACCTGATGACGAGATGTTGGAAAAGTCAAGTCATGGATCATTTTTTTTTTTTTGTGAAGAGTTGGAGAAACTGTTTGTAGATGACCCCTTTTGTATGTTTTTACAGATTAGATGCAAACTAGATTCGTATGCAGATGTAGTTTTTAGCAGGGCAAGCATTGGGAAACCAGACTGCATGTGGCTTTTCTATACTTTTGAAATGAACTGCTCCGTAAGAATTCTTTTTTAACTACTCCCTCCCAGGGAAGGTCACCTGGTGGTATGTTTGTAATTCTAAAGGGCTGGAACAAGGCCTGTTTCAGCCTTGTGTCTTTACCTCATCTGTCTGTGACTGATTAGCAAAGCTCTGTGACTTAGTGTGTGTTGTAGAAGGAGGGAGAGAGTCCTGCCTTCATCCTCTGCCTGCTCTCTGACTCGCTGTGTGACCTGGATAGGCCCCTCCCCATTCTGGACCTTTGTCTCTAGCTGTTTGGACTAGCTGTTACCCGGGTCCCTTGGAGCCCTGCCATCCCAGAGTAAGATGGCCCTGTGGAAAAAATACAGGAAGTATAGTCTTAGCATTCGTTTTCAAGACTGCTCAAAACAGCTGCCACCGCTTCATACCGGAGTGGGTGTGGAGCTGGCCACAGCTCTTCTGTTCCTGCCATTTTCCCACCTTAAAGAGATGGAGTTCTAGATGGGACACTTTACCAGACTCCGGAGCCCCTTGGCTGGGTGCTTGGGGACCAAGGTGTCCCTTTGTCAACAAGCCCAGCATCCTCTAACCAGGTAAGCAGTAGACACCTGGCTTCTGGACATCAAACTGAAGAAATGGGGTCAGATGCTTCTTCCTCTGAGCTGTGGGATTAGAGTATTAATAGAATACATTTTACTTAGAGACGTTTTGACCTCACCCAGAAATTAGGCTTGCTTTCTTTCTGTTCTTTCTTTTCTTTCTTTCTTGTTTCTTTCCTTTTCTTCTTTTCTTTTCTCTCTTTTTTTAAAATATTTTTAATGTTTATTTACTTTTGAGAGAGAGAGAGAGAGAGCAAGCGCATGTGCCCAAGTTGGGGAGGGGCAGAGAGAGAGGGGGAGACACAGAATCCAAAGGTGTCAGCACACAGCCTGACACCAGGCTCGAATAAACTCACAAACCGTGAGATCATGACCTGAGCTGAAGTCAGAAGCTCAACCGACTGAGCCACCTAGGTGCCCCTCTTTTCTTTTCTTTCTTTCAGTGAGACGAGTATTTATTATCTGACTGAAAAAATAGATTCCCCTGGGTGATTAAAAAATTTTTTAAGTCAGAATTGGGATCTCACTTGTGTCTTGTCCTTAAAGTTCATGAAGTGCTTTTCTGTCTGTGGCCTCTTCACAACTCCAGCACGGCAGGCAGGGTAAACACGGATGTCCCAACTCCCTTTGCAGATGAAGAAACCAGGCTCCGAGAGGGAGATGCTTGCCCAAGGTCCGAGGGCCTCCGAGAAGGACCAGAACTTGGGGCACCCTTTCTATGCCATGGTGCTGCTTCTCGGGATAATCTCATGGCTATGGAAAGGAAGGGGCTTCAGGGACTCTCCTCCTGGTCCCTCTCAGCTTTTACAGCATACTCCCATGCCCCTCCCCGCTAGGTATCACATTCTGGTATCCTTTTTGGAATTGCATTTTCTCCCTTTGAGCCTGGCCATTCCGTATCTGAAATATTGGGGTGGCATCACCCTGATGTACTACATGGCAGGAGCAGAGCCTGAAAATTCAGAAACATGAGGTCCATTTGGGGATTCATCCCTGGCTTGCTGCCTGACTCCAAGCAAGTCCCCTCACCTTCTGGACCTCCGTTTCCTCATTTGAGTAAGAAGCAACGAAACTAGATGGGTAGTTTGCAAACTTTAAAACACTGGAACCCCTGTCTTTGAATAAAATCAGAGTTGAAACTGATTAACTGGAAGCTGTGCCTGTGTGTTGGAAGTTGGGGCTGCGGAGGGTCCGCTCACATCCCTCCCTACTCAGCGCCCCTACCCCCCTCCCGGTACTGCAGGGTTTTTGTACCCAAGGTCTGCGGCTGAGTCTCCGTGTGATTTGCATAGTTGGGAAAAGACTTGGTAAGGCACTTACAGTGAAACTGTCAGAAGTAGGGATGCTGTGGCCCTGGAGAAGGTACTAGAACAACATGCATGTGCTGATAAGCACATCCAGCAAAATCCATTGATTCACCTTACATTTTCCCAAAACAGTTGGAGAGCTGGGTCTAGATGCAGAGAGCAGGGCAGATGGAGCGCTTGGGTGACAGAGCTGAACATCAAAACCACAGGGGGCTGGGTTAGCATCGTAATGATGTGCAAAATAATAATAATATTGCACTCTCTGAAATTTTCACCAAAAAAAAGGCAGATTAAGAGGATTGTTCCAACCTAATGACTTTTTTTGCACTAGGAGAGCCCCCAGACCCCTCCCAGGGCTGAAAGAAAGGGTGCTGTTGCCATTTAGAAACATGGTGCCCCCAGGAACTGGGTTTTCTGCCCTATTTTCATAGATGTGCTGATGTCACATGACCCATGCACCTGAAAATAAATGTTTTTAAGGACAGTCTTTGTGGTCTGTTTGTCCTGGGAACACTGCTGTGGGTGGGCGCAGGTCCCACTGATAGATCTCCACTACCGCTGACCATCTTGTCCTTTCCTCATCCACATCAGCTACTTTAGTCCTAATCCTCCTTCCTCTCACACCTGAGTTCTTGTCACAGCCCCACCTGGACAGCTTGCGTGAAATTTTTAACCAGTCCTAATCACCTCCTACCAGCCTGATCCTTCTAACTCCCCTGGAGCTCATGTCTCCTGCTGGATACGCATCCCAGTATTTCATTCATTCAGCTTAGCTGTGCCCTCTGTCATCTCCCGCGTGCACACGGAGTGGCGTTTTCCAGAGGCCAGAAGGGTGCAGACACCGGCAGGATGAAGGTGGGTGGGAACTGGGCCGTCAGGCGAGACTCCAGTGGGGAAGATGAGGTTGCTGTCCTGCCAGGCAGCACAACGTGTCTGCTTGGTGATCAGAGCAGGGGGAGATCAGAGAAGACTTCCCGGAAGAGGAGGCATCTATGCTGTGGACTGGAGTGGGTATGGGGGATTCTGGGCCAGGGAAACAGCATGCGAAAGGAGCGGGGACGCAGAAGTGCAGGGTGGCTTGTGAAGGCGAGTAGTGAGCTGTGACCGGTTGCCTGGAGCTGTGGTGGCAGGTGGGGGAAGCAGTCTTAGGCCACACCCCTAAATGCCACCTGGCATTTGGGAGGAGGAGGTTGGACCTGATGCTCCAAGCGGTGGGCAGCCTGACTCACAGTCTCCTGCTTATAACTGGGCTTAAGGGAGACCGTTCAAAAGCCAATGTTCAATCCCAAAACCTAACCACTTCCCACCATACACAAAAAAGTCCAATTTTTAGTCAAAATGGATTTTTTCTTCAGATTTTATGGTAAAAATTAATCCTATGTCTTTTAAAAAACATTGCCCTCCCCACTCCCCCAGGATGGATGACACAAGAAAAATTAATAAGAACGAGCAAATCAATCGACAGTGAACAGTCCCCTCTAATGAATTTCCTCATTCCCAGCCTTTGCCAGGGCCTCCTGAACGTTAAATCAGAGAATGATTATTATATGATATTTTAATTAATTAAAGGAAGCGAAAGTGGCCTGGCGTCTGTAGCTGAATAATGAATTCAGAACGTGGGAGCCTGTCACCCAGGACAGAGCAGATAGCAGTGATTGCCCATGCTTGGCTTGGTGGGACTGACTTTGTCTCCTGGAGTGTGGACTTTACAGTCAGGGCTCCCTCTGAGTCCAGGTGCAAGTACATCAGGGGCAGCCAGGAGGCAGAGCAATCTGTCTCCTTTCACTATGGCTGTCTTCCTCATGCCTAAATCTCCCTCAGGGCAGTGGCTGGTTGTCGAGGGAAGAGGAAAAATCATTGGGGG
Source organism: Puma concolor (assembly GCF_028749965.1). Classification (NCBI taxonomy): domain Eukaryota; kingdom Metazoa; phylum Chordata; class Mammalia; order Carnivora; family Felidae; genus Puma; species Puma concolor. Next base: position 60,448,817 of record NC_141679.1, on the reverse strand, counting down.
GTGGGGATGGTGTGCAGAAGCCTCTCTTCCCTCCACTCATAAACCCACCCACCACACACATTTGCAGACCACCAACCTTGCTCGGTGCTGAGGGTCTGCTGCCACTCACATCCCCCCCCCCCCGAGTCGCTGGTGGCACCAAGCCACCAGCTGCTGGAGGTGCCATAGTTGTCCCTCAGGCAGAATGGGCATTAGCTTTGGAGTTGAAGACTCAGAAGCAAGGTCAAGCTGCACCACAGTCTGTAGGTCTGGGTCACTTCCTCCGCTTCCAGAGCCTGTAATTCCTGGTCGGTCCTGCTGCCCCGAGCCTGCGTGAGTGAGTGGACATGCTCGGTCCACTCTGGAGGGGATGCTGAGGGCTGGGTGCCAGGTGGCAGGGGCTCAGGGAGACAGGTCAGACATGCTGGGGGGGCTTGTGGAAGACACCATCCAGTGGGACAAAAAGTGAGACCCATTTCATTATATGCTGACAAAAAAGAGCTGGCACAGAACAAAACTAAATGAAGAGTGGGCCTTATGAGCTCAAAGGGGCCAGAGATGGCTGATTAAGATGGTCAGAGAAAGCATCCTGGAGGAGATGGGCCCTCAGTAGGGGTCTGAGAAAATGGGCTGGGTTTGGATAGGAAAGAAGAAAGGAGGAAGGAATAACATAAGCAAAGCTGGAAGGTGGGGTGCAAATGGCCCATGAGAGGGTTAAACTCTAAAAATATCTCTGTGAGGAACATCACACACACCCACATGGAGGTGTCATGTGTGTTAGAGCTGGGATGAGCTATCTGCTGAAAACTGGGGACCTCTCCCCAGTGTCAAAATGTCCTTGTAACTACATTTCCCAGCCTCCTCCGGCACCTTGGTTGGGTCAGGTCATTGGGGCCAGTGGACTGAATGGAAGCAATGTGTTCCATGCCGAGTCCAGGGCTTTAAAGAAGTAGGTGGGCCCTCTCCACACTTTTGTCCCCATCTACCAGCTGACACGGAGGTCTCTGAGGCCCCACGTGGGGGTTTTCACTTGGGTCTGTGGACCCCTAGGGATTCTGTAGATGGATTCATGGGTCTGTGAGCCCCGTGAAAGTGTGCAGAAGTTTAAAAACAATTTTTTTAATGTTTATTTATTTTTGAGAGAGAGGGAGGGACAGAGAGAGAGAGAGAGAGAGCGTGAGTACGGGAGGGGCAGAGAGAGAGGGAGACAGAGAATCCAAAGCAGGCTTGGCGTGTCAGCACAAAGCCTGACGTGGGGCTCAAACTCATGAATCGGGAGATTGTGACCTGAGTCGAAGTTAGGCACTCAACTGACTGAGCCACCCAGGCGCCCCAAAAGTGTTCAGAATTTTATGTGGATGGGCATGGGCGCAGTCTCTTCTAGTAGCTTTCATTGGCTTTTCAGAAGAATACATAACATAAATGGTTAAGAACCATTGCTGACAGTGGAGCCACAAGATGGAAGGAATCTGTGCCTCTGAATCTCCATGTGGGAGATAAGTGCCAATTAACTGGACACCTGCATTAGATTATTACAAGAAATTAACCATCGTTATTCATTAACCACTTGTTAACCACTGGTTAATTACTTAACCAAGATTAAGTAAGAAATAAACGGTTGTTGCGTTGACCCCCTCAAACTTGGCGTTTATTGTGGTACTAAAGTTAGGCTGGGACACGCGGGAAGAGTATGTGGCTGGGGGCCAGGAATCTGTACTTCAGGCCACGCTCTGGCACCACGGAGCCCCATGGCCTTGAACGGGTTACTTGGTCCACCCCTCTACCTAAGTGAGTGGGGAGTCCGGGGCCTCTCCAAGGCCCTCATAATGTGCCTCCTTGCTTTCCTCCCAAGGTCCTCCAATTCTAGGATTAATGTATAGATCCCAGGGGTTTGAGGGGATTAAGTGGTGCTCCCAATCTACAGTAGTCTGGCTTCGACCCCTACCCTTCTACACAAACTGCTCTTACCAAGTCTCGAGGGAACCCTGAGGCTTCAGCCAGGGCACACTTCTCTGTCCTCTTACCTGACCTCTTGGAAGCACTTGACTCTGCCGAGGGCTCCCTCCCTTTGCAAACTCACTCCTTCCTTGGCTTCTTGACTCCTGCCTCTCAGGTCTTTTCCTCATGGTTCTCAGCTGCTTCTCCTTAGTGCCCTTTATGGAATTCTCATTCTTCACTCACCGATGTTGGCATTATCAGGATCAAGCTATCCTTCTTCTCCCAGCAATCTGTTGTCAACATGGCAGCTCCCATGATACTTTTAAAACATGTCAGATCATGTCCCTGCTCTGTTCAAAAACCTCTGATGGCTCCTTCATCATGCAGAGTAAAGGCCCCAATTGGCACAGTGACCTTCAAGGCTCTAATTGCCCTTACCCCAAGACCCTCTACTTCTCTATCTCCATCTCTAGTCTTTGCTTGCTCCACTCTGGCTCCTTGCTTCCAGCCTTTGTGTTCTCTGAGCCCCCAAGATGTGCTCCATCCAGCCTCAGGGCCTTTGCACCTGCCATTTCCATAACTCTTGTAGTCCTTTGTCATCTCTTCAGTGAAACCATCTCTGAGCACCTTATTGAAAACTATAATTCCAACCCCACCCTACACACATTCCCTATTCTCCTTCCCAGCTAGACTTTTCTTTTATCCATCTGACAGACTGTTTCACTTATTTTACTTGTGGTCAGCCTCCCCCATCAGGGAAAAGGTCCAGGACTGGTATTTAGCTCCCTACTGTGTCCCCAGCACCTGGAATAATAGTTCCTAGCACATGGTCAGCACTGAATACAATGTGTTGAATAAGCGAGCAAATAAATGAACTCAGCACCTTGTCCCCAAATCTGCCCCTCCAGCTAGGTTCCCTTTCATAATGCTAGCACTACTGCCACTTGGTCCCCAGCTGGGAGAATGGGTCACTGTAACTTCACTCTCCTTTTGCCACAATCTGTCACCACACCTGAAAGCCCACCTGTGGGCTGCCAGGATCTGCCACCCATCCTGACACCTGGCTCAGGTCAGCATCACTTTGGCAGTGTCATCAGCTCAAGGCCGACCCCCCAACCCATCCTCCCACTGAAGCATAACCAGCTTTAGAAACTACAATATGATTCTATCACTTTCCTTGGGAAGCCCTCATGGCTTCCCACTGCTGGACAGCATGTGAACTTCCTTGTCGGGCCTACAGCCCTTCATAATCCAGCCCCTGCCTCCTCTCAGGCCTTTCTTCCCAGGTTTGTCCTTTCCACACACCATTCCTCACACCCTCCATACTGTCTCACAAACCCCAGGCCCTTCTCCCAGAAACATGCTTCCTGTGTCTGCCTGGTTACCTCCTTTTCATCCAACAGATCCCCTGCCCCTCCCTTGGGCCTCTCCCTTGGGCCGAGTGGGGTGCAGTAGAGTCAGGACACCTGAGTTTGAATCCTGGCTCCACTTAATAGCTGAACACAGGGGCACCTGGGTGGCTCAGTCGGTTGAGCGGCCGACTTCGGCCCAGGTCATGATCTCATGGTCTGTGAGTTCGAGCCCTGCATCGGGCTCTGTGCTGACAGCTCAGAGCCTGGAGCCTGTTTCAGATTCTGTGTCTCCCTCTCTCTGACCCTCCCCCGTTCATGCTTTGTCTCTCTCTGTCTCAAAAATAAATAAACGTTAAAAAAAATTTAAAAAAAAATAGCTGAACACCTCTGGGCCTCCACATTTATTTAGCAAGTGGAATGCTAATAATAAGTACCTTGTGGGTGGTTAGAAGCATTCCATGAGTCCATATATGTTACTATAGGTGCCTTATAAATATTGTGTCGGCCTAATGTTCTTTCTTTCTTTCCGTGACCTCATGGCCTCTGTGCTTCTACTTACCACAGAACTTTCATCTCATTTGGAAATAGTCTCCCTGCCACACTGTGAGCTCCTGCAGGGTCAGGACTGCCTCATTCAACTCTCTTTCCCCACAACCTGCCTAGAACTGGCACCTGAGCCTGTCCACCCCCCCCCAAATGAATGAATGATCCAAGCAAATTAACTAACAAGGTGACCACCAGAGGTCAGCCTCACACCCAGAATAGAGTCAACCCAAACTATACTTCTTTAAAAGGCCTGGGATCTGGGATCCGGGATCTGATCAAGGGAGCCTTGGTGGATCCAGCAGAGAAGCAGGGTGTTTGATCTTGTTCAACAGCATTGCTATGGCTCTTGAGGTTTCAAGGTATGGTTAGACACTGGCCCCCTTTCTGCCCCCTAGTGTATGCCTGAGAAAATGAGTCCAAATGAGCTGCAGGCTAAACCTCTCAGTTCCCACTTCCTCATCTAAAAGGGGTCAGCCCACTGCCTACTTTACGAGATTGTGAAGCTTTGCTGGCGTGTGAAGACGACTGGCAGAGATCGTGCTCCACAGAGGAGGTGCTTGGTGCAAATTTGTTGAATGGGTGGTGGCCTAGAATTGCAACATCTAGGACCAAGTGAAATCCTGCCCTTAACGCTGTCCAGGTCAGGCTCCTGATCACACCTCCCACAACCAGAGCAATGACAGAGGACAGAGGGGCCTTGGTGGCTCGGCTGACTAGGAATCTGACCTGACTCCTCAGTCTCAGAATTTCAGGGATCGGAAGTGAGACCTATTAGATCGTCTTTTCGCAGTCCCACCCACACTGGGACACCTTCTGACAGTCCCTCTTGGTTTAGAAGTAGAGAACAAATGAGGAACCAGGCTGAAAACATTAGGATGCTACTTGTTAGTCAGTAGAGACCCCCACCCACCCAGCCACCGGCTCCCTCCCACCTCCCCCTACCAATGGCCTCCACGAGAAATAGGTAAAAGGTGTGCACTGCAAGGGCAGTCAGGGTCACCCCAGCCTGAGACAAATGGTGCAGAAAGTAGGCCCTAGGATGGGGAGAAGAGGGGTCTGTTTGGGCCTCAGGAAGCAGTTTCTGGCCCACTCCCGAAGACACATGACAAAATCACCTCGATGCCTCGGTGAGATAACAGGACATTAGAGATGACAACCAACGCTGTGCATTTCCAAGACTGAGTGGACCGGGAAATATGGGGACTCGTGAGGTCTAGAAAGATGGAAGACGAGGAGAGAGAGGATCAGCATTGTTTCTGTACCGTGGTCTGGCTGACTTGGAATTTCTCCCTTCAGATGAGGAATGAGGTCAGAAGACTAACAATAAATACATTGAACTCTGAGGTGTGAAAGTCTGGAAACCCCTAGTATGTCAGAATGGCCCTGATGCTGGGCTTTGCTGGAGGGGCAGTGTGTTTGGGTAGAGGCTGGGTGACAATGTGGAAGCCCTGAAATGGGAACCTAAATGAACTTGCTCTAGGCAGGAGGCAGGGCTTTTCTCTATGGGCCTTCAAGTTGCACTTTGTCACTCAGCCAAGAGAAAACAAAAATGCAACTAGAAATATTGGGGAGGGGACTTTTGTACCTGGCTGGGGGTTGACTGGATGCCCACCTGGGTCCCTTCCATCCCCACGACTCTAAAATTTTCAGTTGTAACAGAATATTGACCCAAAGTTCATTTGCAAATGGAATTATGAGTATTTTTTATTTAATTTTTAATTGAAATTAATTCACATATCATAAAATTCATCCTTTTATGTGAATCGCTGTGCAATTCAGCACTTTTTAGTATGTTCACAAAGCTGTACAACTCTCACTACTATCCAACTTCAGAACCCTTCAAAACTTCCCAAAAAGAAATCCTATACCCATTGGCAGTTACTCCCCCTTCTCTCCTCCCCCAATACCCGGCAACCACGGATGTACTTTGGGTCTCTGGATTTGCCTATTCTGGACATCTCCTATAAATGGAATCATACAATATGTGGCCTTGTATGTCTGGCTTCTTCCACTCGGCCTAATGTTTTCAAGGTCCATCCATGTAGAATGTGTCAGTACTCCATTCCTTTTATGGCTGAGTAGTACAAGGAATATTCCATGGAAACATTTCGCTTATCCACTCACTAACTGATGGACACTTGGGTTGTTTACTTTAAAGGAATGGTTATATAAATGCATTCTTTGCCCACTCCTTCCCTCAAATGAAGGAAAATCAGTAACAAAATGTAGGGTAAGCAAGCGAAACAGCCTGATAACTGGTAATTTAAAAAGGAAAAGCATCCTTAATTTTTAGGTTAAGTCACTGAAAAATGGGGCCAAGATTTGGCATCCACCTAGTTCGAAACTCCTAATGCCTTCCCATCCTATGTCTAAGCCATCAGGTTAATCCACTGGGAAGTTCTTGGATCAGAAGGAAGAACTGAAAGCCACTGTCCAGGTGGTTTTCAATGTATTTTCTAGACTCCCAAGATTTCATGGAAGTAACTCAGGGCCACCAAGGGGGCTGGGACCAAAGGGCAGGTGGGTAGAACTTTGAGCCCAGTCCCCAACCCTGCTTTAACTAGAGCAGCTCTCATTTCAATTGCTTTATTTGGTGAGCTTCCCTCAAAGAGTTCATTTGGGACAAATAAAGTGGGGGCTGGGGCTAAAAAATGATTTGGCAACCGCTGGTCTAGGTGATTATGGAATTCCTGGACTGGAGGAGGGTCTCTGTGGTGGCCATTCTTATGAGTTCTTCTGAGGAATCTTGATGGTAACTGTCTTCACCTCGGTGTAGGCCTTTAGCCCGTCCTCCCCCAGCTCCCTCCCATTGCCAGATTCCTTAAACCCTCCAAATGGCGTGTGGCAGGTGACAATGTTGTAGGTGTTTACCCACACTGTGCCAGCCTGGAGTGCCTGTGTGAAGTACATGGCTTTGTCCAGGTCCCGAGTGAACACGGCGGCAGCCAAGCCATATCTGGTATTGTTGGCCCTCTCGATCACCTCCTCCATCTTCTTGAATTTAAACAGGGGCTGCACAGGCCCAAAGATCTCCTCTCTGGCGATCCTCATGTCATCCTGCACACCACCAAAGACCGTGGGCTTGATGAAGAAACCACGCTCCCCCAAACGCTCCCCACCACAGAGAAGTTTTGCCCCCTCCTTCTGGCCAAGCCGGATATAGCTCAGGATTCGTTCGAATTGCTCCTTGTCCACCTGGGGCCCCTGCTGAGTGTCCAGCTCAAAGGGGTTCCCGACTCTTCTCTGCTTAGCCTTCTCCACAGTTCTCTCGAGAAACTCATCGTAGATGGATTCTTCGACGAAGGTCCGGGAGCCTGCACAGCAGCACTGGCCCATGTTGAAGAATAGGGCTTCGTGGCACTGCTCCACAGCATGGCCCAGGTCAGCGTCGGCCAACACGATGCTGGGGCTCTTCCCGCCCAGCTCCAGGGTGACTCTCTTCAGGTTGGAATCGCCAGCCGCCTTCTGGATCAGGTGGCCCACCTCAGTGGAGCCGGTGAAGGCAACTTTGTCAATACCCATGTGCTGGGCGATGGCCGCTCCTGCCGTCGGGCCATAGCCAGTGATGATGTTCACCACCCCAGGGGGAAAGCCCGCCTCTTTAATGAGGGAGGCCAAGTACAGGGCAGAAAGGGGGGTCTGCTCTGCCACCTTCATGACCACAGTGTTGCCTGTGGCAAGCGCTGGGGCGAGCTTCCAGCCCTGCATGACCAAGGGGAAGTTCCACGGGATTATCTGGCCACAGACACCAACAGGCTCGTGCCGGGTGAAGCAGAAATGCTCGCCATCCATAGGGATGGTCTTGCCGTGCCACTTGTCGGCCCAGCCGGCAAAGTACCGGTATACTTTGATGACCTCATCCAGGTCCAAGACATAAGACTCCTGGAAAGGCTTCCCGTTGTCCAAGGTCTCCAGTGAGGCCAGGTAGACACGATCCCGCTCCACAAGGTCAGCCAGGCGGTTCAGCAGCCGGCCCCGCTCTGAAGCATCCATCCGGCGCCACGGAGACCCCAGGCGGAAGGCCTCACGGGCTGCTTTCACAGCCCGATCCACATCAGCCCGGTCCCCTTCAGCCACGTGGCCAATGACCTCTCCTGTGGTGGGGTTCACTGTTGGGAAGGTCTTCTTGCTGGCTGCATCTTGCCACTCATTGTTGATGAACAGCTGGTTGTAGTGGATGTCTGGATTCGGGATGGGGCTGGGGAGGGCAGCTGCCGAAGAGTATGGGGCAGTCCTGCCATAGAGGCAGAGCAGTCGGGGCACAGGCACCAGGAAGCGCAGCATGCTCACGACTCTAGAGGGGGACAGGGGGAACCAGAGTGAACGGGTGACAGGGGACAAAGTGGTCCCCCAAAGGCCCACCAGCTAAGATGTTCCAAGATGCTAGCATAAAGGGGTGTCACTTCTAAAAACATGGATTGTAAGGGGTACAAAGGCCCTAAAGAACTCTGGCCCATCTCCTTCATGTCCCATCTTTCCCCCAGCTCACTCCCTCACCTCTTCTGGGTCTTGGGTCAAATGTCACCTGCTCAGCAAGGCCTCCCCTGACTGCCTTTTGTAAAATTTACAAACGTGCAACTTTTCTCACCTCCAGCACCCTGTCCCCTACCCCGTGCCTTATTTCTCCCCATCTGACACACCAAATAGTATATTTACACACTCACATGTTATTGTCTGCCTCTCCCCAATAAAACATCAGCTCCAAGAGGGCCGACATTTTTTTCCCCTGCTTTGCTGTGTCCCTGATACCTCGAAGAATGCCTGCTACAGAGCAGCTGCCCAACAGCTAGTTATTCAGTGATATATATCAAAATTTCCACAAAGACTGTTCACGATTTGACCTAATAATGGGTAGAAACCAAGGGACTGACAGACAGAGTTACCTCTGAAATAGGGGCTTGCTTCACTTTACCTCTGTGCCTCAGTTTCCTCTTATGTGAAAGTCCTCAAGGAGCTACACTGAACAGAGCTGTGCACATAAAAAGCATGGTAAGCCTCCACCCCAGCATATCAGAGCTGACCTCAGACACTGGCCCAGCCAGACCCAGGGCAAAGGTCTCAATTTCCCAGGAGTGCAGCAAGTCTGGTAGCAGCTGGGAAGAAGGGCCTGTTTATTCTTGCCTACAACTCTGAAAACAGGGCAGACTTTATTAAAACAACTAAAGGGGCACTTGGGTGGCTCAGTCGGTTAAGCATTGACTCTTGATTTCGGTTCAGGCCATGATCTCACAGTTCGTGAGTTCGAGCCCCTCATGGGGCTCTGCACTGACAGCACGGAGCCTGCTTGGGATTCCCTCTCTGCCCTTCCCCTCTTCCGGCTTGCTCTCACTCTCTCTCTCTCTCTCAAAATAAATAAATAAATGTAAAAAAACCACTTTTTAAACCAACTATAAAATTAAGACAGTATATAAAATGTATTCAATGAAATTTAAATGGGGTATAAAACTTACAGATTCATTGAAACAGTTACTCTTTAGCCAGGACATCAATCCCTTCACCTTCTCTGTTTCACTTCAGTCTTGACCCACCCAGCAGCCAAAAGGAATTGCACCTGCCTTCTCCACCCCCACTCCCCATCCCTGTATGGCTCACCCTCTGCCACTGGGAATCCTGGAAAGCAAAGCCCCAGCCAGGTCCCCCAGCTTCATATAAATCAGAGCCCTCCCTTGGAGGGTGGTTGAGCCAGCAGACCTATAAGGGATACACTCAGGTTCCAACCTGTTCAGAGCTCTGTGCCGTGTTGAGACACAAGAAACTTTGGGTCCAACAGACCTGGGTCTGAGGAGGGAGGGATCCCAGGGGAGGGATAACAACCCAGGGGTGGGGGAGTGGAGGGGCTAACCAGGTGAGAGAGATAGTCATAGGCCAAGGCTGGCAAGTCTTTCATGCTAAGCCAAGGCTGTTCCTCCTCTAGGGGCTTAAATAAATAGGGTCTGTGCTTAGATCTTCCACTTGCATATAGTAAGATCACTGCTCACAGCACAGCACACTTTACAGTTTGCAAGTCATTTTCTTAGCAGTAAGTCACTGAGACTCCCAGCAACCCCCGGGGTGATCTGGGCAGATGATGACCCCCGTTCTGGAAGACGGCTGGGGATCAGAGAGGCTAAGGGGGACTCACCAAGGGCACACAGCAAGTAAGAGTAGGAGTCTCAGCCAGGATTCCCATAGTCTCAGCTTTGTGTTTCCTCTGACTGTGGGCAATTTCTTACAGTTCCTGGTATTAGTGCCCACTGTGCCAAGGGCTGGCCGCCCTTCTGGATCACCCAGCACGTGGCACCAACTTCACCTTCTGCGGGCAGGGGAGCGCGGGTCACAGCTTCCTGGCTCCGGTCAGGGGCTCTAGGCTGGAGTGCGCTGGATGGGCGTGAGCTATGATTTCTAGCTAAGGCGGGCAAGGTTTGCTGGGATCTAAGTCCTCTGGGCCCCAATAGAAATCACTCCGTGCCCCGGGGGCAGGCACAAGCTTGGAAGCTGCAGCCTGCCCTCGGGATCGAGAGAGAAGGGTGCTAATTACCTGCGGCAGGCTCGGGTCCAGGTGCAGCTTCAAGCTCTTCCAGGTCTAGCCCAGCCTCCAGCCGCTAGCCCAACGCCGGTCCCACTTCTGCGCAGCGGCTCGGCCTCTACCCCAAGCCGCGAGGCTCCGCCTGCGTCCCTGGGAGGGCCTATCTGCGGCCCGGGGCCAAGGCCGCTCCTCCCTCTAGGCGTGGGCCGGTCGGGGCTGGAAAGGCCGGGGATAGGGGAGGGCAGCACTCCCCACTTCCCGGGTAACCCAGCCACCGCCTTCCCCACCCCCGAGTCTCACGGCAAGCAAGAACGCCCTCGTCGCTTAGCGGCTCAATGGTGCGGTCCTAAAGCGCTCCTTTAGAAGCGGAAACAAAGACCCAGAATGGGGCAGGCCTTTCCCAAATCACAGTGATCACTCCAGTTACATTTTGCATATTCTCCCGCAAGGTGCACCTAGTTAGGTCCTCATCCTCGAGCCTCTGCTTAACCTCTTCTGTGCCTCCCTTGTCTTCCACCTTCGCCGCTCTTCTTCCCTGTAACTTTAAGATTTTATTTGGGTGCACTTTAAAAATGCATCTTTCTTTGTTTGTTTTTTTGCCCTAGGACAAAAAGAATATAGGCACAATGTAGAAAAGCTTGGAAAACACAGAAAAGGATGAAAGAATTTTTAAAATACCTTCAATGCAGTTTTTCTATCAATTTCTGAGAAAAATGTTAAAATCTGTGACGATTGTGGATCTATTTCTTCTTTTAATTCCATCAGTCTCTGCTTCATATATTAGGTACATATATATTTATGATTATTTTGATTTATGTATTGAGCTTACATCATTATGAAGTTCTAGTTTTGATCTCTAGGAAAAAAAATACCTTCAATCCTTTCACCCAGAAGTTGCCATTTATCTTGTCCATATTTTTTCCTCTGTATTTTTCAAAAATCCACTTAATAAAAAGGAAATCTTATGGTGACCTCTATTTTGCTGCCTGCTTTTTTTTCTTTCTTTTCTTTTTTTTTTTTTTTCACTTAGTGATTTATTATGAACCTTTTCCATGTCACATTAATTAAAAAGCAACATCACCCTGTCCAAAGTGGGCACCTAATTCCATGGTAGGGTAGACTGCTGATGGACACTTAGATTGTGTCCGTTTTGTTGTTGTCTTAAAGCGTGCTAAGCACACATCTCTGACTCGCTCCACCTCCACTGTGCCTTCCTTCTGGTTGGAGAGAGTGGGAAGCTACAAGCTCTTGTAGCCCTGTTTGCAGCTAGAGTTCTGGAGTGAACTGGCTGCTTCCAAACAGCAGTACCCCTGCCAGCTGTGGAAGGTGGAGGTTATTTTCCTGCCCCTTTGGAGGCAGGAGATTGTGAAGGCAGGTTGTGAAGATTCTGCATTGGTGTTCCTCCTGGGTATGGGGTGGGGGCTGTGGCTGTGGCTTCTAGACTCCTACTACCTGCTCTTTGAATCACGGCTGCAGGGGTGTGTCTGGACCTAAGAGCACCCGAGGTGGCCTCAGACAGTAAAGAGACTGGTGAGCCATGTCTTTCTTTGTTCTGGGAATCTGTCCTGAAGGACTAGTTCTCCCTGCTTCTCCCTCCAGCCCTTCCAACAATTCTATCAGCACCTGACTCTCCATATTAAATCCCTACCTCTGCACATATTTAGCACTCACATTTTCCTGTTCGACCCTGACTGATTCATATAATTTTTTCTTAAGCTACATCTCTATGGAATCTTCTGTTACCATGTCATTCTTAGGATGTTTACAGCCCTTGCTGCAAAATGTAGTTCTTCACTAAAGCAGTGAATCTTGTGTCTTGCCACAGCTCTGTTCATGTCCTGCTTTGGTTTTCCCCAGAAGTGTGGAGCCCCTGCCTAAGCCCCTTCTGCTCTCCCACAGCACATGGCCAACCTAGCACGTCTTGGGTGCTTGGCACTCCATGATGGGCTGATTCAATGATTATTTGGTCAGTTAACAGCCTCATTGGTAGAGGTAGTGAGTCCATAACAAAGGGAGTATCAGTTTTCATGACAGTTTGGAAAGCTGTGGCCAGAGGCCAGCTGGCAGATAGGAAGTGGCCCCATAGAGACAGGTTGAAGTCTGTGTCCTGTGAGGAACAGGTAAAAAACTGGGGTATCCACCCCTTGGAACTCACAGGACAAGTTTTTGCCCTCCAAATTTCCAAAGGACACAAGCAGACATCTGCAGGGTCCTAGAAGGCAGAGCCAGATCAGTGAGGGGAAGTTATAGGGGGCAGAGGAAATACTTCCTCACAAATCAGTGCTGGCTGAGGAGGGATAGGAGGGTCTGCTTTGAAAGCCAGTGAGCCCCCCCGCCCCATCACTGGAGGAGTACAAGGAGGGATAGACAACCATTTGGCAAAATCCTGTGGAGAGGAGTACCAAATAAGGACTAAATAAGACAACTGGCTTCCAAACTTAGCTGTGCATCAGAATTGCCTGAAAAGTGTCAAAAACAAAACAAAACAAAACAAAACACCACAATCTCCTGGATCTTACCTTCAGAGATTCTAAATTATTAGATGTTGACTGAGACCTAGGAATTTTTTTTTTTTTTTAAGTTCTCCATATGCTCCTGATATGCAACTCTATCTGGGAAGCACCGATCTAAGTGGTCTTTGGGGATTCTACGACTCTACCACGGATGGTTTTCAGAAAGGGACTAATCCAGTGAATGCTTTGTTTGGATCTAGATTCCATTCAGCTCGCCCCCCCCCCGCCTTGACATTTCATAAGCTGTGGCTTTCACCAGAACTCACAAAAGTAGTCCTGTTGCAAGTTATTTGTAAATGCAGCCAAAAAATTAAAAAATAAAAACCTTCCACAATGTCTGACATTTACAGTTTGGAGAAAAGGATAAATGTGTCATGGCTCAGGGTAAAGTGCATAAATTATTTTTGCAGAGAGTTGACTATTGTTCAAGAATGTTTTGGATTCAGCTTTTTAATTGGCAAAAAATATCTAGGCCTCTATAACGGATGTTGGGCCTGGAGCCACTGTGAGTGTTTGTACTAAAAGGATTGAAGGAGAAATAGTGAGATAACACAAGCCACAGCCAGGTCATTGTCAGCAAGGAATGTCACTCAGGGATGTGTTTACACTGGCCTGGTGGGAGAAGAGAAGCTATTTCTATCCTTTGGTGTTTTGGAGCCTTATATGTCTAGGAAGTTACTAGAGAAGATTCCTGGCTCGGAGACAGTGAACAGATCAGATAGATTCCAAACAAAAGGACATGCGAGCTGCACTGGGCATTTATTCTGCACCGAGCATAACAGGTGCCTCCATTCTCTTCATTTGAACAGGAGATGGAAGACTGGGTCAAGACAGTGAGGGAGTTGCAGGGAATGAAAATTTAAAAATAAAAATGCATGTAAAAGTAAACCAAAATAGGGGCACCTGGGTGGCTCAGTCGGTTAAGCGGCCGACTTCGGCTCAGGTCATGATCTCGCGGTCCGTGAGTTCGAGCCCCGCGTCGGGTTCTGTGCTGACGGCTCAGAGCCTGGAGCCTGTTTCGGATTCTGTGTCTCCCTCTCTCTCTGACCCTCCCCCATTCATGCTGTGTCTCTCTCTGTCTCAAAAATAAACAAAAACGTTAAAAAAAATTAAAAAAAAAAGCAAACCACAATATACCCTTCCCCCCCCCCACCCCTGAGTAAATCTCTACACTCTGTGAAGTTTACTCTGTGTGAACATGACCGAAGTCTCAATGTTGTCAAACCAAACGTGCCCTGAGTATTGACCATAAACTCTGTTTCCCTTCCACCTGCCTGACTTCCTTCCTCTTTCCCTCCCTCTGCACCTGAGTTTATAGTTGAGCAAACTGAGACCCAGAAAGGGAAAGGGACTTGCCCAAGGACACACAGGAGATGCGTGGCCTGAGTTTGCGCTAAATCCCGGCTCTCACACAAGCACACAAATAACAGTGACAGGGAAGCAAAGCACACGGCAGTGCATGGCACCTGCAGTTAAGGGTCTTGAGGGAGAGAGATTATCCCGGATGAGATGGGTGGGTGCAATGTCATCACAAGGGTCCTTATCAGTGGGGTATGGGAATGTCAACAACACCACAGGAGATGTGATGACAGAGGCAGAGGAAGGAGTCAGGCAGCCATAAGCCAAAGAATGCAAGTAGCTGGAAAAGGCAAGGGAACAATTTTCCCCCAGTGTCTCCAGAAGGAACACAGCTCTGCCGACACCTCAATTTTAGCCCAGTGACACCCATTTCTGACTTCTGAGCTCCCAGAACTGTAAGATAGTAAGTTTCTGTTGTTTTAAGACATGAGGTTTGTGAGGGAAATGAATATGTTGACTCACTCATTTATAGCCCTTGTAGGCATTTGAGCTCATGGCCTCTGACCCGAGCATGAGCAGGCCTGGTGGTCAACATCTTCCACTATGCAGATGCCATAATTACGAGCAAGGGACATTGTTTCTTTCATTCACCCAGCATTCCTTTGTTCCAAAAAGGGACCCTCTCCTGCCTCCACCCCAATCATGTTTTGGAGTCAGAACCGCCCATCAATGCATTCTCCGTATTCTGGGGACCTTGCTAATCCTGTTAACTATAAATGCCTTATATTTTGCATTTCTAACAAGTTGCCTGGTGATACCAATGCTGCTAGTGCCAAGACCGGGCTTCAGATAGAGGGTGGAAGGTGAGATCTGAAGGACAAGCAGGGGCAGACTAAATGAAGAGGCAGGTGAAAGGGACAGGCTTATGCACAGGCCTTGAGATGGGAGGGGTCAAGTGCACTTAAGGAACTGGGAGAAGACAAGCGGGAGGAGGGAAGGAGTAAATAGCTCTGGAAGAGGCTGGAGGTGTGGGCAGGGGCCAGACCCCACAGGGTTCTGGAGGCCCAGGTAAGAACTCTAACCCCTGGGCCAGGCACTGTGGATAAATCTAACGTGGTCCCACCCTGGAGGAGCTCAGAGGACAGTGGGAGGAGCCTGACCCAACAACACTAATGCAATACACTACCACCTGCCTCCAGCAGAGAGTAGCACCTAGCTCTGTGAAAGCAGAAGAGGGAGCCCTGAGAGCCCCCTGCCTGGGACTTCTCGGGAGATGACTTCTGAGCTGAGCCCCATGTCAGTTAGAACTAGTTCAGACACGTATCATTAAACAAGTGGCTCTCAACCTGTGGCTGCGTGGTAGCATCACGGACAGCTTTTTACAACACCGATGCCTGAGCAACACTTCTGATTCCCAGTCAGAATCCCTTGGTGTGGTACCGGGTTGTCTGATTTTCATTGTTGCTTTGGTCTGTTTTGTTTTTAAGCTCCTCTACTGATTCCAATATGAAGTTACATTTGTGAACTCCTGATGTAAGAGAAAACCCAAAATAAAAGTGGCTTTGGGGCACCTGCGTGGCTCAGTCGGTTAAGTGGCTGACTCTTGATTTCAACTCAGGTCATGATCTCATGGTTCGTAGGTTTGAGACCTGCATCAGGCTCTGAGCTGACAGTGTGGAGCCTGCTTGGGATTCTCTCTCTCTCTCTCTCTCTCTCTCTCTGCCCCTCTCCTGCTCTCCCTTTCTCTCTCTCAAAATAAATAAATAAACTTAAAATAAAGTGCAGACATAGGGTGTCCATGGTGGAGTGGAGCTTGGCTTTGTCTTCATTTCTAGGGCAGAGAATTCTACTAGAGTTTCGAGGAAGAAGGAGGCGAGTAGACACGATCCAGTTTGCAATTTGAGAAGATTATTCTGGTTGTAGTGTGTGCCTCCTCCAGTTTCCTAGGGGGAGAGATAATTCCAAGTTATGTTACCCCAAACAGCAGGTGTTGATAACTCCTTAAGCTAGCTGCTAGTGGACACAGGGGGGTCATTATACTCTATTTCTGTGTAGACTTAAACTGGTTCATAATAAAAAGTAAAAAAAAAGTACCAAAAGATTATGTTACCAAGTCAACAGAAGGTGTTCTCTTGGTTCAAAGGCTCTGTAATATATCTGTCCCTTTGTGACCCTCATAATTGGGCTCAGTGGGTCCATATCTTTATCTCAATGCACAATTACGGGACAGCAATCACAGGATGGGGCATGAGTGGCACAAAGGGCATGGGTCTAGGTGTCAGAGCTTGGGCCCCAGTCTCTTCTCCAGCCTCTGTGTGACCTTGAGCAACTTCTTTCTCTTGGCCTCAGTTTTCCCCGTTGTTGAAGGAGGAACCATGAGATACACGAAATGGCCATTACAGGATCAGGCCCCCAGAAAGTTACGATAAGGCTGTTAAATAATGTTCATTGTTAGCAGAGTCCTTGGACCACAAACTTTGGCCCCGCACATGTTATTTGTGCAACTGTCAGTTGCCTTTCCTGTTCTGTTATCGTTACTGGTTATGGGCAGTGATGAGGCAATGACTGAAGTACAAAGTCTTGGCAGAGGCCAAGTGTATCTTTACACATGTGCTGACTGAGAAAGCCTGAGATGCTGCCCCACCGTTTGACACTTGGTGCAGATTTGCCGATGAATGCACGAGTACCGCTTAGATCCAGGAATATCTGACTACAGCAGGGGAGCAGGGATGAGCCTCTGCTCAGGATGACCTTGCCTTTCACTTCTGTCTCCAGTCATCAGTTCTTCCTGCTTCTAAGACTATTTCCACACTAATAAGCATCTGCCTTCCATCTTTCCTCCCTTCACCCAGCTCCTATTATGGATGACCCTGTTGCAGAGGCCCTGGCGTGCACAGATGAACCAGGCACTATCCCTGTCTTGAGGCCTCAGACTGGGGAGGCAGACAGACATGGACACTGGTGTGTTTCTCTCACACAGTATGAGGAAGTTCCATGGTGCCAACACAGCAAAAAGAAATGAAATGGAACACCATAAATCCTGTGAAGGACCTGGGAGTCTTCCTGGAGGAAATAATACCTGATCTGAATACTGAAAGCTGAAAAAGGACAGGGAAGAGATGGCATTTCTGGAGAACAGAGTTGCATGTGCAAAAGACCAGAAATGAGAGGTGCCTGGGTGGCATGGGGAGCTATGAGTAGCTTCTGCTGGCTGGCGCCTGGGCTATGATGGGTAAAGTGGGGTACAGTGAGAGAGCCAAGGCTGGAGTGGTAAGGGGGACATATCATGAAGGGCCTTAAGTGCCATGCTAAGGAGTTTCAATGTCATCCTGAGCAGTCACAGAAGGGCCTTAAAGCAGGAGGGTGACTTGGTTAGATGAGAACCATTCAATTTCATCAGATCCCATGGCAGTGAGTAAGGGTTAGGTTTAACTCTGAGAAACAGAGACTCTAATACCAGTGGCTTACACAAAATGGGAGTTGATTTCTCTAAATAAGTAAAATAAGCCTGGAGGTGAGCAGTGCAGGGAGGTGACAAATGATCCTCAAGGACACACATCCCTTCCAATTCACCATTTGGTCATCCTTAGCAGCAAGCATTATCTTTGTGGTTCAAAATAGCAGCTTCCACATCCATATTTCAGGTGGCATGATGGAGGGAGGGATGTGGACAAAAAGGCAAATCATGTGTGTCCACTGCTTTTGAAGCAGGGTCCCCAAAGCTACCCACAAACCATTCCTCTTGCGTCCCATTGGCCAGAACATAGTCACATGGTACAACCAGGTAGGCTGGGAAATGTAGTCTTTATATTGGGTGGTCATTTGGGGAGATTCCATTTCTGTAATTCTGTGGGAAGACAGACACTGGAGAATAACTGAGGCTCTGCCACAGACCCTCCTAACTCTGTGAAGACAAGCGTTATCAGCTTCGGTTGACAGATAAGGACCCTGAATCGGTGCACCTGAATTGCAAAGCTTGACTTTGGATGCTGCCCTCTTAAGCACTAGGCAAGCTACTGGAGGTGACTGACCTGGGTTGAACCTCCCCTCTCTGGTTCCAAAGATCCTGCCATGACTGCCTCAGTGGGTCATCTGGGAGGAGAAGCTCCCCACCTGAGAGGATTCCCATGATGGCTGATCCGGCCCCTGGCCTTACAGAATCAGGGACAGAGCAGGGAGCAAGGGGCGCCCTTAGAGCTTCTGCCCTAATGTTGCCATTGCACATTCAGTCTGGGGAGACTGAAGCCCAGAGAGGCAAAAGGACTTCTCCAGATCCTTCAGGGAGTCCATGGAGGTTGGAGGGGAGAGGGGCTTGGACTACCACCTGTAACAAGAACCCACACATGTCACAGTCTTATTTATTATTCACCTGGTATCTAGAGTGGTTTTTAAACAACCTTTTCAGATAGGCTGCATTCTGGTTAAGGTGGCAGCTGCAGGTTGATGAAATTGCCCCAGGGTTTGAATAAGAAGGGTGTTTCCCATAGCACATCCTTTCATAAGGACTATAGACCACAGGACATTCCTTCCCCAGGACAGAATAATGTGTCTGCAGTGATAGGCAGGATGGAATCACAGAGGAGAGAGGACATGAAATGTAGTGGGTAGAGCCCCAGGCTGGGGGCCAGAGGCCTGGATCCCAGGCTGCCTGCATCATTGTGTGCCCTCTGGGCCTCGTTGTCCATACAGCGAGGGGACTGGGCTAGATCACACACCCAAATGAAATCTCACACAGAAGGCCAATGTCAATCCATGTGAAAATGAGCTGTTTGCTGAACACCCCCACCCTCCAGGACCCCTGAGGCAGCTGTAGGGGTCTCTGTGGCTCAGTCGTCTTTCCCAGCTTTGCCTCTGGGCTGAGGTGTCTAGGGATGCGCACGAGAAGGGGCATGAAGTGACTCAGGGACAGGAACCAGGGAGTGTGGCCCCCACCTGGTCTGGTGAGAGTCCTTTACAGGGTCTGGAGGGCAGCTGGCCAGGTCTGTCCTCCCAGGGCCAACTTTTTGGACCAAATGACCTCCTAGAAAGGAGGGTGGATGGACAGATCAGGGGTCCCTCGCTGGGCAATGGCTTCCCAGCAGTCTGAGTTTGTCCACAAGCTAGACCCCACTCTGGTGTGTAAAGGTGGGTAGAGGCTCCTCAGAGAGACAGTATCAAGACTGAAGAGTTCTGAGCCAATGGAGGAGCCTAGGCGTGCTATTCAAGGCCCTGAATGCTAGAAAGTTGCACTGACGAGTGAACATAGAGCCTGCTGTAATTATTCTATGCCTGGTCCTTGTGTCCCCCTCGCTGGGCCAGGCATGTCTCCTTTGGATGCTGACTCACGAGAAGGTTTTGGGGGTCCTCGGGCAACAGCTAGGAGGCCAGAGTAGACACAGGTGGGCACCTGAGGGCTCAGACATTGGCCGCTTACAAACTGGTAGGTGATCATTTCATATTCAAGCACCTAGATGGCAGTACTAATGCTTTTCAACTGAAAATGAGTCCTGCACTGTCATTTAGGACTTGAGCCAAAGGGGTTTATCACCGTGATGAGACGAATATGAACTAAGAGCATCGTTACCCTGATTGTACAGGACAGGAGACTGAATTCTGAGCTGGGACAGCAACTTGCCCTAGGCCAGGCAGAGAGACCCTGGCAGGGCGGGGCATGGTGAAATAGACCTGAAGTCTCTGCCTCACACCCTGAAGCCACTACATAGGTGGCCTTGGAAGTACAATTACTGCCTGCTGGGGACAGATCCATGCCTTTAATAGGCGTGTTTATTTTATTATTATTTTTTTTAATTTTTTTTTAACGTTTATTTATTTTTGAGACAGAGAGAGACAGAGCATGAACAGGGGAGGGGCAGAGAGAGAGGGAGACACAGAATTGGAAACAGGCTCCAGGCTCTGAGCTCTCAGCACAGAGCCCGACGCGGGGCTCGAACTCACGGACCATGAGATCATGACCCGAGCTGAAGTCGGACGCTCAACCGACCAAGCCACCCAGGCGCCCCAATAGGCGTGTTTATTTAAAGGGCTTCCCAACTCTCAACACCCAGAAGGAAAGAAGAGAAGATTCAATCTCGTTTTCAAACAAAAAGAAAACCAAAGAGGAAGGGTAATAAGGGGGCAGAATCATCCTCCAGTTCATGAGGCCTGAATCTCAGACTGTATTCCACCAAAGCCATCTCTTTTGCTGGGGACAAAGGAGCTGCTGTACTGAGTGGGGTTGTTTGTTCACCGAGCCACGTTTGCAAATTTGTTTAATCATTCTCTTCTAGTGTGTGTCACCATTTCTCTGCTTCACAGAGCAGCAAGGTGTGGCTAAGAGCGCCCTCCTGCCCTAGATGTATGGACTTCAGGCCCCACCCAACCTGGGCGTGCCCCTGCTCGTGGCCTTGATTCCAGCTCCCAGGGCTTGTTGCCTTGAGTTCCATTCCAAAGCTCTCTTGGGCTAGGAAACTGTTTCTGCCTCCATCTGAAGAGCACTGAGGAGTACAGAAGAGGAAAAGCAATTAGTTTTGAAAACTCAAGGTCACCCCTTCAGGGAGCCCTCGAGTCCATAGTGAACCAAACTCCTGGTCTTAAAACTTGAAGGATTTAAAAAATCCTGGTCTGTTGGCCAGACAGGCTCTTCCCTTCCTGAATATGTGTAAATGGGTAATTGCTTGCAACCTTAAGGTATGCTGGAGCAAGACACTCACCTAGGTGACACTGAACCAGGTGCTTACCCTCGGCTTTGAGAGGCACAGGAATCCCATGAAGCTGGAGAGATGTCTGATTAGACCCTGTCTTGTGTCTCCCTGGAGTTTCAAATGCTTGATTTAAGTGTACCTGAAAATGTCACCATGTTAGTGATCTACTGAACCTTCCTATTTACCCTGAACATTTTAAAAGTGGATAGAGTAGGGGGCACTGAAAGATGACTTCTCTGCCTGGATTGCAGTATAATACTCATTAATAGTCCTTGAGGGCTTACTCTGTGCTGAGCACTTTACACGGATTACCTCGCTCAAGCTTTATCACACCCATGTGATAGATAGATGACCAAACTCTGATTTCTATCTCCAAGGAGGAACAGATTTAGAGACGTGCTGATCAGCCTGGCTGCACATCAGAATCACCAGGGAGCTTAATAAAAACACTGATGCCCAAGCCCCCTCCCCCAGACCACCTGAATCACCAGAGTCTTCAGGGATGGGACCTGGCCATGGATATGATTTGAAGTATTCTGGGTGATTCTAATGTGTAGTCAGGGCTGAGAAGTTGGAGTTGTATAACCTGCTCAAGGTCATCCAGCTAATGAATGGTAGATTCAACCCAGCATATCTAATTCACCAGGCCTCACTTGAACATGCTGGAAATCAGTGTCTTTTGTCACCCTCCCAAAGGAACTAGGTAGGGCTTAGGTATGAAGTTCCTTCTCCCCTTAACAAAGGCATGTGTGAGCCGGAAACCTCTAGCACTTGCAGCTCTGGAACCAGAGGTGTTTATTTCCTGCTCTGCATTTTCCTGATTGTACCACATGGACGTGACACAGTGTATTTGTATGCTATTGCCCCAGTACAAATGACCACAAACATATGGTTTGAACTCATGCATGCTTATTCTCTTACAGATCTGGAAGTCAGAAGTCCAAAGTCAGTTTCAGTGTGTCAGGGCCGGCACAACTCCCTCTGTTCTCCCTCTAAGGGAGAATCTACTTCCTTGCCATTTTCAGTTTCTGAAACTGTGTTTCTTGCATTCCTTATCTCATGGCCCCTTCCTCGATCTCCAAAGCCAAAGCCAGTAGCATGGTATCTGCGTCTCTTCAATAAGGACCCTTGTGATTGCATTTAGGGTGTAACTGGATAATCCAAAAAGTCTCCCCATTTTAGGATCTTTAACTTCATCACATCTGCAAAGACCCTTGTCCATCTTTCAGTCAGCCCCAGGGGCATGGTGTGGGACTTTAGTATCTGTCCTCCCCCCATGGTTAATCAGCCCATTGCTTGAGAAAGAATGAAATCTGGCCATCTGCAGCAACATGGATGGAACCGGAGGGTATTATGCTAAGTGAAATAAGCCAGTCAAAGAAAGACAGAAGCCATATGTTTTCACTCATATGTGGATCTTGAGAAACTTAACAGAAGACCATGGGGAGGGAAAGGGGAAAAAACTTACAAACAGAGAGGGAGGGAGGCAAACCGTAAGAGACTCTTAAATATAGAGAACAAACTGAGGGTTTATGGGGGGTGAGGGAAAGGGGAAAGTGGGTGATGGGCATTGAGGAGGGCACTTGTTGGGATGAGCACTGGGTGTTGTATGGAAGCCAATTTGACAATAAATTATATTTTAAAAAATCAGCCCATTGCTACAGTAGCCACTCTAGTGGCTTTACTTAAGTGAAATGGAAAGAATCTATTATAAGGGAAAGAGGTGGGTTGAAAAGCAGGAAAAAACAAAGCATCCTGCTGACAATAAAAAGGCAGAAAGGGGGCCCATCAAAGTCTCTCATAAACAACTGTGGCAAGATCTCATATTATCTGGGACCTTGAGAGAAAACATACACAAGCTCCAGAGTTGGGTCTTGCTAAGCCTAATGAAGGTGCTGCCTCAGGGAAAGCAGTTTATTCCCGTGAAGGAAGGCTCAGAAAAGCCCGGTGTGTTGGCAAGTGCCCTTCTTCTAACAGAGGAACTTCAGGGGTGGATTGCCCCCCATCCCTAGAGACCAGGGGTTAGGCTAACATTGCCCTCTAGAGTGTATGATAGGGGGTGACCAGAGGCCCTATGTTGAACGAATCATTTTTGGTCTCTCACTAACAAACAGACTATATGAGCTCTAACAGACACTGGAGATGAATGCACACTTATCTATAGAAACCTCTTGAGATTTTGGAGAGAAATAAAGGCTATTAATGGCAAATTTTAGGCAAAGACCCTTTTCCATCTAAGGTAATCCTTATCGGTTTCAGGGGTTAGGACCTGAATCTCTCTGGGAACCATTACTCAGTTTACTACAAACAGGAAACAGGGAGATACCCTCATTCGTACTTCCATTCAGGTTCAAGGGAGCCATCGGTGATCTGGCTGAAGGCAACTGGAGTGGAATCATGTTGGTGGATATTAGTGTGGTCCAAGTGAAAATTCGGTTAAGAAAAAAAATAAAATGCTAAAGCTAGCATCCAAGATAGCCTCCAAGGACCCCCTGACTTCTGGCACTCACACCCTGCCTGCATTGTGCAGACTCCTCCCACACTGCCCTTGGAGGGTTGGTCTACGTGACCAACAGTGTATGATAGAAGTCGATGGTGGTATGTTACATCCGAGATTAGATCATGAAAGACTGAGGCCTCCATCTTGGGCTTTTTCTTTCTGATCTCTCACTCTGAGGAAGCAAGCTGCCATGTGAGTTTGGAGACACGCACCTCAGAGGAACTGTGGCCTCCTTTCAGGCGGCCAACAACCCATAAGTGCACTTGGAAGTGGACCCACCAGGTAGGTCATCAGGGAGCTGCCCATGGCTTACTCACAACCCCACGAAAGACCTGGAGCCAGAACCAGCCAGCTAAACCATTCTTGCATTCCTGCCCCTCAGAAAGCTGCCCCTCAGTGCTAAGGTTGGGGACAATCTGTTTTGCAGCAATAGATAACAACTACAGCGACTGTTCTGTCTCTGTTCCAGTACTGGTAACTTTTAGTTTCTCCAATGGGGCATTTTGCAAACTTTCAGGTAACCTGAAGCACTTTTGTCCATTTTCCAGGAGTGTGCAGTAATTGAATTTTCTATTTTGGAAATGTTCAGCCATTGATCTCTGTGTTCTCATGTTTTAATATGAAAAAAGGCAAAGAGAAGATGACTTAGAATGATCTAATATCCAAAAATGGAGATTGGCTGGGACAAGGCACACAGTTCATCACTGGAGCTGACACAGGCTCTGGGAAGTGGCTGGGACCTCCTTTATCAGGACCGACCATTATATCCCAGGGGGCCCATGGCCCCTTTCAAAACCACCGTCTTGTTCTTAAAACCTCCATCTTCCCCTCTACCCGCTCCCTCCCCCCTAACCTCCCCTTCCCCTTTCCCTTCATCAGGGAACTTTGGTGAGAAAAACTTCCTGCAGTGTTGGGAATTACCTTTTCCATTCCTGAACTGGGTCTCGCTTTATCTGCTTTCCTAATCTGGCTTCTGGGAATTTCTCTTCCCTACTCTTGACCTTGTTTTTCTCAACCTGCACACTTACTATAGTGAAATGACCCTGACTCTCTTTCCTTAACAACATTTCCACCTGCTCCATGCAAGGGAGCCTCAGCTGAAGGTCAGAATCAGAAGGAAAGCATGGGGGTGCCTGGGTGGCCTCTGACATCGGCTCAGGTCATGATCTCACGGTTCGTGAGTTTGAGCCCCGCGTTGGGCTCTCTGCTGACAGCTCAGAGCCTGGAGGCTGCTTCAGACTCTGTGTCTCCCTCTCTGTCTCTCTCCCCTTCTCTCTCTCAAAAATAAATAAACATTAAAAAAAAAAAACTGAGAAAAAAAAAAAAGAATCAGAAGGAAAGCAAAGGGATTGGAATAATTTACACCAGGGGATGAATGGCTGATAGCTCCAAAACTATACCCACGCCTATTACTTATATCAGCCTTAAAAACAAAAACAAACAAATGAGTAAGAGTGAATTATCCTGGTGGTGTTTCAGGGGGACTGAAGAAGAACAGGGAACCACTCTGGTAGGTGAGAAAGATACGGAGAATGGAAACCTCCACAGCCTGAGGCCAGGCTTCAGGCTCTGGGATCACAGAGCTGAGGCTGAATCAGCTCTGCTACTGAGGGCTTTGTGGCCTTGGCAAGTTAGCAACCTCTCTGAGCCTCAGTTTCCACATCTGTAAAAGGCTGTCATGACCTCTGCCTCTGACCTGTGAATAAGCTACAAGCAAGTTAAGCACAGGTGAGGTGCCCAGCACCTAGCAGAGAGCCAAGAGGGTGTCCCGGTGCGGGATTTCCTTTCTTCTTTCTCTCTTTCCACAGCTGAATGTGAACCTCCTGCCCGCAGCCCCAGGATCTGGTTGTGTTGGCCTTGAGCAGGGTAGACTGGGGGAAGGGAGCCAGGTCTGCCCTGGCCATCCAGGATGGGAGGATGGTGGGTGACCTCCCTCCCAGAAGCCCCTAGTTCCACATTCGCTGACTGGGTGCAGATGGTGGAAGCTGAGGGTTGGCTGTAGGACAGGCCTGGAAGCAGGCTCCCAGGTGCCAGGTGGGGTGGAGCCGGAAACAGCTTTCCTTCAAGGCAAGTTGGCTCAGCCCATTGCTTTGTTTAGCTTCAAACATTCAGCTTCTCGCTTCTGTTTGAAAACCTGCATCTGATGTGATGGCCTGGCAGCTGGTGAGAAATGTGCGGAGCTGCATCTGTGTGTATCTGACAGCCCAGGCTTCTCTGTGTCTGGGATCTCATTCATTCATTCATTCATTCATTCATCAAATATCCAGTAGGTGCTTACAATCTGTGCTAAATACTGGGATCCAACTGTGAGCAAGACAGGCATGGTCCTTGCCGTCAGAGTGTAGGTTCATGTAGGGGACGGGCTGTCAAACAAGGCACACAGGTTGGTGTAAAGTTAAGGCCCATAAGTGTTCTCAGGGGCCGGAATATGCTACCATCAAGGTGGGTAATGGGCCTTAACCAAGTAGAAGAGGCTGGTGAATTTAAGTGTTTCTGCTAATCCATTCATCCAACAATGATTTACATCTACTCTGCCCTGGGCATGTATTAATCATCCCTCAATGGAACTGTCAGAACTGTCAACTGTCACCTTGCCTACCAGGAGCTTCTTGAGGGACATGCAGATATGTGATCATTCTCCTCTGGGCCCTCCATGCTAGACCCAGGCTTGATTATGCAATAGAGACTCAGATTCTGTCACTGGAATGGAAAACCATGCAGAAAAGAAGAGAATCTTTCCTGGCTGAACAGGGATTTGAAGAAGCAGGGTGTGTGTGTGTGTGTGTGTGTGTGTGTGTGTGTGTGTCCCAGATTGTCACTAGCATTACTGTGAACACCGGGGACCAGACAGACTCAGGTTATAGCCCCGGTTCTCTTACTCAAGAACTGTGTGACTTCAGGCAAGCCCTCTCCCTCTCTGGTCTTCAGTTTCTCCTACTGTAGAAGAAAGGGATTGGAACAGAGCAATGCTAGGGTCCAAGCCCCAGAACAACATCTGGAACAGAGCAGGAAAAACTGTGTCATTTGTCAGAGGAACCAGATGCAGTCAGGGTTGGAGACACGAGTCATGGTAATGACAAGCAGTCCTAAGTAGTGCCATAATAGTCTCCTTCTCTCTGTTCATAAGCAGGGTTGTTTTGTAAGCTGAGGAACGCAGCATAGTATGTTTATTTTAATTCTCAGATCATTGGGTCTGACAGGTAAATTTCCTTTTAAAGCTGGATGTTAAATGTATTTTAAAATGATCATAGTTCATCAACTTTTTTAAAAGAACAATTATAATACGGTGATAGATTCTGGGATCCATAAAATAGGATTCTAGATCCTAGCTTTGCTTTCAAAGAAGAGAACATGGAAAGGAAAAAATAGTAACTTTCCAGCAGAGACACCTGGCAGACAGCACCTCAACTGAGTGATGAAGGACAACCTCACGAGTGATGTCAGGTGTCACCGAGTATGACGTGATGAGAAGAACATTTCACCTCTGTGGTATCCTTTTCATAAATCTATAACCTCAGTCTAAGCATGAGAGTAACACGAGCCAAGCCCAGAGTAGAGGACACTATCTAGGATATTGAACCAGAATCTCCTGAGACTGTCAGGCTCATGAAAAACAAAGGAAGACAGAGGAACTGTCATAGCCCAGCGGGGACCATAGGAGGCATGACAGCTAAGTGTAACATGGTGCCCCGTGTTGGGTCATGTTGCAGAAAGAGGACATTCATGGGAAAACTGGTGAAATCCAAATAAAGTCTGGAGTTTACTTCCTAGTACTGTACCAATGCCAAATTTCCTTGTTTTGACACATGTACCTTGGTAACCTGAGATGTTCGCAATGGGGAAAACTAGACGAGGGATATTTATGAACTCTCTGTACCGTTTACATAATTTATTTTTTCTGTGGAAATAAATTTATTCCTAAATAAAAAGTTTATTTAAAAAAAGGAAGTAGAAACATTTTAAGACTAAAATAAAAGCATTTGGCAAAAAAAAAAAAAAAAAAAGGAGGAAAGGATGATTAAGAGACAAAATAGTTTCCTTCTTTTTTTTTTTTTAAATTTTTTTTTTTCAACGTTTATTTATTTTTGGGACAGAGAGAGACAGAGCATGAACGGGGGAGGGGCAGAGAGAGAGGGAGACACAGAATCGGAAACAGGCTCCAGGCTCTGAGCCATCAGCCCAGAGCCTGACGCGGGGCTCGAACTCACAGACCGCGAGATCGTGACCTGGCTGAAGTCGGACGCTTAACCGACTGCGCCACCCAGGCGCCCCAAAATAGTTTCCTTCTTAGAAAATGGCATAGAATAATTTGTTTTGTCCTGGTTGATGGGGTTAAGATTTTTGATAGTTAACGAAATTCCTAAGGAAACTAAACCAAACTATGAGGATTTAGGTAAGGTGCTGCCTTATAACCTCATGCTTCAGCTTGGTGCTAACATCGAGGGCTGCACAAGATATACTAAAAGCACAGAAGGAATCACTAACTCTAGAAGGGTTGCAGAAGACTTCCTGGAGGAGGGGGCATTTTGAAGAGGAGCTGAAAGGATGTATAGGAGTTACGGAGCTAATGAGAAAGAGTAAGGGTAGGAATCTCTATAACTATATTTAATAAACATTTATTGTTTACTTATTAAGTGGCAGCCACTAGGCTAGGCTCTGGGGATGTAGCTGTAAAGAAACCAAGAAATGTTCTCTGTTCTCATGGTGTTTTGTTTCCTGTTACCTTCCAGAACCTATGTAACTACATAGCTATAATTATGGAGTGGCTGTGGATATTCAGGTGTGTGTATTCTAGAAATATCAACTACAGGTCTGCCCTGTCACCACCCCGACTGCTCAGGGACACCCTCCATGCTAGGCTTCTGCTGTCCAGACCACCATGTGTTTACCAGACTGGTGTGACAGATAGGTGGTCTGCACAATTGTACAGGACTCTTGGTTTTTTTTGTGTGTGTGTTTTTTTTTAATGTTTATTTTTGAGAGACAGAGACAGAGACAGAGTGTAAGCAGGGGAGGGGCACAGAGAGAGGGAGACAGAATCTGAAGCAGGCTCCAGGCTCTGAACTGTCAGCACAGAAACCAATGTGGGGCTCGAATTCACAAATCGTGATGTCATGACCTGAGCTGAAGTCAGACGGTCAACCAACCGCCTGAGTCACCCAGCCGCCCCAGGACTCTTAGGTTTTATTTTCTGCTTTCATCATCTTGAAATGCTGAATAACTTTACCTTTGAACTTGAGTTTGGTAAGTGAAGTCTGATGAGACAGTGGAGCACGCAGTGAGCAGAGGAGATATGCTGGTGGCAGGGCTTGGCCCCACGGGGACTGTGGGTGGTGCACAGCAGACAGCCTGGACACTGGGTGTGCATACACAATACACCTGGGGGCAGTTTTGGGTGCTGTGGGACCCCAAGGGGGCAGCCAGGGCTGGGACGTGAGCTCAGATTGATGGCAGTGATGGCAGCAACAGCCAAAGTAGCAGCGCTGGCGACAGCCAAGGCCTCAGGAGAGAGGTGCCTTCAAATCTGAGATATTGGTCCTTTACTTGATTGGTCCTTGCAGTTATGAAGGGGTTACTAAGTGTCAGGTCCTGTGTTTGATAGGAACTCTAGTTATGCCCCGCGAGAGGTGGGAGGAAATGCCAGGTTTTTTCCTTAAGTTTTTTGTCCCCCTAAAAAAATATTATATAGCAAATTTGGAAGAAATAAAAAAGAATGGAAAAAAACTCCAGAGACTCAAAACCTTGACAAATAACTATTACCATTTTGGTCTGATGTTTTCTAGACTTTGCTATGAACATTTTTACAGTGTTTAAATGATATATATAATATACTTTTTATCAAGTGAATACACCACATTAATTTTCTTTGACACTTACGTGGTTTCCAATTTTTTGATAAGACTTTGCTTTACATCTTTGTACATAATTGTACTTTTCAATAAACTCACTCGGTTAAAAAAAGCATGAAGTTCTTCATGAATTTCAGATTATTTCCTAGCCCAGAATTTCTGTTCTTTGTTGGCTATGGGCTTTTTAGGTGAGTCATTCACTTGTGTGTTTGGTTATTTCAGCACTGACTTATCCCTAGCTTTATAACAATACATTTCATAACTCAAATGAAATGGACAAATCCCTTGGAAGACACAACTACCAAAGCTTCGCTCAGGAAGAAATAGGGAACAAGAATGGCACTGTATCTGTTAAACAAATTGAATTCATAATTGAAAACCTTCCAACAAAGGAAACTCCAGACTCAGATGGCTTCGCTGGTGAACTCAAATACCAACTTATTTAAGGAAGGAAGAATACCAATTCTACACAAATTCTTACAGAAACTAGAAGAGGAGGAAACACTTCCCAATAATTTTATAAGGCCAACATCTCCCTGTTACCAAAAGCAGACAAAAGATATCCCCCTCCCCTGCTGCAAAAAAAAAAAAAAAAAAAAAAAAAAAAGAAAGAAAGAAGAAAAAGAAAAAACCATAGTCCGATATTCCTTATGAATATAAATGCAAACAGCTTCAACAAAATGTTATCAAAGCAAATTCAGCAGAACATACAAAGAATAATTCATAATCACCACATTGGGAAATAACCTAAATGTCTTTCAACTGGTGAATGGGTAAACACACTGTGTTTATCGTACATTCATATGATAGAATTCTGCTTGGCAATTAAAGAAATGAACTATGGATACACACAACATGGATAAATCTCAAATGCATTACAGTTAGTGAGAGAAGATGCACTCAGAAGCCATATACAGTAGGATTCTATTTATATGACTTTCTGGAAAAGACAAAATTATCGGAACAGAAAACAGATCATTAATTGCCAGGATGGGGAGAAAGGGTGACCACAGAAGGACAGCACAGGGGAATTTTGGGGGTGAGAGAATAACTCTGTGTCTTGATTGTGGTGGTGGTTACAGAACCACGTGGGTTTTGTCAAAACTCATGGAATTCTATGCCGAAAAGCATACATTTTACTCCATGGAAATAATACCTCATTTATAGAAGAAGAAAAAAAAAGCCCCTCTATGCTTCCATTTATCACATTCTGGAAAAGGTAAACTACAGGGACATGAAATAGATCAGTGGTTGCAAGGCTGGGATGGAAGGAGGGATTTGAGTACACAGGGGCATATGTGTACGTTAAAATATCTCTATGCCCTGGTGCCCGTGATTGCTTGGTTCATATGGTAGCAGTCCTTAAAAGGACATGTGTATATATTTTCCTTTTAAAAAATGTCTCTAAAAATGTTTGTTTATTTTTGAGAGAGAGACAGACAGACAGACAGACAGACCGCGAGTGGGGGAGGGACAGAGAGAGAGGGAGAGACAGAATCCAAAGCAGGCTCCAGGCTGTGAGCTGTCAGCCCAGAGCCCAATGCGGGGCTTGAACCCATGAACTGTGAGATCATGACCTGAGCCAAAGTTGGATGCTTAACCAACTGAGCCACCCAGGCACCCTTATATATTTTTCTTAAGGCATTGATTTAAGTCAAATTATCAAATACCCTGCTTCCAGATTTCAGCTGTCTCATCTGTAACGTGGCATTTCGACCCTTGTCATGTCTTAGAATGGTAAAGAATGTGGTTTTGAAGTTGAATAATTCTGGGAACAAAATCTGTCTCCACTTCCCAGCTGTGTGACTTTGGGCAAGTTGTTTTAGCCTTGATAGGCCTCAGTTATAGTTACAATAACAGCACTTGCCTCATAGGAATGTTGGAAGGGTCAAATGAGATGGTCCATCAAGAGCATATATAGTGCAATGTCAGACACAGGGCAAACATTCCACAAATGGTACCTGTACGCTCCAGTCCTACCTGTCCTGACCTGTGCAGAAATGTAGAGGTAGATGAAGGGTTTTGGGGTGGGCATCTGTAGCAGGCCGAATAATGGGCCCCCAAAGATGTCCACATCCTAATACCCAGAACCTGTGTTTGTTGCCTTCTATGGTCAAATGGACCTTGCATATGTGATGGGATCTTGAGATGGAAAGATTATCCTGGAATATCTGGGTGGGCCCAAAGTATTCACTAGAGTCCAGAAAAGAGGGAGGCAGGAAAGTCAGAGTGAGAGACAGAGATGTGACAACAGATGCAGACATTGGAGAGACGTGGGGCTGCGAGCCAAGGAATGCAGGCAGCCTCAAGAAGCTAGAAAATGCAAGGACACAGATTCTCCCCTAGAGCCTCCAGAAGGAAGGTAGTCCTGCCCTCCCATTTAGATGTCTGACTTCCTGAGCTCTAAGAATAAATTTTTGTTTTTTTAAGCCACTAAGTTTGAATTAATTTGTTACAACAGCAAGAGGAAACTTATATAGCGTCTCAGGGAAAGGGGTCCTCTTTCCCAGACTATTGGGATTTAGCATAATACATGAAGGGCATGTTGCTGAACATGTTCTTATAATTGGGCCTGGCAGGGCAACAGAGAATGCAGAACCCCAGCAAATGTGGAAGCTTGGAGACAGGTCTCTCCCCACCATAATCTGATTATGCACAGCCTGCCTCTGTCCTGGCCCATGAAGCCACCAAGTAGAAGCTCAGTGACCTTGCCTCCATTCCAGAGGATGAGTCCTTTCACCCGACACTATGAAGTCGCTGCCTGTGGGCTGGACCCTGCACAGAGTACCCTGCTAAGTGGGTGCCTGACCTCTCCCGCCCCCTCAAAGACCAGCCTGGAAACTTTGCTGTGTGTGTCGCCATGGGACCAGTCTGGAAATTGGAGGTGATCCAGATCCTGCTTTCTCTGAGGGAGTCTTAGGGTGCTTTCTTTTGATGTCCACCAGAGGGCACTGTGTACATGTGTATAGGAGGCTCTGAACACAAATTTGGGCGTTCTTCCCTGCAAACATTCAAGTAGAGAAACTCGGACAAAGACATCCCCACACATGTGCCTACAATCAGACACATGGACGCATACAAATCCACAAATCATCACACCCACAGCACCCACACACTCACACTGATAGATATGTATATACACACCAGCATATGTGCACGAAAATCTATCCTCACGAACAGAGCCACGTGGCCATTCAACACAGAGACACACAACTTACACATCCACATACATTCAGATTCATACAGATTCATCGATACACACACACACACCATCAACCTAGACATCCACGTAGCCAAGTATACACTTGGAGACAATGCACAGTCAACACACAGTACATGGTGTCATAAACACACATTCAGACACACAGACATAAGCACAAAAACACAGGCATGCACACACATCTCAACACCGACACATGTGTACCTATGTGCACACCTGGTCTAGGGCTTTGTTATCCTACTTTTGTGGAAAATCAAGTCCCTTGAGGGATGATTAATGTTCTGGTGTTTTCTAAGGAAAACAGTGAAAATGTCAACTTCGTAGTCCCCCCGGAACTGTTTTATTCGTTAAATGTTAATGAAAGGCAGTTCAGACAATACACTCAGTTTTTAAACTGAGACATCCTAAAACAGATACTGATTTTTAAAAATGCCAAAGAAATTCCAATAGACAAATCAAGATAAACCAAAATATCATGTTAAGATAAATAATAATAAGTCGAAGCAAGTCCTTCCTTCCCAGAAAGGGTACTAAAGAGGCATGGAGCCTTTGCAAATGATTATCAGATGGCCAGGCCTGGAAATTTGCCTTCAATAAAACAAAGGCATTAAAATAAAGGAAAACATAAAAGAAGGAGAAAGGGAAAAAAGCCTATAAAAATAGCTGATTCGATAACAACATTGTAGAGTTGAAAGAAGTCAGCTGTCAGAAATGCAGGCAGCTCTGGCCGCCAAGCCTTGGCATGAAACAGGTGAATGTTCTCCGGGCAATGGGCAGAGGATCAAGCAGAGGCATGAATGGCTTTGCACAGACATACATTGTCCATTGCTGTGTCTTTTTCCACAGAAGCCTTGGAGGCAGGGGAGAGAGGCTCAGCTTCTAGGCCGGGACACCTAGGGCCAAGTCCTGTTCTGCCCCCTCCCTCCCTGTTGTATGACACTGGCAGGTCCGGCCTATGCCTCGGCCTTGGTCTCCCCAGGTATACAGGGAAGTTCCTAATCTCTGAAGTTCCTTCCTTCTCCGACACCTTATCATTACAAGTCCCCAACGCTATCTTTCTGAGACCCCACTGCAGCCCATGGCAAGAACCTTTGCGAGTAGCTCGATTTGTGCATTTAACAAAGTGCCTGTTCCAGCCCATCAGTGCGATCCCAGTGAACAATAGCTCAGGAATAGATAAAAGGCATTCATCAGGCAGCCAGGCCCAATTATCATGTCACATTGAATGAATGTATTTTAAAATCTTTTCTGACAAGAAAATGTTCCAAGTAGATACCTTCAAATTAGCTGGAAAATCCAGAAAATT
This sequence comes from Puma concolor, assembly GCF_028749965.1. NCBI lineage: Eukaryota > Metazoa > Chordata > Mammalia > Carnivora > Felidae > Puma > Puma concolor. The sequence continues at coordinate 60,415,130 of NC_141679.1, read as the reverse complement.
TGCTATTAGGCCTTCTTTGAAGAATCTTTATTCCCCCCTACTGTTCCAGAGGAATTCCTTGGATATTATTAATTCCCTCTAAGAGTATGACCTTGTGCCCCCTGCTGGGACTGAAACACTTTGTCTGTCTGCCCGACTCCCCCGGAGCCATGGCAGAGATGATACACGCCATACTCCTAACAGGGGATCACCTGTCCATCAATCTCAAGTGTCAGGTGGTCTCTAGTACAAATTCAGTTCCATTCAATTCAATTCCACCAACATTTACCAAGCATCTTTTCTGTGTCTGCGAACACTGTGATAAGAGCTGAGTCCACCCAGCTCTTGTCCTTGAAGGGACACTCCACTAACAGAGACATGCTTATAAACAGACCGGTGTCAGGAGGAGGGAGGTCCTGTAGCACAGGGGAAAGCCAGACAGACTACATTTTGAAGCTTGATTTGGCTACTGGCTGTGATCCTGGGCACAAGGTGTGACCTCACCTCTCTGAGCCTTGCTTTCCTCACCTCTAAAAATGGTGGAAATGGTATCTCCGGTGAGGAGGGTCAGTTTCATGGGACATAGACTGTCCCTCCCTCTGACCTAACTGTGGTCAAGACCCGGTGTTCCAAAGTCATCTCTGCCTCCCAGGGTTGAGGGGTCCCCTGACCTCTCCTCCACCCACAACAACACAGAAATCTTCCTGTTGCTTTATTTTCCACTTCATTTTGTAGATGGCTCCGTTTGGCTGTGGGCTGGGAGAAGAGAGTTCTCTAGTCTAATGAGAAATTGCATCAAATGCAGCAATGCCTGGAACTTATGGCTCTGATGTGGAGCTCTGGAAACACAAAAGCAGCATTTAGAGGAGAAGAGACTGATTCGGGGAATTCATTTCCAAACAAATATAGAACAATATGCTTTAGCTTCTTCATATCATGGGTTTGTGCAGGAGCAGATTGTTAACGAGGAGAGATTTCTTATTGACCTTCACAATTTTAGGACTAGAGGGAGACTAAAGACCACCTAGTTCTTATTTTACAAGTGAAGAAACTGAAGCCGAGAGAGGGGAAGGGACTTGTCCGAAAGCACACAGTAAGCCTAGATCCCAGATGCCCTATGTCTTGGCTGCTGTCCTTCCTTCATCTCACTGTGTCAGATTGCTACCCAGAGGACTGGGAATGGGCCCCTCTCTCCAGCTTCCCTTCCTTGCTTCCTTGCTTCTAGAGCCCCAGGCCCTGTCCCCCACCCCCCGCCTTGCCTCAAGCCTACAGACCTGGGGGGCGTCCCAGTATCCTGAGTGCATTAGATCCTGCCTCCAGCAGACCTGTGGACCTCAAGGCTGAGGGAGGAGTTCAACTGCCCTCTCTTCGGTGGGATTATGCCTGATGACTACAAGTAAGGCCTAGTGGGGTGAGAAGTCTCACTGTGGAAGCCTATTCAGGTGATAATTTTTGTCTAGGGGAATAGAACTCAGATGCCACCAGATACCTGGGAACTTCTACTCAGCTTAATTAACTTCACAGTCTACAAAGCACTTCCACATCCATGAACAGGGTGGGTTCATCCGTCCCATTTTATAGATGAGGCTTCTAGAGTGCAAGGGTGTCCCCCTAAGGCCACACAATGACAGAACAGTGGAGTTAAGATTTGACCCCAAGTAAGCCCTCTAGGGAAGAGAGGAGCTTAGCGTCAACAACAGAGAGGTTGTTTGTATTGACTTCTATATTCTCCCTAGTCTGAGGCTTGATGCAGCTGTTGTGCCTCGGGAAAACAAGACACCTACCTACATTCTTGCTAGTTACTTACTGGACAGTATGTTGCCTGATACTTTCCCCGAATACCTCTGGTTCATTTTACTTTGACCAGGGATGTGCAGAAGAAACTTTCAAACATGCTGCCTCCAGGACTGCTTCAACTTGACCCAGAAAAGTGGAGAATGCCTAAGAGGTGATGTGCATCCATTCCTCCGGCAGGGAAGAGGAGGAATCTTCAAAGACAGGCAGCAAAGGGGTGGGAAAGGGAATGCCAGCCAGAGAGGACACACAGGCAAAGGCCTGGAGGAAAGAAGGCACATGTTTGGGAACAAGAACTTTGATCTGGGTTCAGTGTGGAATATGTGAGGGTCTGGGGAGGAGAGACGAGGTCAGCACAGGGGACTGTAGTGAGGGGTCTTGATCATGAGCATAAGGAACTTAATAAGATCTAGGAGATGGGGAGCAGCAGGATTAAGAAATGTTCTGATCTCTACGTGAGCGGACGGATGGATGGACAAGGGCAGAGATGAGATGAAATCCACCCATCAAATGACCACTCAGTGGGCAGCAAGTCCGGACCTGGTCCCGTGCTAGGGTCTGCCAAATCAGCCCAGATGGAAGGCCTTATGGAAGAAACCCACACCCATAGCTCCAGGCCAGGCTCAGGTTGCCCACCTCTGGATGCATCCACCTCAGACTATATCTTTTGAGGCAACACCTTCATAAGGCAGCCTCAGAGGCTCACAGCTGCCAGATTCCTCCTTATCTCTCTTGTAAACACAGATGTTTTACTACCTTGTCAAAGGACTGCTCTTACAGCCTGCCTTGGGGAAAACAGAAATTTCAACCCCTTCAGCCTCCTGGAAAAAAAAAAAAAAAAAAAAGCCATTGTGAGGTCTCTGGCTCACATGCAAAATTGTGCAAATCTCTTCTTTCAAAGCAGTGGAGGGCCTCCCCCTCTCCAGGTCTCAGCTCCTTCATGTGGTAAAGGAGTTGGCAGAGAAAGCCTCCTCCTTATATTTACTGGTCTATCTCCCCCTAGCTTGAAGCCCCTGAGGGGCAGGGCATGGCTCACCCAAGTGGGAATGCCTGGCACCTGCCTGCTGTGGCGTAGCTGCTCAAGGAATGTTTGTGGAGTGAATGAATGAATGAACGAGCAGATAACAGAGGGTGCCTTCTTGATGTGTTGTCCTTGGATGTCCAGGAGGTCTGTGGAACACAACTTGCCCCGCAGCACCCCGCAGCCAGTCTGCTTCGGGCAAGCCCTCAACTCCACTAGAGCTAGAATCTGCTGGCTGCTCCAGGGTTTAAGGCTCATCTCTTTGCCACCAGGCTCAGAGTTGGACATGGATTTCCCATTAGTCACCTCAGATCATGGGACTGAAAGGCTGGGAGTCACTCCCAGAGGACTCTCATTTCTCAAGGACAATTGAGTCACTCAATTCACATGACAGCCATTGCCTGGTTAAATGCCCACTTCCCATCACATTCCAGATAATGATCCAAAAGACCCTGTTCCCGGGACCCCACGATGAATGACTGTCAAGGTCAGGGGGTAACTTCCACTTTGCCTCTTTACAGCCACCTCGGAAAGGCAGTGGGGGTGTGGGAGACAGAGAATTGGACATCGTGCCAGATGCATTTGGGTCTCTCAAGCCCCACCACTCTGCAGCTTTGTGATACAGGCAAGTTCCTTGATCCCCTGTGCTTCAGCTTCCTCTTTTGTACGAAAGGAGAAATAATATCTGGGATCTTGGGAACTGTGGGCCCAGGTGGCAAGACATGCTCAGGTAAGTTGGTTCCTGTCCTGGGTTCCAGCTTTGCCTCCAGCTTCTGAGTTCCTTCAGTTGAGCCTCCCACACTCGTCACCTGTAGAACAGGCATTATAGCCACCTCAGGAGGCCGGCGAGGGTTAAATGAGATAATTTACAGGAAAAGATTTCTAAACAGAGAAGGGGTGGGCACTGCAACGGAGCTAGAATTCTATTGTTTCAAACCGCTTAAACCAGATGCTCTGCTAAACATGAAGCATGTGGACCTCAGTGCTGGGGTTCGAGCCCAGCCATGGCTTGTGTCACCTTCTCTGAGCAGGTCAATGGCCGCACATTGAGGGTGTGTGACAGTGGTAGAAATCTCGCGTGGTGACGATTATGGGTGTGGCGATAGGAGCTGATGCTAGAAAAACGATGCATGAAAATGACTGATTTGAGGCTTTACCCAGTAGGCAATGGGAAGCACAGAAGGTCTTTAAGCAGGAATAAGGCAGGATCATATCTGTAAATGAGAAAGAACATTCTGACAGCCTGTGTGGCTTGGGGAGGCTGAACTTGGAGCAGGGAAACTAGCTAGGCCTCAGCTAGCAATGCACAGTTGTCCTGAGACCCAGGTGAGGGATGGCAAGGCCAGACAAGGGCTGTGTGACTCTAAGGTCGAGGTCCACCGCCATAGCACTTTGGTGCCTCACTCATTAATTAGAAATATGAGGGAGGACCTTTTGCTAAGAGCACGGCTGAAGATAAGAGCATTAACCTTTCATAGGAGGGGTTAAACATCACAAGCAGGAGGCAAGAAGTGGTTGAGCACAGCCTCACCCCCAGCCTCCCAAATGGCCCATCTTTGGCTTGGTAACGATTTCTTTGAAGTCATTGAACAGACGGGGGGGGGGGGGGGGGGGGGGGAAGTCCCATGAACAAATGTGTACTTTGCTATACTTGTGTGAGTGGAGGCTTATGGAGGCTTTTATTTTTAAGGCCACTGTCTTCCATTTAAGGGAAACAACTATCCAGGTAACTGAGTGGTACTTGCCCACATGAAAATCCTGCAGCCCCCTGGTGTATGGCCGGGTCTCCCCCTGGGATGGTTTGGGTAAAGCAGCAGCAAGATGACGCCCATGGAGGCCAAGATTGACCCCAGCCTCACTTTCGTCAATATATTCCCCCTGGCGTCCTCAGCCTTGGTGCTATGACTGGAGTCGATATCTGCTATAATGTGTTTTGGTCTCATTAACATGGACTGGATTAAGCAGCCGCAAGGGCTTTTCAATTAGGAAGACAAGTTTCTGACAGTGTTTACAAAGGGATTAGATCCCTGCGTAGCAGGTGGCAATCCTTGCCTCTCCTTCCCCCTTTCCTTCCTCCTTCCTTCCTTCCTTCCTTCCTTCCCTCCCTCCCTCCCTCCCTCCCTCCCTCCCTCCCTCCCTCCTTCCTTCCTTCCTTCCTTCCTTCCTTCCTTCCTTCCTTCCTTCCTTCCTTCCTTCCTTCTCTCCCTTGCTCCTTCCCTCCCAACCTCCTCTTCTTGCTTTCTCTCCCTGTTTCCTTCCCTGTGTTCCTTGAACAAATGGGTTTGCCCTGTTTCTGTTTTGGGGATATTTAGCCAGATGTGCTTGTAAGAGTGGGCGTATGATTAGTATCATTTAACCATCCTAGGTGACATCTAATCCAGCTGCCCACCCACACTTGGCTCTATTCCCGCCTTGGCTTACATACCTCCCATCCCTGGGAGCTCACTACCTCAGAAGCCAGCCCAAGTCACTGTTAGAAGGCTCTGACCATAAGAAGAGTCTTCCCAGAGCTGAGCTGTCAGCAGCCCCCAGAAACAGTTTCCCCTCACACTCCAGGCCTGCTTTTCAGGTCCACGAAATCCCTGCAGCTCCTGCTGCTAATCTGGAGTGACCTTTTGTGACTGAGATTCAGAAATCTCATGTAGCAGGGTAGTGTCCTTCTGTGCAAACACCCCACTTCTCTCAATGGCTCCTCCTTTGCACGAAGGCAGTCACTGTCTCACACAGGCACATGTGCATATAGTTTCAATCATACTGTAAATAGCCTTTTGTTCTCTTTTTTAAAATTGAAAATATACCATAAACATCATTCCACATGGTAGGCTCACTCTTCAAAACGTAACTACCCTTTTAGGCATTTCAGACTATTTCATGTGGAAGCGTTATGGCTTGATTCACCATCTACCATTAATGGATGCGTACTCTCTGTTTTAACATTTTTTCACAGCATCTTTGTTCATTTGGCTTTTTCCTTCTGCTGAATGATTTCCTCAGGAGAAATATTAGTGAGATTCCTGGATCATTTGTCTTGATTTGATTTTTGGTACATGTGGTTAGATTGCCTTATAAAACATCCATGCCAGTGCAGGTTGCCACCCCAGCAGCTGGTGGGGTTTTGTTATGCTTTTGCTAGAAACTTCACCTGGATCAGGTATCTTCTTTTTAATATTTTTCCTGTTTTATGGAAATAAAGCCATCTTGGGGTTGTTTTAACTTGATGTCTTTTACTACCGATTAAAGAAGAAAAGAGAGGAAAAGACCTTTTTTCCTTGGGTTTGATTGCTATTTGTCTGTCTCTGGAGAGACGGGTCTATTTGTACCCTTTGCTCATTTACATATTGGGGTATTGATATTTTTCTTAGAAATTCTAATGAGCGCTTAGATTGTAAGGATATTAACCCTTAGTCTGTCCTCCTTAGACTTCCCCACAGCATGTTCACGTTCATTTTAATAACGCTAGTCTTGTTTTCTGCCTGGAGGAGCTCACTGCTGGGGACTGGGCACTGACTGCCCAATCCCCACAAACAGCACCTTTGAGACCAAAAAGATAATATTAACCAAAGCACCATACTAGGTGTTCTGAATGTATCTTCTCTGATCCTCAAAGTGATGCTGGCAGACATTATGCCTCTTTTACAGGTGAGGCAACTGAGGCTCAGAGAGGTAAAGTGCCCCACTCCAGGTCACACAGCATGGACACACGTCAGAGCTAGTGAAGGTAAGCATTGTCTCCAGGTCTGCCTGCCCTTTTCTATAATACCAGCAGCCTGCAAGAGAAGTAAGAAAACATCTGCTGCCAACATCTCCAGGTTTGTGACTTCAAACTCCCCTGGCAGAGGAGAGAATTACCATATTTGGGGGCAATTTACATCAAATTACCATGCACCAGCCAACAGCTGCCGCCTGGAGCAGGAGGCTGGCTGCACGGATACGATCACATTTGTACACACGATAATGAAAACCCACGCTTGGGCCTCCACATTCTCCCATAAATATGGTCATTATGATCTTGTTGGCATTGCTTGTTGAATTCCATCTTGCAAATTGTTTCCTGGTTGCCTGGGGGAGCTGACTCGGGCTCTTCTCATTCTCCTTTTCTCTAAGATGTGACAGTGCTTGGGCTCACCCGCTCTCCTCAAACTGTCCTCTGCCACAAGCCTGACGATTCTCAGGACGGCTTCTACCCAGTCCTATGAACGTTCATCAAGTGCCTGCTGTGTGCATGGTATGTGTGTGCGTTGGTGACAGTGCTTTGGCGGCTGACCGTCTCTTTCACTGCACTTGCAGATAAGGGCTGCCCAGAGAGGGTGAGAGGCAGGAGTGGGGTTAAATCCAAGATAAAAAGGATGCTTTGTGTTCCCTGCACTGGATCTCCCCATAGCACCTGAATAGGGACAGGTGGGCTATGGGGCTGCGTGCTGGTGCGCCCTATTTTCAATATTTAGGGTTTCCTAATTGCAAATAATAGAAATCTTCTGAGCTGAAGGATAAGAAGGATAAGAAGAATCCTCTAGCTGAAGGATAGGGGGTAGGAGGGAGAAGATTCTGTACAAGGACACAGGAATCTCATAAAATCCAAGGGCTAAGTCAGGTCATGCCCCAGGGGGACTAGAAACAGGAAATGGAGAGCTAATAGGAACCCAGGCTGCCCTTTTTCCTCAGCTCTTGTCTGCTTTTCTCTGCAGAGGATCTGATCTTCTCAGCCTGCAAATGCTCACCCTCTGCTCCTCCATCCATGGGGTGGAACGTGACACCCAAAGTGCACTGTTGAAATGTTACAAGTCCAGCCATCCAACGGGTAACTCTCTCTGGTGTCTCAGTTCTAAACTGTCCCAAAGAACTGAGGAGTGCCTGTGATTTTCTCAGCGTGGATCAGATGCCCACTCCTGGCTCAGTTACATGCAGCTAGGAGGGTGAGCTCACTTCATAATACATGACTCCTGAGAGCCCACTGTGTGGGCAGAGTTGGGAGTTTCTGGGGAAGAGGCACTGAGAAGAAAACCACACTGGCTCTGCCCTACCCTCAGTCTAGCACTTTGTAGTTAACTAAAATTTGTATTTGGGGTGCCTGTGTGGCTTACTCGGTTAAGCATCCAACTTCAGCTCGGGTCATGATCTCACGGTTCGTGGGTTCGAGCTCCATGTTGGGCTCTGTGCTGACAGCTTGGAGCCTGCAGTCTGCTGCAGATTCTGTGTCTCCCTCTCTCTCTGCCCCTCCCCCACTCACACTCTGTCTCTTAAAAATAAATGTTAAAAAATTTTTTTAAAAAAAGAAAGAATTGTAGATTCACATGCAGTTGTAAGAAATAATGCAGAAGGAGCTCTTGTGCACTTTACCCTGTTTGAAAACTATAGTATATTAGCACTACCAGAATATTGACATTGATTCAACCTACCAATCTTACTCAGACTTCACCAGTTTATGCTTCTACTCAATTGTGTTCGCATGTGTTAGGTTCTATACAATTTTATCCCACGTAGGTCCACATATCCAACACCACCAGGATCCCTTGTGTTGCCCTTTGAGGTAGGCTAACTAATGTCATCACCACCTCTCTCCTGCAAAGACACCTACACCTAATTCCTGGAAACTGTGAATGTCACCTTCTATGGCAAAAGGGACTTTGCAGGCATGATTAAGATCTCGAGATGGGGCATTATCTTGGATTATCCAGGTGGGCCCTAAATGTAATCACAAGAGTTCTTGTAAGACACAGGCAAGAAGGTCAAAGGAAGAAGCAGAAAACATGACGATGGATATGAGAATTTGGAGTGATGCTTGGGAGGGGTCACATGTCAAAGCATGACCTCCTGAAGCCTAAGGGAAGGGAAGGAATGCAGTGTTCTCTCAAGCCTCCAGAAGGAATAATAGCCCTGTCACCACCATGACTTTAGCTCAGTGAGGCTGATTTTGGACTTCTGGTCTCTAGAACTGTGGGACAATAAACTTGTGTTGTTTTAAGCCACTACATTTCAGGCAATGTATTACAGCAGCAATAGGAAACTAATATACTCTTTCACAACTACACCCACCTCTGTGCCAGCACCTGGTGTCCACCAGCAGCCACTCATCTGTCCTCCACTTCTAAACTTCTGTCATTTCAATAACATTATATAAATTGAATCATACAGTATTTTGGAATCGGTTCCCCTATCCCCATCCCCTCTGCTCAGCGGAATTCCTTAGAGATGCATCCAAGTTGTTGAATGTGTCAACAAAAAAGTTCACTCTTTTTTATTGCTGACTGGTATTCCACGGTATGGATGTAAGTCTAGCCCTCTTTAATGCCTGTATATCTTATCTTTATCAGAAGGTCTAATTAGGGATATGTAACAATTCTTTTTGAATGTTTATTTATTTTTGAGACACAGAGACAAGCCTGAGCACGAGTGGGGGAGGGGCAGAGAGAGAGAGGGAGACACAGAATCTGAAGCAGGCTGCAGGCTCCGAGTTGTCAGCACAGAGCCCAACGTGGGGCTCGAACCCACGAACCATGAGATCATGACCTGAGCTGAAGTTGGATGCTTAACTGACTAAGCCACCCAGGGGCCCCAGTCTAACTAGGGATATTTTTAGAATAGTCTCTTGAAGCAGGATGTAGGAAGGAAAGTTAAAAATCATTCCATCTTCGGGCACCTGGGTGGCTCAGTTGGTCAAACATCTGAATTTGGCTTAGGTCATGATCTGGCGGTTTGTGAGTTCGAGCCCGTATCAGGCTCTGTGTTGTCGGCTCAGAGCCTGCTTCAGATCCTCCGTACCCCCTTCTCTCTGCCCCTCTCCAGCTCACACTCATGTGCACTCTCTGAAAAATAAACGTTAAAAAAAAAATAAAATCATTCCACCCTCCCCATTATCATATCAGGCACCCGAGTCCCCTCTAGAGCCTGCCTAGTGCCACCAGCTTCTGCTTGCATACCTTCTCTGACCTGGATGAAGTGACCTTCTCACTACCTGGATGACAATACCTATTACACAGTTGTACAGCTGTACCAGAAGTTCTGGTCTTGAGTTCAGCCAAGTACCTCTCTTAAGAGGGGGATGGGGTCAGACCCAGAGAACCTCTTCGAAGGAGAGCAACTTCAGCTGGAAAGGGAGCTGAAAGGGAGTCATCTGGGCACTGACGTGGGCCCTATTCACAAATCCTGGACACCTCCACATCCCGTTCCAGCTCTTCCCTAGGAGCCTCGTGCCTAGTGGCCCACAGCCAGGATCCCTACTCCGTGAATCCTCCTCCTCCCCATTTGGCTGCATATTCCTCTGTCTTCTTTCCCCTCCTCCATGAGGAAAGAAACACCATCCTGCCAGCTACTTGAAGAAAAGGAGCCAGCCCAAGTGGGAAAGTCCAAAGACTCAGGACAGAAAGACTGGGCAGATCTGGAGGAGCAGGAATCAGAACCTGCCCTGCGCCCCAGGCGGTGCACTTTAACAAAAGGGCTCTTTCTAGGCTCCTCCCTTCTCTCCCCTGGAAGAAGGGAAGCTGGCTCCTCCCAGGCCCATGCTTCCACCCTGAACTCTCCCCACCCCCACCCCCTTGCCTGGAGAGAAGCACCCTGGGGATTCTGAACAAAGACATCAGGGAACTAGAACAAGAGCAGGTCGTAAACCACCCTTTGCGCTGCCAAGCCCCCCCTCCCATCCACACACCCCTGGGCTCCCGCAAACACTCTCTGGCTCAGGCCCAGCTCTGGGCCTTCTGGCGAGAACCCCTCCCTGGGAGTGCCGCCTTCTGGGCAGCTTTTCTCCGGGACTGAGCTGTCAGGAGCCTCCGAGAGATTTCAAGACAGCTCCCCTCCCCCAAGGGATGCCTTTGTCTTTGTCTCCACAGAGGAGGCAGCAGCAGGGGTTTGGAAGAAAGGGGAATATGAGGCTGGTCTTTCTTTGACCCTAAGGTGCTCAGGATTGGGTGTGAGGGGTGGCAAGGCAAGGATGCCTTTTATCCTTTAAATTTTGGGGAGCTCAGAGGACTGAGAGTTCACTGCCTTCTGAAAGGTGGTCAGGGAAGGCTTCATGGAGGAGGCAGACTTTGAGCTGTCCTGGAAGGACAGTGGGGTTCGATGGGCAGAGATGAAGAGGAAGAGTGTTCCAAGAAGAGCTGTTAAAGCACCAGGAGTACTGGGGAACAGGAAGTGGTCCGGGGTGCAGGCCCTCAAGGGGGAGTGTGCTCATGAGGCTGGAGAAGCCCCTTGGGCAGCCAGATTGTGGAGTGCCTGGATGCTGGAGAGGTGAGGGCTATTGCTCAGGCAATGGGGAGCCACTGAAGTTTTTTGAGTAAGGGAGCGACTTGACAGGAATGATGGCTTTGGTCACCTGAGTGAAAGATAGGTGAGGTGGAGGCAGGGAGTGCTTCCTTGGTGGCCTGGGCAGGGCAGAGGCAGTTGAGGTGAAGAGAAAGGTGCACATGTGATGAACATTTTGAACAGAAGGTAGAACTTATGGAACATGGGACTGATTGAACGAAGGCTGAGGAAGAAGAAGCAGTCAGGGCTGACTCCCTTGTAGAAGCAACAGGTTGAGTCAAGAATGGGAGGGGGTGGAGTGGCATCCTCTGAGCACAAATGTCTGTGCCCCTCAGGATGTCTGTGGCCCCACTTTTGTGTGTTTGCCCTGGGCAAGACTTTGTTGCCTTGGGCTCCCAGCTGTGGAAGCTAGAATAGGTGCTTGGAGCATATGGCAAGAGGCAGGGCTGGTGTGCTGTACCCAGGCAGGCCTGAGTACCCAGCAGAGGCTTGGGGAAAAGGGAAGGAGCAGGTGGCTGGCCAGCCATTAGACCACATATGGAATGTGTGAGCGAGAACACTATTTTTCTCTCCACTTAAAGTTGATGCCGACTTCGACTTTTCCATCATTCTAACATTGACTGAGCACCTCTGTGTGCTAGATAGTGGTAGGACCATGGTGGGTTCCAGCCCAGGCCCCTACCCTCAAGGAAGTCTCAGTCAAAGCAGGGAGGCTGGTGTGGACATAACGGACTCCATTACTAAGGCCTACAGTGCTCAGTGCCATTAGCAAGAGACAGAGAGTGACAGGTCAGGGAAGGAGTCCTTAAGGGGGCTTTATCGCAGGGGCGTGGGGCAAAGGGCAATTCCAGGAGAGGACATAGCTTGAACAAAGACATGGAGATAGGAGTCTGCCAGCATGTACTGGAACCCAGAAGGATTTGAGTGGGAGACCAGAGACAGGAGGACAGTGGAAGCCATTCTGGAAAGGCATGTTGAGGCAGATGCAGGGGACCTGGGTGCTGGCTGGGGGTTGGAGGCTGCAGTGCAGGCAGTGGAAAGGGGCAGTGGGGGTAGGCAACGGGAAGGATGATGGAAGAGTTTCATAAAGGCGGAGGCCGTGATGGTTGCCGGGCCTGAGAGGCCATTGAGCCCTGGCCACCCCCGCCTGCCTCTCCAGGACCTCTCAGTTTACATTACTGTCTGGGTCCTGACTCCTTTATGTTACATTTTTGGATCACCCACTCATAAATCCTCATCTTGCCTGGGGCTGGGAGCCCTTGAACAGAGAGCAGCTTTGATTTAGAGACAGAAATGGCAGTAAAGGGGGAGCAAAACTATCTAGAGAAGAGCATAGGCTTCCCCTGGGGGCAACAATGTAATTAAAATGGGGCCAGCTCTCTTTCTGGGGTGGGGAAGTCTGGCCCAAGCTCTGTGTGGCCCTGAGAACCTCCCTAGAGCGCTGATAAGGGAAGATCTCCATGTGCCACCTCTGTCCATTGTGCCAGTAGACTTCCAGATCCAGGAAGAAGGGCCAAACTCAGAGCAGCCCAGCTCCCTGCTGTGGTAAGCAGACTTACAGCCTTCTATACTCGCCCCCTGCTAGTAGTCATGTTTTTGTGTATTTCCCTCCCCTAGGGTGGGAGTCTGGAGTGACCTAATGACTTTTTCTGATGGATGGAATGCAGCAAAGGTGTGCGTTGTCACTTCTATGATCAGGGTACAAGACCATGACTGTATTGCCTTCTTGCACACTTCAGTAAAGCGAGTTGCCACATTGAAGAGGCTCTCATAACAAAGAACTGAAGGTTGTCCTCTATCCATAGCTAGTGAGAAAATTAAGCCCTCCGTCCAAAAGCACACAAAGAATTGAAGCCTGCCAACAACTATGTAAATGAGATTGAAAGAAGATCCTTCTTCCCCAGTTTAGGGGCTCCTGGGTGGCTCAGTTGGTTAAGCGTCCGACTCTTGATTTCAGCTCAGGTCATGATCTCATGGTTTGTGAGATCAAGTCCCGCATGGGGCTCTGTACTAACAGTGCTGAGCTTGCTTGGGATTCTCTCTTTTCCTGTCTCCCTGCTCCTCTCTCTCTCTCAAAAATAAATAAATAAACTTTAAAAAAGAAAAAGATCCTTCTTCCCCAGTTGAGCCTCAGATGAGACCACAGATTCTGGGATGACATCTTGATTATAGCCTCTTGAGGGACCATGAAGCAAAAGATACAGCTAAGTTGTGCCTGGATACCTGACCCACAGAAACTATGAGATAATACTGTGTACTCTTTCAAGCTGACAAATTCATTCATAGCAGTAGGTAAATTATATACCCACTGATTTAAGCCAGTCAATTCCTTACTCTAAATCTCAATGTTCTATCTGAATAAATGGGTTGATGATACTCAAGCCAATGTGTTGTTGTAGAGATCAGAGACATTGGCAGATGGGAAACAGGTCTGTAGACTGTGAAATGCTGTGTACATGGAATGCATTTTTGTGAATTTGATTATCTCAGTGAAGGGTTAGGGAGAGCACGTTCTTGTCTCAGCTTCTCAACTTACATGCCAGGTGACCTTGTATAAGCCAGCTAACCTCTCTGTCCTCAGTGTCCTCATCTGTAAAATGGACTTGCTGGGAGGACGTTGCTGTCCCAAGGATGCAGGATGCTAATGGGAGATAAAGGGGAGGGGGGAGTCCTGGGGACAACATGCATCTTGGTTAATCTTTTCTTATCTCTATTGGGTATTGGATTCTCACTGGCTGGTCCTTGCCCTTCTCATGACCCACAGGTAAGGGGTTCTCTATACCCTCCTGGGTCATAGTCAGCTGGGCAAAGCCATTGGCCCAGAGAGACAGTGACTTACTTGCTCAGGACCATGAAGCCAGTTGATGGAGGAGTAGGGAGCAGGAAATGTGTCTTCGTGACCTCAAAGCCCATGAAAAAAATTAGCTTGCCGAAGTTGAGGTTCTAAGTTTAGACTCATTACTGTTCCTTGCAAAGAGAGGATAAAATTTCAGAGTCTAGATTAAAATCTAGATTTTAGTCCAAAGGATGACCTTCCTGCAATGTCAGAGCCTGAGTATATTCTGTCCTATATGATCACAGAGATGATGACATAGTTGCTAAAGAAAAGAGTTAGCTTCTGAGAGAGACAATGATATGGGAGGCCTCATTGGGATAGGTGAGAGGTATAAAGAGAAGACTTCTGAAAGCAGCTGAGATCTAAAGGAGAGTAGGAATCACCCAGGGAAAAGTGACAAAAGAGAGTCACAGGAGGAGGAAATAGCATGTGCGAAGGCCCTGAGGCAGGAAGGCACATAGTGTGTTCAGGTGATGGAAAGGACACCAGTCTTCTTGGAGCTTAGTGAACAATGGGATAGTAACTTGAGGCCAAAGTGTATAGTATCTTAGAAGACTTGATAAGAAGTTTGGACTTTATTCTGAGTGATCCAATTGTCATTATAAATAGGTAAGACCTCTGGGCATGAGGTGGTGCGGTGGTGAGGCGTGGTAGGGGGCAGGAGTTTGGTTGGAGGTGGTGCTGTGTCCTGAGATTAGATGAGCAGTAGGTCTGGAAGGCAGATGAAGAGATGAGTAAAATGAGGAAGCACCAAATCCCTTTGAACAAATAGCCTTGGATTTCCTGGGCAGCCTGGCACTGGGGAGCTTGCACCAGCCTTGGATTTCCTGGGCAGCCTGATGCCGGGAGCTTGCTCGGGGTTGTCAGGCTGAACTATCAGAAGCCATGGCCCCATCCATGAGCTCTCCAAGGTCCTGTGGGACTGTGTCCCAAGACAGAGACTGCTGAAGCCTTGGCACATCTGGTCCAGGCCTGACACACCTACTGCCAAGTGACTGGCTGATGGTTTCTGGGGGCAGGAATCTTCTTTTTGTCCCTGTAACAGGCAAAATAACGTCCCTCTAAGAGGTCTGTGTCCTAATCTCTGGAGACTATGAATATGTTAGGTTACATGGCAAAGGGGAATTAAGATTGCCAATGGAATTCAGGTTGATAATCAGCTGCTCTTAAAAGATGGTGAGGATTCTGGACTACTGAACTGGGCCAACGAAGTCACAAGGGTCCTTAAGAATGGAAGGGGGGTGGGCAGGAGACAGGTCAGAGAAATGCGATGTGAGAAGAACTTGACTGGCCTTCTTTGCTGGTGTTAAAGATGCAGGAAGAACTCATGAGCCAAGGAACACAGGTGGCCTTTAGAAGCTGGAAAAGGCAAAGAATGGATTGTGCCCTAGAGCCTCTAGACAGGAGTATAGCCCTGCTGATAGCTTGCTTTAGCCTGGTGATACCCGTGTCATAACTTTATCCTATAGGACTGTGTGGTAATTTTACATTTGTGTTGTTTGAACCACTAAGTGTGTAGTAATTTGTTATGCCAGCAATAGGAAACTAATACAGTCCCCTTTCTCCCCAAGGGCAACCCTGAGGCATGCGGGCACCACCTCTGTGCCGATGGCCAGCTTATTCTCGAACAAATAAACACTATCCCCCAAATGGGGCACAATGGGAAAAGCACTAGGTCTGGAGTCTGGGAGCTTGGGCTGTCACTGTGGCTTTGCCAACTAGGTGTGAGAACATAGGCCGGTCCCTTTCCTTCTCTGGCCTCAGTCTGGACTGGGGCTAAACCCTGCCTGGCCCCTTCTGTCACCTTGCAGGGGGGACAGCACTCTGTGAACCATAAGGTGGTACACTTGTGTAAAGGATGCAGGGGGTGAGAGCTGAGGAGAGGGAATTCATAGTCCTAGAAGAGCAGACATTTCAGCAAAGAGAGAAAAGACATGGGCACAAGTCAAGATAAAGTAGGAAAGCCGCAGGGACCTGTGACTGGAAGGCACCAAAGCCAGCACTGGAGGCCAGGCAGCCCTGAGTGTGTTCAGGGAATGGTGAGTTGCCTGATTGCACTCAAGTCTGGGGCATGTAGGGGAGGGATGGACACAAGGCTAGAGCCTGGCCTTACAGCGGCTTGAATGCCAGGAAGAGCAGCCCAGACTTCAACTTAGAGACTGACCCTGGAGAGCCCTTGTGGGGACCCAGTAACTTATTGGAAGGCCACACAGGGGCTGGAGCACAAGACCACCTAGGAGACTGATACCAGAATCCTGGCTTTGGGTGCCCCTAGATGTGTAGATGCCCTAGTTTGCTTTTTCTCGCTCATGACTCTGCTCTCACCAGCTGGGAGACCTCGACAAATCTTTGTCCTGTATAATCTCAGTGTTCCCTTTTGTAAAATGGGGCTGACAATGCTAACCCCGTTAAAGCATTGTGAGGATCACACAAGAGAACATGTAAAATACTGGCTGTAAACTCCCTAAATGCTACCCAAACCACCAGGATCCCTTCTCACAATACAGAGACTTCCACCTTGCTCAAGTGGACATTTTACACCTTTTCCTTCCCCCAACAAAAGCAACTTTTCTTTTCTGTTATCTGTATACTCCTTCCCAGCAAGAATTGTGGATATCTGCATGGAGCATCCCCACATTCTTCAAAAGACGTGTTTGGAAACAAGAAATTGCTAGAGAGATGATTCAGTCTTTGGCCTCAGATTGTGTGTGGACATAAGCAGGCCCATCTGCAGAGCCTACACTGCCAAATTCTGTCACTCTTGCTCCATATGGTCTGTGCCCCCCCACCCCCCCATCTTGCCTCCCAGAAGCTGCAGCCTGTGCCTGTCTCTCACTCCACTTTGGTTGCTACACAGAAAATTCAGTGAAGGGTGTCTTGACTCCAGTGGGTGGGGCATTTCTGCTCCTCTGCTGTTATGCCTATGGCTGTTAAGGGACCAAAAGCCAGTCGACAGTGGGGGTGGGTATTGCTGGACTTCTTTGGGTCCCCTCACTTTTTGTCCATGTAGGGCCACAGTGTGGAGTCCGAGAGCTGACAGGGACCAAGGGGGGCTGTCGGTTCCTGCTTCAGAGGCAGAGATCCCTCCTGTAATGAAGTAAGCGCCTAAAATGTTGTTCACCAGTCCAATCGCCTTGTCCCAAAGCAGAGTGATGTTCCACGGCCTCTTTCAACCACATCCTTGCCTCACAGGCAGCTTGACATGGCATTGGAAGACCCCAGTTCAAGTCAAGCTGTGTGACCTTAGTCATTGGCTAGCCTTTTTGAGTCCTCCTTTCCTCATTTGAGACCTGTGAGTAGTGATTCCTGCCCTGTTCACATGGTAGGTTGGTTGTGGGGGTCTAATAAGATAACAGTTGGGAAAGAGCTTTGTAAATTGTAGAGCAGCGGACTCAAAGTGTAGCCCCAGGGCCATCAGCCGAAACATACAAATTCTTGGCCCCTCGGCCAAGCTACTGACCCAGAAGCTCTGGAGGTGAGCCCAGCAGTGTGGGCTTCCACAAGCTCTCCCAGTGACAAGCTTGGGGATCACCACTGTGGGAAGATGGGCACAGGGATGAGATTGTCTCCACCCCATTGTCAGTTTAGCTCAGGGAGTCGCCTCAAGTGTACCAGAGCCTGTCCCACGTTGGGCTGTATAGATCTTTCATCACAAATGGTTTTTTTTTTTTTTTTTTTTTTCAACGTTTATTTATTTTTGGGACAGAGAGAGACAGAGCATGAACGGGGGAGGGACAGAGAGAGAGGGAGACACAGAATCGGAAACAGGCTCCAGGCTCTGAGCCATCAGCCCAGAGCCTGACGCGGGGCTCGAACTCCCGGCCCGCGAGATCGTGACCTGGCTGAAGTCGGACGCTTAACCGACTGCGCCACCCAGGCGCCCCCATCACAAATGGTTTAAGGTTTCAAGATCTGCATGAGAAATCATGCAGGCAAATCCATTTCAAAATAAATTCATGATGTTCACGGTCAGATTGAAAAGCAACTTCCCAGGGAGATTTAAACCTTGGATGGAAAACTCAAAGCCTTCAGGAGCTAAGCAGGGGATGTGAATGAGGCAGAAGCTGGGTGGGATAGGAAGGGGGAGAACCGAGCTGTGATGCAGAGTTGAGACCCTACCTAAAGCCATTAAAAAAGTAAACCCGTATACTGGGCCAAACAAAACACATATGTTAGACAGATCTGGTTCAATGCCTGCCAGTTTGTATGTAACTGGTGCAAATGTTGAAAAAAAGAAAAAAAAAAAAAAAGATTTGTTCTTCACCAAGCTATGCATTGGTCACAGGCTTGATTGCCCCGGAAAAGAGTGTTTGGCACACAGTTATAATTTCCAGGTTCAGCCTGGACATGGTATGATTTCATTAATTCACTCATGTATTCATTATCAAAACACTATCTTCTAGGTCCTGTGCTGAGGTTTGTCAACCCAAAGCTGAATCAGACACTGTCTCTATCCTCCAGGGAAGCAGGGCATGGCTGTGAATGGCACCATGGCATTGTTTTCCAGCATTCTGTGATATGCTGCTCAGTGAGATAATGAGTGTTCCATGAGAAAAGTGGTGCAGGGTTAAACATGGAAAGCACCAAGTTAAACAAAATTGAACCTATTACTTCACTACAGGACTTCTCAGAGCCTTTACTATGCCCATGTGCTTCACCTATTACATGACCTCCAGGTATCTGGGCCTGTTTGGGGGGTCCATGATGGGCCTAGATGTCCTGACCTCTATTGGGGGCTGGAGAGTGAGCAGATGTGGGGCTCCCTTCCCCAAGATGTGGCTGAGTCAGGGACCTGGTTCCACTTAAGCCTGGGCCTCCTGATGAGTGGGCTGAGGCCCTCCCTTCAGGGTTCTGCAGTGCAATGCTGAGGGGCAGTCCTCAGGGGTAGATTTCACTTTCTGTGGCAGCAGGAAAACCTCAAAGGGTTGAATCCCAGGGCCCCTGGTCCCGCTGCATTTGAGAAATATGACTGCCCTATGCTGGGGAGGAGGCATCCACACCAGGGAATGGAGAGCAGTCAGTGTCCCATGCAACAGGAATGTTGAAGCCTGCTCCCATAGCAGTTTCCAGGTGTTATTACCAAGAAAGGGGGACAAAGCAATTCCGTGTGTACAAACAGGGTTTGATCTCCCTCCCATAGCATAGGCTGCTGATCTGCCCAGGAGAATAAGGAATCCTCTGACAGAGCCTACAGTTACATTAACTGCTGCTTTCCCACCAAGGCTGGCTCTGACTTCTATGAATAAAATTGCGAGGTTCAGGACAGATCTGAAAACCAATCTGCACCTTTCTCTTCTTAACCCTCCCCACTCATTGTCTGTGGCGCTCACTCTCACTTGCTCTCGCTCTCTCTCTCTCTCTCTCTCTCTCCCTCTCTCTGCAATATATGAAGTCATTCCAGTTTGGGACTCAATACCACTTTTGTTCTGAAAATCCCCACAGCGAAGGCAGAATGAATTGTGACTTGGTCAGGGAATAATCTTTCACAGAATTGGGATGGAAACACATTCATTGAAAAACACAAAACACAACAACAAAAAACCCAGACTCCCTTGAAAACATAATTCATGGAGGTCTCCAAGATGTAACTTCTCAAACCAAGAGAGACTGATTCTAAAAGTGTCTGTTGTGACTCCCTTTATGTTCAGTTTCAGGTACCCAAAGTACTTGTGCCTAAAGTAGAAAGGGTGGGAAAATCCCACTTTCTTGATAAGTCCTATTTAAGGATCAGGGTAGGAAAGTTTACTCTGGCAGAATCAGAAAAAGCTGGAAGCCAGGAAGAGGAGACATTTAAATCAATCAATCAATCAATCAATCAATCAATCAATTAATTTAGTTACTTAATTATCTGTTTATTTATTTAGTTATATCGCCCAGGATGTGCTCAACGCTCTTCTGAGACATTTCTATGTATTTCTCCCACTCACACTATCTTCCAAATGCCCCATATTCTTTGTGCTCAAGAGAGTTGAAGGGACTTCCCGAGGCCAGATGAGCAATAAAGGGCAGCTTTCAGAGTTCAGTCTATTGGTTTTAAGGCCTGTCTGTTCTGTGTCTGGGATGGACCTCAAAAGATCTAGATATTTGGGGGGGGGGTGGCAAGAGAGAGAAGTTTCCACTTGAAGAAACAGCAGGAAGTGCCTGAAGCTGCTTGTCTTTGTGACAGAAGGGAGAGGGATTCTCCCCACAGACGAGCCTGGGGATTTCTTTCCCTCACTTTGTCCTCAGTCCCTCTTGTTGGCAGCCTCTGGTCTGTCAGTTTGTGGGGGATACACCAGCCAGCAATCCAGAGTTCTGCTCCCAGACCAAGAAAAACTGAACTAGAACCTTCCTCCCAAACAGTGTGCAGGACACATAGCCCAGACTTCATGGGAATCTGCTTATGCGCAGCCCCTCATCAGCTGGGAAAGACTGCTCAGCGGCATGATTTAAGAGCAGGGCTCACATTTCTCACACAGTTGGAGGAGGTTATAACCCACAGAGGGCTCTGGCTTCGATCTGGCCAAGACTACAGAGAACATCTCTTTCCCAGCTAACGTGGACGTTTCTTGCTTTAATTCTTGTCCTGTCATTGGTCTGTGTGCTGAAAGCAGGTCTGAACTTGTGGGAGCATCCAACAGGCAGACAAAGGAAATGAATTATTTCTGTAGACACCAGAACATTGGGTCTAGAAGGAGGGAGGTCACAGTCCCACCTTGGCCGCAGCTAGAACATCAGGATCCAAGTACAAACAGCACCAAGCAAGTCCTCATGGCTGGTGGGTGACTGTTTGTATAAATAGGAGTGATGCTGCCAAAATACCTATCCACCTGAGCAGTTTCCAAGGTCACAGCTTCTATTTTTGCCATTGTGAAGCTAATCAAACACTTCCCAAAGCATCTTTCCTTATGGCATGTTAACAGGTGCTATATGGGGGTGGTCAAATAAGTTTGGAGGGAAAGCCGAAGTCAAGAAGATTAATTCAATTTATTTAACTGAAAGACTTCTCAGAGGCGTTAGCATGCTAACGTGCTTTATGAATCTCTGAGAGGGAAGTAGTTGGTAGCATTCCCCAAATTTATTGATCATAGATTCATTTTTCCCTCCAGAGCACCTCAGGGGATGAATGTTCCATGGAGCACATTGTTGGAAAGGTGGGTTTCATGTTACACTTTTCTTACTTTTGTAAGGATTGACATTAACCAAGGCATGGAAAAGGAGGATGTCACAGAAGGAGATGAAAGGGAGCATGGAGTGTGGCTACCCCCAGCTGTTGAGAGATTCCTAATGGACAAGGCAAAAAGAGAGACACTCGGCTACTCTAACAACTATTGTTTCATGTTCCCTGGGATGTTTTCTTTCCAGCCCCTTCTGTCCATTAATGTTTTCCCTCCAACCTGAGTTATGCGTCATTTAGGATTAGATTTGGTTACAAATAATAAAGACTCCACAATAGTGGCTTATGCAAGACAGAAGTACACCTTTCTCTCACATTAAAAACAAAGAGAGGAGGCAATTCAAGGCTGGTAGGGCAGAGACATGGCATCAGGGATCCAAGCTCCCTTCTGTCTTGCTCCTCTGCCGCATGTAGCTTCCATTCCATTCCTCATGATGCAGAATGGCTGCTGGAGCTCTAGCCATTGCACCCACATTCCAGGCAATAGAAAGGAGAAAAGGGAGGAGAAAAGGACAGCCTTTCCCTTTTAAGAACTTCCAGAAATACCTCAGAGCACTTCTGCTTATATCTCACTGATCAGAAATTGGACACATGGCCATACCTAATAGCAAGGGAGACTGGGAAATGTCTTAACTGGACAGCAATATGCCCAGCTCAGAAATGGAGGTTCCAGCACAAGGGGAGAATGGATATTGGGAGAAAGCACTCTACCACACATCAAATATCATTCTTCTGACTAGAAAATTTTGGTCAAGCTGACCACTCTGAGTTTTGCCCCTTTAGTTTGAAGCTAAAGGGGAAGAGTCTTTTTCTTCTATGGCTACTGAGCTGAAGAGAGTCTGAAGGTTTGAAGCGCTTCTCCCCAGTGGAGAAAGCAGGTTTAGGTGGAGAGGACAAAGCCAACATGCAGAGAGACTGGGGAGGAGACTGGAAGAGGTGTGAGCTGACTGATGGATCCCCAGGTCCAGCCATCCTAGAGGCCAGCCGCTCCCCCAGCCCCCTCCTAGTTACATGATCCAATAAATCCCCCTTTTGACTTAAAGTGTTTCAATTTGGGTTTCCATCATTTGCAATAAAAGAGCGCTGGCTGCTCCTTTCATTGCTGAGAGCGGGTACCACATGGATCACTCTTTTGACAGGGAAAGCTTTTTCCTGGAACTAAATCATAGAAGGACTTTATTGCCTGATTTCGTATTGAAGGACACTGGGTAATATAATTACACTCTCACACATCTGTGCAGCTCTTCACAGTTTACAAATTTCTTTTACATCCATTGGCTCACCCGGGTTTCACAGTCTCTCTGAGATGCAGGTTTTATTTCCCCCTACACGCAAGATGAGGACCCTGAAGCTCAGTGAGATAACCTAGTTCATCTACACGGCTGGTCAGCAGTGGCACCACTTGCCGTTCAAGTAGTGCTTTGTGGGCAGCCTCTGTAAAGATGAGGATGCTATGACTCTGTCACAACATGGAGAGGAACACAGTATGTAGGGTGGACGAGCTGAGAAACCTGGCCCATATATCTTAGTTCAGGGCCAGACCTCAGAGCGAACGATTGGAGAGAGGGTATGACCACGGGACTGTCTCAAGTACTGGTTGAGATAAAATCGTTTTCAGATAAATACTGAGGTTTGCCACCAACAGACCCTTTCTGAGAGAATTATGCTAGGATATATACTTTAGGAAGAAGAAATTCAAACTCAGACAGGAGAAGTAGAATGTAAGAAGGTATGTGGAGGAAAGACATAGTTAACATGGGGTTAAATCTAAATGTGCATTGAATGTATAAAATACTAACAATCTGGAAGATATGAAAATAAAGTGCAAGTAAAATACTGTACAACAATAAGACATAAGGGGTATGGTGAAATTCAGGGTGTGCTAAGGTCCTTGTATTGTCTGGGAAGAAGGTATAGACAGTGATTAACATGCAGGTACTATGCATATTAAAAAATCAAGGGCAACCAATAAAAGAAGAAATCATATATATCGTCTCTTAAAGATTGAAGGGGAAGCATGTGATAAAAGAAGATTCAATCATACTGACAGAAGGCAAATAAAAAAGCACGGTAAATCTAAAACATTAAATAAGATGGTAGAAATAAATTTAAGAAAATTGATAGTAACCACATATGTAAATAGACCGAAGTCTCTGATGAAAGAATAGAAATTCTCAGATCAAAATTCTTTTAAAAAAATTTGTTAATGTTTATTTATTTTTGAGAGAGAGAGAGAAAGAGAGGCAGAGTGCGAGTGGGGAAGGGGCAGAGAGAGAGGGAGACACAGAATCGGAAGCAGGCTCCAGGCTCTGAGCTGTCAGCACAGAGCCCGACGTGGGGCTCTAACTCGCGAACCGTGAGATCATGACCTGAGCCAAAGTCGGTTGCTTAACCGACTGAGCTACCCAGGTGCCCCCCAATCAAAATTCTTATAAAAAGCCATATGCTATGTATTCTGGGCAAATATTGACCAAAGTAAAGGTGGCATAGATATTTGGATAAAATAGACATTAGCGTCAAGAGTATTATTAGGGATAAAGATGGTTATTACCAAATAATAAAAGGAACAATTGATAAGAAACATATAAATTTTCAAATCACATAAAAATTCTAAGGCAGGGACAAATATGGTGAATTGAAGGGACAGAAAGATGACCAAGGTGGCTCTAAACTGTCCCCATCTTCTCTCACTCTATATCCTTTCTCAGTGTCATCTATCCAGTTTGACCTCTGTAATCACCTATAAAGCAGTAGTTCCCAGAGCTCTTCCTCAGAATTTCTGACTGTCTTCTGGCCATTTCCATCAGTGTCCCCAGGCAGCTCACACCCAACATGCCCAAAGCCACACTCCTCACCCACACGTCTTCCACAAATATACTTTTCTTCCCCTAGTCCCCCATCTTTGTGAGGCCTTCATAACCAACTCATCACCCAAGCTAGAAAACCAGGAGTCTTCAAATGGCCCATAGTCCAATGTCCACAGGCCTTTGCGTGGTAAATCAACATGGCAAGACAAGTGGAATTTGGGAAAAGGTTTGGAGGACAGGAACCAGCAGAAGAGTTAGATCATATTCCTTTCCATTTTTGTTAACTGTTTCTAGTAACAAGTAATCCAAACAAAAAGAAGTAGATATTAAACGTCATTCAACATTCCAGTTCCTCAGTCATTCTAATAGCGTACATCCTGTCAGATCTTTTAAATCCATATATATTTATAGGTGTATGTATATTTTAGATTGTTGCACAATTGTGAATATATTAACAGTCCAGTTTCTTGCTTCTTTCATTTAATATTACTTCGATGTCTTTTTATATCAATTCTTTTAATTTATTATTTATTATTTATTTATTTATTTATATATTTATTTATTTATTTAGAGAGACAGAGAGAGAGAGCACGAGCAGGGGAGGAGGAGCAGAGAGACAGGGGGAGAGGGGATCCCAAGTAGGCTTCCTGCTGTCAGTGCAGAGCCAGGTGCCCCTCAAATCTTTAAAAAAATTTTTAATGTTTATTTTATTTATTTTGAGAGAAAGAGAGGTGGGGGAGGGGCAGAGAGAGAATCCCAAGCAGGTTCTGGGCTGTCAGCACGGAGCCTGACACGGGCGATCTCATGAACCATGAGGTCATGACCTGAGCCAAAATCAAGAGTTGGATACTTAACGGACTGAGCCCCCCAGGCACCTCTCATATCACTTCTTTTTTTTAACATGTGCATAATAATGCATTATATGACTATGTCCTAGTTCACTTAACAAATCTCCTAATGGACATAAAAATGTTTCAAACTTGCCACTTGTACAAGCAGATGCAGCGAACCACCTTGGGTGTGTATATGTGCATTTGAGTGAGGAAATGTGCAGAATAAATTTGTAGAAATGGAATGTCTGGGTCAATAGATATCCACATTTTAATCTTTGATGGATTCTGCCAAATTGCCTTTAAGACGTTCTTTCAATTTACCCCCTTCCCAACTGGGAACATATTTCCCTACCATCTCACTAATGTCAAGCATTATCCATCTTTAAAAGTGTTTTGCCAATCTGATAGGTGAAAATATATTTTTGTTGTTTTAGTCCATATTTCTTTGTTAGTTTAAGCATTGTGTATTTCTATTTCTTTTCAAGAGACTTTCTAATTCAAATCTTCTGCATATTTATTACTCAGTTGTTTTCCTTTTCTTTTTTACTGAGTTGTAGAAAGTTCTTTATATATTAACACTATTAACCTTTAGTGTGTAATAAATGTTGAACATGTTTTTCCTCAACTTGCCATCTGTACTTTTGTTTCCTTTATGGTATCAGTTGCCTTACAGAAATTTTAAATATTTATGTAGTTAAATGTTTTCTGTCACGATTTCTGGCCTTATTTTCATTTTACCTCCTTGTTTTCAATGATCTGTTAATGATTTTACTCTCTAGTTAATCATGAGTTCTTTGAAGGCAGAGGCTACCTCTTACTCATGTTGGTAGATCCTACTATAGAAATCACTCACCCCTCAGCCTTGGCTCTGATATATGCTCAATAAATAAACACATTTTAAATTTTTATTGAATTGACAGAGTTCTGTGTGCTATAAAATAAGCAAGCATGGAAAATTTAATTCCGAGATTGAAGTTGAGGGAAAAGCCAAAATGCACGGTGAGGTAGAAAGTGTAATTTCTATCAATACGTGGAATAAGATAGGGGTTAAATTCAGCTGGTAACAGAAAATTATTAAAAGGATCACAAGAAGTGTGTTCTATGTTTCATTTTAAAAGCTTGTTTTTGTCACTGAATTATCTGCTTTTAGAATCAGAATTTAATAGGAGTCGTAGTTTAATATAAAAATAGTCACAGCTTAATACAAAAAGCCAAAATTTAACATAAAAATCATAAAGCGGGGAGTTCAAATGCTAATCTGGATCTCAAGCAAATCTTGTGCTTGATGCACCACTTTAACCATGCAAACGACCCTGTGTCTACCCCCAGCTGGTGGCAGCGTGCACTAACCCCAGGGTATGTAGGGAAGAGAGCAAAAGGCAGAGTTTTAAGTGCAAGGACTGCAAATCTCAAGCTATAAAATGCTGTGACTTACATTCTTAATGCTGCTTCATCAAAACTTGGGAAAGCCATACAACTTTGGGGAAATCCCTTGGCCTCAGTTTGGCTATTTTAAAAACAAAGAGGTCACTGGGTGATCTTGGCAGCTCTTTCCAAAGCTGAGGTCCCAGGAGCCTATGAACATCTTTCTGTAAAATGGTTTCCAGGGCCCTGCCTTCGTGGGGATTCCCTTGCGATTTAATCAGAGGTGTGAAGGCAAACCCATCGCAGCTGTTACCAGCTGTTCTGTGAGGCTGCTCCGGGAGCCCCCGAGAGTGTCAACACTGATGTCTGTACGAGTTAAATTAAATTCCAGGGTCTGGTGTGAAGCTGGAACAGGCCTTGATGTTTTTATCTATCTGCTGCTGGGTCCCTGCAGGGCCTATTGCTTCAGCTGAGATAGCATGAGGGAAGGGGAATGGAGTGGAATGGGCAGTCTTCTCTCTTTTTCATTTATGCATGGTTCATAAGCATTTTATTGTATAAATTATACCCCGGTCACTTCCTAAAAAGACTCAAGATGATTCATTAATTCACTTGAATAGCAGGTAGTCTATGCCTGCTCTATGCCAGGTGCAGTGCTAGGGGCTGGAGGAGACAGAAACATATGAAAAAAACTAATACTGTCTCCTCCATGGTATTACAGAGGCACTGGATATACAAAGGCTGTGAGGACACAGGAAGTAGTAAACAATTTTGATAGTCTAGGCGTGAACATGGTGAGGAACAGAGAGGGGAAAGGGGATGACAATTTCTTGAGTACCTTCTAGGAGGCAATATGGCATAATAATCAAGAGCCTGAGCTCTGGAGTCAGGGTTCAACCTCTCTAACCTCAGTTTCCTTATCTGCAAAAGAAAATAGTAGAACTTCCTTTACTGAGTTGTTAGGAGATTAAATGAAAAATGCACGTAAAGCACTTAGCGCTGCATCCCGCACATGGCAAGCATGAGATACATAATCGCTATTCTATTATTATTCTGTGATTAGTCACCAAGATAGGCTTTATCATTAAATATTGCATCGTAGGGGCGCCTGGGTGGCTCAGTCGGTTAAGTGGCCGACTTCGGCTCAGGTCATGATCTCGCGGTCCGTGAGTTCGAGCCCCGCGCCGGGCTCTGTGCTGACAGCTCAGAGCCTGGAGCCTGTTTTGGATTCTGTGTCTCCCTCTCTCTGACCCTCCCCTGTTCATGCTCTATCTCTCCCTGCCTCAAAAATAAATAAAACGTTAAAAAAAAAAAAAAACATTGCATTATACTCATTTTACAGGTGAGACAGGGGTTCAGAGAGGTTATGTAATTTTCCCAAGCCCACGCAGCTTGGAAGCAAAATTCTAACTAATTTCCAGGCCCATTTTCTTTGCACTGCTGTGATGCCTCAAGGTTTCCCAGAAGACTTGATATTTGAGTTGAATGTTAAAGAACAAAAAGAAGTCCTTTTGTGGAGGTTAGGAAGGAGGAAGCACAGGCAAAGTGTGTGCCACTAGAGCCCAGAGGCAAAGATGGAATGGGCTTTCTGGGAGTGGGGTGGCGGGGAGGAGGTGGTGGAGCTCTGGGTTTCTGAAGTTTCCTCCAGTAGAGGAGGATGGGGTGCAGGACACGGAGACAGACCAGATGGAACACTCAGTGATTCTGTCTCATTCTCTGCCTGCCTTGAAGTTGAACCTTCCCAGCAAGTGGGAATCAGAACCACTCCTGTCCCATCTTCTGACCCTCAGGGTACATGTCTGATGGCCCTTGTGAGTCCTTGGTTCCCATTTAACCAACACTGGAGTCTCTAGGCATCCCTTTCTCCACTGTACTCTACCCCAGGCCCAAGAAGTGTTTGTGTGTTGGTGGGTATTCTGTTTTTAAACCAGCAAACAGGAGAATCAAGATAGGGAGGAAAACCTCTTATACTCTGACACCAAATCACTCACTAGGACTTACTTTATGGGCAGCAGATTAGGTAAGACCTGAGTAGGACTAGGTTCTGGTTTTGGAGGAGTTCCTGGTCTGGTTGGGGAGACAGATAGCCAAACTCAACATTACTGACGCGCTGGCCTCAAAGTGGGTCAGGGCTTAGGTCAGTGGCAATACCAAACAATGGTCTGTAGAGGAGAGTTTTGGCATCCTCATAATCTCTACCAGCCCCTTCCCATTCTTTGATGGTCTCTCAGTTTTTGTAAGTTATGTTAAAGCATTTTTTTGTTAGGTAAAATCATCTGTGACAGCCAGAATTCCAAGATGACCCTCAGTCACCCTCACTCTTGTATAATCCCCCCCCCTTTGAGTGTGGGTGGAAACTTTACATATGATACCACTCCTGTGATCACGTAATGTTATGCGGCAAAAGGGAGCTCATTCTGGGTGGTCCTGACTTCCATCAGGAGATCTCTTTAAAAGCAGAGCATTTTCTCTGGGTGGTCGTAGAGAAACAACCCAGAGAGACACGCTCCTGCCGGCCTGGAAGAAAGCACACTGCTATGTTGTAAATTGCCAGTAAGAGACGTGGTCTCCAGTTGCTGACAGCAGTCCCCAGGTGATAGCTAGAGAGAAAACAGGGGTCTCAGTCTTACCACCTCAAAGAGCTGAAGTTGGCCAACAACCTGAATGAGCTCGGAAGTGATTCGTTTCCCAGAGCCTCCAGAAAGGAATGCAGCCTGTCTGATACCTTGATTCCACGAGACCCAGAGCAGCGAGTCTAGCCTTTCTCTGTACAGAAGTCCAACCTACAGAACTGTGAGCCCAATAGCTGTGGGAATTTGTTACACAGCAACAGGAAACTAATACAATGATTCTCATACAGATATAAAAGGAACATGTGTCAAATACTGTATTTCACTCACTAGTTCATGAGGTACTCTGTACACTGTTACAACCTGTTCAAAGGAGGAGTCACGGAATTGCATGTGTGGAATGTTAAAATAGCTACAAAAGTAGTCAATATCCACAGAACAATAATCATTGTAACTCCAATGGACAAAATTCATTTACATTTCTATGGGCAGGAATCACCACATTGCTATCCATTTTCTACAATTTATAAAGTTGCAAAACAGCTTGAAAACAATGACAGGAGCAGATTAACCGAAAGAAAAGGTCATCTAGAAGGACTAGATAAGAATTATCTAGAAGTTTCTACAAGGACATCCAGTATTCTTTATTGCCCAGTTTAAAAGACTTTCACGATGCTTCCTTATAAGTGGTATGCAAATGTAGCTTCGAGATAGGCTACCACTGCCACACACACCCCTCCCCAAGTATTGCTACCATGAAATCCTGTCACAGAGATTGTGGCCTGGCCTTGGACTGGATTCAGTGAGGCCAAGGGCTGGATGAGTCTTTTCATATCCATTATCTGGCTCATGATTCTGTCTTCTCATAAGACTTCAGTGGGTAAGGTAGAACTGGTAACAGTTACCCCATCACATTTCTTTGGAGAGTGGGGCCCAGAGAGGAGGGGTCACTCAGGGAGTCAGTGGCAGGTGTGACCCTTGATCCTCTCCCTTCCCATTCAGGGCTTGTCTTCTCCATGCACCACCCTCCTTGTCCTCAGGTGGGTGAGCTTTCCGTCTCCCATCCCCTCCCCTCCTTTGTGCTGGGCCAGCCTCCCCTCCACACTACAGGGCTTGGCACCTGACTTGAGGATTGGCTAAGGCCTCGGACGCTCCGTGTCCAGTCTGCAGGCAGCAATCCCAGGCCTCTGCAGAGCCTGTCTGATCCAACACCCCCAGACCCCCAACTACCCTTTGTGCACTGAGCACATCAATGCCTGTGTTCCCCTCTTTTGCTCTAGCAGCCTGACAGTCCCCAGGCAGGCATGACTTGCCCAAACCTGCTGTGCCAGGGCCACCTGCTCTGCCTTTTGGGCTGCCCACCCCAGCCACCCGCCTCTGTTGGCTTCCCACTGGGACTCGGGCTGGGAAGTCATCTGGGAGGCCAGGCATGCCAGTCTGCCGGAGCCTCTTCCCAAACCCTCCTGACCGGTGCCAAGCACTAGTGCGGGACAAGCCACTCACTGATGCCAGGTCGGGCAGCTGGCTGGCAAACCGGCCACCTGCTCAGCCCACAGAGCATAAAGTTTTTGTTTTGCTTGCCTTTTGAATCCTGGAGCCGAGACTCAGAGCTGAGAGGGTTTGGAGAGAGGCTAGTCCAGCCCTACACCATTCAGACATGATCACTGCAGCCCAGAGAGGAGATGGGCTCTGTGAAGGCTGTTCTCACCAGCTGGGAGCTGGCGGGGGGTGGGGGTGGGGGGTTAGTACTGCATGCCCTAACTTTCTGCTCCTTGGGGACCCCTGTGGGTGCAGATCACAGGGGAGTGGGGTGTAGCTTGATCAGGACTTTTGGATTTTTAAAGAGGCAGAAAAGCTGGAGAGTCTGAGTTCTGGACTCCAGTATCGGCTCAGTTGTGCAACAATAGTGTCTCAGTTTCCTTGCTCCTCATTCCTCATCCCCTTCCCTGCCTCTCTCTCTCTCTGCCTCATGCTCCAGTCCCGTGAAGGAACCACATGCTGTTTCCCAGACATACGGCATTCTTCAACACCACTAGGCCTTCCATCGTGCTCCTGCTGCCCAAGCTGCCCTTTCCTGACTCCTGTCTGTTTCAAGATTCAGGCCAAGCTCCATGTGGATCTCTGCCCCTTTCTTCCTGCTGCACTCCTGCTCCCTGCCAGAGGAATTCACCTGCCTCTGTTTGCTCCCCTGTGCCCTCTTTGCAGCACCTGCCATACCTGGTTCCTCCTTTTTTTTTTCACCTGTCTGTACCCCCTTTAGCTAGTGAGCCTCTCAGAGGTGTCATCCAAGCTTTATTTGCCTCCATAAATGTACACACAGTCTTTGCCAGATGTTTGCTGGATATACGCTACACTTAGAAAACAAAAAGGGGCAAGTATCTTCAGAGATATTTACTAAGGCTTTCGAAAGCATCAAGTGTATTTAATTATGGAGAATCATATGGAAATGATTACAACTAAACTTAGAAATTTACCTTGGCTAAAAATATCATAATATAGAAATGATCTTAAAGACGACTTAATGAATTACTGATCTTAAAATGGAATCTCATTTTAAATATTTTAAATACATCCCATTTATTGAAATGGTAATAACTTTTTAAAAGGTCCAGATGTCTTGGGCAATTCTTGAGAATGAATATTTTTGAAATGTGTTTTTAAACTTTTTTTTTTTTTAATGAGAGAGAAAGAAGGAAAGAAACAGAACAAAGAAGGAGGGGAAGAAGAAAGAAAAAGTTGTCAGAAAGAGCCCTTTGGTTTCCTTTACGAGGCTCATCATATTCATGACATCGTCGGGACAAATGATGCTACCTTCCTGGGTTTTACCTCCTTTATCAAAAGCCAGAGCTGGGTGCTGTAATGAGAGAGGTGCTGACTGTTGGCAGAGGGTCACTGCATTGTCTTTCAATGACCCTGGACCTGGCAGTGTGAGAGAGAGTTTTCTCTTTTAGGGAGGAGCACAAAATTACTACCAAGGAGAGAAATGTAGGACAAGGAGCATGTTCTAGGAGGGCTTTGGTGTCAAGCTGGTCTGAAGTTGGGAAGCCTTTGGATACTGACACTCGAAGCCAAGTTTCTCTCTTTTCTGCACCTCAGTTTCTAAAATGAGTAAATTGGACCCAATGACTCTAAGCTCATTTCCCATTCCCACAGTCTCTGAACCCGCCTCTGGCGGGCTGATTATGAAAAAGCAAAATGATCCTGTCAGGGCTGGAGAAAGTTCCAATGCCCAGGCTTTATAGGAGACACCTCCCTTTGTCTTACAATGTCCCCCAAACTACAGAGCCATATGATATGGCCAGCTTCTGGGGACCTCTGATCACCCCCTCCACATTTTGCATCCTTTTTGTCCTCTGTGCCTGAAAACCATTCAGCTTAGCTTTGACCTGCCGGAAAGTTCCTCATACGTCAAAGCAGCTGTTGGAAAGTAAAATGGTTGCATCAAAGCAACGGGGAAAGAGTTGTTTGTTTTAAGGCTGGAGACCCACGAAATGCACATGGCTCCTTTTGTGGGTTACATTACAGTGCCTCTATAGGTCTTTGTTATTTCTAATTATAAAGTCATTTCATAGCTTAATAGTGTCTCTTGAGCTAATAAGGTAGGTAGAGACGGCCGGAAGTCCTGAATTCACATTGTAGCATGGCTGGAAAAGGCAGGATGGTTCTGCACGAGCATGTAAATGTCCACACTGATGGCCAGGGGAGCCAGGATTTAGAGACCCGAGCTTTGAGGATGTCGTGAGTGGCACCACTCTCACTGAACCCACACCCATAGTCAAGTCACATACCTCAGTCTTTTCACATGGGTTTCTGCTCAACTACACCTCCTTGTCCTGGAAATTAGGTTTTCATGAGGCAGTTTGGACCAAGCATGCTAAGTGGGACTGTGACAAATGGAGGGACAGTGAAGCAAAGGCCATGCTAACAGGAGCTGTCACAAGACCGATATTTCGATAACTTTGGTGTGTAAATAGAAGCAGGACTCCTGAGGACCCAGGTGAGTTTTCTCTATTTGTGCCCAGGAGGCAAGGGGGCCAAATACCCCATAGGCTGGTATTTGAGACCTATAACCTTTCCAGTGGCAGACGGGAAACTGAGGCATGAGCTGTGACTTGCCTCAGGTCCCACATCTGGTCAGAGGCAAAGTGAGAGCAGCAGCTTTGGGTCTGGCCTGACCTGCTCCTCTCCTTGCCCCACCATGTGGCCTCTTGGGGCTTCCTCTTCAAGCCTCAAGGCAGAGCAGGACTGTCAGGAGCACAGAGCTCAGGAAGCACAGGGAATGCACTATTATCTGCAGAGGCCTCGAATCCAGGCCATTTAGGAGGAGCTAAGGAATAAGGAGACTCCGTGGGCCAAGAAACAGACCAAGAAGATGCTTGTCCATGGGTGGGTGGGGAATATCTTGGATCAGCACACATTTGATGTGATGTCTGCTGTCTACCATTTGGTAAATGATGCTGACATTGGCAAGGCACACAGGGCCAGGCAGAGGAATGAGCTCTGGCCTGGGCATGGGGGACCTGGGTGCCTGGTGTGGTTCTCTCTGCCTCACAGCCTTTTCCGACTTAGTGTTGAAATGCCTACTACATGCCAAGTGGTTGCTATATGCGTTGTCTCATTACATCTGGTGCTGTGTGCTTCTGTGGGTCCAGGGTGTGGACATGTACAATGGAGTCCTCCTTTTTTTTTTTTTTAAATGTTTATTTATTTTTGAGAGAGAGAAAGAGAGCATGAGCGGGGTAGGGACAGAGAGAGAGGGGAACAGAGGATCCGAAGCAGGCCCCATGCTGACAGCAGAGAGCCAGACGAGGGGCTCAATCTCACAAACTGAAATCATGACCTGAGCCGAAGTGGGACGCTTAACTGACCGAGCCACCTGGGTGCCCCACAATGGAGTCCTCCTTAAAGCCCCTCCCATTATATCTACAAAACTGCCCTGTCATGTGGGAGTTGGCTACCTACTTGAGATCAGGCAGCTGAGGCCCAGGCAGAAGAGTGTAACCACATGATTCCAAGTGCTGCAGCCAGGATTCAAACCCAGGTCTGCTGGACTCTCGACATGTGCCCTTTCACCCCAGCACTCTGCCTCTCAAGGAGAAAGTACCAGAAGGCCAGGCCTCTTCTTACCATCCATTCTGTCTCTGAGAGCATTCAACATTTATGGCTTTGATGGTCAGAGGCTGAGTGAAGTCAGACATCAGATAGGAGTTGGTCCCTGTGGACTATAAGACAGATGGTGGGGGTGGGGGGTGGTGTCAGTAGCAGGAGGACACCTAGAGAAACCCCCCGAGGTGCTGGGGGTAACAGTGGGGTCCTTCCTACTTTGAGGGTACCTGTGTCAAGGACACTGCATGAAGTGCAGCAGGGGTGGGCAAGGTCAGACTCCACTGCGCACATCCACCGGCAGTGTCGGCTACTGAACCCCAATTGTAAGTCAACATACTACCATGACAGCTGTCAGGACTGGCATGCTGAGATGCAAGAAGAGAGTGTGTACAGGATGTCAGAGAGTGGAGTGGAGTGCACAGAGCAGCGCTCTGCCTGCTCGCCACTCTGCTGGCACCACCTGCTGGCACTCTGGCCCTCCGCCCCGCAGGACCTCCCCTGGAGTTGCGTCCTACAGACAACTCGACTACCTGATTACTCCCTCGCTCCCAGCTGGGGCATGAGCCACCCACATTCCTGCCCAGCCCTGCAAAGGAGGAAGAAACTTGGGCAGATGGGAGCCGGAGGGGGCCTGCCAGGGAGCCGTCCTGAGGGTGGTGGAGCAGAGGCTGCTGGTCGGGCTGCCCAGAGTGGGGGCTGCTGGAGCCCCCCGAAAAGCTCAGGCTGTATGTAGGAGCAAGGGGCTCTCACAGGACACTGGCGGGGGGAGGGAGGCAGGGAGGTGTTAGAGGACTTTAGAGGACTCCAGAATGAGCAGTGGGAGCCCAGGTGGCACGTGTTGGAAGGCTTCAGGGGATAGGATTCCCCATCTTGAAGTCAGTCTCTGGCATTCAAGGTTCCGGAGCCTGGAGAGCAACAAGGTCCTGTGTCAGGTTCCCCTGAAAGGCCCCAAGGTCCACTGAATACACCCAGTATTCTGCTGCAGGAGCAGGGGTGGCAGAAGCACAGAGGACAGCTGTGACTCATTAGGAGCCCTCAGCTCAAAGAAACCCCATGCAACCAGGACCCGTGTCTCTGGACAGCATGAGCTATGGTGTGGATGCTGCCAGCCAGGGAAAGCAGGGCCCAAAGTGGGCAACAGTGCTCATGGGGAAGCTGGTGGAGTAGGAGGAGAGGGAAAGGAAAAGAAAGAGCGGGAAGGGAGGGTAGCAGACTCGAGGGTTTGTGGTTGTGGGTAGGAAGGTTCCTTGGCAGACCTTGGTGGTGGAGAAGCTGTGATAAGACGGGAGAGAGAGGTAGAAATGAGCAGTTCTGGGGCAGGAAAACTCAGCCAGCTCTGGCATTCCCTCCTCCCCAAGCTCAGAGACGTAGAGGGAGAGAGGAGAGAGGCCAGGAAGGCTCCAGAGGGCGGGTCAGTGCTGCCCATGCTTTGTACCCACCCAGTGTGCTCTGGACAGGCTTTAGGAGGACTTCTCTGTGCATATCCATGCCCTGGCCCCCAGACAGGACTGGGGGTGGGGCAGGCGGAAGGGTGGGCCAATAGCAGCAGCAGAGGTCACCCTCTTCACTGGGCTAGACCCAGGAAGGACTTAGATCACAGATGAACCAGAGGCAGCGAGGAGCACAGGCAAGGACCCCATTCTTCTTGTTGGGTCACAAAAGCCCCAGCACAGGGCTACTCTTCAGCCACAGAGGACCTGACGGAGATGCCCAGATTATCTGGGCTGAGCTCAGCCTGACACAGGATCCCTCTCCCGATGAGCCAGACAAGGTGGAGGGGACCCAAACATGTGCCCCCGTGTCGCTGATACCTTATAAGTCCCCTAGTGTGTCAGGGAGTCTGTGCTAGGTAGCTAGGTATCACTTGGTGTGTATATTTATAACCAGCTGGAGCAGGATCCAATATCAGAACTATATATTGTGCTTTTGCTTCCTCCTAACCACACTTTAAGAAAGAGATTGTGAACAAAAACTTTTCTAGAGATTTTGGAAAGAAAACAGAAAAAAAAAAAAGCACAAATATAAGAGAATAAATCCCAGTGTTGGCTTTGGCCAAAATGAGCAGAGACAGTCTAAAACATTGCTTTCTGCTTCTTGAGGCTGTAGGTAGTGGAGGGAAGCATAGGTTTTCTGAGCTTGGGCATGGCTGAGATGGTGGAATTATGAAGGAAACTGGTAATTACAGAGATTATGTCCATTTTTGTATTCTTAAATTGTTACTAGGTGTCCTACTAAGTAGATTCCTCTTGCCTAGGGGACATGGTACTAAGTTTTTGGCTTATGAAAAGTAAAGCCCAGAGCATTATCCAAAATGAAAAAGTTGAGACTAAGGGAACAAAATTTCTCTATATTAGAAAGCAATAGGAATTTCTAATTTATTGAGGGTGTGGAGAGGAGGGAAGGACTAAGTCGGGAGAAGTGGGTCTCATCAATAAGACAGTGGGTATAAGTCAAGGAGAGAGATGGCTTGAAAGGCCCTCTCTGTGGCAAGGATGGTCAATGAACTTGAGCATCAGTAACATCTGGCAGGTAATTTTAAGTTGTTTCTTGTTCTGTGATGGCATTTCAATTTTTATGTTAGTGGTACTTTGGGGAATGATAGAGATGGGGTATAGGAGACTGGAGTTGTCCAAAGAGTGCTGGAAAATTATGGAGACATGGTGTGATGGTTGACTTTATGTGTCAACTTGGGTGAGCCACAGTATTTAGATCAAACATGTTGCCGTGAAGTATTTTGTAGATGAGGCTAACATTTAAATCACTAGACTTTGAGTGGAACAGATTACCCTCCATAATATGGGTGGGCCTCATCCAATCAGTTGAAGACCTTAAGAAGAAAACTGACTTCCCCTGAGAGAAGAGGGAATTCTGCCAGCAGACTACCTCCAGATTCAAATCACAACTCATCCCTGGATCTTCAGCCTGCCAGTTTACGTTACAGATTTTGAAATCTCTCTCTCTCTCTCCCTCTCTCTCTCTCTCTCTCCACACACACACACACACACACACACACACACACACACACACACACCCCTCCTGATGGTTCTAACATAGTGAAGAAGTAACCAGAGGTGGGCAAGTGAAAGCTATTATCTAAGTTTGGAACCAGAGATGGCAGGCCAAAGCACAGACATGTGAATTCCCCATCCCTCACATAAAAATCTTGAGAAATATTCAGGAGGGGACCAAGTTTCCTATCAAAACCAGGCTAGAGGTATGTGAAGCAGGTTCAGTGCAGGAGACATGACCACTCCAGGCACTCCTGAAGGGAAGGGATTTGCCCCAAAGCACAGGGTGCTTACCGCGTCATTGGCATGACTGCAGGAGTAGGCTCCAAGCTGGTCTCCAGGAAGAACTCTCAGGACAACACAGAAGACAACACAGAACTGAATCCCAGGGGTTATAAATGCCTCTGAGAACACCAGTGGGGCTCTGCTTGCATAAAAAAGCTAAAACTACCACTGTTGCTGCAAAGGCTCTAGAGGCCAGACAACAGGAGAATAATAGACAGGGAACATGGCTGCAGGGAGACTGTGTGTTTCCAGCAAGCAGCAGGTAGCAAAATGGATCTTCCTCCCTCTGGCTTCCAAAACTCACATGAGTGCACCGAAAGGATGGCACCTACTTCACATCCACAAGTCTCACCATGACAGGTGTAGGAAATGCGGCCTTGAGCTGTCCAAGCTCTCCAGGTAGGAGGGTGGAATAGAGGTTGAGCGATCCCCTCCACAGAATGTTCCCGGGAAATGTTCTGGGGCAGGTGGGAGGCTCTGGAAGCACACGCATGGAGGAGTAAGGCCCACACTGACAAGTGTCTTATCGACGAGCACATGGCAATCAGAGACAGGGTGATAAGCCATGACTCAACTATGCCTGCCTTCCTAGGTGCAGGGCATGAAAAAGCACAGCTCCTGGCAGCTAGAAAATATTTTTTGCTCTCGTGCAGAAGATGGAGAGCATTAGTGGGAGATGGGGCATTGCACTCCAAATGCAGTTGAGATCATATCTTGGCTTTGTTCCCTGAATCCGCACAGTTATTTGTATTTCAGCATAAAATTCCAACTCCCAGGACCTGGTTAACAAAGGCAACGCGCGACGCATGCCCCCAGAGGCCAGCCAGATGGAAAGCCCAACGGAATTTCACTTTGAAGTGTTCTGTGTTATCGGACTCATTTGCAAAAGAAATGAGCTTTATGGGGTGTTCAAATGTTTCCAGACATAACCAGTTGCCCCCAAGCGAGAATAAAGTTATAATCTCTCCTTCACCTTGTGCACATGCAGGCGGACGTGGGCACGAATGTACACAGGCTGTTAGAATCGAATTTTGTCTCCTCCCCAGGCTCTGCAGGGGGTGAGTAGGAGGGGGAATCAAAATAAAAACACCTCACATCAAGAAATGATGGATTTGTTTTTCCCCCACTTTGACAATAGAATCAGAATGACTGTATGGCTGGTCTAATGAATTACATACTCATTTGTCATCAGGATAATGCAAAATAGGTGACTAAATATGCTCAGTCATACGGCCTCAAAGGCTCTGTGGTTTTGGGTTTAAATCTCAGCTCTGCTGATTTCCAG
Source organism: Puma concolor (assembly GCF_028749965.1). NCBI lineage: Eukaryota > Metazoa > Chordata > Mammalia > Carnivora > Felidae > Puma > Puma concolor. The sequence continues at coordinate 60,376,847 of NC_141679.1, read as the reverse complement.
CTGTCTGACCCTAGAGAAGTAGCTTCTGCCCTTTCAGCCTCAGTTTCCTTTCCTGTAAAATAAGCATAAAATGTTGATCTCACAGTATGGTTAAGAGGAAGGTGTGAAAAGGCTTCAGAAACCTCAAAGTACTGCTCACACATTAAGATCTCTCCCTCTACATACCTAGTGATCCTATTACCCCAAACCATCTTGCCTTGCCTGAATATAAGGAGTCATTTCCCCCACTATGTCTTTGTTCCTGCTCTTCCCTCTGCTTAAAAAGCCTTCTCCTGCCTATTTCTCCACATCCTTGCCAACATCCACTGTTATCTGTTTTTTTTTGGGGGGGGGGTGCTGCCCATTGCTGATCTGGTAGGTGGGAAATGGTGTGAGGCATGGTTCTCCTCACTTCTCAGTGACTTGGCATCCCGGAGCCCCCAGAATGTTAGAATCAAAGAGCCTCACGGATCATCCAGTCCAACTCCTCATTGATGACATAGGGAAATAGAGGCCCTGAGAGGCCAAGATGGATACTCCTCCCGTGCCAGGCACCTCAAGGAGCCCTGTAGCATCTAGGTCACTTGGCAGTGCCTGCATTGGCAAGCTCTTGGGTCTCTTCTATTCTCCTCTTTGTAGTAGTTAGGGTTCCCCAGAGAAACAGAACCAGTAGGATGGATATGATGGAGGCTGCCAAGTCTAAAATCTGCAGAGCTGATGTCCCAGTTTGAATTCCAAGGCCAGCTCACTGCTCTAGAACTAGGATGAGCTGATGTTCCAGTTCAAAGGCCCTATAGCAGGAGAATTCTCCCTTGCGCAGGGGAAGGTCAACTTTTTATTCTATCCAGGCCTTCAACTGATTGGATGAGGCCCACCACAATAGGGAGAGCAATTTGCTTTACTCAGTCCAGTGATTTATTTATTTATTTATTTTTCTGCATCTTTATTTATTTACTTTCTAGCAAGTTTAAATCCTTGAGAAGTACAGCATCATATGGGTTCTGTGGCCAATGGATTTAGCAGGAAAGTTGCTTTGGAATTTGGCATGAACCATGACACTGTTTCCATGAGCAGGAGTTATTTTTCCCCAGCTTACTCTGGTTTTGTTCATTCTGCCACAAGGAGTCACTGTGTTGTTTTTTGCTTTGTACCCATAAGCACATCTCTTGCCTAGACAGAGTTCAGTGTCATCTCGAGTATAAACACCTTCAATTTTAAGAAAAGTTATGTGCTCCCTCTGGTTCCAGAGACCCCGCTTATAGCCAGAAAAAATGGTCTCGGACTACAGCCTTCCAGACATATTTGTTGTTTTAAGAGTCCTGTTCCCAGGAGGCCTCCACAGGCTCCAAGACGGCAGAAGGAAAAAGGCCAGTATAGTGATTTAAATGTTAATTTCATCGAAAAACACCATCTCAGAAACACCCAGAATAATGTTTGACCAAATACCTGGGCACCTCATGGCCCAGTCATGTTGATACATAAAATTAACGATCATACTCATGAAAGTCAAAAATCTCTCAGGAGTTAAGCAAGTAGGGGTGGGTCTATGAGGTGGATACTTGAAACACAAAGGAATTTGGAGAGAGGTGATTTGAACTTTTTAAAAAAAATTAAATATTTCTGGGGTGCCTGGGTGGTACAGTCGGTTGAGCTTCTGACTCTTGATTTTAGTGTAGGTCATGATCCCAGGGTCATGGGATCAAGCCCCTCATGGGCTCTGCACTGAGCAGGGAGCCTGCTTGGATTCTCTTTCTCCCTCTCTCTGCCCCTCCCCTACTGCATGCATGCATGCTCTCTCTCTGTTTCAAAATAAATAAACTTAAGAAAATAATAAAAATAAATATTTCTAAGTGAGATTTTCCATTTAAAATGGAACTTGGTTAGTACTTCCCTTTCCCACCCACCTCCATATTGTTGATAATACAATGATGAAAACAAACACACAAAGACTAAGGTAGACAGAAACTTATTCTCCAAATCTGAGAGGGCACTCAATGAATGATAAGACAAGTAAAGTAAAAAAAAACCTTCTCAGGTTCATCTCAGGAAACACAGAGTTACTGAAAACAGACAAGAAGTCCCTTCAAACTTCCCCCATCATCCGATCCTTGAAAAACCTATAGTCACATGAGAATAGTGAGGGTTGCTTTTGGGGGCGGCCACAATTTCAGCATCAACCCTACAGGATACCATCTTCCCACTTAATTCATGCCTGGAGTCTCAAAGAAAACAGCCTTGTAAATCTCAAGGGAGAGTAAAGCAAAGTGAGATATGATTTACACCCACCAGATTATGGGAAAGAGCTTGACAGTACTGGGTACTGGGGGAGGATATGACCTCACCAATAACTTTCACACCTCGAAGGTTAATAGTGAATTCTCTGTCATCTTCCAGACTTACCAATAGCTCTTGAATGTTTCCTCCTCTTGGAAAGACTTCCTTCATCTGACTTCTAGGAAACCACACATCCAGGTTTCCCCTGCGGGAGGCTGCTTCTCAGTCTTCTTTTCTGACTCATCTCCCCTGACTTATTACCACCGACATGCCCCAGGGTCCACTCCTTGGACCTTTTTCCCTCACTCTCCACACTGAGTTGATCTCTTTGGTCTCAATTTAGAGTTAACACCATCTAGCTGCTAATAGCTCCCAAGTTTATATCCAGACCCAAACTTATCCCTAGACCCTCCAGCTTGGATTTCCAATGGCCAACTCAACATCTCTACCTGGATATCTAAGAGTAGTCTCCAACTTCTAAAGTCCAAAACGGACATGCCAATCATCCCCCAGACTGTGCTACCCTCCCTTTCTCAGTAAATGGCAACTCCATCTTCTGGTGACTTGGGCCAGAGACCTCAGACTCGATTTGGACTTCTTATAACAGATCATGTTTGCTCTCCTTCCCACAATATTCCAGATCTGATTTCTTCTCTCCACCTTCATTGAGACCACACAGGTCCAAGCTGCCATCTTCTCTTGCTTGGAACATAGCCACAACCTATGATTTAGCCTCCTTCCTTCTACCCTGGTCTCCCTACAACCTGTCAGCCACATACTCCTTGAGTGGTCCTCCTAAAACAGAAGTCAGATCATGGCACTGTTTTGCTCAAAGCCCACCATGCTTGTCATTTTTCACTCAAAGCAAAAGTCAAGGTCTTTATAATCACTTACAAGGTCACTGCAACTGGCTCTCTTACCTCTTTAACTTTACCTCCTACTTCTCCCCCTCACTCACTCACTTATCACATGGGTGCCTCTGCTGTACTCTGAAGCCTCCAGGCACTCCTATCCTAGGATCTTTACTCTTGCAGGCCCCCAGATACCCATGTGGCACACTATCTCACCTCCTTCAAGTCTTTGCTCAGTATCACCTTCTCAATGGGGCCCTGACCACCCTACCTCACCTCCTCACTCCCCCTACTCTGCCTTGTTTCTCTTTACAGCATTTCTCACTTTCAAATGTAATATGTAATGTCTTTATTTATCATGTTGATTGTCTCTCTCCCCCACTCACATTGTTGGGAAGAATTTCAGTCAGGACTGGAACATAGGCACGGAAAAGGAAGACAAAGCAGAAGCCAGGATTTCAGCTGTAAGACCAGCCCTGTGAAGTCCCCACAGCTACCACCACTGAGTCCCGAATGTGCCATTTGTGCAGTTGGCAATAGGCCTTGGCCACTGCTGCTGGCCCTACTCAGCCTGGAAACTCAGTATGGCCACCATCAATGGCCAGAAGTAGATTTTTTAAGGTTCTTCCTTCTTTACCTCAATAGACCCTATCCAAGGCAGCTCTGTTGACTTGGCTGAATCTAGGCCCTAGCAGCAAGGGAGGTCAGGAAAGCAAGCATTAGCACACTCAATGCCAAACATGGAAAGGGGGTTCAGACACTGAGCAGCCAAGAAAAATGTCTACCACATGGGGGTATACCAGGCCATGAAAGAAGCCCAAAGGTTTCCAGAAAGTTGGAATTGTACAATCTTCTCTTATCATAATCTAATAAACCATAGCTGTCTGGTTGAACAGACCAAATTCAAGAGTATGGAATTGTTTTCTGAAAAGAAGTTGATTCTTTCTCCCTGCTATCCCTTCAAATTGGTTCTGTATAGATTATTTCTTCTCCAATCCTTGGATGAAATCTCTGGTGTTCCCACGTTTCCAGTCATCCTTGGATAAAACAAACAAGCCAAGAAAAGCCTCACCTTTAGTCACAAAAACTGTCTTATCTTTTTCAGTAAGGAAAATGTGCCCTATCTTCAGTTAAAGCTTCTCCCCTTCCTTGCTCTGGCCAGTCAGGGCTGGGACACCTCTGGTAGGGGAGGTGGCATAGAGCACCTCTGTCATATTTCCCCTCCTCCAGCCTCCCCCACCCCTAGCCTCTCAGCCCAGGGCTACTGACCCCTTCAGGTGGGTCCCGGAGGCAGCCAGTGTCAGGGGCAATTGCACAATCTGATGTGGCTGGTGCTGCTAGGGTTAGTGTTTGTGTTCCCTGGCACTTTTGTGGGTTTCACAGAAATCTCCCCACCTGGGACCCTGCAGTTATAATCTCCAGGACAGATAAAACTTGTCTCTGTCTGGTAACTTAGATATCCAACTAATTCCAACTGACCCCAACCCCGATCCCTGGGCTGTCTAGAGGTCCCTTTCCCTCACATTATCTTTGTTGGGTTCATCAACCCTCCAAGTGGACTTCTGGGGCAAAGTCCTTATCAAGATGGCCCAGGTCCAGCCTCCCCGTGTGACCCACTGTAGGTCCATGAGAAAATGTATTCATCTTTGATCCCTTGGCAGAAGTGTGACTCATTCTCTATGCAGTCTTCTTTCTTTCTGCCCCCTCAAGTGGATGGCCTTGGCCTCAGGCCTTTGAATTTTCCAGTAGTCAGTCATTCCTAGACCACTGTTCCCAGACTCTACGAGACACATATGAAGATGAGAGGGAAGCATTCCCAGCCTCTCCCAGGTGAGGGAAGGGTAAAGGCCTCCAACAACTTTCTCAGAGAAATGTTCTCCCACAGACTCTTCACTGTCAACCCTTTTATAAACTTGAGGTGGATATGGGGTTAAGATGGTAAAACTCGGTTTCCAGATTCTTCCTTAGCAAGACCTATAGAGATGGTCTGGCTTTTCACTTCAGAATGTGGGGTTTCATTCCCAGGTTTGGGGGCTTCAGCCAAATTGATAGGGAGTCCCTATTACTATTTATTTATTTATTTATTTATTTATTTATTTATTTATTGAAGAGAGAAGAAGAGAGAAAGAGAATCTTAAGCAGGCTCCATGCCCAGTGTGGAGCCCAGTGCTGGGCTCGATTCCAAGACCATGAGATCATGACCTGAGCCGAAATCAAGAGTCTGACATTCAACTAACTGAGCCACCCAGGCACCCCACAAAGGATTTAATAATTTCAAATTAGAAATTTTGAATAGAAAAAAAATTAGAAATAAGGTATATTCCATATAAGGAAATAAGAAAAATGAAAATATATATTAAAAATTACAGTTAATTATGTTGTCCTCAGAGAAAATTTAATTATATATTTTAAAAAGAAACAATAAAAATTAGCCATCTAAGCATTTAACTCAAGAAGTCAGGGAAAAAAAGCAGCAAAATAAATGTGAAAAATAATAAGAAGAAAGCAATAAAGATTAAAATAAAACTGAACACATTCAGGAACAAGAACCCAATAGAGGGATTAATAAAACCCAGAGCGGTTTCTTCCAAAAGTCCAGTAAATTATACATACTTCAGGAAAAAGTAATCAAGATAAAAAAGGGAAAACAGAAAATGTGGCATTAAAGTTTGGAAGGGTGACAGAACCAGATACTTACGAGATTTTGCAGTTATAAGAGGACATTATGCTATGCTAGGTATGTGTGATATGTATTTATCTATGCTAAATATCTTTAAAACTGGGAGAAATTGATAATTTTGTAAGAAAATATAAGTTCACAAAGTTAACTGAAGAAAGAAAATAAAAAACTATGGAAAGAGACAACACAATTATTAAGGAACCATTACCAAATAAGGTCAAGAGCTCACACTGTTTTATGAGCAAATTTCTTTAAACCTTTGAGAAACAAATAATTCCCATGCTATTTAAACAGTTCCAGACCAAAGATAAATATGGAAATCTTCCCAACCCTTTGTACAAACCCAGCATATCCCTGAGTCCCAAGCCTAATGGAAGTGTCACAATACAGCATGCTTGCCCACAGATTTTTTAAAATCCTAAATAAGGCAATAGCAAATAAAATTCAGAAGTATATTAAAATGATAATGGGGCACCTGGGTGGCTCAGTCGGTTAGGCGTCCTACTTCGGCTCAGGTCATGATCTCGCGGTTTGTGAGTTCGAGCCCCTCGTTGGGCTCTGTGCTGACAGCTCAGAGCCTGGAGCCTCCTTCAGATTCTGTGTCTCCTTCTCTCTCTCTGCCCCTCTCCTGCTCACACTCTGTCTCTCTCTCCTTCAAAAATAAATGAACATTAAAAAAAATGATAATACACCTTATCAAATAAGGTTTATTTCAAGAAGTTAAGAATGGTTCGATATAAATCTATTTATATGATTCCTTACATTAATAGGCCAAATGAGACATATCATATGATTATCTTGAAAATGAAACAACAACAACAACAAAAAAAACACAATCCAACCTTAATTCCAAATTCTGAATAAACTTGGAATAGAAAGACATTGCCTTAACTGAGTATCTCCTATCAAAAGCCAATAACACACCCAAAGTGAAAGACACATCCCCGTTGTGGGCAGGAACAAGACGTGAATGCCTGTGATTACCACTCTCATTTGACAGAGAATAGCTGAGTGATTCTTAAACAAAGGGAATGAATAGCACAAAAAAGGAATCAAAGATAATATTTGCACGTGATATAATTTTCTAGCTTGAAAATCCAAAGGCATCAACTAGAATATTCAGTAAGGTGATCAGTTACAAAATAAAAAAACAAGAATCAGTCACTCAATACATTGGCAATAAAATGGGAGAAAACCCAGAGGATAAAAAGAGTCCATTCACAATAGTAGCGAAAATATAAATGACCCAGAAATTAATGTAACAAGAAATTTATGTGACAAAGACGACAATGCTTTACTGAGACATGTAAAGACAACCTGAATAAATGGAAGGGTAAATCTACAGCCCTTTGTCTATGGCCACACAGGCTGAACATTCACAACTCCAACGTTAATGGTGCCCTGTGGGGTTGTGCAGTTTGGTGGCCTTGGACATCTCATATTCCTGAGTGGAAGGATTCAGTAATGTGAAGTTATCAGTTTTCCCCAAATGGATTTGCAAATTTAATAAGATGCCAGTTAAAATCCAGCAGGACATTTGAAAACTTGGCAAAATGATTTTGAAGTTCATAAAAGTGCAAGGATAGTTACGAATGTTTTGAAAAGAAATAGTAAATGAGGAGACTTTTACTACCAGGCATTAAAACATATTCCAAAGTCACAATAAAGAAAACAGGGAGGTACTGGTAAAGAAATTTGATACATTCACCTCAATGGAACGGAGTAGAGAGTGTACAAACATGTCAATCTTAGGTGACAATTTAGTATATGATAAAGGTAACCATTTAAACACATAATGTTGGGAGTTGGAGAAAATGGATCACACTAAAGTGGTGTGAGGACTACCAGCTAACCATTTAGAAAAATAGAAACTTTTTTTGTAATAACAGAGACCAAAATAAATTTCATCAGTAGACTAAATCTAAATGGAAAACATGAAATGACAAGAAAATATAGGTGGGCATTTACATTTTCCTAGCAGTAGTTTAGGACTCTTATTCAAGACAATATCTTTATTAGTTTAGCGATGAATAAATCATCAATTATTTTTGTGGTGTGTTAGGAAAAAACATACAGAACTCCTAAATATTCCTAATTTATAGTTTTCTATACAAATAGAGCAAAAGTCCTGTTGAAGCTCTCATGAAAGAGCAGGTTATAAAGAGAAATGTAATTTTATTTTATTTATTTATAAATGTTTATTTATTTATTTTCAGAAAGAAAGTGAGGGAGAGAGGGTCAGAGAGAGAGGGAGAGAGAATCTTAAGCAGACTCCACGCTGTAAGCACAGAGCCCAACATGGGGTTCAGTCCCATGAACCATGAGATCATGACCTGAGCCAAAATCAAGAGTCAGACACTTAACAGACTGAGCCACCCAGGTCCCCAGTGTAACTTTATTTTAGAGAACCATACAGAACTTTTAAAATATCAGCTTCACTGAGGAATAATTTACACATGATCAAATTTAGCAATTTTATTTGTATGTTTTTAATTGAAATTTTTATTGAGATAATTGTACATTCACATGTAGTTGTAACAAACATTACAGAGAGATCCCATGTAAACTTTACCCAGCTCCCCCCAATGATAACACTGCATACAGTATCACAACCTAGATATTTACATTGATAACATCCACTGATCTTATTCATATCTCCCATTTTAGTTGTACTCATTTGTAGGTGTGTATTTAGTTCTATATAATGTTATTCCATGAGTAGGGTGGTGTATCCACCACCACAGTCAAGATACCGAACAGTTGCATCACCACAAAGACCCCCTCATGGTGCTCTTGTGTAACTACACCCTATCTCCCCCACACATACAATTTAATAAGTTTTGACAAACACATGCAGTTGTGCGATCATCTCCACAATTAGAACAGAAATCATTTCCATCACCCCAAAATGTTCTCCCTTGACTTTTTTTCAGTCAATTCCTTCCTTCTGTTTTCTATTCCTGTAGTTTTACCTTTTCTAGAATTTCATAGAAATTCAATCAGCATAAGGTTTTTGAGAGCTATCCATGTTGTTGAAAATATCAGTAGTTCATTCCTTTTATTGCTGCATAGTATCCCATCGCAGGGATACGTCACATTTTGTTTATCCCTTCATCCGTCTATAGACATTTGGATTGTTTCCAGTTCTTTATTATTATGAACAAAGCTGTGAATATTCAAGTCTTCATCTGAGTGTTTTCATTTCTCCTGGGTGAATACCTAAGAGTGGGATTGCCGGGTCATATGGCAAGCATATGTTTTATTTTGGATAGTTGCTAAAGTTTTAGTTTCTCTTCTTCAAAGTTCAATCTGGTATTAATACCATCACGTGTTTTTTTCATTTCAGATACTATATTTCACATTTCCAGAAATTCCACTTGCGTCTAAAATTTTTTAAACTTCCATTTCTTTCCTCATCATGGTCACATTTTTCTCTACCTTCTGAACCCTGTGGATTGTGATAGCTATTTAATGTTCTTTGCTAAATATACCATTCTCTATCATTTCTCGGTTTGTTTCTAGTGATTAGTTTTCCATCTGGTGACGAGTCACATTTTCCTACTTCTTTGCCTATTTGTTAATTTTTTATTGGATGTTGGACATTATAAATTTTACATTGTTGATTGCTGGATTTTGTTGTATTCCTTTAAATACCATTGGATTTTGTTCTGGAGCACACATCGGTTAGATCCTTTTGAGATTTACAGAGCACCCCCTGATCTAGGGTTAATTTTGCTTCACTGTTAAATCATTACCTTTCTGAAGACCCTATTCAATGCCTCATGTTTTAAGGATGTCTATCCACTCTGGCTGGTGGGAACATGAAGAACGCCCAGCCCCATGTGAGCTCCAGGAAGTATTCTGGAACCATTCCCTTGCCTGGAAACAGCCATCTTTGCTTAGGACTTGAAAGCATAACATGAAAGGCAGAAACTGTTAAGGAAAAGAGTTATAGATCTGATAACATAAAAATTTGAAGCCTCTCTCTTTGGTTTCCTCTTGAATTCACTTCAATTCAGCTGTGTTTCTCATTAATTTGAATGCCAGTTGGTAGAGGGAGAATATCGATGGGCTCTGGGTCTGGAGCCAGCCCTGCCGCTCACCATGCAACCAGAGGGGAAATTCTCCTTCCTGGGCTTCAGTCTTCTGATCTGGAGAAAGGACGGGTGCTCCCTGAGGCACTTTCAGCCTCAATACAATACCCTCTAGGCAGGCAGTACCAGTTTTCTTGCTCACCTCTCTGCCTCCAGCTCCACCTCAAAGCAGCCTTCTTATTCCTATTTCCCTTTTTAAATATAATTTAGTTTTTATTTGATTTATGGACTTGGTCCCAGTCACTGAACTTCATTTGGCTTAGACGGCTTATTGATTTTCAATAACGGTGGAGCAGAAGAATAAAGAGATGACAGCAGCACTTGGCTGCAGACCCAGGGCTGGCCGAGAGAGGCAGGAATTAATCATCTCCAGGGTGATCACTCAGGCTGTCCCTGGCAGGACAGCGACCTAGGAAGCTCGGCCAGCCTAGGACAGCCCAGCAAGCCACACAGTGATTGTCTGCCTCTGATAACATGAGCTCACCAGACTTCTCTGCCTGAGTTCTAATTCTAGCACCACCTGATGTAAATCAGTTACACATCCAGCGTCCTCATCTCCACTGAGCGGACGCTGAAAGAGTTCCTGAGGCTAGCTAGAGAAAGCTGTACCATTTGGATCAACAGGGAGGAGAAGATGATTATGTACAAACGTGCCAACATGAAACAAATGGATGGAAAGATAAATAGATGATGAAAGGTGAGGGGATGCAGATGTGCTGGGTATGCTTGTTGATTTTGGCGTGGCTTCTCTTGGCTGCCTGCAGCAGCTGAAAACAGCAAGTCTGATCTATTTCTACCTCCCTAAAGAAATGAAAAAAAAAAAAAAAAAAAGCTTTCTTTTGTCTCTGTCTCTGGTCCTTTGCATAGGCTGTTTTCTGCACCATGTTCCAGCCCTCTCTTTGTGTGGCCAACTCCTGCTTCTTCTCCCTCACGTCTCAGCTTAGTTGCTACCTCCTCCAGGAAGTCTTTCCTGATTCCCCCCACCCCTAGTTACCCCCACCCTTATGCTACCCAGGTTCTGTGTTGACCCTGCTAGGACATTCATCACACTGTACTACAACAGTTATTTGGACAATGTCAGAGTTCATTGTTATAGCAATAGCAATGGTCTGTTTTCTTGATCTCCTACTTAATTCCCAGCTCCGTGAGGGCAGTTACTGTGCCTATTTATTCATCCAATGTCCTGGTATATAAGGGATAATAAATATTCGCTGAATGGATGAAAGCTAAAAAGAATGATTTTCAAAGTTACACAGTGATTCACAGAATACTTATTGACAATTAATTACATATTAACATTGTGGGTAGGTGTTGAAGTCTGTTAATTCCTTTATTTAATCCTCTCTACAAGTCTTTATTTTTGTAATGTTTATTTATGTATTTTGAGAGAGAGAGAAGGGGACAGTGGCAGAGAAAGAAGGAGAGAGAGAATCCCAAGCAGGCTCCATGCTGTCAGCACAGAACCTGAGGAGGGGCTCAATCTAACGAATTGTGAGATCATGACCTGAGTGGAAATGAAGAGATGCCCAACCAACTGAGCCATCCAGGTGCCCCTCTACAACTCTTTAACTGTATGCATAATAAAACACTCAGATGGCTAAAATTAACAACTCAGGATACTACAGATGCTGGCAAGGATGTGGAGAAACGGGAACCCTCTTGCACTGTTGGTGGGAATGCAAACTGGTGCAGCCGCTCTGGAAAACAGTGTGGAGGTTCCTCAAAAAATTAAAAATAGATCTACCCTATTACCCAGCAATAGCACTGCTAGGAATTTACCCAAGGGATACAGGAGTGCTGATGCATAGGGGCACTTGTACCCCAATGTTTATAGCAACACTTTCAACAATAGCCAAATTGTGAAAACAGCCTAAATGTCCATCAACTGATGAATGGATAAAGATGTGGTTTATATATACAATGGAATACTACTTGGCAAAGAGAAAGAATGAAATCATGCCATTTGCAGCAACGTGGATGGAACTGGAAGGTATTATGCTGAGTGAAATAAGTCAGTCAGAGAAAGACAGGTATCATATGTTTTCAATCACATATGGATTTTGAGAAACTTAACAGAAGACCATGGGGGAAGATAAGGGGAAAAAAATAGTTACAAACAGAGAGGGAGGGAGGCAAAGCAAACGACTCTTAAGTACAGAGAACAAACTGAGGGTTGATGGGGGGGAGGGGAAAATGGGTGATGGGCATTGAGGAGGGCACTTGTTGGGATGAGCACTGGCTGTTGTATGCAAGCGATGAACCATGGGAATCTACCCTCAAAACCAAGAGCACACTTTACACACTGTATGTTAGCCAATTTGACAATAAATTATATGAAAAAAATAAAAATAAAAAAATAATAAAACACTCAGAGAGGTAAGGTGACCAGCCCAAGGTCACACAGCCAGAATCTGGCTAGGCCAGTTTAGAACCTGGGTCTCTTGATTCCTAATTCCAGTTCTGCCCCTTTCCTACTAAGGGAACTCAACTGGTCCCTTCTCTTCCAAGGACCCCATAGTATGCTCCTCTGTGTGATGAGTGGGTTGAACCAGACCAGTAGTTCTTAACCTTTGAGAACTGATGAAAGCTATGAATTGTAACCCCAGGGAAGGGCACATATGCCCTGAAAAAATTACACGCAATTTCATGGGTTCATAGACCCCCATAAAACCTAGCTTCATCTTCAGATTAAGAACCCGGAGTTCACCGATCACGAAGACCTTGCCAACCCTCTCAGCCTGCACTGCCTATGGTTCACCCACTGACATTGGTTTTATGAAGTGGCAAAATTCTTTCATTCGTTTTTCAATGAAAAACCCCACCTCTCCTCCCAAGCCGGCTGGCAGCAGTTCCTCCCTGCCGTGAGACCCCATTAGCCCCCAAACCCCAGGGCCCTGCCAGACTGCAGCTGTCACACTGAGTTCTGGTCCTGATTTATTCTCCATGGTGTCTCTCTGGATGAGAAGTTGTGCATAACAGTAGGACTCAGCCCCCGGTAGAAGAAATGGCCAAGTTCAACCCTTAACAAATAAAACCACTGCCGTTCAGTAATTCCCATGGTTCATAAAAAATGTGATTTCCTTGCTGCAGCAAATGTGGAGGGCGGGAGATGTAAAGACGCTCCCACTTCGGTCTAAGGAAGGAACCAGAACCGTAACAGTATAAATCAGTGAGATAGATAACCTTCTCCTCTATTCATTATCTGGGCAGGCCAGAGCTAATGTGTTTATTTTTTAAATCCCCTGTTATCAGCCCTTCCTCCTCAAGGATGGCTGTACTATCTTTGTCTGAAATCCACCAGGAACACTACAGCAGAGAAACAACTTTCAGTTTCTGAAGATTATACCAATTCTCCAGGATCTCACATGCCAAGCCAAGAATTTTGCCTACAGGCCAGTGAGTCTGTAGGGGCATCCAGGGTGGGCAGACCCCTGCTGAAGGCGCTGGTGAGGGTAATGGCACCAGTCTTTTGTGTTAGAAACATCATTTTGGGTGTGCATGGGGATCCTTTGGAGGGGCTGGTACAGATGAGGGGTTGTGGAGAGAAGCCTGGTGCAGTCAGGAGAGAGGTCTCCTGTTATTCCTTTTCCTCCTCTTCTTCCCACAATGGGGATGACACAATGTCCATTAAAACTATATGCAGATAGGATGGTCTGCCATCCTGAAGAGGGAGTGTCCAGGAGATGTAAGTGGAAGCTGTTGGGTGGGGCTTATTGGAAGAGTCTTCTTGGGGCCCTTTGGCCCTTCTTCACATCTTTCTTTCTATCTAGAATGCAGATGGGATGGCTGGCACTATAGCTGCCTTCATGCAAGCATGAGGGAAAGGCCAAGAGAAGCACAGAGACATCAGCTCTGACATGCTGGAGCTGCTGAGTCAATGTCAGATGCTGCCTGCTTCTGGACTCATCATGTGAGAAAAATCCCTGCAGGGCATCAAATGGAGAAGTTAAATAGGTAGATGGATAAGTCTGGAGCTGAAGCGTCAAGGGTGCATTACATGGGAGTGGGTGAGATAGTTCAGGGAGTAGATAACTGCTTGCTTGCTTGCTTGCTTGCTTGATTGATTGATAAGAAAGATGGTCCTGGAGAACACCAACCTTCAAGGAAGAGGCTGGAGAAAAGGAACAGCCAGAGAGAGAAGGCACTTGGAACATGTAGAGTCTTGGGAACCAAGGGAGGTCAGAGACGTTGGAAGTGATGAGTGGTCAACAGTACATGTGACAGAGAGGGCCAGTGGCTGACAGCAGAGAAGGGGACTTGGTGGCCATCGTGACAAGAGCTGAAGAGACAACATTGATTACTCCATCCTGAAAATTCCATCTGGCATCCAGAATGCCCATCTGCCCAAGGGGTCCTACAGACCCTCGCTGTAGGACTGTTGGCACCTCGCAGGCTTGCAGCTCCCAGGAGTCCACACAGACAACAAGACAATGGACAGAGAATACTTCCTTCCTGACACGGTGACCGGGAGATACTTTGGACATGATTACTGTACACGCGCTTTCTCCCTGTTCCCAGCCTGTGCTCAGATGCGCTTGATCTTGTTAGATTTGATTCTTCTTTGCTCAAAGGGCATGCAGATAGGTGTTCAATACCAGCTCTGCCTCGTGCCCTGTAGGCCCCAGGCAATTCACTCGACAAGTTGAAGGCAGAACAGAGGCTAGAGCTCAGGTCTTCCGATTACAAATCCATCAGGCCTCTAAACCCACGCGTGGAACATTTCCTAGGTGTGGCTTTTAACAAATGTATTGGAGGGTTGGCATGCTGCCAATGTTTTGCTGGCTAGGGGTAGGTACTGGGATATTTTTTTGCAAATTGGGCACTCCGTCATGTAGAAAAACATCTTTTTAGGGGGTAAAACATCTGGAGTTATATTGCATGAAAAGAAACTGAAGGCCAGGTTACACTCTTAGTACACAGCTCTCTGGGTTTTAATGATGCTCAAAGATTCAGAATGTTCAGCAAATCTGTTTGTTGTTGCTCTGACTTTCAATGTTTCCCTGGGGAGGTGCTGCTAGTTTTTTCTGTCTTGTTTAACCCAGTAGGATTCTTAGGGAAGGATGTGTCTCCCCGAGCTTGAACAATATCCCCATGAAAGTTCCAGATCTCAGAAATTCTAAGTCACAAAAACAAGCTTCTAAAAATAGAGATTGCCTGGCAAGAACACAGGTCTTGTCATACTCAACCCAGCCCCACAGGCAGATACCAGGCTTGAAGGTGTTAGTATATGGGGCTTCTGCTCAAGGGCATAACTGTAATCAGAAAATCTAGCAATGAGTAGAAGACTGGACACAGAATAAGGATGTGATAAAAGGTGGAGCTTTGTAAGGCTATGAAAGATTGGGCAGAGTGCCCAGAGACTTACAAAGTGCTGGTCTTGGAGTTGGAAACCCAAATTCTAGTTCTGACTTGCCACTGATTGTCTGTATGCGTTTAGTGAGCCCTTTCCCCTCTCTGGGCTTTAGTTTTTGCATCTATAAAATAAGGATGGTAAATTCCAAAGCCTAACTACTTCAGAGTTGCTGTTGAAAACCGTATAGATGTGAAGCATCACCCCATATAAAAGGACTGTCCTCTGGTGATGGGGCTCTGCTTAAGCACGTCCAGACAGCCTGGCGTGCTCTATGAGCAGCTGTGGAAGATTCTTCCAAGCAGAAGCATGTGTTTTCCTCTGAAAAGGGCTCTTATTGAGGCCATTTATGTGAGTGCTTACAAGGATTGTATGGGTCACTCACTAGCACCTGAAGTTAAGCTGGGAACCAGCCCCTTCCCTTGTCTCATCGACATAAGACTGAATCTCAGAAACCCAAGTGTGCAAGACAGACACTTTAGCTGCAAGTGCTATAACTGATGGCCTCTCTTTGGTGGGATTAAATCTACCAAAGCAAGACAACAGATCTGGTGGTGGGCTTATGTCCAGAGAAATTGACCTCATCTTCACTATCACCCAGTCCGGTGATTGCAGATGCTTCTGTGAGCAGGGGGACAAGCCAGTCTCCTGTGTTTAGAAAACATCTTGCCCCTTGGGAACTTCTGAATCTTGTGTGTGCATGTATGTGTATGTGCATGTGCATGAGTGTGCATCTGTGGGGTGTGCATTTTGTGTCTATGTGCATGTTCATGAAGGCATGTGTGCGTGCTTATATGGGTGTGTATGTGTAAATGTTTGCATCCATGTGTATTTATGTCCATGCACATACATGAACTTGTGTTTGCGTGTATATGCATGTGAGTGTGTGTTTGCCCAAGTGTATGTACTTACTGTCAAAAGGAGGGAGGTTTGTTCAATTGCACCAGGACCAGGGGGATGATTTAATAAGCCCTGGGTCTCCTTGTCCAACATGCTGAGCTATGGAAATGGCAAAGCCTTTCCAAACCTGAAAGACAGATTAGTTCATTTTCAGGTTTTGCCGTGAATTGGTGGTTCCTGGGATGGCTAATGGCTCAGAGCGGCAGCATTTGCATCCAGCAGTGTCAGAGTGGCTGTGGGATTAGTGGCTAGGGGGTGATTTAGGATAGCTATTTGGAAACATCTACCATTTTCCAATAATGCTTGAGAAATTGCCTCTCCTGAGAAATTTCACGAGGGCCTCGAACAGTGATGAAGGAGGCCAGGGAAAATGCAGATTCCTCTTGTCTGAGCAGCACAGCTGCAGGCATATCCCAGATACCTGATATCCCAGATACCTCTAGGCAGATCGGCTGCATCGATTGCACTGTTGACCGTCTGGGCCTGCACACGTGCTCGTCTCCCTGCACCTCCCTGGGGTCACCCCCCGACATCTATCTGATGAAATTAGTATTTGAAATACAATAAAGTGATTAGTTCACTTGACTGTGACAAACATATTTAATCTTCACCGATCGATAATGTCAGAAAACCAGCACCATTAGTTAAATTATCCCCTGGACTCAGAGAAGCAAACAGCCTAATTGAAGAAGGCAAACACCCAAGGCCTCCTTTTAGCCCAGGCACTTCCCACCTTGCGAGTATGGAGGGCTCTGATTTGAACCATAGCCATAACCTGATTTCTCTTCAGTATCACTGTCTGGACCCATCTGGGCCTCAGTTTCCCCATCTGTCAGCATAGTGCAGAGATGGGGAAAGGAGAGACTCTGGTGCAATGATCTGTTCAGATCAGTACCACTAACTAGCTGACCATGGACAAGTGCCTTAACTTCTCTGTGCCTCAGTTTCTTCACTGTAAAATGGGGATGTTGATACTAGCATCTGGGTTTTGGGGAGGGGCAGGTAAAAGAGGCCTGGCCTGTGTTCTACCCATGGTGCTACACTGCCACAGTTTGACCACGTTGGCTCCTTCCCTCTCTCAGCCTCAGTCTCTCCATCTGTAAATGATAGGAAGTGAGATTGCAGAGGTTCCTGTAGTCCTAATGTTCCATAAACCTTGGAGCCTAACTTTCTTGTCGATGTACATTGGAGTTACTAGAAGTTAGCCAGGGCTGGAAGGCTAAGTGATCTCATAGCCAAGGGAGGATGCCTTTGAGGCAACATAATTGTTTTTGGATGTGGCAGGATAGAGGTTAGGGTTAGTAACACAAGGAACTATGCTTTCTGGGTGTGAAATGCAATCAATTCCATTTCATTTCAGCCCAAGAAGTCTCAAAGGCCTGGTGTCCACAGTGGGTCTGCTGGTGCCAGGGGGAGGAAATGTTTTACTTACTCACTCACTCATCCAGTATTTGTGAAGCATCATCTTTATGGAAGACCTTGTATTGGGAGCTAGACACATAGGGGAGGACCAGTCCCAGCCTTTGTCCTTTGTCTCCAGGGACTCAGACACATGAATAACCACCTCCAATATGATGTTGTATTAATTTCCAATGGCTGCTGTAACAAATGACCACAAACTTAGTGACTTAGAGCAATACAAATGTATTATGTTGCGGTTCTGGAGGTCAAAAGTCTAACACCAGTCTCACTGGGCTAAAATCATGGTCTTAGGAGGACTATGTTCCTTTCTGGAGGTTGTAGGGGAAAATTCAATTATTTGCCTTTTCCAGATTCTAGAGGCTGCCTTCATTCCTAGCCCCATCATCACTTGACCTCTGCATCCACTGTCACATACCTTTTCTGTACCTCACACTCCTGTCCCCTTTTTATATGGATTAATTGGACCCACCTGGATAATCGAGGCTATTCTCCCCATCTCAATATCCTTAATCACATCTGCAAAGTCCCTTTTGCCATGTAAGGTAATATATTCAAAGGTTTCAGGTTTATTCTACCTACCACAGACATAAAAGTTCCAAAGCTGGAATAAGAAGACTAGGGGTCACTCTTCCCCAGAAGGCTTAAAGGTACCATCAAAAGTGGTCCTTGAAGCATAAGTAGGATCTGGGTTTCTGGAGCAGGAGGAAGAATGTTCTAGGCAATAGGAACAATAGCAGCAAATGCTTGGAGGTGGGAAATGGTGTAGTATGTTTACAGAAAACCGTGGCTGGAAATGAGCAGTGAGGCAGGAGAGAGAGGCAGAGGCCAGCATTTGGAAGGCCTTGCATGCCATGCTTTGATGATGCAGAACCACAGAAAGGTTTTAGACAAGGGAGCAGTCAGATCAGACTTGAATTTCATGAAGATTATTCTGGCTAGAAAGGGAGTATTGATAGGAGGGGGGAAACTGAGGTCAGAAACACCAGCAAGAAGACTGCTATGGAGATCTGAAATGATTAAGATATTGATGGGGACAAGAACTCTCAGAGGCCGCAGGTGGGGTGCTGGTACCTGGCACTGATTGGGAAGAGGATGTGAAGGAAAGAAGGCTTAGATGACCCCAGGACTCTGGCTTTGGTGATGGTGGAGAGCAGAGCCAGAGCCCCTAACTAAGAGAAGCCTCTTGTGTCTAAGTCCTTCCTTCAGGATGGCCACAGCCTCGGGCCACTGTGAGTTGCGCATACACAGGCATGTTTGTATACCCACTTATTGCAGGCCCCGGGGTGACTGAAGCAGGGCCCGCTGCCCCACTCCAGACCTGGCTGGTGCTCCCCCTGCAGAACAGAACACCAACGGTCAGCTGCTGCTGGAACACTGCCTGGGCAGTTTCACATGCTGCAGACCCAGGCTGCCGCGCCCTCTGACGGATATATAATCTATTTTCTCTAGCACTGATTGTTGGAGAGAAATCCTCCTGTTTCCAATTACTCTGTGGGTCAGGCTGATAAAATGTTGGACTGAAGGTAATTTTCAATGAATAAAATGTGTTGGGTGTGGAGTATCATTAAGAGAGAACAATGCCCTGAACAAACACTTCCTGCAAGAAAGCCCACTGTGAAAGAGACTCAGCCCCCAGTCCTGCTCCAGTTCCCCAGGCTGGCAGATTTGTAGACCTCAACTGGAAAGGACTGTGAGAGTCACCTGAGCTACATCCCTCCCTTCGATCCACTCAGCAAGAAACAGGACAGCAGGGTGGTCAAGCCACAAGCTGTGGAGTCTCACAGCCCTGGCTTCTCTCTCCCTCTCACCAGCTCTCCCTCTCACCAGCTAGAGACCTCAGCAAGTTCTTCAGGAATGCCTGTCAGCCTTATTCGCTTTATGGTGTCCTGGGGAGCACTAAATCTTTGCCCTTGGCATCCCTGGGGCCTCTCCTGGACATCACTTTGACTTAAGGCTCCCTCCTTAGTAGGGATGCACCTGAGGAAGGGGAAGAGCAATTAACACCTTTCCAATCCCTGGGGGACGGGCCCTGCCCCCTGCCAATTACTGCATCTGGACCCACCTGCTCTTGAAAGGGGTGACCAATTATCAGAAATAAGTGTGAAGGCGAGGCTGCTTCCCAGAGT
This sequence comes from Puma concolor, assembly GCF_028749965.1. Classification (NCBI taxonomy): domain Eukaryota; kingdom Metazoa; phylum Chordata; class Mammalia; order Carnivora; family Felidae; genus Puma; species Puma concolor. The sequence goes on along the minus strand of NC_141679.1, from coordinate 60,357,171 downwards.
CTCATTACCTGCCTCTTCAACAGCCTGTAGAGGAGGGAGAGCCCCATCTCTGCTCCCCCTAGAACAGGAGGATCAAGGAAAGATGAGGATTTTCTGAGTATTAACCCACCTGCAAGAAGGAAGAAAGCTCTCTCTGCACTGTCAATGGAATTGAGTCAGAGGCTTCTGGGTGTTTTATATATATATATATATATATATATATATATATATATATATATATATATATATATAAATTATATGTGCATGTTTCTGGAAGATAATGCATTTAGATATTTGCCTGTGTTTCTTCTGTCTTTTCCCTCCTGGTTCCAAGAAGGAATCTGGCCTTTGCTCTCCATTGACTCTGGAGGAGCTGCTTACGGGCATCAGTTCCCACTTGGCCTTTGTTTTCCAAAACCCTGAGCTACTGGAGGGATTCACCAAGGGAGGCAGGGAGAGAGGAGCTGGCTGTGAGAGGGGAGATGCTCCAGCAGGGTTGTGAGGGGCTGAGGCCCAGACCCACTTTCCTGAAGTGCCATAGGAGGTGGTAGTCCTCAGAGGGAAATGGCTGAGTGCCCTCAAGGAGGCTGGACTCTGCCTGCACAGTGCCCAGGCTCAGAGACCACAGGGCAGCTGGCAGTGACCACATGCAGGCCAGGAAGGGAGCCATTATCCCCTTCTCCCCGCAGGGAGGGTAAGGTGATCACTCAATTTCCTAAGTGCCTGAGTCTGAATGTCCCCTGTATCCTGGCAGGGGTAGGGAAGAGGTGGAGGCTGGGAGTGTGAGCTAGAAAAAGTGAAGCAACATGATTTGTCATACTGATTCAGGAGTTTGAAAGAAGATACAGGTCATGAGGGATAGTAAAAGGATAAGCCATACCAGGCTCCAGCTTGTGGGATTGGGTGCCTATATGTAAATAACTAGAAGGAAATTCACTAAATGTTCACAGTTTTCCCTGGGTGAAAGAGATAAGAGGGATTGGTATTCTGTTCTTTTGGTAACGGATCTCTCAAAAATGCCCTCTAGTAGGATGTTTTACTTCAATAGTAAGAAAAATAACTAGAATTGATGTACCACGCCTTTAGTGGCCTCTCATTACCTGCAAGCTAAAAGTGAAAAACTGCGTGGCATAGTTTTCAAGTGTTTCCTGCTTCCCAAATCTCCCCTCCCTCTACACCATTGTGTCTTCCTGTGCTCTGCCTCCCATCCTGGCCATTCATCCTTCAAGATTCAAACTTAGAAATGCCCACTGAGGGAGAGCCAACTCCTCCTCACCTACTTCTGCTATGGCCCTCATGATCCTGCACTGCAGTGCTCATGTCCATGTTCTCTCTCCCCAGCCAGCCTAAGATTGCCACAATCCAGGTCTAATTAATTCCTACCCCCAGCCTCTGGCTCAGGCCTGGGCACATAGTCGGTGCTGATTAAATGCTTGCTGAATGAGCTGTGGAGAACTGGGGTCATTTCCTCTTCGTACACAGGGCTCCTTCTCTCTCTGAGGGGGATGAGGTAGGCAGTGCTCCTCCCCCAACACATGCCTACAGATGGTAAGACTGGAGTGGGGACACATGACAGGCCTGCTTATCTCTGGGGTATTATCATCCCTGTTGCTCCCTGTGCTGATGGGCAGATAACAATGGGGACTTTCATGAATCAGGCTGCAATGGCCTTCAAGCAGATTCTTCAGGTTCCTCCGAGATGGCCGCTGCCATGCACCAACCCCTTAGCAGGCAATTTGGTTCCAAAGCACTCTGCTTCCCATCCCAGCTTTCCTTCCATTTGAACCCTCCTGAACCTAGCAATCCAGAAGGTGTGTTTACCCAAGGAGGGTGAGGTGGGGAGTGAGGAGGCCTGCAATATATGCCATACAGGCTCACTCAAAACAACATGGAAAGAACTAGAAATGCAAGAGCCTCTGCTACACGGTGTATATCTCTTCTCCACAACCCCACTCCCGTAGATCTCTTCTGTACATGGCCTTACTGGAGACAATTTTCCACAGATCTCATGTTTCTGCATGTCTTACAAACAAAAACACTGTCAGCTTTCACTCCAATCTCTCTTTTCATGGATATTTGTATAGGGAACAGCCTTGGAAAATAGAGATCATTTCTCCCTCTAGGGCAGAGGACAGGTATATTTGCTGTCCAGTGAAATAAAGGTCATGTCTCTCTCTGGGGTGAAGATAGATTTGTGTATGAGCTATTGTAAAATATTTGGGCTATCTACACTTGGGCATCCTCGGATTTGGCACACATCCATTATGCATGTAATAACTATTGAGGCTGCTCTGATCCCCCTGTAGGACTTGGGGAGAAAGGGAACTGGTGTGAGCAAGAAATGCATGCTGGTTGCTATCCAAGGGGTAATAAAGTCGTTTGTCTCTGACCCAGGAGTCTCATGTCTTCTGCCACCCTCCATGTAACTATGGCAGGCTTGTTTGCTAGCTTTCAGGGAGGAGAAAATTTCAGACCTTCACAGTCCTTGAGAGGTTTACATTCAAAGGAAATATTGAATTTTATAAAATCAGCTTCCAGTTTTCCTGTAGTTTTATAAAACCAGGAGTGGGTCTGGAATTTGTTGAACTGGGTGCTAGTCCTTTATATACATCATCTCACTGAAGTGTGTATGATAAACCCCATTTTACAGATGAAGAAACTGAGGCTCAGGCAGGTGAGGGGACTCACCTAGAATGGACTGAATTAGAGGACCAATCTATTCTCAGTCAGCCCTGGTGCATCTATCTCATCCCAGCAGTGCAGAGAGCTCAGAGCAGACTTGGAGCCCACTTTGTGGCAAGAATCTAGGAAACAATAGGTGTTTCTATAGCAACCAGCTTCCCAAGGTCCACATCAATGCAGCAAGCCTCAACACTGAACCTGACCTGAGGGTCCCTGGGCTGCATCCTTAGGGGTTATTCCCAGAGAAATATTCTTTTGGCCTCTCCTTGGTAGAATCAATTCAGAGAGAGGGGAGACCTCAACCCTGGTAACCACTGGAGTTGAGGAGTGCTGGAATGTGTATATCCTCCTGAAGTGGCTAGACATTGCCATGATGGGAATCAAGCAGTAAATACAAACTGAAGACCTAGCATGTGCCAGACATTGTTCTAGGTAGTAGGCATAGAGCAGTAAAGGGGACAGAAAACCTCTCTGCTTTCATTTTAAAAGGTAAATATATGATTAAGTAGGGGGTAGTCATAAAAGTGTTACCAGCAATAACAAACAAAAACAAAAATAACACTAAAAACAAAACAGGATGAGGGCATAGATGGCGAATGAAGAAGGGCTGATGGTGGAGGTCAAGAAAAGTTTCTCTGACCAGAAGAGGTTTGAACTGACATCTGATGGAAAGAGGAAGTGAGCCAGATAAATACATAGGGGGAGAGCACCTCAGATAGTGAGGACAGCAAGTGCAAAGGCCCTGGGGAGCAGTGAGCTGGCTAAGTGGCTGAAAAGGAGTGATCAAAGGTGAGCCCAGTAGGAGATGGGGTTGGACCTGAGGAAATGAGGATGGCCACCCACTGAGGCCAGGCAGAGTGGTGTTTATATCCTGAGGGCTTTCATTTTCCATTTTTGAGCTTGAATTTCCTTACCTGCTCCATGAAGCCAGTGACATCTTCCCTGATGCGATAATGTATCTAAAGCATGATGTCCTGGCTACTGTAATTATCATGGGTTTATTATTGCTTAACTTCAGGGTCTTCTCCTCACTGTGCTCCTATTCTTGCACCACTAGAATTGGATGCTGTCACTGCAGTGACTTTGGGCCTGTGAGCTGGGGCACCGGTGGGGTGGAGGGTTGAGCCTTTACCAGTAATTACTGCTCCTGGGAAGCCCTCTTGGCTCAGCTCCACACTCAGCATGGCGAGGAAGACAGCCACTTGTCAGAAGCCTCCCAGAGAGACCACCTGGAAATGAGAGCAGCCCTGACCGGGGGAGCCTAGCTGAGGTGGGGGGAAGGGCGTGTGGGCCCCTTTGTCATTAGGCAGCCAGAGCTGGAGGGATCGCTCCGGTTTAAATTAAGGATTTAATGAGATGAGGCCAAATTAGATGCAATTAAAAAGACACTTTAGAGCTGGCAGACGACCAAGAGAGGCAGTAATGACTTTCCTAGAAGGGAATCCCACAGGCTGGGGGTGGGGAGGACCAGGAGGGCTTGGTTTTCTACTCCTGGAAACATTGGAGGTTGGGGGATGGGAGGATAAAATAGTGCTTAGTGAGGCCCTGCGCCTCAGAGTGCTCACAGTGCTGGACGGCGCTCAGATGTTGGCCCAGGAAGGGCCTTTGAGAGACTGCCAAGGCTTATGGTTTCCAAACTGGGATTTTTAATGCCTGCAAGGATCCAAAGAAGACCTTTACTAACTTTACCAAGCACTGTCTAAATATATATCTTAAACTATTTTAAATCTTGAAACAAAAATGCCGTGCATGCTTTCAAATTTTAGTCCATGGGGGCTAGCCAACATGCGCAGTGAGATTCTCTGTTACCCTCAGGATAAAGCTTCCATGGTGAGCCTGGGCTTCCGGTGGATTCTAAGCAGATGGCACCGTGGCTTGGGAAGGTTGCTCACCTCCCTCACTGTACTGCACCCCTTGGGTAATTCAGGCCTGGACCTAAGTTCACATGGCCCATTGTCATGTGAGTCCACTCCCAGGTGATTAATGTCCAGCACAATTAGAGGTCTGCTCTGGGCACCACAGATGGGCTGAGGAGTCCCAGGGGAGTGGGTAAAAGTGCCAGAAGTCTTGATACTATCATACTGGACTATTGCTTGGTGTCAGTTTGGGCACTTCTTGTTTAATCTGTTAACTCCAATGAGCTCAGTATGGTCCCATGGTTCCTCTGCTTACTATTCTGGATAATGTGTTTTAGATAAAACTGAATCCTAAAGCATGGATTTAACATGCAAAACAAAATCAATTTGACTGTCAGGAAAGTTTGGGTGAAGAGCTGTCAGAGATGGGCACTGAGGCATGAGATTTTCTTAAATGACAACCCTGAACATCCTTCAAACTGCATTTGAAAAGTATTTTTCTACCAAACAATGAATATTTAAACTAAGAAACCTATTCATCATCTCTCTCCAAATTTAACACTTACTGTTTAAGGAATGAGAGCAGGGCTTAGGTATTATTAATAATTCAACCCTGAAACAAAATAATTGCCTATTATTCCTCTTGAAGTTCCTGGATCAATTTAATTGGAGAATATTCTGGGATTGGAAGGTAGAGCGTTTTGAAAATCTGTTACCATTTGCAACTACTTTTCCGGGTGGAACAGGATTTTAATAATACAGTGAAACCAAATCTAAATACTGAAATAAATTGGATATCGATACGGATACTGGATTGCAACTATTATTTATAATGCCTGATTTCAAATTATTTGGGTTATTATTGAAATAGCCTTATTATTTTCATTGGTTGACTTTATAATAAGTAGTGCTTATACATTTGAAATGAAACATAAATTTATAATAATGTCACTCTTGTCAGTTTATGTAATGGACTTCCACTGACAAACGTGTTTGACTATCACTGCTGAAATGGTTGGAAACTGTTGACTTAGTCCAACCCCGTGGTGGTACAATCAAGAAACAGACCCCAGAGAGAAGCAGAGGCTTGTTCGTTCAGGACCACAGAGTCGGCAGCAGGGCTAGGCTTAGAAGGGAGATCCCCTGACTTCCAGCTATAAAGAGACCCAGCTCTGCCTCCTGCCTCCACCTGGTCCACACTCTCTGCTCTCAGTGAGACCCTCTCCCTTCTTCTCCCATCCATCCCTTTCCACGCAGTGCTAAGCTGTGACTAAGTTCCCTCTTTCAAACTCTGGGGTGGATTAGAACAGCAGTTTCAAACCCTTCTCCCTGGAGCCGCCATGTCATATGGGGGAGTCTGGTGGCCCACTACCCGAGAAAGGGGAGACTGAGCAAGCAAAGTGCTAGCCTCCAACCCCACTGCAAACAAAGACGGTGAGTGGGACATAGCACAGTGCTTGAGCACAGAGATGCCTGGTTCAAAGCCCACCTGCCCCCTTTTACCAAAGTAAACCAGGTATGGTAAATACTGCCTGCCGAGTAGGGATGTTATGAGAACTTAGGGAATCAATCCACGTAAGTCACATATAAACTAGTTGATAACTCTTAGCCATTATTACGATTTTTTTAATGTTTATTTATTTCAAGAGAGAGAATGAGCAGGAGAAGAGCAGAGAGAGAGGAAGAGAGAGAAAATTCCAAGCGTGGGACTCGGGGCTCCATCTCACGAGCATAAGATCATGATGAACCGAAATCAAGAGTCAGACACTTAACTGACTGAGCCACCCAGGTGCCCTCATTATCTGTTTTATAATAAGGGATTGAAATAAGATGTTCTGTTTTCTAAAGGATTTGGCTGCTGAGGAATGTAGGGCAAAAAACTGGCTTAGAACATAAATCTAAAATATTTCACCCTGGCATCTGAAGTCTTCAGCCTTTTCCATCCCTCTACACTTGCCTTCCTTTGTCTTCTCACTGCCCACAAGATGTACCCTGACCACCGAGGCCTCCATGCCTTTGCACATGCCACTCCTTTTGCTCATGCCTCATCTTACAAGGCCTCCCTTTTACACCACCTCTTCCCAGAAGCCATCTGTGGTAGTGCACCTCGATAGTGGCAACTCCAGAATTTCTATAGGAAAGGTCAACGGCAGCACTGTATTCAGGCATGGGGACTGATTTCTATGCCACAGAGAGGAGCTTGGACCTGATCCTACAGGGTGCTCTGGAATGTAAGTCACGCCACTGGGTTGTCCTGTCCCAAGACCAAGGAGCTGGGCACCTGCCAGTCATTAGCTAAGGGAAAGCTAAATTCCCAGACACTTCAGTCTGTCTGAACTTTTGGGAAGGGTTTCCAGTAGCCTGGGGCAGGCTACTGAAGGGGAGTCACAGGTGTAGACACTGGAAGCAAAAGCACATGGAGGGCAGGGGAGGACAGCAGTGCACAGACCGGTAAAAGGCCTTTGAGGGGCACTGGGTGGAGTCCCTACAGCCTCCACCTCAGAGACTACAACATCCCTGTGTTCAAGGAGCTCACAGAGGGAAAAATATATATGCCAACAGGTGATCTGGGGTGGTTAATTGTCTCCACTTTCCGCAGATCACCTGCAAAGTGGGGAGTTACAAGCTGGGAACTGAAGTGTGCTCTGTACTGGGAGGGAGTGAGCTTGCCTTATCAAGCCTGATTTGCATCTCTCACTCCCCACCCCCGAGTTGGGGATGCTGTCTATGCTATTGCTCCAGGATGGTTAAGACAAGGCAGGAATCACAGGGCTCTGGCTCCCCACAGACTAATTGCAAGCCCAGGATATCAAAATGGACTGATTTCCCCATGGACACAGACATGTTTTCATGATTCTAACATCCTCCTTTCATCCTACATCTCTGACAGAGCCAGGATGTTAATCAAGTCATTTCCTGTGCAAATCCACACCCCCACCTTTGGTTTTCAGGGCAATGGAGATGGGCAAAGGGGAGGAACGGGGCTAGGAATGTAGAGGGCTGCCTCTAAGTGATAAAACTGAGGATCTCTGAAGACGGGGCTCTGTCTTCCCACTTGATCCTCGAACCCAATGCTAATCCTATTAAAAACTCATGGACTTCCAGAGCTGAAGGGCCCTTGGTCTCCAAGCCATGGCTTCCAAACAGTGCTCCTCCAACCCAACATTGCAAGAAGGGACCACCAAGGTCCCCAGGAGGGAAAGGGCAAGCAACTCTGTCCCAGTCATGAGTATGGCCTTCCACATTATAGGCCACCTGCAAAGGCATCTGCAACTGGAAAGGAGTCCCAGATGCCCTGGTCCAGCAAAGCCACTCCTCTTAGGCTGCAAAGCCCAGTGGGGAAGGGGGACAGAGGGCAGGGGAGGGTCCAGCAAGCTGGGGAAGAGCCTGGCCTGGACCCAGAGCTCCTGGTTCCTGGTTTAACTTCCTCTTCTTCACTGCCCCCACTCTCCCCACCTCCAACTACTTCTGACCAAATCTGAAATTCAGAGCATGAGGCCTTAGAAGGGACCCTGTAGGTGATTCACTGCATAGCTTCTCCTGCCATCAGATGCCTCAGTGCTCTCAGAGCAAATGCTCAGCCAACCTTAGCTTGGACCTTCGCAGTCACAGAGGAGCCATTGCCTTTTGTGCTGGTCCTTCCTGTCTTTGCATAGCTCTGTTACCAAAGTCTTCCTCCTGTTGTTCTCCAAACTGCCTGCCACTCAACTTCCTCAGTCTGCCTCTGGGGCCCCATGAGGCACAACTGTTCCCCTCTCCTGGAAAAGAGCCCTTTAGATGACAATAATAGCAACACAACCTTACTCCTCAAGAAAGATTTCTACTAGCCCTCCCCACTCAACTGCCACCTTATGGGCCCTTCATAGTAAGAGCAAAATTCTTCACTGGTTTCCTATTCACATGATATTTTCACCTTCATTATGGCTCTTGTTTCTCATGAGAACACAGTCCAGTATGCACGGTAAGGAGCCTATAAGGCCATTGAATGGCAGCAGCTAACACAAGGGCCGGGATTTGCTTGAGATCCCAATGCACAGCTGGACTCCAAAGTTTCCCATTTTCCTTAGAACACTTGGGTGCTGGGTCTCTGTGACTGTGGGGCTTTCATTCTCTCATCTAGCAGGCGTCCCTAGTGCTTCCCTTAAGGGCCCATCCAACCTTGCAAGCCCCCTAATTGGGGTGACATTGAAAAGTGTGTCTGGTTCCTGTGGCTGTGATATTTAAATCATCAGAGCCCTATGTGGGAGGGTAGGGAGATGGCTACATGGCTCTGATCGCCTGGGAACAAGAGTCTGTGAGTATCCATTCCCTTCCTTCATCATGTGGGCCCCAGTGGTTAAATTCCACGTGGAGAGCTGGGCCTCTGATGTCTGACCTTCAAATATAGGGCAGTTCTGGCTGGCGGGAGGCAGCTGGAGCCGCTTACTCATAATGCCAGCTGACTCACTTTTTTTGGTGGGTGAATTAATTAAGTGATGCAGCCAGAATGAACAGCTACAGGCTTCACTCTGCTACCCTTAGCATCCTCTTGTTTCAAACTTCTTTAGATGGATGCGAGGAATGGGGGAGTACTGGGTTGGGACTTAGGAAGAACTGAGTTTGAATCCCAGTCCTGCTATGACAGCTTGGTTGTATTGCTCTGGATAAGTTCCTTCCCTGACATGAGCTTCAGTTTGCTGGTGTTTACAGTGAAAGGACTGGATTCAGGAAGTGTAAGGGGGCACTTTTCAGGATGTTGCTTTTCACAGCCTCGTGCACAAATGAGCTAGATAAATGATAAACACAGATGCATCGGTTGCAAACTGATGGCCTGAGAGGTGCATCTGCCTCATGGATGGCTTTTATTTAACAAGCATACTACTATGTAGGGATACATTTATGCTTTGAATGTGCTGAAACGGAAGTACATGTTTCAGTTTGGCCCAGTCCCCATCATTCCCTATTTTCTTATACCTAGTCTCTTTTAGGACCAGTCTGGCCTCTGAAGACAACTGAGTGTGAAGCTCATTTTCTACAGACAGGATAGTGACAGTGAAGACAGTAATAGCCACACTTGTGGGGCACCTGGGTGGCTCAGTCAGTTAAGCATCTGACTCTTGATTTTGGCTCAGGTCATGATCTCACAGTTTGTGGGATCAAGCCCTGCTTAGGGGTCTGTGCTGACAGTGTGGACCCTGCTTGGGATTCTATCCCTCCCTGTCTTTCTACCCCTCCCCCTCTCATGCGCATGCACTCTCTCTCTCTCTCAAAAATAAACATTTAAAAAAATAATAGTCACACTTGTTTTATGCTTCTGTTTTTTTCCATTCATTGAAGTGTTTAGCGTGATGCTAGAGTTCCTAAGCAATTTTACAAAGTCTCAAGTTCCTTATTCTCCATCCACATAGAATTGTGATGAGGCTCAAGTTGGCCATGTGTGGTAGGGATTAAATATACTATTCTAAAAGCTGCTTGCCAGAATGATTGCATTTTAGAGATGAAAGCTAAATTCACCTTAGTGGATGATTGCTTTGTTTGGGGAAACACACTATTGGATATTTGTTATCAAAAGCAAGGCCCAGGGCTTAGTTTTGGGGAGTGGGGGACGGTGGTAAAGGTTGTGATGGATGAATGGAAACAAAGCTGCTCCATGTAATAAAGTAAAATTAGGTCATACTTTGGTAGAGAGTTTATAAAGTTAACTGGTTCCAGGTTTCTTGAAAGCTCAAAAACAAGATTGGGTGGATGGGGGTGGTGGGGCGAATTTAAGACATGGGAGAGAAGACATAAGAAAAGATTTTTGTCTCCAAAGAAGAACAAACCTGAGCAGCATGGGCCAAGGGAGATATAGTCAGCTGGAGACTCTTAAAGATGTCAAGTGGACAAATGTTAACACACTAGATCAGGAGTCATCAAATTATGGGCTGTGGGTCACTGCTCATTTTTGTACCGGCTGCAAGGTTTTTATGTTTTTAAGTGCTTGGAAAAAAATCAGAATAATATTTTGTGGCATGTGAAAACGATATAAAATTTGATTTTCAGTGTCCATAAAGTTTTCTTGGAACCCAGCCACACTTATTTGTTTGCGTATTGCTTACGGCTGATTTTGCACTACAATCACAGACTCAAGTAACATCGACAGAGACTGTGTGGTACTGCCCCAGGGTACAGTCACCTCGGTAAATGTGCTTAGACCCCTTGGAAGAGGAATGGGGACTCATCACCCTATAAACTTGCTGTGGTGTTTTGGGATCATTCCTCCTAAGGATTAGCCTCCTCTTCCGTCAATGGGTTCAAGGTATGAGAACTGGCTCAGGTCTATGAACTGAGAAATATGAATGCCTTTTTATTGGGGCAGCCATCCACCCTCAGCCTTGTCTTCCCTTTAGACTTGTCTTCCGATTGTAGATGTCAAGAGTGCCCTGGCTGGCTGACTCTATTTTGCCCCTAGGAATGCCAACTTAGCTCGGGCTGCTATAACAAGATGCTGTAGACTGGGAGGCTTAAACAATAGACATTTATTTCTCACAGTTCTGGGGTGTAAAGTCCAAAATCAAGGTGCCAGCTGCTTGGTTCCTGATGAGAACCCCCTTCCTGTCTCACAGATAGCTGTATTCTTATTATGTTGCCACACAGTTGGGGGCCAGGGGTGGGGGAGGAAGTCTGTTCTACTCTCTTCCTCTTCTCATGAGGATACAGCCCCCACCATGGGGGCTTCACCCTTTTGACCTTATCTAAACCTCATTACCTCCCAAAGGTCCCACCTCCTAGTACCGTCCCATTGGGAGTTCAGATTTCAGCATTTGAATTTGGGGAGCAAACATACAGCCCATAAGAGATGCACTGCTCTATTTACATCTCCAGAGGGTCAATCCCACTTAGCTGCTGCTTCCACTTGACCAATTGTTACCATATTGGATCCCCTTCTCCTGCAGAGGAATAGTGCTGCCACCTGGCCTCTATTACTTCAGGGCCCATGCTCCCCAAGGCTGTTTACAAACCCAGCCCTGTGACCATCTTTTGTACTGCCAGCTCTGGCTGGCAGAGGAGAGCCACCACCTAGGGATGCAGGGGCCCTGCTTACCAGCACAAACCTCATGGTTGGTAAATGGCAAGTCCTCAGGGCCTCCCATGGAATGTAATCCTCTAGTGGGTCTTCCGGTCTCACATGAGATATCCATTCCAGCATCCCCACCTCCCTGACCCCTTCTATCCCTCTTCTACCATCTCCCAGGGAGGTATAGACATGTCCACCCTGCTCAGAGTGGCCATCACTATTGCCAGGCTTTTAAGAGCTGTCCCAAACTCTGGAGTCCTTGCCAGAGTGTGAAATGTTAGTGTCCTGAAAAAGTGCCCCCAAGTCAATAAATTCCCCTTATTCAGTCTCCTGTTCCAGCCTCCTTGTCAAGCATGCTCAAAATCCAATCCCAGGGCTACTCCCATGGCTTCCCCTGGAATGTGCTGGCTAATTTTTCACCTCATCCTTAGGACTCACCATGGTTATGCTGGGATTTAACTCCAGTTATCAACCTGGTGGCCCGCTGAGGAAGAGGGGGCAGCTCCTGAGGACAGGGTTCCTGTTTCTTTAGGGGTCGGGGGTAGAGAGTGAAAGGTTTCCTGAAAGGAAGAAGTGCTAGCTTCTACTACCAGAGGAGTCAGCCACCTCTGTAAGCTCTGGCAGTTCAGGTATGTCAACAGTCAGAATTCTCAGGGACAGCACCCAGAAGTCTCCACCCATGTTTCAAAGTCTGAGGTTTTCCTAGCCAGGATCTTTAGCACAACAGATCAAGCTTAACTAAGCATGTAAACATCCATGGCCCTCCACAACTCTAGCAAGTCCTGACTCTGCTTTCATTGCAATGATACCAATTTCTTTGTAATTTACCAAGGAGAACTCTGGCTTTCACACTTAACCTTTTTTTCTTTTTAAATATTTATTTATTTTTGAGAGAGAGAGAGACAGAGTGTGAGTGGGGCAGGGGCAGAGAGAGAGACACACACACAGAATCCAAAGTAGGCTCCAGGCTCCGAGCTGTCAGCACAGAGCCTGATGCAGGGCTCGACCTCACAGACAGTGAGATCATGACCTGAGCCAAAATCGGACGCCTAACCGACTAAGCCACTCAGGCACCCTAATCTCACACTTAACCTTTAACTGTTTGATAACTGCCCTCAGTTTCTTATTATCCCTATGCAGGCCCCCACATCACCTCTTGTGAAATCTTTAGAGGTTGGGTTACCACCATGTGGGACTATCGGTGTCCCACATGCCATTTGGGATGGGCCCTCCTTGACACAGCCAGCCAGTGAGTGAGCCAGGCCCCCATATCCCACCATCGTACTACCTGTTTTCTCATATCATACCTCTGTTAGTTTGAGGCCTCTGAGAAATAGACACCAATAAAGGGTTCAATGTGCAAGGGAATTATTAGGAGAAATACCTGAGAAGGGCAAAAGGGGATGGAGTGGAGAATAGGCAATGGTGTAGGTCTGCCATCTGTGGAAGGAGAGAGAGAGGGAGGATTGTCTGGAAGGAAAAGTGTCAGCCTCCAATGCAGTACTAAAATGGTTTTGGCCAGCACCATGGGGAGTTCCCAAGCAAAGGTTTGAGGTGTTGCATGATTGGGAAAAAAGGGGCCAATACCAGTATCCCAGCTGTGTTCGATCTGTGGCTAGAAGGAGCCCTGGGGCAGTGTGGCCTCAGAATGATTGCCATGATGGATTCAAAGGTGGGCAATGGAGACTGACAGCCAACTGTGCCCTCCCGAAAATTTCTCTTAAAGGAACCTCCATTGCCACCATTACATCTCCATTGGTTTGTCCCACCTTCAATACAATGCTCCCAAAATTAATTTAGTTTACTAACCATAGAGTCAGGCAAAGGCATGAAGTCACACAGAATCCAGTTGGGCATTATTTTAAATTTTAATATAAATGGTATTGCTGTCAGAAAGGAAAAATAGAAAAAATAGGGAATTCAATTAGGTATTGAACAAAGTAATTCACTGGATGCAAGTAGATGCAATAGGCTTGGGGTGGGGTAGGGTGGGTGTTGCAGACTCAAATCAGATAAATCATTTAGGTAATGGTATAACTTGCACCTAGGGGAGCTGGGTTATAAGTATAACTCAATTTGGACACTATGGACTTGGAATCCTTTGGTGTCACATTAAAAAGTACATGAGAGGTATCACCCAGGATGATTATGGTTCTAAGTCTCCAGGGACAGCCACAACCTCTGGACAACAAGCAATGGCTTCCCTTTTAGGTAATAACCAGAGCATGGCCATGAATGAGTGGCCCAAGACCTCAGCTCAACTAAGTGTTCCTGGAGAGGAGACTTCCAATTCTCTTGGGACGAGAAAGCAGTCCCCTTTGCGAAGAGGAATCTTTTTAACCTCTGGAAGGTATAAATTAAATACAGAAATAATGAAGTCCATTAAACAAAAGTATGAATACTTTTGTATTTAAATTTAGGAATGATCTGCACCTGTTTGGTGTTTGCAGAGTTTGTGATTTCTTAAGAGAATTTGGCATATCTGAGATTACTCTGTAATATGTAACTGAGTAATTGATTTTAGACTTGTGATTTTAAATTAAAAGTTGTAAGAGAATTTGATTAGTTTTGTAAACAGTATTGAATGTTTATGAGAAGTTGAGATTTGCCATATTTAGGATTTTGATTTATTAAATTCATAAGAGTAATTTAGGTGCTTGGAAAGGTTTTGCTTGTTAGATCAAGCACACAAAGTGCTCTGAGCCAAAATAGGATGCATCAAATTTATAAACACACTTAAAATTTTTTTTAATGTTTATTTACTTTTGAGACAGAGACAGAGTGTGAGCAAGGGAGGGGCAGAGAGAGAGGGAGACACAGAATCTGAAACAGGCTCCAGGCTCTGAGCTGTCAGCACAGAGCCCCATGTCAGCACAGAGCTTGAACCCACAAACTGTGAGATCATGACCTGAGCCGAAGTCAGACGCTTAATCAACTGAGCCACCCAAGTGCCCCTAAACACACTTTAAAAAGCTTAAGGGAATCAAATAAAATAAATTATAAATAAGACTGTTTAAGGGAATTTGGATTTACAATGAGGATAACAAAATTTGAAATTAAACATTTAGGTTTTAAAATTTGTTATTTTTCTGCATCAAAAAAAAATTATCCTAGTCATCAGGAACTCCCTCTGACACTGTCTAAAAAGGACTCCTTCATTGTTCTCTACCCCAAACTGGTTCTTGAGTGGTGAACAGCACTCAGATGTCCAGATGAGGGTCCTGGGGGCACTTTGTCCTCCCTTCCTTCCTCTGCACATCTAAATAGCTCCCTGTTACTTAAATCCCCTTCATGGCATGGGATCTGCCCTCCTCCTGTCTACCCCTACCCCCCAGGCCTCACTCCCCCAGGTTACTCATCCACCTCATGGGGGCCTCCTTGCCTCAGGTCTCTGCTCCTCTTTCTTTTCATTTATTATAAGAATTACAAAGACATTGCTAAGAGCGGTGGGGAGCCCCAGCCTGCCTGGCCCTGGCTGCCTTTACAACTGCTGCCCCCCTGGCAGCCCCAGAAGTCTGTGGAGAGTCTCTGAGCACCTTGCCTCTGGATAGCAGATGGCCCTTCCAGGTCTGAGTCATAGCTTCCTATCTAAAATGGCAATATATTTCCATGAGCCCAGTTATTGAAGACTTACTCTTGGTGGTTACTGGCAAGAATGTGTGTGTTAGGAGACGTGCAGCCTCCTCTATGCTCTTCTGCTTCTGCTGCACCTCTGAGTTGGGGTAGAAGCCCTGGAGAGGTTGAGGGTGACAGCAGCCACCTTCTCTGTGGGTCTTCCCCCTGCTGATCACTTTCCTCTAAGGACCCTATCACTGACCTAACTCTGAACTCTTGGAGGACAGACCCCTATTCCTATCTCCCTTAAGGCAGAGATGGGCATCGACTGGAGGCCAAAGAAGCAAGGAGAGGACTCTACCTTTTGTAGCAAAAACATGGGAGCAGGAGCCCAGATCCAGCTCCACTGTGGGCTTCCTATGTGAACCTGAATAAACTATCTCCCTCTCCAGACCCAGTTTCCCCTGCCCCCCTCTATAAAGTGTAGGAGAGCCTTTTACCCAGCAAAGCCACTTTTTGGTGCTTGTCTGAGAAAACACTCTCACATGTGCACAAAGAGATCCAAATAATGGCAACTTTGCTAGAAACAGTGAACAATGTCCGTCTCAATGTCAATCAACAGAAGCATCCTTGAATAAATCATAGTACCTGAGTAGACTGTGCCTGTCAGGGTACAGTCAAAAAAGAGAATTTGCACCAGTTATTTCCCCCCCACAACATTCTGCTGTGAACATTTTCAAACATACAGGAAAATTGAAAAAAAAAAAAGTAAAATGAATACCCATAAACCCACTAAAGTGAACATTTGGCCTTCTTTGCTTTCTCATGCATCTATCCCTCTATCCATCTGTCTATCTATCTTATTTTTTGATGTATTTCAAAATAAGGTGCAGACAGCAATATGCTTCACCCAGACACGTTTCAACATGTATATCATTAACTAAAGTTCCATATTTGTTTACAGACTTTTTTTGAAAGGTAAATTTTCATGTAATCAAATACACAAACCTTAAGTCTACTATTCAACGACTTTTGCCAAATTCGTCCACCTGTGTAATCCAAACCACCATCAAGATATAGAACATTAACATAATGGATAAACTTTGCTCCACAAACTTCCTTTTCCAGTCAGTCTACACTGCCTTCACCTCCCCCTGGAAAACATTGTACTGATTTTTTTCCAGTAGAACATAGTTTTTCTGTTCTAAAACATTATATAAATTGAGTCCTGCTGTGCAGGTCTCTTTCAGTCTGATGTTTTCAAGACCCACCCATATTATGCATTGTGGTTTGTTTCTTCTTTTTGCTGAGTAGCATTCTATTCATGATATGGATATTCCACCGTTTGTCCATTCTCCTGTTGATGGATATTTGGGATATTTCTAGTTTTTGTCCATTTGTGAATAAAGCTGCTATGAATTTTTTTAAACAAGTCTTTTTGAAGTCATGTTTTCATTTGTCTTGGGTAAATACCTAAGACTGGACTTGATAGTTTATAGGGTAGGTTAATGGTCAGATTTATAAGAAAGACCCAGCAGTGCTCATTCCCAGACCCTACCATGATCAGGTCTATGTCCCCTCCCATCCTTTGTCCCAGTGCAGATACCAGCCTGCTGATGTCATCACCCTCCCTTCATGGTGAATTTTCTCTTGGGAGACCTCCTCCCCATTCATCCTTACCATGTGGCCTTGGTCTGGACCCCTCCAAGTATGCTTCAGTGATTGTAAGTAACACTCAAGGGGAAGGGCTAGTCTCTATCCCTTTTGTTCCAGGAGCCCCTGCCTCCTTATAAATGTCCCTATCACTCTTCCAGGGACCTCCAGGCTCCTCATGCAAACTGACGGGACCAAAATCAAGCACTAACATTGGTCTCTAAGCTGTAGGCCCTGAATGAACCCAAATGTTCCACCAGCAGGGCTGACCACCCATGGCCACCAGACTGCATTCTTCTCAGACCCACTCAGCTTAGCAGGGGCAAGGGTAAACAACTGAACTCCCTGGGGCCTGGCCCAGAACCAACCCCCTGGCCTATCCAGGCTTTACACCCCCGTCTCCCCATGATGACTGTGAGGTGTCACCAAGAGATCACCAGAGCTCTCCGGCTTGATGAGGGTCAGCCTTCACCTGAGCATATTATCGCATAGGAGTTTAGAGTGCAGACATCAAACATGGACACCCAGACTCCAGTCCTGACTCTGTCCTCTAGGCATTTCTTATTGCATCTATAATTATTCTACTATTAAGAAATTTCAAGCATATTGTAAAACAGAGAGAGGAGTCTCTGCTGAGCTCTTTCTCTTCCAGACAACCTGAGCTTGGTGCCCTGGATAAGATACTTAACATCTGAGCATTAGGTTTCTTATCTGCAAAGAGCTGCAGGCAAGCTACTGGGAGTGGGGGAGCCCAGGTGAAAAGAAGCCCCTCCTGTCACCTAGGGCCACCCCCTCACCCTTGAATTTGTACTAAATTCAGTCATCTATAATCCTCCCTTTGGCTTTGGGAGGAGGGTGGCTACTTAGGAATTATTAACCTTTACAGAGGAGGAAATTGAGACTGAAAGCAGGGGATCTATCTGTCACATCCCTAGGCAGGGACCCTTTATGTGCTTGTCCAGCTGTTGAACATAGTAATTCATGGTGAACTCTCACCTGTGGAGGGGGGTGAGGCCTGATGGCTAAAAGCCTGGGTTCAGGAGCCAGACTGCCCGGGTTCCCATCCTGATTCCATACCTAATATTAGGCAAGTTACCTAACCTCTCTGTGCTTTGGTTTCTTCATCTATAAATGAATATTCTGAGAGGCCTTATATTGTTAATAATGAAGCATTAGTACTATAAGGCACTGTGAGAATTAAAGGTACACGGGTAAACACAGGTAAAACACAATACCTGCTGACATATGTTCCATAAACATTGGCTATCATGAGGTCTCCCTCTTAGTCTAGGGCACAGGGCCTGTGTCCCTGTGTCCAGCTTCTGTCTGTACTTCCCCCTTTCCCCTCCCCACCCCTCACACACAGCTGGTCCAAGGATGCAAGGTGCCCAGGGACTGTTTGCTGAATGACTGAATGCATTCAGATCACTGGAAGCCTTGCCTTCTATGGATGCAAAACTTGAGAAGAGGGGAGCCTGGCTGGTCTAGGTGAAGCATTCTGGAGTTACCCTGCCTGCGGCCACATAAACATGTATTTCTCAAACCCCTTCCCGGTTGCCCTGACCCTGGCAGGGTGAGCTGCAGGCATCTGTGGAGCTGTTCCTCCATAGCTCACGGCGCCTCTCTTGCTGCCAGCCACAGGAATCCCTCTCTTTGTTAAGACTCTGTTTCCCAAGTCAGACCTTCTCGGCCAGGACACTTTTCAGGTAATGATGTCCATGGAGACGGTGGAGGCTGTAATGCACAGCCTCGCCCCAGGAGTTGTTCCGGGGAGAGCAGTTTGCCAGGGGCACTGCATCATGGAGTGGAGCAAGGTTGGCAAGCACATCCCAAATCCTGAGTCAGGGCTGGAGGAGCCTTTGCAAATGTCTCCCTCATCGACCTCCTTATCTGGAGAGGGGGACACTGGCCCAGAGGCCCCGGTCATGGGGAATAAGGACTCAGCCAATCCCAGAATCTGTTGACAACCCCCCCAACACACACACAGTGGGTCTCACACTTGAGGGGGCATTACAGTTACCTGGAGGGCTTGTTTAATCAGCAATTGACAGACCCCACTCCAAGTCTGGAGTAAGGCCTGAGCATTTACATTTGAACAAATTCCCAGACATACTAATGATGCTCCTTAGGGACCACACTTTGAAAATCATTGTTTTAGGAAACAGCCTTGTGCTTAGGAAGGGGGAGTGGAGCCTAAGAATATGGTGTTGAGGAGACAGAGAGCAACTGCCTTTTGGAAGGAAACAGAACAGAATGTAAACAACTTGAAGGTTCTATGATGGCAAGCCTCAGGGGAGGGCAGCATGGGGGAGGGGAAGGAAGACAGGGTCCTGGGCAGGTTCAGAGTGGAGCAAGGCAAGACTAGGGAGCAAAACTTAAAGAGACACTCTCTCTCAGGTTCGTGCAGGTGCAGGATCGGCAGTTTGAGAGGGAGTCTCTTTAAATGCACCCTAGGGGGGCGCCTGGGTGGCTCAGTCTGTTGAGTGGCCGACTTCAGCTCAGGTCATGATCTCGCGGTCCGTGAGTTCGAGCCCCGCGTCGGGCTCTGTGCTGACCGCTCAGAGCCTGGAGCCTGTTTCGGATTCTGTGTCTCCCTCTCTCTCTGACCCTCCCCCATTCATGCTCTGTCTCTCTCTGTCTCAAAAATAAATAAACGTTAAAAAAAAATAATAAAAAAAAATTAAAAAAAAAACAAAAAAACAAATGCACCCTAGGGCCTGGCTTGCTTCTCCCCAGTCCCAGCCCTGCTCCTGTGGTCCTAACAACAGCCCAACAGTGCCATTGCTAGCTAGCCTTCTCAGAAGCAGGGCATTTAAAACCCTAGGCCAGGAAGCTGTGTGTGTGTGTGTGTGTGTTTTAGAGAGAGAAATAAGACAGAAAGGTGGCAGAGAAAGGGCTCTGCAGGAGTACACAGCGCTGCACAGACCCCTTGCTAATTAAAGGATGCCTACTGGACCAGCAGCATTACCTTTAAAAATTTCTGAAGTTCAGGCCACAGTCTAGAAACTGCATTTTAACAAGATCCCCAAATGACAGCATAGGAACACTGGGCTCACTTGTTTTTTTTTTTGTTTTTTTTGTTTTTTGTTTTTTTTTTTTAATACTGATGGTGGGTCCTGCTACCAGAGACTTGGATATAATTCTCCTGGGTTCTGTATGGGCAATGGATTCTTGAAACCGACCCAGGTGGTTCTAATAGGCTGCAAAGTCTGAGGGCTGCTGGTGGAGACAGCTTCAGAGGTCTTTAGGACGTGTGTTGAAGGCAACATACGTAGTAGAACTCACATGGCATTTTAGTATCTGGGGCATGAATTCTAATCCTGCCTCCACCACTAACTAGCTATAGGGCATTGGTCCAGTCACTTGTTCTTTCAATTCCCTCAAAGTAAATGGGAATATGAACAACCTCTTGGAACCAAAATACTTGTGATTATTAGAGTTCAAAGGGTCTTGGTTAATATTTAGGTCACGTAACATCAATTTTACCATTGAGAATGCTTAAGACCTCTTCGGGCCTCAGTTTCTCTGCTTATTACATTGGAGATTGGTAGGGGCGCCTGGATGGCTCAGTTGGTTAAGCATCCTGCTTCAGCTTAGGTCATGATCTCACAGTTCATGAGTTCGAGCCCTGCATCAGGTTCTGTGTTGACAGCTCAGAGCCTGGAGCCTGCTTCTGATTCTGTGTCTCCCTCTATCTCTGCCTCTCCCCCGCTCATGCTTTCTCTCTTTCTCAATCTCTCTCTCTCTGTCCCTCCCTCTCAAAAATAAATAAATATTAAAAAAATTTAATGGGAGATTGGTCACATTCTCCAATTCACATTGGAGATTGTATTGTCTAATACACATACATGTTTTTACCTTTGCACAATAGTTCCTTTGGGCAGCAATACCTTTGGGCAGCAATACCTGCTCTTCCTTTCTCAGTTCAGCACTTCCAGCTCCTCCTCCAAGCATGGCTCATGGTGGTCTCTCCCCCTGCACCCTTCACTCTCACCTACTCAAAGTTTAAGCTTCAACTCAGAGTTTACTTCCTATAGGGAGCCTTCCCCGAACACTCCCTCCCAAGCCCAGGTTAAGAGCCCGACAGTACCTAACTGTCCCCACCGCCTCCTGCCCTTCATCATGGGATATTCTAATTGTCTAAATAATTGTCTGATTCCCAACTAGACTGTGATGGTCCTATAGGCACCCTCCACATCCACCTTGTATCCCCAGTAGGTGTCCACCAAATATGTGCAGAATATTGAATGAGTGACAGCAGGAGATTGTGCTCAACAGACCTATAGCTAATTCTTGCTCCAAACTTGTGGCCTTTACCAATTTAATTCAACTCAAAGTTTAGAAGGGAACTGAAGCATGAGGAAGAACCTCATTAATTTAGGTCTCTTCCCTCCTGACATTATCCTCAATTATCTAACTGCTGGAGGAACATAGTTTTCTGGATGGCTAGAGACCAACTGAGTTACGGGCCCAGGCAGAGCTCAACCACAGCCTCTCACAGGTGCCCCACAGTTTACAAAGCTTTCCCATCTGCCGTCTCCTCACTGAGAGGATGGTGGGGCAGGAATTATGGCCATCACATTTGAACCTGAACTGACTAAGGGCAGGCATCCCATGTATT
This sequence comes from Puma concolor, assembly GCF_028749965.1. Lineage (NCBI taxonomy): Eukaryota > Metazoa > Chordata > Mammalia > Carnivora > Felidae > Puma > Puma concolor. The sequence goes on along the minus strand of NC_141679.1, from coordinate 60,335,789 downwards.
TTATTTACTGAGGTTTCCTCAGCACATGGTAGTTGCTCAATAAGTATTTGTTCCATGAAGGAATCTCTTGTCTCACAGAGAAAGGAAAGGGAGACTCAGGAGGCCACATAGTTTCTCTCATGTTTACAAAGCTGGGGCTTCAGAACTGAGGGATCCCCTCAACATGCAATGTCTGACCTTGTGCAGAATTTATGCCCCAAAATATGCCAACCACTTTTATGCTCCTCTGCTTACTTACTACATCTTGTCAAGGGCTGGGGTGATGGTGTCCAGCATCCAAGGCTTGCATAAGTCCTGGGGGCACATTTCCGGCCACCCAGCATCTTCTCTGTCTTTGGCTCCTGTGGGTTTGCTGGTTTACAGGCCTGACTGAGTATGTCTGGTGCCAGTTTACTCTCCTCTACCTCTGAACAGAGTCCTCATCGCCCATCCCACTATAGTCACAAGGCAAAAGGATCTCCCCTCACTCTATCCCTCAGCTCAGGACCTGACAGGGTTACTTAGGACTCAAAGAAAAGAGCAAAAAGAGGCTAAACCAGACATTTCACACCTGCTTCTAAGTTGGGCAGGGAAGATGATGGCTGCAATGTGGCAATGGCTGGGGGGGAAGCTCAGTCAGAGTGAGAACCATGCCTCTCTTATCCCCCAGCAGCAAATGAACCACAACATCTGCACAGAGAAGTCAATGATGATCTCCTGACTGCAATTTCTAGTTTCTTTCAACACATTGTAACAGGGCAGTGAAAGGCCTACAAATACAGAAGGATTAGATTTCAGTCTTAGCTCCACCACTGACTCAGAATGTGACCTTAACTGAATCAGTCCACACCACCCAGAACATTTAGAAAGAACTGCCTTAAAGGAATGGACATGAGTGACAGCAGAATTATCATTCATTTAGCACTTCACAGTTTCCAAAGAACTTCCACACACATCATCTTGCTTAGTCTTCAGAGCAGGTCTGTGTGCCCATTTTATAGATGGATAAGTAGACAAATGGGTTGAAGACTTGTCCACGGTTGGTCACACTGGCATTATGAGGCAGGGCAGGGACATGAATCCATATTTTCCGACTAAAGCCCTCATTTTTTCTCTTCCTTTCCTGTCAGTTGATTCCAACAAGCATTTTTCTGACCCTATAATACACACAGGGCTCAATGGACAAGCCAACAAATGAATATGCCATGCTGTCCACCCTCTAGAAGCCCAGAATCCAGTGGCAGAGTCAGACACATACTTTATAAACAACCCCTTTGGAAGAAGAGGTGGGAGGGCTTTGTGAAGGAGTTAGCATTGTCTCACCCTAGAAGGATGAGTAGGAGCTTAGTAGGAAAGGGAAATGGGAGAAGAGGCAGACATATGTCACCACCAAACACCCAGAAAGTGCAGAGGGGACAGAGGTTCCCAAGTGCCCTGACAGAGATGAAGAGAAAACGAGGCTGGAGAGTTGTGACCCAGGGCAGGAAGGGCCGGGCCAGCAGACTGAGAGCCAATGCCTCTTCCCATATGTGGCTGGGAAACTTTGTCTTTAAACACCATCGACTAGCTCAGACCTACTTTAAAAATAAATTCAGAAAATAATTATCTTCATATATATATTTTTTTCTTTGTAAAAAATGGAGACAAGCAAAGGAAAGAAAATTAACCATTTAAATTTAATCACCTTTAATCACATTACCCAGAAGTAACTAAGGTTTCTATGAATATATATGTTTTTCTAAAATGTCTTTATATAATTATTCCTTTGTACCTTTTTCCCTACTCATTCTTTTGTTTATAATTTCCATGTCATTCAATATTCTTCCTCAACTGTGGCTCTAATTTTTGGAGGGACCATGGACCCCCTCAGAGATCCAATGGAAACACAGACCCTGTCCCCAGAAAATGCACATTCCCGAATACACACCAGTCATACTACCAGGCAGGACAGGCCTAAGGTTGCCAGTTCTTTGGATGTTTCTAGCAAGTTGGAAACCCATTTCTCATGTGAAAGTTGCTGGTTTACAAAGTTGGTCACATATACGAAATATTAAAAATAAAAACAAAACAAAAATACAAACAAGCTCATCAGAGGCCTCGGTCTGTTCTGAGGCAGCTTATTTATAACCTCTGGGCAAGGCCAAGGTCACAGATACTTAGGGCTTATGGTCAGACCCAATTCGTGTTTCCAGCCTTGGCTTGCCTTCTTACACAGCCAAATCCCTCTCTTCAATTCCCACTTCCACACCTCACCTTGTGCCACTTTGTACATGAAAACACCTGCCCCAAGCCCCACCCCTGCCACCGGCATTGTCCACATGCCACTGGAGTCTACATAGGGCTTTAGGGGTCTGCACCTCAACACCTGCCATACCCCTCTGCTCCTAGCTACTCGTGGTGCCATCTCCAGTCCTCTGCTGTGCTGGGAACTACTAGGGATGGCATTGTTTGAGTCCTCTCTGTGCCCCACAGTGCAGGGCCCCCAAAAAGACAGGCCAGAGCACATGCTCAAGAAACACTAGCATGGGTGAGGGCTCAGGCAGCATTCATCCCTGTGCAAGTAAATTCCTCCTTTGGAGCAGAAGGATGGATAATTACAGCCTGGCTTTAGCAATCTGCTATGCATTCATCCCTCAGGGTGTGTGAATTGCTGTGAAATTCTTATCAAGGGGAAAGTGGAAAGTGACTCTTAAAGGGAAAGTTAAAGGAAGGACCAGAAAGGAAGAAAAGCCCTCATAACTCTGGAGCCAGACCTTTGTTGACCTTTGAGTCATAGAAAAAAGGAGACAGAGCCAGGCTGGTCCAGGACTGCCCTAATGTGACGTGGGGTAGGTGCCTTTTCCCTCTCTGAACAGTAAGGGGCAGAACCAGATCACTTCCTAGGGCCCTTCCTTCTGCATTAGCTCAGATAATAAGATCTGTGTGGCAGTCAGGGGATTTATAGTGTTAATGAAATCTGCAGGTTTCAGGGACTGACTTTTCTGGTGATCTCTCTCTGATGGGGCTCCAGCAGGGAAGGGGTAAGGCCAGGAGCTGTTGCCCAGAGCCCACTAACACAGCTGCCCCCACTTTCCCTGGAGGTGATCTCTTGGTGAAGTTCTCTGAGCCTCAAAATGTGTCTGGGCCAATAGAAATCAGGCACTGTGCAGACCCTGAGACTCTTCTTGGGGCCATGAGAAGCAGGGCTGAGATAGTACCTGCAGGACCTTTAACTTTCCACCAAAACTCCTTGAGCCTCAGTTTCTTCATGAGCAAGATGTGAATAATAAATCTAATTCTGGGTAGCTGAAATGATGACATTTAAAAATCCAGCACAAACCCTGACACATGGCAGGTCCCTAATAACTGAGGTCTTTGTCTCATGAGCCTCACTTTGATATAAATAGGTCAACCTTTATACACAGGCCCAGGCAGTTCTGCAGACTCCAGGAACCTGGTTTGATCTTCAACAGAAAGACCTCAGCCCCACTCTGATACAGCCTTAGGGGAAATCATCCTAGCAGGACAAGTGGGCATAGGATGGTGAATGCAGGAGGGAGAATTTAAGAGAAGTTGGGTCAGGTGCTGGAGAACCTGAAATCCCTCACTGAATGTGAGATTATGAGTCCCAGTGGGCTCTCTTCCAAGGAACTGTCTCAATTATCTGGAACCATCCCTAAGTGGGCAGGTCCTAGGTTACAGGCGTCAAAGATGAATGGGCAGAGCCCCAGACTGAGCAGGGTCAAGCTGGCACTTCCCAATGGCAAGGACTAGTGACCCCATGAGGAGGGGCACTGGGTAGAGTGAAACTACAAATGGAGAAACTGAGGGCCACAGCCAGTGGGAGGAAAGCACTCAGGGGCAGGGCCAGAACCAGAGCTTCCTGAGTCCTACCACTGCCTTCCAGGGGAGGAAACCAAGAGGAAGGATGGAATAACAGCTCCAGGCACACAGACCCAAGAGCTGAGAAAGAATAAACGATTGCAAGTATGGGGTCAAACATCACCTCACCAGGCACTCTGCTCACCTGTGGCAGGTGCTCCTTGCCTTCCAAACAAGCCCTTAGTGTAGCAGCGCTGGCTTCAGTCTTAAAAGTTAATTACTAAATTCCCGCCTACTTTCTGGGTTTGTATGTTCAACATGCTTGTTTCCTTTTAGCCTCTCCTCATTCTCCCCCTGCACTGCTTGCTCAGCAGCTGCACCCTCAGGTTGTAACGTGGTGCCTGGGTCGTAGTAAAGTTTCAATAAATGCTTGTTAACAAGAGGATAGGTCCCTTTGTTTATGAGTATGTTTTCTGGCCAGGCCCTGTGTTGGGGGTACAGAGACACATCTGAGGGGCTCCCTCACCCTGGATCACTACCTCCATTGCCCAGCACCCTCAGCCTCCATGCCTGGCTCCCTTGAGGGCAGATCCCCTGTATTACTCCACTCCCCATGGCACAGGGTCCAGCTCAGAGCAGGATCTCAGAGACCATGGGATTAGGTGAGCAGAGAAGATGTTTTGACCCCAATGAAAAGTCAAAAGCAGACAGCCAATAGCTAGAAGTGCTACAACCTCTTGGTGTCTGTCTCCATTTCTCTGTGTCTCCCTCTCTGGGTCTATCACTCTCCTTCCTCCACTTCTTCTCTTCTCCCCTCTCCCCCAATGTCTGCCTCTAGGTCACAAACATGCTCACGTTTCCCCCCGCTATCGGTTAGCTTAAAATAAAGATAAGCCCTCAGTCATTCATCTAATGTATGACTAAGATGATTTGTAACAATAATCAGCATGAAATACATTTGACAAGGGCTAAAACCCCACATAGTGGAAATTCTCATTGACTAAAAATTGACTGAAAAATCAAATCTTCTTCACATTGATTTGCTAAATATGGCCCAGGAAACTCATGCTTGGTCTAAATAGTGGTCAATATAAGAAAAACCACAATGGCAGATGTTATCATGAGTCAAGTTTAAAAAAAAAACAAAACCTGATTGATACACAAGTCTTGGTGAACAACAGCCTTGATTGAAATAATGTCAGTAAGAGTGAGAAGAGATCAACTATACTGAAGAGAAAAATGACCAAAGGAATCAATGAACTTTATGGTGTTTGTCTTGAAAAATATTCTTTTCTATAAAAATGAATCAGTGTTGATATAATTCTTATGAAAATATTGGTAACAGCAGAGTCACATGTACAGGCCTAGGGTGCAGTGGGGATATGGGTGAGTGTGCTTGGTTCACCTGTCTGCTTTCTCTTACCACTCACTCTGCACTCCCCGCTGCCTGCCCTGAGCTGACCCTCTTCTTCCTGATTTGTAATCAACATGGTCTTACCAGTGGTTTTTTTACTTCCAAAGGAGTTGAGTTTTTACACTAATCGCTGCCTCCTTAATCAATTAATGAGACTTAAAAGGCCATTTATCATTGGAAATTGCAACTGGAATCACCGGAACACTACATTGGTCCACAGATGCTAAGGAATTGCACCGTACATTGATAATTGTACTCTGGTTTTAACGAGATTCTTATTAACATATACATTATTAATTAGACCATTAATGCAGATGTCATTTTGAGTCACACCAGGATTCCCGATGGCTCACATGGTTATTAAACCTCACTAATTTGCAGGAGGAATTAATATTATATTAAAGGTTCTCTCCACTGTGTATTTTAAATTAAACGCTTGCTTTTGAATCTTACCCACAGCATCCACCTCCTACTTGTTAAAGAGAGGAATAAGAGGGAAGCATTTAATTCTAAGACCTGAGAGCTTCCTATTTTGCAAATAACTTTGGTGTCTCTAAGTATATAGGGAAGGAAAGGCAGAGAGAATGAGGAGGAGAGAGGAAGGCCCTCCCTCACCTTGGGAGGAGCGTACTGTTCTCTAATTTCCATTATTTAATTTGTAAATAATTCAGGAAATACACAAAGCAAAAAGGAGAATATTCTCAGCACCCATTCTCTCTGCACTCGGTAATTACCACTCTGAACATTCTCATATGCTATTTTAGTCTATTTTCTCTATGCTTAAATAGACATCTTCTACACAAAGAGAATAATGCTCTGTATATTGTTTTAAAACCTTCCTTTTCAACCTAATATTTTGTGAACACTCTTCTGTATCAATAAATGTTCTTCTACAGCATCATTGTCACATTATACATATCAATCTACTTAATTCTTTTGTTTTAAATTTATTTAGTTAGAGAGAGAGAGAGAGAGAGAGAGAGAGAGAATCCCAAGCAGGCTCCCCACTGTCAGAGTGGAGCCTGATGTGGGGCTTGAACTCAGTTGTGAGATCATGACTTGGGTCAAAATCTAACATCAGGCACTTAACCAACTGAGCCACCCAGGCTCCCCAGCTACTTCATTCTTTTAAACACCATGGGATGGTCAGCTTGATGCATCAGCGTGGTTAGATTATAGCCCCCAGTTATTCAGGCAAACTTCCATCTAAATATTGCCGTGAAGGTATTCTGTAGATATAATTAAAGTCCATAATCAGTTGACTGTAAGGGAGATCATCCTAGATAATCTACGTGGGCCTGATTCAGCCAATTGGAAACCTGAAGGGCAGAGTTGAAGCTTCCATGGAGAAGAAACTCCCTGTGGACATGCCCGAGTTCCAGCCTGCCTTTCCATTCAGCCTGCCCTACGAATTTCACTTACCTAACCAGCCCCCATAGTTATGTAAACCAATTCCTTGCAATTAATCTCCTAATACATGTATCTCTTACTGGTGCTATTTCTCTGGCAGAACCCTGATACAGGCTACATAGGACTTTTTCATATGGCTACACCATAATTTATGTAACCAATCCCCTACTCTTGGACATTGTGCTGGATTGTCTTGCTGTCAACTTGGCACTATCCCTCCTGTTTCAAGCTGGAGCTATACTTCCCAGTATACAGTTTCTGGAATGGTTCCAGAATAGTGGAGACTGATGATGAGTGGGACCCATGCAAATTTTGAAAAGAAGAAGGCATGGCTGTCAGCCATGGTGGTGGCGTCACCAGGCAGTTTGGACACATGGAGGGGCTTTGCAGATCTTCCCATGGGCTCCTACTCCACGGCCTCACTTTGCTAGCCAGATGCATGCAGCTTCTCGGACTTTCCCACAAGCTCATCTTTCCCACCTGTGCCACCTGCACCACCTGTACCACCCGTGCTTCAGGTGGAATGGTTAGCAACTGCTTCTTGAACCCTTCAACTTCTCCCTCTAGAACCTGGCTCCCACCGCTACCCCCAGATATGCATAAGCCCTAACTCCTATATTAAACCCTTCATTCCTGTAATACTTATAAACACTCTGTGTTCCTGACTAAAGCCACTAGTAGTTCATGGGAACATATCCTTAAATGGGAATGTGAAATTCTTTCACTAATATTAGAATTAAGAATGTTAAGGACTGGGGTGCCTGGGTGGCTCAGTCGGTTGAGCGTCCAACTTCGGCTCAGGTCATGATCTCGCGGTTTGTGAGTTTGGGCCCCGCGACGGGCTCTGTGCTGACAGCTCGGAGCCTGCAGCCTGCTTCGAATTCTGTGTCTCCCTCTCTCTCTGCCCCTCCCTTGCTCATACTCTGCCTCTCTCTGTCTCTCAAAAATAAATAAATGTTAAAAAAAAATTTTTAAAAAGAATGTTAATTATAGCACTGCTGAATCATGATAGTCCATGGCAAAACATCTAAATTATGTTAAATTATTATTACTTGTAGTAATCTGAAGTTAGGTATCTGTAAAAAGAAAAGTCATCAAATAGCTGCAATAGAACATTATATTGGAAGTAAAGATCATAAGGACAGTGGGAGTTAGGAAGTAAAGATCATAAGGACTACTTCCAATTGTGCTAAAGAATCTGAAAAAAGAAAGAAAGAAAATGGTGAGGCCAGGCTTTAAGCTCCCAATTCATGGTCTGAGTAAGAAAAGGTAAAGCTTTGGTGACTGCCCTGGAAATTCTCCAAGCTCACAGAATTTGCTGATCTGACCATGTTCCCATCAGTCTGAAATAGTGGACCTGACAGAACAGTGGAGTGGCCTTTTGAATACTAATTTTTGGCACCAGCTGGATAACAAACCTTTGCAGGACTGGGGTAATGTCCTACAGAATGGGGTATTGGGATATATTCCCTAACTCAGTAACCAATGTGTGGTACTGTTTCTCCCACAGCTAGGATTCCAGGGTCCAAGAATCAAAGGGAGGAAATAGAAGTGGCTCATATCACTATTACCCTTAATGCTGTACTAGCAACATTTTTGTTTCCGTCCCTGTGGCTTCAGGCTCTCTGACACAGAAGTCTTTGTTCCTGAGGGAAAACTACTTCCATCAATGGACACACAGTGCTCCATTCAGTACTCACCGGAGTGATTACTATACAGTGGGGGCTGCTATAGATTAAGTGTTTGTGTCCCCCCCCCTTCTCTGAATTCATATGTTGAAAGTAATCATCCAAAGTGACGGTATTAGGAGATGGGACTGTTGGGAGCTGATTAGGTCCTAAGGGCAGAGCCCTCATGAATGGGATTAGTGCCCTTATAAAAGAGAGTCCACAGAGTTCCCTGGGCTTTTCCATTATCAATGTGTAAGCAAGCTCTCACCAGACACCAATCTGCTGGTGGTGTGATCTTGAACTTCCCAGCCTTTAGAATTGTGAGATGTACATGTTGTATATAAGCCACCCACCCAGTTTCTGAAATTTTGTTACAACAACCTCAACAGACTAAGACAGGGGCAAAAAAGGAGTCTTTCTAGGACCCAGGAGACTTTCCGGATGTTTCCTAATGCTCCCATGTCCCATGGTAAAAGTTCATGAAAAATATCAGCACAATCTAATGACATAGACTCTTCAAAAATGAAGTTGTGAGTTATTCCACCAGACAGGGAAACATAACTAGCCAAGTGCATGCTAAAAGCAAAGAAGATTAAGGAATGGGTAGTAGAAGAAAGAAGTCAAAATTCCAGCTACAACCACACCACCAGTTGCCAAAATGAGAGCCATTTGTTTTCTTGTTTCCTTGCTTTTTCAACATGTGTTAACTTTTCTGTTCCCCCCACTCCCATTCTTTTGCTGGTTAATATGAAGTACGTATATTAATAGTGGTTAATCCTACATATCTGTATTTAAGATACAGGGTGCAAAAAGGGAAAGTGACCCAGCCAGATGAGTTAATATTCAGAGACAGATAAAGTGACCTATGAGATGTCATGTTTCCTCTTTTGGGGGGGCAGGGGGGAGTGGGGAGTTAACACGTTTTTAGATGTACTAAGAAGAGTTGCATCATTTTAGGTGAGAGTGTGTCATTATTATTATCTTCATTCAGAATTCAGTCTTAGTGGACGGGGTTTGCATGAATGCCAAGTTAACAAAGGGGTGGACTCTTCTGGGATCTTGGCACCACTGCTCCTGTATAAGGCTGAGAACTGCATTTCCCAGAATCCCCTTCCCTATTTTGTTTGTAGGATTAGAGTTTGTCAGAGGAGAAGTCACATAAGATCTGGAAGGCAGAAGTGAAGCAGAAGCCATTTTTCTCAGGACATCATGGAAGTGGCTATGGTGGCAGTTAGATGTGGTAGCTTCACAGAGGGTCCCCACGAATGCTGACATCATGGCTGCCCTCTGATGTCGACACACTGGGCACCACAGACCTCCCCTTTACCATCTTCAGGGTGAAGTTGTCAGTCACTGAATCTCCTGACTCCCCTCCCAGACCTCCACTCATCAGCTCTCAGACACTGGCATGGCTGCCTTGTCACGCAGGCTCCTGAGTTGTGATTTTCACTGAATCCTCCCTACCGGGGAAGTATTATACCATCTGATTTTTTTTTTTAAAGAAAAGTATTGGAAACGTGCAGAGATTATGGAAAGAAATATTGGAGAGAAGTAATTAGTTGTGCAAATGGATCCTTCACCCTCTAAAGTAGTGGTTTTCAAATGGGGGCTATTTTGCCCCCTAGGAACATCTGGCAATGTTTGGAGACATTTTTGGTCGTTATATAGGGTGGGGGTTGGGGTGAGCCAGTTGCTATTGGCATTTAGTGGGTAGAGGCAAGTAAAGCTGCTAAACTTTTTGCAATGCACAGGACAGCTCTCCTAACCACCCCCCAACAATGGATTATTTGGCCTCAAATTTCAATCATATCTAGGTTGAGAAGCCCTGCTTTTCCATGCTTTGGTGTTAGTCTAGATTATGCGATTCCAAATGTTCTCTAGTGGGAACACCTTCAAGGTGGTCAAGGAGGAAGGAAGGAATTTGTTCCCAAAACTAAGCATGCAGCCTTTCCTGCTCTAGAGGGGTCTCCTTCATTGTTGCTTTTTAAATTTTTTAATGTTTATTTATTTTTGAGAGAGAGGGAGAGCACACAGGGGAAGGGCAGAGAAAGAAAGGGAGACACAGAATCCGAAGCAGGCTCCAGGCTCTGAGCTGTCAGTCCACAGCCTGACACGGGGCTCGAACCCCCAATCCATGAAATCATGACCGGAGCCAAAGTCGGAAGCCTCACTGACTGAGCCACCCAGGCGCCCCTAAAGAGGTCCCCTTCTTATTGTAAGGATCTTTAAAATGGCACATTCTCCTAGGTAAGGTTTGAAAACAATATTCAGGTTACATACAGTCAGTTTAGCTACAACTTTTCCAAGCCTCACCCAACTAGGTAAAGCAGTGCCCGACTCTGCCCTGCAAGGACACACCGCACTATTGTTCCGAGGCCCAAGTGCTAGTCCACAGGGCATCTTAATACAAATTAGAACAAACCTCCCCCTACCAAGTAAAGTTTTAAAGTTCTTAATAATAATAATTACAACGAAGTCACTTTGTATAAAATAAATCAACTGTAGAATATAAAAGAACACTTGAAATGAGCTGTACAAGTAAGATGTGTGTACCATACGTTCATTAAACCAAAATAAAATGTTTGCAATAAAATAGAAATTCTGAGCTTTTACTCACTAGAATTAGCACTGGAATATAATTATTTGTTTTTAAGTCGTTGTATGTTGTATCAGATACCTCTTGTGTGTCCCCCTCATATTCTCTTGGCCACCGTTTTACTCCAGCTGTTTCTAAAGCAACCAGCTGTGGCGCAAGGGTAACCTGAGAACATCTCACCTCAGCTGCCTCCCGTATCTCCTGCTCTCTTCCCTGGGGCTTTTCTACTGTGGTCCCATAGCACATTCTGACAAATGTGCAAACCTGGAAGTACAAGGGGGTTAATTCCTCAGAGAACAGCAGCCCCTGAGCCATGGGGGATGGGCTCCAGTGGAGAAATGCTCCATTCTTCTGCCCCATAGGGTGCATTCCACATGGCTCCTCAGTGTCCCAGCCAGATGGAGCCCAGGTGCTCACAGCACAGCCAGCTGCACAACAGGGACATGGATTGACTTTCCTCCCTGTTGCATTTTTCCCAGTTCCTTGGCGCTAGTTTCCCAAAATGAACCACCTTCACGAAAACCCTTGTCTCAGCCTTTACCTTTTAGGGGAACCTAGACTAAGACATGCCTCTCGCTTTCATGGAAACAAAATGTTGATGATCATTTTAACGCTTACTTGCTCCAATATCTTGTTTTCTCTAGAAAAGATCGCTAGATTTGACAGGTTATAAATCTTAAGCAATTTTAAATACATTTTAATTTCAAGAAGCTATGTTCTCCATTGGCAACCAATGTTGTCAAAGTTAAATATATTCTGAGAGCTACAGAAATATTCAGAAAGGCGTCCAGTAAATTATTGAGGCAAGTGTATTGCTAAATGTCAAGAGGAGAGTTTAGAAAACAGTTTAAGGTTTTATTTGCTCACAGATCAATGCCTTGTCAATAGCACAGAGGTCAATTTCAGTTGTAAATTTTCACATAGTTACAGTTGTTCAAGTTCATCCCAATTCTTCAAATTATGTATGTCAGTTAGAAGAGTGAAAGACCAGGACAGTTTTCAGCACTACAAACCTTTCTTATAAAAATAATATTGTTGTATCCAATATTTTTAAATAGAAATTGATTTTGAAATTTTATGTACGTCACAAATGGGCTAATCACAGAGTCACAGAAGTAAAATGACTTTTCTTCTGAATTTTTGTCTTACACTTCCTTCTTAAGAGAAGCTGGCATCAGGGCGCTTGGGTGGCTCAGTTGGTTAAGTGTCTGATTTTGGCTCGGGCCATAATCTCATGGTTTGCCAGTTTGAGCCCTGAATCGGGCTCTGCACTGACAGCGTGAAGCCTGTTTGGGATTCTCTCTGTCTCTGAGCCTCCCCCAGAACGTGTGTTTGCAAGCACTCTTTCTGTCTCTCTCAAAAATAAAGAAATAAATAAAACTTAAAAAGGGAGAGAGAGAAGCTAGTATCAATGATTTCCAATTTGTTTAGCATTAAGAATAATTATTCGTAAACACTAGCATTTAATTTCTCTTTAGAGAACGTTTTAATTCCTTTGATGCTTTCAAAGCATTTTGTATACTGGTTTTGTTTCCTGCTTATACTTACATTACTAATTCTGCATAAAACATTGTATCAAATTGGTACTAAGGAAATTAATTTAAAAGTGAATTATTTTTGAGATTATGTCTCAGCTTGCATTCTAGAGTCTACTTTTTCACTAGGTCTTTCAGTTATAAAACACATTCCTTCTTCAAAAGTAGAAATAGGATAATAGGTACCCCTCTGGTGATATATATTACTTCCATCCACCAGAAAATTGTCATGATAAATGTGTATATTACCCATCTTTAGAGTGAAAACATTTACAATAAAAATATTTTCTAATTTTCTTTTAAGAAAACCACACTGACTTACTTTTTAAAATTTGTTTGTTTGTTTATTTTGAGAGAGAGCACAAGTGAGGGAGAGGGGCAGAGGGAGAGAGAATCCAAGCAGGTTCCATGCTCAGTGCAGAGCCCAACATGGGGCTTGATCCCACAACCCTGGGATCTTGACCTGAGCCAAAATCAAGATTTGGACATTCAACCGACTGAGCCACCCAGGCAGCCCTTTTTTTTTTTTTTTTTTTTAATTCATTTATTTATTTTGAGAGACAGGGAGAGAGGGAGAGGCAGAGAGAGAGAGAGAGGAAGAGAGAGAATTCCAAGCAGGCTCCACGCTGTCGGTGCAGACCCCAACACGGGCAGGGCTCAATCTCACAAACTGTGAGATCATGACCTCAACCAAAATAAAGAGTCAGACGCTTAACCAACTGAGCTACCCAGGCACCCAATATTTTCTAATTTTCAAAACAATGAGGTTGCTTGCAAAACAAATGGTATTCTGAGACATGAAAACTTTGGGCAGTGCACAACATGAACAGCCACACATGGGAGGCCTGTGAGCAATGTTATCTTCTTAGCATTTTAGACCCCTCCTCCTGTAACCTGGCCGCAACCTACCTTAGCAGCCTCCCACTTCACATGCCTCTGCTTTAGCCAATAACCACTCCCTATACCACGTTTTTGCTTTTGTTGTTCTCTCTGCTTTGGATGCCATCCTTGCCCTGCCCCTGCCTAGTGACATCCTACCCAGTGGGGGCACTCCCTCCCACAAACCTCCAGAGCACTGTTTGGAAGTCATTTGGGCCTGACTCCTGACCAAACCATATACTCTCCAAGATACAGAATAGATCTGTTCCATCTCAGCTTCCCAGGAGTCAAGCCCAGCCCACAATGGGCTCAGAAAAGCGGAACGAATTGAGATAGGCCTAAGATCCAGGAAACTCTCTGAGGACCATGGCATTTCTTGGTGGTGGCACTGACTGCTCTTTAACTTAGCAGTGTTGGAATGATAAGGGGCTCATTCTCTGAGGACCTTCATGGACAGAGAGGGCCCCCGTGCTGGGAAGCAGGGAGGCAAATAACCATGAGGCATAAACTTTCTACATAAGCCTTCCCCTCCACCTGGGCTCTCCTGTGGACATTGGGGCTTTTGTGAACTGCCTCAGCAATTTAGCCTTTATTGAGCACCAACTGTGTGCTAGGCCCTGAGATACACCAGACACAGACTCTGCCCCAAGAAAATCACAGTCTGGTGAGGAGGACACATGTGGATGAGTGATAATAGCTAGTGTATTCGTAGGAAGCGCTTACTAGAGGGAAGGGCCAGATCTGATGCGGGCACAAATCAGGCAGCAACTAGAGGAAGTAATACTGAGGCTGAGATGAAGGCTGAGGAGAAGCTTCTGAGGTGGGAAGTCTAGGGACGGAATTCCAGGCAGAGGAAACCGTATATAGAAAGGTATGGAGGTGTGAAACAGTGTGGCCTTTCCAGGGAAATACAGGTCAGCTGGTGTGACTGGGCATTCAGTTATGAGTAGTGCAGTAGACTCTAGAGACTGGTACAAGCCAGATTATGAGGCCTGAGAAGTTAGACTTTGTCCTGAAGGCAACAGGGATCCTTTGAAAGGAGTAAGCAGCAGACATGGCCATATTGGAGTTTTAGGAAGGTCATCCTGGCATGATCCAAGGGTCTTGGAGGCTGAGCCAAGCAACTTGAGTAAGGGTTCATAAAAGGCAAATAAAGGACACATGGGTCCGAAGCTCTTTTTAAAACACAGCTTCAGATTCAGTAGGTCTGGAATGGGGCCTGTGACTATGCACATCCCCAAAAGCTCCCACTTAATGCTGACACTGCAGGTCCATGGACCATACCTTGAGTAGCAAGGGAATGAAGCTGATTTTCTCGCCCAGTCACTAATGAGTGCAATGAATTCATAGAACACCTTCTTTATTCTCAGGTTTTCACTTACAAAGGATTAAAACCATTTGCCCTGGGCCCCACTGATCGTACACAGATGAATCAAAAGGTGCCTATGTCTTTAAGTGGAAGCAAGGGGTCACTGGTAGATGGACAGTGGGTCACAAGGTCATGTGTCTCAGGTTGATATACATGCAGCTCCTGGTCCTGCAATAAGCATTCAAAGGACACATTCATCACAGGATATGTCCAGCCCACACTTCTGGAGTGCTGCGCTCAGCTCTGTGAGAGGGCAATGGTCAGCCACAGTATGTCAGGAGTAAGAGGAACAGATGCGGAGAGGACCCAGTGGCTGAGGGATCTGGGGCACTCAACCTGGAGAAGACAGGCTCAATGGGACATGGTCACCTCCAAGTCTCTAAGGGGCTGTCACAGGACAAAGGGAGCAGACATGATCTGTGGTACCCAGGAACTGAGCTACAACTAATCAATGGATTGGAACCATAGCAGGAGAGATCTCCTTTCACTATAAACAGACACATTTCCAACGATCAGAGCTGTCTGAATAAGGGAAGAGCTATCTTGGATGGCAGTGAACTCCTCATCACTGGAGATGTGCAAGACTGTTTTAAATAGTACAAGATCCACTGGGATGACCCCTAAGTCCTGAGATTCTCTTCACCCACTTAGCCAGCTCAAGAGACAGTAATCACTGCAGTGAGCCCAGAAACTGTGCTGCTGCCTTCAACAGGATTCAACTTAGTTGTCCATACACTGTGCAAATAATAAAATACTGGGGCGCCTGAGTGGCTCAGTTGGTTAAGCATCTGACTCTTGATCTTGCCTCGGGTCATGATCTCACAGTTCATGGAATTGAGCCCCACATCAGACTCTGTGCTGACAACACGGAGTCTGTTTAGGATTCTCTCTCTCCCTCTCTCTCTGCTCCTCCCCAATTCATGCACTCCCTCTATCCCCCTCTAAATAAATAAATTTTTAAAAATAAATTAAATGCTAATCACATTTTCACACTGTCCTTTCATACCCTACCACCTTTTCCTGACTATACCATGCCTCAAAGAAATCCCTCGTTCCGCTGGAAGTCAGGAATTGTGGTTTGGGCCCCTCTGACCATCTTGCTCTATGGCCTTGGGAATGTTTTCCCCTCTCTGTGGAATTCAGTCCTGACCTTTAAACATCACACCCTGATTCACTGCCAAATATGACAAGTGGGAAGTCCACTCCAGATGAGGACCATCTGAGGGTTTACTGGTGGGCCCCGGGCCCTAAACATAGTAGGTTTTCAAAAAATAGTTGATTAATTGAATTGTGCTCAGTACAGTGACTGGGACAGTTGAATGGAACTGAATTGAGTTGAGATGAATTGAATTGAATTCACAAATGTTTATCGCACAGAGCAACAGAATGTTGTGCTAGACTCATAAACAGTTTAGCTCCAGCTCTTCTCGTCACTCACTCTTCCTTCCATACCCTACCCCCATTTTCTACTGAAGGACAAAGGGGTTGATGCGGTCTGTTACTCCTCACAGAAAACACTATCCCTGAACTACCTTATTTGTGCTAAAATGTTCTAATTTTTTGCTTGCAAACTAGACCTTTCCTCTAAGCTCCAGATCTGTTTGGCCTTTGCTCACCAATATTCCTATGATGATTCCACATGCACCACAAATCAATATGTCCTACTTCTCCCAAACCTGTCCCTCTGCCGAGTTCCCACCTCATCCCCACAGTCCCTTAGTCAAGAAACCCAGGGTCATCCTGGACTTCTCTGATTTTTTTCTTTAAACTCAGCTCACTCCTGAGGGAGGAAAATAATGAATGATTCCTGAGTTTATTATTTTTACATCAGTAATAAACTCAATTTTGCAAGCTTAGAATAATAATTTGAAAAAGACGCAGTGCAGAATTGATCTGAAAGTGCACCTTTCAGCAAAGCACGCAAATATTTGCTGAAATAGCCGGATTATAAATTCCATACTCATCACGGTTTTTTTCCAGAAGCAACATCCCCTCCCCATCAGGTTGGCCTTGTTGGCAGTCAACCTGGATCATGCTTTCTTTCCTAGAAGGAGAGCATCTACTTGAAGTGCTACCAAGGGGCTATTAAGTGCCTGAGGGTCAGGAAACCTGGGGTCTTCTTTCCCCATCTGTGTAATGGGGCCAGGGAGTCAGGCAGAGCATCAAAATGCAGCCCCTTGGACCTCACTGATTTAGTAGGTGGGTCCCTGGAGCATGCACTTTCAACAAACTTCCAATCCTGAGGCAGTTGGTTTGCCAGCACCATTTTGAAAAGTACCCAACAAGAACATCTCAAGATGTCCTTCTGGGAGAGACACCTATGAAATGACAGACACCCGCTCCTCTCCACTGCTCGGACTGGAGCTGGTTCTTCTCTGTGACTGGGACCACAACTATGCGGTGCCCTGAAATGCCTTCCTCCTGAGGATGGGGTCAGCTGTGCTTGGAACCAGCTTAAGGGACAGACCAGCAGGACTGCTCTCTGGAGTGGTGATTTATAAGGAGAACTAAAATATTCCAGGAGATAAGACAAAATGCATTTCCCAGAACACTCCTCAGAGATGGAACCACGCGTGCCCGGAAAACATCCCTTAACATCCTGCTTTGTCCAGGACCAAGATGCTAACTTGCCTTCTCAGGAGGGAGGGTGTGGTATTAGCTTCAGGGCTCCTGCTGGGAAGCAACAGAAAAAGGCTCTAGCTGATGATAAGCAGGAAGTCAATTTAGCGAAAGCACAGGGAGCAACTCCCAGAACGGCTGGGACAGATACAGAACTAGTAGTAGAAAATGGGCCGGGGCCAGGACCGCAGCCACTGCACAAGCAGAGTTATCAAGGAACCCATGCCCGGCCCCAGATCCCACGGGCAATGACTCACATGGCAG
The DNA here is from genome assembly GCF_028749965.1 of Puma concolor. NCBI lineage: Eukaryota > Metazoa > Chordata > Mammalia > Carnivora > Felidae > Puma > Puma concolor. The sequence goes on along the minus strand of NC_141679.1, from coordinate 60,318,253 downwards.
TGCTGCTGGTACTGGGCATTAGGTGCCACCACCTGCCCCACTGCTGCTGTGGCCCCTGCAGGCTGGGTAGTACCGCTGCATCCGGATGGAGTCCCCACTGTCTCTCTGTGTCACTGGAGCAGGTGGGTCTGAGTAACTGCAGCCTACTATTGCAAGGGAGGCCTAGAAAGGGAGATTCCAGCTTTTTCTGCTTCTCCGAGAGTCCGGCCCCAACGTGGGAAGGATGTTCAGATGCTAAGATACTTCCCAACAGACAAATGGCCACTCCAGGAAGACCTGGCTGCCTCCAGGGCTCTGGTCTTTAGAATGGAATAGAATGGAAAAGAACAGAATAGCCATGTTTGGGGCCAGAAGCAAATATTGCAGGAGAATAGAAATAGGATTTGGGTTGCCGTTGCTACTTCCTCTCTCTAAATAAACGTCAAGGATTTCATTTTGAAGCTGAATTAAAGTACCCACCTGCCTGGGGCTTCTCCATGACTCAGTTAGAGCCTGGTCATTCCCTGATCATGAGTTCTGTTGTGTTAGGCCAGGAAGGAGCAATTTAGACTCTCATATGTGGGGAGGTCTAAGCTCAAATCCTCCGAATGAGTCGTAGAGGTCTCTCTCAAATTGTGTGGCCCCAGCATGGGAGGAGGTGGGCCTGCACCCACCCCACCCCAGTCACGGCTGTGTGATCTGGAAGAAGATAGGAAAGCCGTGTGGCTGACAGCGGGAACAGGGTGTGACAACTGTGCCACACACCTGCCTACCTTCTCATGGTGCCCCACCTGGGTCCTAGGGCTGAGGGCTGAGGATGCCATGGTTGTATGGTCCCCACCCTCCTCCTCCTTACTGACTTTCATGTGTCCACAACCCAATCATTCTGCAGACAAAATTACTAAGGCCCAGAGAGGGTCATAGAAGGCACCTTGTCTGGCAAAACCCAGAAATTGCAGGGGTCCAGGAAGGAAGGAGCAGCTGCATCCCTTTTCCGAGATTCAGGTGGGAACCAGCTTAGAGTAGAAGGGGCCTGAATCATCCAGCGTTTGCTAACAGCCCTAAAACGTCAATGACTCAAAATGAACACTTATTCTGGCTCACACCCATATCCACCGTGGGTCAGCTTTGGCTCTGTTCCACTTCATCTTCATTTCAAGACCCAGACTAGATGAGAACACTGTATTTCAGTCCCTTGGAAGAAGGGAAAGAGCAATCATCGAAGTGTGGGCTGGCTCTTAATGCCTCTGTTCAGAATAGGCTCATGGCACTTTCTTGCACTTTCATGGGCTGAAACAGGTTATGTGGCTAAATCTGACATCAGTAAGGTGGGGCAATTATAATCTTCTCACAAGGAGGGCAGAAAACAAGGGAAACTAACACAATGCAGCATGGAGCCATCCCACAGGGAAGCCACAGACGCAGCTCCCTTCTGGGTCTCCTGCTCCTGTGACCTACACACCTCCAGGCTCACCTGCCATCTGGTTCATCCCATTCCTTCTGCTCCTTCCACAATGTCTCTAGGGTTTCCACAGTTCTAGTCCCATTTTAGAGATGCAGAGACTGAGGCTCACCGAGGAGACCTAGGTCGCAAACTCCTTCCTGACGGCCTTCCCTGGACAAGGGGCTCCCTGCCCACCCCATCTTCTTCCTTCTCTACTCTGACTGCCTCAGAAATAACTGTTGTCTACATTGCCCCTGCTGCACATCTGTTATCAGTCTATATGTTCCTCACATAGTCGCTCAACCGCTCTGTGAGGTCAATAACACTGCTTATGCATATCCTTTCACAGATGAGGAAACCAAAGCTTACAGGGCCAATGACTTGTCCAAGGTCACACACAGAGAAGGCAGCAAACCAGCTCTGCCCAACTCCCAAGCTGCCACTGCCGCTCATGCTGGCTCAAATCCCTTCCTCCTCAGCCCCGGCCCACATTCACTACCACCTGTGCTAATGTCCAGTGTCAGGATGCCACAGCTATGGGACTGTTCACCCTCTCACCAGCACTAACTAATCTTTAATTCAGACCCACGAAGCCAACCCTTCAGCTCCTGTTGCCAGCCACAGAAATGAGGATAAATGCGGCTGTCAGCGGCTTCCTGCCTCTTTGTTTTTTAATTTACTTAGAGTGGGGCAGCAGAGATGGCAGGAGAGGAAGCAGATGGCTCAGCGTGACAGATGGGCTCCTATCCAGTGACACAAGGACAAGGTGAGAGAAAGCATGATCAGGAGAAAATGCAGGCTCTGTGTGAGAGCGTGTGCACATAGGCTCCTGTGTTAGGGTCTCAGCTCCAGCCAGCTAGCCAGGCCCCTGGGCGCTGGGCTGGAAACTCTCAGGGCCAGGGCTCTAGTTTGCCCAGCCCCACACTTTCACCTGACAGTGAGGACACCAAGGCTCAGACTAGGGCTGCAGCCTGCCCAGGGTCACCCGGTCAGCCACTCAAAGGATGCCTGACTCCACAAGGTCCCAGCTACACTCTGTTGTCAGTGTGGGGTGTGATGTCTGTGGATAGGCTCCCTGGGGAATGTCCCACCCTCACGATCCCCACCATACGTTTCTACAGAATTCTACCTTCAGCCTTGGCATACCTGTGCTAAAAACTCAAGGCAGGCTTTCAGGCCTGTTCCAGGCCTAGAACATCCCAAGGTCTCTAGCACATAAGTGGCAGCATCAGGCCTCTGACCCAACTCTGGAGGCTTGGAGAGGGCAGCTCCCATTCCACCTCTGCTCTGAGTCTATGAGAAGGAACATGAGAGGAGGAAAGAAATAGGACACTGGCGGCAGAGCTCTGGGACTTCCTATGGCGCCCACCCTGGCTGTGTCATGGAGAGAAAACAGTTCTGTTTACATGGACGTGGGCGGCTGCCTTCAAAGGGGCGAGGAGTGGGCGAGGAAAGGCCCTTTCATCTCCAGGCACACTTGAGGGATTCAGGCCAGCACAGGTGTCCTGCAGCAGAACTGGGGAGCAGGATGGGACCAGGCTGCAGCGCTCAGCACAGCAGAGCAAGAGAATCTGGAGTGTGGAGGGCAATCGGCAGGAGGGAGTGAGAGAGGGGATGGAATGGGGAGAGGAAGCCTAGAGCCTGCAGTGGCAAAGTGTTCAGTTTTGTTCTAATCTGGGGAGGTTTGTTTTGTTTTCATAAAATGGGCTGCATTTATATGTCTTTTTAATTTAGGAAAGAAACAACATTAGTGAGATAAAAAGATGATTCAGAACTAGAATGAACTTGGAGGCAAAGGTGACCATGGGAAAAGACCTCCCCTCGGAAGTTACAGAAATCTTGGGGAGCACTGCATTTTTCTCAGACGGGGATTGGGGGTTTAAGTCTATTGTAACATAAGAGACTGCATTTGGGATACCGTATTATGAAGGTGATTTCATAGGAGAGAGAGAGAGAAAGGTGAGGATGGGGGACCTGCCATCTCCACAAGCACCCTCCTCAGGAGTGGGGAGTGTCAGAGGATGAGCACAGGGGCGGCCATATCCAGCTCTTCCCGCCCATACCACAGGCACTCCTCAGAGACCATCATCACTCCTGTGTTAGATGTAGGAACAGGGACTCAGAGATTAAGTGACTTGCTGTGGTCCCTTGCCTGGGGCACTTGGGTGGCTCAGTCAGTTAAGTGTCCAACTTCAGCTCAGGTCATGATCTCACAGTTTGTGAGTTCGAGCCCCACATCAGGCTCTGTGCTGACAGCTCAGAGCCTGGAGCCTACTTCAGATTCTGTGTCTCCCTCTCTCTCTCTCTGCCCCTCCTCCACTCATTCATTCTCTCGCTCTCTCAAAAATGAATAAACATTAAAAAAAATAAAAGTGCCACTTGCACATGCTGTTTTTTTTTTTTAATTTTAAATATGAAATTTATTGTCAAATTGGTTTCCATACAACACCCAGTGCTCATCCCAACAGGTTGCACATGCTAAGTTTGAAGGGAAGGGAAGGTCTTTCTCCTCCCTGACCATAGCTTTCTTCACCTGCCCCCACGTGAGCCACGCAGTATACTTGTCATTTCTAGAAACTCTAGGGCTGGGCTCCTGGCGGGGAAATACAGAGGCACAGCATCCTCAGACCAGCAACCAAGACCATGGATGTGTGAGCATTTCATATCCTGAGGGGCCCGGGCTCCCTGTGACAGAGAAGCCCAGGAGGAGAGCCATCCTAACAGGCTGAGAGATGAGTGAGAAGGGGGAGTGGAGAGGATTCCCTCAAACTGTGTGGATTCCTGGAGGATGAGACTTCTGTACCTGTTTACTGAGGGTTCTAAAGCCAGGCTTTGCAGTCAGACCAGGGGTGTCCAGAGGTGAACAAGGCAGGAACCTGATTCCAGCCTCAAATCTCTCTGTCAGCATCTTGGCAGGAAATGCAAACCCACTCAATGAAGGGACCACTTGCAGAGATGTGAGCAGGATGACGAGGCACCCAGAGACTAGCCACAGTGGGACTCATTCCACTTGCAGGCCTGAGAGGGCAAGGGGAAGACATCATGTTCTAAGAGCTTCGTGAGGGCTGAAGCTGTGGCGTGAGCTGCCTCGCTCACTGTGGTCACAGATGATGCAGGCCCTGCCAGAAACACGATGCCAGAGCGGAAGGGGAGCCTGGAAGAAGTACCTCTCCCTCCTACCGCCCTCCAGTCTCCAGTGGTGCCTCCCCGGGGCTGAACTTAACCAGATGTCCAAGGGCAAAGGAGGCAGTGCAATCCCTGAGGCGCAGGGCAGTGCAGCGAAAGTCAAAGACTGGAATGGAAGTGAATCACGATGGAGAAGAACCAGCCAGCTCTGGAATGTGACCATCCAATTTCTCCAATAAACTCCTCCTGACCAGGGCTTAACACATCCAGTGATTTTTAGGTCACATGTTGGAAATGAGAATTCTACTGTTAGGGACAGGCAGATTTTCTTCACTGTTTCCACCCTTTTATGAAATTACTGACTTTCACCTTGACCCTGATCAGACCCAGGCCACTGTCTGAGACCATCAATATTTGAAGATTGCAGTTCAAGCTGGAGGTGAAGCCATGTTCCAGCTCAGGGAGGGTGGCTGAGAGGACTCTTCCCAGATAGAGCCAGACAGTCTGCTGTGACACTAGACCTTCCCTTCAGACTGGAACCTTCCTAAAAGTGTTTCTGGGGACTCAAAGCAGAGTCAGCATGAAGAGCCATCTTCATAGATTTTCACTGCACACTGAAAATTACACGAGTCTCCAGTTAAACACAGACCTTGACCTTCCCCACTGAATTTTCTCCTCTCCCCTGAGTCCTGCTCCAATCTGGGACTGGCCACTAGAATTCAAATATTCTTGGGAGAGAAACTAACTCAGAACCTCTAAGTTGCTGGAAGAAGCACATACGGTCCTCAAAGCAATGCTCCTAGTGACTTTGAGAGAAAAGAGATGTGCATGAAGGAGAGACCTGTTACCCTCCATGAGATAATGCTGCAAAGATTTGTTGGATTTTAATAGATTAGCAAAACCACATTGTTAACATCAGCCAGAGCTGCAATTTTGATATCTTACGATTTGCATGTTCTATTCTCCTGGTCAATATATTCCTGACACACTTGCTTTCCCCCAAATTCCCAAAACACTTTACATCCTTCAAGGTCTATCTCATCATTCATTTATTTATTCAACAGATATTTTTGAAACATGCTTTTCACAGAGTATATTGCTGGGCACTGGAGCTACAACAGTGATGAAGACAGACTTGACCCCTGTCCCTGGAGGCTTTCTTCATTATGCAGTCTCTTCCATCTTTGACCTCGCCCTGAGCACCCTCTCTGATGATCTGATCACATTTGACCTTCAGTGACAATCTTTCCTGTGTCTAGTCCTGCACACCAGAACACGAGCTCCTAAAAGCCTATGCCTTCCTCTACATTAGCCAGGGTACCGCCAAACACATGAAATCAGAATCCAACAACAATCTTTCAAACAGATGAGGCTGATCACTTAACCTCAGCATCTTTATCTGTGTAATGGGAGACATTATCTCAGGGTTTCCTGAGTCCAGTTTTCTGACTTGATGCTTGTGAACATACTTTGCAAACTGCACACCTCTAAGCATCAGTGGGGAATGTGCTTTTATTTACCACGATGACCACCCAAAGCAGTTTACCAAAAAGGAACTCCATCCAGCTCTTCCGCAGATCAGGGGTTAGTGTGTGCTTCTGGGTGAACCTCAGCCGAATGGGAGAGACAATGCATGTACTGATCAATCTGCCACCAACCACTCCCAGCCCCCCACCTCCCCTTGCATCTGTCCCTACAGTTAAAAGGCGGATCAATTACCATAGGCTCATTTATAATCATTACAGTTGTCTCGAGTTTTCTCTGCTGATTGCCTGGGTTAAGAAGCCCCTAACCCATGGAAGGGGTACAGGGGCTTGAGAACACCTTTTGTCTCTGAGCCCCAGCCAGTCCTGCTCAAAGCTGGAGGAAAGGGTATCAGGAATGGGGTGCCAGTGTCTCCTACCTTCCATATCCAGAGGCTTTATGGAGCCTCAGAGGCTTTTCTGGGCTGACCTCTGATGGAGACGCTCAGGAGGTAATCCCATTATGGAAAGGCACCCCTGGAAAGTTTCATTACACTGATGCATACTGTCCATATTTCATCGTCATCAAGGCAGGTTTTCTCACTCTTCTGACACGAAAACAGACAGGTGGAGGCATTTTGATTTGGGCTGCCTAGTTTCTTCCTCAGGGAAGCTGCTTCCTCTGGCTTGCATGATAATTGAATTTCACGGATGGAATCTTCCACATACTTCTCAATTAGGGCTGTGTACAGGCAGCGAGATTTTTCAGGTGTTGATCTATGATTGTCACTCTTTTTTTAGCTTTAAATTAATCTTCTTAATTTCTGCCAGCTCCAAATCCGGCTTTGCTAAATAGCATTATTCTGACTTAAATGGTCTAATCTGTTTGTCGTAAACTGGGTACAGCTGAAAATCGTGTATGCAGGAGCCTTCCTCATTAATCACAGCTGACAAGAAGTCAGAAATCAAGAAGCAAAATTGTCTCTGAAGGCAAAGTGGGGAAGGATTGAAAAAATTAGCCAACTAGGTGTGATGGTAGAGCTGGGAGTAAGTCCCTGCCCTCTCTGGGCTTGTTCCTGTGTGCATGTGCGTGTGTGTTTGTGTGTGTGTCTGGGTGCTCGGTCGGTTAAGCATCCGACTTCTGCTCAGGTCATGATCTCATGGTTCATGAGTTCAAGCCCTGCATCAGGCTCTCAGGGCAGAGCCTGCTTGGGATTCTCTCTCTCTCCCTCTCTCTCTCTGGCCCTCCCCCACTTGCTTGCACACACACTCTCTATCTCTCAAAATAAATTAATAAACTTAAAAAAAGTGAAGGAAGCAGGAAGGATGGGGGATTAGATCAGAGGTCCTCAGGGACCTTTTCAGCTGTAAGGTTCCCTGAGCCTATATATGACATCTCAGAAAAATGCCACAAAAATGACATATTGGTATTTAAATGCACGCTGTTATTGACTCTTGAGAACACTGAGAGCCTACAGTCTTAATACTTTACCGCAGCATTTCCAAAATGAGGAAGGCAAAGTGATTTTAGGTAGTAAAGGAACACAGAATTAGTGACACGGGAAAGCTGTGTCCGCTTTCCAGTCTCCATCCCCCTGAGCAGCTGCACAAGGACTGTTTGGTGGCACACATTTTAAGTGCCTCTCTAACTCTGGCCCCTCTCCCAGGTTAACAAAGAAGGAGCAGCCTCAGTCTCGGCTCCTTTGTCAGGCAGCATACCCAGTTAAAATCCAGTATCTGGTGCGGGGGTGTGTGGTTTCTTTGTTTTTCTCCATATAGGGTAGAGACTGTTTCCTTTTAAGCCATATTTATTAAGGAGCTGATTTGAAAGAACATTAAGTTAATGCAGAAGCTGTATGGCTATGGCAAAAATTAAAAGTGGCATGTAAATGTCCAGTTACTCAGGCTCCGGAGAAATATTTAGTGCCTCAGTAGACGGCCATGCATTATTCAGGCACTGGGGAGATAGGTGTGTAACACCTTGAGGTCCTTACCCACCCCTCAACTCCTTTACTCCCATATCCTGAGTGTCCTGGCCACCCTCATGCCCTTTGCATGCTGCCCCCATCTTGTCGCCGCTCATGGGAACCAGCATTCTCATAGCCCTTGGATCCCCATGTTGTTACTACTGTTGGGTGGGTAACTGACGGTCCTGAGGGAATAGGTGGACATGGGACTTTCGGCTTTAAAATCAGGACAGTTCCAGGCAAACAGAGACAAATTGGTTCTAATGGCGAGCTAGCCCAATCCTGAAGCAATGCTACCCTTCCCTTACTTGCACGACCTCTGTGGCTGCAGGTACAGGTGAATCAACCCCCACCCCGGCAGACTGGCACACTTCCAAATTCTAATCTCTTTTAGCACAGCCTGCAGTCTTTTATAGCTTCCCCCCACTCCCTGGCAAGAGCTATTTCACACTTCTCCACCCTCCCTAACACTCCTCTTCCACACATCACCCTCTCTCCCCAAAGAAGGGCTTGCTCCACTGAGAGCCTAGAGGGCAGTGATGATGAAGCTGCTCCCTCCCTGGTGGACCACTCCCCACTGTACCTGCCTGCATGCATCCCTCTCCCTCCCTCTGGACTTCCATCCTCCTGGCTCTCTCCCTTATCTGCAGTCACTCCTACCCTACAGGCACCTTCCTGTAACACAGGTCTCTCAGAACCCCTGAACACCTCCACTTGGAGCAGTCACCCTGTTCTCACCCAAATAGCTCCGAGGCACTGTCTCCACTTCCCTTTCTCAGCTTTCCTGGACACTCACTCCTCTATCCCTGCACTATGGCATCTGCCTCCTCTAAAGCAGTTCTCGCTACATCTCTGATAGCCCGCTAATTGCCAAATCCAGTGGATAGTCAGTGTCCTTTGTTTTGACTGTTTCACAGATATCAGCTCATTTGAACAAAACTATGTATGTGTTGTTAAAGTAAAATAAAATGATACATCAGCCTACTAAGATAGGTATTCTATTATCCCCATTTTAAGCTTGAGGAAACCAAGGAACAGAGAGGTTAAGTAAATTGCCCAAGGTCACACAGCTGTATATGATAGAGCAGATGGCTCAGAAGTCTGTGCTCTTCACACTCCCCTCTGGTACCTCTCTGCTGCTCTCATCTCTGATATCCATTCCCTTCCTCTTAATCTTTCTGTCCCCAGCCCCTGGGATAGGAGCTGATACCCAAAGGGTACTCAACAACTGTTTGTGGCTGAACTAACTGAATTTCTGTGGCACGCTCAGGGAAACCAATCTAGGGGAAGATCAAACAGTAGCCACCAGTGTGTTAGATGGTATGCCAGATGCTCACAGGGCTCTGAAGACAGTGATGAGAAATAATAACAATAACAGCCACAACAGTGGCCACCATTTGTTGAATTCTAATATGCACCAAGAACTGTACTACATTATCTTGTAATCTCACTGAGTCTTCAAAACATTCCTCTGAGGTATCATTCTTAACTTCATTTTACAGGTCAGGAAACCAAATCCAGGGAGCTTTTGTTCCAGGGAACAAAAGCATATGCAGGGGAGCCTCGGAGAGCAGGGAACCTGGAAGGCTTCCCAGAGGAGGTGCCACCTAAGCAGGGTTTTGAAGAACCAGTATATTTAGTCAACTGAAGGAGAGCACAAAGGTGTTCCAGGGAAAAGGCACAATGCCTACAAAGGCTCACGGTCAAAAGAGCATGTACCATTAGGAACCTTCAGATGGCCTGGGCTGGCTAGAGGTCAGAGAATGACATGGGGAGTGGGTAAGGAGAATTTCAAGGGAAGTGAGAACAGGAGTCTCACAGGCCACAGAAAGGAATTTCAACATCACTGGGGCCATGGGACCATGGCTCTCAAGCTGAGCGCATAAGAATTACAAAACTGATCCTAGACTTCCTTACATAATCTGAATCAGTAGATTTATGATAGGGCTCAGGAATGGTGTGTGTGTGTGTGTGTGTGTGTGTGTGTGTGTGTGTGTGTGTGTGTACCTTATTAAAGCTCAAATACACTCAAACAGATTTATGAAATATAATTGATACACAATAAATTATACATATTTAAAGTATACAACTTTATAAGGTTTGGTTATATGTATATAGTCACAAAACCATCACCACAATCAGGAGAGTGAGCGTATCCATCACCCCACAAAGGTTTCCTCTGTTCTTCGTAATCTTTCCCTCCCACCCCCATCCCCACTAATCTGCTATTATTATAAATCAGCTTACGTTTTCTAGAATTTTATAAATAGAATCATACTATATATACTCTTTTTTTGTTTGGCTTCTTTCACTTATTTTAAGATTCATTTTGAGATAGACATGTAGTTTGTATTAGCAATCTGTTCCTTTTTATTATAGAATAGTATTCCATTGTCTGGATATACAGTATTTTGTTTATTCACCTGTTGATGGACAAATAATGCTGCTGTGAACATTTGTGTGCCAGTCTTATAATGGGCATATGCCTTCATTTGTCTTGGGTAAGTACCTAGGAGTAGGATGGCTGGATCATATGATACACCTTTTAAAGAAATGCCAAATTATTTTCCAAAATACCATTTTATATTCAAACCAGCAGGTATTATATTCAATAGCAACTAGTGGTATATCTTAGTGTGGTTTTTAATTTGCATTCCTCTGATAACTAATGATGATGAACATCTTTTTATGTTCATATTTGCCATTCTTATTCCTTCTTGGATGAAGTATCTGTTCAACTCATCAATTTTTCAATTGGATTCTTTGTTTTCCTATTGTTGAATTTTGAGAGTTCTCTATATATTCTGGATACAAGTCCTCTACCAAATGTATGAATTGCAAATATTCTTCCCTAGTCTGTTACTTATCTTTCTGTTCTCTTAATAATGTCTTTTGAAGAGAAGTTTTTAACTTGATTAAGTCCAATTTATCAAATTTGCTTTTGTGAATTGTGCTTTTGGTGACATATCTAAGAAACCTTTGCATAATCCAAGGTCACAAAGATTTTCTCTTATGCTTTCTTGTAAAAAAGTTACAGTTTTAGGTTTTACATTTATGTCTATGATCCAATTGAGTTAATTTTTATACATAGTGCAAGGTATGGGTCCAAGTTTTTGGTGCTTTCAGTCTTTTGGCTTTTCTTTTTCTTCTTTTTCATTTCTTTCTCTTCTTCCTTTCTTTCTTTTTTCTTCCTTCCTTTCTTTTGTTTTTTTTTGTTTTTTTTTTGTTTTTTTTTTGCATTTCTATTGTTCCATCCCTTCCTAAAAAGTTATCTTTTCTCCAGTGCATTGCCTTTGCACTTCTGTAAAACGTCAGTTGTTCATATATGTGTGGGTATATTTCTGGACTTTATTCTGTTTATTTGTCTTTATGCCAATATTACATTTTTTATTACTATATCTCTTATTACTATATTTTGTTACTTTATGTCTTGCAATCAGGTAGTGTAAGTCCTTTAATTTTGTTCTGCCTTTTCAAAATTGTTTTGGCTTATCTACACTCTGTACATTTTAGTATGAATATCAGAATTAACATATCAATTTCTACCAAAAAGCCCTATTGGGAATTTGATTGGGATTGGGTTGCACCTATAGATCAATCTGGCAAGAACTGACTTCTTACAATGTTGATTCTTGCAACTTCATTTTTTTAGGGTTTTCTCTAATTTCCCTCAGCAGTACTTTACAGTTATAGGGTACTGGTCTCTCACCACTTTCCTCAGATTTATCCCCAAGTATTTTATATCTTTTGATACTATAATAAGTGGTAATTTTTAAATTTCTGTTTCTGTTTGTTGCCAGTATGTGAAATATATTGAGTTTTTATAAATGGATCTTGTATCCTGCAACTTGGTAAAACTTATTTATTCTGGTAGCTTTTTTGTAGATTCTATTAGATTCTCTATGCAGATGATCATGTTGAATGTGAACAAAAACAGTTTGACTTTTTACTTACCAATATGCATGTCTCATTTATTTTTCTTCCCTGATTGCACTGGCTAAGACCTCCAGTACAGTATTGAATAGAAATGGCAAGAATGGATATCTCTGTCTCATTCTTGATCTTAGTAGGAAAGCATTTAGTCTTTCATAATTAAATATGATGCTAGCTATCAAGATTTTGTAGATGTCCTTAATCAGGATGAGTAATTTCCTTTCATTACTGGTTTGCTGACAGTTTTTATCAGGAATGATTGTTGAATTTTGCCAAATATGTTTTCTATTTAATTGAGATGATCATGTTTGTTTCTTTTTTAGTTTGCTAATATGGTGAATCACATTAATTGATTTTTGAATGTTAAACCAACCCTGCATTTCTGGAGAAAGTCTACCAGTCATGATGTATTATCATTGTAGTCCATTGTTGAACTCAATCTGTTCTCTTAAAGACTTATTGAACTATAGTTCTCTTTTTTTGTAATGACTTTGTCTGCTTTGAGTATCAAGTTAATGCTGTCCTCCTAGAATGAAAGGAAATATTCCCTCCCCTGTCCCCTACTCCTTAAAACTTTTTGGAGGAATTTGTGTTGAACTGGTATTATGTCTTACCTAAATGTTTTGTAGAATTCATCAGTATGGGAAGGTTTACATATTATATACATATATATCTTACAAATTCAATTTCTTTAACAGATAAAGGGCTATTCAGGTTATTCAGCTTAACTCTTTCTCCTTGAGTAAGCTTTGGTAATTCGTGTCCTTCAAAAGACTTGTCTAATTCATCTAAGTTGTTGGATTTATGGGCATAAAGTTGTTCATAATGTTCTCTTATTATCCACTTATTATCTGGAGAATCTATAATGATACTACTTCTGTTATTCCTGATATCAAAACTGTGTCTTCAGAGGTGCCTGGGTGGCTCAGTTGGTTAAGCATCCGACTTTGGCTCAGGTCATGATCTCACACTCCATGAGTTCGAGCCCCGCGTTGGGCTCTGTGCTGACAGCTCGGAGCCTGGAGCCTGCTTCAGATTCTGTGTCTCCCTCTCTCTGACCCTCCCCCGTTCACACTGTCTTTCTCTGTCTCAAAAATAAATAAACATTAAAAAAAAATTTTTTTAAACTGTGTCTTCTCTTTTCTATCCCTGGTCAGTCTAACTAAAGGCTTATCATTCTTATTGATCTTCTTTAAAAAAAAACAGCTTTTGGTTTCATTGATTATCTCTACTGTTTTCTATATTCTATTTCATTGATCTTCATCTTGATCTTTACTATCTTCTTTCTTCAATTTACTTGGGCTTCATTTGCTCTCCCCTTTCTACATTCTTAAGGTAAGAGTTGAGGTCATTGATTTGAGACTTTTCTTTTTCTCTAATATAGCCATTTAGTACTATAAATTTCCCCATAAGTACTGCTTTAGTAGCATCCCACAAAATCTGATGTTGCATTTTCATTTCATTCTATTCTAAATATTTTCTAATTTCATTTTTCAATTTTTCTTTAATCTATGGGTTCCTTAGAAGTGCTATTTAGTTCCCAATCATTTGAGGATTTTACAGAGAACTTTCTGTCATTGATTCAGAATTTAAGTCCAATGTGAGCTAAGAAAAAACTTTCTATGAAGTGAATTGTTTGAAATTTTGGAGACTCATTTGTAGCCCCAAATATAATCTATCTTGGTAAATGTGCCATATCCACTTGTTAAGAATGCATATTTTGCTTAGGCGTCTGACTCTTGATTTTGGCTCAGGTCATGATCTCACGGTTCATGAGTTCAAGCCCCACATTGGACTCTGTGCTGACAGCATGGAGCCTGCTTGGGATTCTCTGTCTCCCTCTCTCTCTGCCCCTCCCCTGTTCACACACAGACACACATACACACTCTCTCTCAAAAATAAATAAACATTAATTAAAAAAGAATGCATATCTTGCCAGTGTTAGGAAGAGTATTCAATAAGTGCCAATTGGGACAAGTCACTTGATAGTATTGTTCAAGTCTCCTATATTTTTCACCAGTTTTCTGTCTACTTATTCTATCATGTTTTTGAGAGATGGTTACTACAGTCCCTAATGATAATTGTGTATTTTTCTATTTCTCCTTTTAGTTCTATGATTTCTGCTTCATTTCTGTGCCTATATGTGTTATATTAGGCACATAACATTTAGGATTATGTTATCTTGACTACTCAACCCTGCCCCCTTATCACATCATGAAATGACCTTCTTTATCCCTGGTATTCTTTTTTTTAATGTTTATTTATTTTTGAGAGACAGAGACAGAACACAAGATGGGGAGGAGCAGAGAGAGATGGAGACAGAATCCTAAGCAGGCTCCATGCTCTGAGCTGTCAGCACAGAGCTCAACACAGGGCTCAAACTCATGAACTGCAAGATCATAACCTCCGCCAAAGTTGGACACCTAACCAACTGAGCCATCCAGGTGCGCCTCTGGTAATATTCTTCACTATGAAATATACTTTGATATTAATATAGCATTCCACATTTGACTAGTGTTTGCATGGTATATTTCTTCCCATCCATCCACTATAACCTATCTGTGTCTTTATATTTAAAATGTGTTTTTTTTTTTTATAGGCAGCATATAGTTGGGACTTGCTTTTTTATGCAGTCTGGCAATCTCTGCCTTGTAATTTGGGCATTTAGACTCTGTACACTTATTGTGCTTGTAGATGTGATTAGGTTTAAATCTATCATCTAGATACCTGTTTTCTATACTTTGTTCCCCTTTTCCTTTGTCCTTTGCTTCTTTATTATTATTATTATTTTAAATAAACCCTGTGTCCAACATGGGGCTCAAACTTATGATCCTGAGATCAAGAGTCGCATACTCTACTGACTGAACCAGCCAGGCACCCCTCCCTTACTTCTTTTGATTATGATTCTATTTCTTACCTTTGTTGATTTATTAGTTATCACTGCTTTCCCTTTGTTTTGTTATTTCAGTAGTTAGAGTTTATAGAACACATATTTAATTTATCATAGTCTACCTTCAAGTGATATTGTGCCATTACATGGGGCGCCTGGGTGGCTCAGTCAATTAGGTGTTCGACTGCAGCTCAGGTCATGGTCTCACACTTCATAAGTTTGAGTCCGCATTGGGCTCTGTGCTGACAGCTCAGAGCCTGGAGCCTGCTTTGGATTTTGCATCTTCTTCTCTGCCCCTACCCTGCTCATGCCTTCTTTCTCTCTCAAAAATAAATAAACATTAAAAAAAAAAGAACTTTACAATAGTACATACCCATCGTTCCACTGTCAACATTTGTGATGTTGTTGTTACACATTTTTATTGAGCCCTGTGTTGGGCTCCATCTTGTATGTGGAGCCCGCTTGGGATTCTCTCTCTCCCTCTCTGTGTGTCTCTTCCCAGGTCATGCGTTCTCTCTCAAAATAAACAAACATTAAATATATATGTATATATATTTACCATTTCTAATACTTTTCATTATTTCCTGTGGAATTAAAATTTCATTTGGTGACATTTTCCTTTTGTCTGATCAACTTCCTTTAGCATTTCTTTTTGTATGGATGTGTTAACAATGAATTCCTTCTGTTTTTATATCTAAAAAAGTCTCTTTTGTCTTTGGTCTTAAACAATATTTTTGCTGAATATACAATTCTAGGTTGACAGATTTTTTTTATTTTTCAGTACATCAAAGGTATGGCTTCACAATCTTCTTGCTTGCATTGTTTCTTTTTTTGTTTATTTATTTATTTTGGGAGAGAGAGAGAGAGCGCACATGCACAAATGCAAACAGGGCAGGGGCAGAGAGAGAATGAGAGAATCCCAAGCAGGCTCCACACTCAGTGCAGAGCCTGATGCAGGGCTCAATCTCCTGACTGTGAGATCATGACCTGACCTGAAATCAAGAGTCAGACGTTAAACCAACTGAGCCACCCAGGTGCCCCTTGCTTGCACTGTTTCTGATGAGAAATCTGCTATTATCTTCATCCTTCTTCCTCTATATGTGTGTGAGTGTGTGTGTGTGTGTGTGTGTGTGTGTGTGTGTGCTTGCTTCTTGCAGCTTTTTGAAGTTTCTCTTTATCAATGCTTTCGAGCAATTACATTACCATATGCCTTGATATCCTTTCCTTCATGTTTCTTGTTCTTGGGACTCATTGAACTTAAATCTATAGCTTTATATTCATCATTAATTGTCATCAAAGGACACACTCTGCATGTTTTCAACTTTTAAACTTCATTAACATTTGTTTTATTTTCTACCCAGCATATAGTCTATCCTGATGAACACTCCATGGGCACTTGAAAAACCTAAGTATTCTGTAGTTACTCAGTGTCAAAGTGCACGATAATGTTGTTGAGCTCTTTAATGTCCTTACTATTTTTGTGAGAATAATTTTACCAACTACCAAGAGAGTAAAGATATGGTTATAGATTTATCTGTGTCCTCCTTTAGTGCTGTCAGTTTTCACTTCATGTATTTTGAAACTCTGCTTTTGTACACATTCACATTTATAACTGTTTTGTCCTCTTGAAGAATGGACCCAGTTTTCACTATGGAGCTTACTTCTTTGCCTCTGATAATACTTCTTGTCTTAAAGTATGATATCTGATATTAATATAGCCAGCCACTTTAGCTTTCTTATAATTAGTGCTTCTGCATAGTGTATACAGCAGTGTCTATAGAAAATAGACAGTTGTAGACAGAAGATAATTAGCTCTTGCTGTTTTAACCAGCCCAAAAGTTTCTGTCTTTAACTGAAATGTTTAGTTCATTTACATTTGATATTATTCTTGATATGGCTGCCTTTAGGATGGTCATTTGGTTATTTGTTTTCTATTCATCCTGTTTTCCTTTTCTCTTTCTTCTTTTGTCTTCTCTGGAGTTAACAAAAATTTTTTAGTATTCCATTTTAATTACTCTATTGGGGTTTTTTCCTCTTTCCAACATGTTTATTATGAAACATTTCAAACATACCAAATTTTTCAAAATGTTTTTCAGTGAACACCCATATACCCACTATCAACAGTTTCTGTAGAAACTTCATTTGTTCTAACCACCTTCCACATCGGATATGTGCCAAGTCTCTTAATTTAGAGTAGCGGTAAGTGCATTGAAAGAATTGTATTAATACAAACGTAACTCCCAAAACGTGGGGAATGAGAGTCCCATCTTCACATATATAGCAGGCCTTTACTGTGAGAGGGAACTAGACAATCTGGACTATTCCACAGAGGGTGACCAGGATCAGGCAGTGACTGGATGCTAGGTCATTATGAGGAAGGATCTGGATGTGCTGTACCCAGGAAAATATAGAGGGAGTTAAAGAAGAGACATTTATAGGTCATAGCCTTCCAGCCTCTGGGGAGGAGGGGAAGTTGTCTTTGGGAGAGACCAGTAGTCAGGACTAGATGAACACTCCATGGAAACAAATGTAGCATCAACAGAAGGAACAGCTAACAGGAAAAGGTGCTAAAAATGAGCAAGACTTCCTCAGGAGATAGTGAGCTCCCCATCACTGAAGGTATGCAAGCATTCACTCATTCAACAAATATTTATCAAGCCTTTATATACCAGAGACTGAGCTAGGCACTGTGGATAGTACAGTGATTAAAACAGATTTCTTATCCTCATATGGTGGTCAATATTAAATAATCCCACAAATAAATCTATAACTATCAGTAATGATTCATACAGGACATCTGCTCTGGCAGGAATTGGAGAAGAGGATTACATGTTTTCTAACTTTAAGACCAAACAGCATAGAATCACAGGAAGCCCTATATAAGTGATGACTTCTGTAATTATATTATTAACATTATTATTATTACTACTTGTTCTATTACTCCTTTGTTTCACATTTCCTGGGTGCTCACTTTGAGCTCTGCAAGAAGGCCAAGCTGCATGAGATGGGTCCTTGTCCTCCAAGTAGAAGGGCGGCCCAGTTAACAGACCATCCAATGCAGTGTGGGAAGTGCTGTAATTAGAAACCAGGATCCCAGGGAGGCACTAGCTTTCCAGGAAGCAGTTAGAGAGATCCTGGGATGGGAGTGGGGCTGAGGGAAGCTTTAGAATAAGAGGAGATGAGCTGGATCTTGAAGGGCTCGTGGGAGGACACTTGAAGGGGTAAAGTCAGCAAAACTGCTATTGATCTTCTCTTGCCCTCTGCAGACCTACAGGAAACTGACCACGGGAAGTGCCCCCTCCTCTCTAAACACCTTCCCCATCTCCCAGCCCCATCCCCACCCCCTACCCACTTGGATATGGCGGGTAAGCTCAGCTGGGCCCCTTAGCCAATTAACACTCTTTGCATCTGAAAAGCTCAAATCAGCTCCTCAGAGGTGTTAGAGATCAGAGTAATTAAGGTCTCTTTCTCATGCAAATCTAAACCAAAAATTGAGTGTTTGTCTCCTTGGAAAATTAGGGCCCTAAGTTCTAGGAGGTGGTATTGAAATTCAGCATGGGGAGTTGATGGCTTCGAGAACTAGAAGGCAGTTTGTTGGGACGCTCTCCAGAAATATTTGATTCAATTAAATAAAAGTGGCGGCGGAAGTGATATTCTTTAAGCACCGATCAGATCCCATCTCTCCCCTGGTCTCCAATGCACTCACGATAAGATCCAAAGCACTTACAACAGCCTCAAGGCCCCTGCCTTCCTCCCAATTTCATCTCAGGTCCCTTCATAATGTGCTTGTCACACTTTGTAATTATTTATTTACTGGTTGGCCTCCCCCATATCATTAATTAAATACATTTCTGTTACTGCTCACCCTGGAGCACGATATATAAAGTTGTCCAACTGAAAAATAGCTCAATTGCAAATCAGTGCTTGCGATTTGGGATGTGCCCTAGAGCTATTGGGAATAGGGCTCATTTAAAATGCTCCTGCCTACCCACAGTGTACCCCTGGCTGGTGTCAGGTGTAGGGTCTGCTGTCACTAACTTCTAGTTGTGTCTCAGCATTCACTCTTCTGGAGAACAACTAACTGCTCTCTTTGAGATCCCCTACCTTCCTGAACACCCTTCACAAATGGCTAATTTTTAATTTGGACACTCATAAACATAACTTCCAGTGCAAAGAGAATTCCTCCAGCCGTGGGAAGAAACAGGAATGACATTTTCCTTAACGGAGTTGTTTACTATCTTTCCTGTCTCCCCAGCTGGAGTGCATGCTTTGGGAGGACAGGGACCCATGTCTATCTGGTCACCACCTATTCGCAGCACCTAGAACAGTGCCTGGCACTTGATGGATGTTCCAGAAGTATAAATATTTTGAATTTTATGGATTTTCTGAGACTGCTCATGTACAGGCTTGGTGCCAGCCCCAGGGGCATAGAGGTGAAGAAACTCAGATTCAGGCTTGGAGGGGCTCATAGCCCAGCGGGGGCACGCATAGGACCCAGGACTCATTTTTTCACAAAGCTCTGAGTGTCCCCTACAGTGGAATCAGACCGTAAGTGCAAGGATACAAAGTAAGCAAATCTACTACATGAGCTTAGGAGGAAGAAAGGGAGCAAGAAATGACCATCTTCCCATTGTGGACAATTTCCCCAGCAAGAAAGGATCCCAACATTCCACTTAGTCATCAAACATTGTTGGAACCAGGCACTAAGAATACATTGATGAATTAAAGCTGTCCTTGTCCTCAAGCAAAGATGGGAAAAAAACAAAATAAAAAGAACGCACGCCATAATACCATGTCACATGGTAACAATAGATTTATACATGAATCCAGAGCTTTCACAGAAATGAGAATGATTTACCACAAGGGAGAGGAAAATACAGTGAATTTTCTTGAAAGAGACAATGCCTGAGCTGGGTTTAGACAGATGAATAGGAGTTTTCTGGACAAAGGAGAAGAGAATGGCATTCTAGGCAGAGGGCACAACCAGTGCAGAGGCATAGAAATGTGAGCCAGGATGATGCATTTGAGGAACTGCAAGTCATTTGGGGTCATTGCTGAAGTGTAAAGTGAAAAGGGAAATCTGGAGGCACCAAGACAGGAAAAATAGCTGGGCCCAGATGCTGGAAGGTTTTGTCTGGATGTTATGCCTCAAGGCACAGGAGACCAGCACTAGGATTACACACAAGCATGATGAATCAGCTTTTGCCACATAATTAATTAACCACTCCAAATCTCAATGGTTTAAAACAACAGTGTTGGGGTGCTTGGCTGGCTCAGTCAGTGGAGCAAGTAACTCTTGATTATTAAGTTCGAGTCCCACATTGGGTGTAGAGCTTACCTAAAAATAAAACCTTTACTTTTTTATTTTTTTTAATGTTTATTTATTTTTGAGAGAGAGAGCGCACAAGTTGGGGGGAGGGGCGCAGAGAGAGACACACACACACACACACACACACACACACACACACACACACACACACAGAATCCGAAGCAGGCTACAGGCTCTGAGCTGTCTACACAGAGCCTGACATGGGGATTGAACTCATGAACTGTGAGATCGTGACCTGAGCTGAAGTCAGACACTTAACTGAGCGGCCCAGGCACCCCTAAAAATAAAATCTTTAAAAAGTAATAAAAAATAAAATAATAGTGTTCATGACTTACCCATCTGAGTTCAGCTGGGGGATGGTTTTGGTGGACCTTTGCTGAGGCAATCTGGCTCTTCACGAGTCTCTTT
The DNA here is from genome assembly GCF_028749965.1 of Puma concolor. Taxonomy (NCBI): domain Eukaryota; kingdom Metazoa; phylum Chordata; class Mammalia; order Carnivora; family Felidae; genus Puma; species Puma concolor. The sequence continues at coordinate 60,297,714 of NC_141679.1, read as the reverse complement.
TCTTCCTCTTGGGACCACCGGGCCAACATGGGTGGTGTCTTGATCATGGCAATGGCAGAAGCACGGAGTACAAAAGGAGACATGCAAGGTGTCAGGAAGCCTGAGCTTGGAAATGGCACATGGTCGCTTCCACCTCATTCTGTTGGTAAAGGGAAGTCACATGGCCTGGTCCAGATTCAAAGGCATGCACCTGCAAAGTCATATGACACAGATCATGGGTAAAAAGAGAACTGGAGAACTGGGTCCATCAATGCACTCTAACCCAAGTAATGTGATCAGATCTCTGCAATAGGTCTCTTGGCCGCAATGCGGAGGGTGGATTCAAGGGGATAAGGCAGTTTCCAAGATTCAGGCATGAACTAAACGAATGCCCCTAGGACCCCACAATTTGTTCTTTCTTCTATTCCACGTGCTGGGCTTTAGCCAGATGGGGCAAAGGGGGGCTTATCTTTAGTCTTTTGTTCGATTCTAAGAGCTCAGCCTGAGCACTTTGGTGCTTTCAGCAGTGAATAAGGAGACTTTGAAATAAGCAGATAAAGGCTAATATTCAATAAACTAGTGAACAAGGGTTTTCTTTAACTCTCTTGGAAAAGACATCTCTGAGACAAAAACAGAACTGAGCTGCAATATTGGATAAGCCCCACTGATCACAAGAAAACCTAACATAGGTAATTGACTATTGGCAAACGCAACAGAACCAAATAAAGCAAGTAATTAACAATTATTGTGCTCGGAGGTAATGGAACTACAAATCTAGGCCGCCTAGGTGTTTGTCCCAGGCATTGATAAGAACAGAGTGTTTGTTAGTGGGTGAGTAACCCAGGTGTGAAATTCATTTTATTAGACTACATCTAAAAATAGACTTGAACCAGACAGTGGAAAAGAACAGAATTCATCCCCACTTGCTCACTGGGGCACATAGGTAATAAACTCAAGGCTCTGCTTTTTGTTTAAAACAAGGTAATTGTGGTAGATTGTTTGCAAAAATGGCCCCGATTATTTCCCTTCCTGTATCTATGCTGTTTTGCATATGTTATTTTGCAGCTCTTCCTAAGATGGGGGGTCTATTTTCCCACCTCTGGAGACTGTGACTAATTCTGACCAATAGACTATAGTAAAGGTGATATTATGTTACTTCTGAGCGTAAGCCTCAAGAGGCCTTGTACCCTGCCACATGCTCTCTTGGGACCCTTGTCCCCACCATGTGGACAAGGGCAGGCAAGGCTATTGGAGGGTGAGGTAATGAGTCAGCCCAGTTGTCCCAGCAAAGGCCCCAAGCATGTGACAGCTTAGCCAAAATCAGCAAAGAGGAATGATTGAGGAGACCTAGAATGGCTGGCGTGACCTTCAGTCTTAGCATCTAGAGCCATCAGGGCCCCTCAAGACCACCTAGAGCAGGATGACAAATACACAATACGTAAGCCCCCTCCTCCCGTCTGGTGCCCAGGGCAGACATTGCTAATCTATTACCATACACTCTTCAACTTAGCCCAGAAGCAACTTCTGAATCCTTCTGGACATAACACTGTAGGAAGCTCTACCCATCAGCTGTTCATTCCTGATGACTTCCATTACTCCCATTTCACAGAAGATAACACAGAGGCACAGGGAGAATAAGGGACTTGTCCATGGAGAGCTTTCCCTATGCCACATGGCCTCCACATGGTTATAGAGAACAAACACTTTTATGCCTCAGCTGTAATTCAGGGAATGATTCCAGCATGTGGGAGCGGGTTTTATAAGCAACATCTTTTTTTTTTTTTTTTCTGCTTCTAGCTCAAGTTGTTATTTGGCCATGTTTTAAAAAGTAGATTTGGGACGCCTGCGTGGCTCAGTTGGTTAGGCATACAACTCTTGATTTCAGCTTAGGTCATGATCTCACAGTTTGTGGGATCGAGCCCTGTATCAGGTTCTGCACTGACAGCATGGAGCCTGCTTGGGATTCTCTCTCTCACCCTGTCTCTCTGCCCCTCCCCTGCTCATGCTTCTCTCTCTCTCTCTTTCTCAAAAATAAATAAATAAACTTTTTTTAAAAGTAGGTTTTTTATTATCATAATAAAAGAATACAAACAATAGATTGTGGCCACTGCACTTAATAAAACCCTAAGGAATTCATTCATTCATACATGGGCCAGGCAAGATGCTAGATATTGAGTTTATGGGGACACAATGGACATCCCAGGTGCCCAGGGAGCTAAAATGCCCAACTCTGACATTCCATTTAGTTGGGGGATGGTGAGATGGGCTCACAAGCAGGTTCAGTTGAACTCCTCCATCCCAGGGCCAGGAGGGACCCAGAGATTCCACACTACCACCCCTCACTCCATCTTTTGTGCAGTTCTCTCTAGAGCCCTCTGACAGGCCCCCTTCACACACCTCCAGCGATAGAGAGATCATTACATCCCAAGGCGGCCACAATTGCATCTTCAGATGGTTCTGCCTGCTACAAATTCTTCCTTTTGCCAAAAGTAAATGAGATTCTCCAGAACTCCTTGCCCTTGTACTGTGGGGAACTAATTTGGGGGAACCTAGGAGAAAACATTGAGGGGGAGATGTGTTCAGGGAAAGAGAGACAAGAAAAGGAGAGGAAAGACACTAAAACTGTCCTTCCATATTTACAGTGTGGTGAGACCATTACATATCCTTGCTCATAATTCTTACTCCTATTAGTTGAACATCATCTTGCCCATTGTGCCCTGGTATACTCTGAGATCCTTACAAACCCAGCGCCTTCAGAAGACCCCAAATGCATTTTCTGTGGTGTTCTGTGCAAGAGAGCTGGTTGCTATGGTAACAATTGGATATAAATTTCCCAGAACCCCCAACTAGACTATTAATCAGAAAGATGAGGAAAGGGCCAGGGAAGTAAATAAATCAATTAAGAAATCGGCTCCTACCAGGAAGGGCAAGACCACCCAACCCTGCTGAGGCAATAACTCATCCCTCCCTTTGATATTTTGATGGGGAAGGAGGGGCAGTTGTAGCCTGAGGGGGGCACTACTCACTCCCCTTTCCAGCTGTTTTATCCCTCATTCTTGCAGAGTCATAGAGGCTTGATGGTAGAAGCCAGGCATCTCATCTATGGAGAGTGAGGAGAAGGGCCCTGTCAGCAGGAATATCAAGGGTAAAATGCTGGACCCTGAAAACAGTGTTTTGGCCAGCTTGAAAGAAGCGTTCTACTGAAGTGTGATGATAAGAGCAGGAGTAGAGTCAGCACAGATGGATACTAGATGGAATAGAGTGATGGGAGCAACATTTTAACTAGAAGTTTATAGAATTTGTTTGGTTTGGTTTTTTCCAAAGATTTTATCATACTTTGTTTAATGTTTGCATTTGGGTTTTAATTTAATAAGGAGTGGCATGGGAAGGCTTGCTAGGCCTCCTTGAATAAAGTAGACCCACCTGGAAACTGGTGGGTCCCACCACAATGCCTCCTGATGCTGGGGGGTGGGAGTGGGTGTTTGCTTTGATTATAGGAAACAAGGGAGGAAAGTTTCTTTCCTGGAAGGGAAGAAACAGAGGATGCTCTCCTGGTACATACAGAATCCCGCAAAAAGAACATCCACGTGACCAAAAAGGGATCTGAGGCCTCAGCCTGGGAATGTGGGCACCACTTCAGACCAGACTGTGTCCCCTGCTGACCAGGCCTGGTGGCAGCCCCACCCCTGGCTTAGGCTGGCAGGGCTAAGGCAAGTGAGCCAAGGGGAGGAGTGACTGAAGAAGACCAGCCCTGGCTTTGCTGCAAACTCATATTGGGATCTTGGGCAAAGCTCTTGCCATGTCTGGACCTCAGTTTTACAAACTGTACAAGGAAGAGCCTGGGCCAACTAAGGTCAAAGTCACTGTGTAACTAGCAGTAACGGGACTTGATGCAAAGTCTAACACAGGACCCTTCCCTTTAACCCTTGTTTCTCCTTAAGGGGAAAAGTGGAATACATCAAGGATGCAGAAAGAGGGGCAAGGGAGAGGAATGCCACCTCAAAAGCCACCCTGTAAGAGATCTTACCAGAGAATACAGAGGGATGCCTCCAAGACTCCAACAGAGGGGTCCCCAATGCCTTTTTGGTGCTCTCTGACTCTAAATTTAAGACTCTAAAATGAGAAAAAAGGTTGAGAGAATGGAAGGGGGCTTTCCAACCCGAAGGCAGAGGTTGCATTAAAACCTCAAAGAGAAAATTGAATGGCACCCCACCTCTCTCCCCCACAGAGCAAGTCCTTCCCCCAGGGAAAGCACTGGCTACACAAGCCTCTTTGCCCACTGCCTCCTGTAAGCATCCTCAAAAAGCTAACTTAGGCTTGTCAGGGTGGAAAGGCCTTGAAGGGAGCACTGAGACCCAGAGTGGGGAATGACAGACCTGAGGCCTCACAGTGAGAGGTGGGAGCAGGGATTGCAGGCAGGTCCCCTGCCCTCGGACCTATGCAGTTTCCACTGCCCTGGCTGAGTATCCTTACATTGTCTTCCTTGGACTCTTGCTATAATGCATGCACATTCTGCAGTGAAAATGGCAGGGAGAGATCCGGCAGGGAGAGATCCTGCAGGGATTGGTAATTTTTCACCATGGGTGGCACTGAGGCTTCCCTGTTCCCTGGAGGAGGGAAATGAAGGGTTGATTAAGTACTCGAAACATCCCTGCTTGTGGACTGTTTAATAAGTGCCTCGTCCATCTCTCAGGCATTAAAACCGACATTTGGTTTGCTAATCCAATTTGGCAATCCTCTCCAAGGCTGCGATCGCTGGGCGCCATTTTGTTTGATGTGTTAGGAATCAATGCAAGTACTTGCTCTCACTACTGCTTGATTAATTACAAATGAGACCTTTCCCTTTGCATTAATGTTCCAATAGAGAGAGAGCAACCCCCAATGGTCCAAGCAGCTTTGAGAATCCGATGATGACCCAGCCATTCACCTGATTCTTTCAGCCTAAATTCCTGGATCTAAATAAATCAGCAGAAAGCAGGTATGGGGTCTGCAAAACCCTCCTGATCTTTGGCCTATGCTATGCTGTCCACTTAGCAAGAGGAAATGTATAAGGGGAGCCACAGAAGAACATTCAGCATCTTACATAAAAATTAACAAGGTATGGGTGCGCCTGGGTGGCTCAGTCATTTAAACATCCGACTTCAGCTCAGGTCATGATCTCATGGTTTGTGAGTTCGAGCCCTGCATTGGGCTCTCTGCTGTCAGCACAAAGCCTGCTTCGGATACTCTGTCTCCCTCTCTCTCTCTGCCCCTTCCCTGCTTGCTCTCTCTCAAAAATAAATAAATATTAAATAAATTAACAAGGTATGCTGTGATTTCGTTATGTAACGTCCCTTATTTGGGTGCAGCATTAGTGCTCAGTGCATCTATTTCTCTCAGCCAACAAGTTCTCTGTGAGTTACTGGGGTTTCTTTTGCTTTGCCACCAGGAAGCTCAAAGCTAAATACAGTTCTGTGGTTCTAGATGCAGGTGTTTTCCTGCACACTCAGAGTGGTTTCTCGCCTTCTTTTATATAAATATTTTTAACTATTATATCATGTCTGTTCCTTATTTAAAAAAATAACTATGAAACTATCATTTTGCCCTGCAAACTTGCTTATGCTGCTGGAAATTTTCCTTCTTTCTTTCTTATAGGAGAACTCTCTTGGGAAAGGAAGATGGAGTGGACATTTATTTTTGCTTCCACAATATTCTTTCTTCATAATGTACAACCCATGAGCCCCCACTCTTAGTCCAGGTTGTCTGGGTAGACCTCTACCCTCTGGCCAGTGATGGGCATCACATTCCTTGGACCACAGTGATTGGGTTGGAGTGCTGTTAACCTAAGGTGGTCCAATTAGAATGAACATCATAACTTCTGCTAGGGATGCTGAGCAAAGATTCTTGTCCCTTTCTGCTTTGCTTGTGAGACGTTATAGGCCCAAGCATTGCAAAAAGTCATCTTGAGAACCAAAGGGCAAAGCCTGTTTGAAGACGAGTCAATCTTGAAGAGGAAGAAATGAGAAAGAGAGAGAGAGAGAGAGAGAGAGAAGAGAAAGAAAGAAAGAGAGAAAGAGAGAAAGAGAAAGAGAGGAAGGAAGGAAGGAAGGAAGGAAGGAAGGAAGGAAGGAAGGAAGGAGGGAAGGAGGGAAGATACGCATCCTGACAACATTATTTGAGCCCTATATCCAGCTACAGGAGCCAATACATTCACTTTGGGTGGGTTTTCAGTGCCTTGTAGCCAAAAGAGCCCTGATGGTTTCTGGGGCAGGGGGAAGCTATTAACTGCACCTGTGCCTCCAAGTCACCCTCTCTCAAGCCCCCTCAAGAGATCACAAGTGCCCCTCTGTGACCAGTCTGGTATCCTCCCCAGGGAGGTGAGGGTTGTCTTTGTGGCACTAGAGGCCTCTTTAGTGCCCTAATACAAGAGAGGTCAGGTTTTGCTGATGACCTCCCAGGCCCTCATCTCTGAGCACCTGTCTGTGCAGACTAAAGGACGGTCTTCTCCTTTGCTCTCTCAGGGTCTTCCTCACCCTCTCTCCTTTCATGTTATCATCCCTCCTTTGGTCATCTACCTGCTGATGGCTTCCAAATATATCCCCCAACTGGGCCACTCTGGGGCTCCTCACCTGGGTGCCTCCCCACCCCTATTCTGGGCACCTCAGCCTCAACATCTCCTACCTTTGTGAGGGCACCTAAGTCATGGCAGCTTAAAGACTTAGGGCATCTCTTGCTCACTCACACTGTGCCTCCATCCAATTGCTCACCAAGTCCTGGCAGACATCTGCCTGATATCCCTGGAATCCACTTCTACATCCAGTTCCACTGTTTCTGCTTCAAATCAGGTCAAACACAGGTCTCCATGCCGATATTCTCCCCTTCTCCAACTTACTCCCCATACTTCCATCTGAAGTTCCTCCTAAAATACTGCTCTTACTTGCAGCTTCCCTTCTCATTACCTTCGAGGACTTCCTGTCACCAAAGTCTCACCTGAATGATCTGGCACTACACTGAAGATACTCCAGCATAAAGTACAACTTTCCCCACAAATGCCTCATACTTATCTTCCTCTACATCTTTGCTCATATGTCCTATCCCCCTCAGTCTCTACCTGCTGAACTCCTACTCATCCGTCAAAGCCCAGCTCCAATTCTACTTTCCTCTAAGAAACCTTTTACCTACGCCCACCTTAAGAGTGGAATCATACTTTTGGCTTTTGGCTTGGAGGAGGCAAAGGTGCAACTGTCTTCAGTCATACCAAATCTGGGTTCATCTGACACCAGTTGCCTCCACCATTCTGCCTAAGTTTAACACCAAGGAGATCAAAGTCATGTACCCGAGGTGCACTGGTGGGGAAGTTGGTGCCATGTCTGCCTTGCCCCTGAAGATTGGCCCCCTGGGTCTGTCTCCAAAAACAGTTGGTGATGACATTGCCGAGGCAACCAGTGATTATAAGGGTCTGAGGATTACAGTGAAACTGACAGTTCAGAACAGACAGGCCCAATTGAAGTGGTATTTTCTGCATCTGCCCTGATTATCAAAGCCCTCAAGGAACTGCCAGGAGACAGAAAGAAGCAGAAAAACATTAATAACAGTGGAAATATCACTTTTTAAAAAAATGTTTTATTTATTTATTTATTCATTTATTTATTTATGTATTTATTTATTTTGAAAGAGAGAGAGAGTGTGTGTGTGCATGAGTTGGGGAGGGGCAGAGAGAGAGGAAGACAGAACTCCAAGCAGGCACCATGTTGTCAGCACAGAGCCCCACACAAGGCTCAATTCCAAACTGTGAGATCATGACCTGAGCCCAAATCAAAAGTCAGATGCTTAACTGACTGAGTCACCCAGGAGCTCCAGAAATATCACTTTTGATGAGATTGTCAACATTGCCCGACAGATGCAGCACCTATCTTTAGCCAGAGAACTCTCTGGAACCATTAAAGAAATCCTTGGGTCTGCCCAATCTACAGTTTTGATGGCCACCACCCTTATGACATCACAGATGATGACATCAACAGTGGTGCAATGGAATTCCCAACTAGTTAAAAATTACAGAGAAAGGATGCCTGAATGGCTCAGTTGGTTGAGTGTCCAAACTCTTGGTTTGGCTCAGGTCATGATCTCATGGTGATGGGATAGAACCCCGTGTTGGGCTCTGTGTTGGGCATGGAACCTCCTTGGGATTCTCTCTCACCCTCTCTCTCTGCCCTTCCCCCATTCATAATAACTAACTAACTAAATAAATAGATGTTTTTTAAAAATCTACAAAGGAAAATATTTCAATAAAGGATCATTTAATAACAACAAAAAAGGGGGGGATGGAATCATAGACTGCCATAGATATCTACCTAACCTATAATTAGAAACATTATTTCATAAAAGTCACACAGGCCTATCTCTGACAACTGAAGGACCCAGGACAAGTAAAAGGGGAGTCTTGTAGCCCACAGCACCTGCTCCCTTTCCTTCCACCTCTCCTGCCCTGACTCCATCCTGCACCGTGAGGGTCTTGTGCACTCAAGTATAGACTTTCAAGCCCCCATGCCCAAGGTCTACTTCACCCCAATAGCTCCTTGGTAACTCTTACAGTCACTCTTTGATCACCCCTTTTGGCCAGAGGTGCAACAGCCTTGCAGAAGAGGCCAATACAGGTTCTGGAAGTAGGCTTGGTCCATTTGGGCAGGAAATCTCCAAATGGCAAATGCCAGAGGGAAATCCAGAAATAGTCAGACTCTAGGTGGGTCCTCAGCCCTGTGGGGAGGAGCTATGGGCTCTGCAGTGGAACTTCTCACACTTGAGTGTGCACATGAATCAGCAGACTCTACACTTATAATGAGCTCCCAGGGGATGCCGAGGCTACCAGGCCACAGACCACAGTAGGGGTAGCAAGGGACTAAAGCACAAGACTCAGGTCTGGGTACATGGAAGCTACAGTAGCCATTGGGAGTCTTCTTTGCCACTTGAGTAAAATACAATGGACGTTCGATTTTCCCAGCAGCCCAGAGAGGCAGTGACTACGCAGGTTGGTAGATTTGGAACTCCTGACATTAAGTTCAGGCCTTTTGTCTGCCTACTGCTGTGAGGAACCCACCAGCCCACTGGGAGTAGGTATTAGAAGGAAATCAGGTTGTTTCCTGGGTACATATGACTGCCAGTGAAAACCAACCTTGCCATCAAAATTTCACAGCTAGAACAATCCCAGGTTGCATCTCAGGGATGTTGGAAGTGGGAAGACACTTCCCCCCGGGGGTCTTCCCTTCCCCTGTACTCTCTCATGCTCTAATTTCACATCCTAGCTAACTACTTGACTCTCTTCTCCCCTCAGCATTGCTGACAAAGTTGGGCCTCCCTCCAGCTTGTTTGGCCCCAGGCAAAATGTAGACATAAAGGCAGGAAGTAGGGGCAAGGGGTGGGGGGAGAGTGGTGCCTCCTGCCTTCTTGATTGTTCCTGAAGTCTTAGTAAACCACTGAGCTTAAACTCTGATTTGCCAGCATAATTTGTTCCTGAAACAGGCTTGTAATCCAAAGCACTCATATATCAAAGCAAATTTCAAGAACCATTGGCTCAGTTGTGATCATGTGACATTCAGTGTCACCTATTACTTGTATTGCAAGACATCGCTCGTTTATCAAGTTAAAATTTATTAGAAATGTTTGCTCATCTTGCGGAACACTCACAGAACAAGTTACTCACAGTCCAGGGTTTTACTGTGTGTGTGTGTGTGTGTGTGTGTGTGTGTGTGTGTGTGTACATATATATATACACACATATATATGTACATACGTGTGTGTGTGTATATACACACACACACACACTTGCCTGGAGTCATGGAACATCAGGACTGAAAATACTCTCCTACAATTCTTTCATGTAACTATGTGGAAACTGAGGCCCAGAGAGGTGTGGTGACTTGCCTGAAGTCTTACAACAAGTTTGTATGGAGCCATGGCTAAACACAGGTCTCCCCATACCCAGTGCAATTCTGTCCCCTGCTCCACACCGGCTCTTTGCTAAATCCATCTCTCACCCATCTTGAACATATAAAGGGCCTCTCCCACTTAACATCTGAATGAGTTCCAGCAAACCATTTCATCCATCTGAGCCCCGGTTTCCTTACTGCTTAGAGCAGAGGAGCATGTCCTACCTCCAGAGTCATGGTAAGGACTAGGGGAGCACAGGCCTGGAAGCCTGAGGTAACATGAGTGAGTCCTTGCATCAGTAATCAGGAAGGACTGAATGGCAGGAGAGCTCAGGTGATATAAAAAGCAAGTTACCTTGTTAATTCCTTCCCAGCACATAGAATGAATGTTAGATTCTTACACAACAAAATATCATTTCCCTGTTGAGCCAAGCATCCATTTTCTTGCTTCTCTCCCAGCTCCAGTCCCCTTCCTGGAATTACTCACTATTAGCAGGTAGCTGAAGAACATGGTAGCTGAAGAACATGTTGCCATCCTCAACACTTCACATTACTCTCAAATCTGCATACATGCAGGTCTAGACAGAATGTGCACAAAGCATGTGCCTTGGCAATCATGTGGATGTTGAATGATAGCATGCCAAGTTTTATTTTCAGAGAAACATTTAATAAGATTTAATTAAATTTTCCAAAATAAATGTATTTAAATGGTGTTACTTTTCATGAGTTATAATTTGTACTTTATCTTTCAATTTGTTAGATAATTATGGCTTCTTTAGAAGACAAATAACTTTTCTAGAAAATGTATATGAAAAATGGCTTTAATTCTTTGGTTTTCACGTTCACTTTAACTTATGCTAATTTTTAACTTACACTTATAGATGGAAATATGCTCAAATCCTGTATACTTTCACTATAATTACATTTCATGTTTTAATCCCTTAGATCAGTGTTGGCAAACTTTTACTTAAAGAGACAGAGAGTAAATATTTTAGGCTTGTGGGCCATTCAGTTTCTGTCACAACTACTCAGCCCTGGTGCTCTAACATGAAAACAGCCATGGACAATATGTAAAAGAATGTGCATAGCTGTGTGCCAATAAAACTTTATTTACAAAAACAGGCAGTGGGCCTGCAGTTTGCCAAACTCTGCTTCAGACCTTTATTGTCAATAGAATCCAAATTTGTGAAAATCTTGATAATATAATTATTGAATTTTGTTGAGATGAAAGAAAAATAAATTTTATGAAATAAATATATAATAACTTATGAATTATGTGTACCTTGATTTTATTATTCATTCAGACTTTTTCAGCTCATCAGCAGTATACCCAGATATGTTCAGTCATAATTAAATGCAATTGTCGTTGGTGATTTGTTGAGTTTCAGCCATATAAAAATTATAGCTTGACATATATTCTTGATTTTTGTCATTTTGAATGTGTATTTGTCAAGGCAGGAAGACGAATATATGTTATTTAATAGTACGTTGGCTTGAATTACAGCTTTTAAATAGATAAACACATGGCAGCTGGGTCTCCTTTTGTACTCTTGTCCTGGGGCCCTGCAATTATTGGGAGCAGCCTGAGCCCTTTAGGAGGGCACAAGCTTGGCTGGCTTTCCCTTTCACCATTTTGACCTTCCTGCTTCCCTGAAACATGGACATGATAGTTCGAGTTTGGCTACCATCTTGTGACCAAGAGAAAGAGGCTAAGTAATGGTAGAAACTTAGGTCTGACACCACTGAACCCCCAAACCCAGTTCAGAAACCACCTACCCCCAGACCTTCACCACATGAAGAAAACCAATCACTATGTGGTTACTTAGGTTTTCTGTGAACACAACAAATTCCTAAGACATAAATCCGAACTGGGAGGCAGCTCTCCCTCCATAGCTCTTCTGATCCATGTATCACAGCTCCCACCACAGGCTGGTTTACATCACAGCACATTCATTCATTCATTCACTCATACAATAAATATTCACAAGCACCAATTCTGTGTCAGGGCCCAGGGTAGTGCTGGGGTTACCGTGAGGGACTGGAGGGAAACACAGGGAGAGATCATCAGAAGGAACTCACAGCCTGGTGATGGAGCTGAGCATGGAAAGAGTTACAATGAATCCTTGACTTACCTACAGTATTAGTTAAGACATAGATCCACATCCATGCGTTAGAAGTTCAGACTAACTAACAATGGCTTAAACAAAAGAAAAGTTTATTTCTCTTGTGTATAAAAGTCCAGGCTGGGGATGCCTGAGTGGCTCAGTTGGTTAAGTGTCCGACTCATGATCTCAGTTCAGGTCACGATCTCATGAGGTGGTGATCTCACAGTTTCTGAGTTCAAGCCCCATATCAGGCACTGTGCTGATGGTGCGGCGCCTACTTGGGATTCTGTCTCTCCCTCTCTCTGCACCTCCATCCCCCCACCCTGGCTCACATTCTCTCTCTCTCTCTCCCTCTCTCTCTCTCTCTCTCTCTCAAAATAAATGAACTTAAGAAACAAAAAGTCGGGGCTGGTATGGCAGCTCTGGCTGTCACATTATCAGAGGCACAGTCTTCTTTCTTATTGCTCTGCCATCGTGGGCTCCCTTGTACACCTGGCCCAAGATGCCTAACCACATGTCCATAACCTAGCCCAGGTGGAAGGGGCAGGGGAGAACATGCCCCTTCCCTTTTAGGGTACAACCTCCAAGTTGCACACATCGCTTATACCCCATTAGGAAGAACTTTATTACAGAGCCATAACTAGTTGCAAGGAAGTCTGGGAAATAAAGTCTTTCTTCTGGGCAGCCATGTGCTCAGAAAAAACTCAGGGAAGAAGAAAGGGAAATCAGCTATTTTTGCCATACTTTCCCAAACATTGCTGAACCACCAAAATAATGAACTCAAACAGGTAGGATTGTGACTTCTGGAATCACATTCCCAACAGGACACTAGTATTTCCTCTGCTCACTCCCACCACTACTATTTAACTGTCTTTTGAAGATTTCCTTAAAGTTTTGTTAATCTCTATTTATTGCACCAAGAGTGCACACACATACACCCACAACAAACAAAACATAAAAACAGTTTTAATCACTTAGGCAGAGTCATTCCCTAAGTGATGAATTGAGAACCCCCAACCTCAGTGAGAACTGGATGCCAGGCAGACTGCTAGGTTCACTCACTAGCTCAGGATCTTGGTTCAGCATGTTGGCCTCACAACTCAGGATTCTAATCCATGGCTTTTAGGGTCTTCAGAAGAAGCCAACACAGGCAGAATTATGCCTGTGAGTGCTACAAATCCTGTGAACTGAAGTGAATGTTGTGATAAGTGTATGGGTGAAGCAGTCCGTTTTGGTGCCGCTCTTTTCATTCAAAGGACCTTTTAATGTGGTATTTTCACAGCTCATTCTGAGCTGTATCAAAATAGAAGAGCTATTTGTTTTCTGTGCAAGCCCACCTTTAATATCACCCTGTTTCTCAGGCTCCAGCCACTTCTTGCTTCACTCCTTCCTCACTCATCATTCAACCACAAAATTTATGACCATAGCAAATGGCCCGTAATAAATGGGCCGTAGTAAAATATCTGTAAATCCACCATTCCTCTCCCAAGAGAGATTTAATAAAAAGAAACTCAGATAAAAATACTCATTAAGAATTGAAACAGACTGATAGACAGTGCTTAATTTATAATTAATACATGAGAAAATTATGGTCTTTCTCAGGGGTATTTGAAAATATTTTAGTCTCATAATTTTTGGCCAGTATCAAAATTGTTTCATTAGTTCTCATATTTTAATAATGCCTGTGGTAGGTTTTTTCTTTATACACAGAGATCATATTCTAGGTCTCTTTGGGGTTGGGCCTTGCACTGGCAAATTTTCAGATGGCTTTGACTGGGTTGACATTTTTAGTCATTACTTTTCATTTTCCTTTCATGACCTGAACTAAGATGGGTAGAAATAATGAGGTTTAGTGGAGTGTATTTTTGACAACTTTGGTGGCTTTAAATAAGTGTCTTTGACCCAATTTAAAATGGTTGGAGATTTTAAGGTGCATTATCTACTAAAGCATCAGATGGAACCTCTGGGTCATTAGTTGCCACAAACAGAATTAAAAAAAAAATCCAAACCACTTTTGTTGACTGCCTTTAACTCTTCTTTGGCTGTCTTTTACAGGTTTTTATTTTTTATTTTTTATATTTTGCAGTAACTGTAAAAGATTTTAGGTATTCAAGAAGGTGGATCTAAATAGGTGGGTCTAATGTGTCCTGCTCCAAAACTATTACCACAAATACTGTTTCCTCGTCTGTAAAAGGGAATAATTAATGGTACCTAATGCATAGCAGTTGAAAATTATGTTAAAATATGTAAAATGCTTAGCATGTAAGCTAATGCTTAGCATGCCTGGCATGTAAATGCTCATTAGTTATTATTATATTGTTGTTATTCTTTAGGGCAAAGGGCCTGAATCTGGACACAAGTAGAATCAGACCATCCCAGACTAAGGAACCCATCCCAGAATGAAAGGCCTGTCCCCTCTAAAACTGTCAGAGAATTGCATGAATAGGAAAGATGGGGGGCATTGGGGGGGGGGTGGGAACTGCTCTAGATTGAAGGAGACTAAAGAACCATGTTGGCCTGGATTGGTCCTGGACCAGAGACAGAACAGAGACTTTGCTGGGGCAGTTGACAATAATGGGAGCTCTTTGTACAACTGGTCTTGTAACTTTTCACTGAATCTGAAATTATTTCAAAGTGAATTACTATCATTAAAAGGTGTTCATATATTTCTTCATGCCTTGAGAAAGCAATGGGTTACTGTACATCTCCCTCAAGGGAGTGGCCACCAGCCTCCATGTACCTGAAGCGTTTTCTTCTGGGGACTCCAGGTAACATGAGATCATCAGGCAAATAGCAAACATGAATGAGAACACTTCCATTTCTGTTCATAAGGATTAACTGCCATAGAGGTTCCTGAGTGGCTCAGATGGCTGAGTATCTGACTCTTGATTTCAGCTTAGGTCATGATCTGAGGGTCATGGGAGCAAGCCCTGAGTTGGGCTCCACGCTGAACATGGAGCCTGCCTAAGATTCTCTCTCTCCCTCTCTCTCTGCCCCTCCACCTCTCTCTCTCTCTCTCTCTCTCTCTCTCTCTCTTTCTCTCTCAAAAAAAGGATTAACTGCTACAGAAACTGCCCTCCTAGCCTAAGCAACTAAAAACCACCAAAATGAGTAAAGCATCATTTATAGATATTGAACTCAGGAAAATCAGAACTGTGATTACAGGAAAAACCAGAGGTGATCTATGGCTGTCCTACCTGACTGCCTAGAGTCAGGCCACATCACAGGGAGAAGGACCCACACTGAGCGCAGCAGACCTATTGAGTTGAGGGACAGATTAGAGTTCAAGGAGGCAAAGCCAACTAGAATCTGCAGTATTAGAAAGCCAAAGATGAGGGAGCCACACAGAGGGAGCTCCAGAGACCCACAGTAAACACATCTAGAAGACAAATCAGCAGCTGCCTATGACAGACTGTGTGTAAAGGGAACTGGCTGCAAAGAAACACAAGGAAACTTCTAGGCAATGGAAAAGTTCTATTATCTTGATTGTGGTGGTGGTGGTTCCACAGCTGAAGACATTTGTCAAAACCCATTAAATCGTATGCTTCAAATTGGTGATATTATATATAAATTCTATCTCAATAGGACTGTTTAAAAAAAATACATGACTGAGAGCCATCTTGAAGAATCAAACAGCAAAATCACTTGTGGTCCTGAGATGTTTAGAAGCCGAGCCCAATGTTTGCCCTGATGCCCTGAGAATGTCTGGTCTTATTTTCATTGAACTACATTTTTTTGCTGCTCCAATTTTTAGCGATTTCCCTTTCCAGGTGTTAGCAGAACCTTGATAGACCCCATTGAGAGTTACAGATGGAGCCTGAAGAGTTTCTTAAATGGAAGTCTTGTCACCTTGAACTTCAGTACTCTCTGACACACTCAAGAAATTTTTCCCTCAGGGCTGAACTTCCTCTGCTGTTACAGAATGAAGCAATGTGGCTTTTTAGTTCCATGAAGCACACTTGTCACCATCCCAAAACTAAATGTCTTCTTTGAGCATAATTCTCTCAAAGTAGCATCAATAGCCATCCCAAACAGACATTGCCCTTGTCCTATCGACTTCTGTTTGGCACCTGGGTTAGGGGAGTAAAAATGCCTTGTGTGAACGGGTACCTGAACTCTTGCCAAAATCTTTATTTTGACCTGTTGCTGTGATATATTATATTAATGAATTTACTAATCTGAGCCATTTTTACATTCTTGAAATAAAACCAACTTGGTCATAATGTATTGCTCTTTTAACATACTACTGGATTGAACGCTATTTTATGTGGGAATTTGCCTCTATGTTCTTCCCTTTTTTTTTTTTTTTGATGTTTATTTTTGAGAGAGAGAGAGAGAGAGAACGTGTACACACATGAACACAAGTGGGGGAGGGGCAGGGAGAGAGGGGGACAAAGGATCCAAAGCAGGCTCCACACTGACAGCAGAGAGCCCGATGCAGGACTCAGACTCACAGCCTGTGAGATCATGACCTGAGCCAAAGTCAAGTGCTTAACCAACTGAGCCACCCAGGTGCCCTGCCTCTACGTTCTTAAGTGTGTAACCAGTTTACTGAACAGTCTAATGTCAGCAGGGTATAACCATAAAATGGTTTTATGTTTTGGTCCAGTTGCTTACCTTCAAATAAATTCTATTAAATCTTTCCTTCCCACCCCATAATGACATGGGAACACACTACAAAGCTTTCCGGTAACTTTCAGTTACTAAAAAGTCCAGGCCAATCTATCACTGGTTTAAAACTCCAGTTACAGCATGGACACATGTGCAGGTTCAAGCATGTCTAGAACATTTCCTTACCTAAGAGTGCTAAAGAAAAATGTAGAACTCAGATAGAACCTCACAGAAAAGCTTCAGAAATGTGCAGACACTACAAATAGCTTTAGATCCTCTCCACAGGCAGCATGAATGACAGCAGGCTAAGGGCATCCAGAAAGCCTGGAAACAGCAGATGTCCCATGTCAAGAACAAAGTGGTAACTGTGGTCTTGAGCAGGTGCTTATCTACATAATACAAAGACAATCCACAACAGGCCAGCAAGAATTTACCAGAAGTTACAGGTCTCTAGTCCACCCACCACTTAAAGAGGAAACAAGTGAAATGCTCTGGAATAAGCCATGCCCTAGCTGGAAACAAAGCAACAACATTCACCAGGAGCCTGAACTTGGAGGTCTCCACTCCATGGAGCCACATGTGGTCTGCTCACCATGCTCCAGAGAAGTAACAAAGAAAGGAAGTACTGCTACATGCTTGCAACAAGGACAATCCTTGAAAACATTATACTAAGTGAAAGAAACCAGTCACAAAAGACCACATACTATATAATTCCATTCATATGAAAGTCCAGAATAGGGAAATCTATAGCACCAATTGTAGGTTAGTGGTAGCTTAGGGCTAGAGGACAGACCGATGGGGGAAAAAGGAATGATAGCTAAAGGATACAGAGTTTCTTCTTTTGAGGTGATAAAAATATTCTAATATTGCCTATCGTGATGGTTACACATAAAACCATTGGATTGTACACACTTTAAGGGGATAACTTGGATGATATGTGGATTATATGTCAATAAACCTATTGAGAGAAAGAGGGAGGGAGAGAGAGAGAGAGAGAGAGAGAGAGAGAGAGAGAGAGAGAGAGAGCCAACTACAGAATATGCAAGAAAGGCAATGCATTAAGGTGCAATAGGTCCCTATCTGCAGTTCCTTAGGTGAGATGTCTGAATTCAAAACGGCCATCGGATCCATGCAGCAGGCACAGATGGGAAAGTTTGAATCAATGGTGTATCAGGTCCTCAGAAGTATGGGAGAAGGAGGTAACTACCAGGGTACTCAGGCATGAAGACAGACCTCTCCCCCAGGTCACAGCCTTCCTCTTCCTGTCCTCCTCTCTCTGGGAAGAACTTACTTTGTTCTGGTCTGGGGACAAGGAAGGGAGACAAAGGACAGACTGTTTTCTTTAAAAAAACAATAACATTGTCTGCAGGTAAATCCCTATGGTAGCAAAAGGGCCCTTTCTTAGAAAAGTTATGCTTCTTTTGGAATTTTCAATACAGAGCTTCTTCCAGGTCCTGGTTGTGCTGTAGGCCCCCAGATCCCAACAGTTTCCCTGAAATGGGAATGAGCACCAGAAACCTCAGAGCTGGAATTTCTTTCTTTTCTTTGTTCCTGGTTGGAATGGAGACTTGTTGAGGAACATGAGCTCCCTGATGGGAGCACCCTTGCCTTTGCCCCACTTCCCTATGCCCACTGGGAGGAGGCCTGCCATCCTTTAGTCCTATGAATGGCAACTACAAGAGAAAAGAGTTTATCTAACACAAGATATTCGGCTACTGCTGGATGAGTAAATAAGGTGAGTAGAATAGTCAAATGGCATTTTTAATAGCCAGTGGTGACCTAGGAGGTTTTTGTCTTCTCCTTAGTGGTGACTCAAATGGAGGTTTCTGCCTAAATTGTTCCATTCATAGGGTAAAAGGGGATTGAGAAAAAAGCTCCTTCAGTGCATGTTCTTCCATTTCTATCACATTCAGCCCCATTGCAGACCCTACTGTTGAGAGGCCAGGCTAATTCCCTAATTCCTGAAAGGGCCTGGGAACAGCAATACCCCAATAGCAATGAGGACACCTAATGCCCAGATCTTGGCTTCTAAATACCATTCTCCACTGAAAGAAATAAGAGTCCTTAAAGAAATAGCTGACTACAGTTTTAGAAAGGGAAAGTACGGGACCGCCTGGGTGGCTCAGTCGGTTGAGCATCCAACTCTTGATTTTGCCTCAGGTCTTGATCCCTGTAGGATTGAGCCCTGCATTGGGCTTTATGCTGAGTATGGAGCCTGCTTAAGGTTCTCTCTCTCTCTCTCTCTCTCTGCTCCTCTCCCCTGCTCATGCTCTCTCTCTAAAATAAAATTAAAAAGAGAACGTGCAAGATGAGCCTGGAATACACTGTCATGCTAGAAAGCAAGGAAGTACCCAAAGAATTATGGAGACATGTCAAAAAGGACACAGGAACCAGCGTAAAAGGGCTACTGAACACCAAATCTGAGACAATTTAGGCACCAAAATAAACAGTAGTAAACTATAACTTACTGAATAAAACAGGAAAGCATGAGTCTGACATAAATTAAGAAATGAATAAATTGAAAGTTTAATGAGGAATGAGATATTTACACACTCTCAAAATACTTCCCCACAAAATACTTATTACTCACAAATTACAATGAAAAACCTTGGCAAACACCACCTTAATCACGTGATCAACATGAACCTCATGAACAATGGGTCAAATCAGAATCCCAAGCCACCTGAAAGATAGCAATGAGAAGATCATCACAGCATTGTTCCTGTGAATCGCTACCTAAAAGGCATAACCTGAATCTAAATATGAGGAAACATCAGACGGCTCCCAAGATATTCTACAAAATAACTGACCCATAATCATCAAAAATGTCAGTTATGAAAGTCAAGGAAAGACTAAGAAACTGTTCCAAAATGAAGGAGACTAAAAGACAAGAAACTCATCACTAAAAGTAACACATGATGCTGAACTGATTCTTTTTGCTAAAACAGACATTCTGTGAAATGTGAGTAGGATCTGATGATTAGATGGTAATAATGTACTGATGCTAATATCCTGATTTTGGTAAATGTGGAGGGATGGTAGTAAGGGTTTGCTCCTCACATACCCCATTCTTCTATTCTGTTTTCTCTCTTGGGTTGGGGCAAAGACAGGGGAGATGGGAAAAGGCAGCTGTTTCTTAATTAGGAAACCCTATTATCTTTTCCCTGGTTAATAATAACTAATGTGTGTGTGTGTGTGTGTGTGTGTGTGTGTGTGTGTGTGTGCGTGTGTGCACATTTGCTTTATATATTTTGATGCTGTGTTTTTTATTACACAAAGATTTATGATAGCTATATATTCAAGGAAACTGTACCCTTTATCAAAGTTAAACCTCTTTGTCACATTTAACCTGTTTGGCCTGGAATCCTGTTTAACCTGAAATTAGTATTTGGGATCCTACTTTCTTTATATTTGTGTGTGCTTGATATGATCTTGCCCATCCATTTGCTTTCTTGTATTTTTTGATTGTAAAATATGCCATTTTCACCATTAAAAAAAACTTTTAATGTTTATTTTTAAAAGAAAGAGAGAGACAGAGCATGAGTGGGGGAGGGGCAGAGAGAGAGAGGAAGACATAGAATCTGAAGCAGGCTCCAAGGTCTGAGCTGTCAGCACAGAGCCCAACATGGGGCTCAAACTCATGAACTGTGAGATCATGACCTGAGCCAAAGTCGTATGCTTAAACGACTGAGCCAGCCAGGTGCCCCAATTTTCACCATTTTTAAGCATATAATTCAATGGCATTAATTACATTCATAGGGTTGTGCAACCATTATCATTATTTCCAAAATGTTTAAAAAAAATTTTTTTTAACGTTTATTCATTCTTGAGAGACAGAGCACAAGTCGGGGAGGGGCAGAGAGGGAGGGAGACACAGAATCTGAAGCAGGCTCCAGGCTCTGAACTGTCAACACAGAGCCTGATGTGAGGCTCGAACCCATGAATTGTGAGATGATGACCTGAGCTGAAGTCAAACACTTAACCAACTGAGTCACCCAGTTTCCAAAGCGTTTTAATTATCCCAAACAGAAACTCTGTTTACCTCCAGCCCCTGATAACCTCTAACTGACTTTGTATTTCTATGAATTTGCTTATTCTAGGTACCTCATATAAGTGGAATCATAGAATATTTATTCTTTTGTGTCTGGCTTCTTTCACTTAGCATAAGGTCTTCAAGGTTCATCCATGTTGTAGCATGTGCTAGAACTTCATTTCTTTTTATGACTAAATAATATTCCATCATATGTATATCCTACATTTTGTTTATTCATTCATGTGTTGATGGACACTGGTATTTTTTTCCACCTTCTGACTCTTATGAATAATGCAGCCGTGAACATTGGTATATAAATATCTGCGTTAGTCCCTGCTTTCAATTCCTTTAGGTAAAAACTAGAAATGGAATTGCTGGATCTTATTTTACATTCCCTTTTTACTTTGTTTTGAAAGTTTCTCTTGTAGACAGCACACAATCTAAGAATTTTTGTCTTAAAGAAATGTAACCCATTTGCAGGGCACCTGGGTGGCTCAGTCGGTTAAGCATCCTACTTTGGCCCCAGTCATGATCTCACAGTTTGTGAGTATGAGCCCCACGTCGGGCTCCGTGCTGACAGCTCAGACCTTGGAGCCTACTTTAGATTCTGTGTCTCCCTCTCTCTCTGACCCTCCCTAGCTCACACTCGCACTCTCTCTAAAATAAATAAACTTAAAAAAAAAAAAAAGAAATGTAACCCATTTACAATAATTGTTACTATATATTTAGCATTCTATCACCTACAGATAATTTTAATTCTTTCTTGCTCTTTTTAGGGTTTGCTGTATGATGTGTTGACCATGTTTTCTTTGCTTTTTATCTTATCTAGAGAGAGAATATATGTTTGTGTATATATACATACATATTACGTTACATACAATGTAACTATGTATTATATATTATAATGTACTTGTATTACATATATTAGTATATATGTTCTGCCTATAATTCAACAAATAGCTATATTTCATTTTTTTAAAGTATGTTTTAACTCACATTTTTTCCTATTAGTCAAGAGTAAATCAGTACTTCCTGAGTTCTCTTTGCCTCTTCTTTGAGAATATTTTTAAACTTTTCATTGTTTTGGACCAGTTCTACAACTTCTAAGATTCTTCTCCGTTTAACAGGCATGTGCCCCCTGTCCTTTGGTACCAGGGCTTCCTCACTCAGTTCCTAAATTTGCTTCATCTTGTGACGATCTTGAATACTTCTCCAAGTTCCTTATTTAGAAAGGTACATGGTGGTATGTTTTTAAACTCTTGCATATTTGAAGGGATCCTTCTTGAGACTTCAAACATTAAATGTACCTTTGTGGGGCATCGAGTTATTGGCTCACAATCTTTTTCTTTATTCTTCTGAAAACTCTGTAGACATTCTCCGTTGAAATCAAGGGCAACAAGAGTTTGAAGCCGGTCTGATTTCTCTTCCTTTGTAGATTTCCTGTGTAGTCTGCATGAATACTTGCAAAATTTTAAGACTCCCAATTCTTCAAACATTTTTGTGAGGTGTCAGGTATAGGTCTGATTTTTGCCTGGCACATAATGATCTCTTCCAAGTGGCACTCCCTGGACTGTGTGGTGTTCTCTCATCTATTGGACGACGGCTGTATCTGGTGTCACCCTCAGACTCAAGGAGTGTCTGCACAACGTTGCTTTACTCTCTGGTACTTACATACTTTCCTCTTGTCATTTTAATTTCCCCTTCTCCCTGAATTTTTGATGAGATGTTTTGACCTTGACCTCTACAGCACTGATTTAATATTTTACAGCACTGATTCTATTCTTTAATCTCACCAAGGGATTAATGGTGAGTTTTAATTCTGTGATTACATTTTTAGTTTCTCTTACTGTGTTTCCTGTTCTCATTAATTCTTTTTTCATTTAATCTTTTTTTTTTTTTAAGTCTCATTCTGTGGCTTTTTAAACAATGTCTGTCCCTCTACTCCTTATGGCTTTTTGCCTTTATTTCATAAGGGCTGTATATTCTGACATATGTAACACAATGTTGAGTAGGATTTCCCCTGTTGATCCAGAGTTCATGTGAAGACCCATATTAGGACAAAGGGCTCGGTTCCCACCTTCTAGCTCAAGGGATGCAGCCCACATAGACCCAACGACTTGATCCTGTGAATTCAACAATTTGGGGGCTGCAGGCCACCCTTAGGATTCCTGAGCAGACATGAGAATGCTCCCACAGAGGAATGACAAAGCCCCAACTCCCAGCTTCCCCTCTCTTCCCTTGAAGCTGGCAAAGGCAGATCTTCCAGAGCCCAGAAGGCTCCGTTTTACAGGAAAAAGCTCCAGGGCTTCACCTAGTCAACATTGTCCCTGGAGGAGAACTCAGCGTGTTCCCCAGCTTTAAACTCCTCCCGTTTCCTCTTCCTCCCCAGCAGGTCCTCCTAGCCTCAGCCTAGGAACAAAGACATTTGAACAAATCCACAGGAACATGCTAATTGACAGACAGGCCGGGATCCTGTTGCCCTGAGGGGGTCATAAGCTTGTTGAGCACTGCCAGGGGAAGAGGAGAAATGAACAACTTAGCAATAGCACCAGCTCCTGTATTTTAATGTATTCAAATATGTTCCCTCAAGGAGTTTGCAGGCCCTCCGGGGTACAGGGAGTCTGAGCTGAAACAATTTCTCCTAATTGCTGAAGCAGACACCCAAACAGAATCCTGGATTTGAGACTCCCATATGGAGATTGGCTCACTCTGGTTACAGGGTTGACGAAGACCCCATCGTAAATCAGGGGCTGCCAAAGTGGGTTTCTCAGAACACTATTTCTGCAGAATGTTAATAGGTATTTCTGAAAATAGGGTTCCAGTGAAAATAAATTTGAGATATGAATAGTAAACAGTAGCAGTTTCCTTTCTGCAGGACTTCTTGGCATCTTGCATACTAAATGATTATTATTCAGTCACTCAGCCTGCATACACTGAGCATCTATTGTGTACAAAGTGTTTTGGAAACAGGTGAAATTTCCACATGGTCCATGCCTGCAAGAAGCTCACAGCTGAGCATTTCAACACCTTAGTACTCAAATCATGGTTTAGGCCAGTCGCTGCAATACCAACCGAAAACTGTTAGACAGGCAGACTCTCCAGCCCCATTGCCAGACCTACAGAATCAGACTCTGCATTTTCACAAGCTCCACAGTGATGTGTATGTAAATTAAAGTATGAGAAGCCCTGGATTAATTCATTGTTAGAAGAGGAAAAAACAAAAAACAAAAAAACACAAGGAGAAAGAAAGTTGGAGACCTTTTGCTGTGGATCCCAAGCAAAATAGTGGCAGCAGAATTAGAGAGGAGCACATTGTCCTCACTTCAGAATAGACACAGCAAGGCTCTGGACAGGAAAACTGAGGAGGACACAATTCTATTTTGGCATCACTATTGGTTGAGGTAGGGTTCACTTTGAGGAAAAGAAAAACCCTAAGTAATAGGGACTTAAATAAGATAAAAATTTATTCTCTTACTTTAGAGAAGTCCAACAATAGGAAATACTGGGCTGGTATGGCATACCACAAAATCACAGACCCATGTTCCCTCTATCTTACTACTCTACCATCCATTCCAACAGTCAACTTATGGCCCAACATGGCTGCAAGGCCTCCAGCCATTACAGCTGCTTTCCAGCAAGCAGGATGTGAGGAAAAGGAGCATTTTTTCCTACTTACAAAGTCACTTCCTTAAGGTTTATACACCATCTCTATTTACATCCCATTGTGTGAACACATGTGGGACACTCTCAAGGAACAACCTGGAGAGGATATGAAAGGGGGCTGAAGACCTAGCAGAATTTAAGTTATTATTGTTAATATATCCTCCTTTGCACCAGCAATGAGTGAGAACCAGGAAATTTGGGTTACACTTGTTTCTAGAATCAGAGAGAATGAGACAGTTGGAGAATTCTCCAACCCTAGTGCTTGCAACTACTTTTCTACTTTTTCAAAATAAGTGAATAAATGGCAAATGGTGAAATGAATATTAATAAGAAAGAGAATAAATTGCAAGTTCAACAACTTTTCCACAAGCATATGGTTTTCACTATATTTTGCACACAGAAAAGAGCCATGTTTCCCTCAGGTAAATTATTTCTGGTTCTCATTTGCATGATGAACTTGAATGTATTGAGATTTCCCAGAGAACTACAAAAGGTACAATGATGTCCAGACACTCCATCCCTGAATGAAGCTAAAGTCCAGTGCTCCAGGAGAAGGCCAAAGAAAATCTGTGAAACCTGAAAGGCCAAATCAAATGACCCCACTGTCATCTGTGGCTCAAATCTGACCCTTGAATTCATATCAGAGTTGCCTTTGGTTCCTACCCCAGACATGCTGAATCAGAATCTGCATTTTAGCGAGGTTCCCACATGGTTCTTATGGACACTAAAATTTGAGAAGCACTGTCCAAGGAAAGGGGTTTAAGAAAGGGAATGTTTCTTAAAGCTGACTCCTTGAAGCTCTTGTGTGTGTGTGTGTGTGTGTGTGTGTGTGTGTGTGTGTGTGTGTTAGTGCACTTATGTGTGCCTGCACACAGGCATGTGAATATAAACAAAGAAACAAGGTCTTGGTTTGCCTGAAATAGCCAAGCTAAACAAAATGCTTTGTCTTCAATACACATGTGTATACTTTCTCATTCATTCATCCACCCATTCACATATCCCATACACTCTCACATGCACGCAGTGACATGCATTCATATGCAGTCACACATTCACAGGCACACCTGCCCACTCACCTGCATGTACATCTTCACATGTATTCATGCACACATGCAGGCCTGGGGTGACAATGACGGTGCCCTCTTAGCAGCACACAAAGGTCCATTTCCCTGGGGTGGTGATGTGCCATGTGTTGCTATCCTGGCCAGTATGTGGCAACCTCCAGATCCTTCTGTCCAGATTGCTAGAATTATGCTGAACTCTGCCCCTATCTGTGACAACCCATTTCCAGAACAGCCGCAGAATGAGTGAATCACCACAGTGTTTGTAATTTTGCCATGGGATGGTTTCTGTCTCTATCCCATCTCCCTACATGTGAGTCACAGGACCTCCTTTTTCAGTTGAAAAGTGTTTTAAAGATCATCCCTTCTGACTTCCTCAATGTACAGGAGACTGAGGCCCAGAGAGGAACAGGGATTTGCTCAAGACCATCCAACAAATCAGAGGCAGAGATGAACTTGAACCAGAATCTAGGGCCAGGGCCCCTTCTACCCTATGTCCCTCCAAAAGAAGCCTCCCTCTCCTCAAGCCCTGATCCTACTGCTAGGCCTTCCTGGCAAAGCAAGGGTGGGAACGGCACAAGATAGTGGCAACAGGTGGCCAGGAGGACCCAGTGACACATTGGCCAAATAGTTAAGCAGGGCAAGATGTGCTGCTGTCCAGCCTGTGATATATGACCCCACCCCACTGCCCCCACTCCTTCATGAAGGCCCTTCGAATGACTCAACATTCCTAGACCTCCTGGAGCTCAGGGAAACAGAACCAAGAGAAGCAAGGGAACAGGGAGAGGGGCAGGCAGGGGAGGCAGTCAGGGTCCCAGCACCTCCTTTTTCCAGAAAACAAAATATGGCTCCATCATTCCATAAAAGTCTTCTTCTCTACCCATGCCTGCTCTGCTTCCTGCCAGTCCTGCTCATTTTCTTTGCCTGGTGTTCAGATCCATGACAGGTACAGGGGTACCAAGAGGAATCAGAGCTAAGGCGACCATGTCCCTCCTCAAATCCACCACTGCAACCCAGCATGGGAAAAGCAGAGGGAACGCATTGGAGGGGCACTTTCTGGAGTAGTGGATACTCAAGCAAGGGTGGCCGCATGAAGTGGGGAGGAGGGGCATCTTAGAAAGAGGGACAGTAGGCATGAAGGCTTGGAGGGGAGAGTGCTTTGATTGATCATTTAGCGTAAATGGGGAAGAAATGCAGAGAGGAGTCAGAAGAAAAGACCAGAGGGACCTTCTAGGCAGGACGAGGGCAGCACAGGTCCCAGGAACACCCTGAAGGCACTCAGGCTGCCAGAAACAAAACACACTAAGGAACATGTATGACCAGTCCTCTCTTAGTACCGAAGGGAAAACTGAGGCCCAAAGAGAGGTGGAACACCCAAGATCACATCGTAGGCAGAAGCAGTATGAACGCCAGAAACTCAGCCCCGTAACTATCTGATTATCAAGTCAAATCATTCCTTGTTCCTTGCAAGTCCTACCCATGCCAAGCTTGAGTATCAAAACATTCCTGGAGAGAATAGTAAAAACACAAGGTTAGAGGGGGAGATTTTCTTGCTGGAAACAGCCTGACAAAAGCAGAGATGGGGGACCCAGAGGCCCCCACAGCTGAGCAGATGTTGCGTAATCAAGTGGGGGCTGGATGCCTTGAATGCCCAGGCATCTACAAGGAGCCCTGTGGCCGTGGGGTAACATGTCACCAGGGGCAGCTTCAGTAGGACAATCTCTGGCCTGCCTCCCTTTGCACAGTAAGAGGAGGACAGGGGATACCCCCACAGCCCCTCCAGCTCTGAGGCTGGGTGAAACCCTGAGCTACAGGAAGCCTCTGGAGACAGAACAAGCAGCTTCAGGTCCTGCTGAGTGTGTACTTGTCAGGAGAGTTATTTCAAGAGAGAGAAGCAGCAATTATATTTAGTATTTTCTGCCCCATACATGACTCAGTTGAATAAAGAATGTCACCTTTGCTGTAAAAATCAATTCTAATAAGGAAAACACTTCTACACTCAACAAAATCCTGGGGATGCACAAGCATTAATTAATAATGTCGCTGCTCCATCTTTTCTATCACCACTAATCCCTATTCAACAGGACATAGGTTTAAAGAATTCCCAAGGTAGGAGAAACAGGAAATACCCCTTAGAGAGGAAGCCTTGTGATCTGGTTTCAGACCCAGCAGTAGCACAAGCAGGAGGAAGACAGCAGATTATCCTAGAACACAGGCAGAAGGGACCATGTGTCAAGGTCCAGGCAAAGCCCTCAGCTGCCCAGCTCAGCACAGGTGTCAGGAAGGGGATCCAACACACAGCTCTGCCCTTTGGGACTCAGTTCCTCCATCTGTATAATAATGAGGGAGTTGGTCCTTCCAGCTAACATGTTCTGTGACTCCAGGGTTGACAAACTACAGTCTATACACCGAATCAGGCCCACAGCTGTTTCTGCATAGCCAGTGAGCTGAGAATTGGTTTTACATTATTAAAAGGCTGTAGGAAGAATAGAAAATTGCAAGGAAGCTCTGTGACAAACTGCATATGGCCCACAAGGCCTAAAATACTTATTATCTAGCCTATTCTAGAAAGTATGCCAATTCCTGATCTAGATAATTTTGGATCTATGCTTCTGCCCCATTAGAGTTCATAGAGCTGTCTGGAACTCTTTGGGATAAGCGGGATTTCTCACTGGCTATGCAATCATTGTTTGTTTCTCTTTCCTCCACTGTCCTGTTGCTTCAGGAAGGCTTGTTCTGGGGTACTCCTAGACCCTAGCATGTAACAGATCTTCAGTCGGAATGAAGTTTGTGCTTCTCACATCCCTGATGCCTGTACCCAGCACTATTTGGGCTGCACAATTACTTCTGCATAATGTAGACTGTAACCATATGCTTATTTTATCCAATTAACCATCACTGAGGGCTTTATTAGGACAAGGTTCCATGCTAGGCTGGTAGCCAGGCCTGGCTCCTTCCACCTGGAGCTTACAATATAATAAGAAAAATCAGAGGTGGACTCAAATAACTTTAATACAAGCTAGACCATGATTCATGCCCCAAAAGAAACTCAAAGAGTGTGAAATGCACACACAAAAGGGAAAGGCAATTATAGCTGAACAGGAATTAGCACTCCACTAGATAAATTGGCAAAACCAGGAAAAGACAATTCACAAAAGGGAATAAATTCTAATAAAACAAATATATGGGAAAATCTTAGCTTTACTAGTAACCAGAAAAATACTAATAAAAAGTACAATGAGATATCTTTTTATGATTATTAAAATAGTAAAATATCTATTTCAAGTCATAATACCCAGTGCTCTCAATGGTACAATGAAATGACTCTCATACACTGATATTAGATGAGAGGGTAAAATTGAATAACTCTTTGAAATCAATTTGGTAATAATATAAAATATAAAAATGTATAAACTTTATGATCCAGACATCCCACTTCTAACAATTGGACCAAAGAAAATAATTCAAAATAAGGAAAAGTTTATATGCTAATATACAAGACTACTACCTTAGCAGTTATTTGGAAGCAATAT
The DNA here is from genome assembly GCF_028749965.1 of Puma concolor. Taxonomy (NCBI): domain Eukaryota; kingdom Metazoa; phylum Chordata; class Mammalia; order Carnivora; family Felidae; genus Puma; species Puma concolor. The sequence goes on along the minus strand of NC_141679.1, from coordinate 60,268,827 downwards.
AAAATCTCACTGTGGAATTTTCTTCTCTGGATCCCTTTTCTACACCAGCTACCTGACTATTTAAGGATGACTCACATTAGTAGAATAGAACCCTGTCCCTAGAAACACAAGAGGAGTTTCCTCCTGAGAAAGAGTCTCTGTTGGGTGGCTGGATTGTCACATGTAAAGTTTGGGCATGGTCAGTGGGTGTTTTCTGCCACATGGACAGGAAAAGCAGAGGAAGTTGCTCACCTGAGGGAGGAAGGAAAGAATGAAGTTTACACAGACATAAGATACACCTCATGGCATTTGCATCCCTGTTCCAGGGGTCCCCAAAGCCCTGCCACATGCCTATACTTGGCTACTATGAGATGCCCTGATATCCTCTGCACAAAGATCCTTTTTCTGCTTCAGCTAATTTAAGTTTCTGTGTGTAACTATTAAAAATTGCGAAGAAGACTGTAGACGCAACATAGGGAAAAGGCCTTTTGACCCAATAAGGGTTGAAAAATAAACCATTTACAACATTACAAATGTACTACAAATTCAAAATTTGTGGACAGAAAAGGTAGAAAAGAATACATTAACATGTTAAAAGTTTGCCAGCAGTGGGATAGAAGTAATTATTTTCTCTATTCTCGTACTGCTGTGTTGCTTTTCCTGAACTTAAAAAAAATTCTGAGTGAGGAGATGAATCATAGACCAACACAACTGTGATGTGGAGTGAACAGTGACTGTTGCCTGAACAGAGGGCAGATATGGGGCCATGGAACCCAAGGGAAGGATATTTTTATTACCTCCACCTGAGAGATCAGAGTAAACACCACGAGGGAAGCAGAATCTGAAATGGGCTTTTAGATAAGGAGGGATATTGAGATGGAGAGAAAGGAGAAATGAAAACTTGGGGGTGGAAGAGAATCTAGTTTGGGCCATTCACCATGGTAAGAGCAAATCAAAGGAAGATCAGTAGGAAATCAAGCTACACTGTAGACGTTTTAAACGGTTGATGGGTGGCTCAGTCGGTTGAGCCTCCAACTTGGATTCAGGTCAAGGTCTAACAGTTCGTGAGTTCAAGACCCCATTGTTCTCACTGTTGTCAGCACAGAGCCCACTTCTGATCCTCTGCCCCCTCTCTTTCTGCCCCTCCCCCACTCTCTCTCTCAAAAATGAATAAACATTTAAAAATAAAAAATAAACAGATGACCTTCAGCCCACACTAGCCCAGTTGCTTTTTATTTGGTCAACACAGTGATCACATATTTCTAAATTAGTTGATAGGCCTCTCATCTCTAACCCTACTCCTCTAAATTCTGCTTTGTGATTCGGGACCTGGGACTCTAATTCTGTTTGGCCACTTGATGCCTTCTTAGCCTGTGCCGATAGGGGGCGCTAGAGGGAGACCACAAGATCAAGGAGTAAGGGAAGCACCACAGGTGGAGCAGTCACTGATTTGGCTTTAACTTACAAGGTTGACTGTTCACACACCATGTGATCCACCACTCCCACTCCGAGGTATGTCTGAGAAACCCTGTGCACTGGGAGACATGCCTGAGAATGTTGGTAGCAGCATTATTCATGATAGCAAAATGTCCTTCCCACAGTAGAGGACAGGGAAGGGGGAACAGGACAGACAATGTGACCTGGGGTTGAACACTCCCTTCTTCAACCCCCAGAGCACAAAGCCTCATGCCCTCCCCTCTGGCCACCCAGGATAACCATCTCCGCTTAAAGTGGGCCTCAGTTTACCAGCCAGAGGATGCCAGAAAATCTGCTTACTTTCCTTAATGAAAAATTAAACAAAACAAAAGACCCAAACCTTTAGAAACACAGGCAGGTTCCTCCCTGGGTAGGGAGCTATGGTGAAGCCTGGGGAGAAAGTATTTTTGTTCCTTCTGGAAATCCCACAGGAGCCAACAAAACAAGATACCAGTTAATGTTTCAATAATATAGTCTGTTAGCTAATCAGTGTTGGCCAAAATCCAATCTAGCCTGCTTTAAAAGAATAAGTCTTATCTCCCCATTGCTTAAATGCAAACTAAAAGGATAGAAATCTGTACACAGTGGGTAACTAATGATCTTCAGGGTGGTAGGAAGAAGTCTGTCTCATCAGGAAGAGGAGAGCTGTTGAAATGCATCGTGGGGTTTTGTTTAGTTTTGAGCTCTATGGTTGGCTCAGGAATGGCCCCAATGATATCCAGGTCCTAAGCCCTGGAACCTGAGACATAACTGATACCTGTGACATACCTGTGACATACCTGATAGGGCAAAAGGGGCTTTACAGATATGATGAAGTCAAGGGCATGGAGATGAGGAGGCTATCCTGGATTATCTGCATGGGCCCTCAAAGTGATCACAAGTGTCCTTATAAGAGGGAGGCAGAGGGAGACATTATGCAGAAGAGGGGAAGACAATGTGACTGGGGAGGAAGAGGTTGCACAGATGGAGCCGCAAGCCAAGAGATGCCCACAGCCACCGCAAGTTAAAAGAGGCAGGGAGCTGAGGCCTCCCCCAAACCATTCTGGGGAATGTGACTTAGCCCTCTAAGATTCAGCTTGAATTTCTGACCTCCAGAGCTGTAAGAGTAAATTTGTTGTCTTAAGCCGCTAAGTTTGAGGCGATTTGTTAGAGCAGCCATAGGAAACTAATACAAGCCCTGACCACCAGGACCCTGTGACTTCAATGGCACCAACCTTCTTTTCCTAAGAGACTTGAATAATTGGGTTCCCCATGATTTCTCTGTAGGGTATAAATAATTTGCACCTTGGAAGAAGGAAGGAAGTGAAACTGCATAGGTAAACTGAGGTCAGATCATGAAAGACCTTTTTTTTTTTTTTAAGATTTTTATTTTTAAGTAATCTCTATACCCAACTTAGGGTTCAAACTCACAACCCTGAGATCAAGAGTCACATGCTCTACTGACTGAGCCATCCAGGTGCCCCTGAAAGATCTTAAATGACAAGCTAAGGACCTTGACTCTTACCCCTAAATTCTGGGAATTCAGAGACGGTCTGGAGTAGGGAAAAGGTGTGAGCAGATTTTTTTTTAATACACCTTAGCTCTGTAAAGAAAGAAATGGGAAGAAGCAAAATTATAAGCCGAGACACAGAGAAGAGGTTGTTTCTATCATACAGGAAAGAGATGAGGACAGGTCAGGTGAAGGGACACTCATGAAGGCCTTGGATCCTGGCAGAGAAGGGAAGAGTGGCTTTTTAAGAAGGGAAGTGGAGGAGATGAGATAATTTTCAAAAAGGACAATCCAGGTTCTGTCTTGTTTGGATACATATACAAGAAAAGGAAGGCATTTGTTCAAACCTCCCTGCATATATTTCTAAATGGGAAAAAAACAAATTATTCACTTAAAAAGAAATAGCCTTTTAAATTCTAAAAAGACCAGTGCAACTCTCATTGGTGCCATGATCAGTGAGCGCGGCTTGCACACTCCCTTTGAGCCAAATTTTGTAAAGCATTTCACATGGGGCCTTTGAGTGATCAATGCAAGAGGGATGCAGAAGTGGGGCTTTTACAAGGCAGGTGGCCTGGTAAGGACAAAGATGCTTCAGGGTGGGAGGCAGGAGCTCTTGGGTTCATTTCTGGCTTTTCCACTAGTTGTGTGGCCTCAGATAAGTTCTTGCCCCTCCCTCTCTCTGAGTGTGTCTCCCCCTAGATCAGCAGTGTTCAAACTTGGTAGCAGAGCTCTGGAATTCTGAAGAGGTGCCCAGGGGCCACAAAGACCTGAGAGTGAGTAGAGGGTTCCTCTCCTGCCTCCTGGAGGGGCTGGTAAAACGTGAAAATTGTTCATTTTCTTCCTTCAGCTGACATTTACGGACTCCTCACTATCTGCCAGACAATGTCCTAAGTTCCTACCTGCATTACTTATTTTACAGACGAGGGAACTAAGTCACAAAGAGATAAAATGGCTTGTTTGAGGTTGCAGAGCTCAGAGAGGACAGAGCTGGGATTTGAACATGACACAATGTGGCTCCAGGGCCTGTGGTTTCAGAAGCTTGCTTCATGTCCCTAGGTGTTCTCTCCCTCTTCTGTGCTCCCACAGCCCCCCAGTTTCTCCTCCATCGCCTCTGTAGTACACTGTCCACTCTAGCTCTAGGCTGACCTGTCAGACTCTTCCAGGTTGCACTGGGAGCAAGCTGAGGTTGAGGACTGAGTCAGGTTTATCTCTGTCCCCGGATAGCACACCCTGGCCCCAGAGACGTGGCTCTAGGTGACCATTACTGAGGGGCTGTCCAAATGAAGGTTTAAATGGGGGAGGAGGGAGCCCAGCAATGAGGTGACTCTTCTCTCCATTCACTGGGCACAGACACTGTGCCAGACCCTACACTGGCACTGTGAACACAGAGAGGAATCTAACTAGGCCCCTGACTTCCGGAAGCCTAGCCTGGCCAAGCAGACAGATCCAGAAGCTGATAACAGAAGCCCTGTATACTATTGTCTACATCATCCAGACAAACCCTGCATTACACTGGCGAAAATAATAACGAGATCACAGGAAACCTGCCTGTGCCCCTGACAGCCAGCCTTCTCCCCAGACTTGGAGCCTGGCTAGTTGTGGGGGAGGAGGGCAGGCAGATGGAGACACTGGCTAGCCAACCCCCACCCAGGAGGCCCTTCACTCCTTCATTCAGCTGAGCAGTGCCAGGGCTGGCCCTGGAGGGTGCAGATGAGATAGATCAGACACGGTCCCTGACCTTGAGGATTTCATGGGCCAGTGGGCATAGTGAGCTGCAGACACAAAACCATCCCGCTAACACACAGGACTCAGACATGAGCAAAGCATCTCCAGGTGCCAGGTGGGGGGGGCACGGATTCACAGATCACAACTGCTAAGCATGCACTGAACCAAACTTTGATTTTACAGATAGAAACTGAAGGCCAAAACTGGGCTAGGGGCTTGCCCACAGTCACAAAGTGGTCAGTAACAGAAGCAGGACAGGAGCCCATGCATTCTCTCTCTCTTCACACCCCACCCTTTCCCCAAGTTTGGAAGGTAGAATTCTCCATGATTTAATACCAGCTTTCCCCAGCAGTTGCTGATATTTGGGGAACAATAGACAAAAGAATTCAATGCTCCTGTTCCCCATGCCCAACCCCTCGGCCTACAGGGACAGTGGACACACTTCTGGTGTATTGCTGCTCTCATACCCAGCTTAGACCAGGGTCTGCCTAGAGATCAGATCCCTGATCTTCACACCTGCTTCCAAAGCCCCAAGACCTTGCCATCTGCTTGGGTGCTGGCTGGCCTCAACAAGCACTGCTCGCCCAAGCCTCTGAGCTGCAGTTCAAATCTCTGAGGTGGACCCAGAGAGGCTGGAATTGTGAGGCACTTTTGTCCAGAGCAGGAGGGGAGAGGGGAGGAGGATGGAGAGGGGAGGAGAGGGGAGGAAGAAGAGAAGGGGACTCCCACTTGCTGAGTACCTACAGGGTACCAGAGGTAGCACTAACACCTTCCCATTCATCCTTACAACCCCTGTCTGGGAGGGTAGGATGACTTATCTTTCTGACAAGGAAATTTAGGTCAAAAAGGGCTGCAAGAGTCACTGCTGGACAATCACCAAGCTCTGGAAGCCAGAAGGGCATTTGGTGTCACCAGTAGGGCCTGAAGGACTCACAGTCCATTTGTGAATACCATTTCCCATAGCTTTGTTCCATAAATCACAGCCAGGCTTCCTTCTCCAAGTAAATGACAGCTGCTGGTAGTAGTAAGAGCAGCATGAGCATGTAAACAATGGAATGGACAGAGGCTTCAGGTTTCAGACTGAATCTGAAAGCCCTGGGGCTCTGAGGAGCTACCTCAGGGCTCAGGAACTACTAAACATGATAAATCAGGCAGGGAGGAAGCAAAGCCTAAAGCAATTTAACTAATGCAGGGACCACCCTATCAAGTGTATACTTAGAGGTGTCATAAAAAGGTGGGCCCTTGACTGTGTCAATATCAATTCAGTCAGCAGTCCCCCATGGTATCCCATGCAAGGGACCCAAAGGGTCTGCATGTAGGGAAGTGCCAAATATGTTTGCTCATACTCTATACCCAGTACCTAGCACAGAGCCAGACATATAATAGGCCATCAATAATTTTGTTGGATGGAAAAAGTTCAATCAGGCAGGGCTCAAACCCCCAAGGGAGCTCCTCTCTTTTTCTGTTCTACATAACTGACTTCTATGTAGTTTTTCCTTTGAACAAACTTTTTTTTAAAGACAGAATTGAAATCCAGTGACCTAGTTCATGCTCCTTCCTTTACAGAAGGGGAAATTGAGGCACAGAAAGGGAGAGGGCCTTGCCCAAAGGCAGAGAGCTCAGCAGTACAGTCAGTGAGTTTCCACAGACTTGGGCTTTTTACTCCACCCTGTTAGATCATCTTCCAGGACGCCTGAGACGGTAGAGCCAAGGGGGGGGCTGGGCTGGGCACTGCTGGAGCTGCAGCTTCCAGGAGCCTGGTGCCAGAAATGCAGGGAGGGTGAGGCTTCTCCTATCGCTCCCACTGCTGGGAACAGACCTCAGACACAGTCAGAGGGGTCACCCAAGATTTATGCACCAAGATGTTTATCATTGTGTTATTTATAATATTGAAAAATTGGAAATGACCTAGAAACGGGTTAATAAATTATGCCACAGCCTTTTAATGAAATATAATGCAGCTAAATTCATCTCTTTGAAGTCTGTTGAATGGCAAGTTAGAATCCGGGCAAGTACAATCCTCTAAATAGAACCGACACCAATTTTTAAAAATATTTAAATTTAGGGGGGAAAAAAGGGCTTGTCAGTATATATCCTGATATTAAGAATGGTTATTTCTAGGGAGGTTGAAGGGGTAGTTAAAGGGTGATTTTTTTTCCTTCTACATATTTTCTGTACTTCCCAAATTTTCTACAATAAACACATATTACCCTTAAAATCTGAAAGGAAAAAAAAAAATTAAGATTCCCTGACCAGGGACACGTCCCTCTGATAGGGCCAGACTCATTCATCCTTTGTCCAGCAAACATTCATTCAACATTTTGTTTCAGACCCTTGTGTTTCCAGACACTGGAAATGTCTCAGCTTAAAAGCACACAGATACTATTTTTAATCCATTTCATGAGGCAGTCACCATGTATTAATAGGATCCCTCTTAATTGATGAACGAATCATTAGAGATTCTGAAAATGTTGTAATACATATCGTGTATTTAGAAAAGCAATTTAACATTCAAGTTTTAAAACCCCAAAAGATACTGTAGCACCTGGGTAGCTAAGCCAATTAAGCATCTGACTCTTGATCTTGATGAAGGTCATGATCTCATGGTTCATGAGTTTGAGCCCCACGTTGGGCTCTGTGCTGACAACATGGGGCCTGTTTGGGATGCCCTGTCTCCGTTCTCTGTTCCTCCCCTGCTCTCTCTTTCTCTCTCAAAAGTGAATAAAAACAAAACAAAACATTTTTTTAAATTTTTTTTTTTTTCCAACGTTTATTTATTTTTGGGACAGAGAGAGACAGAGCATGAACGGGGGAGGGGCAGAGAGAGAGGGAGACACAGAATCGGAAACAGGCTCCAGGCTCTGAGCCATCAGCCCAGAGACTGACGCGGGGCTCAAACTCACGGACCGCGAGATCGTGACCTGGCTGAAGTCGGACGCTTAACCGACTGCGCCACCCAGGCGCCCCACAAAACATTTTTTTAAAGCCCAAAAGATACTATTTATGTCTGTTGCACCCTGTAAATTGCCCATTGCCTTCTAAGAAGAAATCATGCCAGTTCTGACGCTTGCATAGACTTAATGGTTCTTTTTTTCTCCCAGCTGACCTTATCATTGGTGCTAATGGTCCCTGGTACACTGTGTGACTTTGAACAAGTCACTTGACCTCTCTGGGCTTCAGCTTCTCCCTCTGTGAGAGCTTTTCCAGCTTGAGATTCTTAGCTTCTTTCAGTTCCTTGGCAGTAGTTAGGGGACTGTCTCAAGATAAAGAGTTCTTCAGCCTCCAGACGGACTCCTTGGCCAGGTCCTTACATGGTATCTCTCAAATGAAGAGTCATTGATTTCTGTATCCAGACTTCCAAGCATTTCAGAGAAGCGGCATCCTTCATGGGCGGTGCTAAGATAGATTAGGCATCCTAAATGGGCAAATCATTCTGATCTAAATCTTTATGGGCTCCCAGTGCCTCATTAAACGTCCAAGCCCTGGAGGCTCTGAACCACAGCTCCTCCTTCCTCAAAGCCCTTCAGGAGGAGTTCTGATTACCCCATAAATTACATGGTGTCGGAGGGTATCTGCAGGCCCTTCATCTTGCAATCTAGCCACTGTTTTCATGGGATATGGATCCTGCCAGGCTTGGGCTCTCCATCCCCATGGTTACGAGGGAGGGCCCAATGGAACGTCTTCCTTCGAGCACTAGCTCAATCTCCACTGATGTTTCTTCCCTCCCAGGAACACATTAAATTCTCCTGAATGGAGAGTTCTTTCTACCAGAAGCCTTTGTTGTCAGTTCTGCTGCCAAAACGAAGTCTAGGTGGCTTGCGGATTCTGTTGCCTCAATGTAACTGAACAAGCCACTTTCCAGACACATGAAGAACCGCACTTTTGATCCTCTTAGGATCTCAAAGGGGCTTGCCCAGTGGGCAGAATCACTATTAGGACCCCAGTTTCAGAGCCAGACCCCAACCAGCCAAGCACCATACTAGTGGAGCCATAAACATATAAAGTAGAAAGAAGGCCAAAACCTTCTCAGCCCATGGCCCAATCAGGCTCAGAAATCTTTGTCTTTCAGCTCAGCAGGGCCTGCTGTTGATCTCCATGCCTGGAATGCCTCCATCTCACACTTCTGGACATTTAGGTCCATTGCCTGCTGTCTTATTTGGGTTTTTCCAGATGTTGACGATGAGGCAAGGATTCAAGCATAAATATATATTTGGGAGGTAACCCCAGAAAACACCTGTTGATGAGCAGGAGGTGAGGCAGGGAAGGAAGGCAGCCAATAAGCATATGTGGTCAGGGGTGCCTGGGTAGCTCAGTCAGTTAAGAGTCTGACTTCGGCTCCGGTCATGATCTCGTGGTTTGTGAGTTCGAGTCCCATGCCTGGAGCCTGCTTCGAATTCTCTGTCTCCTGCTCTCTCTCTCTGCCTCTCCCCTGCTAGAACTCTGTCTCTCTGTTTCTCTCTCTCTCTCTCAAAAATAAACATTTAATAAATAAATATTTAAAAAGTTTTTTTTTAAAAAGGGTGTGTGGTCAAGCTTCAACCCACTGGGGAATTCTAGCGATAACAGTTGTCCATCCTCCTCCCAGGGCAATGTTGCTGGGGTATGCACACACTACTGGTCATGGGTTGGAGGCTGCTGGGGAAGACACTTTTAGCTCTGTGGCAGCTCTGATCTGCATGGGCACTGGCCAACAGGATAAACCTCTGGGCAAAGAGATGCAGGTGCTGACACTTGGAAACCAGGTGTTCATCACAATGGGAAGGGTGAAGAGACCATCTGCTATAGCTACTCGGACACTTGGCAGGCAGCTCACCTCCTCTAGGAAGCTGTTCTGAACACCACATCCTATGCAGAGTTAGGCCAGCTGTGTCCCCTTTTGTAATCTTGCCTTCCTGTGAAGAGGCAGGGAGAGTGTGGACATTGGGCCCCAGGGAGGGAAGGCTGTAGACACAGGATATGCCTGCTGATGACACCAGGTCTGATGGCCTTTCTCCACCCGGATGCCCCTTCATTCCCAATGCTGACGTGATACATTTGCTCCCTCAAGAAGATTTGGGGGAACCCAGGAGTGCATGCTTGTTGATACCTTCCCTTCCCTGTCTCAATTTCTCACTCTGCTATATATGTTTCCCGGGGTCACCTTCCAAATAAACTACTTGCAATCAAACCCTTGCCTCAGGTCTATCTCTGGAGACCCCAAACTAAGCAGGCAATGGGCAGAAATGGTCGGAGAGGTGAGGGGGGCGTTTTTCTGGAGAAGTCTAGATCACAAGACTGAATAGTATAAAAATGCCAGTTCTTCCCAAATTAAATGCTCTGCTTAATACAATCCAATAAAAACATAGTGGGACAACATTTAGAACTCAGTTTTAAAAAGGAATTTTTAAGTCAGTATATCAGTTTCCTATTGATGCTGTAACAAATTACCACAAACTTAGTGGCTTAAAACAGCACAAATGAATTCTCCTCCAGTTCTAGAAGGTCAGAAACGGGAGATGAGTCTTAAGGAGCTAAAATCAAGGTACTGACAGGGCCTGTCCCTTCTGAAAGCTCTAAGAGATAATTTGCTCTTTGCCTCTTCCAGCTTCTAGACATTGCCTATATTCCTTGACTTGTGGCCCCATGAGACCAACCTCTGCCCCCCACCATCTTCTCTGTTACTCCTGCATCCCTCTAATAGGGATCTTTGTAATTACATTGGGCCCATCTGGATAATCCAGGATAATCTGCCCATCTCAAAATCCTTCACCTAATCACATCTGCAAAATTGTTTTGCCAGGCAAGGTAACATTCATGGGTTCCAGGGACTAGGACATGGACTTCGTGGGAGGTGGGGCGGGGGGGGGGGGGCATTATTCAGCCTACTACTGTTATATTAGACAAACAAATGAATCAGAATTGCTAAGAAACTTTTGAAGAAATAACAAGTAATGAAGGTTACTTGCTTACTTGATAAACTCTAAAACTCTAATAATCAAAACAATATACTATTAGTAGAAAAATCAATAGTAACACAGTCATATAGAAATAGATCCAAATATGTTAAAGATTGGTTTAAGATAAATGTGGTAAATCAAATAAATGGAAAAAGAAAGAAGTGATTATTAACTATATAGTTCAACTGGTTAATTTCATGAGGACAAATAGTTTCCTTACAACTTTAAACAAAATAAACTGTGGGTAGATTAAAGATATAATGTTTAAGAGTTCAACCAATACAGTAGTAGAAGGAAATATAAATAAAAGATATTTACTAGCTTTTGGTATTAAGAAGGATTTCTCAGGGCACCTGGGTGGCTCAGTCGGTTAAGCATCTGACTCTTGATTTCGGCTCAGGTCATGATTTCATTGTAAGATTGAGCCTTGTGCTGTGTGTGGAGCCTGCTTAAGAGTTTCTCTCTCCCTCTCCCTTTGCCCTTCCCTGCAAGAGCTCTCGCTCTCTCTCTCAAAAATAAAAAATAAAAAAGCAATAAAATTCCTAAAAGAAAAAATTTATGAATTTGACTACCTAAAATTTATTTATTTTATTTATTTATTTTGAGACAGAGAGAAAGCATCAGTGAGGAAGGGGCAGAGAGAGAGAGTGCAGGAGAGAGAGAATCTCAAGCAGGCTCTACACTGTCAGAGCAGAGCCTGATGCAGGGCTTGAACCCATGAACCTTGGGATCATGACCTGAGCTGAAGTCAAATGCTTAACCGACTGAGCCACCCAAGCGCCCCTAACTACATAAAATTTAAAGTCTCTAAGTCAAATATACTATTCTATGAATAGCCAATAAACACATGAAAAAGTGTTGGATATCCTAAGTCATCAAGGAAATGAAAATCATTATTATAATGATATACCACTGCAAGCCCCTAGAATGACTAACATTTGTAAAATTTACAACAGCACATGTTGGCAAGGATATGGGGAAACTGGAACCTCATATACTGCTGGTGGGAATGTAAAATTATATAATCCCTTTGAAAAATTGTTTGACAGTTTCTAAAATAATTAAACACATACTTACTATATAATCTAGCAATTCCATTCTTAGATATTTATCCAAGAAAAATAAAAACATATCTACAAAAAGACTCATACAAGAATATTCATCAGAGCATTATTCACAATAGCTAAATACTAGATAGATACAACCCCAATGTCAATGGACAGGAGAATAAATCAACAAACTGTGCTATATTCATACAAAAGAATACTACTAGATAATAAAAAGGAACAAAGTGTATCAAAAGTAACAACATGGCTAAATCTCAAACACAATAGGTTGAGTGAAAGAAGCCAGACACAGAAAAGTGTGTAGATCGTAATTCCATTTGCATAACACGCTAGAACAAGCAAGACTGATCTGTGATGAGAGAAATCAGAGCGGTGGTTGCCTGTGGCAGAGCAGGTGGGGGCTGAGGATTGACTAAGGACACAAGAAAACCTTATCAGGTAATAGAAATATTCTATATTTTGATAGAAATGTGGGTCACACAGGAATATGCATTTGTCAAAATTCATCAAACTTAACACACTTGGTGCATCTCAGTAAGAAAAAGTGAAAAGATAAGCAACAAATTAGAAATAATATTTGGGGGGGGGGCACCTGGCTGGCTCAGTCAGTCGATCTTGCAACTCTTGAACTCTGGGTTGTGAGTTTAAGCCCCACATTGGTTGTAGAGACTACTTAAAAAATAAAATCTTAAAAGCAAAAAAATAATACTTGTGAAAAATATGTATGACAAAGTCTTATAACTTTAACATATAAAGATTATTTGTTAATAAATGAAAATGAACATCCCAAAGGAAAAAAAGTGATCACAACAGTCAATTCCTTCCAAAAGAGGAAACACACACACACAGATATAAGTAGTAATAAAATGGTATAGGTATATACCATACACATACACATATGTATATAAATACATACCTATATATAAAATATAATAGTAGAACTCTCTCTACATGAAAAATAGTAATAAAGGAAGTACTAATTAAAACAATAATTCTAGATAACAACTTGATTAATAAAAATTGTTCATTACAATGCTGAAACTAAGTGACTATCTGGATAAAGAAGGGGGAGAGTGCTCAATAACTGATAACAGTGAAAATAATCCTCCCTCATCCCAACCTTTTTTCTACTCTGCAGCACTTGCCTTGGAAGAGGGCCTCCACAAGGAGCAGTGTCTACACCCGGGTTGGAATTCTGAAATGCAGCCATGATTGCACAGGTCACCCAGAGTTCCTTTGGAAGCTCAGAGACGGAGAACTCTGAGCCCAGCATGTCTTCTGTACTACCATGAATTTTTATCCTGACACAATTTCCTTTTCACCTCTCTCATCTCTGCCACCAACCGTCATTACCTAGAGTCCTATTCATTCAGTTCTCCCATCTCCACTACTCTCTCACTGCCACCCCCACGTTCTCATGTAAGAGACTCACTTGATAATCTGGTACCAGTCAGTAACCTCCCTGATGTTCCAAGTGCCTTAGAAAATAGGGTTTTTTCTGATAAAGCACATCTTATTTTCTTTGTATAAGAATGCGCTGTCAAATGAGCAGAGAAGAGGAACAGGCAGTTCAGAAAGGCAGAAATGCAGTTAATTAACAAACATATATTAAAACACTCAACCTCACTGCTAATAACAAATACAAATAAATTAAGGCCCTATTTTTTTAACCTATAAAATTAGCAAAAAATAATTTTTATTAACAATACCCAGTGTAGATCAGAGTATAATGAAATCGAGGATACTATATATTGTACTGTCCTTTGAGAAAGCAATTTGACAGTATGTATTGAGTCATAAAAATGTCCACACTATTGACCTAGCAATTCATCTTCTGAAATGGTACATTAAAAAAAAAAAAGTCTAAAAGAAGAAGAGAAAACACCTTATGTACAAAGATGTTCACAGTCATTTAGAAACAGCATGAATAATCCACAAGAATAAAGTTAAGTAAATTAAGGCACATATATAAAATGAAATATCCTGTAGGCTTTAAAGAAATGTGACTCAGGGGCGCCTGGGTGGCTTGGTCGGTTAAGCGTCCGACTTCGGCTCAGGTCATGATCTCACGGTCCGTGAGTTCGAGCCCCACGTCGGGCTCTGTGCTGACAGCTCAGAGCCTGGAGCCTGTTTCAGATTCTGTGTCTCCCTCTCTCTCTGCCCCTCCCCTGTTCATGCTCTGTCTCTCTCTGTCTCAAAAATAAATAAACGTTAAAAAAATTTTTTAAAAAAAATGTGACTCAATCAAAATGAAAAAGCAATTTACCAAAAAAAAAAAAAAAAATCAGCTACCCTCATGATTAAATAAATGCAATTAAAGCAATAGAGATACACAGTTTTTACCATCCGGACTGACAAAGATTTAAAATTGGGTTAATGTCCTGTTGGCATGGGGCGTGCTATTTACTGTTCATGGGAGTATAAACATTGTAACTTCTTGTGCATGTGTGTTAAATATCCAAGAATACAGAAAAATATGGGCAAAAAATGGTCCTATCCAAGTTTTGAAATATTAACATTTATGGGACTTCTTTGAAGAGCAACTTGTCTTTATCACATTTTAAAATGCATATACTCTTATATTCTGCAACAATTTGATTTAATACTATGTATCCTCTTTAAATGTATATGCTATGATATACTCCAAGAATTCCACTGCTAGGAATTGAATGTACAAAAATAGTTCCACCTATGCACAAAGATGAATGTGCTAAAAGGCACAATGAAGTATTGTTTCTATTGACAATAAATTGGAAGTAAGTAGTAAGTCCATGCCACAGGAAACTGGTTGAACAAGCCCCACCCCAGCTCCCCTACAGAACACCATCCCACTCTTGAAACAGAATGAGCAATCTCTATATATTAATAAAACAGTATCTCCACGATACAGCATCAAGTGAAAAAAGCAAGGTACAGAACAATATGCATTGTACCATCCCACTTGTCTATTTAAAAATATATGCATATACACAATTATATATGCATTAAAAGTTTTTGTTAGAATTCCCAAGAAAACTGTAAAAAGCAGTTACCTTGAAGAAGGCAGCCTGGGGGAAGATGGAGACTCACTTTTCATCTTTTATTCCTTTTTGAATTGTTTACATTTTGTTTTAACATATATATGTGTCACTTTTATAATTTAAAATCTAATTTTTTAAATTTATTTTTTGAGAGACAGAGAAAGATGGATTGTGAGTGGGGGAGAAGCAGAGAAAGAAGGAGACACAGAATCTGAAGCAAGCTCCAGGCTCTGAGCTGTCAGCACAGAGCTCAACACGGGGCTCAACTCATGAACCGCGAGATCATGACATGAATCGAAGTCTGATGCTTAACCAACTGAGCCACCCAGGTACCCCTAAAAACTACTTTTAAAAGACAAATATAAATATTATAGCAAATGAGAAATGTATATAATATGATGTGACCAAAACAAAAAACCAGGATACAATGTGCCCTCTGAGACTCCAGAACCTTGTTCTTATGGCTTACCACCTGCTACTTGCCTCATGTACTAGATGTTCACACACAGTTCCCTCTAAGCTTTTGTGCATTCTGTTCTCTCCAGCTGATCATTAAACAAGTCACATCCCAGAGCACCATCTCTCTCTTTTAGGCCTAGAACTCTTCTGCCTTGTGTTTTGTTCTCCTGTTCAACTGTGATTGCCCCAAGTCCCAGGCTGCTCACAGCTCAGCCCCGACAGGACAGGGCATGCAGGAGACATCAATGAGCATTCTAAAAAAGTCCCTGGCTCACTGTTTCCTGGAGATAGTTCCTGACCCTGTAATCTGGGTTATGGGTGGGCACCTGACCCAACTCAGGTTGGGTGGAATCCTTTTAGGGATTTCTCCAACTGAACCTGGAGAAAAGGGAACCATCCATCTCTTGGGGCAAAGCTCTGAACTGTGGGACACTGGGCAGTGGTCAGCACTGTGTCCCCTAAGATGAAAGAAGCCATTAGAAAGTGGGGCTGACACACAGATGAGCAGAGAATGAAAGATGGGAGAAGGGTCTTGGCTGCATGCAAATTCCCATGTCCCTGAAGTCAGTAGGTACATGATTTGTTAACGTGAGAAAAGCTTCTCCACAATTCAGTGACAGGGGAGGCCCAGTGTCTTTCCAATAACCTCCTTTCTCTCTTGGCCTTGTAGGAAGTAAGGGAGATATTCATTTTCAGAAATACCAAATAAAAGCTGTGTTGTCTAACATTAGGTTTACAACCTGTTAGAAATATGTACAACACCCCCCCCCCCCCCACACACACACACAAACACACACAATGGCATCTCAAACCCTTGGACACTTCACTTCCTGGTTCATCTTCTCCTCTCCATTTCGAGGGCTTATTTTCTTGGGCTTTGCAATGAGCATGAGCCAAAGAACAAACTGAGGATGGACTGAAAGTCTCTGCATCACCTCAGGGAATGTATATTTGTTCCAATCTGACTACTTTTGCCTTACATGGGCATAAGCAACTTCCAGGTAAGGCTATAACCTCTGGATTCAGCCAATGAGGAACCAGGGGAGGGACTTGCACGCTAGGAGATAAATTGTCTGCTGTAACTGCCTCAAGTGTGCTTGTCCATCAGATATCCACTCTTCCAAGAACATTGATTAAAGCCTCACCTCACTGTGCTCCTAGTGTCTGCGTCCCTCCTTTGATGGGGTCAATGGGCGTATTACTAACTGCCTAAGCTTGTTTGAGTTGAGTTTCTATGACAAACAAAAGCATTCTTATTGAATGAACCAAATGCAATCTGAGAATTGCCTCTGCTGTAAGGAATCCAAGCTTGGAAGACTCCCTGTAGGATGAGGCCCCATTATACTCCCTCATCCACCTGGGGCAACAAGAGGCCTCAGCCATTGCCCTTGTTCCAATCTCCCTCCACCTCCCCTTCTAGAGAATTCCATGAAATCCCAAAGGACCCATCCTGTCCATCTTCTTTGGTTCCAGGAACACAAGCTCAGAGGAGTACAGCTCAGCTGTACCCACTATTACTCACTCCTTCCCTGCCCAGACTTTGTCTGAGGACCCCACACAGGCAGCCTGACCAGCAGAGGGGCACCTGGGAGGGAGGCAGGCCTGGGGTGGTTTCCACACCTGGGCTTGGGTGAGGGTCATGGGAATAGGGAAGGGTCTATTTCAGAAAATATACTGTACGAGTCAAGAACTTCTCTAAAGTTGATTTGAAGATCCCATCTCAGGACTGCCTCTTCAGTCCCTTATTCTTAATGAGATGAGACAAGATAAGACAAGATAAGATAATGGCCAGGAGATAACCTGAAGCCCTGGAAAACCCCTGGCTGTTTCAGAAGCCTCAGCCTCTAGTCCCAGTTCTGCACTGACTGGCTGACTGGCTGTGTGGCCAGGCTCCTTCCCTTCCCTGGGCCTCTCTCTCCAGGCTGTAAAATGAGGGGGTTGGGCAATTTCTAAGGACACTTCCAACTCTGATGTTGGTGGACCCCCCTGTTAGATGGAAAGGGAGAGTGTACAGAGAATCCCCAGGGATGGGAGAAGAGAGTGCAGTACGTACATCCGGTGTGTGTAGACTAATGGCACCCAGAGACCCCCATCCTAGGCACAGCCTGAGACCAACACCTGCCACCCTGCCCAAGCCCCTTAGCTCAGACCGCAGAGTGACATGGGATGAGATCACACCAGAGATGAGGACCTCATGGACAAGTTGTCTAGCTCCAGCCCCAAAATTCAGGTCCCTGCAGCCTAAAAAGGTATGTCTTCACATCCCACCATCTGACCTCCTTCCACTTTACCTTGGCACTTTTGATGGTAGAGAAAAGGGCAGGAGGACCGGGAACAAGTCCAAAGAACCAGCACTTTCGAGGGAGGTTTGGGAATGGGGGGCTCCAGGGGCTCAAGGGGGTTCAAGGCCAAGTTCTGCTACTGTTTTCTGTGCCCCAGGCAGTCCCTTCATCTCCAAGCCCAGGTCTGTACTCTGCACAACGAGTGGTGAGACCATGTGACTGCTGAAAATCCTTAGTAACTGACATTTTGTCTTTCTGGGAGATACTACCCTAGTAATGACCCTGGGTCCTCATCCTCCCAAGGATGGTGTGCCTCAAAAACCTAATAATCTCATTTACTGAGAGCATTCGATGACCAGCCTGAGGAGAGACAGAAACAGTCCTTTTTGCTCAACTTATAATCTTCAGCCATCGATGGGCAGCCAAGAAGCCTTACAGATGAAACCCTGACCTCTTCCCAATGCCAGCCCTGCCACCATTTCCATTCTTAGGAGACAGGCCACATCTTTTATGTGGCCTAGAAAAGTGGGGTCAGAGGCCTTTGGGCAGAAATACCTACCTCCCTGCCCCAGGGAAGTTGTGGGCCAAAAGAATAGGCACCTGTGCTGTGGAAAGATGCTGGGAACTAGAGTCAGCCAGGTGGCCCCCAAGGATAAAGAAATGCATGGGGTCAGGAATGGGGAGGCAGTAGGAAGGGGAGTCTGGCCTTGGGGTCTCATAGTTTCTTTGTACCCAGAGCATCAGAGCTTCTGGTAGACCCCATGTAAATTATGAGTAAACGCCCCCACATTTAAACATAGGCCCCAAAGCAGACCAAATACAGAAGAAAATGATTTGTGGGTTGCCTCCATTGCACCTTCACTCTATACACATAGATGAAGAGGTGGTTTTACCTCCACTAGGCCCTGTCCTCTAAGGCTGGGGCCCTGCCTGGGAACCTACCATATTCAACCACCAAGATCACAGGACTATTTTTACTACAAGTTGTCTACCCTAGTACACTAGCACAAGTAGATCCACTTTTCTTTAACTTTGGGGTGCCTGAGGTCCTCCCTGGTCCTTTTCCTCTAGGGAAAGTATTCCTCTAGGTATTTTGAGGTCCTATTCCTCTAGGGAGTCCTCTGTCTACTCTGGCCATTCATGTCTGCACCCAGCACAATCCTCCCTCACTGCCAGCATTTCATCACCATCCTCCAGGCCCAGCATTCTCCCTTGCCCCCACCTTGCCCCCTTGACTCTTCACCTTGCCCCCACCGCAGAACCATTAACCAGAGCCACATATGTTCACTGAAAATCTGAGGGTCACAGCAAGGAATTACCTTACAGAATTAGAAAACTACTTACTTACTTACTTACTTACTTACTTATTTATTTATTTATTTATGACAGCAAGTGCAAGCGGGGGAGGGACAGAGAGAAAAGGGTGAAGGGGAAGAGAGAGACTCTTAAGCAGGCTCTATGCCCAGTGCAGAAGATCCTGATGATCTCACAACACTGGGATCATGACCTGAGCCGAAATCAAGAGTCGGACACTCAAACGACTGAGTGATCCAGGTGCCCTAAGAAAACCATTTATAATGAAATATCAGGTTTCACTCCAGTTAAAGTTCATCAGCCAAAATTAATCATGGGGAGAGCCTTATTGCTTTGGTGTTTGGTAAGAATCCAGCCTCCCTATGTTTATTTATTCATTCAACAGTTACTGATTGTGCACCTGCCATGCCCCAAGCACCCCTTCTAAGTGCTGGGGAGATGCAGAAAACAACACTAAGTCCCTGCCATTACAAAGCTGCCTTTCTAGTAGGGACAAAAGACAACAAGCAACACAAGTAAACATATAATATGACTTTAGAATTAAGGAAAATTATTCCAAACATGAAAGTAAGTCCTGAGCTACAGTATTTTTTTTTTTTTTTTTGAGAGAGAGAGAGTTGGAGAGGAAGCAGGAAAGAGGCAGTGAGAGGGGGAGACAGAATCCCAAGCAGGCTCTGCATTGTCAGCACAAAGCCTGATGTGGGACTCGAGCTCACAAACCGTGAGATCATGACCTGAGCTGAAATCAAGAGTGGATGCTCAGCCAAATGAACCACTCAGGTACCCCAGTTATAGGATTTTCTAATGAGCTACCTAATATCATCTGACTTCCTAGGGCTTTGTTGTCCAAAAGGGTAGCTGCTAAAATTTATATTAAAATTCATATTAACTTTATATGAATTAATAAAATATATTTAATAAAGAAATTATGTTTACAAATAATTTATATTTATATTATATTAAGTTACTTTATATTCTATGCCTATATTACATTCCATATTATATTAACATATACATAAATATAATATGTATGTAATATTTCAATTACATTTATTGAACTTTAAAAATTTTTTTTTTTACGTTTATTTATTTTTGAGACAGAGAGAGACAGAGCATGAATGGGGGAGGGGCAGAGAGAGAGGGAGACACAGAATCGGAAGCAGGCTCCAGGCTCCGAGCCATCAGCCCAGAGCCCGACGCGGGGCTCGAACTCAGGGACCGCGAGATCGTGACCTGAGCTGAAGTCGGACGCTCAACCGACTGAGCCACCCAGGCGCCCCTACATTTATTGAATTTTAAACAAATATTAACATTTTGTTTCCCCGTTACACCAACCACAAGAGATGACTAGTCACATGAGGCTAGGGGTATCATCCTGGATAGCCCAGCTATAGAACATTTCTTTCATTGTAGAAAGTTCTTTCGGACAGTGCTGTTCTAGAAGTTCAGCCAAACTTTTGTTTGGCTATTTGCTATCGATTAGGGTCCAGACTCTAAGAAGTGAAATGTTGATTTAAAGAAGATGGATAAGCTGCAAATGATTTTTGTCCAGCAGAGATGCAAATGATTTCTGTCTGGAAGAAAAGATAACCCCAAAGACTGTAGTTTTATTTTGCTATGGGACATTAACCAATTTGGCATCTAACTCTGCAATCTTATTCCAGCACTCTTTTTCAATCGATTATATGTATCAGTTTCTCATACTCCCTTTGAACTAGCTTTGGCATCCTGCTGATGACCTCACTAATGAGTTAAATAAATCACTGACACGTCCCACTGGATGCTTGCTTGTGTGAGAGCCAGATTTTTTTGACTCTTTGTAAATTATGCTTTGTTTGATACCAGGTAATGATCGGGGTTTGAAGAAAATTCAGAGTGAGGAGATAGAGAGTGACAGGGTGCAATTTTAGCCAGGCAGGTCAGGGGAAGCCTTCTGGAGAGATGACATTTGACCAAAGACTGAATGAAATGAAGGAGCAGACTGCTTGGAGATCTAGAGGTGTGTGTTACAGCAGGGAGAATATAGGTGCAAAGGCAGGTATTGAGGCTGGACTGTACCTGGTGTTTGAGGTGAACTGGGAAGCTAGTATGTGTGTAGAAGTGTGATCCTCATGGGTGAAGAGCTATAGGAGAGTCCAAGTTAAGGACTCTGGATTGCATTTTACAGGTGGGTGAGGATTTTAAGATAGGAGTATAACTACTCCCTCTCATACTCCATGGGGAGTATGGAACAAAGTCCTTCATGATTCACCCTACTGTGGCCCTTCCTGAGTGGGAGGGAATGGAAACCCTTCACAACATGGTAAGTAAACTACAGAAGGCTCACTAGAACCAATGTGGGGAATAACTCCCTTGACCACTCCTGCTCTTCTGCTTTAGCCCCGCCCACCTCTGTGTCTCACCTAAAGGCTCTAGAAGGAGCTTCTCTAAACAAAGGAGCAACTTTCTCTAGAAGACTTTGACAGACTTCCAGAAGGTTCCAAAGCAGCCAGCTTTCAAAAGAGCCATTTTTCTTTTCATTCCAGATAGGTGAAGCTGGGTTTTCACCAGACACGGTTGCAGGTCTAGGGCTTCAGAGAGCTGGTGAGTTTGCTAGTACTAGCTCAAGGATTTGGGATGATAAGGAAGTAAAGACAGGAGGGTCTAAGGGACTGAGTGCAAATGGGAAGTTACAAAAAAGGCCTAGAGGTCTCTGTAAGATGGAAGAGCAGGGGTAGAGGGAAGCTGTGGCTGGGGAGTGAGATGTCACAGCTGAGATGTCACGGGTGAGGAAAGCACTGGTGAGTGCAGGTCCTGACACATAGGTGCCTGAATCAAATCCTAGCTCTGCAGTTAGGACCTGCCTCACCTTGGGCAAATAATCTACCCTCTCTATGCTAGTTTCCCCAAATGTAAATGGTAGAATAATAGTGTTCCCTTTGAAGGGCTGTTGGAGCATAAAATGAGATAACATGTGTGGAGACCTTAGAACAGTGCCTGGCATGAATCAAGGTGCCATAAACACTAGTCACTCCTACTGTTATAAAAGATGATCCCAGGGGAGTCTGGCTGGCTCAATCGGAAGAGCATGGGACCCTTGATCTCAGGGTTGTGAGTTAGAGCCCCATGATGGGTATAGAGATTACTTAAATAAATAAATTAATTAAAGAAAGAAATAAAAGATCTTGGGATTGTCGGGCTGAGGAGTGTAAATCCAGGGACACTGAGGTCACCTAGGATGGTGGTGGGACTTGGGTAGAGAGGAAGAGTATGTTGAATTGAGTGCTGCCTGCCAGAGGCAGGAGTTGGCTAGGACTGTCACCAGCCAAACTCCAAGACCTGGCCTTTGCTGCTCACCTGCTTGTACCCATTGACATTGGTCCCACAGTTTTCCTTAAAGCTCTTTCCTCTTAAAAGAAGGGCATAACATGCTGTGATGAAAATAGAAACCATCCCTCAAGCAATAACTGCCTGAAGGAAGAGCTCTGATGGCCCAGACCACCCAGTCCAGTTTGAGCTAAACCCCCAACTCACACCTGCATAGACGGACCATGGAGTGACCTCTGGAATGACCAGCAATTACATTTATCTCACTATAATACTACAATTTCTGCCCAAGGAGGAACACAAACCTCATTTACATAACATACAACGTATATATAGCCATGCTTCCTTAAGGTGAGTGAGCGACCTTATGCCCACCTCTACATACAATGACAAGGCTTCCATATCTAAATATTCATCCTAATCCTAAATAAAAGGAACCAATCACCCTTGCTCAGGGGTCATAGCCTTGGAAGTTATTCCCCATGACCTCCTTATTTGCTGCAAATAAAGTTTACTTTGTGCAACAACTCTACCTGGTGTAGTTTCTCTCTGTGACTCACCAAGGAGTGAACTCACGTTCGGTTACAGGACAAAGTGTCAGAATGACAACCTGCCTGCCTGGATACCCTCCAGGATCATCTTCCAAGCCCCATCTCCAGCTCCCCTCATCCCCAGCAGAGCCCAGAGCGAACCCCAAGCCTGTCGGAAGTCCTCAGCGCCTCTCAGCATTATGAAATCCTGAGAGCTTTACATACATCACCACATTTGGTCCTAACAGTCCTGAAAGGCAAGTATGATAATCCCCATTTAACTTCAATCCCAGGCATAAGGGTAAATTGACCAAGGGCTCAACTGGCAGAATCTTCTTTCTTCGCTTCAATTAGGGCAGCCTCTTTTTTGTTGGTGTCCATATTGGGCTTTCAGTGAAAATGCTGCTCGACAAAAAGATGCCCAGCTTAAAAAGTAAACAAAGAAGGATGCACTGAAAACACTTGGGCTTGATTATCTTAAAGGGACTCTTAACATTCAAACATTGTTGTCCCCCAAATTCTGCTGAAATATTCTAAGTAACCCTTAGTTTCAGTTGGACCCAAAGAGGTCATTTCCCCCAATGTCACTGCTAACTATGCTCCTTCTGCCTCACATAAATCTACAAATAGGCAGAAATGTTGGGTTTCTGGGAGAAGGGGAGGGGTGAGACCAGAGGGGGAAGAGAAAAGGAACCTGATCTTCCTCTCCAGATCTCTCTTGCTCATTAAGATTCCACAGCAGGCTGCCTGATACGCTTCAATACGCTCTGTGCTCAGGAGTGACACACAGAACACAAAGATCCAGCAAAGCTTATCTGCTCACCCAGGCGGGTCACAGGACAAAGGGCAGGCAGAGGCAGAGCCCATTCTGCTCCACCCCACTCCACCCCACCCCTGTCCCACTCTGCAAGCAGTGTGTCTGTTTTCACTGCCCCAGGTGACACTTCCCTTCCTCCCAGGGAGGGCAGGGCCCTCATCTCTGCTGATGGAACATCTCCAACCTAAAGGCACCTTCACTCCATCCTCACACAGCTTCCTCCATCTGGAAGGGAATGTCCTGAGTTGGGATCCTCTCAACTTCCATTTCTTTCTTTCTTTTTTTTTTTAATGTTTATTTTTTGAGAGAGAGAGAGAGAGACACACACACACACACACAGGGTGTGAGCAGGTGAGAGGCAAACAGAGAAGGAGACACAGAATTTGAAGCAGGCTCCAGGCTCCAAGGGGTCAGCACAGAGCCCATTGCGGGGCTCCAACTCATGAACCGTGAGAGCATGACCTGAACCAAAGTTGGATGCTTAACCGACTGAGCCACTCAATCTCTATTTCTGATGTAAAGATAAACTTCCTCTCCAATGTTTATGTCTAGAAAGTAAGATTTTGTGTACTTTAAATTTTTTTCTTTTTTGTACTTTTCTATACTTCTTGGTTCTGTTTAATTAGCAGTTATTACAAATATAAAAGCATTAAAACTATTAATTTTATGTAGATTTCATTTCTTACCACTATCTACTCTTCAGGGTCCAGAAAGGACTTGCTAATCCCCAACCAAGGAGAAGTTCTATTTCTTCCTCAGATCTCTTTACTTTCCTTCTTCCACATCCCTGAGCATGCCCATCTATAGTTTTAGTGTTGATTCCAGGTCATACCTCCTTCCTAACCAGACAATCACTAGGTAACTTGTCTCCAATGCCCAGCTCTCCACCTCCAACATCTCCATCAACACCACACCATTCCCCCTCTGAACAATACAACTGTCACCACCCACCAACATTATCACCACTACCTCCACCACCATCACTACACTCACAATCACTAACAAAGCCACCACCACCAATCACCAATCATCACCACCACAACCATCAACATTGCCATCACCACCACCATCAATACTACCACCACCACAACTACACCATCACCATCACCACCATTACTCTATCAACATCACAATCACCACTGCCTAACAATACCACCCAACAAAAACAAAACCCCATCTACCACCACCACCACCGATCATCACCAAATTTCCAACCTATCACCACCACCCACGACCACCATTACAGCATCAACACTACCATAATCACCAGCACTCATCATTACCTCCCACCATAAACAAAAGTATCCCCAACCACTACCACCACCACCACCAATGCCACCCACCTCCACTAATATGACCACTCTTGAACATGTGCACCATGAATGATTGGTTGGTTGGTTACATGAGTGAATCAACAAGTGTGTGTATAAATGATTAAGTAAAGGGATAAAGAAAAAGACAACCTCAGAATGTTCATGAAAGGAAATCAGCTCCACCACTGGTGATTTGTGGTATGTAATGTAGGTAGATTTATATGTCTAAGCTTTATCTAGTTAATGGCCCTTTCATCTCCCTGATTTGCCCCTATCTGCTGCCTTCTTCAGCCACTGTCCTGTACCTTCTAAAGCCTAGTCATGGAGCAACCTCTTCTAAGATCATTCTCAGGTGTCTGTCAAGGCTTTGAGACAAAGGAGATTAACGTCTGAGTTCCTGGTGAATGAAGATGAAGTGTGCAATGAGGTGGGGCTGTCCACAGAGCTCTGGATAACAGCCTAATTCAAAGTGGGGGAGAAGAAGAGAGAAGCAGTACCACTCAACCACTCAACCTCAATTTGGGGGGATGTTTCTGGGGCATTAGTTATTCCCACTGGCTAAGAAACCCCTGTCTTTTTTTTAATTTTTTTTGCATTTTAAAATAATTTTTAATGTTATTTTTGAGAGACAGAGTGTGAGTGGGGAAGGGGCAGAGGGAGAGGGAGACACAGAAACCAAAGCAGGCTCCAGGCTCTGAGCTGTCAGCACAGAGCCCAACACAGGGCTCGAACCCACAAACCATGAGATCATGACCTGAGCCAAAATTGGAGGCTTAACCAACTGAGCCACCCAGGCACCCCAGAAAGCCCTAGTCCTGTCTTCCCAACTTCCCTTCATGCCACTTGGCATGTAGTCTGAGGCCCTAGGACATTGCCAGGAGCCAGCAGATTCAAGTTCTAGCCTCTAGCTCCTGTTCTAATAATGACTTTCTGGGTCTCTGTCTTTCCATCTGAGCAATGAGAAACTTAAGAAAATGTGTCTGGTGTCCCTCCTGCTCTGATAGTCTGTGATTTAACATTTCCTCCAAGAAGATTTCTTTGCTGGACAAATCAATAGGTGAAGTTAGTCTCCTTGGATGGATAATCCCTTTCAGTTCACATCCTTGACAGCAGACATGATCCCAAAGTAACAACTGGGGGTGAGGATCCAAGAAGAAGCGACGAAACCCTTTGTCTTTAGGTCCAATGGCTCCATCAGTCATGAAGTTCAAAGCTAGAAGGGCCTCAGGGATCAGTTGATCCAAACCCTAGTGTGAAAACCTTCTCAAGCCCCCCAGCCAGGCAGTGCCAGACCAAACCCCCAAACCAGGGCCAGAGTTCCCAATGAGCCTTCCCTCCTGAGCTCTTTCTGCAGCCACAGAAAACCTGGAAGAAGCTACCAGATCAACCTCAGCACTTTCTCAAAATCCCTCCTCATACACACAAAGCTGCTGTAGCCCATGCACCACCTGAAAAGCTGAAGCCCCAGCTCCCAGAAAGAAGTCTTGGGACAAAGGCCTCTAGGGCCACGTCATCCTAAAAGCCCCAGAGAACTCAAAGGGAGAAACAGCTGTCCATCCTTACCTTTGAAGTATTTCCCAGGGTAGGGTAGACGAAGGAGATGGGCAGTATAGAGACAGGGATCTGTCATTGTAGTCTTTCTTTACTTCTGCCTCCTGTCTCTCTCACACTGTTTATCTCTCTCTGACTCTTTCTTGGTTTGTCTATTGGACTTTGGTCATTTTGCTTCTCTTTTTCTGTCCCTCTGTCTCCTTCTCTGTTCCTATCTCATTCTTTTTTTCTCCATCTCCATCTTTTCTCATCTCTCTCTCATTCTCATTTTTGCTCTATCCTATCAGTGAATTTTCTCTTAGATTTAAAAGGTAGATGCCAATTTCAAGGTCTTATTAATCCAGCCCTACAAAAATCCCTGTTTATGAACTAAGATATCCAAGAATTACAAAAATTCTTATAAAACTCCACAGCCTGGTAGAGAGGGAAGGGCTCAGGGCCCTCTTGGGGCTTCAGCTTCTGTATCTGTAGAATGAAGGGGTTGGGACACATTGATCTTGAGCATCAGCTCCATCCCTGACAACCCAGACTTGGAAGGATCCAGAAGCTCAGATTCCCTAGTTCCACCAGTATGAATCCTAGCTGTGGGTATCACTGACCACTTGCTTTTGTGGACATTGGCTGGGGATTCCACCAGAGCTCCTTGTGCCAGTAGTTGGGTTTGGCAGCAGATGAACCCAGCCACCCTTCAGAAAGATCTCTGATATATGAACTGGAGGGATCTCTCAAGTAGCCTGGTAGAGGAGAGAGTCTAAAGCCAGAGACCAAGAGAAAAATGATTCCCCATTTCAATAAATGTGTTTTTTTAATGTTTATCTTTAAGAGAGAGAGAGAGAGAGAGAGAGCGCACACAAGCAGGGGAAGGGCAGAGAGAGAGGAAGACACAGAATCTGAAGCAGGATCCAGACTCTGAGCTGTCAGCACAGAGCCCCATGTGGGGCTCAAACCCATGAGCTATGAGATCATGACCTCAGCTGAAGTTGGATGTTTAACTGACTGAGCCCCTCAATACATGTTTCTGAGGGCTGCCTATGTGCTAAGCATCTGACCTAAATCAGACACTGTCTTTGCTTTTATTAGAATATGAAGAAGAAAGAAAATGATTCTTCTCTGTTGAATGAATAACATTCTGTGGGAATTTGGAGGCAACAGGGTTTTACTCTGAATAAGGAGATCAAGAAAGGCTTCCCAAGAAGGTGACAGTTGATCTGAGGCTTCGTGGGTGAGTAGGATTTTAATGAACAGAGAAGTATGGGGGGAAAGTGCATCCCAAACAGAGAGAATAAGCAAGAGAATAGAGGGACCATCCCTTCAGAAACAGCTGAGTAGGGAAAATGAGTTGAGATTCAACGACTGAGGGTATGGGAGACTAAGGAAGTAACCTTTAACCTGGGGATCTAGAGAGCCACTGAAGGTTTTTCAGCAGGGGAGTGACAAGCTCTGATTTGTGCTTTAGAAAGATTCTACTGGTCTTCAGTGTAGGGGCTGGAATGGAACAGAAGAGACAGAAGGCAGAGTCTCTCTGAATAGATCAAAAGAACACAGAAGTAGAAGTTGTGCCAATAATCAGAATAAATGTGTACATCAGCACAAACATCCTAGGTTGCAGAGCAGGGGACAAAGCCAAGTGGAGTGAGTCAGGGACACAAAATGAAGTCTGCGGAGGACCTGGAAAAGGAGAATTTTCCTTAAAAGACAAGTCTGTCAAGGTAGGGTGAGAGGGAAGGAAGAACAACAACATTTCAGAAGCCCCATGAATGAGCCTTGTATTTGAAAAAACCACAGTGATAAATCATCATATGTCAGAGCTGGCAGGGGCCTTCAAGATTATTAAATTCTTCATCCCCACTGCATGGATGGGGAAACCAAAGTCCAAAAAACACAAAGGGCTTGCTTGGGTTCTCTGGCAAGCCATGGCAGAGCCTAGTCTACAATCAAGAACTTCTGCCTTCAAATCCCACAGTTTACCCCTCTCCCACATTTGCCTGACTAGTGTGGGGCTCCACCTTGCTAGAAAAAATAACAAAGAGAACAGAGATGGCATAGGAAGGTGCCTGGAATCCTAGCTCCAGTGAGGTAGGCAGGCAGCTCTTACATCAGAGGCTGTTACTGCACTCAGAATTCACTGAGGGCAGAGCTAGAAGAGAGTCAGTGAGGGTCAAAAGAAAAAGTAGGGAAAAGGATATTTTGAAAGAAAAGTTAGCAGGATCAAGCAAAGGATGCTCCACAATGGAAGAAAACAGGAACCTGGGCATGAACAAGCTCTGGTGATGTTGGATCCATGTTGGATGTTATCATCATTAGTGAACACCACCAGGTCAGAGGTGACCCCCCAAGTGAGCAGGCTGGAGGGCTGGAGAAGGCAGAAGATAGAAAGGCCTTGTTTGGAGTGAAATTATGAGCTTGATTTGGATAGGTTGGATTTAAAGTGATGGTGGAACCCCAATAGCTAATATTTTTGAGCATTTACTCTACCACGAGAACAGAGCATTGGTGCTATCTCATTTAAGCCTCATGAGAACTCCTTGAAATGGCACTATCATTATCCTTCTTGGACAGATGAGAAACTGAAGAATGGAGTTGTGAATCAATTTGCCCCAGGCTCCTCAGCTTGTAAATGAATAAGTCAGATGGCAAACCCAGGCCACCAAACTCTGAAGCCCACTCCTATTATTACAGTGCTCCAGTTCCATCACCAAGGAGCTACAGAGGAGACATCTCTACAGTTGGAGAAGTAAGAGTAGATAAACACTTGAAAGTAGAGAGAAGAGAGAGAGGGAGAAGGGAGAGTACGGCAAACCCTGAGCCCAGTAAGGAGTCAGAGAGGAG
Source organism: Puma concolor (assembly GCF_028749965.1). Taxonomy (NCBI): domain Eukaryota; kingdom Metazoa; phylum Chordata; class Mammalia; order Carnivora; family Felidae; genus Puma; species Puma concolor. The sequence goes on along the minus strand of NC_141679.1, from coordinate 60,239,734 downwards.
AAGACAGAGCCCAAGGGAGAATAGAGTCTTTGTCACAGAAGTCAAAGTTGGAAAAAGTTTCAAGTCCAACGTCAAGATGAGCCTTGAAGTCAATCCAGAATGTCTTGTGTGGTGAAGATGTGCTGATCTCAGTAAACATGGGAAATGCCTTGGGTAACAGTAACCCCAGTGTTTGCAGTGCCTGGGCTGCCTGGAGGACTTAGAAGGGAGAATCAGAGTGCAGATGAGAGCTTTAGGTGGGGCAGGGCTAGAACAGCCAAACCTGTGAGGGCATATCAGGTAACATGCGCTGACATGGAACGACAACAACAAATTCTGCGGTTGGGGAGAAACTCTGATTTCCAAGCTGCATATTATATTACTAAATATATCCAATTTTCAAAAACAACAGAAACAAAATAGAAGACATGCAAAGAAAAAAGAAAGTATGTATCATACGCAGGAAAGAAAGCAATCAATAGAAACGGTACCTAAGGAAACCTAGGCACTTAATATCAGCTATAAAAAGCTATCTTAAATATGTTCAAAGAATTCAAGGAAACTATGTTGAAAAAAACTAACAAGGAGTATGAAAGGGGTGCCTGGCTGGCTCAGTCAGTACAACATGCAACTCTCGATATTGGGGTTGTGAGTTCGAGCAGCACAGTGGGTGTAGAGATTGTTTAAAAATAAAATCTTTAAAAACGAAGTGTGAGAATGTTATCTCAGCAAATAGAGAAAAACAACAAAGAGATAGAAATTATAAAGACAAACCAAGTAGAAATTATGGATTTGAAAACTACTATAACTGAAATGGGAAATTCACTAGAGAGGTTCAACACCAGAGCTGAGAAATCAGAAGAAAGAATCAGCAAACTTGTGGGTAGGTCAACTGAGATTATCCAACTGAGGAACAGAAATTTTAAAAGAATGAAGAAAAGGGGCGCCTGGGTGGATCAGTCAATTAAGCATCCAACTCTTGATTTCAGCTCAGGTCACAATCTCATGGATGTGATATCGAGACCCACATGGGGCTCCATGCTGAGTGTGGAGCCTGCTTGGGATTCTCTCTCTCTCTCTTTCTCTCTCTCTCTCTCTTCCTCTCTCTGCCCCTCCCCTGCTAGCACACACATGCATGCTCTCTCTCTGTCTCAAAAAACAAAAAAACAAAAAAACAAAAAACAAAAAACAGAGAGAGAGAAAAAGAATGAAGAGAAACAAAAAGAGCCTCAGTCATTAGGGAAATACTACTTTACATGTACTGGGACAGCTATAACAAAAAAGACAGTAACAAGTGTTATTGAGGATGTGGAGAAAGTAGAACCCTCATAAACTGCTGGTGGGAATGTAAAATGGTACAGCTGCCTTGGAAAATAGTTTGGCAGTTCCTCAAAAGTTAAGCATATGACCCATATATTCTATTCCTGGGTATATAACCCAGAGTTACCATATGACCCATATATTCTATTCCTGGGTATATAACCCAAGAGAAGGGAAGACATATGTTCAAATGAAAACTTTTACATGAATATTCATGGCAGCATTATTCATAATAGCTAAAAAGTAAAAACAACCCAAATGTTCATCAGTTGATGAATGGATAGAGTGGTATATCCATACAATGTGATATTATTCAGCCACAAAAAGGAATGAAGTACTGACGACATATGCTACAACATGACAAACCTTGAAAACATTGTGCTAAGTAAAAGACGACAGACACAAAAGGCACATGTTAGGGGTCCCTGGGTGGCACAGTTGGTTAAGCATCCAATTCTTGATTTCGACTCAGGTCATAATCTCATGGTTCATGAGATTGAGCCCCACGTTGGGCTCTGTGCTGACAGCGTGGAGTCTGCTTGGGATTCTCTTCCTCTCCCTCTTTCTCTCTCTGCCCTTTTCCTGCTCACTCTATCTCAAAATGAATAAACTTTTTTTTTTAAGGCACATGTTATATGATTCCATGTATGTGAAATGTCCAAAACAGGCAACTTCATAGAGACAGAAAGTGGATTAGTAGGAGAGGAAAAGAAGGGGAAAGAAGAATGGAGAGTGTCTGCCTAATGGCTATGGAATTTCTTTGGGGGTGATGAAAATGCCCTGGAATTAGACATTGGTGGTAGTTGCACAATCTGTGAGTATACTAAAAACTACAGAACTGCACACCTTAAAAGTATTTTAGAAGGGTAAATTTTATGGTATGTAAATTATATCTCAATAAGAGAAAGAGAGAGAGAGCAGATATAACTTTCTAAAGTAAATATTGAATGATTGTTTAATCCTTCAGAGAACATCCAGAATTCATTCAGATTATATAGAAAAAAAGCAGATTTTATTCAGCTGTTTAATTCTTTTGGACTTACTATTTTGAAGGCTAGCTTATGCTGCATTTAGTACTACCTTCTGATAAAGTTATATGTTAATTATAGCTGGGTTTATAGTGAAATGTCTCCAAGGTTGTTACCTGAAATGGTAACAGCGGTTGCCTCTTGGGGATGGTGTCTTGTGTTGTTTTAAATTTATTCTTATGCTTTTATGTATCATTTACATTTTCTGTATGCATATTTATCAACTTTATAATCAGTAAAATTCACAAAGCTCTTTTTGTTTTGGCAAAAAATAAAATAAAACAAAAAAAAAAACTGGCCATGCTGAGAAAATGTTGATAAATAATTTCTCAAATTCCTTCTGCTTACATGAAACCAATATCATTTTGCCAGTTGCTCCCAAGAGGCGAAGAATGTCCAATTAGCCCAAGTGTTCACGATTCAACAATTATTTTTTGAACACTGAACATGGCCCTGTGCTAAGCCATGCTGTGTGAGAGAGAAGGACGTTTAGGGCACAGCTCCTGCATTCAAGGGTCTTTTGATGTAGTAAGGGACCTCAGATGTGTAAATAAATAACTGAAAGCAAGGTAGAACAGAAGCTTAGTATAGAGTACCTGCAAGATGCTGCACAATCCCTGAGGAAGCTGTGATTTGCCACTGAGGGATTCAAAAAGACAGGGCAGCTTTGGAGTTTGGTCTTGAAGCTGAGTTGGATTTCACTGTGTGGAAGACAGGAGGGAGGGACAAGTGAGAAGGCAAAGAATGAGGCACTTCTGAGCCCTGGCCGCCTTTTCTGCCCCTCTCCACCTCACATTCGATGCCCTAGCCTTCCTGGGCTGCTACTTCTAGGCACAGGCCTGCAGTTTCACACCTTCATGCTGTTGTTCACCTGCAATGCCCCCCCCTCTCCCTCACTCCTGCTATTCTGAGACTCCCAGTCCTGTCACTCTTCCAAGAATTCTCCTAGACTGAGCAGGTTGAGTTCAAGGCCCCCTGCCTGTGCTTGGACAGCATTCTGAGTCTGTCTCTATTGTCACACTCTGTACCCTGCATTGTAATGATCTGTTGGCTATTTGTTTCCTCCACCAGACTGTCAGTTCAGGTGAAGGAGGGGCCAGGAGCCTGGCACACAGCACTGGTGCTCAGTAAGCGCTCAGAACACACGCTGGGGCTAGTCTGGGGAGCAGAGATGATAGCCATGGCTCTGTGTACTCCCCTACACCCTTCTTCTAGGAGCCTACCCTGCCCTCTTGGCTAGGGCAGCAATGTCAGCTGGGCCGTTTAGCGTTCACCAGACACTAGATTCCAAGGATGCAGGTGGCCCAAGCCAGGTCAATCAGAGCCCTTCCCCCAGTGCAGCTGGGAGGAGGTATGCTTTCCCAATTAAGGAGTTAAGCTGACAGTGCCCATATTCCTTGCCATGGAGGGAAAACCTGTCTGCAGGAGAGAATGAAGCCTCATACCACACAAGCAGGAATGGGTGGAAAACAGAAATGGTGTGATGAAAATTACTGATGGTTTTGGAGACCCTGGTTCCAGTCCTTGAGATCCTCATAGCCGGGCTGGTCCAGACAGATCTTTCTTCATTATGTGTCCTATCCTGGGACATTTCAATAAATACCTTTGTGGGTATAAACAAAATTAGGTTGGGTTTCTGTCACAAGAGTATCTCTGTTCAGTGCTGAGGTCCTCAGTAATACGTACAGCTAGAAAGATCAGCTGAGGCCAGATTAAGGAAGATTCAAGTATTACACGAGGGGGTTTAGAGTTTATACTGTAGGTGCAGTAATGGGTAGTAAAAGACTCATGAGAAAACACCAGCAACATGTAAGTTTTGAATTAGAGGGAGAGGCAAGACAGGAAGCCAGTTGGAAATGCAAAACAAAACCACCCCCATATATCACAGAGGTCAAAGAGAGAGGAGACTGAATAGAACCCTGGTTTTGTTATGTAGGGAAGAGCAGCAAGGCTTGTGATAAATGGGGAAGTAAAGGAGAAAGGTGGTCATGTCGAATAAATAGTCATTTCTAAAACACTGCAAATAGCCTCATGTGCAAACATTAGTCACTGATACAAATGGGATCTCCGGGGTTTTATAAACAAGTAAGCCATTGCCAACACTCACATCTGGCAGATGATACATCCATCATGTGTAAATACTTCACGTAGCATCGATTACCCTGATCAATTTTAGGCATCTATCATTTTCCAGGCCTGCAACCCAGCACAGAGAAATTACAAAGAAATAGAATGTTCTGATCATTCTACGGCTACAGCTGGCTCATAGGAAAATAGTGAATAAATCCGTAGCAATACTCAGGTGGTTTTAAGGCATAAAGAAAAAAACTGCTATTTTGTTTTTCCAGAGAATTATTTCTTAAACTAGATCAAGAAACCATCATTTTCAAGATTCACTAGGAAAATCATCCTCATCTTGGGAGGGAGAAAGATCAATAATAATATACAAGAAATATAGACAACAAATGCTTAAAGCTGGGAGCCGTAGTCATCAAATCTGATACTCCAGCCTTCTTAAAGAAAGTGAGTGGTGCCTGGGTGGCTTGGTCGGCTGAGCGTCCGACTTCAGCTCAGGTCATGATCTCATGGTCTGTGAGTTCGAGCCTCACCTCTGGCTCTGTGCACTGACAGTGAGGAGCCTGTTTGGGATTCTGTCTCTTTATCCCTCTCTGCCCCTCCCGCATTTGTGTGTGTATCCACGCATGTGCTCTTCTCTCTCTCTCTCTCTCTCAAAATAAATAAAAACTTAAAAAAAAGAGAGAGAAAGTAAGACAGGAAAGGTAGAAGGTGATAAGGAGTTTAGGTTTGATCTTGTAGGCAAAGAGTAGTCATAAAAGGTTTTTGAAGCAGGAAAATGACATGGTCAATATGGTTCCAAAAAAGCCTTTTCTAGGTGGGCATGGAAGGCAGTAAGTTCCCCGCAAGCAGAAGAAGTCTGTGAACTCATGATAGTCAGTCAAGAGAGATGATGGGGGGTTGCAGTGGGATGTGAGTGAGGATCCATCAAGACAGAGGTGGAGGCGAAGGTCCTACAAGGGGGCAGGAAAGAGTGACTGGCATGTACTAAGGAGTTAGGAAGGCGCCCGTGATCACTGAGTCCTTACTGGGTGCCAGGTACTACTCTGGGCACTTTCTGCACATTCTCTCATTTAGTTCTTCAAACAATCCTGCAGCGTAGCTGTTGTTATTTCCAAATTTCCAAATGACAGAAAGAGACTCAGAGAGGCCACACAGGTCTTTTCCACACAAAAGCCTGTGTTATTTTCAACTGGAGATACCACCTCCTGGTGGACAGAATTTATTTCTCTCAAACTCATCAGGTAGGAGCCGACTTTGAGATTTGAAAATCTAGTAACACTCCCAGCTGGTGAGTGCCCTGTTTTGGAAATGAACCCAAGCCTGACCTGTTCCCATTCTCCCTCACCTCCTTGCCCAGCTGATCTGTTAAATGAGTCTTTGTTCTGTCACTTTGTGTAGCTCTTATCCTGTTCAGTGTTAAACCACAAAGTCTTATTGGTTGCGTTTTATTTTTATTTTTAATTAAAAATTTTATTTATTTATTTATTTATTTATTTATTTATTTATTTATTCTGAGAGAGACAAGGAAAGCTCAAGCGGGGGAGGGGCAGAGAGAGAGGAAGAGAAGGAGAATCCCAAGCATGCTCCGCAGTCAGTGCGCAGAACCAGATGTGAGGCTCAGACTTATGAAACTGTGAGATCGTGACCTGAGCTGAAATCAAGAGTCGAATGCTTAACCAACTGAGTCACCCAGGCATCCCATTTGTTGTGCTTTAAAAAGAACCCCATGGGGGCGCCTGGGTGGCGCAGTCGGTTAAGCGTCCGACTTCAGCCAGGTCACGATCTCGCGGTTCGTGAGTTCGAGCCCCGCGTCGGGCTCTGGGCTGATGGCTCAGAGCCTGGAGCCTGTTTCCGATTCTGTGTCTCCCTCTCTCTCTGCCCCTCCCCCGTTCATGCTCTGTCTCTCTCTGTCCCAAAAATAAATAAACGTTGAAAAAAATAAATAAATAAATAAATAAATAAATAAATAAATAAAAAGAACCCCATGGGGTACCTGGGTGGCTCAATCAGTTAAGCCTCTGACTTTGGCTCAGGTCATGATCTTGTAGTTTGTGAGTTCCAGCCCCACACTGGGCTCTGTGCTGACAGCTCAGAGCCTGGAGCCTGCTTCGGATTCTGTGTCTCCCTCTCTCACTGCTCCTACCCCGCTCTCTCTCTGACTCTCTCTCTCTCTCAAAAATAAATAAACATTTTTTTATTATAAATAAATAAATAGGAACCTAGGAAGGGCAGGTGGTGGAGATGGTGGGGAAGGGATGGCTCTTCCTCCTGCCAGGAGGAGCCTCAGCGCCTTTGAAAACAATTCCCCCAAAGTCTCCTAAAACCCCAAGTCTCTACCTATCAGCCCCAGCCTGCCGAGGTAATTTCCAAAGCCCCAGACTTGAAGGCTCACAAATCCTCTGTTCATGCTCAGACATATAAATTGCATTAGTGGAGAGGCGAACTATGCGTCTGGTGGTGTGATCTCCAACGAAAAGAAGGCTCTGGAGTTCAAGTGTGCACACGTGAGCACACTTGGGGCCTGGCCCATCTCCAACTGAGCCCAACAGGAAGGCTGGGCCTCTCCAACCCTCTCCACGCTGAGATAAAAAAGGAGCCCATTTCCCTCTAGAGTGTCCTAGGTGTGGGGGAGAGGGATTTCCCATACCAGCAGGCACACGCACACACACTCCAGGTCATTGTCACTGGAATTAACAAGTTTGCTCAAGAGGCCTGGTTCAGAGGGTCTGCTGGAGCATATGGGGCAAATATCTTTTCCTGCAGACAGCCCAAAAACTCCTGCTTTTTTTCCTCAGCACTTCCGGCTAGTAGCTTATTAGAATTCCAAAGAACAAAACATTTTTCAATCCATTCACATTCATCTTGAACTCCTGATCTGTTTTAGGTCCTGTGTTGGGTTCTAAAGATCCAGAGATGGATTGAAAATGGTCTCTATCTCAGGTTCTCAGACTAGAGGGGAAAGCAGACACTGAAAGAAGTCAAGCACTTAACAAAAGGGCTCTGGGAAGGTTTGGAGGCAGACAGAGCTGAGTTCACATCTCAGTTTTCAAGCTTGCCAGTTGTGTGGGCTTTGGCAAGTCATTTGAATAAATGAGCCTCTGTTTTTTCATCTGTGAGTTAAAATCTATCTATCAGAGGGGCACCTGGGTGGCTCGGTCAGCTAACCATCCAACTTCGGCTCAGGTCATGATCTTGCAGTTCCTGAGTTCAAGACCCACATCAGGCTCTGTGCTGACAGTTCAGAGCCTAGAATCTGCTTTCACATTCTGTGTCTCCCTCTCTCTCTGTTCCTCCCCCACTTGCTCTCTCTCTCTCTCTCTCAAAAATAAATAAACATTTAAAAAATTAAAAGAAAATCTATCCAGCCGAATTGGTGTATGGAAGAGGAGATTGACATAGTACCCAGGGCAGAATATGTGTGCCATATATGCTACTGATTACTTAGAGAAGAGAGCAAATATTTTCAACTACAGGAATCAGTGAGAGTTTCATGGAGGAGGTAGCATCTACATAAGGCCCTAAAGTATGGGTAGATTTTGACATAAAACGCCAGAAAAAGTGGTTGTGAGGGGTTAAAGGGAGGGATAAACAGGTGGAATGCAGGCTTTTTAGGGCACTGAAATTCTTCTGTACGATACACTAATAGTGGATACATGTCATTATGCATTTGTCAAAATCCACAGAATGTACAACACAAAAGAGTAAACCCTCAGGTAAACTATGCACCTAATAATAATATATCAATATTGGTTCATCACTTGTTTTTTGATAAAGTTTATTCATTTGTTATTTCTGAGAGAGAGACAGAGACAGAGAGACAGAGAGACAGAGTGTGAGTGGGGGAGGGGCAGAGAGAGAGGGAGACACAGAATCTGAAGCAGGCTCCAGGCTCTAACCTGTCAGCATAGAGTCTGATGCAGGGCTCGAACTCATGAACCATGAGATCATGACCTGAGCCAAAGTCAGATGCTTAACCAATGGAGCCACCCAGGCACCCCATCAGTTGTTGCTGTTTTTTAAAATTGTTATTTATTTATTTGGAGAGAGAAGAAGAGAGAGAGAATGAATCTCAGGCAGGCTCCATGCTCAGCATAGAGCCCAACGTGAGACTCAATCCCACAACCCAGGGATCATGACCTGAGCCAAAATCAAGAGCCAAACACCTAACCGACTAAGCCACCCAGGCACCCCTGGTTCATCGGTTGTAACAAACATAACACGCTAATACAAGATACAAGCACTGGGGGAGACAGGGGAGAGAGGGAATATATGTAGGAACTCTGTACTTTCTGATTCATTTTTCTGTAAACCTAAAAACCTGTAAACTTAGAAAAAAACCCAAAAAACAAAAAGACAAGCCAGGAAAGACAGCATTAAACAAAGGACCAAGATAAACAAAGGCCAGGGGGCAGTGACGTGTGGCTGGAACATGGAGAACCCGGTAGAAGAGGTGGTTGAATATCATGTTAAGGTGTCTATGCTTTATCCTGAGACTATGGAGAGATGGCAACTATTCCAAACAAGGTGCTAACATGATCAGTCTGCATTTAAGGACGGTCAGTTAAGATTGCCACTGGACAGACATGAAGCTGTAACAAAGGCCAGGACAAGAAATGAAGATTGGAATTAAGCCAGCAGCAGTGGGTGGACTAATTGATTGGTTGATTGACTTGACAGGAGAAGGGGAGGAGACTAGGAGAATGCCTGGGTTCTGATTTATGCTAGATTGGGGCAGGGCTTTCCCTGCAGAAGTTAGAATGAAGGAGGGGTACATTTGAACACATGATGACCTGGCCAACATATTGTTGAGGAACATCATTTTGGATGTTGTGCAAAACACTTTGGAATTCTCCCTACCTAACCCCTTACGACTGACCAGGGAATCACTACCTACAGACATGGGCTCAGGCTTGCTGATGTGGACACTCAGTCTATTATAAAGGTCTTGCCAATGCTGAGCTGAAGCCTACCTCCCTGTAGCTTCCCCCACTGGGCCCAGCTCTGCCCTTGAAGGACTCACAGACCTGATCTCTCTGCCTCCAGATAGCCCAGTAGAGATCTTCAGACAAGGCACATGTCCCTTGAATCTGGCCTTCTTCAGCTGAACAGCCCCCAAATCTTTCACTTGTTCAAACCAAGTTTCCAGGCTGCCCTTCCACCCCAGACATACTCCAGGACACAAAACCCCAAGAGTGTCCAGTGGGGTCCAGGATGCATGGAACACTCACCTCCCTCCATCTAGACATTGCTCCACCATTAGTGCAGGCTGAGATCCTCTTAGTCCCTGAAGGTGGCCACCTCATGCTTCTCACCCATAACCATCAATTCAATCCCCTGAGCCCTCCTCTCATTTAGCTCTGTTGAGCCAGGGTTCTGTACTAGGGTTTTTAGCTCTAAGAACAGGACTTGAAATTGAACCTGGATAAACCCTACACTGCTGTGGGGCCATCTATAGGACAAACCAGTTGGAAACTGGAATGCAAAGAGCTCAAGTCAAATCCTTTTGAGAACTCAGAGGCAGGTAAAGTGGAGGTGAGATGGTTCTGGCCCTGCTCTGGCCTCAGCTCCTCAATCTTCTATACGGGCATGAGTAATGCCTGCTGCTCACCAACCCAGAAGAAGGTATCATACCTCATCTCCCAAGAGCAACAGACTCAGAGGTCAACTCATACATCCCTCTCTTGTTGGACAACAGTGTCTCCAATCTATCTGAACAGAAAATTCTGCAGAAGCCATGATGTGGAAGCAAGTGTCTCTAACGGCTCCATGGCCTTCTCATGGCAGAGCACCATGGTGGCTGCTGGGGAACTCTGGCCACGATAAATTATAAACCTGGGTATTCAAGGCCAGGAAGAAGAGCCAGTCAGGGACACAAGCTGGCCACCTCCCACCAGCCAAGGGCTCTTAATACCTCAAAGTCATCCCTCATCTCAGCAGCTTGCTCCGTGGGAACCCTGCCATCTCTCCAAGAAATACAACTGTGCTGTTCTCAGCCCTGAAGCCCTATCCAGAGGCTGATTCACGGTCTAACTTGCAAAGCTGGACCTTTATTTTATTCAACAAATAATTTAAAAAACAGAGGCAGGTGATGTTGGTGACCACAGCAGTGATCTAGAAGACAAACCTCAGGGTTACTTACTTTTAAAATTCAATTCATTTTGGTTCATCAAATACTAATACAGGGTTTAAAATAAAGTGTTCCAGGGTGGCTGGGTGGTTCAGTTGGTTAACCATCAGACTTCAGCTCAGGTCATGATCTCATGATCTCATGGTTCGTGGGTTCAAGCCCCACATCAGGCTCTGCACTGACAGACAGAACCTGAAGCCTGCTTTAGATTCTGTGTCTCCCTCTCTCTCTGCCCCTCACCCACTTGTGTGCTCTCTCTCTCTCAAAAATAAATAAACATTTAACTAATTAATTAATTAATTAAAATAAAAGTGATCCAGAGTGACATCAGCAAAATGGTACAGTAAGGATCTCCAAAAACCCTCTCCATACAAGCAATGAAAATACTGGCAAAAGTTGTCAGAATCAATTTTTTTCTGTACTCTGGAAATTAGCTAAAGGCTTGCCGCAATTCAGGGAGCATTTATTCATGAAAGCATATATCCATTCAAAGACTTGTACCTGAGTGGTCATAGTATTCTTCATAATACCACAAATGTGGAAACAAACCAAATGTCTATCAGCTGAGGAAAGGATGAATAAAATGTTCTAAATTCATACAACAGAATATTATTTGGCCTTAAAGAGAAATGATACGTGCCACAAGTGGATGAAGTTGAAAACATGTTAAATGGAAGAAGCCAGTCACAAAGGCCACATGGAATATGATTCCATTTCTATGAAATATCCAGAATAGGCAAGTTCATAGGGACAAAAAGTGGATTTGTGGTTGCTACAGGCTGAGGAGTGTGGGAAATGGGGGGTGATGCAAATGGGTATGGAGTTTCTTTTCAGGATGATAAAGATGTGCTAAAAATAGATCACAGTGATAGTTTCACAACCTTTTGAATTTAATAAAAACCACTGACTTGTATAAAGGGTGAATTTTATGGTATATCAATAATATCTCCATCTTTAAAAATACCCTGTAAACTAGAAATACAAACAAACAAGAAAAATAAATCAACAATAGTAGAAAACATAAACTATATACATTACTCTCCTGTTTAAAATTCTTCAATAGGGACACCTGGCTGGCTAAGTTGGTAGAGTGTAAACTCCTGAACTTGAGATCATGAGTTTGAGCCCCAAGTTGGGCCTACAGATGGCTCAAAACTCTTCAATAATTCCCAACTGCTCTTACATTGAACCAGACCCTGATGACCCTCAGCCTACATCAGTCTCCCTGTTATGCTCTGAAGCCACCTCTGTTCTGTTCTGGTACTTGTGTCCTCTACCCAGAGCACCCTTCCCTCAGGGATGCTCATTTCTCAGTCATCAGGACTCAGCTCACAATCCCCTCGGCCTAGAGACCTTCCCTCCCTCATCACTGTCTCACCAGCCTGTTTACTTACTCCAGAGCACTCGGCTCAATCCATACCCACTGCTTATGCCTTGCTTCCTTGTTTGTGATCTTTCTACCCACCCTAGAAGAATTCCTTCATGAGGACAGGAACTTTGCCTGCCTCATTCACTGTACCACAGGGTGGACATTCACTACATGCTTTTTATAATACATAAGTGACATAGCCTCTCAAAGCTCATTGTCATTTGGAAATAAATATTTTCTAATATTTTCTTTTATTCTTTGCCATAGGTTTCTTTATGAGAGAGAAACTTAGTCTGACTGGTCCCCTGATTAGGATTTTTTTTCTTTGAAGTATAATTAACATACAGTGTTAATTTCAGGTGTACAATATAATGATTCAACAATTCTGTACATTACTCACAGTGTTCATCAAGATAAGTGTACCCTTGATCCCCTTTATCTATTTTTTTGAATCACGTGAAAGATTTATGATGATGTTGGGGGTTGGGGTTTGGTACCCATCTAATAATGGGATATTCTAATTCTCTATTGGAATGGCTCAGGCCCAGACGAAATACTGCTGTCCTACTGGCCATAATATTAGTAGCTTGAGAGCCACCAGAAGGGACTGCTGCCTGACAGGGCCCTTACCTTTCTGGAGGAATGACTTATTTTTCATAAGTGTGGCACAAATTGAAGTACGTGGGCCTGGTACCCTTCCCACATTGTCGGACCACCCGAGTTAGGCACAAGCCATGCTTTGCCTTGCAAGCTGTCGATGCCGAACATGGGCTGGGAGGAAGAGCTCCTCCTGGGTGTTGGTCAGGGGAATTCTCTCAGATATTCTCCAGTTTTTTCTAGCTGGTATCGGCCCCTTCCTCAACCTAGAATGCCATGAAATTTCTCACGCAAATGTCTCTATTTCTCAAGCAGGTAGAAGATACCCACTTAGATTGTTTTCATATTTTTTCCACTAATACCAAAAATACTTCTTTCTATATACATCCTGAGGCACACATTTTTGCATTCTTGTTTGTTTACTCAGATACAGTTTTTAAAATACTGAGAGAGTATTCATACTTTACAATTTAATATTATGCGGTCGCCCTCCCAGAAGGTTGAACCAATTCATGCTCCTTCTAGTAGTATATAAAGTCTTGTTTTTGAAGGCATTTCTCAAGAATTATTTCCAACTCCTACCTCCCCATATCTCACTTTTTACAGAGATTGAAAGTAAACTCCCTCTCTCATTAGGGAAATTTAATGGAGAAGGATCTGTCCTGGAGAGTAGCACAGTGGGTGAGGCTAAGGGTTCTTCCCTCCCAGGCACATCCTGGGGTATACGGAACTGTATCTCAGAGGTCCTCCCCAGGGGTAGGAGTATCCTGAGTCACGGCTACTCCAAGTGCCCACGAGAGCCGGGAGGAGTTACCAATATCATGAGGTAACCTTTGTGCGATCCCCTTAAACATTCCAGACACCTCCATAGCGCCGCCTGCGGAGGAATCATGCCAGGTTTTTCCTCCAACTGTTCTCTCGGTGTCCTTCCCCACCTCCCCCTGACCCCAGCTCTGCTGGTTAAAATTGGGCTCATCCTTAATCAAAGAAAGGCAGACTCAAGCAACAAGAGAGTATGGCTCTCCCCCATCAAAATGGCCAAGACTTAAAAAAGAAAACCGTGTTGGCAAAAGTATGGTGAGATAGGAGAGCTGCTCTGGTGCTGGCGGGAGTGTGAGGAGTCAATAGGTGTCCAAAGCCACAGCAATGTTCACACTCTTTCCCCAGAAATTATACTCAGAATCTGCCCTCAGGGAAGACATAGATGCCATTTTAGGTAAACAGGCTCACCCTAGCAGGATTCATAGTAGCAAGAAATTTGCAAACTACCAAGACAACCAATGATAGTGAAGTGGTTACACAAATCTGAAGAACAGAATACTGAACAGCCATTCAATATTATGCTTTTGAATAATATTTAATGATATGGGAAAGAACTCTTAACATATGAAATGAAAAAAAGAGAGTGCTGCCAAATTGTATCTACACAACGATTTCAATGTTGTTAAACTTAGGTAAGAAGCTGGGAAGGTTACTCACTAAAATGTCCACAGTGGTTTCTCTGGATTAAGTGTGACTATAATTATCTTCCTTACCTTTTTATGTATTTATGAAATTTTCTTTTAGGAGCATATATTATTTTTAAATTGGAAAAAAATATTAAAAATAAAAAGTCATATCGTGGTCTAAGGCTCAGCTTAAATTATACTTCTTTTCTGGAAACACTCCCAATGGATGTGACAAGTGTTTCAAAGATGTGGCCATTAACATGACAAGTTCCTGTAACTGTCAGATATGGTCACTGAACCTTGGCCCTTGAGTTTCTTTTGCAGACTCATCTCAGTCTGTCTTGCTTTAGTTACTTAATAAAGTGCTCACCTGCTGCCCTCTCCCCAGTTGTCTTCCAGATGGGGAACAGAGGGACAGGGACAGTCTCTCTCTCGGTCCTGTTTTTCTAGGGCCGGGTACAGCGAATGTTTATTGTATTTGCTGAATGTGATCAATCAGACTGCCCATAAAGTAAGAAATTCTAATTGAATTCAGAAGATCAAAGCCAATGAAGTTCATATTTAAGACAAACAGATGCCAAGATTAGGATAAGACCTCTGCTTCTCACCATGGCCTACAACAGAGGGCTCGGTCAGCCTCTGAGCATCTGCACCAGCAGCGAGCCAGCCCTTACTCACCACTCCTTGAACACTCTTGCTGTCTTCCTCAGTCTCCGGGCTGTGCCCTCCCCCTTCCAACTTCAGGGCCTTCAGACCTATTCCCTTTACATGAAAGTTTTGTCCCCTTCTAGCTGGCCACCTCCTTGTTATCTGGCAAGTTTCTAGTCTATAATAGGCTGGTTTGGCCCCTCCCAATAGCACTTTCTTCTTTTCCTTCTTGTCCTTTTCCACAATTGTCATTCCTTATTTGTGTGAGCATTTGCTTCATGTTCATCTTCCTGCTACCCTGGCATTTCCAGAAAGCCAGGTCTGTCTTGATTATGGCTGGTTCCAGTATCTGGCACAGAGCTTGGCACAATCATAGCCTGAAATAGACGACATGGGATGGGCCTGGCACTTAGTAGGCATATTTCCTATTTCCCTCCTTTTTCAGATTCCAGAACTTATCCAGTTCCGTGCATTTAAGCTCCTGATGTAGCATCAGCATCAGAGCCAGCAACAGTGCAGAGAAGCAAGAGGCACAAAGGGTACACAGTTTGTTGGTGGGACGGTGGGCTCCAGAGCCCAGGCTCCTGATTCCTGGCACAGAGCTCCAAAGAGCTAACACATGGGGTTGCAAGCAACTCCAGGCTGGGATCTATTTTCCCATCACCCAAATCCCTTCCAAGAACGTGTCTTGATATGGTAGAAGGAAGCAAATAAAGTCATTCACACCACCATGTATCATCAAAGCAGGGAAACCAGAGCTGCTGTCTGTTTGGATCTAGCTCAGTGCAACAACAGTAATCCCTTGTATCTTTATCCTACATTATCATTTCCAAAGCACATTCACATTCACTTTTGTTCTCTTTTTTTAGCCTCACAGAAATCCTGTGAAGATAGGAAAGCAGCTGATCAATCCATTTAATACATGAGAAACAAGAGGCCCAGAGAGGTGTGTCAGTTTGCCTAAGGCCACACAGCTGGTCAGTGGAAGAGCCAAAGCTGGAAGCCAGGCCTCCAGATTCCTAGTCCAGAGCTCTTTCAGCATTTCTAATATTCAACCATGACACTTAAATCTTTGTTTGCTTCGTATAGCACTTTTTAAATCAATGGCATTTCAGCATTGTTGGGGATTTGTTAAATGACTGAGGAAGGAGCTGATGGGGTGATGGGTGTGGCCCCCACAACTGGCTGTTACCAGACCCCAGTTTCCATCACCCCAATCATGTGGTCTGGATCTCTGGTTCAACATTCCTTTCCTAGTCCCTCTGCTCTGATTAAGAGCAAAACAAATCCTGTATTCTGCCTCCATGCACAGCCCCAGCAAAGAAGGAAAGACAGGGATGGGAAAGTCCAAGGAGGTTTTTTTTTTTTTTTAAGTTTATTTATTTATTTTTGAGAGAGGCAGGGAGAAAGAGAGTGCACGTGTGTGCACGAGTCAGGAAGGGCAAAGAGAGCATCCCAAGCAGGCTCTGGCGGGGACAGGGCAGAGCCCTACAACACAGGGCTTGGTCTCAGGAACCATGAGATCCTGACCAGAGCTGAAATCAAGAGTTGGATCCTTAACCCACTGAGCCACCCAGGCGCCCCACAGGGAGTATTTTTTATGGAATCAGGACCAAGGATTATGCGTATCAGAGAGGAAAGCACAAACCCTTTGTAGTTGAGAAGAATTTGAGCTGTGAAACAGAGAGAGAAAGGGGGTGGGGGTGGGGATTCAGAACTCTAAGAGCCCGATACAGACAGAGTTCATTAAGAACAAAGAATGATATATTGAGAAAAGCCCAGTGTGGACATTAAGTTCTGACTCTAGTTAGGTTTTCATGCTGTAACCTTTGAGAAGTCATTAGACTTCTCTGGGCTTTAATTTTTCTCATTTGTAATATTGCATGGGGAGTGGGGACAGTCAAGATGTCGAGCTTCCAGTCTTTCCAATTTGTCCTGTCCCCCAAACTCTCACCATGACAGTTCTCACAAATACCTTACATGAATCAATGATCACTTAGCAAAACACCCACAGAAAGTAAGTTCTCATTATCTGGAACACCTTAGAACACAGTGCTTAAGAGCACAGGCTCAGAAGCCAGACAGACTCCCTGGGTTCAAACCTAAGTTTCCCCTTATTAGCTGTGTGACCTTGGATAAGTTACTATACTCCTCTGTGTTTCAGTTTTCCCATATTTAAAGCAAAAATATTTGTACCATTGTATAAGGTTGTTATGTGGAACAAAGGAGTTACTACAAGTAAAGCACTTAGACTAGGGCCTAAAACACAGAAAACATTCATTAAGGGTGACTCTTACCATTAGCCAGCAAAACCTGGTAATTCCACTTAAGTAAGATGTACTGATAACTGAAGCTTTCTCTGGGCCAAAATGTTAAAAACTATAATTATTTTGGATATAAATTAAGAACTACAATAATTTTGAATGTAAGTCTTTCTAACATACACTATAAAATATCTTGCTTTCTTGAACAGTATCTGTTAACTATGTTTCATCTCTTCTCTTGACTCAGGCTCAACAAGAATGGATGATCTGTGGACTAGGTTGCTTCTAGAAACCTTTCCAGTCTAAGTTTGAAGATCTCCCATGTAAGATACCTGAAGACAGCTCACCTCCATCCTGGGATAACTTGTGACATGCCCTGTCCCAGCCCAGGCCCCTAAGATTAGATGGTGCTCTGCAATCCCCCTGGAGGACCACATGCCCAGGAACCCAGTGCCCATGCCTGTCCCCTTCTAGTTGTGGCGCTGCCAGACTCTCTAGGGTCTTCTTTGGCCCAGCCCCAGGGCTGATAGCAAAGTTATGATCCCAGACTCCTGTGCTTTCTCAACGTGTTGAAACCCAAGCCCGTTTTGCAAGAAATTTGGCCCCAGCGGTGCCAAGGATGGCAGCCTGCCCACTGCCCCACTGTGTGCCAGGCTTGGCTTGCAGGTTGGAACTTGCTTCCTTTCTACCTAGTGCTTGTGTCAGACCAGGCAGGGACCAGGAGGCCTCCCGGCTTCCATTGTGGCCTTGGAGAAAGTTTCTGGCAAGCCCATGCCAGCACCCTTAGCCCCTTGAGGAGAGGCCTGACTGCTGACTGGAAGCCAGTGATAGTGTGGTTCCTATCACTGGCAAAAAAACCTTTAACACCCCAAAAGGGAGAGTCTCTGATTTTTCTCAAATTGGGGAAACTTTGCCTCTTGAAACCTTACCAGAAGCAAGGTTAGTCTTGAACTCTTGAATTGATGAAGGAAATCTCTCTACAGGTCCACAGAAAATGAAAGGGATGTCCCTGCTCAGGCTTTTGGGTCAGTCAGACAAACATGGTCAAGTTATCTAACCTCTCTTGCATGATTTGTTTTGTTTTGCTTTTTAAATGCTCAGCATGGTATCTGGTATATAGCAGGGGCTTAATAAATATTAGTTGATTCTTCCTGCTTCCTGAGCCTTTCCCACCCTATATGCCCAACATACACACACACATACACACACACACATGCACTCATGCAAGCATGCATGCTCGTGTCTTTCCCGACCAAGGTTCTGAAGCCTAGATTAGGAAGGATTTAGAAGTAGATAAAGGGACCAATCCGCTCCCCATCATTGCCTCCATTCCAAGTGGGACTCCCAACCTCTACCTCACTACCAAGACGATCTAGGAGCCAGCTCCCTCCTCCACCCCATATAATAGCAATTACTCCAAACAATTATTAAGCACTTCCTCTGTACCAGGTGCTGTGCTAAACACCTTTCATGCATTGTTCTACCAGCACAGAAGCCAGGTCACACCATCCTCAGGGGTCCAGGTCAGGCAGACCAAACTGGGTCTCCACAGCCCCCAAACCCAATTCCTTTAGACAAGACCAGCGCCAAAGATCCCCAGGCCTCTCTTCCTGAGGCTGGAAATTTCTGAGAGGATGCCTTTACATTCACAATTCTCCCACACTCCACCTTTCTTTAATCTTCAGATTATCATTTAGATTTTTTTCCTGAGCTCATATAACAGTGATTTTTTTTAAATTACATGACATTTACCAAAGTCATTCTTTTGTTGCCTTTTTGCTGGTTTATCAACTTTGCTTTGCAGTTGAGTTTTACTGATTTTGACAAATTGGAACTACAATAATAGCTTTCTAGTCCTTTCATAAATAAGAGACCCTCAACTAGGAAACTTGAAAGGAAAGGAAATTATCCATTTAAATAGACCAGTTGTTTCGCCCATCAGCTCCCTTTCCCCTTCCTTTTTGTCTCTCTATACATATTAACATAATTTCATAAGACGTCTCCAAGCAGCGTTTCCATTGTAATTAACAGCTTTTCACTCAAAGTGACACATCTGAGAAGTGAACTAACACAAAGAAGGATATATTTAAGAAATTGAGAGCTCAGTTAACTTTGCTATTGATTGCTGTGGAAATGAATAGCTCTTCTTCAGAAAAAGAGGGACTCTCAAAGATTAAAGTCTACCTCACTTATGGGGAAAACTACAAGAAACAGAACAAAATGTTACCAGTGGTTGCCTCTGGGTGATGGAATGAGGGATAAATACATCCTTGTTTCTTCTTTTTCTTTTTCTTTTTTTTAAATGTTTACATATTAATTTGAGAGAGAGAGAGAGAGAGAACAACACACAGCAGGGGAGGGGTAGAGAGGGAGGGAGAGAAAGATCCCAAGCAGACGCTGCACCTTCAGGGCAAAGTCCAATGTGGAGCTCCATCTCATGGTTCACGAGATCATGACCTGAGCTGAAATCAAGAATTGGACGCTTAAGCAACTGAGCCACCCAGGTGCCCCCATACTTCCTTGCTTCTAATGTTTTTCTGAGCTTTCTAATTTTTTTTAAAGCATGATTCATTTTAGTAACAAAAAGAAGAAAAAACACACTCGGGGCAAGGGCTGCTGAGGTGCAGGCATATCTAACAAGTCATTCCCTGGCTCTTCTTTGCTATCTTTTCCTGGAGGAAACGTCAGGGTGGAGCAGGGAGGGAGGAGAAGAAGGCCTTGTCCCTAGTGAGCAGATGGAAATTCAGAGGTTGTACAACTTGGCCACAGTGACAAAGTCATTGACAAAATTAGAAGAGCTCTCTGTCTCTAGGCTATCGGGGCAGAAGGAAAGGAGAGTTGTTCAGTATGCACAGAGTTTCAATTTTACTGTTTGTTTGTTTGTTTGTTTGTTTGTTTGTTTTGAGAGAGAGAGAGCTCGCAAGCAGGGGAGGGACAGAGAGAGAGAGGGAGACACTGAATCTGAAGCTGACTCCAGGCTCTGTCAGCACAGAGCCCGATATGGAGCTCGAGCTCATGAACCATGAGATCATGACCTGAGCCAAAGCTGAAGGCTTAAGCGACTGAGCCACCCAGGTACCCCCAGAGTTCCAGTTTTACAAGATGAAAAAGTTCTGGAGATCTGTTTCGCAACAATGTGAATATAGTCAACACTATTGAACTGTACACTTAAAAGCAATTTTGGTGGTAAATTTTATGTTCTTTGTTTTCTACCACAATTAAAAAAGAAAAGATTAGGTTGATGGTATGAGTAGGCTACTGTCTGCTATTTCCACACACTTGAAGAGGAAGTATTATGTTACTATAATAACCTTGGCAGTGCTCCGACTTGGGTCCATAATCACCCTCCCATGGATCACATTGGTTCCTTTGTGTAACACACGTGTCACACCCATGGCAAGAGCCAGGCAGAAGTGCACCAGACACAGAGGGACGGGAGCCCAGGAGCAAAGAGGGTGTTGGCACCAAGCCCGTTGACTCTTAGCTGAGAGCCCTGGGGAAAGACTGGATGGGCTTTAGAATCCCACTGGTCTGAGTCTCTTAAGAGAGCAGAGGTAGGTTCTGCCCCTGGAGGAAGAAGGTTGGGGCAGGAAGCTGGGAAGAGAGTTACAGTGAGGCCCCTGCAGAGTTGCAGAGGGTTTGCAAACCCTCTACAAGGATTGGTTTCCAAAGCAGAAACCTGGAAAGATCAGCCTCTTCCACTGCTGCGCTGCCTTTTAACTCACTGATGTGCCTAGGTACATCCCTCAGCTTGCCTTCTTAATAGTCTCCCTGACTCCTCCAGCTTCTGCTCTAACACCTACCTTGGGTTCCCCTTCTTGTGTCCTCCTATCATAATACCTGCTTGCTGTCTCTGCTTGTGCATTCTTCCATTTGTTCTTCCATTTATTCTTCTGTTCACCTATTGTTTCAATGTATTACAGAGGTGAAGAGCCATACTGCCTGGGTTCAAATCCCAGCTTTGCCCCTTATTTGCTGTGTGATTATGGGTATTTACTTAGCTTCTCTGTGCCTCCATTTCTGCATTGTTAAGATGGACATAAAAATGGTGCCTACCTCAGAGGGTTATTCAAACATTAAATCCATGACAAGTGCTGAGAACCATGCCTGGCATATAGTCAGTCAGCACTCAATGTATGTTAGCCATGATCATTCATTCACTCATTCATTCAGCATTCAGAGTATGGACTACACATGAGGTGCAAACGAAGCTATATTGTGGGCCATGGGAAAAAGATTCTATATGTTGCCCATGCCCCTGAGTTGCTCCCAGTCTGGAGGGGGAAATAAGCTTATAAGCAACTAAATATAAACCAAAATCGTAAATAAAATGCTATGGGGCAAGAGGACAGAAAGGAAGGAGGAACTGATTTAGGGGGAAAATCTTCCAAAAATGTGGCATTTGAATTGGACCTGTAAGACAGTGTAGGATTCAAAAGCTGGGACTGGAGGGAGTCTCTGGGGTAGGGCTGTCAGAGAAAATACAGGAAGCCTAGTTAAATTTGAATTTCAAATAAACAATATATCTGAATTTTTAGTACATGTCCCAAATATACTAAAAATTTATTTGTTGCCTGAAATTCAAATATAACTGGGGGTCCTATGTTTTTATTTGCTCAACCTGGCATCCCTACCCTGAGGTAGGAATAAACCTTTTATGGAGCCTATGCCCTGGGCCTGAGCTCTGTGTCACCATCCCGTCCCCCACCCTGTCACTCTTGTGCGGTCTGCCACCTTCATGACTCATTTGGCATGGTTGATTCCGGGCTTTAGAGGGACCCTGATGAACTGTCAGCAAGTCATTCGGTGCCACTTTGTTATTAACAATCACCCTCCCCATCCCCCAGACAGAGATGAACGGAAAAATCCCACATTTGTTCATTTTGTTGAAGGTCACTGTGTCTGCTGTTTTTATGTTATCTTCTTTATTTTTCTGAGATCCCATCTCTTTTTTTTTCCTTTGAGATTCATTAACACCATGATGGAAAGGAATTCATTCCCTTCATAGTTGTATAAAGGAAGAGAAGGAGAGACAGAAATTAAAAAAAAAAAAAAAATAATGCCAGCATAATAAAGTATCTGAAGACTGTAGTACTGGCTGTGAAATGCACCTGGGGGGCCTACATCTTCATAGCGGACCCAGAGTGTTACAGGCTGGTGGTATTTTGTGCCAACTCTTTGATAGTTTCTGTAGCTTCTGCCCAAGGTGGGGCTTTAAAGATTCAGGTGAGGGGTGCCTGGGTGGCTCAGTCAATTAAGCGTCCAACTCTTGATTTCAGCTCAGGTCATGATCTCATGGTTGTGGGATCACGACCATGATTGGGCTCTGTGCTGAGCACGGACCTTGCTTGAGATTCTCTCTCTCTCCCTCTGCCCCTCCCCACTGTTTGCACTCTCTTTCTCTCTATAGTTAAAAATTAAAACAACAAAAAAAGCTTCAGTTGAGCAGCAGTGAAGTGGATGGTCACTTGCAGAACAGGAACCTGATCAGCAGCCAGGTCAGAGGCTGGGGAAATCAAAGGCGGCCCTTGGGCCCCTCCTCTCATCCATAAAACATGCCTCACAAAGTCATTTCACGCCCCAGCATCTGCCTGCTGTTCCAGAAAGGTACACCTATTCATCTGTCTCAAAAATGTTTATGGAGAGAAATTATCAGCAGGAGAAAACAAATTCTCTGGTGAGATATCGCCCTTTGTGAGATAACGATTTCTGAGGAAACACTGACAATGGGGATGGTGTCCAGCTTGAATGTGGTATGCCTGAGAGGGCTGGGAGGAACCCAGCCTTACAAAACCTCTGGAGCAGGGAAATTCTGCCACCTTCGTGCCTGCCTGTGTGACTTGGCTGTAAGATACGGCTACGATGAAGTTTCAGAGATTAAAGCAGGAGGCATCCTTTTCTTGTTGATGCACTCACAGCTCACTCAGGCTTCCAGACCAGGGGACATGAAATAAAATGTAACAACTGAAAGAAATGATTCCCCCCCCCCCCCCACCAACTCTGTCTCAGCTGCCTCAGGTAGGGGAGTTTTATTCATCAGGTGTCATATACACAGGACTGAAGATATACAAGCTTTTCAAGAGCCTAGAAAAATATTTGCACACCACATACATTCTTGTTGACTCCAAGATGCAAAATGAAAATCCAAAATCCAAAATTAACTAAATGTCTGGGCACCTGAGTGGCTCAGTTGGTTAAGTGTCAACTCTCGATTTTGGCTCAGGTCATGATCTCAGGTTTGTGAGGTTGAGCCCCACATAGGGCTCTGTGCTGACAACACAGAGCCTACTTGGGATTCTCTCTCTCTCTCCCTCTCTGCCCCTCCCTCAATCATGCTCACGCATGTGCACACACGCTCTCTCTCTCTCTCTCTCTCAAAAGAAACTTAAAAAATAAAGCCTAAATGTCCACAAAATACATGTCAACTCCCTAACTTGCTCAATTTGGTAGGCATAAAAAGCTTATTATATCTAAAAACAATTAGTGGGTTCTTTCACTTCAAGGAATTCCTAACTATGCACTATGATTTCAAGAAATCATAGCCACTGGAAATTAAATTAGCAAAATAATCTTGAAAGCAAAATTATAAAAGCACCTTCAAGATTATTTTAAAGCACAAATAACTGGATTTACTATGGGATGTGGGGACACTTTGATGTGTGCTGTGACATGGGGTGGTGCATCTAAAAGTTAGACTGCTTAACTTCTCTAAAGGTCTTTGAATAGCCCTGATTCCATGGGTCAGGGCCCATCAACAGTTTTAAAGAGAGCAGGTGTACACACACAGGGGTAATGAAGATATGTCTTTATGTCCAACTGAACTGCTTTATTCACATAACCCTAGAGACCAGTCAAGCAAGAAGGATCCCTGGCCACCATGGGGGCCCAGGGCAAAGATAGGACTGGTCTCTGAGTCTCCAGACACCAATCCTCTTTGTATAAGATCAGACACCTGAGGCTCAGAGAGGAGAAAGTCATTGCTTAAGTCATACGGCACAAGCATTTATGAGGGCTGAGGACCTATAAGCTTAGAGATGAAACTCTAAGTCTCCTGCTTTCCAGTCTTTGCCCTTACCACTATACCACGTTTGGACTTCCTGCTTCCTTTGCCAAGGCACTGAGGCACCCTTTTGTCCTTAAGAAAATATCTAGATCTCTTAATGTTCACTCACTTTGATTTTGGAGGGTTCTGATCATCCTTAGATGCCTATTGATGTCCACCATCCATCTGTTCATCCTTTGGCTTTCCTAACCTTGGTCCAGGTACCCTGCTTTCCAGGCTTTCTGCTAGGAGGCCCACCTCATCCTGTGGAAGTTTCTTAGACCAAGATCTTTCCAATTCAGCTCAGCTAGCTGACTGGTTGGCTCATCCAGCTGCCATATCTATACCTTACACCTGGGCCATACCCTCTGCCGCCCCCCTGTGGCCACTAGGATAGGGATTGCTTGGGACTCCATGTCCACCTCTTTTTGCCAAGCATATTTGGAAAGGCTTCCTTATTCCTGGATGGCTAGTACCTGGACAGCATTCCTCTCCTCCACTCCTACCCCTCCAGTTAATTGCCCATGGCAACTTCAGCCTTTCCACTGAGCTTATCAATCTGCCAACTCCCAAGTATCAACTAGGCACCATCAATGGTGATAAACCTGGGGATGGGCGATGCAGAGAGGAAGTAAGATGTAGTCCATAGCCTTGAGGAGTTAGTTTACATTTAATAAGAGAAGTCAAAACACACAAAAATTAAAAATAATTTTATGTTCAACTGTTCTGTGCCAAGAACTTCAAGAATTTAGAATTGGGGGGGCGCCTGGGTGGCGCAGTCGGTTAAGCGTCCGACTTCAGCCAGGTCACGATCTCGCGGTCCGTGGGTTCGAGCCCCGCGTCAGGCTCTGGGCTGATGGCTCAGAGCCTGGAGCCTGTTTCCGATTCTGTGTCTCCCTCTCTCTCTGCCCCTCCCCTGTTCATGCTCTGTCTCTCTCTGTCCCAAAAATAAATAAACGTTGAAAAAAAAAAAATTAAAAAAAAAAAAAAGAATTTAGAATTGGGGTGAACTGGGCAGGGAGGCCCCCGGAGAGAGCAGATTTGAACTGGTATTTGGAAGACAGGAAGTATCTTAAAAATAGAAGAGTATAGAAAAAACATTTCTATGTGTTTCCTTTACTTCTCACAATGCTACCACACTACTGCTGATACCAGGTGTGTGGGTTTTCCACATATCAAGCAATTGTACAACATCAGCTGAGTATCCCCCAATTTAACTCAATTCTCACACTATCTACCTGGAGATAGCGTCAGATCTCATAGGTTAAGTGCTCCATCCCACAAGACTGCCCACCCCTGCCCCACTTTGGATGCCAACTGCAATTGCAAGTCCAAGTTACCTGTGTTTCTGACCAGCCAGTTGTAACTGGGAGGTTCCCACAACCCCCTCCTCGGGTTTGATTAATTTGCTAAAGCATCTCACAGAACTCAGGAAAAGTTAACTCACTAGATCACAGGTTCATTACAAAAGGCTACAACTCAGGAACAGCTAAATAAAAGATGGTGGTTAGGGCAAGTTATGTGAGAAGGGGTGAGAGGCTTTCATGCCTCTCTCCCTACATCTCTGTGTTGTCCAACCTGGAAGCTCTCTGAACTCCATCTTTTTGGGCTTTTGCCGAGGCTTCATTACTTAGGCACGATTGATCAAATCATTGGTTATTGGTGATTAATTCAGCTCCTTCCTGGAGAGGAGGGTGGATCCTGACAGTTTCAAGGCTCTAATCACTAGGTTGGTTCCCCTGGCAACCAGCCCCCATTTTTAGGGGCTTTCCAAAAGTCACTTCATTAACATAAACAGGTGTGGTTGAAAAGGGCTTGCTATGAATAACAAAAGACAACACTTCACTTTTATGCTGTTAACACATAATAAATTCCAAGGGTCTTGGGAACTCTGTGCTAGGAACAGGATACAGACCAAATATATATTTATTATAAATCACAATACCACAAGAAGAAAAGGAAGAGGAGTATTCTGAAAGGAAGCAAAGGCCATGAGAAGTAACAACTAATATAAAAGCTACAGCTAAAATAACATTTCCCAGATAAAATGGAGATGAGCTCCCTTCTTACATGGTCTCTGGGTGCTCATACCACTTTGTTACTCCTCTTTATATAGCACATACCACACTCTGACTGTGTCATATTTACATGTATCCCTCCCACTATTCATTAGGACCCTTTTGGTCATAACAGAAATCCAACTTAAATTAGCTTAGGCAAAAAAAGAAATTTATGGATTGCAATAACTGAGAATGACATGGATAGTACTGGCAAAGGTCATATGACCAAATCCAGTGCTGACACAATCTTATCAGCTTGCTCTCTCTCTCTCTCTCTCTCTCTCTCTGTCTCCTTCTTGATCTCCAGCTCTGTTTTTCACTCTGTCATCTTTTGGGGGCCCCATTCTCTCCTGCCACATCTGAGCTCCCTCCAAAAGACAGGAAAGATGGCTTCCACAGAAAGCAGTTTCATATGCTTCCAGCTGTAATCGCAGAAAACAGAGAAAGTTTTTCTCACTAGCTCCATCAGCAGAGTCCCAGCGAAAGACATTTATTGACCCAGCATTCCTTCTATGCTCTTCCCTATACCACGGTGTCTAGATGCTTGGGAAGGACATGTCCCAGAGTCCCTATCTACACACCCTAGAGTAGAACATATGAGTGAGAAACACTTGCCAAGATGTGGAAGGCAGAATAAGGCAGAAGCCAGATTTTTGTTCTTCTGGCAACGTCAAACTTGAGGCTTAAGGAGACATGACATTTTGCAGTGGCCTTTAAGTATATTCCTGAAAAACTTGGGCCTCAAGATTGAAGGCAGCTGTGATCATCTCTCTTGGTTTCCCAAGTTCCTTCCAATTCCTATCTACGAGAGCTAGTGACAAAACTGGTGGCCTTCCTTGACCTTTGTGCAGACTTTTCAATGATTTTGTAAGTACTTAATTCCCTTTATTAAATATCTTCCTACTTTATTTTTTTAATGTTTATTTTTGAGAGAGAGCAAAAGACAGAGTGTAAGAGATGGAAGGGCAGAGAGGGAGAGAGGGAGACACAGAATCTGCAGCAGGCTCCACGCTCTGAGCTGTCAGCACAGACAGAGTCTGATGTGGGACTCGAACTCATGAGCTGTGAGATCATGACCTGAGCCAAAGTCAGGTGCTCAACTGACTGAGCCACCCAGGAGCCCCAATACTGTCCTACTTTAAATTCCAGCAGCTCCTGTTTGTGACCATATTCTAACCAATACATGTATATATACCCAGCAGTGGAAGGGAAGGGTCATCACTCTAATGAGGGAAGAGAAAAGATGTGCTAGCAGCCAAATCAAGAGCAATCACATTTCCCCATGGGAAACACGGGGAGGTAAGTTCACGTAGGGTGGGATGAGGTCCAACAATGGAAGGTGTTGACTACCAGACATTCAGACTTGATGTACCGAGGAAGAAGGAAGTCAGGTGAATATGATAGCAAAGGACACGTTTTAGGGCAACTAATGGTAGGACATGTGGGACAGATTGGGGCATGGGCGACAGAAAGGAGGCCGTAAGGACAGAAGTGCCCTAGAATGGGAAAAAATGTGGAAGCATAGAAAAAGGTGCAGCTGGGAGATGTGTTAGAAGAAGAAACAGGATATTTTGAGTTGTACTTAAGGTATTTTGGTAGGTTGTGTCTAAGAGATCAGAGCCAGGACTTGAACTTGCTTCTGTTGCTCTTCAAAACCTGCCTTGATTCCTCAAACCTATGCTGCTTTTCTTCCTACCACTAGTCTTTTTAACTGTATCCTCACCTGGCAAGAGACTGTGGAGGACAAACCAAAAGGGCATATCTTTTGTCCCTCTGACATGAAGCCCTGAGAAGAATACGTCATGAGGAAACAATCCAACAAATCCAAATTGAGGGATATTCTGTACAACAACAGGCCTGGTCTCTTAAAAAATGTCAGGGTTCAGGCGCCTGGGTGGCGCAGTCGGTTAAGCGTCCGACTTCAGCCAGGTCACGATCTCACGGTCCGTGAGTTCGAGCCCCGCGTCAGGCTCTGGGCTGATGGCTCGGAGCCTGGAGCCTGTTTCCGATTCTGTGTCTCCCTCTCTCTCTGCCTCTCCCCCGTTCATGCTCTGTCTCTCTCTGTCCCAAAAAAATAAATAAAAACGTTGAAAAAAAAAAATTTTAAAAAATGTCAGGGTTACAAAAGATAAAAAACAAAAACTGGAATACCATTCTAGATGAAAAGGCACTAAGGAGATGTGACAAGTAAATGCAGCGAGTGATCCTAGATTGAATGCTGAATCAAAAAAAAAAAAGCTATAATGGACATTTTACAAACAATTGGTAAAGTAATTACCAGTTATTAAATAGTAATGTATATTATGTCTCTCTCAATGGGATGGAGACCCCTAAAATGTGGGGTGACGATCAGGTAGAAGCTGGAGGAAGGTTGGGGTCAGTGCCAGGGCAGGGGTAGAGGTGCCTGGCTGGCTCAGTTGGTAGAGCATGAGACTCTTAAACTCAGGGTCAAGAATTCAAGCCCCACATTGGGTGCAAAGCATGCTTTAAAAAAAAATGGGAAGGAAGGAAGTATGGGGACATACAGAATTTTCCTTTTTTTGATAACTGTCCCTGGTTGTAAATAGCCCATTGGTTAGTTAGGTTCTATGGATATTTTGAGGTGGGTGGCCTGATGAACCTGTCTGTATTCAGCCAGGGGGTTGCTGTGGGACCTTTTGCCTTGATCAAGTTTTCATTGCTCAAACCTGTTGTCTAAAAGCAGCCTCTACAATGTACTAATGTTAAACTTCCCAATTATGATCATTTCATTATGGTTTTGTGGAGGAATGACCTTTTTCTTCGGAGATGGGCTGAACTATTTAGGAGTAATTCAACACAATGCTTCAAAATTCTCAAATGGATTAGCACAATTAGATAAGAGTGCAGATGTGGCAAAATGCTAACAATTAAAGAGTCTGGGGTTGATTGTATTATTCTTGCAATTTTTCGGTAGTGTAAAATTTTTCAAAATAAAAAGGGAAAAATTATAAATGCATCCATTCCTCCCCAACCCCCAAGAAAAAAACCAAAAAAGAGGAAGTCCTTTAAGTTGAACATATCTGAGTCTACCACAACTAGCTGTGTGACCTCAGAGCCCTCGTCTCCTCAGCTGGAAAATGGCAGTGTTAAGGCCCAACGTGAGTGTTTCTACAGGATGTTGGCAGATACCATTGGTGTGAAGCCTGGAGCACAGTGGCCAGTACACTGTTCTCTGTGTTCTCAGTGTTCACATCTGTTCTCTCCTCTTCCTCCAGCCTAATCTACACTTCTCAGAATCCAATTAACTGGCCACTGAGGGAGATTTGCTCAGGATAAATAGGAGTGCACAACTGGAGGCTACATGGTGCCCTGCAGGGACACTTACCACAGGCAGCCTGCCTGCCTGAGTGAGATGCAGGCAGCCTGACCCTCTGAAGATCAGACCACAAGAACAAAAAGTCAAAACTGCCTTCACACACAACTTGTTGGCTCATGTCATGGATTGGAGCTCAGAGATGAGCTGGAGCTTCTCAAAGTGGGGTCCCTGTCCCATCTGAGGAGAATCAGCTGTGGTTCATGTAAAAATGCAAATTCCTGGGCCCCACCCACTAGGATCTGAGTCAGCTTCTCTGCAGTGGTTTGGGAGAATACATTCTGACTGTTTTCTAGGTGATTCTCAAGCCTGAGCTCCCGGACCCACACTGCGGCCATGGTGGATGTGCCACTTTATAGCAAAAGTGGTCTATTGGAGAAGTGAATTCCTATGGTGAAAGCCTAACAATAACATAAAAAGGTTATCCACTACAAAGATGTCCACAAATGGGAACAAATGGAAATATGAATAGAGCTATAAAAATAAAAGCTGGAAATTCATGAAGAAAGCAATACTTTTCTCTGGGTTTGCTAGCTCCAGATCCAAAGTATATGAATGAAATGCTGCTCCAGTCTTGGGGGTGAAGTGAGCCCACAGTCTAGAGTCCCCAAGTTCATCACTCTCTGAACATTAGGACCAAATGAATCAGAGTGGGCACTGAGGACTGGGCAGAAGGATCCTTTTCACTCACCATGACTCTGGGAAGCTGAAAACCAACAGCTCCCTCCTCTGAACATGTGCAATAAGCAGTGATTCTACAGCACCTTGTAAACTCCAAGAGCTCCAGAAATTCCAGTGATCTAGAGGCTCACTGAGATTCTGCCCCCATCTGTCAGTGCCTCTCCAAGCTGTACCCATTGGCCTTAAGGGACTCCATCTGAGTATGATCATTCTCTGGGATGCCAGCTTGGTGAAAGAAGCTGATACCTGGTGTCCCGGTGACTTGGTAAGGACTGGTTAGTGGTTGTTCGATGTAAAGTGGCTGAGCTCTTCTCTAAGCCCAGATCAGATCTTTTGGCCTTGAAAGTTCCCTCTGATCTACAGAATCCCCTATTCCCAGCAGGCATTTACCCCTAGGGTCTGAGTTATTTGGGGAGACTCAATATCCTACACTCAGCCCTAGGGAAGGAAAGAGAAGGACACACAATTGGGCAGTCTCCACCACCCCACCCCCAAACTGAGACAGAAGACAGACTGCCATTTGCAACTTTAACTCTTTCCTGGCTTTGGCTAAGACCAATGTATCCCACTTAGGAAAGCCTCAGATGGCAGCATGGTAACCATTTTAATTCAAGGAAAAACATAAAGTGTAGTGGGAGAAAACTATGCATGAAAAGTGACTTTTAAAAACTGTCTTTAGGGGCACCTGGGTGGCTCAGTTGGTTGAGCATCCTACTTTGGCTCAGGTCATGATCTCGTGGTTCTTGAGTTCAAGCCCCACAGCGGGCTTGCTGCTGTCACCCTGTCAGAGTAGAGCCCACTTGGGATCCTCTTTCCTCCCCCGCTCTGCCCCTTTTCCGCTCACGTTCTCTCAAAAAATAAATAAAACATTAAAAAACTTGTCTTTAAATGTTACAGCCAAAGTGAGAGGATGGAAACTGCATCAAAAGAACATTTTTTGTGCAGGATATAAATCACTTTCCCAACTGTAGGGCTTAAAGTAATAAATTTCACCTTTTCAGGAACTCCGAAGTTTACTTTGGAGATGAGGAGAAGCAGATTAAACTCTTCAGATTTACAGTTGTACACACTAGCACAAAGCGATTCACATCAGAACCCATGTAAGTGTGATCATGGAAGTTTCAATGTTTGCTGCCTCTTGCCTTCTTTTTTCAGTTGTTCCCTACAAAGCGAAAAGCCCTCATGGCAAAGCTGGTCAGTAACATCTGGCCTTGCACAGGAGTGGTGCTCAGTGGAAGGAAAGGAGAAAGGAAGGCAGCAAGGAGGAAAGTCTGCAATGATTCTCCAAGGGTGACAAGTGCCCTTTTGCATGTGGAATGTCTGGGCTCTCTCAGTGGTGTGGTTTATTAGGGCCTGAGGTGATAACTCATACATAAGAACGATGATTTGTTGGATCTCTATTGGATTCGATTCCACACACAGTCACTCAGGGCCTAGCTTTTGGCAGGCACTGAGCAAAGCCTGGGGGTGGACAGAAATGAATAATGCACAGTCCCTGCTACCTGCCCTCCAGATGTCTCTCAAGGACAAGAGAGTCACATATTCTGGGCACCTGGCATCCCAGAAGCAAAGAAACCTGAATGTGAGACCCCCAGAGAAAACCTGGTATGCTAGTGGGCTTGCATTTAAGCCCTCCTCCACTGCAGCAAAAAATGCTGCTCTGTTCTTGAACACCACTTGCCTCTTAACACAGAACAAAGCAAAACAAAGCAAGGATAGCCTCCCTTCTCCACCTCTGCTACCCACCTGCTCTAGTCTGCATCAACTTTGGCCTGCCCTGGTGCTGGTTCCTCACGGAAGCAGTGTGACTTGGCCTAACCAGCCCTGGAGACACCCCTGATATTCACTGCCCCAGTCTCCTTGGGACCTGGGCTGACCTAATGTACCCCCCACCTGTGGTTTCTTTCTGCCACACTTTCCACTTCTTCCTTGCCCACGGGCTCCACAGCCCCTTTCTGCTGGGCCTTCAGGTTGCCTGACCCAGAACTTTATGCCCTCAGACACTTGTAGTCCATTTCTGGCTCTTCCCAGACTACCTTGTCCTATTGGCAGTAAGCTTCAGGTGCCAATGGTAGCCTTCAAGACTGCTATCAGACTGATGGTTGGGACTGAAAAAGCTATTGTACCCAGTGGGTTTGCAACCTCTATAATTTATGCTGTAATTGCCAGATGTTTGACCATTAGGATGCATCACTGAAAAGCAATTCAACTAATTTGCTTTCTTAGCACCCACATATATATCAGGCCCCAAAAGACAGGTCATTGTTGTTATCTAAGGAACTTTAAAACTGGTTCTCAGACTTTAGCTACAGCAGAATTACCTGGAAGGCTTGCTGGGCTATAACCCCTAGCTTCTAATTCTGAAAGTCTGGAAGTCAGAACGACAATTTATATTTCCTTTTATTTTTTCCTTCCTTCCTTTCTTCTTCCCTCCCTCCCTTCCTCTTCCTTCTTCTTTTTCCTTCTTTCTTTCTTCTCCCCTTCCCTGCCAATAATTTGTATTACTAACAAGTTCTCAGGTGAAGCTGATGCTCTGGCCCAGGGACCTCACTGTGAGAACCCCTGCTCTAGTCCACTGGTTTTCAAACTTGGCTGCACATTGGACTCACTGAAGGGGGTTTTTAATTAAAAAGAAAAAAATACAATGCCTGAATCCACTACCAGAAATTCTGACTTAACTGGTCTTGAATACAGACTGGTCACTGGTACTATATAAGCTGTGTAGGTGATTATAATGTTCAGCCAGGGTTAAGAACATCTGCTCTTGTCCATTTCATTAGCAGAGGCTAGGCTAGGGGTTGGGAGCCTTTTTTATCTCCCACATGGACAGACAAATATAGGACACCCAGTTAAATTTGAATTTCAGATAAACAATGAATAGTATTTCACTGTAAATATGTCCCAAATATTGCATGGATGTCTTTTTTTGCTATTATTGTTTTGTTTTTTCTAAATTTGGCAACCCTACTCTTAGACACTTCCATAACACAGAATGAGAAACAATGATCTGCCAGCTCCTATTTTATAAATAGTAAGAGCAAGGCCTCACAGGTCGCATAGGAAGTCAGAAGACAGCCAGGATAAGAACTCAGGAGTCTTGACCTCAGTCCAGAGCTCTTTTCCTTCCATCACACTTAACTGTGCTAAAGACACTTGTACCTTTTCTAGTTAGGAGGTCATTGTCATTTGCCCGGAGGTGACTTCAAAGGAATCAGTATGATTTATGTTCTCTCTGCTCCCATGCCAATCCTCACCTCCACCCCCTTTCTGCTGCTGCAGGTATCACAGAGGCTGTCCTAGGATGTGGCCATTCTCAGAGCCATATCTCTAATGGCCACCTCAGGGAGGAAGTGGACTGGAAGTGGTACCAGCAGAGACAGTCGTGAGCAAGAGTGCATAATTGGGTAACACAAGGACAAGTGGGATTTGGCACAGGCAAACTTCAGGCAAAGCATGTTGGGAGAGGCCCACTTAATTCGCAGAGACACTCAGAATTAGTCGTAAATTCTCTGGGAAGAGATCAAGGCAGCGGCATAAACAGTTCAATTAAACTGTCGGCTCAATGCTCAATGTGTGGTAATGGTCAAAACACAGCCTTTAATCTAGATATAGAGGATTATCTTTCGACCCATAATGAGATTCCTAAGATTAGTTGTACCCGAGGTGGAGAGAATAGAGCTGGCTCAGTGACACAAGGACAGGCTTGCATTCCAGCATGACTGGGACTCTTGTGGAAGGGGGCTACCTGGATGCCACAACCTTCTTGGAACCCCCTTCGGATGCTGGGAAGACAGGCATAAATCTCATTCTGCTTCCTCTGCTTTAGAGACATAGCATGGGAACAGAACACCAGAACACACTTGCTTCAAAAACTTTCAAAAAAAGTCTCATATGCTCCCACCTCCAGATCAAAGTTAATAGCCACTAGCACCGGGTCCACGGCAGAGATGTCAAGCTTTAGCTCTCTGTCTTTCTACCCTTCGTGATCGCCCACTCACATTTACTTGCTCACCTGAACAAATATTCATCATGTGACTACTAGGTGTCAGGCAGTGTCCTAGACACTGGAGATATGCAGTGAACAAAAGCAAAGATCCCTTTCCCATTGTGGGGCAGGACAAGGAATAAACAGACAAACAAAAAATAAGTAAAATATGCTGTGCATGAGATGGAGTTGAGTGATACTCAGAAAAATAAACCAGGGAAGGATAGGAAGTGTTGAGTGGGGAAACAATTCTAGAAATGGTACCCAGGGGAGGCCTCACTGAGTGTGTGATGTTTAAATACAGACCTGAAGGGAAGGAAGGATGACCCATGGGGACAGCTGGGAGAAAGCATTCTAGGCAGAGGAGATGTAGTAGGAAGGTTCCAAGGTGAGAGTGTTCAACAAACACCAGGAAGAGGCAGCCTGATTGGAGCAGGAGAGAGGACAGTACAAAATGAAGTCAGGAATTTGAGGGGACTAGGTCATGTAAGGCCTTATGGGCTACTATAAGAATTTTGGCATTTACTTTTAGGGACATGGGGATTTAATGAGAGATTTGAGCAGAGGAGGGACACAATCAGATTCAGTTTTAATAGGATCACTGGCTGCTGTGTTGAGACAGAAGCAGGGAAATGGGTAACAGATGCCTCTGATGATCCAGGCAAGAGATGGAGTGTTGGACTGGGGTGGAAGCAGTGGAGTTGGTGAGAAGTGGTAGGATTCTGAATACTCCTTCCTGAAGGGTTGGATGGAGCAGGAATGAAAGAAGGTGTCTAGGAGGACAGAAGGTTTTGCCTCAGGTCTTCTCAGAGCACTATTGGCTCCCAAATTTATGCTTCCAGGCCAGACTCCTGCCCTGGGGCCTGGCTCACAGCAGGAGACTGACATTAACATTTGTTGGCCTGAACTGAAAGAAGTAGATGAGTCTGTTGGGTTGGTGGCATCATTTTTTCCAGGCCTCTATCAATAACATAGCTACCTCCAGATACTGAAAGGATGAAAAGAGCTGCCATGTCCCCAGCTTGGTCTGAAGTGAGAAATAGAGACAGGGCAGAAACAGACACAGGATCATACTCAACCCTTCCGTTAAGAAAATCAGAGATGAGTGTTGGTGGGGAGGGGAGAGCTAAGAGTAAAAAATGCCAACAATGGGCATAGTGTTGGGTTTGTGATATCAAGAGACTGGGTACAAACCCCAGGTGTGTCTCTGGATTCTATCTCTTCCCTTCAGTCATTTGTTTTCCCTCTGTGAAATGGGGTGGCTGTTTCTCTGAAAGGAAAGTCTGTTTAGTTCTAACCCCCTATAGTGCCCTGAGTCCTTTCCCTGAGAGTTCCTGTCTCCTTAACCATTTGACATACTACTTCTCCAACATCGTCTTTAGGAAACTTTTCTGTTTCCTTTCAGAATGATTATTTCTGACTCTGCCCTTTAAGTTGTGTCTACACTAGTTCCCAAAGGAAAACACCCATGTGTTTTTGACTGCTTGAGGTAAATACTACCTTCGTCCAGTTACCCCATCTGTAAACTGGGAATAACACCAACTCGCAGGGCTGATGAGTAGGGTTAATTATATACAGAATGTGTTGGGGTTGAGCAGATACACAAGTGCTCTGGAAGTTTTTGGCATAATACTATAGCATTACAATAATTTTTGGCTTGCAAATTATACCCCAGCAGAGGCATCACATGGAAAAGTGGGTCTAACCCCATGGTCCGCTGAAAGTGAAATGGAAAAAATAAGTTGTGAAATATAACTTTTCTTCCTAAACCTAAACCTAAAGGCAGAGATAATTTTTCCATGTGCAACCCACATGCAGGCAACAAGTTTCCAGATCCTGAAGAAGACTTTCTTGTCCTGAGTGGCCTGGCCTGTTGCCAGGATCTGGCCGCTCCTCTTTTCTGAGCCTACAAACCATTTAAATGAGAGGGGAGGGAGCCAGAGAGGGTTTGTGGTTGGTTGAAAGGAGGGGCTTACAATGAAGATGTCCTTGCCTTTTGGGTTTTCTATTTGGGCCTCTCTTGCTTACAGAATAATTGTTTACACAGCAGATACAGCAGAGGGGTGATTTAAAGGATAATTTGAGATACTTCAGTTTAGGGTTACCCAAAATAAACACCTTGGCCCAAGTCAATTTCTGGGTCTTCCAGTATCCCCTAGACACATTTCTCTCCCTCTCTCCCTCTCTCCCCCCACCCTCTCTCTCTCTCTCTCACACACAAACGCACACACACACAGATTATTTCCTGAGAAATGTTAAGTAGGTACATCTCAGGCAAAGAAGGGGCTGCGTAGATGGGGTTTGTGACTGTGGGAGTTATAATGGTGGGTTTAAAAAAATTAACTGGCTCATAGAGGATGACAGTCCTGTCTGACCAAAGAGGGAAAGAGCAAATGGCTTGATCCTGAAGGGACAATCTGCAATCAATTCCATTACATCACTGTGCGGCTGAGTGGCCAGAGCACAGCCTTCAGAGTAAGATCCAAGTTGGAGTCCTGGTTCTGCCACTTCCCCACTGTGGCCTCAGGCAGCAAAGAGGCGACAGCTCTCAGACTGTGAATGGGACCTCCACATCCAGCATGGCCAGGGAGCCAGCGCTGTGTCCTGACCGAAAGAGGCTCTGGCCTTCCACCTGCCCTAACAGGTCCCACTTTTCCTACAGGATACGAAAAAAGAATAGACTCCCCCTAAAGCCCATCTATTCGAACATAGGTAGCAAGTGGAGACGATTAATGATTAGGGCCACTGTCCTAATAAGTCAGCCTTCTGAGGGAATTCCTCTGACTTGGGGGGTCTCAGTCCTCACACCTCAGGGTTAATAATACCCTGGGGTTTGGCGGTCAAACTCAAAGGAGCACCGGCTCTCGTGGCAGTTACCTCGTTTCCAGGCAGCTCCTCTGGCGCCTCTCAGGAGAAACTTCACTGGGCAAGCGGGCCCCCTCCCTCGGCCTCAGTTTCCTCAGTTTTGGTCAATAATCAAAGGACGATCTTAAGTTGCGAAGTAGAGACTAGTGGAGATGACATCATTTCGGCGCCACCAGACCGGGAAGTGGCAGCCAGGCCCACCTGGGTGGCCCTCCTTTGGTCCTCGGGTTGGCAGTGCACGGGGTTAAAGCCCCCGACTTCCTCAGGGGTGAAAAGGGAAGCCAACGTCCGGCCTCCCCTCGGCCTGGCGCCGCGAAGGGTGCCGGGCCCCGGCTCCATCAGTCATCCCGACTGCTAACACGCTCGTCAGCATAGAGACTCCTCCGAAGATCTGGCACGCGGGGGGCTGACCGGAGTCTCTGTCCCTTCAAGAAGGGGATTAGGCACCCTGTCCCCGAGGGGTCCCGGGCCGCACTTCCCTCGCGCGGATCATGCTGTACACTAGGAATGTCCGGGGATAATTAACCCCCGTGTCCCCCCTCCAACAGTGGGGGTCCCTGAGGTGCACGGCGCGCGGGCACCCGGAGATGCGCACAAGTCTGGCCTCTGAGCGCGGTGGGCTCCTACTGGCAACCTCACGCGGCAGGCGGCGGCGGGCCGCGAGCGAGGCGGAGCCGGCAGCGCCGCGGGACCCCAGTGCCCTCAGGCGCCACCCCAGGGCTGGCGCCGAGGCGGCCGCGGGTGGCGGCGCGTGCTGAGGTGGAGAGTTGCGCCTGCTGAAGACCAGGGCACGAGGAGGGCGGGGCTTGGGCCCGCGGGCTGGCGGCCAGGCTCGTGGGGGTGGGCGGGGCGGAGCCTGCGGGGGCGGGCTGGGGGGCGGGGCGCGCGCAGGCCCGGGGAGGGCGGGGCCGCGGCGCGGGGCGGGCTCTGGCGGCCGGGGTGTCACACACGCGGCGGTTCGGGAGGCGGCGGCGGCAGCAGCGGCAGGCGCCGCCGGGACGGGCACGGGCGCGCGGCTCGGGCGGGCGCTGGCTGCCTTCCCCCGTCGCTCGTTCGCTCTCCCTCCTGCTTGCTCTCCGACTGGGGGCCGGGCTGCCCCCAGCGCTCTTGGGAAGGAAGAAGGGGGGGCTGAGGACGCCGACAAGTTCCCGTAGCAGCCGCAGATTCCGGCCCAGGCGAAGGCTGCGGTTCCGACGGGGCAGGAGCGCGCTCCGCCGCGGAGCGCACGGCCAGAGTGTACCAGACGGGGGGCGCCCGGGCCTTTCGCTCTCCTTGGGGCCGCGGGCCGGGATCCCATGAGACGCGCCCGTGAGGGGCGAGAGATCCGAAGCCGGGGAGGCGCGCGGCAGAGGCGGAGGGCGGTGCTGCAGCTGCTGGAGGCCAGGATCCGCCGGCAGGAGGCGGCGGAGAGAACTTGAACTTGGCGTCGGGAGCGGGCGCCCCGGACGCCCCCCGCCGGGGCCGGGGCGCCGAGGGACCTGGGCCGCAGCGCTGCTCTCCGAATGGCCGCGGCGGCGGACCGGGCTCCCGCGCCGCGGCCCTAGGCGGCCTCTCGCCATGGCCAAGTGGCTGAACAAGTACTTCAGCTTGGGCAACAGCAAGACCAAGAGCCCCCCGCAGCCGCCGAGGCCGGACTACCGCGAGCAGCGGCGCCGGGGCGAGCGGCCCTCGCAGCCCCCCCAGGCCGTGCCGCCAGCCTCCGCCGGCGCCTCGGCGTCCTGCGGTCCGGCCGCCGCCTCCTGCTTCTCGACCTCGTCGGGATCGCTGCCCGACGACAGCGGCAGCACGAGCGACCTCATCCGCGCCTACCGCGCACAGAAGGAGCGCGACTTTGAGGACCCCTACAACGGGCCTGGCTCTTCGCTGCGCAAACTGCGCGCCATGTGCCGCCTGGACTACTGCGGCGG
The DNA here is from genome assembly GCF_028749965.1 of Puma concolor. NCBI lineage: Eukaryota > Metazoa > Chordata > Mammalia > Carnivora > Felidae > Puma > Puma concolor. The sequence goes on along the minus strand of NC_141679.1, from coordinate 60,201,001 downwards.
CGGCGGGGAGCCGGGCGGGGGCCAGCGCGCCTTCTCAGCCTCGTCCGCGTCGGGCGCCGCAGGCTGCTGCTGTGCCTCCTCCGGCGCAGGCGCCGCCGCGTCCTCGTCTTCGTCCTCCGGCTCCCCGCACCTCTACCGCAGCAGCAGCGAGCGGCGGCCCGCCACCCCGGCCGAGGTGCGCTACATCTCCCCGAAGCACCGCCTCATCAAGGTGGAGAGCGCCGCGGGCGGTGCCGGAGACCTCCCGGGGGGTGCCTGCTCTGGCGGCCGCACCTGGAGTCCGACGGCCTGCGGTGGCAAGAAACTGCTCAACAAGTGTGCCGCCTCGGCCGCGGAGGAGAGCGGGGCCGGTAAAAAGGACAAGGTAAGGCGTCCCTTGGTCTCACCCCTGGTTCCTGAGACACGGTGCGCGTGGGGAAACTGAGGCAACGCTCTGGTTCCTACATCAGCTTGGGGCTAGGACCCTGAGGTCAGGGATCCCACGCTGCTTCCCAGTTCTGCCCCCTCGCACGCGCTTAATCCTGGATCCTCGGCCTCCTGACACAGTCTCTTTAGCTGCTGTTCCTAGAACGTCCCCTCTCTGCGCCCACAGCCAGGTGCCCCCTTCGGAAGTAGTCTGACGGGAGCATCCTACCAACCTAGACCAAGAAAGACAGCCAGCCCTTCCATCCCCCGAGGACTGAAGTCTGAAAGTCAGAGCTGGCACGGATTTAGAAGAGCATTTATTCTTCTTTACCCCGTCCCCCCATTCTGTGGATGGGAAACTGAGGTCCAGAGCTGGGAAGGGACTCGCCCGATATTACACAGCACTCTTGGTGGCAGATCCGGACCGGCTGTCTTTAAACGTGCATCTGTAAATTCCTCTAAAAGCCCTGCCCTGCCCCACCCCTCGCGCCAGGTTGCCAAATCCGAGCGGCCTTTTGTACTGGAGCTGCACCGGGAACCCCCACGCATGCTTTTCCGGTTGAAATGTGCTGCCTCCAGGATCTCTCCACTTCGACCAGTCAGTTGCTCCCGCCGTGCACAGAAGGGGGTCCGGTCAGTCAATCCTTCCGGCTGGAAGGAGACTCACCCCTCCACTCCTCACCTCTTCCTTATCCCACCCCCACCCCCACCCCCTACTGTACCGGGAATGTAGGGGATGAGTTTATGACAACCCCCCTCCCACCACACACACACATATTAGGCCATTTTGATCCCTCTCTTTGAAGCAGACCAGTTACAGCCAAACTGGGCCCCCACTCCTCCTCTTTCACACTCCTGTGACACCCTCCCTTCCCCATAAAATAATACTTGTTCTGCCTACTTATGGTGGAAGGCAGTGTTTTGATTATATCTGAGGCCCAGTGCCCTGCGATTTCTGTCAGGCTGACGTCCCTCTTGTTTTCTTCATCACCCCCACATTTTCCCAAAGGTAAACTTTTGCCCAGGCGTGGGCTGGGGAAGACTGAGTTCCTTTTAGGACTGGATGTCCAGACAGAAGGGAGACAGGCTCCTACCTGCCAGCTGGTGCTTGGAAAGGGATCTTTTTGTTTTCCAAGCGGGAGGACTAAAGGGATCCCCCTCTTTTAATTTCTCTGCTTGGCTTCTCTCTGAGGCCCCAGGTCCTGAGAGTCTCCCCTCTCATCTGGGTCTGCTAAACGGTGGGCAGTCAGTGGAGGATCCCACCTACCTCTGGGACCAGTTAGGGGGCACACTTCTGAAGCATGAACTCTGGGCTTCCTACAAGAAGCTGGGAGCCAGGTGGTTCCCCCAGGTGCTGCCTTGGAGGAGGGGGAGGTTTCTCTGGGAGCCTCCAGGATCAAAGGCTTACGGCTGATCTGTGAGGGAAACACCAAAGAGGCTCTCTGCTGCCTTATGTATGGCTCAGGCTTGGCTAGGTGCTGGCTTGGGAGACTCTGAAGTTCCCGGGTATTATGGTTGGTTTGAGCAAGGCCCCACCAGTGAAGGTAGAGAGATTCCCAGTTAATGGTGCTGACCTTCTGTGTCCCCTGTGTTATTCCATGACCACCTCCCAGGCGGGCAAATCCTTCTCTCTCACTGCTTGTGGTTCTGCTGCTTGCTAAAGTTTTCTTTAATGGCTTTCAAAACTTTAGTAGGCATTTTCTTTCCTAATTACAATTAAGACTATTTCAAATACTGAGGGAGGGATAATGTGTTTTATAGCTGGAATGTCAAATGTGTTTAAGAGTTGGCTTCGTTCACCATCATGTTATTTTATGGGTCTTTTCTGTGCCCTCCTCTATTGGGTGCTGGAGCAGCCCCCCTTGAATTTTATCGCCCAGGCTGCAGTGCTAATGATGAGTTCTGTGATGGGAGTGCTGTTACAGCAGGGGGTGAAGTGGAGGTGGTCAGGGAGGGCCATTGTGGGGGAGGGGTGGTGACGATGGCTGGCTGCCGAGAGCTTGGCACTTTAGGGGATGCCTTTGTGGCTGGTATCGAGAGGTTAGAGTTGTGCAGGACCCCAGAGGGGCATCAGGACCCAGGTTAGGAAGGACCTTGTGAGCTAAGCACAGTGAGGACCAGTGAAGGGATTTAGCTGCTAAGGGAGGTTAGATTATTTTTTTTTTATCTCTCTTCGCTGCATTTCACCTACTAGGTTGTGACTTTGAGACCTTTGATCTTTTAAGAAATTGTTCTGATCCAGAGACAGGAATCACAGCTACCAGATGTTCTTTTTAACCAGGAAGAGGGGAGGCAACCACAGAGGGCCACACTACACAGTGGTTCTCAAACCAGAACTTGCAGTGCTCTCTAAAACACTGATTCATCAAGCCTGCTGTGGGTCCTGAGAATGTGCATTTCTAACAGGTTCCCAGGTGATCTTTGCTGCTGATCCTGGTATCACACTTTTGAGGACCACTGATGTAAAGTGGCTTCTCCTTAATGCTCCCCCTGGATCTTCTGATTGGAACTGCTTTGGGATGCAGAGACTCTAGATCCCCTCATCTCTGCCCTCTGTGTGGGGTTGTCTCCTCATCTGGGGCCACCACCCATTCCTGGTCAGGCAGTCAGATCGCAGCCTGGTTTTGGCATTATTTTCAGCCAGACAGCTTTTGGAAGCCCGGGCATACTATAGATCACCCCTGAACACCTCGGAGCCTTCCTTCTGCCTCTCACACATGGATCCAGGAAAACCCACTTCTGGTACCCCATTTAATCTCAGGCCCAGCTTCCTTCTATCAGTTGTTGGGGATAGGACAAGAACCCATAAGGCTGTTGAATGCCTTCCCACCCCCCACCCTGTCTGCCAGGCTCTATGTTTGTTTTTAACATCAGGCCTCAGTTGGGAGTTACTGTGGTGTGAAGTAGAAGCTGTTGGTCCACAGATCCTCCTTTTCGGTGCCTCCTGTGCCACCTCCCACCATAGGGGTTCCACCTCTTGCCTCCCTCAGTACCAGAGCCTCTCTGTATCACACACTTAGGCGTCGTTTTATTCTCCCAGTGAGTTCTGTAGTGCATGCGCGCACGCACACACACACACACACACACACCCACACACACACACACACCCACCAAGCATCCAGTCTTGGGTTTTTTCCCTTTTAGAATCATGTGGAAGAGGGGAAGGAGTGACAGCTACAGAAGACTTGTCAGTAATTTCTAGCATAAGTCTCTGGAGGAGATTCTCATACACTGTCTTCATCATTTGTTTCCCCGGGGTTTGTCTTGGGGAATTTCTTGAGGTCTTTACCTAGGAGGCAGCTTTGAGCTGGATCTAGAGATGGAACTGGGATTTTCTGTGCAGGGGAAGAGGTGACTGCATCCTGCATCACTTCTGTGTCAGTGCTGTGTATACGTGTGTGTAAGTTTGCATATGTAAATGTGTGTGAGTATATGTGTGTACCTGTTCATACAGAATCTCAGCATGGAGTATGTTCCTGAAAACCAAAGCTTTCTTGCAGTGGGCCTCCCTTAGTGAATGGGAGATGACGTCAAGTAGGCGGGAAGCTGAGTTTGGACCCCACAGGGAGTCCTTGAAACTGGTGAGCCAGGAAAGGGACAGACTCAGAACTATGATTGAGCTGTCACAGTGGGGGATGGGGGTGGGGTGGGAGAGAATGGGATCAGAGTTGAGGGACAGTTATAGTCCAGGTAAGAGGCTGAGAGAACCTGAGCTCCCCGGAAAAGAAAATGAAACTTTAATAGATAGAAATATTATTCCTTCAGGTTGTCTTTATTAAAAACTAACAATGACAAAAGAAGCCAGTAACTTGGTGGATCTCCCTTTGTGCAGCCAAACAGGTCTCATCCCGTATGTTTTCTGCTGAAGTCTTGTTTCTTTTATCATAATTAAGTAAATGTTTCCACCACAACTGAGAAAGTCAAGATACATGATGACATCAGTTTCCCAAGTTTTAAATACATGCTAATGTGTACCAACACTTTATATTTTGTCAGCATCCACAGGGTTGAGTTAAATAACACATTTCTAAAGAATAATATGTCTAACCGTTTTTTTGTTTGTTTGTTTGTTTTTGTTTTTAAGATTCAGCAAACAGTTTCTGAATGGCCTGCTAGACAAGGGATATTCAGAGAATAAATGGTGGTCAGCTTTCCAAGAAGGAAGCTTCTCAGTTTGCAATTGAATACCAGCTTTGCAAAGGTCTAGTCTGGGAGACAAATACAGCTAGAGAGACCTGAGGAATGCCAAGACAGAAGTGTGTGCAAGGGACTGGTAGGGCCTCGAGTTATGGGAAGTCAAAGAGAGCTTTCAGGAGGAGGAGGAGGTGATATTTGAGCTGACTCTGGAAGGATGAGTGGGAATTTCCTAGGCCAGGAACTGGGGAGGAGGGCTGTCCATGCAGAAGGGACAGGGCAGCTTGTGCCAGGGTCTGAAGGCTTGGGAAAGAATGGTTAGAGGCTCAGCAGGGCAGGTATTATGGGGGATTGCAGAGGGGGTTAGAGCCACAAAGGGAAGAGGGTCTTTCATGTGCCTTGCTGGGGAGTTGCAACTTGTTTTTTGGGGCTTTTTCACACGAAATCATTGATGTGTGGCTTGACTGAAGCCAGAGTCAAACATAAGTTGTCAGTTTCCATTTTGGTTAACAAAAGGTAAGAGCCAAAGTTAGTGTCTGTGGTTTGGCTTGGGATATTCTTTTCTTTTTCTTTTTAATTTTTTTTAATGTTTATTTTTTATTTTATTTTTGAGAGAGAGAGATTGAGTGTGAGCAGGGGAGTGCAGAGAGAGGGAGACACAGAATCTGAAGCAGGCTCCAGGCTTTGAATTGTCAGCCCAGAGCCCGACATGGGGCTCAAACTCGAGAACCTGCAAGATCATGACCTGAGCCCAAGTTGATCGCTTAACCGACTGAGCCACCCACGTATCCTGAGATACTCTTTTCTTTGAAGTCCTGTCCCTTGAAAGTAGTGTGAGAGAGATGTTGCATATAAAACCCATTTTTCTCCATTGAGTCCCCAGAAGAGAAATCTGTTCTCTAGGCTTTGTGCTGACCACTTAATTGGTCATTTAGTCCTCACAATCACACTAGAAGAGGTTTAGATACTGTATCAGTTAGCTATTGCTGCATAACATATAACCCCAAACTCCGTGATTTTAAAAACTAGGGGTTAGCAAACTTTTATTAAAGGGCCAGAGGGTGGGTAATTTTAGGCTTGAAAGCCAGTCTCCATCACAACTGTTCCACTCTGCCCTTAGAGCTGGAAAGCACCCATAGATGATATATAAATTAAAGGGCATAACTGTGTTTCAGTACAATTTTGTTTACAAAAATAGGCAGCTGACCTATGGTCTATAGTTTCCAACCCCTCCTTTAAATGATAAGCCTACTACATTCAGTTGACCAAAGCAAGATACAATGCCAGCCAGGATTCAAGGAGAGAGGAGGAGGGTCACCTGGGTGGCTTAGTCAGTTAAACGTCCCACTTGGGCTCAAGTTGTGATCTCACGGTTCCTGGTTTTGAGCCCTGTGTCGGGCTCTGTGCTGACAGCTCAGAGCCTGTAGCTGCTCCGGATTCTGTGTCTCCTTCTTTCTGTGCTCCTCTCCTACTCATGCTCTGTCTTTCTCTGTCTCTCAAAAATAAATAAATGTTAAAAAAAATTTTTTTAAAACAGAGGAGAGAGGAGGATCTGCATAATCTCATGGCAAAGGGCAGGGATACAGGCAGTCCATTAACCGAGCCCTTCAATACTATCCATCTACCACAGGTAGTATTACCCTTATTTTATAGATAAAGAAACCGACGCCTCAGGGTTAATGACTTGCTTAATGTTACACAGCTACCAAGTGACAGAATCAGGATCACATCTGTGCAGTCTGAATTCCAAGTTTATATGCTATTTATCAATTTGTTGTACTATTCTCTGTGATTTAAATGGAGATAGTAGGGCTCTGATATTTACTGAAATGTGCGTTGTGTGTCTCCTCCTCCCTTCACTTAATGTTCCTCTTTCTCCCCTCTGCCCTAATTTCCACACCATTCAGTCTGGGCTTTGGTGGTCCCCAGAAGAGACCCCAGAGCTGGCTTTTCTCTCTCCCTCCCGCATCTGCCTCCGAGGTCCATAAATGAGATGTTAATGAAGCCCTTGAATTATTTTATAGAGAAATTCTGTGCGCAGAGTTGGTGCTTCTCAAGGGACAGCTGCACAAAACATGTGCCTTGTAACTGTCATGTCTTCTCAAATGAGAAACACCAAGCATTCCCTGCCTCCAAGGATTGGTGAGGCTGTATGTGCTGTTTGGGGGTGGGGGTGGGGGGAAATAAATAAATAAATAAAAATAACCAAAAATCTAATGGTACCTTGAACTTATCAAAAAGGAACCTAAGTTTCCTTAAAGGAGATCAGGTGACCATCCTCTAATCTGACAATCTCGGAACAGGACTGATTTCCCCCAACTTAACCCCCTAAGACTTGACCTCATCCTCTCCCCGCCCCCAAAACATTCTGACCCATAAAATAGACGTTAAAGAGCAAATTTGAAACAGGTGTGGCTTCCTCTGGTCATTTAGCAAAGCTCAACTCGCCTGTGTCAAGCGCTCCCCTGGGCAGTTTATCTTGGGCTGACTTCTAGATCTTGTGCTGAGACAGCCAAGAGGTAGTGGCCTGTGGGAGAAGGGGGAGGTCAGGCTTGGCCCTAGAAAATAAATTGGGATGTATAACTTTGAAGCAGAGAGCTGGGATGCTGGCTGGCCGATGGCAGCACCTGTTGGCATTCTGAGCGGTGATGGTGGGTTTCCTACTGGATGGAGACAGGATGCAGTGGTCTCTGCCATCCTGACTTCATGACTTCGGTTTGGCCTGTGTTGACGAAGGAATTGCCATATGCAGGCCACTGTCAGGAGCTGTGTGGATACAGGGATGAACCGGGGGGTATGTGGTGCCTACCCATAAGGAGTTTATTGGTGAGGACACAGGAACCAGGTGAGAATACAGATTTATGTGGCGGAATTTATCAATAAAGTGGTATGGGTGAGCTGAGAGCCATTCTGGCACAGAGGCTATTCTGGGCAGAACCTTGATTCCTTGGAGGTGAAGGAGAAGCAGGGTGAGGACGAGAGAAGTGGAGGAGTCTTGGAAGAGGAGGCATTCGAGTAAAGAAAGAGTAGTCACTTCAACTGAGGGAGCTTTCCACGATAGTATTATTAGCCAGTGCGTGTACTCTGAGCCAGACAATGTTCAGTGTGCTTTATAGGCATTAACTCTTACTGTACACCAAGTCTTCTGAGGTAGGTGCTACTGTGATTCCCATTTTACATATGAGAAAACTGAGGGACAGAGCTGTTAAATAACTTGTCTGAGGTCCTACCACCGGTGAGTGGCAGAGATGAGATTTGAAACTGGATCCAGAGTCTTTGTCTTTGGCCACTGTGCCATACCCCCTCAGGCTGCGCAGTCTCATGCCTGAATTTCCTCTGCCTTATTTGTGGCTAGACTTTATAAAAAGCCCCTCTGTTAGCCTTGTAGGAGCAATTGATTCCTACATTTATGTAAGTATTCCATAACTTAAGAGCACTTTCATACCTGTAGTTAATTTGCTTCATAGAGTCAGTCTGTAAGGAAAATGCTATAACCCCCATTTTACAGATGGAGAAACTGAGGCTCTGGGGAGGTGTGGAGGTACTTCACAGCAGGTACTGGCTTGAGTCAGTGGCCAGGCTATGGACCTTCTGTTCTGAGCCCAGTGCCCTTTGTGCTGTGGGTGTGGAAGTGGTTTGGCCAAAGCTCCAGTCCACAGGAAGGGTGACAGCCTGATTGATTTCCGGTTCTTTCCATGTTTTGATTCTGAAATACTTTACTGAGACCATTAAGGAGCATCGACAGAGGACCTTGCTTCCACAATGGAATTTTCCTTCTCTTCCTGTTTGGTATTTTCCAGTAATATTTCTATTAATGTTTCACTTTCAGAGGCACTAGCTTCCTGAGAGTTTTTCGCTTTCTCAACTGCTGAGCCAGGAAGAGTTGAATTTTCCTCTAAGCCATTCAGTTCCTTTCCATTTTCTCCAAGGGGAGCGCTCTCTGGATTTCCCATTATGCTGTAGAGGAAGGATCTTGGAGGTGGGTCCAAAATTGGAGAGAGAATTAGTCAAGGCCTTGGGGAATGACTCACACCCTGTGTTTTCCAAGCAGGACTTAAGAGTAATGGTCAAAAAGGGGCTCCCCAAGGTCCACAAGGGGAGAAGTAACTTGACAGGTGGGTGGGGGGAAGCGGATATCACTGGCCCACTGCTGGGCCTTCACTTACAGGCTGGACCTCCAGTCCTCAGCTGGACCATGAGAGCTTATATCAAGACTTTTCTCCCCATTCATTCATTCAACAGATATTGTTGACCACTGCTTATGTGCTGGGGATTGTTCTATTGAGGTACTGGGGATAAAGTGGTGAACAATACAGATAAAAATGTGTGCTCCCTGGGGTACCTGTCTGGCTCAGTCAGTAGAGCATGTCTCTTGATCCGGGATTGTAAATTTGAGCTCTACATTGTGCAAAGTGTTTACTGGAAAATGAATGAATGAATGAATGAATGAATAATAAAACCTAAAAAAAAAGTTTGTGCTCCCCTGAGTTTGCTCCCTCATGAGAGGAGTCAAGCAAATACAGTGTGTTGGGTGGAGAGTGTGAAAGGTAAAGCAGGTTAAAGAGGCTAAGGTGGGCCAGAGTTTGAGATATGGTGCCATTTTAGATGAGTTCTCAGCTGTGCTGAGGATGTGAAGGCAGGATTCCTATGGTTTCAAGGGCAGGGCATTCCGCACAGAAAGAGCAGTCAGGGCAGGAGCCCAAGGCAGGAGCAGGACCGGGGGCATTCAGGGAAATGAGCATGACTGGGTGGGAGAGGTGGGCTGGGGAGGTGGGGAAAGGTGGGCCAGGGAGACTGAGTATGGTGTGCCTTGGGGGCACTGGAAGGGTCTCTCACTTTAAGTCTGAATGAGACCGTGAGACAGGGAGTGGAGGGTTCTGAGCAGAGGAATGATGGGCTCTGACTTGGGTTTTGAGAGGATCACTCTGGCTGCCTAGTGGGGAACAGCCTGGAGTGGGGTGAGCAGGAGGCCAGCTGGGGCACCTGTGAATGTTGGATCAGGGGTGCTAGTGGTGGGTGAGGAGAAGACACCGAGCTCAGGACACATCCATAAGGTAGAGCTGTAGGATTTCCTGACAGATGAATGCCACGTGAGGTATGAGGGGCAGGAGAGTCAAGGGTGACTCCGAAGTTCTGGCCTGAGCAATAGGGAGGATACCAGAGGACAGTCATAGTTAAGCCTTGATGGGCTTGACCCAGCGGCTCAGTCCTGGGGCTTAAAGCAGGACACATTCTGCCTCCCAGGGTTCCGGAGAACCTGGAGGAGGCACGGGTGACCTCCGGTCCATCCCGGCTGGGGAAAAGCACCCTATATGGGAGGTGGGTTTGGAGGAAGGTGCAGATGGGACAATCCCAGACAGAAGGCATCCTGTCCACAGTGGTTGAGATCAGAAGGGGAGTGCTGCTGGGTGCATACAGGTGTGGCCAGAGCCTGGGACTCGCCTTGGTGTGACTGCCGGTGATGGAGGAAGGTGGCAGGAGTTGTGTGTAAAGGGCCTCACCTGCCACTGGTCTGAAATGGCCCCAATTCTCCAAATTCAAAAGAAGCAACTTGCTGTGTTGCATGCCTGAGCCGGACACTACAGAAGGGCAAAGATGAGTGCCATGGTTATGTCTCCAGGGACAGGGCTGGAGCCTGCCTGCTTTGCTGAGCAGAGCATTTCATTGCTGAGCATTTGTGATTGTTGGGAAAATTCCCCCTTCTATGGGGCCCAGCAGTACGTGGGCCACAGGGAGGAGGCAAACAGAAGTAGGAGGAATGGGGCTTTCCTGGTTTCTCCAGGCCATGACTAAATTCTGAAAATGAAAGTGACTAGAAAGTTCTTTACAGTGAAGCTTCACTTTTTTTTGGATGTGCACTCCCAGAAAGCCAGACAGCCCCATAATCCGTCTGGTGCATTCCAAAGCCACGCATGTGATTTGGAGCCTGCGTGGCATTTGTGGAATGGTGCAGCCTCTACCTGCTCTCTGTGGGGGCGGTTGTGAGTTGGCAGTGTGCTGAGGCAGTTCCTTAGAACCACAAGCTTGGATTTTTAAATATGTTTCAACGTTTATATCTGTGAACTTTTTCTCCCCCTTTTAACAAAACTAAGACAAGTTTGGTGTAGAAAATGCAGATAAGCAAAAATAAAATAGAAACCAACTCAAATTCTATAATTCAAAGAAATCATCATTAGCATTTCACTATTTTTCAGTTAGCCATTTTTTCAATGCATCTGTCTATACATTTTTCCCAGCACAAAAATTAAGTAATATTGTACGTATTTATTTTCTTTTTGTTTAGAGACATGGAAAGATGTCTCCATTATCTTAAACATTCAACAACAGTAGTTGAATATCTGTATCGTATTCAATTAGGCTTTCCATAGTCTTCCCTAATTTAACAGTGCTCTAACGACCATCTTTGTAACAGAATTCTTAGCTTAAGTCTCTGATGGTTTCCCTGGAACTGAGTCCCAGAAGGAGGATTGTTGGGTAAGAAGAGGAAAATTTTGATACGTGCTTTCAAATTGTATCCTAGAAAGATTTCACACATTTACGCCTGTTTTGCTCTAATCCAATTTAGTTTCATTTGTAATTTCTTGGGTTACTGGTGTCCATGTGCTTTGACCATTTATGTTTCTTTTCTAAAAGTGTATACTTATATCTTCTGTCTGTCCTTTCTACAGTAGGGTTTATAGGTTTGTTTTGTTTTGTTTTGTTTTGTTTTGTTTTGTTTTGAGAGAGAGAGAGAGGGAGGGCAGAAAGAGAAGGAGATAGAATCCCAAGCAGGCTCTGGTGGTGTCAGCGTAGAGCCCAACCCAGGGCTTGGACCCACAAACTGTGAGATCATGACCTGAGTCGAAATCAAGAGTAAGTCGCTTAACCAACTGAGCCACCCAGATGTCCCTGTGGGGTTTAGGTTTATCTTTTTATTGATTTGTAAGAGCTCTTTGTGGATTAAGGATGGCAGCCCCTTACCTGCCATTTGAGTTGCGGAATAGTTTTTATTTACAGATTTATAATTTGTGTTTCAGTTCTGTTTGGAGATTGCTGTTGCTTACACCGAATCATTTTCTGTTATTAAATAACTCCCAGTGGTCTTCATGATTTCTGGAGTATGCTGCTTAGAAAAGTCTTCCTTACTCCAATGTTAATCTGTATTTTCTTCTAATAGTTTGATTTTTTTTTTTTTAACATTGAAATCTTAATCCATCTGTAGTTTGATTTCAGGGTATGAGGTAGGGTTTTAATTTTGTTTTTCTGAATGACCAGTCTGTGTCGGGGCATCTTCTCGTTTCTTGCTCGGTGATCTGTATTTCTTCAGGTGCCTTTTTAGGCTTAAATATTTTGACTGTCTCGCCGTGACTGAGTTTAGGTCTTATCAGCCTATTATGATAATGATGATTTCGCCTTGTCTTCATAAAAATGACACCTTGTGTCTGCAGGTACCCATGTGCTTATTACACATTCAATTTCTGACACCTGAGGGAAGTAACTGGGTATTAGCGCTTCGTCTTTGGATGCCAGGTGTGACACTGTGGGAGGGATGAAGCCAAGAAAGCCTCAACCCACCTCTGGTGGAGTCGGCATCCCCATCCAGGATCGGGGGACTGGATGTTTGTATATATTTGGGGTGACCACATTCTGTGTTCTGCCCTACCTGTGAGGCCTTATCTGGGTGTGTCTGCTTCAGCTTTCATATGATGACTTGTGGAGAAAGGGATGCAACATTCAGTCATCAGTGCAGCGAACATTTTTTAGATACCTACCATGTTCCAGTACTAAGCTAAGCCCTGTGGACATTCAGAGATGAGTAAGCCCCGTGCTCATCCTCAAAGCCCGGGAGGGATATTGGAAAGGCCCAGGGCTGTCTCCAATGCAAGACAGAGTTCAGTGCCAGGATAGAGAGACAGGTGTAATGACTGAGTGGGGAGGAGAAGCATTGGAGCCCAAGGTGGGCACAGGCAGTAGTGGAGCTCTCTGTGGGTAAAAGAGCTCAGACTTGGGGCATGGCTAAGACTTGAAGGTGTGGCATATGAAGCATCACTTGGATGTTTTTCACACCCGCCAAAGTCCAGCTCAGGTGATACGACTTCACAGAGTTCTCCCCTCATCCCCAACCTTTCCTGTCCTCCTTAGCCCAGGTGTCCTGTGTCTTTAATCAGCAAGAGACCCTTTCTGAACCCCTGCTGCATGTTCCTCTTTCTCTGGCTCAGGCTGTGTCAGGATAATCCATCTTGTAGTGTCCGCTGTGAGGTTTGTGACATTAATGAATTGGTGTTGATGGCACAAATTAAGTCCGGGAGTATTCACCGGGAATAAACCAAGAAAAAAATGCAGATTTTTGAACACGAAGAACATTTTTATGGTCCTAAGAGGCTGAGGGTATCTACCTAGTTCATTGTGTGTTATATCACATCACTGAACCCTAGACCAGCCCTCATAACACATTAGAATCACCTGGGGAGCATTTTTGAAAATTTTCAGTTCCCCACACTAACTCCCATCATGGCTCCCTGGGCATCAGTATTTTGGGAAGCTCCCCAGATATTCTGATGCATGGCCAAGGTTGAAAGCTGCAGTCCTGGACCTTAGTTTAGAATTCCAGGGGAGCCTGGGGATCGCTCAGTCCAACCCTTCGGCATCCATGCCTAAAAACCTCCAGTGATGAAGGGATTCATCACTTCCCAGGCCACATAACTTACCCACTCCTTTGCACAGCTGGGCTTGCAAGGTTTTCATTTTTTGGGTTTTTTTTTTTTTTTTTTTTTTTCTGTTCCCTCCAGCTTAGCACAGATTTGTTGAGTACTTGGTGTTAAGAGGAGCTCTGCTGGCTGACTTCTTTCTCTCTGTAGACTCTACTGTTTTAGTTGGACTCCTTGAGGTCAAGTAGAACCAGTCTAACCTTACTTCTTCTACATGATGACCCTCAGATGTGTGAGACCCTCAGATGTGTGATCATATCTTCAAAGGCAGAGGGAAGCTGCAAGTTGTAACAGTTCCCCATAGAGCCAGGTTCCCAGCCAGGACACCCACTGCTAAGGGCAAGTACCTTCCAGTATTACAAGTGTGGAGGGCACTGATGGACCCCAAGTCCAGGACATTCCTGGGCAGGAAGTGGCAGGCTAGACCAGGTTCTGAGTGGGTAGCCTGAGGTTAGCGCTGAGGAGTGAACAGTGCCAGTGCATGACCCAATGGGGAGCAAGGTTGGATTATCAGGGGGACTTGGGGGGTCCAAAGCAAAGAGTAAAGGAGCAGTTAGGAGTAGCTTCCAGGGGAGCAGGTGGGATCTTGCCGCCCAGGACCTCAGTCCCAAACAGGTAGAAGTAGAGCAGAAATTGCCCAGATGAGAGCGGCATTGTGTAGGAGGCTAGGCATTCTCTGTCCTGGTTCTTCGTCTTTTGTGGGGGGTAGCCAGCAAGGCCACGAACCACAGGTGCCCAGAGCTATTGATTTAAACACTGTGAAACCCTAATGGTGTCCAACCGTGGTGGTGTGAAATGAGCACCAGCTTTGGGGTCAGAAGTCTGGATTCAAGTCCTGGCCCTGATGCTTGAAAGCTTAGTAACTTGGGGCAAGTGATTAACTTCCAGGCCTGGAATGCTGCATCTGTCCTAATGTGGGTTTAACAGTAATAGATGGCGTTTCCTGACTGCTCACTCCATGCCTTGCAGCTATGTAACACTTTCCATGTATGATCCTCACACCAGGTCTTTGATGTGGTCCTATTAGAATCCCCTTTTTTAATGTGAAACATTTTGGAGATGAGGTCCAGGGGCAGTACACAGGTCATTGTGAGGCTTTAATAAAATCATTTGTTTAAACGGCTGTGCACAATGTCTGGCATGTAGGAAGAGCTTTATGAATGTTTTCATATTCTTTTGGCCACAGTCTATCCTAGGCCTCAGCCTGGAACTCTGGGCTTCCTATAGTCACAGTCAAGACAGTGGGGCTGCCCTGTCTAGCTTGGTAAGGGCATCCTCAAAAAGTAGGCCTGTCCTTATTTTGATGGTCAGTTTATATTGATCCCTGATACCTTGCAGTGGGAGAGTAAAAGTAAAAACTATTCCTGGGTCATCATCCTGTTCCAAGTTCTTTATATAGATTAATTCACTGAAGTCCACAACACTCCCTAGGAGGTAAATTCTATTAAAAAGTCCCATTTTACAAATGGGGAAACTGAGGCAAACAGGGCTTTGTTGTTTGTTTTGTTTTTAGTACCTTGTCATAGATGATGCAGCTACTAAGAGCTGCAGATGGGGGGCCCCACGCAGTTAGTCTAGCTTCTGTCTACCCTTAATCTCTGTGCTAATAGCTATAGGGCACATTGACAGAGGTCATAGTTCTATATCACCTGGTGGTCTCAAAACCATGATGCCAAAGTCATTTACAAACCAGAGATTTGTAGAGATTGATAAAGCTTCTGGTTTGGACCAGGTACTCTCTATGTGTTCTCAGGATAATGCTGCTGAAGGAGAATTCAGAAGGCTTCATGGAGGACGTGGCACAGAACTGGGCCTTCTTGAAAAGGGAGCATTTGGGTATTTGGACACTGGTGGGTGTGAGGAGGGCATCAGGGGTGGGGGGCACTGTGAGCAGTCTCAAGTGACGGAGGGAGAGGCAGTGAGAAGGTGCAAGGGGAAAGACGCCAGAATGGGAGCCAAGGCCAGGTGTTGGAAGTCCTGAGGGCCAGACCACAGAGTGTGCTCTTTATTCTATAATGGAAAGTGGTAGAGCCAGGGGGTAACAAGGTCAGATCTGTGCTTTAGGAAAACCGGTCTGTGTGCCGCTTAAGAGGACTGGTTAGAGAGGGTGGGAAGGGGGAGACCTAAGCGGAGCTAAGAGGTGGGGACCCCAGTTAGGAGACCTCAGATGCCTCTCAGGCAGAGGGAGAAGGGCCTAACCCCAGTCTGGATCCTCAGGCTGCAAAATACCGTGACTGACTACTCAGGCAGTTTGTGATGACACCGGTCAATGGAGGAAAATTGAGCACTTGTCAAGCACAGTTTTGCCTGGATCACCTCGTCAGTAGCCGACATGCCTTGTGTGTGAGAGTTTGTGAGTTACCCGGTCCACCGGGGCCTTTGTCCGCATTCTGTCCGTCAGACACATCTTGTGCCAGGGGTGCCCCCTGGGCCTGGGCTGGGAATGGAGGTACATCTCCACGTGTGGTCCTGCCAGTGGGAGAGTCAGACCAGAGGTCTTGTGTGAGTCCGGCGGCACCTCAGCTGGTTGTTGCTGCAGAAACGCAGAGCAGGCAAGGGCAGAGCCACCACATGGGCAGCCTATCCCTGAGGGAAGCTGTGCAGGTGGCGGAGATGGGGGAGGGGGCAGTGTTTGTTCTTGGGGGCCGCAGAGCTAGTCCCCCAGTCTTGGACCGAGGCTCAGTCTGCCATCGGATGGCGGCACCTCACAGAGTTGGACGTTGGGGCTGTCCATAGAAGGTAGAAGGAAGTCATGGTAAAGCTGTGAGTGGTGTAGCTGGAGCCTTCAGAAGAAGGGAATGCAAAAGGGAGAGGAGAACGCTGGGGCTCTGGCCAGTGCCAGGATGCTGACCTTTAGAGGACGTCCTCTGCAGGGAGAAGCTCTTTGAGAAGCAGTGAGCGCTCAGGAGCCATCAGGTCCCCAGAGGGGAAGAAACATTAGCCTTGATGAAGATGTTTGCTGGGCTCCATCCAAGGATCCCCTGAGGATCACCAACCAATTCCTTCCGCATTCAATACTGAATCAGAGAGGCCCCTCTGGCCAGCAGAACATTCTTTCTGAGCCCAGAAGAGATACTTTGTAAATAAATATCCAGGAATAATGTGCCATCAGTCCAGCTCAGGGGGCTCCTGCTGCATGCATGGGGCACACATTTGGGGAATTCAACTGTCAGTCAACTCCTGCTTGCTGAGCTTCTGTGGGGCTCGGGATCCATCTGAAAGCCATCTGTGGTGTGACTGCCAAGTGACAAGATGGTGGGAATTGGTGTCATCACTTCCTAGTCCCCCACAGGATGGCTGAGAACATTGTTGAGGCTCAGATCACTCACACACACACACACACACACACACAAACACACAGGCCTTGGGCCTGAATGTTGTCAAAGTGCAGACACCAAACCCAAACTTGCTACTGGGGTCTTGCCTTCCTTCCCCTTGTCCCACCCCATCCTGATTTCTGTCTGCACTCTTGTTCTGATTCTTTATCACCCACACACTAGGACAGAAGTGGGCCTCGTCTTGAAAAAGCTGAGGAACTTATCTCTATCCTTTATTTTGAGAAGGCCTTAAAGATTATTAGACATGAAGCCTCCAGAGGAAGCAGAAATTGCTGAATGTGACAGCTCGCAGAGGGATGCTGATTAAGCAGCTTGGAAGTAAGAAGCTGTAGTCAATGGATAGGGGTGAGGGCTCATTCTTGATTTTTTTTTTTTTTTTTTGTACGATTCACTTCCTCTCTTCTTAAAAAAGAAATGCCCTTTTTACACCTGTCTGATCCTTTGTGGAATGGTAATCCCAGAAAATCTCATAACCCTTTGCTCTTGATGGTTTCTTCTGGTTTTACCTATTTCTCCACAACCTCATAAGCACTTCACAGTATTGGATTCCGTCAAGTTCAATGGCTCAAGGTTTTGTTTGCACTCAAACATTTCTTACTCTGAAAGTAAATTTCAGTTTTACACTTACAATTCAGAGTCATTTTATTTTGGACATTTCTGATGGCTACCTTATAGTTATGGATGGGAAAGGGACTTTAGCTCTGTAAAGGGTACTGAAACAAAACAAGAAGTTTATATGTTCTTATCTTCCCCCAAACTTTTCGTTTAAAAAATTCAAAAAGGGAAATCAGGGCTTCCCTTGAAGGAAGAAGCCAGGCTTCCTTAGATCTGTGTATTTGAATTTCAAAGGCTTGTTTGAATGTGAAAACTAAGGACATCTTGCCTTCACAGTCTAAAAATCAGAGACTACTGAGTTAGATTATCATTATAAAGTTTATTCCTATAGTCATTAGGGGCATGACCTGTTCTACTCTTTAGTTCTTTAGTGGTAAACGAGAATTATCCCCATTGCTGCATTGGTCCATGACTGGATGGTCAAAACATTGACAAACATTCACAAGTGGATCCAAAATCATAGGGTATGTCTTGGGGATTTGTACCAAGCCGTGTGTGTTGCAGATTCATGCATTGATTTTAGAATAGCCACATAGTACCTGTTCAAACGCTGGCCTAGGGGCCTGTGAGAGAAGCAGTATAGGACAGTGAAGGAGCACTGCTCAGGCTTAGTCTGGATTCGGAATTGAGGGTCTGTGACTTTGGGCAAGTTGCTTGACCTCTCTGAGCCTGTCTTCCCATCTTTAAAATGAGAGTGCTCATCCCTATCATGAGGTCAGCCGTTGAGGCTGCTGTGAAAAGACTTAATAAATTAAAGTTACCCTAGAAGTGTTGTACACTTGGTTCCAGGTCAGAAAGAGTAACAGCAGACAGTGAGGGAACAAGACAGAGAAGCTGAAAAGTTGCTGCTCCATGACCCAGTGTGTGCCCTGATAGGAATTTATCCTGAGGATAGAGTGAAGAGAGTCACAGTGACTTAGTTACCGGTAACCGACAGCAATTGGGAAAATGAAAAACTGGAAATCCCCTAAATACCCAAGCATGAGAAATGTCTAGCATGTGCCACATGCTAGGGGAGAGGGCCACAGCCAGCCAAAGTGGAGTTTAGTGACTCAACTGCAGAATAGTCAAGAGGGGAAGGGGTTAGATATAAAAAGCTAAATATTTGTATTCTCCCCCCTACCCCATTCCTACATACCTATGTAGGAAAAAAGCTGTAAGTAAATAGATCCAAATGTGAACAATGGTTGTCACTGGAAGATTGGGTATTTTTTCAGATTTTAAAAACAAACATTATTTAATGGCAGAGATACTTTTTGTTTGTTTGTTTTTTGGTTTTTTTTTTACAAGCTAATGGTATCTCAAGTGCAGAGGAGAATGAGAAGGTAAGCCA
Source organism: Puma concolor (assembly GCF_028749965.1). Lineage (NCBI taxonomy): Eukaryota > Metazoa > Chordata > Mammalia > Carnivora > Felidae > Puma > Puma concolor. Next base: position 60,182,489 of record NC_141679.1, on the reverse strand, counting down.
ATGCAGGCTCTCTGCCTCTCAGCCCTGCCATCTGAATGAGTTGTTGAACTTCAAAGCCAGGGCTGAGAGTGTCTCATTGTGTTGGAATGTGGGCAATGAGGATCACAGGAAGTGGTGACAAGCCCTTTGTTATATAAGCTCACCAGGCTTGCTCGGTGCCAGCACTGGCCCTTGGTGCTCCATCAGGGCATCATCTGTCTGTGTCCGTGGTCACAGCCTGAGCCTGGGCAGGGACCTATATTATCGGAACTGTGCTGCCAGGCACAGGAAGCCACAACTGCACACCCTCTCTCCTTTAACTGCCACTGGTGCATTGGGCTATTATTCCACGAAAGGAGAAGGGCCATTGTGGAGGGATTTACTGGCTTTATTCCCGACCTGGAAGGTATGGGGATTTTCCCTTACCCCTTTGGAAGGAATATATCCTGGCTGCCTCTAAAAGCCCAAACAACCTGCTTTTCATCTGCTTCTGTTTCTCTGTTCCTATTTGTGTGTGCTGTGTTTACAACTGTGGTTGGCTGAAGGGGTTAGCTGGGAGAGGGGACTGTTCCCTTGGGCTGGGAATGTTGCTGCTCCAAAGGCAGATTGCAGTTTTTCCCCTCTGTTAACTTCCCTGTAGGAGGCAGGCAGAAGCGGGCCTTGCACATGACAGGTGCCCAGTGAAGCCTTGCAGTATTGAGGAGTTTCCTGTATGGAAGGGTGTCTGTGTGTATGTGCTTGTGGGTAAGAATTGTAGAATATTGCAATGAGAAAATATCTTGCTCTCATGCCTGAGATTATGAGCTGCTTTTTTTTTTTAAGATTTTATTTTTTATTTTTTAAGTAATCTCTACACCCTACGTGAGGCTCAAATTTACAACCCCGAGATCAAGAGTCGCATGTTCTATAAACTGGAGCCTGCCAGTCGCCCCAAGCTGCTTTTTATTGAACACCCATTGTATGCTGTACTCTGTTGGGTGCTTTAGGTACATCAAATCACTAATCCTCCCAGGAGCTCTATAAGGAGGATATTATCCACTTTTCACATAAGGAAACAGATTTAGGTCAGGGGGACATGGTCTTCCTTGTTTTTGTTGACATTCCCATCTTATTGGATACCAGGGACTCCGTTCCTGGAGAACATGTACTCATTTTTTTTTTTTTTAATGTTTATTTATTTTCGAGAGAGAGCATGCAAGCAGGGGAGAGGCAGGGGCAGGTGAGGGACCGAGAATCCAAAGCAGGCTCTGTGCTGACAGTAGACAACCTGATGAGAGACTCGAACTCACAAACCATGAGATCACGACCTGAGCTGAAGTTGGACGCTTAACCGACTGAGCCCCTGTATTCATTTTTGATGTACCCCTGAAGCTCCTGGCTTAGAACCTGGAACACTATAGCCACTCTGGATAAAAGCCACCATGGCTGGGTGACTTTTGACAAGTCCTAGCCCCTCTCTGGGCCACAGTGTCTCCATGTATAAAATAACCAGGTGTTCTTCTCTATCACAAGGCCCTGTCGTTTTCAAAAAAAACTTTCCGGGACAGCCATCCCCCCTGTAGGTTCCTGTGGAATGTGGTTGGTCTTGTAAGAAGTAGTCACAAGCAACTGAGGCTTTTTTACTGTCAGGCTCGGGCCCAAACATCAGATGACTGTTGTCCCCAGTTAATAAGACACAAGGAATAAAGTTGCGTAACTTTATAATGAAACCTCATTTCTCACTGCGGTTTCAATTCATCCAGCGTCTAAGGCACGCGTCCTGCCCCTGGCAAGCTCGCATGTTTCATTCCTTGGCGCAAACACCCACCTTTTCACCTGAATTAGTTTGGAAAAGCCTTGGGCAGTTTCCAGAAATTAAATCTAGAGGATGGAAGGTTTACCACCCCAAGATGTTCAAAGAAATGTGTGGCCTCCTGTGGGGACCCGACTCAGAGGGGAGCCCAGAAGGGCTTTGGGGAAAAGTATGTTGCCTCCCAGGGTGGTCACTTTTTCTGGTTGGGTAAGTTCCCATGTGTGTCACATAGGAGTCACTGAACTTTCTGTAGAGGGCCAGCCATTAAGTGTTTTAGGCTTTGGGGCAGCTACTCATTTCTGTTTCTGTTGCAGCTATTCATTTCTGGCCTTGCAGGGCACAAGTGGCCAGAGACAATAGATAAATGATCAGTTGGGACTGAGTTCCAATAAAACTTGACTACAGAAATAAAACTTTGCAGACCTCTGGTCCAGAACCTTAGGCATGGGGCTCCTGGCTGGCTCTTCAGCAGAGCATGCATGTGATTCTTGATCTTGGGGTTGTGAGTTCAAGCTCCATGTTGGGTATAGAGATTACTTAAAAATAAAATCTTTAGGGGCACCTGAGTGGCTCAGTTGGTTAAGTGTCCAACTCTTGATTTCGGCTCAGGTCATGATCTCCCGAGTTTGTGAGATTGAGCCCCGTGTTGGGCTCTGTGCTGACAGCACAGAGGCTACTTGGGATTCTCTCTCTCCCCCTCTCTCTGCACCTCTCCCACTCATGTGCACGTGCGCGCGCTCTCTCTCTCTCTCTCTCTCTCAAAATAAATAAATAAACTTAAAAAAAATAAAATCTTTTAAAAATTAAAAAAAAAACTTAGGCACATATCTTCATAATCATAGCCTATGTTCACTTGTTCCTTCTGTGTTTTATACAAACCTGTTTTGACCTCCTGATTGTATGGAAGTCCCCTCCCACCGCCTTGCTCTTACAAGCCTTCTCTGACCTAGACATGCCATGAGATCTTTGATCATTACTTAGTTGCACAAAAGTTGGCCATGTTCTCATGTCAAAAAGTTTGTCCTTTTTTTTTTTTTTTTAATTTTTTTTTCACGTTTAGGTATTTTTCAGAGAGAGATAGACAGAGTCGAGTGGGGGAGACACAAAATCCAAAGCAGACTGCAGGCTCTGAGCTGTCAGCACAGAGCCTGATGTGGGGCTCGAATCCACGAACTGTGAGATCATGACCTGAGACGAAGTCAGATGCTCAACTGACTGAGCCACCCAGGCACCCCCCAAAAGTTTGTCTTTAAAGATGCATCATATTTTCATACAACTGTGTGATCCTGTATAGGATCTCTTTTTGTATAGTCTGGTTCATTATAAATGTTTAGGAAATCGATATATTATCAGATGGCTCACTATTATAGCCTTTTCAAATGCTGTCAGAAGAAAAACCTCACACCTGACGTCCTATAGTGCTTAAGTCTTGACTCTTGTGGTTGGTCCTTCATCTTCTGTCTTTCAAAAGTGACTCTGGACATGTCATTTCTTAAACACTCTTCATTGGCTTCTATCATGTCTAGACTCATAGCACGAAGTTCAAGCTGACCCTTATCTCTCTGAAAGGCTTCCCACTGTTTCATGTTTCCTGGCCCACCAGCTGGAAACCTCTTGCCTTCCGCCAGGATTTTACCTACATGCCCCTCTATCTTTACATGTATTGTACCTTTTTCCTCTTCATCCTCCCCAGTCCAGCTCAGCTGTCAAGCATTCAGGAAGCTTCCCGGTCTCCCACCCTTCCTTTCTCTATGTACCCACATCCATGCCACTGGCAGGAGCTGTCACACATGTCGTGGCTCCAGGACAGCAGCAGTGAGAACACCCCACGCAGCCTGGAGTGGGCCCAGGAATGCTCATCAGATGAGCGGCCTCATAGAGGTTGATTGAGGGTCCAATGTTCTGTGACACCCCAGGTCCCCAGATCTCCAGTAACTCCAGCATAGGGCAGCTCCCCAAACCCCAGGGCCCTCCAGAGCAGCCAGCACACTCTAATGATAGGCACCTGGTAGGCCTCCAGCAGGCAGAATGGCTTTGGTGCCCACCTTTCTAGTGTGGTAGTGAGCTTTATAGGTGAGTGGGTAGGTGGGCATCTGAGAAGAGCATCTTCCTCCTTCCACAGGGGTGGGTGGGAGCAATAATAGCTACCAAGTACTGAACACCTCCTGTATGCAGAGCTCTAAGCTAGGGGCTTGTGTGTGATATGCACAGGCTTTGGGATGATGGAACCCAGGGATCCTTCAGCTCCTTTAGCATCATTCCCAGCACATAGTAGGTGCTCAACAAAGATTTTTTTGTTTTTATATTTTATTTATTTAAATTTTTTTTTTTTTTTTTGAGAGCGAGAACGCAAGCAGGGGAGGGGCAGAGAGTGAGGGAGACAGAAGATCTGAAGCGGGCTCTGGGCTGACAGCAGAGAGCCCGGTCCGGGGCTTGAATTCACGAACCTTGAGAGCATGACCCAAGCTGAAATCAGACACTCAACCAACTGAGCCACCCAGGCGCCCCACAACAAAGATTTTTTGCATGAATACATGCATTAGACCAGAAGGAGGTTTTTCTGGAAAGATTTGTGGCCAGATTGAAGGGCCACAAATGCCCTACTAAGGAGTTAGTTGAGACTTCAGCCCACAAGGAGTGGGGACCCAAGGACAGGTTTGTGTAGGGAGGGACATCTGCATAACATGTGTCGCGCTTACCCCATTATTTGCCCTTTCCGGTGTGGCTGAGATGCCAGATAATGAGGTGTTGAGCTGCACAAAGCTTCCTTGTGCCGGAGAGAGGCAGGGCTGGCCTTGAAGCCAGTTGGCCACTGGCCTCCTCCCTATAATTTATGTGCAGTGGCAGGTTGGAGTGGGCTGCCCGGCAGAGCCAGGGCTTGCCTGCCTCTCCAGGTCGCCGTCTCAGCTTGCTGGCTGCAGCACAGGGGCCATGGCCCTGACGCGAGGCCTGCCCCTCTGAGCCTTCCCTGTTGCCAGCGTGTTCTGAGAGGATTAAAGGCGCCTGCCCAGCTCTCCCCAGGACTTGCTGACTCAGCTGATGGTTCCTGTGGCAGGGGACGGTAGGGGGGAGTACTATTGACCTTCAGTTTCTATCCCCACCACATTCTTACTACACATTCCCAGGCTCGGTCACCTTGGGCTTCCCTTGCCTAAAGGCAGCTGGCCCCACAGCTAAGTGGTTTTGCCTGTCTGCCCTCAGAGACCACTTTTCCAGGGAGGATGCAGCTCACTGCTTTCAGACTGGGAAATACACAGTTAAGATGTCAGTCCCTGGAGTCTAAGTATGTAGAACCGTTAAGTCGTTCACGGGTGTGGTGGGGGAGGGGTGCAGTTAGCAGTTCAGTTCCCTGCACAGGTACTGGGGGAGCCCACTGGCCTGGGCAGTGGAGAATGTAGAACAGGACATTATGGAGTAGGTAGGGAGAAGGAAGCCGGGGGGCAGGGCAGCAGACACCAGGCTTTCCACTGCATGGCAAAATGGTCACCATTACAACGGAATCTGATTGATTGATTCTGGGAAGGGGATCGGGGCAGGGTTCTTGGAAGAGGTGGGAGTAGGTTTCAGTCTGGCCCTGAAAAGTGGCTGCAGATAGAATGAGTACTCCAGGCAGAGGGCACAGTTAGGCCCAAATCATGGAAGTGCAGGTGGGTCTGGTGGGAAAGGTGTGGGGTTGGAACTCATAAGGAAAACAGGTGGGACTCTGGGTGATTTCGCAGAGAGAGGCATTTGAGTGGCTCCAAGGACCTGGCCAAAGAGTGATGTGGTTCTGTGACATTAGTAATGGGTCTGAGGGGCCCCTGTTTGGACCTCCATTACCATAGGGATGCAGGGAAAACCTAGGGCCCGGCTCATAAAGGGAATTAAGAGGAATTTGATTTCTAGACTGGGCTATGTGTCACCCCAGGAAAGCCCATGCTTGGCCAGGCTGGACATGAGCCCCTGCTGTTCTGGCTGTGGCATCTGTTTCCTTGGGCTGGCCTTCGAAGAGCCTGTCACGGTGATTTCTGAGGGAAGCCAACAGATGGGCAAGTTGGAAATGCCTCTCCCGCTGAGGCAGATCCTTTCTTACGCTCCCAGCTGAAGTCGGAGGCAGGGGAGCACTGGCCCCTCACATGGGTACTTGATAGTTTGCCCTGGGCCCTCACATTTGTGTTGTCTTGGCCACTCCAGGAGGCAGAGCGAGTGGGCCTCCTGGGGTAGAGAAGTGAATGGTTGGAAATCACCCAAAATCAGGGAGCCCCTTGAGCAGGGCTGGGCCTCCCCACTCCCAGCCCAGTACATTAGTCATCACACAGCACAGTCCCTTAGTAATTAAAGGGCATATGCACAGTTTGGAGTTGAGGTTTGCAGTTAAATGACAACTGGAGATAATGGGTGATTTCACTAATACATACTAAGCTCCTACTTTGTGCCAGGTGCTGTGCTAAGCTCTTCTTTGCTTCCTTCTTGCAACAACCCTTGTCATAGGTATTTTTATTATCCCCAATGAGGAGACCCAGGCACAGGAGTTTATTGAGCAACACGTGCAGCACCCCAGCACAAGACAGACAGGGCATTTGATCCCATGTGGTCCCACCATGGGCCTGTTTAACCCAATGCCCCAGTGCGTTTGTGAGGCCAGACATGGGCACGGTCCCCTCGTCTGCCTTGGCACTCCGAGCATGCTTTATAATTAGAACAGACTGCAGCTCCTGTTAATGACTTCCTCAGGGGATCCATACTCACAAACTCGGGAGAAAATTGAAGAATGAGAAAGGAAATAGGTAGAGAATGAGGTTGTTTCCACCGAGGCCCAAAGCACTATTCATAAAAAGTGTATTTGAAAGCCAACTGCGGCTGGCTACATTTTGGTGGTCCACAGGCGTCTGCCGTGACTCCTTCTCCTCTGTGCTTCGTGGGTTCAGTACCGGCCCACCTACGACCCTGTCCTGGAGGACAGCTGACATTACATGCCTCCAGTGAAAGCACAACTCTTCTCTGGTTACTTGGCTTCTCAGAATCTCTGAGGGCTTCCCACTGCCTTCTGGAATAATGTTGAGTTGCTATAACCTGACATTCAAGGCCCCCCACAAGGTGGTCCCTGTCTCCTTTTCCTGCTATGCCAGAGAACGTCCTTCCCTAAACTCACTGGATTGCTTTCTTTTTTGTTGTTGTTGTTTAAGATTTTATTTTTAAGTAATCTGTACCCCCAACGTGGGGCCCAAACTCACAGCCCCAAGATCAGCTAGGCATGGGACAGGTGTCTTCTAGATCAACCTGGTCACCTTTCTCCAGTATGGCTACTTTCCATCCCACCCCTCCACTCCCCCCACCCCCCATACTTCATCCCCCCTCACCCTGCCGAGCACATGGTTCCCCTCCACTTCCAGACATTGACATGCTCTCCATTTCCAATAAAGCCCCAAAGCAGAGCCCTCAGAATCCACCCCTAACTCCATTTCTGTGTGTCTTTGCTGTGCATCCACCACCCAATCTCTCCAGCATTATTGCCTGGTCTCTTTACTGCTCTGTCCCTCACTTCCACACCTGCCTCCAGATGCCTTACGCTGTTGCTCCCACCTGAGCCCGGGGGAGAGCTGCCCACCTGCCCACTCTCACTGGTGTGGAGCACAGTGGCCAGGACAGCTTTTCAGGAGATTGTGTCTCATCCCCTCCAGCAGAGTGGTCAGAACCTGTGGACTTGTCCCCTCTCTGCATCTCCTCCTCTGTCTCACACGGTATAGGTGCTAGTGCATGTCCGAGGAGGCACCCTTCTGCAGCCGGCTTCAGTGATAATGGCCTCCTTGACCTTTGTGTGGCTTCACACACATGGTCTCATTACCTCCTGACAGCCCTCGGGTGACTGTCTGTCTTCCCCATGAGGCTGCTGAGATTTGCCCAGGGTCAGATGGGTTGCCAGCCAGTGGCCTAGGCAGGACCACAACCTAGCCTTTCCTGGCTCTCTGCCTCTCTGAAGCTGGGAGTTTGCCCATTGTTTGCATTTCTCTGAAGGAACTGAGGCTCTGGGGAGGAACTGTAGGGGTGGTTTGTGAATTTCTGAGGACAAATAACAAGTCTTGCCCTCTGGGAACAATTGCGCTGCAAGAGCCAGGCTGCTACCATCACTGCTTTCTGTGGTGCAGCTCTAGAGCGTGGCCCCGGAACCCGGACCAACGATTCTGGCTTAAAACTGTGGCCCAGGGATTTGTGGAGGGCAGGGCACAGGCTGCCAAACTCCTGTTAGGAGCCCCCTGGCAGAATTCCTCCTGCTCTTCCCCGGCCTATCATGTCACCGTGCATGGCCCCTGCCAGGGCTGGCCATCAATCGATGGCAGGCCCCAGGCTAGGAGTGTCTTGGACTTACAAGGTAGTTGAACTTCGCCGAACTGTTTCTTACATCAGAGTTGTTTCCGGACAACTGCGGGTTGTGTGGTCAGATTAAAGAGGTTGTTCAGAAAGCCAGACTGGCATCTACAGGAAGTAGGATTACAAGGGGACCTTGTGGCTTTGTGACCTCTGCTCTGTAGATGGGGGAGGGCGCGGGTAGGGAAGGGCAGAGGGTTGTAAAATCAGAGTGCCTGAGCCAAGAAGCATGGAATCCATTCATTCACACACTCCTTTGCCACAAAATAGGATGCAGTCCTTGGCCCCAGGCCATGGCCCCCTTTCTTTGGATCTTGCAACCTTGAAATCTGCTGTAGCACAAACAGGCTAATGACAGTCATTCCCCTCAGCTTTCTCTTGGGATTATCATTCAAAGTACACTTTTTGATAAAAGAGTCTGTTTGTCACTTTTCTCCTGATTTAGTTGCAATGACAAATCAGAATTGAGTTTTGAAATTTGTTTTTTAAGATGCCACTCCCTGGGTTTGGGACTAAGTATTGGAGGCGTAAAGGCCCAATAGCAGCATATGACAGAACACTTTATCTTTTTTTTTTTTTTAATTTTTTTTTTAACGTTTATTTATTTTTGAGACAGAGAGAGACAGAGCATGAGCAGGGGAGGGGCAGAGAGAGAGGGAGACACAGAATCTGAAACAGGCTCCAGGCTCTGAGCTGTCAGCACAGAGCCCGACGCGGGCCTTGAACTCACGGACCGTGAGATCATGACCTGAGCCGAAGTCGGACGCTTAACCGACTGAGCCACCCAGGCGCCCCCAGAACACTTTATCTTAAGGATGGTTTTCATCATTCTAACAACAAATTATCTACATTTTTCAGGGAAAGAAAACTGGCAAACCCTTTCCTGCGTTCCATTGTCCCGAGCTGTCACGCCCTCCTGTCAGCCCTGCCTGATAAGCTTCAGGAGTTTAGAAACCTGTTCTTCACAGCTGCCAATCTGTCTCAAAACCTTCTATCTTCTCACTCCCTCTGGCCTTCTCCAGCCAGCTGAACCCCCGACCCCTCCCCCCCTCCCCACCTGTCTTTGTTCTCTCTTGGTCAGATGAAACCTCCCTGGGGTTTCATCTGCCTTTCCCCCCCCCCCCACTTCTTTTCACCTTCCAGTCACCACTGCCAATGGCCCCTGCCCACTGTCACTCTCTACACCCAGCTTCTCCTTGTCCCCAAGCAGACCTGCTGTTTCTCCTCACTGTGTGACCTTGGGCAAGTTTCTTAATCTCTCTGAGCCAGTTTTCTCACCTGCAAAATTTATTTTTTTCACTTACTGAACACCTTATTGTGTGCCAGGCCCTGCATTAGACACAGGTACCAGAAATATGCATGGATGTAGGCCCTGCCCTGGAGCCCCAGTTTAGGAAGACTCACTAATCATGGCATGATGACTTCAGGGGTTGTTGAGAAGAATAAGAGACACTCTGACCTGGAAAGAGTGTTGGTTACTGGGGCTCCTGGGTCCATTGCTTTTATGATAGAATAAGGCCTGCCTTGTGGCGCTTTTAAGTCTGGAGGTCCCTTCCAGCCTGGTGCCTGTGTACCCACCCTATTCTGTGGCTGCTGAGCTCTGGTGTGCTTGGAATACATGGGATGGGGCACACGTCTTATGGGGGCACAGGGTGGGAGAGAGTGGGAGCGGGACAGCCAAACCCAGACTGCAAAGTAAGGGAGGGAGAAAATTCTGGGAGCCTTTTGGAGCTTTCCAAATGTGGTTTGACCTGATTTTTTAAAACTCTTATACAACTTGTCAGGAGTTACTGAAACTGACTTTAGTCAGTGGGAAAAGAGCCAGATTTTTAAAAAATCTTGTGAGTGTGACAGGATGTGAAATGTCACTTCTTAGCCCCTCACAGCTATTTGTGAACTTGTGTCTGTCCCCCTGACTAGCCTGGAACTCCTGCAGGACCCCAGTAGTATCTGGTTCTGCTTCATGTCCTGGAGCCCAGCACGGAGTCTGCCCCAAGGGTGGCCCAGAGAGGCTGAGTGGAGGTGCAGACAGAACTAAGATAATACAGCTGAGCCCCTACCATTGCCAGGCACTGAGTCGGGCTCTGTCACTATCCTCACTTTATAGATGAAGACACTGAAGCCCAGAGGGGTTGAGCAAGCTTCCCAAGGTGGCACAGCCAGAATTTGAACTCAGATCTAACTCCAGAGCTCATGTTCTCGAGCACTGTCCCTTGCAGACTGGGTGGAACTTGAATGTGCGGTGATTAGAGAAGGGAGTACCCTAGGAGGGCGAGGCTGGGCAAAGACCCATGGTGGGAAAGCTGAGGGCAGGCAGCTCTGTATGTGAGCTGCATGACTCTGGAAACAAGCATACAGCCCTCCCCACCCTGGAGGTGGGATGAGAAGTTCCGGAATGACAGGGGGTCTCCTGGACAGGCTGGTGGACAGATCCAACCCACTCTCCAGTTGAGCAGGCCCTCAGCATCTTTTTTTAAATTTTTTTTTTTCAACGTTTATTTATTTTTGGGACAGAGAGAGACAGAGCATGAACGGGGGAGGGGCAGAGAGAGAGGGAGACACAGAATCGGAAACAGGCTCCAGGCTCCGAGCCATCAGCCCAGAGCCCGACGCGGGGCTCGAACTCACGGACCGCGAGATCGTGACCTGGCTGAAGTCGGACGCTTAACCGACTGCGCCACCCAGGCGCCCCAGGCCCTCAGCATCTTGTGTGAACCCATTGCTCTGTGTCATTGGAGATGGCAGGCGCCTTCTCGGTGAAGAGAGAGGGCTCTCTGAGGGGGTGGTACCTAGAACTGGTTTTTCCCAGCCCCTTACTTTCCCTGAGCCTGTTTCACCATCCCTGCAGGGAGGCTGTGCATTGGTAGATTCGCTTTGAAGTCCTTTGAGCCTGAATCTGGGACAGAGCAGCTGAGCTTGAATCCTGACTAACTCACTGACTCCCCTGCCAACCTGTGCGTCGGTTTGTTCATCTGTAAAACGGGGACAATATGAGAACCTACTCCATAGGGTTGTTGCATTAAAAGAACTGAACACAGCCCCTGGTTGCTGCTTATTGTATTAGGCCAAATGCTTGCTGTCTTGAGCCCCTGACTGTCCCCGTGGCTCCAAGGACAGGAGGGAGGGTCTGGGGCTCAGAGGCTCCCTGGCCACCCGCAGAGCTCCTGCAAGGCCAGGGATGCCTGGGTTTGCCCTGTCTGCCTGAGTGCGTTTGCTCTGTAGACGTTGAGATCATCACTGCCAGTGGCTGCCCAGCCTCAGCCAAGCTCTTGCAACATTCCCCAGGGTTTTGGGGGTTCCTTGTGCCCAAGTCCTGTGTGGGCAGAGCTCTGGGCAGGCGGCACGTTTTGGCAGGTCCTTAGTGGTGTCATTGGTAAAGAGTTTCCTGTGGCTGCACTTCTTAGGACTGAGGAAATACAGTTTTTACAGTCCTCTTTTGTTCCTCCCAGATGCCAATAAACTGTTTAAACTTTGGTTAAAATGGTGTTTCTCAAAGGAAAGGGAGATGTTTTGGGAATTCTGTTCCTGTGTTAGTATGAGGTCACTGAGGTTCAGCCTAGGGAGAGGTTAGGTCCCATGCATTAGAGTGGGTTGGGTGAATGTGGTTGGTATTTCTCCCGGGTCTTCATTCTCCCGGAACAAGGGGCACTTGCATCCCAAGCTCTGGGAGGGAGTATGAGCCCATCTGTGTGTCTGCTGTGGTGCAGGGGAATGCTCATGGGCTGGGAATCCTTGCCTCTTGACTCACTGTATGACCTTGAGCGAGTCACTTCCCCCGGGCTGGGTTTGTGAAATACTGTGGATTATTGTGAGATAATAGTTGGATTACAAGTGCCTGTCTTCTGCTAGAGATCAGTGATTCTCAGTCTTGGTTCCATGGTACAATCACTTGGGGGAGCTTTTAGAAAATGCAAATCTCAGGCCCCTATCTCTGACCACTTAAATTGGAATTTGGGGTGGAGTTCAGGCATTGCTGTTTGTGAAAAGCCCCAAAGGTAATTCTAATGTGCAGCCTGTTGAGAGCCATTAGACTAGACCAAAGGTGGGCAAACTGTGGCCCTTGGGCCAAATCCAGCTGCTGCCTGTTTTTGAAAATAAAGTTTTATTGCCACAAAGCCACACCCATTTCTTTCTTCCTCGTGTGTATGGCTGCTTTTACATTACAGTAGCAGTTGAGTGGTTGCCATAGAGACTGCAAACCAAACTGTTTACTATTTGGCTCTTTATAGAAGAAATTTGCTGACCTCTCTTACTAGACTCTCCCCTTCTTGAGGGCAGGCACTGAGCATATTTATTCTTCTGTCCCCAGTACCTTACCCACCATGAGCATTGCTGAATTCCAGTACAGAAGTGTTGTGAGTATGATTCTGTGCCTCCCCTGTAGTACCCAGCCTATGTGATGTGGTTAGAGTAAGAAGCCCTGTCTTGGCTTAGGCTGAGACCCTCCTTCCACTGAGTGGCCCAGGGCCCCCCACCTTGCAGATACCTAGAGATGCTGAGCTCATGCTCACCTCCTGTGTCTCATCTTCACCTAGACAATGATGGTGCCTCTCCAAAGGCAGGCTTATCTAGCCTCCCACCCTCACATGTTTTGGGGGAAATGAACCAGTACAACTGGTACTGCAGAGCTGGAATGCTTGGGGACTTTTTGTGGAAGTGAGAGAGATGCACTTTTATAAGGTTGGGCCGACCCCTTCAACACTGTCTCCCATGCCCTCAGTCTCATGCTTTGGGGTACTGTGAAAATTCCAGGCGACACAGTTTCCAATGGCGAAGAATCTTAATCTAGGTCCTTCTCCTGGCTCAACCAGGTTCTGCCTAGAGATTCCTGTGGCTGGAAGCTCACTATGTCTCAAAATATCCTGTTCCATTTTGATCAGCTCTGTCTGATCCAACATTCTTCCTAAAACTGAGTTGAAATCTTTTCCATAACCTCTGCTGTTTGTGCCTCATTCTGTCCTCTTTAACCCAACAGAACACACCTACATCCGGTTCTAGGGATTAACCGCCCATCCTGCACCGTGCACACATATCCCTGAATATTCTCTAAAACATGCATGTTCCTTGGTCTTGTCCACCATGCTCGTGACACATGGAGGCCAGGCTCTTTGTCCTCCCAGTGGCAGCTCTAGATCTGAAGTGAAGGACCCAGAGCTGCATGTGGTGATGGGTGACCCTCGGTTTGTTCAGATTGAGGAAGACCATCTTCCTCCCCAGTAGCACAAGTCATACTGTCACACACACTACTGTCAACACAGCCTGTGGGCAGGTTTGCCTTTGGGAAGCTACGTTAGACCATGTGAGCAAAACATCACTTTAATAAAGGTCCCAGGCAGCCAAGACCCCTGGGTTCTTGCACACCTGTGGAAAGTTAAGGCCTTAGTTCTCCCTCCTGCCCACCTGCGGTTGGCTCTGTGGTGTGTCAGTGGCCTTTCCAAAGGACTCTGTCCCTTTCCTGGCCTACCCCCAGGGTGTACCCACCCCCCTCACCTGGCAGATGAGTGTGGTCATGAGAGAGCTTTGTGGGCCCTGGGTTTATGGGTTTATCACTGGGCCAGGAACAAGGTTAATATTTTTAATGACGAAGGGTGAGCCCCATTATTACCCCAGCTCATTAATCAATGGCGGAACCCGTTTTACCTGTTAGGTGCTTTTGGTATGGGGAGTTCATGAATGGGAATCCAATTTCTCTTTAAACCCAAGCCACCTCTCTCCTTCTTAAATCTGGGAGGCGGTTCTGGGGAGGGTGTTGGCATTTTATAGCAAATTTTTCTTGGGTGAAAAAGGTTGGGGGCAGCCTTTGAGGACCCTTCCTGCCTTACTTACCACACCAACTCTCCCAGGCAAGGGTGTGGGGAAGGTGGTAGGAGCTGTACAGCCTGCCCAAGCCAGTCCATAAGCCCATGACACTCCAGTTATGGGGTCCAGGATGGATGGGCCAGGACCATCTGTTTTGACCTGTTGTCCACAAATCAGAGGATGGGCCTGACATTAATGTGAGGAGACAGGGAGTGTATCCAGACCACTTAGGTGGGCCCAGTCCTGGCCCTTTCAAAACAGCTGGTCAGCGGGGGCATTGGTTTAAATGTCTCCAGGAAGCGCATTCTTCTTGTGGGAGGGAGGCGGGTGTTGAAAGGACACCTCCTCCGAGTCAGGTTGCCCACATCACCTGTGTTATCCCCAAGAAATGGGCATGATGGAACCCCCATAAAGATGATGGGGTGCTCACTTTTATCCCAGGAGACTGCCACTTTGAGTTATTCCTAGACCCCATCTCAGGAACCATCACAGCCAACACCACCTCTGGGCTGCAAGGGCCCGTAGGGATTTCAGGCCGGCCACCTTGACCCCAGGCCTCCTCTTTTACAGATGGAACACCTCCAGTTCCTCTGGTCCTCACAGTATGTGTGGACACTTGTTTTTTTTTCAAATCCAGCTGGGCTTACCCTAACAAGATGAAAAATGAACCAACTCTACCATAAAATTCCCTCCCACTTTACCAGGAGAACAATGAGGCTTACTTTACAGGCCTCTTTGAAAATAACAATAACTTAGTGCATGCTGGGCACTGTCCAAGTAGTAACTCTTACTAATGAAACAAGAGGTGAGGTCACATTCACCTTCTAGCTCTCCTTCCCCTCCTATGCTGCATGGGGCTTCCATGTTTGGGGTTTGGGGACGTGAGGAGGGAGGCCCCAGGGCCTCATTCCCTCTAATGTAAGGATTCCTCCTGTGCTATACTGTGCTATTTTTGGTGGTGGTTGTGGGGAGGTGGAGGAGGTGGGATCTTTCTGGCAGGAAGGACGAGGCAGTAGGGGATGGAGGGAGGAAATTGCTGGAAGCGGAACGCAGAGTTCCAGGCTGCAGGCGGAAGCGGCTGCTTCCCCAGGTGTGGCCCAGGCAGGTTGCAGGTGTGCTCCAGTCATAGGGTGGCTGAGGAAGAGGAAGGGAGACTCCCAGCACCCAGCTGACTGAGGGAGTGTCAGGGGTGGCCCTTGCCCGAGGTTGGCACATCAGAGCCAAATTGGCAGAGCTTCCTCCTCTTCCTTTCAAACCTCCCTTCAGAGATTTCCTCCTGCTGTCGAGAAGGAATCCAGGGTATTAGAAACTCATGCAACAGGCCGTGGGTGGCATAGGAGAGCCAAAGATTTGGAGTGAAGCCTGCACCACCTTATGTGCTCTATGGCCTTGGGGAAACTACTAAACCTCTCTGAGCTTTGATTTTGTCATCTGGAAATGGTGTAATTAGCAAGAAGAAATAAGACCCTGTGTGTAAAAGCACATAGGCAAGTGCCTGGCACATAGGAGGTACTTACTTCATCATCAGCATCACCTCAGTAAGCCTCTTGCTGGTTCTAATGCTCTAAGAATGCTCTGGCTCTTGGAGGGTCTAGTCTGAGGTTCTTAGGTCCTGGCACCAAAGGATCCTCATTCCCAGGAGTCAGTCCCTGTGAGTTATGCATGACTTCAGCATGACTCTACAGAGAGATGTGTAAAGAGAGAAAGTAGAGGGTTGGGGAGGTCTTGAGATAGGTGTGTTATCAGCAAGAGGCCGGGCCTCCCCAATCACTTGATTAGCACAGCAGCAGTGGATTAAAGTTTGCTCTTTTGAAATTGATAAGTCTGGGATTCAGTTCAAGATACCTTTGCCCCCCTTTAAGGATAGAACGTTTCCGGCAGTGGGTGATTTATGACATTCCATTTGGAAGGTAATTTTACCATGTGCACCAATAAATTAGGGCCAGTTTGTGCCTGATACATGAGGCTACTGTCAAGCACTGTGTTGGTGTTTCATAGAGGCCAGTCCTCAGTGGTGGTCTCGAATATGCTGTTGGAGTGAGCGGGAGGGGAGGGGAACTGAGCAGGAAAAGCCAGTGCCCTTAGGCCATAGATATACACCAGAACTTTGTGTCCTAAAGGAGGGCTTGACTTTCAAAATAATGTTGGAAGGACTGAAATGCCCATGTGGTCCAGTGCTTTCCCTGAAGGTAATTAGAAAAGTGAAAAGTTAGGGAGTCTTTTTATGAAGTTAAATTCATTCTTTAAAGAATTGTACTTTATTCTCAATTTCCTTTTTACTGTTTATTGTTCTTTCCTTTAGAAAATGTCAATAGGGACATATGGTAGTTGGGTTTTAGTGTTGTGATCCTGTGTCTTTTCTCCTCCCTCTTTTGGTAATTATAGTGGTCTGTGAAATCCAGAATTCTGGCCCTGAAGTTTGCTGTCTCCTTCCCATTTTACAGATGGGGAAACTAAGGTCCCAACAGGGAGTGTGACTTAGCCAGTGGTGCCCAGTTGGAGAGAGGAAGGGATTAGAGTTTGGGTCCCAAGTTCCCCATGGGAACTTCTGGATGTGGAAGATCATCAGGATGAGCAACGTAATTTGTAGGGCTCATTCCACTGAAAAATAAGAATCCATGTGGGCCCTCACTCAAAAATTATTGACGGTTTCAAGATGGCAACAGAGCGTGAAACCACGTACAGAGCCCCATGTGACTGCAGAGGCCACAGGCTTATGTAGCTGGCCCTGGGCACATATATGTCAAACTCCTGAAGTACTGGCATGTAAAAATAAGAACCTGTCATACTAAGCCCAACAAATAGAATGCTTTGGACTGGGCCTTTGAAACTCCCTGAAATCCCCACTTAGACATCTCCTCTGCTCTCCCCATCCCTCTGCACAGAAGCTTGAGGTCAGATAAAGAAGCCTGTGGAGAGGATTATAGAGGTGAGGCCTCTTACAAACCTACAGGAAGGAGGCAAGACAGGCAGAGTTTATCTGGGCTCTCTGTGTGCTCTTGGCCACCGTTGTTTGCTCTGGTAGCTCCGTATCTCCAGGCAGAGGTGTCATGCATCGCTGAGGTCCAGTGGGTCCGGAGTCACCTGTCACAGGGTTGGGTGGGGCAGGGTGCTCTCTGACTGGAGCAGCATACTGGTGTAGAAAAGCCTGATGGATAACTGGATTGGTACAAATGACCAGGGTTCTCAGTCATGGCTATTGGTCAGTACACTGGCTAGACTTTACTCAGTGGGTTATTATTGTTTAGGGCAGACTGTAGCCCTTCTCTCTTTGCCCATTGGCTGTGGTAGAGTACACATATTTGACCTCAAAACCCGTCTGGAAAAAGCAAATCAAGGTCATGCTTTGCTGGAGCACATGGGAATGTGAGCATGTGTGTTTCTGTGGACATTCATGTGCACGCATGTCTAGGTGCAGGTGCATGTGCTAGACATGTATGTATATATTTACTTATTTTATTTACTAAATACTTCAGTGATGCTTACCTTTGCTGTGTGCATGGTTCTAAACATTTGACAAATATTTTTTTAATGTTTTTATTTTTGAGAGGCAGAGACAGAGCATGAGCTGGGGAGGGGCAGATAGAGAGGGAGACACAGAATTGGAAGCAGACTCCAGGTTCTAAGCTGTCAGCACAGAGCCTGACACAGGGCTCAAACTTAAGAAGCGCAAGATCATGAGCCAAAGTTGGACGCAAGCGAATGAGCCACCCAGGCGCCCTAGCATTTGACAGATATGAAAACAATTCTCACAGTGAACTCGTAAGGGAAACCTTAGTATTATTTATCCTTTATCAGTGAGGGAAACTAAGGACAGACAGTTCAAGTAAGTCATATGGCTTGCCTAACGTCATGCAAGCTAGTAAGCAGCCAAGCCAGGAAGTTTACAAATGCTTGAGTAAAAGTGTGCTTGTTTATAATGCCCTACTGTGAGAGGCCCCTTATGCCCTATGGGCATGGACATTGGGCTTCCCTGCAGAGAGAAATGGCCCAGTAGACCCTCCCTGGATTCATTAACTCACTGACTCATCTAGCATTTGCTCGTGCCCCTTTATGCTGTGACTAGACAAGGGTGGGGTGGGGATGGACAGAGCCAATCAGACTGCCCTGGTGTTGAAAACTTCTGGCACGGTGGCAGCACTCGAGGATTTTCAGGGCAAAGGCCAGAGTGGTCTGAAATCATCACATGTTTACAAAGTAGACATCTCTGGGTAGGATACAGCAAGGGGTCCAGGTCCATAAGGGGAGGCTCTGAGACCATGGAGTGGGTGTGGAACAATGTGTTCCCTGAGCGTGGAAAGCTCAGTGGTCCTATTGTCTTCTAGTCCATTGCCCAGGTGCTGGAGGTCTTGATCAGAGAGAAGGCTTGTGAACCAGCAGGTGACAAGTGCTGTGTTTTACTGTATTTCCTTCTAGTCCTTTTTCTATGCACATAAGCACATTTTTCTTTCTCCATCTTTTTTTTTTTTTTTTTGGTGTTATACTTTAGAAAAATGGAATCCTCCTGAAAGTACTCTTGAAGTCTGATTTTTGTCACTTGCTGAGATGCCAAAAAGCATTTTCTTTTAATCCATAAAGATTCCGTAACTTCTTTGCTTGCTGCATTGTGGGTGTCCCCAGGTAACTTACCCCATCCTAGGATGGGCATTACCAGGTCAGAGTTTTTGCCCTTCTGTACTTCTGGTTGTGCCCTGACCTATATATGTATGGAAAAGGAGGAGATTCATTTTTCTATTATCTCACTGGAGGCCACTACTTCTCTGTCTAGGGGGTGGGAAGCCAGCACCCCTGGCTGCAGGGTAAGAGACGTGGGGTCGCTGTAATGCTTTGATGTACCACTAGCCAGTCGTAAAGAGCTGCGGCCTGTCCACACACAGGCTCACTGTGGTGCCATCTGCCCAGCGTGGCCTTCCCAGGTACTCACATGGTACACCAGCCCCGCCCGTTGGACAACAGCTCTTCACGGGCAACAGCTGCCATGCTGGCATTTGGTCCCCCAAAATTGGTTTTGTCCGGGTGTTTCCTTGGGGAAACTTGATCTTTGGCCCAGGAGAAAATGACCCATGGGACTTCGTGTAGGGAAGCTTACCTGTACTGAGAAGGGTGGCTTGTGGGGATAGCCTGATTCCTAGATTCAGTAACAGTCCCCATTGCATTTGCAAAATGATTATCTGCGCTAAATCCCCAGAGGGAGATGGGACAGGGAGATCTTTCTTCCCATTTCACAGATGAGGAAACTGGAACTCAGAGGAAAGCAGTGAGCTGGGCAGGTGAGGGGTCAAGTGTCATAGGAGCCCAGGTCGATCTGACTGGCCCTCCTATGGCTTCAACTGGGTGAACTTACCTGGTGGACCTCTCCTCTCACCTCACTCCTTCTCCATGAGGCTTCCTCTGTCCTAGGCAGCTATCTGATGCTGTCAGGCCGCACCAAGTCCCTCCCACCCCTCCGGTCTGACCTTCTTCAGTGGGCTTGAACCCATATCTGCCCCAGGGCTTCATGCAGAAGCTGGGATGCGGATAGCCACCCTTCCCACAAACACCAGAGTGGCCAAGGGCAGGGACCCAAGAGTAGCCTCCAGTGGTGACTCCGGGAGTTAGTTGGTGTTTGCCCCCCCCAGTTTTCCTGTGGGATGAAGTTCTAGTTGCCCACCTTGGTAGTTGGCTTGATTAGCCAGCTTTTCTGCTGCCTTCCCTGGCCCATTTCCACATCCCTCATAAGTTTCAGGTCACAAATAAAGGGCTTTCACCTGAGTCCTGGCTTCAAGGTCTGTGTCTGGGGGAACCCAAACTAAGATATGTGGCCTGTGGCATCTCAAAGGTGAGAACAGCATCCTTTCCATGTTCTCCAGTGCCTCCTACCTTGCCGACAGAATGTGCCAGCCATTGTGTTACCCGTAGGTCCATTGATTCAATCTCCTCCTGCTCCAGGAGGAAGATGTTCTCTCAGTGAAGGTGGGTGAACTCAGTCTCGGAAAAGGTAGACACCCTCCCAGAGCCCTACAGCTGGTGAGAAGCCAGGAAGCACTGAAGCTCGAACCTCTGAATCCAGTACCACCCTCAGCATCCCTGCCTGCCCTGGCTCCCGCCTGGCACACCTTGTAGGGGCCCTACTGCACGCCAGGGCTGTCCGTAGTAAAGAGGGAACCGGCTCCAGAACCTGCCTCCCAGGTTTGGCGAAGCAGACAGGTGTCCACATAGCTGCAATTCAGGAAAGGGTACGAAGGGGCCTCACCCATGCACATACTCGTCTGCCTCAAACAAGCCTGCTGAGTATCTCCTGCCCTCTGCGGGGAGGTAAACTGATTAATACTGCTCTCCCTGGAGACTGGATGCTCCATGAGGCAGGGGTACAGGCCTCCCTCTGCTCCTTGCCGCATCCCAGCTCAGAGCTCATTGCCTGGCAGGTTGTGAGGATGGGGTAAATGTGATTGAACAAGGCTTTGACACCGTTACAGACAGGTTTGTTGTCGCAAAGCTCTGTCAGCAATAACTTTCCTGTACTTACATTGGAAAGTGCTGAGTACATATGAGAAGTGCTTTGGGGTTCAGGGGCAGTTTCTTAGCCTAAAGGTCTGTATGTGAGAAAGAGTTAATTGAAGCTTGATGGCATCATTTTAAAAAGTGAATCACCATTTATTACTGAGCACCCACTATTAAGCGGAATATAATTGGGAACCCTCAAATCTGGTGGTGGTAATTATGGCCGATGCTGCATGTCTTCAATAAAAAGGTGGTGACTTTGGGGGGAGGGCAGCTGTTTAGTGCTGCTTGTGTTTTAAGATGCTCTGGCCTGCCTTGCGGCTCTTGTGTTAGAAATGTGCATGCATCATCCTAATGGGATCCATTCAGAGAGAAGTGCCCCTTCATTTAGTACGGATCCCGGGGCCGGGGTTGCCAGTCACTTGGGCTGCACCTGGCCTGAGCCCTTTCTCCCCTTAATCTCAGCTCTGGGCACGGAGCTCACATGGGTTGGAGAGACCCCGCCTCACCCAGCCACTGCAGCTCATCTCCACAGCCTGCACGGAGGCCTGGCTTTTAAAGGTACTGTAGCTCTCAGGAAGGCCTTTGGCTTCTAGGCTCTGTTTTGCTTTACATACTTTTCCTGTGAGAACACTGGAGAAGTTGTTCTTACTGTACAGAGTCTTCTGTTACCGTGAGAAAGCCTCACGGGCATTCCTGATCCTTTCTCAGGAAGAAAGCAGCAGAAGGGCCGGGCCTACCAGGCACAGAAAGATCACTTAAATTCAGTTGTCCAAAACTCATTTTGGAAGCAGGCAGGCTATACATACATACAGATAACAGGTTCTCCTGTGGTTACGATTTGGTGGGAGTTTGGTTTTGTCACTCCAGTAATGAGCATTCTCTTCCTGGATATCCAGGTGACCTCCATAAGCCCCTTTCCCTCTCCGGGCCTCAGTTTCTTCCCCCATAAGACGAGGGGATCCATCAGGCTAGATGACGGTTGAGATGATGATAATCACACCTGACATTTCTTGAGCACTTGCTGTGTGCTGGACCCATTCTAAGTCCATCACTTAATCCTGGTCCGTTTAGTCCGTATCCTCTTGTCACCTTATAAACAAGGCAGCTGAGGCATGGAGCAGTAAAGGACTTTGAGAGCCATCCCACGTCCCTGCTCCAGATGATATGTTCTCCAACCCTAAGTGTTCTGCAAAGGAAAGAAGAAAATCCCACTCTTACCCTTCTTGATCCAGGGCTGGTCTGAGAGCATTTTCTAGGCAGTGACCCCAAACCCCAGAAGGAGCACTTGTCCCACTTGAGCAAGAAACATGCAAGAAAGGTCTGTCTGGGAAGCTAGGTGGAAGTTGATGGGGTTTGTCAGAGGGCTGGGCAGTGCTGAGCCAGAGCCTAGGGGAGGACAAAGGGAGGCTCAGTGGATGCTGCTGCCTGGGGCCCACCTCCCACAGGGAGCTGTCTTGGGGGAAGTGGGGGGGAGATGATAGATGGATGTTAAGAGTGGTGGTCCTTGCAAGAGGCGCTAAGCTTTTCCTAGGGGTGGGGAGAGTGCTTGTGCAAATTGACAATGTTAGGAAGGATTTCTTTAAACTTTATTTATTTATTTATTTATTTATTTATTTATTTATTTAGTCATCTCTACACCCAACGTGGGGCACAAACTCAGGACCCTGAGATCAAGATTCGTATGCCTTCCTGACTGAGCCAGCCAGCTTCCCCATGTTAGGAATGATTTTAGAAGAAACATTAGATAGCCATATAGGTACTACAGAAACAACATGGACCTGTGTATTAGGAAACGTTGGGTTACCCGTTTTGGGTATTGACCTTTACCACCCCTCCTCCTCGGGGCCTCCTGCTCCCCAGTAAATTCAATGTTTTCAGATTGGGTACTGGTACATATTGGGTTCCATGTGAGGTTTCCTTTACACAATTCCACACATAAAAATTTGAAACCCATTGGACTTAGATTATCTCCCAGGACTCTTCCATTCTGACCTCACATGTAATGCCACTGCAGACCCCTGTGTGCTTCTGTCCTCAGGAGGGATGCAGTGAATTCTGTCTCTGGTCCTAGCCGAAGGCAATTAAATTCTAGGATTGAGCTATTTCTGAGTTCAAAATAGAACCTTCCACTGCTGAGAGATGCTGAGAAGCCAGTCCCTACAACCTATTCAACAAGCTTCTGAGGTAAACAGAGGGCTGAGCTGGGCTCCACTCCAGCAGCCTCCCACCCAGGACGCAGAGCCTTCTCCACGGGGTTAAACTGAGGGAGGGTGAGGAGTGTGTGTGTGTGACTGTGTGAGAGAGAGAGAGAGAGAGGGGCTGAGCAAGCAGGGCCTGAGAGGAGCTGACAGAGGCTGTAATTTGAAATGCGTTTTTCCTAACAAGTTGGAGCCTGCAGGTGTCTAGGCAAGCAGCTGTGGCCGTGGGAGGGGCAGGACTGGAAAGACCAGTGGAGACCACTTAAAACACCCCTGGCCTCCTGACATGTGGGGCAAGATAACTGGCTGGTCTGTAAAGAAGCGTGTGCAATAGAGCCCCCAAGGTCTGCACAAAGCAATGGGTGGCGCCTGCCAGAGGAAGATTGCCCACATGACTGAATTATAAAGTCATGAACTCCCGGCCACTGGAAGCACTTGACCTCCAAGCATGAAAAGAGGGGCTTAGAACTTTGGGCAGAATTCTGAATTCTGCATGGCTGAATCAGACCTCAGAGGAAAGAAAGGGAACCAGTCCTAGGTCAGTGTGAAAAAGTGCTCCCCTCCATCTGATTTCCAGGAGTTGCCGCTGAATGCGAGAATGTAGCTAATTAATCTTTCCCCGATTAATTTCCTTGCCATGTCAGAAATGATTTATTGGTTCACCTGTAAGGAGAGTTGTCTATGATGGTTAAAACCAGGGACCGGGAGAAATGAGCAAGGGGGTGCTTGCTTGCATCTCCACTTGGGGCATCTCCGCAGCCCCATGTGTGTCCCAGCCTGGTTCTCTGGACCGCTCGGAGCCCTGGACACAGTCTAGAGACCAGGAGCACGCTGCTGCCTCCCAGCACACAGGTGGGGTGGCCCCGGGGGTCCCACGAGGTTCTCTTCTTCTTAGCCAAGTGCCCCCGAGTAGGAGGTACATCTTACCCAAAGCCTAAAAGGAAAAAAAGGATTGTTCACAAACATTTTTCTTTTTGTGGTTGAGAACTCTGACAGCTATTGTCATGCCTAATTGCAGCTAGTTTTCTCTGTCACCACTGGAGCCTTGATGGGTTCTTCTTAGGTCTCTGTTTTGTCTTCTTCACTAAATCTCCACCGCTTGTGAGCAGAGACTCTCCCCAGCACTTAGCTCCATCCTGGGCCCCCAGAAGTTGCCACCATCACCTTTTCTTTGTAAACTGCTGACGCGTCCCCAAATCATCTCAGTGTTTTCTCCTCATAACATTCATGTGAAGCTGAGAAGCCAAGCCATCTTCTTGTTCAGTTCCACAGGTGAATTGATGAAACTCAGAGATAAAGCAGGCTGTCCAGAGTTACTCTGAAGGGCCGTCCCTGCTTGGTGATGTCCTTCCTTTCTGCGGTGCCATTTTCTGTGTATTTTCACAGCCCCAGGCAGCTGCTGCTGGTCAGCTTTGAGCTTTGGAAATATCGCCTACCTTGGTCACAGTGGGGGTTCTGCAAACAGCCACCCATCTAGGCGGTTCTGGAAGCTGAACTTCTGCTGCAGGGCGGCTGAATCTGTGCTAAGAAAACAGAGCACAGACAGGTGATAGCCAGTGAGCTGAGCTCTACCCAAAGCAGACACCCACCTTGGCACCTCTGTTTGGACACTGAAATGGTAGGAACTCTGGTTTCCAGGCAGCATGCCCCTTTATGGCCGTTAGATGTCCTTTCTGACTCCCCGAGCTTGCTTCTATATAGTTTCTGGGTATGTGCAGAACATTTGTCCACTGTCTTTTTCTTAGACAGCCTGCTGGTCATTTGAAGCCGTCTCCACACCCCAACATTTCAGTTTCTTTAATGTCATCTCTTAGTTGGTATGGCAACAGAGCCTCCATCGTGGGGACATCATGCCTGCCAGGGTTTGTGTCATGGTGGATCTCAAAGGAGGACCAGGACTCCGGTCTGCCCAGTCCCCTACTGGGGGACAGAGGCAGGGAGCCTTCTGGCTGCTGCTGCCACCTCATGCCCTGCATGCTGTTCGGTCACCTTCAGGGATCCCTCCTGACCTCCACAGTGAGAGAAGGAGCCAGGTTGCCTTGGGTGCTGTGTGGCTGTAAGCCAAGATAAGTGGGTGGACTCATGCTGTCCTTTCCTGTGCCCCCCACTCCCCACCTCCAAATGAATGGGAGGCCAGTCACACATCACACTGTATTTTCAGCAGGTGAATGATGTGTGTTGAATTATGATAGAGTCTGCACCCACTGCCTATATAAGGCACAGAGAGTATGTCCCATCTTAGCTGTTCTTTAAAGTGGCTTGGGGCGCCTGGGTGGCGCAGTCGGTTAAGCGTCCGACTTCAGCCAGGTCACGATCTCGCGGTCCGTGAGTTCGAGCCCCGCGTCGGGCTCTGGGCTGATGGCTCAGAGCCTGGAGCCTGTTTCCGATTCTGTGTCTCCCTCTCTCTCTGCCCCTCCCCTGTTCATGCTCTGTCTCTCTCTGTCCCAAAAATAAATAAAAACGTTGAAAAAAAAAGAAAGAAAAAAAAAATTTAAAGTGGCTCAATGCACAGGGACTTGGTCTTAACACGTACTCTTGACCTTTCTGACATGAGCCCTGCGGCTTTGCAGACGTATATAAACTGGAGGGAGCCACATCTTCAGCTGTCACATTTCCAAAGAGGTCTGTGACCCACAAACTGTTAAGAAAACTTGTATAGTTTTAATGGCAAACTGGTGAGGCAACGGTCCGACTGGGACCATGTAGAACATTCCCAGGTGTGTTCAGATGCAATTTGCTCTGGGGTAGAAGTCATGGGCCTGGAAAGGACCCAGGACCTCATGGGGTGCTGCCCCCTCACTTCCCAGGGAAAGAAAAGCAGCACAGAATGAGGGAGAATTCTCTTGCCTCATCCAACAAGTGGTTGAGCTGGGGCAGCCCAATGCCACCAGTTCCCATAGGCAGCAGAGCTCGTGGAAGTGACCACATGGCTCAGAGGAGGTGCCCGTGGTGCTTTTCTGCCTCTCTTATCACGCTTTTTTTTTTTTTTTTTTTTTAAAGCAGGGATGCCTCACGCATTTCAGCAGTGGCTACTGTCCACAGTCCTGTCAGCTTTCCTGGGGCTGTGTGATCTCCCTGCAGAGTTTGCTGAGAGCCATGTTGACATAACCTAAACGGGTCTATGCTCCAGGACAGAGAACCTTGCACATCCTCATGGCCCAGTCTCCCCTCATGGGGCGGGGCAGGGCAGGGTCTTGCCTGGTAACCCTCTCCCCCCTGCCCAGGCTGTGTTGCTTCATCTGGGGCCAGCCCTCAGAATTACACAGGGAATGCCATTACCTCTACGTCTTAGATTCTGGAGATCGACCAAGGCATGTTGGGTCATCTCTTACTCTACTTAATCCCCAGGGAAGAAAGCAAGAGAGAGCTGAGTTTAACATTGACTTCTTACTTCAGTTTAATGAACAGGGCTGAGAAATACCTGGGGAAAGTGAAATTCCAGAGTAATATCTGGAGGTTTAGCTTTAGATTGGTGGGGGAGGGGGCTGGCTGTAGCTTAAAGCTTCTCAAACTTTCCTGGTAAGAATCACCTGGGTTACTTATTAAATATACAGATTATTGTGGCTAGGGATCTGTTTTTTTAACAAGCATTCCAGGCCATTCCTATCTCTAGGCAAGTTTGGGAAACAGTTTATCTACTGTACCAAAAATAGCCTATGAAAAGAGTGCTTTTTTAAGAAGTTTAATTTTGCATGTAACACATTAATAAGTTTTCCTTATTTGAAAAATACATTAACATTACAGGCAAATCTCCTTTGATTTCCTCTAACCACTCAATCTCAGGCCTTCGCTGCCCCAGAGGAGATATCTGTTTAAAGTTTATATCTCCCTAGAGATGCCCAACTGGCTCAGTCCATAGAGCATGTGACTCTTGATCTCAGGATTGTGAGTTCACGCTCCATGTTGGGTGTAGAGATTACTTAAAAAATATATAAAATCTCTTTTTAAAAAAAGTTTATTTCTCCCTAGGTCTTTTCTTTACATTAATAGAGCTTTCTGTTTCATTTTTCATAAGTAGGTATCATGTTGTGTTTTATTATTCTACAACCTGCTTTCTTTCCATTCAAAGCTATGCTGTAGAGAACTATGTTCGTACATATAGAGCAACTGCTTTTTTTTTTTTAAACCTGCTGCATAATATTTCATAGTATGGAACTAGCATGGTTTATTTAGCAATTCCCCTATTGATGGGTATAGCAGGAGCTTACAGTTTCTCATTATTATGTGCTCCCGTGAGCATCCTTACCTGGCTCCTTGTGCACATTTGGGAATAAATATCACGAAATGAAATTGCTGGGTCAATCCATGTGCATTTTTGGATTTTCATGGGCTTTGCCAATAGCTGTCCCTTCAAAGAGGCTTTGCCAATTTACCTTTCCGTTGAGAGCATGGGAAGAGGACCTGGCTCTCCCCACAGGTGTGGCTGTCTCAGAAAAGCATGTGGCCAAGTGTGGTCAAGTGGCAACACCCATCTTCCTCTAGTGCTTCCCTTTGGGCGTGAACAGGAAGACTACTTCCTATCACAAAGCAAAATTCCCAAGATAAAAACACCCAGGCCTCAGACTACTGGAAGGGAGGGACCAGTTTCACATAGCAGTGTGTGCAAACCAGAAAAGAGGCATGTGGAGCCGACTGCAGTCTGCAGCCAGCTCACAGAGCCTATTCAGAAAGGCAGTAAGCATGGTTGAATTCTGAAACCCTCTGGGTTGCAGTGGGCTATTACAAAATGAGAATTTAAAGCAGGTCTCTCAAGGACCCCCATGAACCCACTGCTTTATAAGCCTGTGAAAGTCCTCTGGAGCACTGGGCTGACCTGAGGTCTCTAGTTTTGTTTGAAAGCAAGAAAAGCCTTGCCTAGGGTTTAGCCATAACCCTCTTCCTTTTTCGGAGATGGACCAGTGCACCCATCCCAGGAGGCCAAGAAGGCGATTGTGACCCACTGGTTGGACAGGCTCTAACAGCCCACCTTTCTGCTGCTGCTCAGCTGCATAGTGGAGTTGTGAGACCAGTAGGCTGGCCCCCTCTAAGCTCTGTGCCTGTGGGACCATGAGCAGGGCCGTGAAGGGGTCCAATGCCCAATGCCAGTCAGGTCTTCACCAATCCAAGATGGAAATCAAGGAAAAGTTCTCACAAGCACAGGTAGCCTGACCTGCAGAGAAGTCCCGACTGGCTCCCTTTGGGTTGAATTGTTCTATTAGATTCAGGGACATTTTAAAGCAAAGCAGTGTCGGCCCCAGTAGGAATCCAAACCCACATCTGGGGAAACTGCTTCCCTTTCTTTTAACTCAGAAAATCAGCAACGTTCACTCAAGCCCCCTGCCAGCCCTCCTGACTTGCAGTGCGAGCTGGGCAATTGGGACAGCAGTTACAATGCTCAGTGCTTGTGGCCCAGGGCCTGTGGCAAGTTGCTCGGGCACTCTGGTTAACTGTCTGCTCAACTCTCCCAGCACCTGGTTAAACTTTTACTCCAAAAACCAGGACATGATTTTGCAAAAGGTCAGACAGCTCAGTTAAGTGTTTGCCAAGTTTCAGGTTGCTCAAACCTCAGATTCCCTCCCCTCCACCAACCTCACTTTGAAGTTGGAAAGCAAATTGATTAAATATACATTTTAGGAACCTTCCGATTTGCTTCTTAAACTAACAATTCTAAACTTTTTTTTTTTTTTTTTCTAATGGAAGGATTTTCAACTGTCATCAGGTATAACTGGAACCATATGTCAGCAGAGACCAGGGGCTTTTCCTGGTTTTAGGATTTGTAAATTCTTATTGAAACGGAAGTAAGCAGGGCAGGCAGCTGGGGGCCCCTTGACAACCTGAGCTCAGATCTCGTTTTAATTAGAAAATACAGATAGTGTCTGCTGAACTGAAGGCCTCCCAGAGCTCCTGTCCCAGGGCGAACAAAGATTTGGTTTATATCCTGCAAGCCTTCCCTGTTTGCAAATTACAGAGCACTTCCGAAAGGAGCTGGAATGTTGATTTCCAGATTACGGAGACTGCAGCCCACTCCCTCCCCTGTCTTCCCCCTTCCTCAGCTAATCCCCCCAAAATAATTTGGTTTTCTTGGGGAAATATTTGCTCCCTTCCTGAAATAGATGGAGGATGTTCATGTTGAAAAGAGAGGGTAAGGCTGTGTGGAATAGATGTCATCCACATCAGGCTCATGGTTTTCTCCATTTGGACTTCTAGTCGCTTGAACTCTGAGACACAAAACCCTACACCAGATCAGCCTCTGAGCTGTTCTGTTTGACAGTGGTTCACGTGTATAATTTTCTCCCTAATGTATTCTGCAAATGGTAGAGTAGAAATATCAAGTGAAAGACATTGCCAGACCCAGCGCTCCCCCCATCCCCATTTTCCCCCTGCCTGGTGTCATTTGAGCTCAGTGAGTCTCAAGAAAGGCCACGATTACAATGTCAGCATCTGGAAGTGTCCCCGCTGGGACTCTAAGCCTGTCCCACAGCCACAATGAAGCAGTGGCAGAGCAGTGGCAGTGGGGTCACACATACTCAGATTTCGGGCGCTCCCGCCCTGGGTCATTCCCTGATAAGCTTGCTCTTGTTCAGGGAGCAGTGACTGCTATGTGCCATGCCTCCCATCAGCTCCCCCCCCCCCCCCGCCCCCACCGGCCGCATGCCAGTGACAGGGCTGCTGCACGCTGTCCCTCCGCGGCATCACATTCCTGGCAGCTGAAGGTCACTTGCTCCCTCTGCCAGGGCTGCTGCCACAAGCTGCCATTTACCAGGCAGACAAAGGGGGATTTTCCCTTCCCCTGGGTTTATAGGCCCCTCAAATGCTTTACATTCCAGGAGCTGGGAGAGAGAAGAGGCTCCTGTGGTTTCTAATTAAACCCACAATTTAAATAACAATTCATGTAACCCCAAGGGTTGAGAGAAATGCTAACCTATCCCCTCTCCAGAGAGGCAGCTGGGTGGCCCTGGCTGGGAGGCTGAGTACTTGCCCTTTGCCAGATGTGACCAAAGGGGCAAAGAACTCCACGGAGGTCACAGCAGCTTTGCTGTGGGGCTAGGGTGCTGTGACAGGGAGTGGGTTTCCCCACTAGTAAGTGTGCCCCTTTATGAAGCTTAGAAAGTCAGAAATGGGAGGAGAAACTGCCATGTTTACTCTTAGCCCAAGAATTTTTACTCTCCTCCGGGGAAAATGTGGAACTTTGTCTCCAAAGTGTTCACATCCCAGATTCTCACGTGCTCCTAGGACTCCCCTCCCTGCCGCCGCTGCCTACCCCGAGGTGACTCTGTATTCGGTGGAACTTTGCTGTTTTCTGAAATGCTGACAAGTGAGGAGGCCGAGAGAACAGCCCTGAGAGGCAGAGGATATGGCTGAGGGTCTTAGTCAAGCCCCTTCCCTCTCTGGACCTCAGTTTCCCCATCTGTTACAGAAGAGTCTTCCAGTTTATTGCTTCCGAGCCCCTTTCTGACCATGGCAGTCTATGGGTCCCTGAGCTGCTTTTGTATTTTCTTTGGGTCTGCCTGGGGCCACGGTCATGTTTGCAGTGTGTTGATCTCACCAAATTGTTGTCTGATTACCCAAGGCATGCTTGTGTTCCAGATTGGGGGAAGATGGAACGCTGAACATAATTATCTCTAGGCAGGCTCTTCTAGGCCTCAGCCAGCACCAGGAGCATGTCAGCATCTCTAGGCTTTGCTATCTCATTTCCAACTTTCCTCCATTTCCATTCCATTAAATTGAGCAACTCACATTCCCCAAAGACGCCCTCCAGGTCCTTGCCTTTGTGCTTCCCTACCCAGATGCCCTTCTGTTCTCATGGCTGTGCCCGGAACAGCCAGGCTGCCTGCTCAGAGGCCCCTCCCTTGTAAGGAGCACTGCCAGTGTGGGTCTCTTTGTTAGGGGTACGAGAATTGGAGCTCCCTAAGGGCAGGCACCAGCTCTTTCCTGTCTCCACCTCCCCCTCCTTGCTGGTATGAGGCAGGCTCCATTTATGTTTGTTGGAACAAAGCCTGGTTGTGAACAGAAGTGAAGCAGAAAGCCAGAGGTGGATTCACACACTCCTGCCATCTTGCTCCCTGCAGGTGACCATTGCTGATGACTATTCTGATCCCTTCGATGCCAAGAATGATCTCAAGAACAAAGCAGGAAAGGGAGAGAGTGCTGGCTACATGGAGCCCTACGAGGCCCAGAGGATCATGACAGGTAAGCAGAGCTGCTGGCACAGGGACTCAGCAGGGAGGCAGAGGGGCCGCTCCTGGCAGGTGCCCAGCCAGCCTCAGCAGGGGAAGGTTTGCACTTGCACCACGGTGGTTGGAGGATAGTGCTGTGTTGAATCTTCACTACAGTTCACCAGTTCATGTCTCACCTACATCAGGAAGAACCTGGCAGGGCACACTGAAAGTCCAGAAAAAGTACAGGGCACCAAGTAACAGTTACCCAAGGTAAGAACTAAAAAAATACAAAAGGAATTTCTGCTGAAGAAAAATACAGCTTTTGAGATCGAAAACTTAGCCTGGAGCTTCCTAGCAGCCAGGGCAATCAAAGAATCATGCTGGGTCATCTTACTTTCAGTACCTAGTAGAAGAAGGGGGTGGGGGCGGTGGTGTTCGATCGTTGGGGACAAAATTATCCCTGGCCCCACACCAGGAAATCTTTGGCATATAGCTGGAAGCAGCATTAAGTCCTCTGGTCTACATGGCAGGTTTATAGAAAATACAGAGACTTTCCCCACTGTGGCTGTTTTCCTGTTGGCCCCAGATGACAAAACCTTGTCCAAATAGTCATGTGGGACCCAGAAGAAAGTGGCTATGTGTGCATTACCCTGCTTAGGGCATCTTTAAGGAGTGAATGGTTATGAGGTGTCTGCCATCTCAGACCCTTGGCATGAGCAGGCAGTAGGGAGAAACCACACACGTGGGTCCTCCTGGCTCAGGAGGATGGCCCAGAGACAAAAGAATAGTCCTATGGATTGGCCCCCTGTGAACCCACACTGGGCAGGAACATGAACAGGCGTACCACATGAGACTAGAGTGCAGGAGCGTGGCCAGTAGCAGGTTGGGAGCCGCTTTGACTTTTGAGGCCTAGTGAACTGGTGCCCTGTGTGTCTTGGGATTTGGGTTACAGATGCCACTTTCTAAAGTGGCCCTCTTATGGTTTGCTCGGTGTTCATGTCTTTGGGTACATTCTCTTGATTCCTCTCAAATTAGAAGAAGAAAGGGAAAGGAAGCAACATTGAGCACTTAGTGTATGCTGCGCCCATGCCGAGTGTAGCTCATAGGGTTGAGGAGACCGCATGCAACAATTGCTGAAAAATACGGGTACAAATCCAGACCCTGCCTCTAAGACTCTGCCTCATGCTCTCCCGTTCCTGGGTACTGATTCTCTGGCCACCAGTGTGGCCTCCAGAACGCTTAGCCACTTTGCAAAAGGCTGAGGCAGGGAGTGATTAGACCAGACTTCTGTAGGGCCTCCTGCTCTCTCCTGATCTCTCTTGGGAGAGTGGCCTCTGTGGGCAGCAAGAGGCAGAGAGCTGGGGCTGGCGCCTGGCGGAGGGGTAGCCTGCTCTCCTCCAGTGACTTAGGGAAACAGGTCTGCTGGTGGAATCTTGTTCACCTCAGGACTGTAGTGATACCCACTCCCGCTGCTACATGCCATCATCTCCACTGGGTTTGGTGAACTGTCAGCTCTGTGGGAGCACCGGGGGCATGTCAGCCCAGGGTTAAAGGAGTGGTGGTTACAGGAGTGACTTTGGGACCCTCTGCCACATTCAGATGTCAGGCAGCAAGGGATATTCAAGGCCACTTGAACCCAACAGCCTCATTTTATAGATGGGAAAACTGAGGCTACAGAGGGAGAGATACTTGCCTGAAGATACATAGTAAGTTGGTGGCAGAATGGCAAGTGTGGCCTGTGCTTGGCAGGGCAGTCTGTGGGGTGGAGTCCTGGAGGAAGTGTATGTTTGTGCTTGATGCTGGGGTATCCGGGACACAAGGAAATGGTGGGAGCCATCTGAGGCTGGAACCCCCGCCAAGCTCCAGGCTCTGTACTGGGCCCTTTGACATATATACTTTTAAGCCTCACCATATCCCTGCAAAAGGAAGTAGTGTCTCACTTTACACATGAGGGAAACAGGACAAATCGCTTCCCTGGGGTCACACAGGTACAAGTGAGGGGCTCAGACCTACATCTGCAGAACATGGGACTAGGGTGGAAGGGCACATCTGGGAATCCAGACATTGTGGACACGGCTGTCTTTGGAATGGAGCTGGTTCCTCCTTGGTGCATCTGTGGACCTCAGTGTCAAGTAGCTGCTTAGCTGGACAGAACTGTTCTGTGGGACTTTGGCTTTTTAATAAGACACACCCACGGCAGCTAGGTCCAAGGCAGGGCGGTTTGATTTAATTAGAGATCTGTTAAGATCTTATGCATTCTGTCTCCAAAGAGTCATCCTTGTGTTTGCTGCTCTGCACTCTCTTCCTAGCTTACAGGCTATGCCCAAATTTACCCACATTTTCGGTTTCTAAGGAAATAGGTGATTAAACAGGACGTTTTCTAGCTGTAACGACCTTACTGCAGCTCCCTTTGACTCAGAATTCTTTGTGTGTAACGTCATCGCTCTGACTGATGGCAGGGAGAGGGGGCTGGGGTGAGCCAGTGCTGTGTAAATGTTCTAGGAAGCAGCTCGTCAGGGGAGAGGGGGGCAGTGGATCACGGGGTGCATGCTATAACATTTACGTGTGCATGCAACTTCTAGGAACAGGGCAAGCGTCTTTGGTAGATAGGAATAACCATGTTGGGAAGAGCATCCCCTCTCTGCCTGAGATGGCATACCTCTCTGTACTACTGCAGAAGGAACCCAGGTGGAATCAAGCAGATCTGAGATGGCCACTTGCCACCTGAATGACCTTGGGGCTCAGTTTCCCCGTGCAAAGCAGTAGTCTTAGAGCAGGCAGTTGGTCATACTTCTAGCTGTTTGGTTTGCAAACTGGCTGTTTAAGCTTTGGCAACACATTTTGTGCCTCTGTTTTTACCTATTTGTGGAGGTAGCTGCTAGGCTCTTGTACTTGTTTACAGCATTTGATGTGAATTCTTGTTGGATACTCACCATCACTTACTTACTTTCTTTCTTTCTTTCTTTCTTTCTTTCTTTCTTTCTTTCTTTCTTTCATGTTTACTTACTTATTTTTGAGACAGAGAGAGAGAGAGAGAGAGAGAGAGAGAGAGAGAGAGAGAGAGAGCAAGCGCGCACAAGTTGGGGAGGGAGAGAGACAGACAGAAAGACAGAATCTAAAGCAGGCTCCAGGCTCCAAGCTGTCAGCTCAGAGCCCAACACGGGGCTTAAACCCACGAACAGTGAGATCATGACCTGAGCCAAAATCGGACGCTTAATCTATTGAGCCATCCAGGCTCCCCTCACCATCACCCTTTAAAGTGTAGCTGCCCATTTTACTGATGCAGAAACTGAGGCAGAGAGAGGTTAAGTAAGTAGCCAGATAGTGAGTTGTGAGGCTGACTGTTGAGGCCCTATTTCAGCCACTGTGCAGGACGTTTTGTCCAGGGCCTGTGCAGCCCTGGGGTGCTGCAGCTTGATTTTCAGAACCCCCCTCCTACCCTGGGTGGCTCACACAGCCCGTGATTAGCTGATGGGGTTTTGTTCTTGCCTCCTTGACTCCATGCAGTGGGTGGATGGGGGAGGCTTTGGGGAGGTGTGCTTTTGTGAACAGAGAACTCAGTCCAGCCCCACAGGCTGTGGTTGCAAAAGAGGGTGAGGAGAAGTGCACCTGTTTCCTCAGGGGCTCCTCTCACCTCTTCCCTCTGTCTGCCTCAGTTTCCCTCTCCATAGATTCCCCTTTGTATCACCCACAGGAATTAGGTTCTGGTTCAAGATGGAGGTGAAGCTCTCCACAGAACCTCACAACCCAAATGCCCATGAATTGTCTGGGCTTTGCTCTCTGCCCCCATTGCCTCTCTCATCCCAAAAGCAGCTTCAGAGGTAGCTACTGAAAACCCAAGGGCTCTGTGGAACCCAGTGGGGAAGCTCGTGACCCAGTTCAAGCTTTCCTTTTTATAGGTAGAGAAACGGGCTCAAAAAAAGTCATAATCCTTTTGAGATGTTTTTGAACTTACCAATTAAATATGAAGCTGTCCTGTGAGGCAATGTGTTGCCCATCCCTAGAGGTATCCAGGCAGAGGCAAAACAGCCCACATTGAGAGATGACATAAAGATAGTCAAGTAACAGATGGGTGGTTGGCTCAAGCCACCCCTGAAG
Source organism: Puma concolor (assembly GCF_028749965.1). Lineage (NCBI taxonomy): Eukaryota > Metazoa > Chordata > Mammalia > Carnivora > Felidae > Puma > Puma concolor. The sequence continues at coordinate 60,147,657 of NC_141679.1, read as the reverse complement.
TCTGTGTCAACCGTGAGTTCCGAGATGTCATGATTCACTGTGCATTGCATCATCATTAGACACCTAAGACCAGGCCCGTGAAGGGAGTACCGGAGACCAGCTCTGAATAGGAAAGGATCTGGCAGCTTCCTTTGTCAGTGCCAGCCTGGCTTGTGCTAACATACAGCCCTAATTCCCCTTTTCATCTTGCACAACCCTTCTCTCAAGGTCAGATTCTGGCCTTGGCCTTTTCCATGCCATCTGGGCCTCAGTTTCCTTCCTGCACCAATGTCTTTGGTGTCCCCAGGCCAACCCTCCGTCCAAAGCCCTACCTCACAGCCCATTCTTACCCTCTTCCCTGTGTCTTAACCCCAGGCTTGAGGGCCCCAGGCACATGGAGCCTGCTGTTTGGTGAGAAGGGTGCTGGGCTCCCAGTCAGGCTGACTCAGGTGCCTGGTGGGCCAAGATGCTTAGCCTCTTGATGGCCACAATGTCCTCATTGTAAAATAGGGCACACAACACTGATGTGAGTCTCGGGTGGAAGAACATGCTGCTTTGCACATGTGTATGAGAGTATTGTTATTGGGGAGCAAAGGGCCTATTTGGGCCTTCACTTGGTATTACGTACTATTGAGTTCTCTGGCTATTCCCTGTTGGGGTCCCTACCCACCTGGAGGTAGGTGGCCAAATCAGCAGGATAGTGGAGCAGGTGGTCCTCAGGCCCTCTGCAGTGCATTTGGTCAGCCGAACCTGGAGCCCTTGCCCTGCCCTGTTGTGTTGAGACTTGACCATGTAAACTAGGCACATACTGTCACTGCCTTTAGGAATATCTATGAAGAAGGGAGACATGCATGGACCCGGGTGGTCAGTGGTGGGTGCGTGGAGATGAGTGGGTCAATCTCCAGGAGCTCAGAGGAGGGGTGAAGGCTTCCGGTTTGGGCAATCCAAGTGAGATGGGAGGGGAGAGGTGGTAGGAGGTAGTGATAAGAGCTGGGTCTGGCAACCCAGGCAGAGGGAAGGGCTTGAGCAAAGGCATGGAGGCAGGCGTGGGATCTTTCTGCTGGAGAGGAGTGGCAGGAAATGAGGTTTTTGATAGGATAATGATAGGAAAAGCACATGGGGCAGGAGCTTAGTATAAAGACTGATTGGGTCATGAAACTCTAGTTGACCTAAAGGTGCAGAATATTTCTCAACTGGGACCCTTTCTCCCCAGGCTTTCAGCCCAGAAGTTCTCAGAGGTACCCAAGGTAGTGGTGGTGATTGGTATGGATGGTGGCCATTCACTTTTACAGAAAGGCTTCTGTGTGTGCCAGGCACTTCCCCAAGGACTTAACCATGATTAGCTCATTTATTTATTTTTTTTAATGTTTACTTATTTTTGAGAGAGAGAGAAAGAGGGAGTGTGCCAGGGAGGGCAGAGAGAGGGGGATACAGAGGATCCAAAGTGGCCTCTGTGCTGACATCAGAGGACCCGATATGGGGCTCGAACTCACAAGCCATGAGATCATGACCTGAGCTGAAGTCGGATGCTTAACTGACGGAGCCACCCAGGTGCCCCATAACCATGATTAGCTCATTTAATCCTCACAAGGAGCCTGTAAGGTAGAGGTACTTCCAGCATCCCCATTTTACAGACAAATCTACTGAGTCTCAGAAAGGTTAAATAAGCAGCAAAAGTAGTGCTCTTAGCTGCAGCTAAAGCACTTACATCTGTCCTGTACTCCCAAAGGGCCTACAGAAATAACTGGGAATTGTACCATTACTTAGGCCCCTTTTTTAGGTCTGATTCACCCCACCCTAACATTCTTTAAAAAATTGTTCAAAGTATCATTTTGCAGGATGAATCACGTAAACATTACTTGAAAGCATTTTCCCATAATTTTTATTATTATAAGCAATTACACATTAAAAAGTCTTTAGCATGTTTTTATTGTTAAATCAACTTTATAGCATAATAAGAGGAATTTAAAAGTAAACCGTTTCACACAGAACCCCGCTGCCTAGATGTGGCTGTTTTCCTTGCTCACAACTTGCCTTCTGCCCATTTTTCTCCTATATGCTAGTAGGTACCGTCAGATAAAGCCAGTCACAAATTTTTTTTTAATTTTTTTTTTAATGTTTTTATTTATTTTTGAGACAGAGAGAGACAGAGCATGAGCAGGGGAAGGACAGAGAGAGAGGGAGACACAGAATCTGAAACAGGCTCCAGGCTCTGAGCCGTCAGCACAGACCCCGACGCAGGGCTCAAACTCATGGACTGTGAGATCATGACCCGAGCTGAAGTTGGACACTTAACCGACTGAGCCACCCAGGCACCCCAAGCCAGTCACAAATTTTAAAGGCAAGGGGGTGGGGGGAGGGACATCCTTTTGTATCTTCTCATCCTCTGGTACAGCGTCTTCTAGTGGCAGTGCGCTTTCTGAATGATGGTATGTACCAAGTTCAAGTGTCTGTGTTCCGGCTGTGGCATGTTTCAGGAGGAAGGAGGCAGACAATGTGAGTCTGGCTCTGCCCTGGTCTACTGTGTGACCTGAGGCAGGTTGCTTTTCCTCTCTGGGCCTTCATTCCTTCATCTGGGAAATCAGATTTTGCCTTCTTCCCTGGGCACCATGAGGGCCTTTATAAATTCTTAGGTTCCCTGCTCCTGTGGTCACACTGGGCTTCTCCATCCTGGTCAGGACTGTACGTCCTTTCACCCCACCCCCATTACTTCCACATGGCACCAGCCCAGATCTTGCCTGACACCCTCCCAGGAGCGTGCATACTGCGCTCTCTGCTCTCAGGACAGACAGAGCTGAGAGCTACAGGTCTGCACCTTGAAAGACCAGCAGACGCTTCTCCAAGTCTTGACTAGGTGTCTAGGAGGTCATTTCTGGCCACCCCACCTGAGATTTCCACCTTCCTCGTGTGTTTGACGCCATCTCTGCCCCCTGATTCCAGGCAGTGCTGTTCTCCTTCCCTGTTCTTCCAGTGGCTAAGAAAGTAAAGGGCCTTTCTGTCTGGGCCCCTGAGTCCAGGCCCTTCCCAGCTCTGCAGTTCCTGTGGACTCTGCTCCCAGAATGTCCACGTATTGTGTCTTCCTCACCTCACCTGCTCTGCGCAGCTCTGCTCCACAAACCATCCCCACGACCCCTCACTTTCACTCCCCTCCCACCCACCTGCCTCGCCCCCTGCAGGCCCTGTGCTTCACACCCTGCCCCCTCCCTGCTGCCCTCTCTCCATGCCGCTCCAGGCTTCAGCCAGCCCTGGTGGTCACAGCCCTCCCTGAGCTTGGGAGCTGTCAGGATAGAACTTTCCTTGAAGAGCAGTCCTTTTCACCCAGCATCCTCTTTCTGCTTGAGGCGCAGAGAGGAGCACGACGAGCTGGCCAAGGTCACACAGCAGCAGGCTGCGGAGTGGGTCTCCTGACTTCTAACCTAGGGCTCCTGGGCCTTGTTTTGAAACCTGCCCTTCCACCCTCTTGCCTGGCTTGTCATGGACTGTGCAGAGTTCCCTGGCTGGTCTGTCATTTACCAGAATGACCTACCTACTGGACGGGAAGGAGATAATCAAGTGTAAATAGATTTTGTATTAGTCACCCAGTGGCTTTCCTGTTGTTGAGAAACAGCCGGCTCACACACCCAGCCCAGTGGTGCTCACCTGAGGAGCTCTAGGCCTGGGAAGCAGTGAGCTGGGGGAGTAGAATGCTGAGCAGGACTGAGAGCAGAGAGCGGGGTAGCCTGGGTTTCCATGGTGACCACTGGGCCCACTCCAGCAGCCACTTTCCTATTCTCTCACTCCACCTGGCACCTATCCCTTTTGGCACTACCCACCCCCTCCAACCCCGACATCCTAATCCCCTCACCCCCCTACCCCCCTGCCCAAAGCTTGCCCACCTTTTCAGGGAAGTTGCAACAGGACTGGGACAGGCCTCAGAAAGCTGACATTTATTGGCAGCACACCTGCTGTGTGCCAGACATTTGTCCCTGGTGCCCCCCATCACAGGGGGGAGGTTGACAAGGATTGATATCTGTTGTATAAAACAGGCAGAGAAGAACGTCACTGGCAAGAGACAGAGGAAGGGGTAGTACTGTCCCCTGAAGACCAGTATAGACCGCATGGAAAGGGTGGCATTGAGCAAGGCCACACTTAAGGTCTTGACTCAAAATGGCCTTTCCTGTAAGGCCTTCCCTGGCCACTTATCTTAAATTTCAACCCACTTTCAACACTTCCCACCCTGTTTCTCTGTTTTATTGTGTTCCTTAATACTGGTTACCATTTAGCATACTACGTATTTCACTTATCCTTCATCTTGTGTTTATAGTCTGTCTACCACTAAGACGTGGGCTTAACTAGGGGAGAACTTTGTTCCCTGCTGGAACCTCAGGACTAAAGCAGTACCTGGCACAAAGTTGGTGCTCAGTAAATAGTTGTTGAATGGATGAGCATGTTAATTAATTCTAGGGACCCAGGGCTGATGCACAGACATGCTGGGTCCCCCTCAGGATCCCAGAGACCTCCCATCCTCCTCTGAAGATTGCCGTATCTGGAAAGTCTGAGTGTAACCAGACTGCTAAATGGGTGGGGAGTTGGGGAAGGAGCTGGTTTGGCCTTTGGGTGGGAGTCAGGCCGGTGACCCTTGTGCCTTGCTCTGTCTCAGAGACCAGTTCTGTGTCCATGCTGGAGGACTGCATGGGGGTGTCTCGTCGTGCCTCTTTTCCCTGCCTCCCTCTCTGGGCTGAGAGCTCCTTGAAAGAAAGGACTGGGTCTCACCCATCTTCATTTCTCTTCTGGGCCCAGTAAATATTCACCAATGCAATGACTGAGTGTAAGAATAAAAGGCTATATGGAGAATAAATGAAAGAAAAGGAAGCAAACAGTAAACAGTTACCTGCTGTAAACAGCCTTTCCCATTTTGCCAAGAACTGCTTGCCTAAAGTCACGGCGCCTTAGGGAAGAAACTGTGATGCATTCAGTCACTGCATGGCTGTTTGTGAGTACCTGCTATGTGCTGCTGTGTACACGTTCTGTGTTCTGGGAGCTGTGCAGTGGACAGAACAAAGTCCCTGTTCTCATGAAGCTTATATACTTCAGCATCAAGGGGAAAGTGTTATTGAACTGTGATTCCTATAAACTCATTTCGGGGAGTGCTGGGACAGGAAGGTCTGTATCCAAGACACTGGTGCCTCCCCTGATCACAGCAGCTCTAGGTTACTGAGGCCTAGAAGTTAGAATCTTGCTCAAAGTCAAGAGCAGAGTGGAGACTTGTCCCCAGGGCCCTGGCCACCCTCAGGAGGCAGGATGGTCTGCATGCTGTCTTTGGGGGATGAGGGGCACAGCCTTGACCCAATGGCTGGCAGCTGTATTCCTCTCTTTTCCTAACATTGGTGCAGGCCAAGACTCTGGGGGTCGCCATGGAATTTTCTAGAGCAGTGAGTATCATCCTGTGCTGTGGCACCCAGCCTCATAGGTGTGAGGGCCCACAATGCTAATTGCAGTGTCCTGCTGGACACTTGACAGTGAGGGCCCAGACCCCCAGGAAATCAGCCCCTAAAGCCTTTTCTTTCCTGGCAGCTATGAAAGAAGTCAGCATTCTCCTAAAGGTAGAAATAAAGGAACAGGAACTGGAAATAGAGGAGCTCACCTCCCCACCTTTGCCCTTTGCCTTTCAGAATCCCAGAGACACATTAAAAGATCTGAAGGCACAAAAACTGTTGATAATGCCCATCCAGAAATAGACTAGGGAGACTTGTGTGGATCAGCAGCCTAGCTCCTGGCATCCTTCAGCCACCCTACAGCACCCTGTGCAGGGGGCAGACCTAGGAGGCTGTGGGGAAGCCCTGCCTGTTCCTGAGCAGAGGTGTGAAGGTGTTAGGAAGTTGTTCAGGAAGTTATGCCTGCCTGGGTGCGTAGGATGGATTAGAGCCGAGAGAAGCCAGAGGCAGGGGGACTGGTTCTGTTGGTGTGTGGCTACAACAGTCATCTAGGCCAAGGGGTGGGGTGAAAGAGCCTGTCGGCCATTGAGGTGCAGTGGATGAGAGAGAGGGAGGAGCTGGGATTCTGGTGAGTGATGAGAGGGTTACCCCAGAAGGGGAAGGACAGTTCTTGGGCAGAAGTCAGTGGGTTCAGATGTGGGCACTTTTGCATTCAGATGTTCAAGAGGGTCCTGGAGTCAGGTCAGAGGGGAGCCCTGAAGTGCTCCCAGTGCCCTGGGGAGAGGAGCTGGTTTGCAAGGGCTGTCCAAGGAGACCACAGGCCACAGTTCCTGCCCCTCCAGAAGTCTGAAGAAGGAGATTCAGTGATTTGCCCCACACCCTATTATTTGACTAATTAATTAGTACTCTCCTCTAACTCGGGCTCAGGCTGGCTTTCTGGAAGCTTATAGGGATGACAGAGGGCTGTATTTAAGGGCGCCTTTTGTAGATTATGCCAGGAATCTCCCTAAGGCTCTAGGAGGGAGCAGTATGATTATTTCCATTTTGCAGGTCAGAAAGCTGAGTCATGGAGGCTGACTGGAACCGTGCCCCATTCTGGAACCCCCTCTCCCTGCAGGGCCTCTGCCTGGATGTATGAGGGAGGGGTGCTGAGCAACAACAGGTTTGCTGGGGGGTTTTTATGCAGTCCTTCCACCTCCGGGGTAACTTGGCAGGTGTCTGAGGTTCAGTTCCCGCCGTCACCTCCTCCCCCTCCTCCCCCTCCTCCCCCTTCTCTCCCTCCTCTCCCTCCTCTCCCTCCTCTCCCTCCTCTCCCTCCTCTCCCTCCTCCTCTTTCTGCCTTTCAGCTCTCTCTCACCTGGCTTGGTCCAGGTGTTTTAATGTGGTACACTGCCTCAGGTCCTTTCCCCTAACAGGCAGCATGAGCATAAATAAGGAAAAGGCCGCTTCTGTCCCTTCCAGAGCTTGTAATTATACCTGGCAGCCTAAAAAATGATGCACTGGGAGAAGGTCATCTCCCAGGGCCTGAGCTTCATTGTGGGTCCTCCCTGTTGTAGCTACCACGATCACTCTCTGCATAATCACGCTGATACAGTACTCAGTGCACTACATCGTAATTCATCTGCCAGCCTGGGGGCCCCCTGGAGGGTAACGACCACAGGGCTTAGAACTCTTCCCCCAGACTGTCGGCGCCCAGTGTTTGAGATATTGGCCTGGACCTTTCCAGCAAAGAATGTCCCCAGGTCAGAACTTGCTGGTTCTGGTAGAGTGTTGTGCAAATGATCGTAAACTCTTCCCTGAAGATTAAAGGCTATCTGGGACTTGAACTGGGTGTCATTGCCTCCCTAGCCAGCTTACCTCTCAGTCCTTGCCAGCAGGTCCACATGCTCCTCCCTTGGGTCCTGGGCTCACCTGTGCCTCTGTAGGCTCACACCTGTCACCAGGCCTTGAGTCCCTATGAGGGGACTGGCACATACACACATGTCCCTGAGCCCCAACCACTGAGCCCTCCGTGAAGCCACCTTATCTAGCATCCCATTACCAGATTGGGGGTCCTTTCCAGTCGGCGTGATCCTTGTTGCCCTCCTGTGGCCCCCGTGTCACCACCTTCCCCTCCTTCTCCACCCACCCCCCCCCCCCCCGCCCTGCCCCAGCTGAGTGTCTGATCCCTACTCGTCTTCACCTGTCACACTTTTCTTCAGACTAGCATCTTGCCTGTGAAAGCTGGGACAACCTCTGACCTGACCCCACATGACGTTTCCAGCCAACAGTCCTGGCACATAGTGGGAGTGGGAGAGAGTTTCTCCTGTTGATTTCTTCCTTGCTTGGCTCCATCTTGGTATCTTTGCTCACATTCTGCCCTTCCCTTCTAAAACCCACCTGGCCTGCCAGCTTTGGATAACCTTCCCTTGAAGCCCTTCTGCATGCTTCTGCCCTCACAGCCCTGCTTCTTGCCCCCACAGATGCAACCAGAACTGGACCGGTTAGCATTCAGTCATGAACCTGGCCTCAAGAGCACCCTTCCTCAGCCTCCCCAAGGCCCAGGCAAGGCCGTTGCTGGGATTGTTTCCATTTCACTGACGAGAAAGCAGGATTAGAGGCCTGAGCAACTGTTCTGGTCACAAGGGAGGATTTCTGGCATCCTGGGAGCTGTGTTCCAAAAGCCAGGTCAGGTGGGGTAGGGGTAGGATCCCTGGCTGAGGGAACTCCATGGGTCTGAGCATGGTGGAGACAGGGACAGGCAGCTGTGGGGTCAGACAGGCTGGCTCCATGGGGGCCAGATCCTGCCCTCCTGAGTAACAAAGAGCAGAAGCCTAAAGTGGGACAGGGGCCATAGCGGCAATAACTTTACAACCTAGCTGAACTGAAAAATAGTCAAGGTAGCTTTGCCCAGCATCTGTTGAGCCCCTGCTGTGCCAGGAGGCGGAGCCCACCTGGGCTTTGCCCCTAGGAGGGTCATTCTCATAGAAGAAGGTGGCCATGTGATGTGTAGTGGTAGTCAGTTTTTGAGGTAAGTCAGGTGTGGGCATAGGAGCCTGTACCTGGGAGCTGCGGGGGCGGGCATTGTCTGCCCTGCTTGGGTCAGGGGATGTGGGTCAGAAGAGAACTTCACCTGGACACCGGGCTGGCGAGGATGGTAGGAACAGAGGCAGCGAGGGGTGTGGCCCAGCCCCATGTTCTAAAGGTAGACCTGGAAGGAAGAGCTACTGGACCGGCTTCAACAGGACCCCAGGGGGCCCCTGTGTTGTACCAAGGAGACCTTATCATTGAGAAAATCTCCCACCCGGGACAGGTGCTTATGAGGCTGTTGGCTCGCCCACCTCTGCCCCATCCCCAGCTCTACCCAGGCTGCCATGGAAAGGAGCCTTGTCAAATTGAGCCTCAAAGGAAACTAGGCAATGTTTCCATTATTTTCATAATTTACACCCAGAGATTAGGAGGAAAGGTTTGTTATTAATGTACTCAGCCTGGTTATCCCCTAGACTTGAAACCAATTTTTTTATGTGGACCAAGATTTGCTGTAAATTCCCGAGGCTCCCGGTGCTAATGAAAAGCTCTGGGCTGCCCTTTGGGCCCCAGCCCCATGCTCCACGCTCAGTCCCAAACATCGGCAGAGGTGGGGAGTCTCTGGGGCTGAGGCTGAGGTGGGATTGCCTGTGGTTCCGTCAAACTTTCGGGCCTCACAGCCTCCGCGGGGACTTGATGCCATGTTCTAGAGTCCCCGGAGCTAGTGCTGCTGACTCTGGCCTGAACTGTGTGTGGTGCTGTTGGGAAAGCTTACACTCAGGTGGTAAAACCTTTCCACTCTCCGGAAATCTTCCTTCATAGAGTGAGGAGTTTGGAGCCAGGACTATGTGGCTGCCCCCTTGTTTTATCGCTGAAGAAACAGAAGGCATGGGGGCGTGGTGGGGGCTGTCTGGGCAGGGCTGGAGAGGGCAAGTCCTTGCCCAGGCCTGCCTTTGGTCCCCACCGTGTGGTCCCATAACTGTTCAAAGCTTCCCACAGCCAGTGTCCCCTTGCTTCTGGGGAGTTCATTACCTAGAAACGACCTGTCTTCTCTCCTTTGTGAACTCCTGGGGCTTTGCAGTGGCTCACACCCTTGGGAGTTGTCACCCCTGTCCAGTCATGGGGGAGTGTGAAGCAGACCCTCCGCCCGCCTCCCCTCCGTGGATGCCCCATCTTGGTGGGTCCATCTCTCTGCCGCCAGGGCCTCATCTGCGGGGAGTGATGTATTTTCCCTTCCAAGGCTTAAGAGTCCAAGGGAGGCATTTTAGTTTCAGGAAATCTGTTGGTCTGCATATATTTCTTTTTTTTTTTTAATATGAAATTTATCATCAAATTGGTTTCCATACAACACCCAGTGCTCATCCCAACAGGTGCCCTGCTCAATATTTCGAATTAATACTGTCAGATTAGTTGGCCTTCCTTTAATTTTTCTAGGACCTCAGCTATCAGTTGTATGTGTGGGGTTATTGTCATATCAGTTAATGTTTTCTTTTCCTTTTACTGAGCGCTTTCTCAGACATTATCTCATTTCATCCTCAGAACAGCCCTGGAGGCAGCCTTGTTCTCCTTGTTTGTAAGACAGCTGAGAAACTAAAACCAGAACATCAGGGCAGCCCACACAGGGTCACCCAGCAGCGGGCCCAAGGTGTGAGCTCCAGTCTCAGGACTCCCAAATCCAGTGCTCCTTTTGCTGTATCCCCTCAGTCTCTGAGCCAGATCTTGCGGGGAGGGGTCGAGAGATTAAAGACAGTCACAGAAGCTCCTGCCCTCCAGAGCTCACAGAATAGAAGGGAAGGGAACCTCTTATCTACAGAGGTTTTGGTGGCTACATGTGGGAAACTGCCAAAGTGCTTAAGTCCTTGGTGGACACTGGGCGAGAGAGCCCTGTGTGCCGGCCAGTCCTGCTCTCAGGTCAGGGACTGCCTGTTGCCTCTGTGTCCCCAGCAAGGGAGGACTGCAGAGGACCCAGCTCAGAGAGTATCCAGCCCAACTCTCCTGGACCAAGCTTCCAGGTAAAGCATCCAAAGAGCTAGGCCCACACAAGCCACCCTCGGCAACAGGATAGAGCTGCGCAGGCTCTTCCCGTCCACAAAGAGCCTTGTGTGTTTTCGCACACAGGGCAAGAAAGCCGCAGTCGTGTCTGGAAAGAGCCCCGGGTTTGACACTAGACGCGGAGCTATAATTATCATCTTTAATTACACGACAGAGCCTCTGCCAGGGAAACGTGCTTGACGATTATCTCCTCTCCTGACAAGGGTGGTTCCGTCTGCCTTTATAAGTACTGACATAAACATACACGCTCACTTGAGATTTCAAAATTATAAAGGGCCATTTCAGAGCTGCCTGCCGAGGACCTCAGGTTTCTTTTCCAGGAGAATTGGGTGAGCCAGGAATAAGCCATGCAAATGCTTTCTTGCCTACTGCTGAAAAAATAGTGCCTGTTTACCTCTAAGTTGACTTGATCTCTAAAACTTCAAGAAAAGAACAAGCCTTTTCCTGAAGACTTAAAAAAAAAAAAACGAGAAAAAAATCTATGTAATAGTAATGCTGTGTTCACGTTGACACACTGAGTCAATCTGTGCTCCTTTGATTTTCACACACACCCCCACCCCGGGAGGTAGACCAGGCCTGTGGTGCCATCCCTGTTCTGTAGGGGGGATAGGAAGGCTCAGAGAGGGTAAGGGACACCCCTTTAGCCCCCGCAAGCTAGGCTTCCATGCTCACAGGGCAGTTTTTGTGGTTCATTTTGTAAGCTCCCCCTACCCTCGACTTACTCTGGGGCCCAAGTCTGGTGAGTAAAGTTTGGAAGGCAAATGGCACTTGAGTCCCCAGGTGGACTGTACAGGTTAGCTGTGAGCTTTGGGCAGAATTGGTCTGCTGGGCTTCAAAGCAGGCCCACCAGGGCAGGGGACACAGTGTAGGAGGCTCAGTGGGACACCTGCTATGCCATCTGTCCCCAACTGCTCTCCCAGAGGTTCCTCACCACAGCCACTCTCTTAAGACTTAAGGAGTGTCACCTGCCCACCACCCTGGGCCAAGGTGAAAGACAAGCTGCCCTCAAGACCCATGAGAACAGGGCCTCCCGACATCCATTTGTACCATAGTCACATGGGAAGTGAGGGTGAGGTGGGTGGGCAGTGTTGAGAATGCAGGTCCCTAGGCCCTGCCCCTTACAGGCTCTCAGTGGAGTCTAGGAACCTGCGTTTTAATACAGGGCTCCATGATTATGGAACAGACGGTCCCATGGTTTGAGAGGCCCTGCTTTAGCCTGGGGTCTCCTCAAATTCTTGAAGCCCTGGTCCCTTCTGCCGGCTGCATCATTCTCCCTGACTTCTTGACTCATTCTCTTTCTTCCTCCATTGTGAGGGCATGGACATCCATTCTGTTGTCTCCTTGACATTCCACATACACATCCTGAGCACCTGGGGCTGCAGAGAGGCGCAGAAATCCTCACCCTGCGAGTATGGGCCGAGAGTGTGGGAGTGAGGGCCCAGCTTTGCAAGACCATCTTGTTAGCTTCGCAGAACTGTGATCTTACAGCTAGAACCGTGTAAATCTTTGAATGACCAAATAGAGCAGGGCTGGGTGCAGGGTGTGGTGTGGTTAGGGGTAAGAATCTCACCATCTCAGCAGCTCATCCCAACTCATCCACTGATTCCTGGTTTGAGTGTGGGTAAGGCGCTGCCTATGCCTCTCTTGGGCCTTAGAATCCCCGTCTTTAAAGTCAGAGTTCCAACCTGATCCTGAGGTGACTTTAGTGCTGACCTATTCCAGTGGTGTCAGTAGTAGCAGTAAGACACCTGGAGCCCTCAGTTCCTACTAAGCTCAGGGACAGGAACTCCCGCAAACAAAAAGCCTTTCGTGTGCTGACCGTTGCGTTTGGCTAAGTCTATGGGTGTCTTTCTGACGAGGTGACAGTATTGGCAGATTCCACCCAGCACTCTGGAAACTTGTTTCTGAGCTAAAGTCACGCTTGACTCCCTAGGGGATCTTTTCACAGAAGCCTGCTTCCAAATGGAGCATAATTTCACTGTGCCCACTTAAAAAAATTTTTTTTTTCTTATATATTTTAAAGAGCTGTCATTTTGTACATGCATCATCCTAGTAAACAGGAGCAGCCCTTCAGCTTCTGGATACCCCATTAAGTGCAGCAGTGTCTTTCTTCCTCACAGGGCAGCTCTCAAAGAGGGAAGCCAGATAGGGAAGGTTCAAGGACCAAGTAAGGGGCTCCCCTTCACTGTCACCAGATGATTTTCCCAGGCATGGTCTTTATTATTTTCCTGCTCAGAGACCTTCAGTGGGTCCCACAGATCCAAGTGCAGACTTTCTAGGCCTTGCTCAAGCCTCACCTTCCTCTGCATCCAGGGTTCCAGGCAGCACCCCCAACGGCTTCCTGCTCCCCTGGGTCAGTTCTCAATGTCAGCTCCTCCCAGGAGCCTTCCCCAGATTCCTCACTCCCACCGCTTGCTGAATACTTCTCTTCCCTCTCTCTCATTCTTTCTCTTGCTTCTGAGTCCCAGGCCAGCCTCTTGTCTCCACCAGCAGCATGGGCAAGGTCTGAGTGACTCAGTCAGCTCCTCAGAGCCCAGCACGAGGCTTGGCACTTGGGCAGAGCTCGTTGAAATGGGATGAAAATGAGCTTCTCCTCTGCATCCGTCTTAGCCTTGTCTTTGAAGGTGATTTAATGGCTGCAAACATAATAATCATTTGGACTGTTGGATCTCCTATTTGTCCCTGAAAAATGAGCCCCCCCCCACCCCCCCACTTCCAACACACACAAAAATGAATGATTTTGAGGCTATCAGAGCACGTGCTGTCCTGAATTTAAAAACAGGCAATGCAGAGGTGGCTGCCTTGTCTTGTTCTGGGGGGAAATGTTGTGAGTCTCTAGGGCGCCTGTGGTTCTGGGAAGTTTACAGTTTATGGAGCTATTCGTGGTCGGGAAGCTCAGGCCAGCAGGGTAATGGTCTGGTCTGGCCCTGTCCCTAGTGCCTCCCTTCCCTCCTTCCCCCTCCCTCCTTTTCTCCTCCCTCCTGCCCTCCTTCCTTCTTTCCTTCCTCCCTCCTCTCCTTCTTCCCTCCTCCCTCTTTTCTCCTCCCTCCTCCCCTCCTCCCTCCAAGCTGGTCACTGGCCTTGGAATTATTCTGAGATCTTAGAGCGATAGAAATGCTGTAAATCCCCATCACCTTTCCCTTTACAAGAATGCAGGTGAGCAGGGTACTGCTTTACAAGGGAGAGAAGCTCTACCACAGCAAAATGCAAAGTGCCTGTCACACAGCTTTCCTGCCTTCTGTTTCCCTTTGCTTTGTTGTATTCAATGGGTACCATAAGCCAGGAAGAAACATAGCTCATATTTGTCCCCACCCTTGTTTCAGGGCCCTCTGTTCCTCAGCAGGGTCTCCAAGGCCCTGTTGTGCAATCTCCCTCTTGCCCTTGTCCCAGTGAGAAACTTCTGTCCACCGTGGACAAATTGACCAACAGCCTTGGGGTAAAGGAGCAGATATGCATCTATCTGTCTGTGTGAAGTGAAAGGCATAGGACTCCAGGTATTAGACAGAGGAGGATGGAGCTGGACATCACCTCTGGGCTTCTCAGGGCAGCCACAAAGATAGACAATTTGGGGGTATCATGGCAATACTCCAGGAGAGCTTTGTCCATTCGGTGGTCATTTTGCAGCCTCCCATGTGCCAGGCACCAAGGACACTAAGATAAATGAGACCCCGGGAGGTAGCCGTGGACTGGGTCAGGCATCAAAGTGTCTTAGACTTCGCTTCGTGGGGTGAAGGTCTCCACAGAGATGGCACAATCACACAGATTCCAAGGGAAGAGGCAGGAAAGGCTTTCTAGGAGTTGAAGCTTGATCTAAGTCTTAAAAGACCAGCGGTCCAGGAGGAGGGTATCAGCATGATGGTCCTGGGGACCCACCAGCAGGTCTCATGGGTCCCCATGAGCTGGGTCCTGAGGAAGCTCAGAGGTGGGTGCTGTGTGGCGAGGAGGGAAGGGATGACCTTGCAGGGGAGAGAGAGACAGCCTGTGCCATGCCCAGAAGTGAAGAGAGCAACCCAGTAGCCAGTGTGGCTTCAGCATCAAGGTATGTGGGGAGATGTGTAGCTGCCAGGTTGTTTGATGGCCAGTTCCTGGAGGGCTTTCTGAGTCCCTGGAAGGAGTTTGGGCCCGAGGTCAAGTTGGAAAGTTAGTCCAGGATATGAAGTTGAAGAAACGGAGTCACATAGCAGTTAAAGCCAGCACTGAAAGAAATGTCTTAAGGCTTTGCGTAATTAATTGACATGTGAATTGGACAAATAATCAATGCAAGAGTGTGCAGCAATGGGGGCAAAACGCCTCCCCAGGGAGGCTGGGGTCATTACTTGAAGGAGGTAAGATCTAAGCCTGGCCCTGAAGGCCTTTGGTGTCAAAAGGAGGAGCTGAAAAGAAAGGTCATTGCTGGTCAGGGGGGTAGGGAACGGGCTCTGATCTTGGCCAAGGTCCCGGCACAGAGTGGCGTGCTAATGTTTGTGATTCTGAACCTGTATAGCATTCAAGGTTTGGGGAGTTAGCCAGTGTTAGAGAGATGAGGGTTTTAGACTCTCACCTAAGTGTTAGTTGAGTTATTTAAGAACTATTTAAGTACTTAAAATAAGTCTGTGCGGTCAGGACACCATGTGCGTTAATTCTGCACAGAGATTCTGCACACAACCCAGGCCTTGGGATCTGGTTTAGGGACCCTCCATCCAGGATCTGCATCCAATGGCTTCAAGGCCATTGTCCTAATATGCTGCTCCTGCTTCCTGAGCAGGCTTCCCTGGACGTCCCAGCTGGGCTCAAAGGTTGTGGTGAGAGCCTGGGGTGGGCTTCAGATCTTCCTGCAAATTGAGATGCTCACCCAAGCCTATGGATGGGAGGCCACCCAACATTTGCTCCAGCGCATCTGTAGACCATGGTTGGCTGTGGGCTTACCTAATGGCTACAGCCATGGTAGCTTGGACGCTTTTCAAAACAGCCATTTTGTGTTGTCCACCACAAAAAAAAAAAAAAAAAAAAAAAAAAAAATCTTCATAAAGCACCCCTGTATGTATTTAAAACAGCAGGAGCTTTCTGGTGAACCCTCTAAGAAGAATTAGTTGCAAATTAAACCCCCAGGAAACAGAATGATTTGACCTATGGTATAGAACTGTTGGATGTGAGCCAATTAGATGTTGAAAGACATCTGCCTAAGATGATGATTTGACTCTTGGAGTAATTGGTCTTAAGCCATTCCTTCTGGTAGATGTAAGGGAGTGCAATTGAGGGTCCTAACAACAGCGACCTTCTCCACAGAGTAGATAGGAATGACTGGAAATTAGCCAGCTCCCTTTTGGTGCATAACTAGGGCCCCTGCAGGTGCTGGTGGGTTTTCTTAGTACATTTGTTCTCCTCCTAGTTTTGAACACCTCTCTTCTCTCTACTACTCCTGCCCTGTCCCCCACAAGATTACTCCTGCTATTAATTGTACTCGATGTTGTCCCTGAGGAAGGCAAGAGAGGCAGAGGGAGCCTTCTTTCAAGTGGAGATGGATGAGATTTTAATGGACTTCGGTGACAGGAGGCTCCTCAGCAGGACCCCTGAGGTCCTGTCCTGCCTCAGGCTTGGAGCACACTGTGACCATTGCCTTTGGAGGGGCATTTTTACAGACCGCAGCCAATGGCCAGCCCTGCTGTGTTGGTCGTGAGGCTCAGCACAGCAGAGACTTCTCCCAGGCGGCAGTGGGGCAGATGGCTGACACATCAGGCCCAGAGTCCAGCAGGTTTAAACACCAGAGGAGACCTTGCATTAAAGGGGAATTGAGAGATTCCATGGGTGGTTGGGATATCTCTGGGGAGGCACAGCCTCTTTGTCTCACCAGGAGGACGAGTGTGGAGTCCCCAGTCATGTGGCCTGTGCCTGGTGCCTCGTCAGGGGGACGTGAGTGAAATCTGAAGTGTGTGTCTGCGTGGCGCGGCTGTAACGTGACAGCTGCCACCCTCCCCCCACTCCTCCTTCTTCCCAGCTCTTGCCGCCCCCGCCCCATTTCCGAGTGAGGAAGCCTGTCTGGCAGCACCGACTCAGCTGTCATACCACATCAGTTTTTGTAGGTTCTCAGCTAGTGGAAAAGTGCCAAACGCAAGCAGATGATCTACTTAATGAAACGCTCAGGAAGAAAGCTTCAGTTCCAGTTATTAGGGGGTTCACATATGACATAAAGGCAGGCCTTTTCCCAGAGCCTTACCGAATTGTTCGTGCTAGATGCCATACAAAAACTGTGATGTTTCTGAACCCTGGAATCCGACCATGGCTTCCCAGAACCTTGTCGCACATTGCAGGGTCCTTCGCTTTGGGGGCAAACATCGAAAATATTGAACAGTGAGAAGTTGATTCTATTTGTTCAGCATCAGTGAAAGGCACTGTACCCGACTGATACCACAAAAGAAAAATGAAATGAGACATCTCCTTGTGGACATAAACCAATTGAACAGCGAGTCATTTATACCAGATGTCAGCTCGAAATCAGGTTGTATATCTATCTGTGCACATGTATGCGTATGCCGCCCTAATCTGTAACATCTGCATAGGGTTTTATGGTTTACAAGGCTTTTTTATATCCTTTGTCTGGTTTTATTTCATAACAGCTCCATGGAGTTGATATTAGTATTCTCCCCACCGCACAGCAGAGGCTGCCGAGGCTCTGCTGGGGCAAGTAACTCCCCACAGGGTGTGAGCCAGTAAATGGCAGGGCCTGAGCTTGAAGTGAAATCTCCCAAGTCCAGTCCAAAATGTGCACACCAGTATACAGAGTTGCCAGTGTGTTCGGTGCTTGGGATCAAAGTGCTGTGTTATCGGGGAAGGTAGGAAGTTAATCACATGCATTACATTTGCATTTATTCCAAGGTAGTCAAGATCTGAAAACTACTGGAGTAAGGGATGGGGCAGAGGACAGTATTCATGTGCACAGTGCTTTTCATTGTTACTCATTGAGGTCTAGTGACGTCATTTGGCTGTTGAGGACCTGGAGGCCCAGAGAGGTTGGAGGACTCACTGAGGTCACCCAGGTGGGAAGTAGCCATCTGGGGCGCCTGGGTGGCTGAGTTGGTTGAGCGTCCGACTTCGGCTCAGGTCATCATCTTGCAGTTCTTGGGTTCGAGCCCTGTGTCGAACCCTTGCATTCGAGCCCTGCGTCGGTCTCTGTGCTGACAGCTCAGAACCTAGTGCCTGCTTTGGATTCTGTGTCTCCCTCTCTCTCTGCTCCTCGCCTGCTCGTGGTCTGTCTCTCACTCTCAAAAATAAATAAAAAACAAACATAAAATAATAATAATAAATGCTCTCTTTCCTAACTTTCCTGTTTAAAAAAAAAAAAAAAAGTAGTCATCTGATCCTGTGGACACCTTTTCTCCCCTCCGGTGCTACTGGGTTATGACAACCACATAGAAGTATAGAATGTAAATACATTTTATATGAAGAAATAAATGAAAAAAGGGATTCAGTAAATAAATGAACAGCTAAGATCAGTTGGCCACCTAACCTGGAGCCACTTTGCAGATGAGGAAGCAGCAAGGAGAGGCCTGCTCGGGGTCTGGTAGCAGCGAGCTCGAGCCAGGCTCCTGACCCCCAACCCGAGTTCCGCCCTTTGACCCACCCCCCGCAACCTGGGTCTCAGCTTCAGACAAGCCGTTGGGTGCTGAGTTTTCCGTAGGTCTTTGAGCCGGCAGGTAGGAATGTTCCTGGGGTTCATCCAGTTCTGTATCGCCAGCTCCACTGCTGGAAGAGAACCCTACATGCCACGCTGCAGCAACTCCCCCTAATAAGTGAGACGGTAATCTCAGGCTCCCATCAAAAATTCCGTATTTCTCAATGGTGAGTCCACACTAGGACTCACAGTTATTTTTAGATGGGAATTTGATATTTTCTGTTCCATCCCACTTTGTTTTCCCGCCTAGCTGGGGTGATATTTTCTGTCTAGCAATAATTTGGAACTGCCTTATTTTTAGCTTCGTTTTTCTTCCTGTGATTTCCTTTCTCTTCCAGTTTAATCCACACTCAAGTAGGCTCCCTTTCCCACCCGACCTTCCCCCAGTTCTTGTTCACTGTGTCACAGAACTGGATACAAATGGCAGGTGCTCAGCCTCATCTTGTCCTAGGTACAAGCAAGAGGGAGAGTCTTCTGCAAGCCCTGAGTAGCTGCTTGTAACCTGGGCTGCTGCTTGTCACTTTATGAAAGCTTCTTCACCTGTCACTCGCCCTGGGTGCCCCTGACTCCCTGCACAAGTACACACCTGAGGAAAAAATGCTTCCAACCCATGCACCCCACCCACCTCCAACCCACCTCCACAGAAAAACCGACAGACCAGGGGGCCTGAGGGGCTCAGGCATTGGGCTACTAGAGTGCCTAACACATGAGCATATAACTGTGTATGTGTGTACGTATATAAATGCACATACTCCCATAGACTCTGGTGCTCCACATGGAGCAACGACCCATGGTTGTTACAGCGCATTGCCTGTGTTTATTTCATTTACACTGCCCCATGTGCAGTGGCAAAGCAGCAGTGAAAATCTAGTTTAAAACTTGAGGAAACAGGTCCCAGGGGACCTGACCAGACCAGACCAGCCCAGCCTCAGGCACAAGCTAAGGACAGTGGGGGGGGGGGGGGTGCCTGAACACCAGTTGGCGTCCTCAGAAGCCTTTGATGGCTCCCTGTTGCCTCACCACTAAAATGTGAGCCTCTTAGGCTAGCAGTACTTGAGCAGATGACACACTTAAGTAAATAGCCCTAGAAAAGATTACGTTTTAGGCTGTGAGCTCCTCCTTTAGGGAAGGGACCAGGTTTGATTGATCAACATGTTCCCATCAACCATCGGCACAAGTGCTCACTAGGGTGAGTGAGTAAAAGAACAAACTAGTTAAACTAGTTGCCATATATGGTCCTCCTTCCTCATTCCCTCTTGCCGCAGGGATTTCCAGAGTCTGGGCTCTCAGTCCATTTCCCAAAGTACATTTCTTATGTTGGAACCTAGAATCCTGTGGATAAGAACTTTTGTACTGCTTGTAATCCCTCTGATCCCCCTCGGCAAGGAGCCACCTTTCAGGAGGCAGCCACTTCTATAACTGGGCATCAAGGTGTAAACCCCACTCATCCCTGAGCACACCTCCTCTCCAAAGGGCCACCTGTTTGCTTATCGCCCATCTTAGGTTGATTTTGGTTCACAGCTTGCTGATCAACATTGGTTGATGGGAATTAGCTTGACTTGTGACTTAGAAGAACAGATCTCAAGCTCCTGGGAGAGTGGGGACACTTTGTGGTGAAACCATGGGCCCCCAAAAGTGATCAGACTCACCCCTGCAACTGTGTGTCTTGGGAAAGCTTTCATCATTTGTGGTGCCCAGACTGTAACTGCAGATCTTTCACATGTCTTTAAAACTGGAGTGACTCCCTGGATGACCAGGGCCGTGTTTGGGGGTCACATTATAATTAACATGTACATCTTAGAGCTAAAAATCAAGACAGAATTTCTTCTGAACTCTATTTCCTAAACTACAAGTGTGTAAACATGACATGAAATGGAAATTGTTTAGAAACAGCCACAAAAGCAGAAGCTGTCGATCTAAAGCCTGTTCCACCGGAATGTTAAGTAAAAGATGAGGGAGTTCCACGGCGGCGGCGGGCGGCCGGTGCCTCCCGAAAGCAGCAGGGAGTGAGTGAATGATAAGTACGGAGCGCTTTGGCTCTGATGAAAGCAGTTGAAAGCAGGTGTGGCAAATCCCAGCTCCCCAAGCAGCCTTAGTTCCCTCCCCGTCCTGACGCAGCCTCCGTTTCCTCATCTATCCAGGGTTCTAAAATTCCTGGCACAGTGCCTGGTGCAAAGCAGACCCTCAACAAGTGCAGTCACCACCACCAGTAATAATAATAATAATAATAATAATAATAATAATAATAATAATAATAATAATAAGTGCCATCACCACCACCACCAATAATAATGACAACAGTAATAATGAGAACGGTTTCATGTGCCACATCTGCACATGAAACTTTTTAAATTTTTTTTTTAACATTTACTCATTTTTGAAAGAGACACAGAGTGCGAACAGGGTAGGGGCAGAGAGAGAGGGAGACACAGAATCCGAAGCAGACTTCAGGTTCTGAGCTGTCAGCACAGAGCCTGATGTGGGGCTTGAACTCACAGACTGTAAGATCATGACCTGAGCTGAAGTTGGATGGACGCTTAATCGACTAAGCCACCCAGGCGCCCTGAAACTTCTTTTTGAAGTTTTTTTCTAATTTTTTTTAATGTTCATTTTTGTAAGAGAGGGAGAGAGAGCACACATGCAGGTAGGGGAAGTGCAGAAAGAGAAAGAGGGGGACAGAGGATCCTAAGTGGGCTCTGTGCAGACAGCAGCAAGCCCAATGGGGGGCTTGAACTCACACACTATGAAACCATGACCTGAGCCAAAGTTGGACACTCAACCAACTGAGCCACCCTGGCACCCCCAATCTTTAAAAAATTTTAAATTTAAAATGTTTTATTACATTAAAAAAATACATGCTCTGTGCAAGAAGATTCAACATGCAGCAGCTTAGAGGAAGTGAAAGGTGAAATCTCTTTCCAGAGATAAGGATTGTTAATAATTTGTTGTGTAGTCATTTGGCCTTTGCCCATTTGCTTTACAGAACTACACATCTCCACATATTACAAGCTTGTTTTCTACATAAACCCTCTCCTACTAAACATCCTTCTGCGTCACAGACCTTGTCCAAGGTTGTCCGTTCTTTTGAATGCTTCTATACTGTGACTCTGGCACACTGTATTCGTCA
Organism: Puma concolor; assembly: GCF_028749965.1. Taxonomy (NCBI): domain Eukaryota; kingdom Metazoa; phylum Chordata; class Mammalia; order Carnivora; family Felidae; genus Puma; species Puma concolor. The sequence continues at coordinate 60,126,431 of NC_141679.1, read as the reverse complement.
TTTCCCCTATTTGTAGACTTGTAACTTGTTTTCAGTTTTTCTTTCTTACATTCGGAAGCAACCATCCATGTACATATACTTCTTTGCGCGAGGTTCTGGGCATTTCTATAGGATCGATATACAGAAGTGGAACTTGAAGCCGTAATATTTAATTTTTGTTAGGTCCACCAATTGTATCTCCATTCCGGGGCCATTTCCAGTTCTGCTTCTTCCACCAGTCTATGAATAACGTTCCCTTCCTCGGGTAGACAAATATTTTTTTCTGTGCTAATTTCTGCATTCACAAAAAGCTCTTTGTTTCTGTTCCTTCAACCAGTATTTACAGAGCATCTGCAGAGCCAGGTTCTGTGCTAGGAGCAGGGGATGTGTCTGGATGGATTGGAGTTGAACTTGGCCCTCAGAAGCTGTGGTGATGGGGCAGCTGGGTGGCTCAGTCAGCTGAGCATCTGACTTCGGCTCAGGTCATGATCTCAAAATTTGTGAGTTCAAGCCCCACATGAGTCTTGCTGCTCTCAGCTCAGAACCTGGAGCCTGCTTCAGATTCTATGTCTCGCCCTTTCTCTGCCTACCCCCCCCCCCCGCACCCCCCAACTTGTGCTCTTTCTCAAAAATAAATTAATAAACATTAAAAAGAAGCAGCAGCAGCAGCTGGAGTGAGCCTGGGAGCTGAGCATGCAAATGGCTAGAGGCATGGTAGAGAGGCCCAGGTCCCTGGGCTGACTGCGAACATTGAAGAGGCGGGCAGCAGGGGGTGGTAAGAGATGTCAGGACACCTTCCCGGCTTCTTGAAGGGAAGTTCTAGTGAGGGTGTTGGCTTCATGCTTTAGCTGTTGCACCACCACTGGCATGCACTGGCACCCACTGACAGGGTTCAGTACACGGTGTCCCAAACTGAACAGAAACCTGGGACTTGGGGCTCTGGGGGAGCAGTTCAGGCCTGCGTACCATGGAGGGAGCCAGGTAGAAGAGGCAGCAGTGGTGAGATGGCTGTCTCCACCAAGAATCTCGAGGTGCCTTTGCTTTCGTGTTCTAGACGTTGATGACACCTTTCACATGGTATGGAGTCTCTCTAGGACACCTTTTTAGGGTCCTGAGGAGCGGCTGTTCTTGTGTTTCCCAGCACAAAAACATATATTGTCCAGATGTTTCTTTCCAAATACTTCTTGAGATGGTTGTACGGACGGTGTTATCTGTGATAGCTGCTGATGGGAAATTGCTGCTTGAAGGTAATTCTGAACAGTGGCAGTTTTCAGGTTCCTAATTCTTGTGCGTAGTACCACCCACACATCTTCCCCTTCCCCACTCTTCCTTCAAATTAAACAAAAACAACTTCATTGGGTTTTTGTACTGAGATGCCAAGAAATACAAGATGTGACAGTAAAGTTGGAAAAACCAGTCAGGTGGGAATTGTGCCGATTTCTCACTCTGACTTTGGCAAAAACCTTTCCATTCTGGGTTTACCATTTGCTCTGTTACGCGGGGGCCCTGTTACATGCTGGCTCCGCCTATAGGATCTGTCTGCAGTCCAATGATTATAAGAATCAGATAACACAGAGGGCTCTGATGACCAGAAAGTATTGTATGGAAGGAGGGAGTCTTGCTGTTGTTGGTCTTTGTATTAAGTTTGGGTTGGTCCTTGGCAGATGGTCACTCCTGAATCAGGTAGGGACACCTGCCAAAACTCCCGGTCTTGTGGTCCAGGGTTCTCATTGTATATTGTAGTTGAATTGTTGAGGAATTTGTTGGAAGTTAGTTAGGATCCCAAGTCAGGGACCCCACACACTGGTAGGATGGGTACTCTTGTATATGTCCCCTTCTCCTTCACATGCAGAAGCCACAGCACTGGAACAGGACGCATGTGTGAACATCCACTCTTATAGAAGCAGATTGAGAGACTATGGAGCCAAAAAGTCATCCAAAGCCTCTGCTTCACCCCCTCCTGCCTTACCTGGAGGAATCTTAGCCCCCATGGATCAGGCAGCCAGCCAGGGTCACACAGCTGGTGAGCAGAGGGCCAGGCTGGTCCCAGGCCGGCCACCTCATCATCACCATCCAGAAGGCTTTGGTTGTCTACAAGTCCCCAGGGGGATTAGTCCCTCTTGAAGCAGTTCCAGATTGAGGAGGGCCGGGGCAGAGAGCTTGCCAGATCTCAGCAAGTTGCTTCCGGCCAAGCAGCTGCACTAGGCACAAGGCACAATGCCAGCAACACCCCTCAGCATGAGGCAGTGACCCCACAATTGGCTTCAGGGCTGCCATCACCACCAGATGGGTCTGGGTGAGATTTGCCCAATTTAGCTGCAAACCTGGCATGGGGCAAGGGTGCTATCAGGTAGAGCTGGAGGGAAGAGTGGTGCCTGGAAGAAGTCCCTGGCTCTGCCCTGGGAGGCTGGCACCCTGTACCTGATGCCAGTTTGTAATCCCTTGTTTGGGGCCAGCCAGACCGGAACCAGCAGCATGTGTTGATCAACCCACTAAAGATTAGAATGCACTGGAACAACTCTTTAATGGGCATTTCTCTTCCTCATGACACCTCCCTATGCTTTCTTCCCAAAGTGCCTGACCACAATGATTACTTTGGGGACCTATGTGTAGTCCTAGTCAGATAAACCCTGAGATAACCTGAGTCACCCTTCCTAATGAGCAAACCGGCGACCAGGAGGCAGTGACCCACTGGCATCACTTGACACAGTGGAGCCAGGACTCTGCTCTTCTGCTCCTTGCTTCCTTTGCTGACCTGAACTCATTCATGCAATTGTGGTACAGGGAGCATTGACCTGGGTTGGAAAAGCAGTGTAGACATCTGCACGGTTAAGAACATGGGCTTTGGAGCCAGGCTGCCTCCATCACTGGCTTGCTGTGTGAGTGCATTTAAGGTGGTGATGCCATCAGCAACCCCTAGTAGAGCTGTTGTGGGAATTAAGTGGGGAGCCAGATGCAGAGCACTTAGCATAGCCCCCGCACACAGCGTGCACCCATCACTCAACCATTCTTAGAGTGCATTATTAAGAGTGGAGCCTTTGCGACCATGGCTGAACCACTCAGTTTGTCTGACCTGCAGATTTTTTTATCAGTCAGGTGAGGAGGGGGCTTGGGTTTGGTCATGGCCCTTCCAAGGCTTGCTCTGTGAGGTTCCGTGAGAATGGGCCGGTGATGCTGCTCAGTGAGGGCTATAACCATGACTGGTCTGTCATGAAAGTCTGTCCCCTGTGGCTTTATCACATTAGTGTGTGGCCAGAGGCCTCTGTGGAAGCCGGGACCACACCGCGCCCAGCAGACCGGAAGATTGCACCAGGGGGGCAACTGGCCCTTTGTACAGTCCATCAGTGCTGGGAGGACACAAGATAGGACTTGCATCTGCCTCTATTTGCTAAGGCCCCAGGTGTTCCCTACAGCACAGGGGTCAAGGGATGCCTGCCCCTCTCAGGATTGACTTGAGGATGCTGGTGCCACCCTGCCCCTTATCCTGATGGAAACACTCACGTTTGGGTTGCTTGCTGGAGTGTGTCTGTCTTTCTGGAACATTGGGCACCTTCTTTCCACTTCTTGAAAGGGTGAAGCCCTAATTGTTTGGAGGGTCAGACCCTCAGATCATCAGCAGCTGATTGCCACACCCTGGTGGTTCCTGTCAGCTTCTGAAAAAGGCATTTTGGGTGAAAGCATAAACCTGATCAGAGCTCCTGATCCTCTTTTCCCAGTTTCCTCCCCTTTCACGTCTGCACCCCTCCTCCCAACCTTCAGGGCCAGCTCCAGTCTCCTTATCCAGCTACTCCGTGTCCCCTCTTCTTCATGAGCACCTAGCCCAAGGCAGCTCACGGTATTTGGTTTTACCTCAGAACCCCTCAGGCTTTCCTGTCTCCATGACTTTGCTGCTGCTTGACTTGTCTGGGTTGCCCTTCTCCTGGTGCCCCTCATCTTTACCTGTCTGTCCTTTCCTTGAGCGTATTCTACCCAGGGCCCTCCATTCACTGTGTGTGACACAAGGCAGGTCCCTCAGCCTGGAGTGGCCTCCTTGCACTAAGACTTGAGATTCTGTGAAGTGCCACCTCCCCAAAGTTTTTTGAAATCCCTGGGACAGCATTTGCTTTCTGCCTCCACTGAGCTGCCACTGTGTGTACCAGTTTAGGGTACTCGGGGCCAGTCAGAACTGGGTTAGCCCCAGTTAGGCCTCTGAATCTGTCTGAGCCTCAGTTGCTGCACCGTAAAATACAGTAGCACTTGCCTGTCTGTGCCATGGGGATGAGGAATGAAATACAGCCAATACCCAGGTCAGTGCCTGGCATAGGCAGGTGCCCACTAACTTGCAGCTGTTATTAACTCATTGCTTATGGATGTTGGCATCCCGATTCTCCTGCTAAACCATGAGGTCTCTTGGGGGTGGGAGCGTTGTCTAACACCATGTGAGTGCTCAGCGTTTGGCCTGGGGCCCACCTTAGCATACAGTGAGGACTCTGTGGATGCTTGAGAAAGAAAAGCAGGCAGGCTCCTTGATTGCCTATGAATTGGGGTCTTGCAGTTGACGTGGAATCAGAAAGCTGTCTCTTGAGAAAGTTGCTGCTCTAAATGGAGACTTGTTTATGCACTGCACTGAGTCCAAGGGCAGCCAAGATCCTGGAGCGCAAGTTCGCCTCAGTGAGTCTCCACAGGGGATGGCGACAGAACTCTGGCCTGCAGCCTCTCAGAGGCCTCAGCACACCAGAGCAGTCCCTCGAAGAGTGCAGAGTGACAGGCAGGGCTGATGGACTCGGCCGTAATTGCAGAGAGGGCCTAAGAGCTCTGTGAAAAGACCCACATGGCTTTTTAAATCCTGAGGAGAGCATAATTGGTGTCATCGAGTGTGTGTTCTCGTCTCCCCTCTGGTGCCACAGAACAGGGGGGCTCAAGGGAAGACCCCATCACCGCAGATGACGGAGGGAAGGGAGAGCACACTGGGCTCCCTGACTCAGATGTGGGCCTTTCCCTCGCCCTTGGGCTGAGCACAAAATAGCAAGTGGTACAGGTTCTGCCGGGCAGTGACAGGCCCTCTCTGCTCCCTCCAACGTGACCATTGTTCTTGTTCCACGCCCCCTGCTTCCGCAGAGCTCACCACCCGCTTCTTGGGTGTTTCTGTGCACGCCTGGAAAAGATGGTAAGAGAACTCCAATTAGTCAGTCTCCTGGCTTCTAGACAGCTCCGGAAACCAGACTAGATAGAGGAGGAGGAGGTGGGGCCTCATGCTTGTGTTGCATTGGGTTTATCTCCAGGCTTTATCTCCGAACCTCCCTGCCCTGCCCTTGCTGGCCCGCAGCGTCCACCCAAGAAGACCCCTGCAGCCTTGGCCTCTGCCTCGGCCTCTAAGGGATACCTGAATTCAGATGTCCGTTGAAGCACCTCAGTCAGGAGTCGGGCCTTTTTCCAGCAAACGTTTTAACAGTTCAGATGGGGATGAATGTCCCCTGTCTTTCCTTTGATGTGGTGCCCTGGAAGTTGGCTGATTTTCAGCTGCATGCCTAATTAGGAACAGCCACCCGCCACTCCTGTGCAGTTCCTCACTCACTCTGTGGTGCTGGGTGTGATTTTAACACCTCAGACCTGACTGAAATAGATGCCCCAGCCTCCAGAAGATTAAGAACTAGACAGTCTGATAAAAGAGATGTCAGGAAGCATCGGGGAAAGGCAGGAGGAGGAGTCCGGCCCAGGAGTGAGAGGACCTCCAGCCTCATCCCTGCTACTTTCTCCCCATCCCCAGCTCTCAGTTTCCCGGATCTGTAAAATGTAGTGACTAGCCTGCTGATCGCTGAGACCTTCGCATTGCACACAGGAGTTGATCCAGAGCAGGGCTCCCACATGGAGGCATGAGACTGCCAAAGCAGCAGCGAGAATTGGAAGTTTGGGATCCAGAAATGAAAGTAGGTTTAGAGGTTGGTGTTGAAACCCTCCATCGCGAATGCAGGGTTGGCCCGTCAGGTTTCCGTGAGCAGACCTTCTGTGGCTCTGGGAGATGAAGGGTCATCTCAGGGCAGGAGGGGGTCTTAGGATGGGGTTCCCAGGAAGCCCAGCAGTGGCAACCAAAACAACAACAACGTCCACAGAGTACTTTCTGTGCATCTGGCACTGTTCTAAACATGGAAGGTATATGAATTCACTTAACTCTCCTAAACGTCCTTCCAAGGTATGTACTGTTGATCCCCCATCCAGAGATTTGGAAACAGTGGCAACTTGCCCTTTTCCTCTGCTGGAGCCAGGCCTTGGGCCCAAGCAGTCTGGCAGAATCCGTGTTTGCAGCCACCACACCGTGCTGCTGAACCTGTCACTCACCTGGACAGGTTTTGCCTCCCTCCAGGTGGATGGTGCAGGGCAGCCCCAGTCAGTGGAAGGTGCATCAATCTCGTAAGGCAGCCCTAAGCTTCCAAGTCTAGTCTGCCCCCATCCCTGGCATCTCAGGCATCGGTCCTGGTGACCTCCAACCCATGTGAGAGAGGTCTGGCAGCACACCCAGGCACGTCCACACTGGCTGAGTAGAGGTTTCTTGGCCTGGGAATGGAGGCCTCTGTGGGCCACATCCCTACTGAGCTCTGCCACCCTGTGATTTGGCATCTGGTGTGGATTCCCAGACAAGCCCAGCTGGGAAAATTAGAGGTGAGGGGCCTGCAGGCCAGCGTCTATCATTTCCAGCTAGGCTTCTGCACGTCTGTGCCAGCCTTTCTCTGCCCAGCTCCACCCTGCCCGGAGGTTCTAAGACACCTCTCCTTAGACACTCTTGGGGGTGCCATCCTGTGGCATTCAAGATCATCCAGAGCCCACTTTCGCCTACCTCCAGCTTCCTCTCCCACCAGGCCCTCTGGACAGCCCACCTTCCCCATGTATTACCTTGTGCGTCCAGCCCCTGTGCCTTTGCTTCACTCCTTCCTCCATCAAATGTCCATTTTCCTCGCCACACCATTGTGCAATGACCTCATGTCTAAATTCCTTAAGCTTTCCCACGTTTCCCCCAACTGCACTGTAGTATTATGTCTGCTCCCTGGTGAGGATCCTGAGCCATCTCCGTGCTGGAGGCTCTGGCCCTCCCTCACCCAGGGTGTCTTGAAGACCAGGATCATGTCTCCATCTGGCTCTCGTGCCAGGCATTCAGTAGATGCCTGGCTGGGTGCACGGAGTGGTGGATGCCAGTGCTGCCAGAGGAGGCTGGGTGCTCCAGGGATGCACACGGATTTCCTCCCCTCCCATCTCCCAGAGACCTCCTTTTCCTGTTCCTGAAGGGAAGGTAAAGAGGTATAGAATAGGTTTCTTTTCTTCTAGTCTTTTGGCTGGTAAAAGATATTGACCGTAAAGTATGTTGCACATTTGTTTTCATTTATATGTGTATTTATATGTGTTTTTATTTATATGTGTATCCACCTGCTTTCAAAATATAGATTTGGGGACGCCTAGGTGGCTCAGTCGGTTGAGCATCCAACTCTTGATTTCAGCTCAGGTCATGATCTCACAGTTTCATGAGCTTGAGCCCTGCATTGGGCTCTGTGCTGACAGCATGGAGACTGCTTGAGAGTCTTTCCCTCTCTCTCTGCTGCTCCCCTGTTTGTGCTCCCTCAGTCTCTCTCAAAATAAATAAATAAACTTGAAAATACAGATTTGAAGTTGTCCATAACTTTCTTAAATGTATATAATGAGGCCATTATAATGGAAATCAAAATCCACATTGAAGGAAGGGCGAATGAATGGATACAATATCTAAGATAATGTACTTATTGAAGTCAAGCATCAGAATTAACCCTGAGCTTCCTGGCAGCCAAAACAAAGAAAAGTGGGGGTGGGGGGCTGGGAGGGGGCGGGTGGTGAGAGGGAAGCAGCACAGAACTGGTGAACCCTGGAGCAAAGTGTAGCTTGTTGCTCATGGACTTGGGGAACTCTAAACCCTCATCAGACCCACTCAGGAGATTCTTGGTTTGCACCAAGCTCTGTCCTGGGCCCCTTACTCAAGATAATCCCCTCACCCTTGCTTCTCCATAGCCACAATCCTTGTGCAGCATGCCCGCCTCCCTCTCCTGGCTCTGTGCCTTTGGTGAGTGTTCCCAGGGTCCCTTCCAGGTCTTAAGTCTCTTAATTCCAGAGAAAGTACTGTTTTATTTGTTTGTTTGTTCTCGTTCTCTTTCTCTTTATGTAGTTCCACTTGAAAACCTTTCTATTCCAGAGATTAACAGAAATCCCCACCTGTCAATTTAATGTTTCTGCTCCCTGCCTAAGAGGCATGAAATCACAGCCTGCCACCAATATTAAAGGTCATTTTCCATGAACTTATAGATGGTGAGGTCCAGATAACTTGTGACTTAAAACATATGGTCCCCTGTTAGATCAGTCTCTGGACCATCAGAGGTCGGTCTGGGTAATAAGGAGGATAGGCCTGGTCATTAGGCGGGAGACAGTGATGTCTGGTAAGCTAACCTGATGCAGTGGCCCTTGACTTCTGGAGCCCCTGGCAAGCCTTTCCTGGGAGAGAAGATGCTCTCTAAATGAGCATCTTCTCAGGAAAAGGCAGCTGCTTCCGAAATGCACATAGCTCCTGTAAGCCCATCTTGCTTAAAACTGTATTTACTTTCATGTTCTCCTGTCTTAATTACCTTTTTTCTTTACTGGCGTCCTTATTCATTATTTAAAACAACTTTCAAAAATAATTATGCAATAATTCCTTCCTCCATGCACCGTAGCTCTTTACTTTCCTGTATCAGGTTTTCGGCCCTTTATTCATTTGTATCTGTAGTGACAACATTGCTGTCATCAGAGTCTAGATATTGTGGGCCAAGTGTGTGATGACAGTATTCAGCAGTTCCTAAGCAAGGTCTAGAATTCCCTTTGGGGCATCGTTCACAGTGGCCAGGACTTGTTTAGAAAGCCCACATTATACGGTTTGCTCAACACATAAACAATCTTGTATTTTACTTTTTAACTTAGCATAATTTCATGCATGCTTTTCCATGTAGCTACATAATCTTCAGATTTATCATTTTAATGGCTGCTTAATATTCCATCCAGTTAGCGTGCCATAATTTACTTAACTGTTCCCAATTGTTGCAGCCTTAATGAAAATTTGAATTCACCATGTACTACAGGGGGAAGCTGGTTTTAATGATTACCATTATAACAGCCCCTGCCCTAACTGCATGCCATTAGTAACCCAGCTTTAGGAAGGCGCAGATGCTTTTGGAACAATAAATTCTGTAGGAGAGGTGTATGCACAAGTCCCTCTGATTTAATAGCTAATCTGTTCACTGCACATGTTTTCCTTTTATGCTGGTGTTTATGTAGAATATCTACCTCTTCTGCATATTGTGTAACACTAAACTACATGCATTTGGCATATTGCTCCCGATACTTTATCACTGCTGTCAGGAACTTCCATAAATTAACAAGAATTTGGGAGTAAGGAGTGGTTTCTGGCTGTCGATTGTCGTTCATTTATCCCACCCACACTCTTTGAAGATCTGCTTGCAGCCAGGCTCTGTCAGGGAGAGAGCAAAGGCACTTCCGATTATTGGAAGCCCACAAATGGGCCTCTGTGAATTGCTTTGTGGTGCCCAAGAGTAAATGGTGATTCTCATGTGAAGTGCTTTGTAAACCGTACAGTGCATTAAATGGTTGCTGGTCTTGCTGATAAAGTAGAGTGAAGAGGAAGGTGGTTTTCCTGGGTCAGTGTCCATCAGCTGTATCCCCAGTGTCCTCAGACCTCGGAAATTTCCAAGGACAGGAGGCTAGACTGCACTTCTCAGAACCAGCAAGAGTGATGATGATGACCCCACAGAACAGATTAGATAGTCTGGTAGGTTCAGTGAGTTTCAGAGTTGTCTATAGTGCCTTACAGTTGGTGTTCACTTTAAAGTGACCAAATCCTACCTTTCTTTCCTTTTTTTTTTTTTTTTTTAAGTTTATTTATTTTGAGAGAGAGCATGAGCAAGGGAGGGGCAAAGAGAAAGGGAGAGAGAGAATCCCAAGCAGGCTCCATGCTGTCAGCACAGAGCCCAACCCAGGGCTCGCTCAAGCTCATGAACTGTGAGATCATGACCTGAGCTGAAAGAGTGGATGCTTAACCAGCTAAGCCACCCAGGTGCCCCTGAGTCCTACCTTTTATAGCTCTTCTCTTTTCCTCTTCCTCCCCCATAAAAAGAAAAACATCATCCCTAAAACTAATAAAACGATCCCAGTTTACTCATGGGACCCAGTAAAGCCATATTTTGCCAAAGTACAGGACATCTTTTCAGAGAGGACAGGATTTTCAGGGCCCTGAGAAGGTGAGAAGGTTTTTCCATTTTCTTCCTCTCTCCTTGTAAAAAGAGAAAGTGTTTTCCAAAGAAAGTATCTCTGCGCACTGCCTACACCCCCACCGGCTCTCCAGCTCAGGTCCCTTTCCAGCAGAGAGAAAGCAAGCCTTGGGCCAGTACCTACCTACTTGGTTTTGTTCTCATTCATTCTTTTTATGTGTATCAACTGTTTCTAGTAAAGGATAATGACTTAAGGATAGTGATGTAAAATTTTTGTAATGAATTTACTAACTCTAAAAAGTGAGGCAGCATAAATAAAAATGGAAAGTAAGAACCCAGGCGGTACCTGCAAACAACAGAATCAACAGCAGTTGGTGTGTGTGTGACTTAATGAAGTCTGGGAAACACTACCGTAATGTTATTTAACGTCAACGCTAACGGCACTGGCGCCGCATCAGCTGGCTTCTGTCGTATCAGGGCATGTGCACACGGAGTTTTGCCATCCCCACGAGCTGGCCCTGGACCATGAAGCCCAGCCTAAAAACAAGCTTTTGCTTAGAAAGGCTGACATCACCATGTGTTTTGTCCACTGCTCTTCAAGGCACATAAGTCCCGTGGGTTTCTACTGTGTCTTTATGCCATCGGAACTCCGATTTGGAGAATGCCTCCAGAGTCCTTTTCAACAGCTCACTCTCAACGATCCTCACCCCTTTTATATCAAGCCTTACCTCTCCCCTCTCATCTCCTTGGACCCAGTGTTCCAGCAAAAGTGGACAGTGAATAGACCAATTCAGCCTTAAATGGAAAGGAAATTCTAACACACACACTACCACGTGGAAGAACCTTATAAACATTATGCTAAGTGAAATAAGCCCGTCACAGATGGGGACAAGTACCATATGACTCCTCTTGTAGGGAAGTATGTAGGGTAGGAGAGTGGTGTCTCCCAGGGGACAGGGAAGGGGAAGTGGGGAGTTCGTGTTTAACTGGGACAGAGTTTCAGTTTGGGAAGATGAAAAAGTCCTGGAGATAGATGGCGGTGATGGTCGCACAATGGTGTGGATGTACTTAATGCCACTGAACTGTACCATAAAAATGGTTAAAATGGCAAAGTTATGTTATGTGTGTCTTTTACCACGTGAAACAGAAAGGCAGTGAGCGGTCTTCTCCAGCCACACTGCCTTGCCTCAACGTGGTCCGACCGCAGGGAACGCTGACCCTCCTGTTTTCACTTCCCTTGTCATTCTCCCCCCCTGCCTCGCCCCTCACAGGCCCTGCACTGAGCCCTTTGCTACAGAGAATTATGGTGATTTAGATGCGTATGTCTACCTCTTCTGGAAACAATGGGCTTCCTGAGAACAGCCTCTCGAGCAAACCCTCCCTTCCCTGTGTCCCATGCAGGCCCTTCACACAGGGGGGTCTAGGATCAAAGCAGGTGAAGTGTCACTGTTTGGCTCAGAAGCACCTGATTCTGGCATCCTAGCATCCATCTTCGAGCCACCACCGGCCTCTCAGAAATGAGCAGCTGACATGGATGCCCCTGTCTGGGGCCTGATCTAAACAGGCAGTCACCCCTCAGCCCACAGAGGGCCAGGCCTTGGCCTCCCTTCCAGAAGATTCGGAGCACCCCCACCGCCCCACTTATTCAGAAGTAAAGCTGGGGGCGTCTGGGTGGCTCAGTCAATTAAGCGTCCAGCTCTTGATTTCAGCTCAGATCATGATCTTGTGGTCCCTGAGTTCGAACCCCACGTGAGGGCTTGTGATTCTCTCCCTCTCTCTCTGCCTTTGCCTCACTCACACACACTCGCCTGCTCTTTCTCTCTCTCTCTCAAAAATAAAGGAGTGAAGCTAGATGTCTGCTCTCAAGTCCCTCGGATGTGCTAGTGTGTTAGACTAGTCCTAGTGGGGAGGCCTTCTACTCATCTGTAAAGTGAGGGGGTGAGGGCTCTTTGTGATATCAGAACACACCTGGAACATCATGTGCACATCTGGGCCTGTCCTCACAGACTACAGTGCACAACCAGATGGCCACAGTGAGCCTTCTGGTTCCGTCATTAGGTCCAAGAGCCTGAGATCTTTGTAAGGAAACTTTGCCCTGTCAGAGCAGAGACACTGCGTTCAAGGGATGGGGAGGAACAGGTAAGCGCAGTAACAGGCCTGTTGCTGTGCAGTCCTCACCTCCTTGGCTGGGACTGAATTCCCGTGGGTGTCACCTGACAGATCCCAGATGAGGAAGTAAGTTCCGCACATCCATTACATCCCTGCCTCCTTCCTTGTTGCTTGCAGAATTTCAGAGGCAAGAAAGTGTCCGGTCCCAGCACAAAGGCATCCAGTTATATGACACCCCTTATGAACCTGAGGGCCAAAGTGTCGACTCGGACTCAGAGAGCACGGTCAGCCCCCGACTACGGGAGAGCAAGCTGCCCCAGGACGACGACAGGCCCGCCGACGAGTACGACCAGCCATGGGAGTGGAACCGGGTCACCATCCCAGCTCTGGCAGGTAAGGAGCCGGTGGCCCCGCTCAGAGGGCGCTGCTGACCCACGCTCAGTAGTCGCCTTTGGTAAAGAGGGTACATGCACTGGTCCCTTTTGCTCAGGTAAACCCACAGGGCTTCGTTTGATGGTCCGGCTGGGCCCCTCAAAGATGATGAGGGTCCTAGAGAGAAGGGAGGCCAGGTCAGGCCAAAGGGAAATCCTAAGTCTGGCCTCCAGGCCCTCCTTTCCAGTCTTTCCTAGTCTTCACAGACGGCTCCGATGATTTCATTGTCTGACTGTGTTGGTAGTGCTCTAGTTCACTGAAGCCAAGATTTCAGAAGGAATTTTCTTATAAACTAAAAGAAAACCAACTGCAAAGCGGTTCCCACTGAGCCTGAGGGAGCCCAGTGCTTCTGTCTATTTGTGTGGATGTGATAGGCCTGGTATACCTAGGGCCACCACGTTTCCTGTTCCAGCTTTGGCATGAAGCCCTGGCTGAGAATGTCAGGTGCCCCCCATCTGCCTCACTCTGAGACTGGTTCTCTAGAATCTGGGTATCTGTCACAGCACTAAAACTCCTCTCCCACAGCCTTTTGGAAAGCTGCCTGCTACATGTGTCACAGGTCTTAAGTTTATGTGCTCACCCTCTGATTCTAATCCCAGCCTATTGGATCCATGCCAGGGTTATGATCTAAAATTCAGAAAAGGCATTGTTTATGATCATGAAAGGTGGGAAACAACCTGAATGTCCAGCAAACAGGGATTGATTCAGTGGAATATTGTACAGGCGCTAGCAAGTGATATTGACAAAGAGTTTATAACAACACAGGAAAAATGCTTATGTTTAATGTTAAGAGGTGGAAAGCCAGATGCAAAAGATTTCTTATGCATCTAAGAGTTTAGGCATATGAAAAAAGGGACATTGAATGACTCATTTAATTCTTGCCACACTGAAGGTCAAAAGGCGGGGGGGGGGGGGAGGGTGGTTTTAATTTTTAATTTAAGATTCATTTTTGCCTGAAATCTCTCTTTTTCGTACTCAGCTGGACACTTCCTTTCTAGTCCCCAGCAGCGAGGCCTCGGCCCTACCCCTATCCTGAACAACAATTGATGTTCTAGCTGCTCAAACACATACTACTCACAGTTCCCTGGACGTAGTGTGCATTGTGCAAATTCCATTCCTTCTGCCTAAGTGCCCTTTACTGCCATGGAAAAAACCTTGTGCCTCCTTCCAGGCCCAGCTCACACGTTGCCATCTCTGTGAGCCCTTCCTGGGACATAGCTGTGCATCCCAAGGGCTTTCTTACTGTGTCTCTGGGCCTGTTGAGCTTCTTGCACTCAACCCTGGCATGACGTTTCTCTCATTGTACGGTTAGCCCTGTCAGTACCAGTCTCCACCTGTCAGACTTTGAGCACCTGGCCGAGAGCCAGACATAGGAGTAGTCGTGAGGTTGAAGGTCAGGTCGCTCCCATGCATTTCACAGCCCCCTGTCTTCCTTTGGCACAAGGGAATCCAAGGACTGTCTCTGTCCCCTGGCATCGCCAATAAGGGGCTGTGCTCTTCTCCTGGCTGTGAGGGGAGCTGGAATGGGGCCATTGCTACCCAAGAGCTTACTTTCTGCAAACACCAGTTTGATTAAAGGGCTCGTGTGGCAGCTCTCCCAGACACCCAGGGCCTGTGGCATGAGATAGCACTGAGACAGGTGGAGGGTCTCACACTCTCCTAGACTGACCACCTGTAGGTCCCTCGAGGGTAGGGTTACCTTTGAAGCTCTAGTCTGGTCTGGCACCGTGCTGCTCACAGCACGGTCCCTAGACCAGCAGCATTGCATCCCCTAGGAGCTGGTGAGAAATACAGGGTCTTGGGCCCTACCCCAGACCTACGGAGTCAGAATCTGTTTTAACAAGACCCCCGGGTGATTTGCATGCATATTAAAGTATAAAAGCACTTAACCTATAGGACCTCAAATGTTCTAAAGGCTCTCAGACCAGAACTTGCCCACTTCTGCTCAAAGGTGGTTTTAGAACTCCTGTACATTCTATACAAAGGATCACAAGGTCTCAGCTAGAACCGTCTCCTTCTAAGTTTCTGGGCCGCAGGTGTCCATTCTGGACGTGGCTTTATGTCACTGAGTTGCTATCACAAGTGTCATTATAGGTCTACTTCTTAGGCTGCTGAGAGAAGACAGACTCAGAATCAGGTCCCTGTCTGTGTCTCATCAAGTCACTTATCTGTGCATGGCCTGCTCCAGAGTATAAACCAGCTGTTCTCTTTCCAAGAAGCTTTTGGCTTCATTCTGATTTCTGGGGCCTAGAAGGAAGCTGTTTCACTCGGGCTGAAGGGACGCTATGAGCACCTGTCATTAGTCATGACCGGATGCCTCCCCATGTCTGAATAGCCCGTCGGTGCAGTGTTCGTAGGTAAGGAGCACCTGGTATCCTAGCCCAGAGTGAAGGTGGAGTGAGAGGTGGATGGGCCACTTTCCAGGTAATGAGGATGAGTTGAAGTGGCTTGAGTGGATAACTCAAGTGCTGCCATGGTCCCATTTGTAAACCCAGAAGTGTGGCTGCCCAGGATTGAAGGACGGTGTCCTGTGTGAGTCAGTAATGCACGTACATGAGTATGTCCGGACGCACACACTTCAGCAAGTCATTGGTGTCACTGGGGAGCAAGGCAGTGCTTGGCTAGGCCCTGTCCTCCTTACAACACCCGTTTGAAATGGTTTCTCTAGACTCTCAGGAAGCTCTCTGATGCTCACTGAGACAATGGAGTACAGGAGCTGGGAAGTGTCTGCGTATGGGATAAAGTTGGCTGGGCAAAATCGTTACCATCTCTTTCCTCCCTTTGTGTTCTCTGGTTCTGCATGTTTAGCCTGGATGAGGGAATCTGGGCAGTGTTTTCAAATTTCCAAAGGGTATGGATTATGAGGGAGCCCCAAAGGGCAGAGCTGGACCCACCAAGAAGGAGTCACCAGCATTTAGGGTCCAAGTGAGTGGTGAGAATCTCATTTACACCTGGAAGTATAATGAGCTTCCCCTCACTGGGAATTTGCAACCAGCAGCTCATTTGAGGCAGGAATGATGATAGAGGCTTTGCCCAGCAGTGGGGGGTTGGTCTGTCACTTTGAGGGTTGTGTCCATCCTTCAGCACCCCACCATGCTGATCAGAGACAGGGAGAAGGGAAGGCCTCTGAATTATCTCCATGATTCAATCTATGATGCAAAAGCACTTCCAGCCTTTCAAAGTGCTGTCCTATACTGCATTCATGGAAAGAGGCACTCTCAAAAGAGTTCTTTGGCATTCTCCATAGAAGTAACCCTTCCCAGCCAGCAGCTCCAGACCAGCCTTTATGGAAGTCAGGCCCTTCCCAGCTCAGCCACACTCTGGCAATCTGGGGGCCACTGCCTCTAGAAGGCTCAATTACCACCCCCCGGTTGTGGTGAAGACAGATGTTGCAGGGTATGAAGTGGTCTTAGCTTCTTGGGTATGAAAGTCTTCCCTCCTAGAATTCTCTGGCCAGGTGAGTGAGAAATACCACAAGCTCTCCAAAAAACCTTGGGCCTTCACTGCCTGCTTTTCCTCCAGGAAGCTGACTGTGGCCTCAGCCAGAACCTCCACCTGCCCTGCACTGGAGTTCCTTCCCACACTCGTGGCCTTTGTTGATCCCAGCCCGCAGAACAGATGCCTGGTCAGGTTTCTTGCACCGCCAACTGCAGGAAACAGACAGGCTGCAGCTCCACTGTGCACAGAGAGGTGGCATGGCTTCCATCAAGCTGTCAGCCCCCTTCCCCATGGCAGAGACACCTACCCTTAGAGCTGGCCAAGTTCGGTTCCCAGCCTGCTTTGACTCACCCCTTGGGAGTCTTTACAGCGACAAATTGCAAGATAGCAGGTGGGTCTAGAAATGGCCTGTGGCACTCCCTGCCCAGTGTGGGGCAGGAAAAGCAGCCTAGGGTGATTCCACACTGTCTTGGGGCAGCGTGGATTGGTACAGAGGGTCTAACCAGCCCTGGGCCTTGTGGCAGGGATTGTGACATGGACAAATGGAGCTTGCACAGGAAGTGTCCACACAGGGAAGGGCAGAAGAGCTGAGAGGATAACCTAGAGAAGCAGACATGGGCTCAGGGTGGCATGGATTAGGTGTCTTCACATCTCTGAGTGGCCACTGGGAGGATGAGGATTGAACCTGTCTTAGGAGCCTCCCATTTTCTCACCCAGGAAATGTGTCAGCAGCAAAGGGTCCTAGTGAGGCTTAAAGGACACGGCATCAGGAAAGTGCTGGCATCTACTGAAGCACTTTCTGCCTGCATTATCTCCTCTAATCCTCTCAGCCACGCTCTGGGGGATTAGTTTCCTCATTTTACTGAGAAAAAAGACTAAGGCCCAAAGAGAAGGGGCCCATAGCTAGTCAGCCACAGAGCTGGGATGTGAAGTCCAATTCCAGAGCCCAAGCCCTAACCCAGCGGCTGTCTGGGCTCCCTGCTGCCGTCAAAGATGCTGCATAAGATATGGTTGGAGCCCATGGGAAATGTCACCTGCCTTTTGTTGCCCTTGTACAGATTCCTCCCTATGTCTACATCTGGGAGGATACTCTCCTGGGGTGTGCGATCCCACCTGGAGTGGTTCCAGCTGAGGATTCTGCAGGAGCCCAAGTTCTGGAAGTTCATGCCTGTGTGGGGGGGCTAAGCAGAGCCATCCCACGGGCTAGTCATGCTCTGCCACCACTCAGCTCCCACACCATGGCATCCCACTCCCTCTTGTCCAGCTGGGGAAACTGAGGCCTGGGGAGGAGAAGAGAACCCCCAGAGACTTCATAGCAGAGCCAGTCAGGCCATACACAGAGGATAGATCAATATTTTCCTTTTAATCCAATGAGTACTGTTAACAGCTATATCCTTAATGGTTTGTAATTGCTTCTGAGAAGCAAATGATCAGAGTGCTTGGTCAAAGAGCCAGGTGGCAGGGAGTGTGTGAAGGGTGCCCTTGAGATCTTTTAAGGGAACAAAGTCATTTCTTTTTTTCATTTTCGACTCACTGTCTGAAGATTCGTTTCTGTTGAAGCTACTTTTTGGGCGATGCCCTGGGTTCAGCCGGCAACAGGTCTGCTTCCCAGCAAAGATAAAAGACAGACAAATGACTCAGTGCTGAACATAGTTATTTGGGTATTTATCTGTCTTCGCCACTAGCTTCTCAGCGAGTTTCTCTGCCCTCAAAAGCTCAGGACAGGGGTGCCTGGGTGGCTTGGTCGGTTAAGCGTCCGACTTTGGCTCAGGTCATGATCTCACGGCCCATGAGTTCGAGCCCCGCGTTGGGCTCTGTGCTGACTGCTCAGAGCCTGCAGCCTGTTTCAGATTCTGTGTCTCCCTCTCTCTCTGCCCCTCCCCTGTTCATGCTCTGTCTCTCTCTGTCTCAAAAATAAATAAACGTTAAAAAAAAAAAAAAAAAAAAAGCTCAGGACAGTGTTTTGCATGTCAGGAGTCAGTGGGGCAGTTGAAGGAGTCAGACAATCCCAAGTTCATATGTCAGGTCCACCACTCACCAGCTGTGGGACCTCAGGCTGTTCAGTCTCCGAGTCTTAGCTTTCCCATCTACAAAACGGGGATGCTCACAACGCTTTTCACACTGGATCCCTGTAATAATTAAGGGAAAAGATCTGGATGAAAAGACTTTGTTAGCCCTAAAAGGTCTCACTTGAGAGCATGGTTGTCAGTGTTCAAGGAAGTCCTACTGTACTAAATAAAATTCAATTTAATGTTAAAATAGTACCCCATGGGGAGGTACTTCGAAGGCTCAGAGGCCCCACTTACAAAGTCCATTCCTCGTTACGCCTGGCAATGAGAAACATGGATGGTGTGGAAAGCAGTACTTCTATAGGAAACCGTAATCTCTATTCCTATAGTAGTTCCAATGGTGAGCCACCCAGTTTTTCTATTCTTCAGTCCTTCCCAAGGATTGGACCACTGGTCCCTGGGTGTGAGAGGGTCCCCATTGCCTTTCTCCCTTCTGTCCCCCTCCCCATTCTAGCCATGACACACTTGTGAATTGGTTGGCTTGCCCCAGAGCAAGCAGGGGACTCACCCAGAGGAAGCATTAAATAGATTGCTGGGTCACACTCCTCAGAGTTCCTGATACAATAGGTTTCAGGGACGAGGCATGAGAATTTACATTTTTAACAGCGTCCCAAGTATTACTGATGCCACTGACCTGAGGGCTTCACTTTGAGAACCTACAGTGTACCCTGTATATGTTACATGTTAGGTACCAGGATCAGGGGGAGTTAGAAAGGGGATATCACAGCTCAGCTCAGTGGTAGCAATGCCACCTCCTCCAGAGAGCCCTTCCTGGATATCTCCAGTCCCTTGCCCCCCCCTCATCCCAGGTTGGGCTGGGACCTCTGTGCTTCTACCACAGCCTGTACGGGGTGCATTGGTTTATTCTGGAAGAGCCAGATACACACTTGCAGGGGAAGTGCTAATGATGTGTTGGTCACCCCACCCCAAAACTCAAGAGACACCCTGTTGAGTTTTGACACCTGCCCAACCTCATCAAATAAGGCTGAAAGGGCAGAGAGAGGGCAAGTAAAGTCCTGGATATGTCTATTTCCTCCACAATTCTGAGTCATCTCTGAACCAGCTCAATTGACCAATTTAAAATAAACCTATTAAGGTAAAGGGACAAATGTGGGAAGGACAGGAAATTCACATTTAGAGAACACCACTTACGAAGCCCTGCAAGGTGGGTGTGGTTTCATTGTCCTCACACAGGTGACAGGGCTCAAGCTCAGAGAGGATGAGCAGCTTGCCCACAGTCGGACAGCAAATGAACCCAGGTCAGTCTGACTGCAAAACCTTTGCTCTTTCTATCGCTGCATTGACATCTCAAGTGTGGAGAAGGCAGGTCTGAACATTCCCTTTACCTTGTGCTGGTGCAATGTGCCTTTGGTTGCTGTGGAGCAGTTGCACCCACTCCATGCTGACCTCGTGACTTGTCACTGGCAAGTGCAAGTGCTCTGAGTCTGGTAACTCTGATATTATGTGCATCAGACACTTCCTCTGGGCTTGCTGCTCCCACCAAGCCCCGTGACTCATCGTCATGCACTCAGAATAAACAGGCTTAGCCCCTGGAGAAGGTTCCTCGGGGAGTCTTAGACCTGCCACTGTCACCTGGCACACCGAGACACATGCCACCTCCTGCTCACCATGGGCCCCAGTGGGGCTTTTGTGATGCTTCCTGTCCCTTGCACAGCTCCCAGAATACCTTGGGCCTGCAAGGAAATTAACAATTTTGTTTGTATGGGGAGCTTTTTGCAATGTAATGAGTAACAGTTGTAATTAATGTTTAACACGTATGAACAGCAGGTCTGTAGAGAAAAGGGGGGTTTAAATGACTACGAAGAGAACTGGGATCACTCACTTCCTTTGGCTAATATCTTACTGAGGGACAGGTTTTTCCAGTTGGCTTTTCTACTTGACATATGAATGAATTAATTCATTCACTAGCCCCCCCCAGAAAGAAAGAAAGAAAGAAAGAAAGAAAGAAAGAAAGAAAGAAAGAAAGAAAGAAAGAAAGAAAGAAAGAAAGAAAGAAAGAAAGAAAGAAAGAAAGAAAGAAAGAAAGAAAGAAAGAAAGAGAGAAAGAGAGAGAGAAAAAAAGGAAAACACTATTGTTTAATAGCTTTGGTTTGTCTACTAATTACATTGATAGATAGAAATGTTCCTTCGAGTGCCTTTGTCTCCTGTGTAACAAAAAGCACAAAGATTTGATAGAATCTTTGCTCTTCTGTTTGGCAGGGCAGACATCTTCATGTCAATAGAGATTTTTGTAAGCTCTGTGAGGTCAGAGACTCTGCCTGGCTTGTTCACCCCTCCAGAGTCCCCACCTAGATCCATGCCTGGCACATAGTGAACATACAGATATTTGTTAAGTTATTGAATAAATCATAGCTCAGGAAAACCAACCCCATGACTGCTTCAGCTTGCTGGAATACCTAGGTAATTGTGCAGCCTGCTCACACAGAGATGGTTTATTTTCATATCATTCTTTCATGCTATATGCCTGTCTTCTCTCCAAATGTGGCTGAGGGATCTGCACCTGGACAGGCATTTTTGCCTGGCTGTTAACTGCCGCAGTTGCTACCTCTGTTCTGAATTCCTAGGAAGAAGCCAAGAGTGTGTCCCTGGCTGTCTGAGGATTGACCCAGGAGTCCGGATACCACATTGCAGGTGGAGAGAGTGGTGTGCTAGTGGGTGGCATGCAGCCCCCTGAGAGCCATGCACCTGGCTTGTCCCCTCCTGTCACTCTTCCTTTTCCTCACTGCCATCTCCAGAGCGATGGCAGCAGAGACATATAAACAGCTTGGTGGGGGCTTTTGGGCTCCTGGATGGGGGGACTTGTTTCCATAGATGCCCACCATGCAGGTCCTCTGAGGCTTGTGGATGGGGGGAGAGTCTCTTTGCCTGGCCGTAGGATTCTAAGTGAGCGTCTGTGGGTGTCTGTAGGTGTAAACATCAGGAAACCTGCATCAGACACAAGCAGGCGTTCTGCATCTGACAGGTGAGCCCGACTCAGAACTAGTAGAGTACATATGAACTCAGGTGCCAGAGCCACGGGGTCTGGATTTAAAGCCCCGTGCTGCCACTTGCTAAGAGGGTGACCTGGGGCAAATTGCCTCTGTTTCCTCATCTTAAAATGGGTGGTAATTGGTGCCGAGAGTTAGGACACAGTCAGTGCTCGGTGGATGCAGGCTTTGGTATCACTGTCATTGTTAACTATGTTTTTGAGAATGTGTTACACTGTAGACAGGATTTGTGCTGACCTTGTTAGAGGCCTCTGGGATTGAGAAGACTTGGGTTGGAGTCAAGTTCAAATCTAGCTGTTGACTTGGGGCAAATCAGTCTCATTTCCAGCCCTCCAATTCTCATGTATAACATGAGTTATGACAAAAAAGATGGCTTGCTTCGGCAGCCATCAAGGCCTCTGCATTTGGATCATCCCATCATTTTCATCAGGATTTATCTTATTTCCCAGAGCCGAGCAGCAGCCCTTGGGATGGGGTCTTTGCACCAGACAGTGGTGCCTGTTTCCTATGGGGGGTGCAGAGTAAGAGGATGAGGACACACCCACCCCTTGTTCCAGGCCCTCCTTCCCCAGCCCAGACTTGAGTGTACATGCATGGACAGAGTTCCTGGAACCCAAGCAGCATCCCGGTGCCTGCTTCAAAACCCATCCAATGCCCCGCTTCTCAGGGAGTCACCACTGCCTCCCTTCACAATGGAGACCTCTGTTCTCAGACACTGCCCAAAAGATGTGGCAGCGTAGTGCCCTGGGGCTTGCATGTGTCTGCCGAGGTGAACACAGAGGCCTCTTGTCGGCAGTCCTGGAACACAAACCAAACATTTGCTGAGCTGCCTGTTGTCTCCCAGTACCTGGAGGTGCTGCTCTCACGCACAGGGCAGGTGGGGTGGGGGGAGGCGGGGAGTGAAGCCTGCTCTTGAACTGGAAGGAAAGGGGGGGCCTCACCTCTCTGGGCTTCGATTTCTCCATCATTAAAATGGGAATTCTAATACTGATCTTGCCGTGAGAAGCACATGAGGTAACCTAGAACATATGTTTAGAAAGTTGAAGCAGCAAAGACCGTTGTCGTGGGAACAGATTTTCAGTCAATTGCAAGTGTTTGCACATTGTCGTGAAAGTCTGTGGTGTTTCCAGAGGCTCCAGGTGTCATGTGGTCCGCCCCAGCTCCCCAGACCACTGCACTGTCTCCCTCCTTGCCCCGTCTTGGGGGCTCACTACTGCCTGGGCAGCAGCCCCTTGTATGCTTCTCCACCCCTCTCCTCACACTCCCTTCCCCCCTCACACACACAGATAGACTAGACTAGAGTTGAGGCCTAGCTGTTGGCAGAATGGAAGCGTCAGCGCCAAGGACTGTGTGAAAGGGGTGCTTTGGACACCTTCATTCTAGTCCCTGTGGCCTTGTGTTTTCAGAGTATAGGGCAGGCCCCTCCTGTGAGCCCCATGTGATTTACAAAGTTTTCATTTCTGCTTCATCCACAGAAGGCCTAAAAAAACCTCTTCAGTGGGCTGAGAACTCCTTGCAAGGCCTTGTTTTCAGTTGTCTAATCCTTGTTGCCTTTGCTTAACAGACTCTGTCCTGCATAGGTTACTGGGAGGGTCAGAGTCTATTACTAACTACCTCCATATGGTATATGGTATAGGTATATGACATATACCTTTATGGTATAGGTATTGTCAACCCTGTTTTACAGAAGCGATAGCTAATGTTCAGAGAGGCCTAGAAACTTGCCCAAAGTCACACAGTAATGGCAGAGGCAAGAATCAAACATGGGTCTTTCTAATTCCATAGTCCACACCCTTTCCGTGATGCCGAGCCACTATGGTTCCTCCATTCCCTGGCCTTGGTGTAGCCCATAGGCGGTTCTTTATTTATTTATTTATTTTTTTTTTTAACGTTTATTTATTTTTTGGGGGACAGAGAGAGACAGAGCATGAACTGGGGAGGGGCAGGGAGAGAGGGAGACACAGAATCGGAAGCAGGCTCCAGGCTCTGAGCCATCAGCCCAGAGCCTGACGCGGGGCTCGAACTCACGGACCGTGAGATCGTGACCTAAGCTGAAGTCGGACGCTTAACCAACTGAGCCACCCAGGCGCCCCAGGCGGTTCTTTAAAGTCGGCTGCATGCTGGCTGTGCAGAAGTTCAGAGGAGGCTGAGGTATGAATGAGGCACAATCTCCATTTGGTTCTGAAAAGACACCTACCTATACTAGAGACTGGGGTGGGATTAGACAATGGCATATACTGGGGATGTAGGGCACAGAAGAGGAGAAGGGAATACTACCTGGAGGGTCTAGGTCAAAACCTCCCCTAGGAGGAGGTAGCAGTGGAGCTGAACTTTAAAGAATAGCTAGGATCGTGCACCAAGAGATAGTGAAGAAAGGGATTCCAAGAGGGCAGGCAAGGCAAGGCAAAGGCCTAGAGGTAGTTGGTGGATTTGGGAAGTGGCTGGGGTTTTTTTTGTTTTTTTGTTTTTTTGTTTTTTTAAGTTTATTTATTTATTTTGAGGGAGGGAGGGAGGGAGAGAGAGAGAGAGAGAAAGAATGAATCCCAAGCAGGCTCTGCACTATCAGCACAGAGCCCAACACGGGGCTCAATCTCACAAACTGTGAGATCATGACCTGAGCCAAAACCAAGAGCCAGTCACTTAACTGACTGAGCCACGCAGGCACCCCTAGGGGACTGGCCATTCTTTGTGACCGGAGCCAAGGGCTGGATGTGGATCCCAGAGGGGTTTTGTAGGGAAAGGTGGGTCCAGAAGGTTGGACTAAAGTCCAAGTCACTGAGGATCTTGAGCACTAGAGTGAAAAGTTTGCCCTCCATCCAGGGATACTGGGGGCCAGCAAGGGTTCATGAGCCCAGCAGAGCTGTGCTTTAGAAACCTATTGGCTTTTTGGAACTTGTTTTCTCTGACCAGCCCTGAACGATAAACAAGAAAGGAGCTAGACCCTGAAGGAACACATTTATTTCATCTAAGCAAACGTTTACTAAATACCATCTCCGTAACAAGCACTACTTTAGGTTTAGGAGCAAACAAGAGATTGGAGAGGAAAAAGAGAAAGAAAATAAATCCCAGGCACCGTGTCCCCACAGAACACCCAGGCTGACTGGGGAAGAGTGGGAGGGGTGTCCGTGGAGCTGTGCCAAGTGTTTCTGGGGAGGAAGGGGCTCCCAGCAGGCAGTATCCAGGGAAGCATTGTGGAGGGGTGGCCTTTTGCCAGGTCTTGGAAGCTTCTAGATGTCATAGAGATGGAGTAGGAGGGTGCTCATCCCAGGCCTAGAGGTGGGAAGCAAACCACAGACTGAATGAGGGAGGCACAGCCCCTGCCTGACCACAGGGAAGGAGGACCTGAGGGGACAGAGGGGGAGCTGGTAGTGGTGACTCAGAGGCCTGGGCTCCAGCCTTGCCTTCCGTACCCCCATCCCACCCTTTAGCTTTGAGACCCTTTGAGGTGAGTTCTTCCTCACCTCTGAGTCCCGATCCCTCACCCATCACACACGGGGTGGTGGGGCTATTGTGAGAGTCAGAGCCAATGGGGCTGCCGGGCACACCGTCTCCATTATTGGCAGTGACTAAACACAAGACCAGTTGGTATAAAGTCTGTAATACAAGTAGGAGGGGACCACCAGAGTTGGAGACTAATGCAGATGGAGGAAAGGCCTCCTGGAAGGGCAGTGCTGGGGGGCACCTGAGCTGGGTCTTTAAAGGCTGAGACCTGTTGTTAGACCGGAATTTTTGGAAGGACATTTGAGGCCTCTCACGTCTCCCACTGCCTCCCAGGGCCTGGTCCTGCCCACCTGAGCCTCCTCTCCCTCCTGCACAACTCTGACTTCCATTTGTAATTGCCTATAGGTGCAATTAATTAGGTTCTGTCGTTCTAATGACTCACAGGGGTGGCATATTTTTTCTCTAAATGCAGATATTCTTTTGAGGGTTTGTGTCTTTATCTTTTGCAGAAAATCACTAAATTAAAAGAATTGCCATTTTCAATTGCAGATTAAAGAGAAACTTAATTAGAAGGAATGAAAGCAGTTGTGTTTGGAGCTTTTGTTCTTAACATTTTTTTTTCTTTTGCTGCTGAATCACTGTACTTGCAGTTGGTGTATTTTATTTTAGGTGAAATGATTTGCCTAATTAAGCCTGTCATTCATCACCACCTGTTCCCTCTAAATATATGGCTATATTATTAAGCTTGCAGGCGAATGTATAAATTAATTCAGTGGGGAATTACAGTGTTGACTGGGATATTATTAGGTTTTATCCAGTTTATCTGGTATGAAAACCGATATTTTCTTCCAATAAAGTGAAACAACAGCTCATTAAGCTTCTTCATTCATTCATTGGGCACCGGTTATGTTGCAGGCATGTGCGAGGCATAGGGCACAAGGGTAAGTGTGGTACAGCCCCTGCCCCTGAGGGTCTCATGGGGCACCAGACCACGAAACTGGCCATTAGGATGCCATTAGGAGCAAGGTGAGTCTGGAGAGAGGGTGAGGTCAGGGAAGGCTTCCTGGAAGAGGTGGCCCCTGAAGGGCAAGTGGAGTCAGTTAGGTGAAGAGGCTGGCAGAAGCTTGTGGGGTTGTGGCCATTCAGGCAGAAGAATGGCCTTGAAGTGCTCATGGTACAGACTAGGCTGGACAGACAGCCAGGTCAGTGGCTGTGCTGCAGAGCTGGGGTTCCTTCTGCGATCAGTGCTCCATGCTCCATGCCTGTCCTCACCTTCCGTGCCAGGGGGTATGTGGTAGGATTTTATATTGACAGAAATCTCCAAATTCCAATTTTAGTCCCAAGGTGAACATGTCTTAAAGTTCCTCTGGTCTCTCCTCCTCTTTAGCCTGTGGCAAAACTATACCTAGAGCCTCATCTTCCCCCCCTTCCCAACCTCTTCCCACATCATGCCACTTCCCTGCCTACTTCAGCACTCTTAGTCCCCTGGGCCAGAGGTCTGCTGAGCAGCCCCCTCTCCATTCCTAACAGTCTCAAAGTTAGCAGAGGGAGGGATTGTGGAAGAGTGCACACTGGTCCATGATCCCTGGCCCCCCTCTCCCTCTGTGCCCCAGATCTCCTGTCAGTGGAGCATCACAGAGTCTTGGCTGGCTCAGCCCATGAGTAGTCAAGTCCTTTTGGAGTCATCTCTTAACATCCCTCCCATCACTGAGGCATTCACCTCCATTACTTTCCCTAACTGGTCTCCCTGCCTCCCTGTTTGCCCCCCACATCCCCTCTCCATCAACAGAGTCAATCTGAGGATGGCATTCCCTGACTGACCTGTCCATAAGATCAAGACCCAGCTCTTTAGAAAAGGGCTGTGTGACCAGGTGCTCACCCCTGCCCAAGGTCACCCATCCAGAGCTCTGCAAGGCAGGTGATTCACCTCTTCCCAAGAGGTGACCACCTCCCCCCCCCACCCACCCAAGAACATACACCATTTGACTGGTTGCCATGAGGGCTGGTGTGGTTCAGCAGGAGCCCTGGTGGGAGAGCCAGGCTGCTGGGAAGCCAGGCAGGGGCCCATGGTGACATGTGCCAGGGCCGCAGCTCTGGGCTTCACCCCCTCACTACCATGGTGAAAGCCCAGGTTATCAGCAGATGGAAGAGGGCTCTCTCAGACACCCAGCCCCAGGATGTGTACCTTAGAAGGGCCTTGTCATTGTTGTCTGTCCCTGTGGTTGGGACAGAACCGTAGCCTGAGAGGAGGGCAGAGCCCCCAGCAAGCCTTCACTCTCTCCCCTCCCCACACTTCCAGTCCTGGTCTCCCAGCCTGTCAGTGTCTCTAGGTTAGAGTTTGGCCTCTGTCCTCCTTCCTCACGAATTTTAATTATGATTTTCTGAGTCCTCACCTCCTGGAGAATGCCAGCCCTGTCCCTCTGGTGCTCAGGCCAAAAGCCTGTAGCCCATCGATCCTCTTTCCCGCACACTCCACTGGGAATGCACAGACAAGCCCTGTCGGCCAGTCCAGCAGTGGCATCCTCACTGCTCTCCTTGTGCACCTCTCTCTCTCTTTCATTTATAAACTTTTTAAAGAGCAGTTTTAGGTTCGCCGCTGAATTGAGCAGAAAGTGCAGGGAGTTCTGATAAACCCCTGTCCTCCACCCTTTTTGGCAGAGCCATCCTGTTCAAAAGTGCCAGGTGAG
Organism: Puma concolor; assembly: GCF_028749965.1. NCBI lineage: Eukaryota > Metazoa > Chordata > Mammalia > Carnivora > Felidae > Puma > Puma concolor. The sequence continues at coordinate 60,099,018 of NC_141679.1, read as the reverse complement.
ACCCTCCCCATCAAAACATCAGAATGACTCTCCCTTTCTCTCAGAATAAAACCAAAGTCCTTCACAAGACACAATGCCTGATGATCTGGCATGGTTTCCTCCCATCAACCCTCCATTCCCGCTGGACTGTATTGTGTCTGTCGCCCGAGGCATGTTCACACCTCTGGGCCCTTGAACTTGCTCTTCCCTCTGCCTGGAATGTCCTTCCTCTGGGTTTTCTTCATGGCAGTTAGAGCAGCTGGTAGGTATGCTGTAGCTCAGACCTATCCCCCTTACTGTGTCTATCCCTGCCCGGACTCTAAACTCCTCCGGCAGGATTTCTGTCTGATTTGCTCACTGCTCTTTCTCCAGCCCTGACCTTGCCTGGCACATGGGAGTGAGTGTTGAGGAGCGGAGCAGGTTGATGGACGGGCTGCCAGCCTCCCCTGCAGTCATGAGAGTGAGCATGCACACGTGGGTCCGGCATGTCTAGAGCCTTCCATTAGCAGGAATCTCCCTTCCCATTGTTTCCCATCATGGTTAATGCAGAGTGTGTTTTGGAGGGATGGAAATGCTTTGCAGTCCTGATGGATGATCTTGCTCAGCGGCAGAGACCTAGAACAAGTTCACCCACATTCCACTCTCCCCACAGTCAGAGCTGGGTTTTCCCACCACCTCTCCTGAATGTGAGGTTGACGGCTCGCCACTTCTGTGCTTGCTCTTTGGAGATGGTGTGTCCGTGGGCCTGCAGCTGGACCTGGCTTTGGGAGCTTGTTCCGCAGGCCCTGGCCCGTCTCACTCTGTGTGCTAGGCCCTTAGGAAGTTATTCTGTCATCTGATCTTCACAGTACTGTGGTGAGATGGGAAATGGGGCCTCAGAGAAGTTGAGTAACTTGGCCAAGTCACACAGCTAGCCACTGACAGTCTTGGGAGAGGAACTCAGTTCAATTTGGAAGCTTGTGTGAAGTACCTGGCACAGTGTCCACACTGAGCAGACATGATAATAATAAAAGTAAATATTTATTATAACGTTAATTAAATAGAACTACATGCCAGGCACTGTGCTAAACTCTCGGTGATGTCACCTGCCTGAATCCTCGCAACAACCCCATGAGGTAGCGACAGTTATCATCCCTTACAGAGAAGGAGACCAAAGTCCAGAGAGATAACTTGCAAGGTGGACTAACTGGTCTTCAGGAATGCTTCTGGCAACTCCGGGTTCAACTCCGTGTTTTCTTCCCTTTGTGGGATATCTCCAGGGTCCTGCCCTTGAGAAACATCCTCCCCAAGTCTGTGGGGGTGAACGATGCTCCCACAGGCCCAGAGCCGGGAGGAAACGTATGGCGGGGCCTGCCCCCGTGCTGTGAACTGCTTCAGCCTCACCTGGGTGCTGGGTCTGGGACAGGGCTCTCTGCATGTGGGGCGCCCATGCAGAGGGCACTGAATGAAGAGGAGCAGACATGGGGGGTGCAGCATGACCCTTGAATGGAACTCTGTGGGCTTATCCCAGAAGAAAGGGAGCAGATGTGGCTGGTGTGCCCTGCAGGGGATGGGAGTATGGGAGGAGAGGAGCCACTTGGAGGCAGAAATGGGAAACACCTGCCCGCCCCCCTCAGAACTGTCCAGGGAACTGAGCCCTCATGGGAGTGCCATGCCCCCCTTGCTGGAGATTGCAGGGGGTGTCCTTCGGGGATAAGGCTGAGCTCAGTGGCCTCTGGAGCCCCTTGAATGCACCATCTGGTTCTGACAGCACCTGTTGTGGGAAACTTAAGTCTCTTGAGCCATGTTCGTTCATTGCCTGGAGTTCTTCCCCCTGTGAATCGTAAAGCCCCAGTAAAAGCAGTCGACTATTACCCCACTGTGCACCACCCAGTAACCTCTTGGGTAACACTCTGGTGACCACACACTTTCTTTCTCCCCCACAGCTCAGTTTAACGGCAATGAGAAACGGCAATCATCCCCCTCACCTTCCCGGGACCGGCGGCGCCAGCTTCGAGCTCCTGGAGGGGGCTTCAAGCCCATCAAGCATGGGAGCCCTGAGTTTTGTGGGATCTTGGGAGAAAGAGTGGATCCTGCTGTCCCCCTGGAAAAGCAAATGTAAGTTCTAAGGGAGCAAGGCACAGCCTCAGCTGCAGTTCATACAGTCACTGCTAAGGCTGAGAGAAGATCAAAGCCACCATCAAGTCAGTGGCTAATGAGATTAGGATACATGTCTCCTGATTCTTAGCCCCATGCTTTTTTTCTTCATACTGTATCACCACCTTTACTTTGGACTATCATAAATTGGATTCATTTTCTAGCTACATTGATAGTTTTGCCTTACATCTGCTTGGCATTTGTTGGGCAAGGATTTAAGGCTCTAGATTTGGGTTTTCTCAGCCTGTTTCCCCTGAGATTTCCCACCTCGTGACCCAGTCCCATCCCTGCTGCCGCCTTCCCTCCCTATTCTTCCCTAACACTGTCACCCCTCCCCTTGACCATGGTGGTCACCTCCCTTCTCACTGTGTGCATGCCCCTGCTCTGCTCTGAAACCTTCAGTGGCTCCCCATCACCTCCAGGATAGTCTCATCTCCCTAGCCTGCCGCTCAGTCTGTGAATTGCCCCCAGACTGCTTTTTCGGTGTCTCGTCATTCCATATACCTGGACTAAGGTGAGCTTCTCCAGGTACTTGATAAATCGGGTCCTGCATCTTGTGCTGATACCTTTAGCTGTATCATCCTCTTAACAAGCAAATGTGCGATAAATGGGGTTATCATCCCCATCACGTAGCTGGGAAATCAAGACTCCAAGAGGTGCACAGCCTTGGGATATCACAGCCCACAGTGCAGAGGCAGGATTGGAACTCCAGCCCTGTGCCTTGACCTCACTCTCCCCTCACTCACCTCTCCTCGTACACACTCTTATCCCTCACCCTTCGCACAAGACTGGCACAGAGGAAGCACCATAAGGACAGGAGATGTGCTGACAGCTCGCCGATCCCTCATCAGACTGTCCCACATGTGTGTCACGTACTATATTAATCTCCAGCGGGGGATTCTGGCCTCAGCACAGCCGGCAGTGCATCCCTCACAGGAAATGCTCACTTGGCGAACAGATGCAGGGTTTTCCAAATGACATCATGTGCCATGGGCCCCTTTTTCAGCTATCATCTGATAGATATGCTATCATCTGGCGGGGGGTTGCGCAGCCTCCTCTGTGACCCCCCATGCCTGCTGTACCGAGCACATGGGGGAGCACTCCCAGTGGGCGTCTTTGCTAACTGTCTGTCACAGCCACCCAGATTGGGTGGTAGGTTTTGCTTATTTCTGATCACTGTGTACTTTTTAATTAACAAACAAAACATGATCCAGAGATAGCTGGGTGCTGTTCAGCCTGCATCCTAACCATTTCCACCCAATATCCCTCTCTAGCTCCTGCCCCTGTTGGAACATAAGCTCTGTGAGGGCAGGAACTGATCTGGGTCACCACTGCATCCTCAGTGCTTTGGAACGATGCCTGGCACATAATAGGTGCTCAAAAAACAGTTGTCCAGGAAATGGATGAAGTCCTCAAAGAGCTGTCAGTGCTGTCTCTTTCCCTTCCATCACCTCCCATTCTCTCTCACTCAGCACAGTAGACGACTCCCTCCTTTGAAGATACACTCTGCTCCTGGTTTTTCTCCTGCCTCCCTGGCCACCTCTTCTGTCTCCCCAACTGGCTCCTCACCTCACTCAGCTTGACCTGAGGGTGGGACGGTCTGGGGCTGGGTTTCCAGCTACGTGTTCTCCCTGGGTAGTCTCAGCATCCCACACACCACCTGGAACTCCCAGCTCCTACATCCAGCTGCCATCTTGGCATCTCTACTTGGCTGATGAATGGGCTATCTCAAATTTAGTATGTTTAAAACTGGGCTCCTGATCTTCTCCGGACACTTGCTCCTCCCCCAGCTTCCCCACCTCCATAAATGGCATCACATCTACCTACTTATTCAAGCCACCAATCTGGAGTCTTCTTGGATTCCTTTTTTTTTTTTTGCCTTACACTAGCATCTAATACATTACTAAGTTCTGCTAGTTCTCCATGCAGAATAACAGGCTGAATCCATCTGTTCCTCTTTGTCTCAGAGCCACCTCCCGTGTGGACCACCGCAGAAGCCCCCTACCTCATCTGCCACTCTACTGCCCCTCTGGCCCCTCTTCAGGGTAACCTGGTTGGTCTTTAGTAAGACCATCCAGAGCAAGTATCATCCTCTTTTTAACACTCATTGCCCTCTGCTGTGCTTAGATGAAATCAGACTTCTTCCATTGCTCACAAGGGAAATTGGGCTCTGCCTCCCTTTCCACTCTCATCCTGTACCACTCCCCATGCTCACAGTGCTGGGCAGGGCCATTCTTGCTGTCTTTCTGTTTTATGAACACCCCAAGCACATTCCTACTTTAGGACCTTTGCTGGTTCCTCTGCAGAGAACATGTTTTCTTTGGCTCCTTACATGATTGGCTCCTTCTCACGATACAGATTCTCAGGTCAGATTTCATCTCCTTGGGAGCCTCCCCATTCTGTTCATTCTAACTTAGGCCCTTCCTGTGCCCCAGTCAATGCCTATCACAAACTCAGGATTCCTACATAGCAGTTGTCACTTTCTGATATTTGTGTCCTTAATCTATTTGTTGACTCTCTGTCTTCCCTGCATCAGCCCCATGAGATCAAGGATGTAGTCAGTGGTGAGTAAATATTGGATGAGCTAATGGGTAATGCATAGGCTGAATGGCAGTGGTTGAGTCTTCTTAATCCCCAGGATTCGGGCATGACAGGCCAGCCCCACAAAGTCCAACACATCCCCAGACAGCCTCCTGCCTAGATCCTGTTTGCAGTCCAAGCAGAGCCTGCTTGGGCCCAGCAGTTGGCCCTCAGCCCCCCATGGGACCACCCAGGCCCACCCTGTTTCCTGGTGGCCAACTTCATGCTGACAGGCTGGCCAGTGGCTGGCCCTGGCCCCCTGAGTGTGTCCTTTGGCCCGTCTCTCCCAAACTGCCTGGGTCTCCTTTGAATCTCGACCTGAGTCCCTGCCTTTCTCTCAGTGTGCAGTAGCTGGGGCAGCAGGGAAGGAGCCAGCAGCTCATCCTGTTTACCCACCAGGGATTACCTTTAACCAAGATCCCGAGCCCCCGGAGGCCCATCTGCTACCAGCTCAGCCCCTGTGCTCAGGGAGGGGCGGAGGGTGGGCGGCACTTCCCTAGAGACTTCTTCTAGGCCTTTCCCTGAGGATGGCTCTGCTTCAGATGGCTGGAACTTGTTTTCCTACTAAAACATGTTTGTCAGCTCACTGGGGGTGTGTTAACACAGGTGAAATTTCCCAGAAAACGACCTTGCCAAATCTGTTAACTCTTAGTTCTAAAGTCCATTCCATCCTTGTCTGGCTGTTTCCCCAAACTACAGTCATGGATCCCTTCCAAAGTGTGGCTTCAGCCCTCATATCTCTGGAAGTGTTTTAATTACAGGAGCCTATATTCCTCTTCATTTCTCTGTACATCTAGAAAAGAAGGCAGTCTACACTTCCCCTGCCCCTTCCCCTGCAGAGATCCAGCCCCAGAGCTGACCTGCTATGGGTGGTCACCTCCTGGGCGGTCAGTGACTCACATGCTCACTGGGCAGGGACACTTGTATCTGCTCTTCCCGCCCTTGCTTTCCTGAAGCAGTTGGGTTTTGAGGTTATAATTATGTCATCACCACCACTGCAGCTAACTGTTCAGAACGCTGCTTTGTAAATGGCAGAAAGTGTGCGCTGAAAGGCAGTGCCGTGCTTTTCCCTAAGCAGAATGCCTGTAGCAGAATGCTCAGAGGCACTGTTTGCAGGGCACCCCTGGGCCGGGACCAGGAGGCAGCAGCATCCCTGCTTACACCTGGGAATTTGAAATGCGGCCTACGGTGGGCAGCAGCCTGAATAATGATAGTTGGGGGAGTTACCCATGGCCATCTGCAAGTTCAGTCTCTTTCTATGGATGCTGGGAGCTGCCATTTGTTGAAACTCACCCCACCCCAGGCTCTGCATATGCCCTTCTGTGCGTCATCTCATTTAATCCTCACATCCCAAGGCGGGAGTGGAGTGACCCTAACCCAATAGAGAGCCGAAGTGCAGCCAGGTTCCGCCGCTTGTCCCTGACTGCCCAGCTGGCAAGTGGCAGAGCGGTCTGTGCCTCTGTGGCCATCCAGCACCTGTGGTTCTCTTCCTGGCCTAACTCGCCGCCCTCCCACCACCCCTGCCCCTTAGAGACTGTGATGTAAGCAGAAATGCACTCTGGGTAGACCCACTGACTACCCCCATCTTGTGATCTTCACTCTTCCTCTGAAATTTCACCTTCAACTCTCCCAATCTTGAAAATCAGTTGTTTGTCTTTTGTCCTACAGCGGGGGGGCCTTAGTCATGTCGTCTGCCATTATACCCCTACCTTGTGATTCTGCTGCTCACCACCTAGTGTCCAGAAGCAGTGATGCCGGGCTTCCCACATGCCCGACCGATGCCAGATTTGCTTGACAGGAGCACTGGTGTGGCTTTCCCACCCAACCGTCTGCTGTCCTGAGTGACAAGCACCACCCACTTGTCCCACAGATGCCAGGCACACGTCCCTCCTGTTAGCACCCTCTGATGGCCTCCGTGTCACTCAGATGGAGAAAGCCAGGGTCCTCTCATTGCACACCGGCCCCCTGAATGGCCCTGCCTGGTGGCCTCATGGGTTGCACTGCCCACCCCTCCCCTTTGGCTCCCTGCAGCCATACTGGCCTCCTTGCTGTTTACCAAGCACATCGGGCACTCCTGCCTCGGGCCTTTGCCACCCCTCCCTCTGCCAGAAGCACTCTTTGCCAGTTACCCTCCTTTGTGGCTTCCTCCCTCAACTCCTTCAGGTCCACATTGAAAATGTCACTCTTTCCGGAAGGTTTCCCTGGCTCCTGCTTAAAATAGCAATCCCTACCACACGCTCCAAACCACACTACCCTGCTTCATTTCCTGCATAGCACCAAATTGTAGTGCAAGCCCTGTGAGAGAGGAGGCTGCAGGCTTGTTCACTGCTCTCTCCCCAGGATCAGGCATGTGGCACACGCTCGGCAGTTCCATACTGAATGACTGAATGCATGCACACACACACACACACACACACACCTGCCTTATAACGAGGAGGCTGGGACATGCCAGCTGCCCCCAGACGGGGCTGAGCCTCCCCAAGGAGGAGTTTGCAAGGGTGTCAGCTCTGAGGGTCCTGTCCTCTTTGGGTTCTGACCCTCTCTCTCCTCTCCAGCTGGTATCACGGAGCCATCAGCAGAGGAGATGCCGAGAACCTTCTGCGGCTCTGCAAAGAGTGTAGCTACCTTGTCCGGAACAGCCAGACCAGCAAGCACGACTATTCCCTCTCCCTGAAGTGAGTACAGCCTCGCTCACCCCTCTCAGCCCTCCTCGGCAGCCTCGAGTGAAGCGCTGCCTGGCCCTTGTGTCTGTGGCAGAAAGACCCGCCAGTGTTCCCCAGGAAATGTGCCAGTATGAGATATTTCAAGCCTTGGTTTTTCAATTTGATCCTATTCTCCTGGAAGGCAGAGGAGTTCTTAATTTCCTCCGCCCCAGAAGAGGAGGGGCATTTTCCTAGGATTCAATATTAAATACCCAAAGAAAGCTTTCATATCTGCTGTGAACCAGGAACCTAATGAAGCTCCGAGTGTACCTCATCCCTCCCTCAAAGCTCACAGGAGTCCTTTGATGAGAAACATATGGTCCCCATCTTGCAGATGAGGAAACTGAGGCTCAGAGAGGGACTTGGAAGGCCCAAAGGGCAGAGCCAGGACTCCAGACCAGCTGTTTGACTCTCCACAGCACCGCACTGCCACTGTGAGAACAGCCCTTTCCCTATGTTCCAGGTTGCTGTTTGGGTGGGTCTGATTTTTATGTGTGTCACAAAGGTTGTGAGGAGTGCTGGGAAGAGCCAGGGAGAATCCTGCTGGTGTTCTCCTCTGTGGCTGCTTTGTAAACTGTTGGGCCTTTCTGACCCATGAAGCATCACTGTTGAGATAGGCAGCCTCAAAACGAGAAAAGGGTTTTTTGCTTGAGTGCTTCATCATTCAGTGCTATTGCTAAAGGGGACCCAACAGATTATCTAAACCCCATTTTACAGATAGGAAAACCGAGGCCTAGAGAGAGGAGGGATTTCCCAAGGAAATATAGAGAGCTAGTGGCAGAATTGGAGTTTAAGAAACCCAGGCCCTTTAGCCAGCACAGACCCCCGGGAACATTGAAGCCTTCTGCCTGGCTTCCTCTCTGCACTGCTCTCCGTTCTTAGAGCCTGTGACAGAGAGAGGGCCTGCTGTGATGTGACTATCAGCTGTGTAGACATTGGCAACAGTGCAGCCAAAGAATGAGAGATTGGCCTGCACTCTGTGCTCAGGACTGAGCCCACCCTGTCTGCTGGGCTCTGCCCTGAGAAGGACCATGACAAGTTGCAGAGCATGGTCAGCGAGCAGAGGCAATGGATATCTGCCTGGGGAAGAAAGGACGTGTGGGCACGTGGTGAGAACCACAAATCTCTCAAGGATTATCAGGACAGAAGGAGCAGATGTGGTCAGGGGTCCCCAGATGGGACTTATGGGCAGGCAGATTCCAGCTCAGTGAGAGGAAAAGTTTTCTAACAGTCAGAACTGATCAAGAATTAGATCCATCCAAAACTGCCTCGATAGGTAGTGAGTGTCTCATCACTGGGGGTGTGCAAGTGGGGCTGGATGGCCCTTGTCAGGGAGAACATGGAGAGGATTTCTAACAGCAAAGAAGGCACTCAGGACATACAGCACCTTCATACTTCACTGTCCACCATCAGACCTGTTGGCATAAAGTATCTGTTTGGTTATCTCAGCCGAGAAGATCTCAGTACTAAACTGCAGCAGGGCTGGGAGGCTGGACTGGCAATGAGCACAGTCGGAGATCCCTCAATGGATTGAGGAGCGGGCGGCAGGGGAGCAGGTGCACATCACCAGCCATGCTGACAGGGACCAGGGGGTCCTCATCTGCCCGCTGCTGCATGCAGCCCCGCTCCCTCCCTCACTGTCCAAGGTAACTGAGCAACCCAGGTGCTCTTAAGTGATTCTTCCAGGTCTCCAACCCCACCCCCACCCCGCCTCAAGGTGAACTGTGTTGTTCTGGGTTTCAAGAGGTGAAGGAGGCAGGTGACAGCAGAGATGGGATTCCCACGTTACTGCCCTTCCACGATGACTGAGGCAGCCCACCCACCCCCTGGGCTTCCTCAGTGCAGCACTCAGTACACTGCCAATCTGCGTTCCTCTGTGAATCTCTTCTCTCCTGGAATCTAGGACCTGGCCAGAAGACTGTTCCCAAAACCACTGATTGAGTGCAGCAAGGAAGGGGGGGTGGAGCACCCCATACCAGTCCCGGCTGACCTTCCTTTCCATGACCCTCCATGAGCTGGGCAAGGGCTGAGCCTCTGCACTAGGTGGACCGGGCCCCATGGGGACCCCGGCACAGCTCTGCCTGCATGGGAACAGTAGCCTCCCCAGTACCCAGCAGTGTCACAGTTGAGGCACCAACATGGAGCCATATAAGGAATCTCAAGCCAGTTGCAGAAGTAATCATACCAACAATACCTTCAGGATCCATTTCTCAGTCTCCTGTGAAATGTGCCCTGTTATGCAAACAGGCCTAAAATCTACCTCCTGCATGGGTCTCTAGAAGAATATTTCTATCACAGCCCCAAGAGTGCAATTCCTTTTCACCCTGGGTGTGCCCCGTTCCCTAAACAGTAGTACCACTCCAGAGGGATGGACAGCACGTTGGTTCTGTTTTCACAGTACAGGCTTATAGTCCTGTGTGCAGGGCTGCATGCAGTGGAGAAAGCAGGGGATAGGCTTCCCCACTCCACGGCCTTATGGCCTGGGCAGCCGTGTCACTTTTTTGAGCTTTCTCTGTGCACAGGGGATGGCAATGCTCTTCGTACAGAGGGAAAACATCTCTAACCCAACCAGTGCAGTGTAAACATTATCTTGTATTATTCCCACCCTGCCCCTGCTTTCCCAGGTTGGCCTCATGGTTTCATTGAAAGCTGTTTTTAAGGGCAGCAGAGAGAACCTATTGTCCAGAGTTCTGGACAGGAGTCCTGACCTACCACTCACTGCTCACTGTGTGACCTTGGGCAAATTCCTTCCTTCTGGGGCTCAGCATCCACATCTTTACATTGGGACTTTGATGGTTGCTAAGGACACCTCTGACATCAAAGGGTCTCTGACTCCCTGGATTTTCCGTGTCCATGGGCTCAGCCTTCCTTTGTCTTTGGAGCACTCTGGTCAGATCCCCTGCACCTCTCAAGCCAGGGAGGAAGTGGAAGAGACTGAGAGCTGGGCCCAACAGCCTGTGGCAGAACCCCCGATAAGAACACTCTGCCATCAGGCCTGAGTTTGGGTGTCTAGTCTCTGCCCACGGGTGCTGGAAGTTTAGTTTTGCATGCTTGTCTAGAGCCATAAGATCCCAAAGGCCAGATGAGCAGTCTCACACGGCCAGATTTCCCTTGAAGAAGCCCAAAATTGAGGAGGCGAGCTGGGCCATCCTGTGGCTGGGCAGGGCAGCCTGCTAAGGGGAGGTGAGTTTGCTTTCCAGCGTGGCCCTAGTTCACGATAACCAGCTCGGGAGCCAGCCAGGGGCTGATACCTGGCATTAATCACCTTAACCACAAATGGAACGACGCTGGTACTGAATGTCATGGCTGCTTGGGACAAGTGCCAGCTTTGCCAGCCACCACATGACGTGTGAAGTCTCTCAGATCCCCAAGGCCTGCCTGGTAGGGGCAGGGTATGATCAGCCTTCCCCGTGCATGGTGTTGTCAGGAGCATGGTGTAAATTGACATTGGGATTCCAGCTGTGTTTTTATGTGTGGATCCTTTGTGAGGATGTTCTAGGGTGGAGGAAGGATTTGGGGGAATCCAGCCTCAGATGACAGCCCTCCACCTCTTCCATCCTTCTCTCAGCAGATATTTACCAAAACCCACTGTACCAGGCACTGGGCAGGGCAGCATAGAGAGCTGAAATGAGAACAGCTCAGCTTAGGCCACAGGAGCTCACAGCCTGGCCCATCCGTCCTGGGCCTTGCTACAGCCAGGTTTGCATGAAGGTCCTTGGGGACCTGGAGTTGGCACAGGAGTGGGCAGTCCCTGACATGGAGGGTTAGGAGAAGCTGCAGGTGCACTTGAGCCTTAAAGAGAGGGTAAGGGTCCCCAAGCAGGGACAGCTGGGGGGGGATCTCAGGTGGCAGGGACAGCCCAGGCAAAGCCCTAGAGATGCAGAAGAGCTGTTGGCAGGCCTTGTGCCTGCCTCACAAAGGAGTTGAGACTTAATATTTAGTGATGGAGCCACTAAAGTGTAGGGCCACTCTCAAGGATCTGCCTTTATGCTTTAACCCCACTTCTTGACCCTGTCTCCCTGCGTATCTGCACGACCTTGCATCTTAGAAGGCCTGAGCTTTTGCCCTAGGACAGCCCCACCAGGTGGCGAGGGCAGAGAGCACCATCTTTTTCATTTTAGGGTAAAGGCAGCTGAATGAACTTCCAAAACTGGAATGGAGGCCACGGACTCCCAGCCCAGTCTCTTCCCACCCCTCTCAAGCACTTCTTATACCAGGTCAGAGGTCACCTGGAATGACCTTAGAGGCCTATCTGGTCCTGCCTTTCCTTCATGGGTGGGGAGACCCAGACCCAGAGGGGAATCGTGATTGACCTCAAGGCTACCTAGGTGGCAGCTGACCACACTGACAATAGAGATGGCGACTGCTCTCCACTGTGGGGACTGGCCCAAGCTGCCACCCATCTGCCCCTCGCACTCATGGTGATCCAAAATGACGCCTGCGCTCCTCACCTCACTGCCGGTAGATCCCCTCCCTGGCAGATACCCCCCACCTGTGGAGCAGCCTTACCGAGACCTTGCCCAGCTGCTTGGAACACTGCCCTTATCCCCTTCTCCCAGTGGAACTCTCCCTCTTCCCAGTCTCCAACCTGACTTGGGGGCAGCGGGCCCTTAGGCTTCTTCTCAGCTACTAGCAGACACATTGGCCTTTCAGAACACTCACTCCACCCTCAGGGAAGCAAGGGGTTGAACCTTTAGATATTGGCAAGAAAACACCACACTCTAACAACTTCCTGTCTGGAAAGGCAAGCAGTGGGGGAAAGGGATGAAAAGTTGAAAAATCTCATTAAAAAGGTTCTTCAGGCACTTTGGACTATGAATGACTTTTTGCAAGTTCCAGTTTCATGAGTTTTTGCAAAGGAATCTGGACAAGATGAGGGAAATAGGACTTCAAAGACTGGAGGGCTTGCAGCTGGTGGGGGCAGGGAGGCAGGGTGAGTACTGGGGCTCCCCTCCGCATGTGCTGGGCAGGCTCTGCCTGCACTGGGCCCATCCCTGGGAGCAGGCAGAGTGGCATTTCAAGGCCTTGCAGGGATATCGCTACTCCTTTGACAAGGTCCCCACCCTGGCTTTCTTTTTTTTTTTTTTTTTTTTTTTTTAATTTTTTTTTTTCAACGTTTATTTATTTTTGGGACAGAGAGACAGAGCATGAACGGGGGAGGGGCAGAGAGAGAGGGAGACACAGAATCGGAAACAGGCTCCAGGCTCTGAGCCATCAGCCCAGAGCCGGACGCGGGGCTCGAACTCACGGACCGCGAGATCGTGACCTGGCTGAAGTCGGACGCTTAACCGACTGCGCCACCCAGGCGCCCCTACCCTGGCTTTCTTTAGGCAGTGAGAGTCCCAACCCCAGTGGGGGACATGGCCCCAAGGAACCCCCATAAGTAGATCATCAGCTTTCGAATCCCTAGAAGCAAACTGCACGGCACCCTAGTAAAAGTGGCCCAGATTCTGACCTCAGGAGACACTTCTGGGGTCTGGCCTATTTGCATCAGGATGCAACTCAGTCTTGATCATTCAGGAGCCTTCCTCAGCCCCCATAAGCTCTGCCTCACTGAGCATCAGTTATGTACTGGACTCCAGCCCTCCAGGAGTTCGTAGCCAGAGGGGAGAGGATATTTACACCTGTTGACTCATACACTCACAGGACTGCTTGAGGGCCACCCAAGGCAGAAAGTGCTCAGCACTGTGAAAGAGGGAAGGCACCCAAAGAACAGGGTATTTGTAGGATGATCGGGTCATCCTATAGACAGGGCAGAGAGGGTAGCCCACGCAAAGGCAGGTAAGTGCAGACTTGAGTCAGAATGACAAATAACACTTCAGTGGGAGCTGGGGAGAGGTACAGCCCTAGTCGCCAAGCTGAGGAATTTGGGTTCTATTCTCTAAGGTAGGGGGCATCCCTGAAGGTTTTGAGCAGGGTGCAGTCATGTCCTCAGCTTTATTCTAGAACCATTAGTGAACCGGGATGCACCATGAGTATTGTCCAGGAAGGACCCCCACTTCTGCCTCCCTCGGTCCTCCCAAGCCCTCCTTTCCCCCCACGTACCCACAAACATGCCACTCGAGCTAGCACAGTCCAAGGGGCTAAGAGGCAGGCATCCCAAGGAGAGAGCCAGGGCAGCCCTTTCCAAGATGTAGAGGGACAACATGGGCTCTGCAGTCAAAGATATTGAAGACTTTGGAGATTCAAAGAGTTTGAATCCTGTCTCCATCTTTTACTTGCTGTGTGATGCTAGGCAAGCGACTTTTACTTGCCTGATCATTGCTCAGAAAACCGCATGGGCCACTCTTATAAAGCTGTTGCAGGAAGTAACGTGGCTCTGCAGGTTCACCCTATGCATTTGCTTCCAGGTTAAGGGCTCCACAGTTAGGGTGAAATACCTTTCCCCTAGGTTCCAAGGATGGTGGGAAGACTCAGCCCCATCTCCTTCTCCAAGGAGGAGGTAGGACAATTTATCAAGAACATGCCTCTTGCTCTGATTGCTTAAGGACACCTGCCTGGTTCCTGCTTGGAGCCGCACGTTTGTGCTGATGGCTGGGCAGCCAGTCTTCACCAACAAACGCTTCCTGGGGCTCCAGTGTGGGGTGGTGGGTGTAGCAGGGCCAGGAGGAGCAGATGGGTTGCATTCCAGGGGAGCTGGGGGCACATTGCTGTTAGAGTTGTTTTTCTTTCTTCTCTCCCTTCATTGATTTATATAGTAAAGGAGAGAGTTTTCAAACAGTAGGCATGTCTGGGTCTGGGCAGGCAGGCTAGTGATTAATCTTCGTTTGTTGCTGCTGACAGCTAGGAGCAAGAAATAATAAAGGTTTGCAGGGTGAGGAGGGGTGGGGAGTGCAGAAAGGCTGCTCACTCTTTGGCCTTCGGTAGGGAGCACAGACTTCACTTCCCTCTACCATCAAAGCACCCCTTGTTGGTCAACATTTGAGGCTCCAGATACTTCAGGGTGGCTGCCTGCTCCCGAGGGTGAGCCCCAGGATGGTCAGGGCCTCCCCAGTTGCTGTTAAGCTCTCCGCACTGTGTCACCTCCAGCCCCAGAATGCCTGCACTTCCTTCATCAGTGGCCCTTTTCCCAGCCCTGCTCCTGAGGGCGAGGCCTAAAGAAAGGCAGGGTTGTGCACCCAGAGGACTGTCTGTCTCTGATGTGAGGGACCCTCTGACTCCACGCCTCTCTGAGCTGCCAAGTGGGTGTGAGGGCTGCAGGAAGGGCACACGGAAGGGAGTTGGGGGGGGGGGGCAGACCGTGACAGCAGGGGCTACTGGGGACCTTGAGGCTTAGAAGGAGGAGGGGCTCTGATATGGTCCGAGGAGGACTGAGGCAGCTGTGAGTGGGCAGGGTAAGGAGCTGCCCATGCTGGGGAAAGAGCAGCACAGTAGTAGAAGCTTCCTACTTTCCAGCCCACAGTTACCAATATATCGCATCGTGAACATCTTCTCCGCCCCCAAGGGAGGCAGCTCTGTGCAGCTAAGCCACGGGCCTTTAAACCCAGCTCTGCCTCTTAATAGCAGGGTGGTCTTGGGCAGAAGATGGTCTTAACATCTGTGAGCCTCAGTTTCCTCATCTATAAAATGGGTTTTACAGCTCTATTAATGAAGAGACGTTGTGTGAGGTGTTTAGCATGTGCCCAGCATACAGTAAGTGCCCGTTCAGTAAATGAGTGGTAGTTCACAGTCTTTGTTATAGACTTTGGAGAGCTGCAGGTGGTTGGAAAGAGCTCAGCATGGTCCAAAGCCTTGTGGATTATCTGGGTCTGGCTTAGAAGTCTCTGTCTATACCCACAGCTGCTCCCCTCTATTAGGGTGGGATTTTAGAGTTTATGCAACTCAAATGCAACTCAAAACCCT
This sequence comes from Puma concolor, assembly GCF_028749965.1. Lineage (NCBI taxonomy): Eukaryota > Metazoa > Chordata > Mammalia > Carnivora > Felidae > Puma > Puma concolor. The sequence continues at coordinate 60,083,779 of NC_141679.1, read as the reverse complement.
GCATTGACTTCGAATTGCACAGAGCTGGAGTCAAATCCAGGCTGCCCTCTTCCTGGTTGTGTGACCTTGGGTAAGTCACTTAGCCTCTGTGATCTCCCAGCTGAAGATGATGAGTACCTCAACAGGCTTTTCCTCATGTTCTCATGGTGAAGCATTTTTGTGGCAAGCCAGAGCAGCTGCTCTGGGACATAGGGTACGCTAAGCAGAAATCTTGGGATTTAGGGAACAGAAGGAGATCTTTTAGATCACCTGGCCCAATGCCCTGTACAGGTGCAGAAACTGGGGCCCAGAGACAGCAAGAAGCTTGCCCACCTCCTGGCTTCCCGGCCAGACCCTGTTTTCTGGCAGCATTTGAGTCGGGCTGAGACAGAGGGCAGGAGGGACAGGGCTGGAGGGGGGACAGGTCCGTGTCTTTGTTCCCACTATGTGGAGGATTTCACATCCTTTCAGGGCTGGTGGAGGAAAAATGAACTTTTAGCTCAATTAGTGTGCACTGTGCTTCCTCCTAAAAGGTTTAAACGAAATGCCACAATTAGCTGCTACTGTAGGCAAAAGAGGCTCCTCAAACACTCTTCACAGGAGGCCAAATATCAGTGAACGTTAGAATGTGCAGACACCTCACAGGATGAAGGGACATGCCATCAAGAGCTAGCATGAGGAATAATAGATGTTTCCCTGTACTCAGAATTACTGAGAAAATATGCCCTGCCAGTGGTAAAACATTTCCATGGATGCTATCCTCACCACTAAAACAGGCACCTCTCCTACATTCCATATATGGTGCTTTGATGATTCTGGCTTGGGCCCAGGAGACCCGGGTTCAAATCCTGGCCCCACCTCTGTCTAGCAGTGGGGTTGTATACCAGTCAGAAGCCCGTTCTTTTCTTGAGGGGCACCATGATTTGGGGGGATTCCCTGTTGCAGTTGACATTTTCAGCGCTGTGGGGCCTTGGTTTGGGTTGCAGAAATGGCTATAGTGAGGTGGTATGTGACAGGGCATCTGGCGTGGTTGCTGATACTTACAAATACTGGGTTTTCCTGCCCTGGTAGTTAGTGTATGGGGAAAAGGGCAGGAAAGATTACCTTTATCTTAACACATGCAGAAGCTGGGGCTCACTCTTTCCTGCAAATGAGTGAAGAGCTGGGCTTAAATGCAGCCCAGTGCCCTCTTTCTTTCCTCTGGAGCCTCTCTGAGCAAAAACACCCCCAACACTTTCCCTCCAGCCGGGCCCAAGAAGCCCAGGGAGGGCCCAGGCAGGTGTCTGGATAGTGTAGCCCCAGGACCACTGGATAGTGTAGCCAGATTTTCTGAGCAGGACCTGGGCCACAAGCCCTTTGCCAGGCATTGCCTGGCATCTTCCCTGAGGTGACATGTAGAAGGCCAGAGACCCTAAAGCTCCTTCCCTCAGCTTGTGGGAGCCTGAAAACATTGGGATTTTTCTGGCTCTGAGGTGACAGTGTCAGGATACAGACCCAACTATAGAGTCCACTTTTCTTCTCTGGGTCCGGCTCTCAAGCAGCAGAAGCTGGGAGTATCTAGGGATCTGGTGGCAGAGAGGGAGGTTGAGGCCAGCTCAAAAGGGACAGTGGTGGCCTCCATAGCTGGTGAGACAGGTTTTCAGAAGCCGCCCAACCATGGATGTGTCTGGAAGGCAGATCAGGAGTGCAGGCTGGTTGCTGGGGAGGCAGAAGTAAAAGGGAGTACATGGAACTGATGAGGGCGAGAAGGGTGGAGGAGCCAGGACCTCATCCAGATTCCTGAATGACTGGTGAGCTATGGCATCACCAGCTGGAATGGACCTAGAATGGTCAGATGGACCTGGGATGGTCAGTTTTGTAAAGACTCAGGAAAACACACTCTCCCTAACTCAACTGCCCTCTTTCCACTGGTGCCCCAAACCCGGAGGTGACAGGCACCTGCACTCACACTGCCAGCCCATTCTCCAGAGCACCCACTGGCCTGGCAGGGCCAACCGTGCCCATTGACAGGCTGGGGTTTCCCTCTCCGACCTGCTGCGTCTCCCCTCCCAGCCAAGCATTCAGGTTTTGCTCCCCTGAGAGCTCCCCAGTCCCCTCCAGCATCTGAGCCACCCCGATTACATTTCCAGCTGGTTTTTAATTATCTCCTATCTGCCCGCATAAATCTGCCTGTGTGGCACGCCCACCAGGGGAGGCGTTCCAACTGCCCATGCGTCGCCAGGAAATCTCTCATGCCCCGGGACAGCTTCTCTTCGGAGGCCCTGGGTGGTCTCTCCAAATGAGAAAAACATTTCCAATCACATTTCTAACATCTTGTTAATAGGACTTATTTAATAATATTTTTGCAAAAGCCATCTGGGAATGGCTTGGTTGGGGACTTGGGGAGGGCATATGGGTGCTGCAGGGACGGTCATGGTGACAGATACAGACTTTGGATCTGCCATCAGGGAAGGGGCAGGAACATGGAGAAGGATGCAGCCCTCGGCCAGAGGACCAGGGCCTGACTCCCACTGCTTCCACCTGTGTGAGGATCACCCAGCAGGTAGCTTCGTCAGGTCTCTGAGCCTCTTAGCCCGGAGGCTCAGGAACAGAGTGAAAGGAAGGAAAGCCCTTTGTAAACTTTGAGAGGCTATGCTAGTGCAGGTGGCATTATTTGCTTGCCCCAGGAAAGTATCATGGTCTTCCTCTGCTTCTAGCTAGGCAAATAACGCAAAGGTCCCCAGAGGAAATATGTTGAGCCCCCCAGAAGCATTTGGCAGGGCTTGAAGCAAACAGCTTCATACACTAAAACCCTAAGATGCAGGATTGCTATTCCCCAGACCTTCAGGCCCTTAAAATCAGAAATAGGGTCTTGAATCGTCCCAGTCAAGACCCTGGCTTTGGGATGGGAGAAGCAGGCACAGGAAGGGGAAAAGACCTTCCCAAGGTCCTGGGCAAGTTGGTGACAGAGCCCCAATGTTATTACCCTTCTGAGCCCCACAGCACTATATTTTCTTCTCCCATTTTCCACATAAACCCTCTTGGTATTTGAGGCAGATTTATAAAATCAGATGTCAGATTTTATAGCTGTCATCTTTGCTATAGCAGTTCAAATGCTATAACTATAAAAATAATGTTTTGCCACATATGAGTGTGTGTGTGCATGTGTGGTGTCACGCTCGCACACATGCACACCCTTCCACTTTGCTGGCTGAGGCGCCCCTGCTCCTGGTTCTTGGTACCTCACACCTGCTTTTTCCTGGGCAGGTCCCCTAGTGAGCAACCACTGTCTTCTTTCCAGCCAGGGGTGATTTCTGCCATTTTTAATGCCTTTTTTTTTCTTTTTTTTTTTTTAAGATTACTTCACCCGAGAGGAATATCAGAAACAATTGCCTTGGCAAAGCTGGCTTATTAGAAATGCTTTAATTAGAACTTTTTTTTTTTTTTTTTTTTTTGCTATTTTCCCTTTGAACATCCACATGCTGCTCATGGTCCCAGCCAGCGTGGGAACCAGCCTGCCACATTCTCAGCAGACCTTCAAGGCAGGGCCGACAAACAAGTCAACAGTGTGGCTATCACTGCTGTGTTCCTACTGTGCACCAGGCCTCTAACTGGGCAGGGAGACAAAGACATATCAGACTCTAATCTGGTAGTCCTGGCAAGGGGACAAGCAGGTAGGTGAGTGCTGTGATATAGGGAGGTATGGCAGAAAATAAGCGAGGGGGGGAGCAAGTTAAGTGAAGGCTTCCTGGAGGAGCTGGCATTTGAGCAGGGCTGAGGAAGATGACAGTTTATCGAGAATAGCAAGGTAGATAGAGAGTTAGGTTTGGGATTGGAGGAGAGGTCTCTGCAGGATCCATTCTTCCTCTAGTCCCAACTAGTTTTTTCAATTGTCCCTACCACAGAACCTCCCCCCTTGGCCCAGGTGACCAATAATATTATGGACAGAGACATGCCTTAAAAACTCTGAAGTCCTGGGGCGCCTGGGTGGCGCAGTCGGTTAAGCGTCCGACTTCAGCCAGGTCACGATCTCGCGGTCCGTGAGTTCGAGCCCCGCATCGGGCTCTGGGCTGATGGCTCGGAGCCTGGAGCCTGTTTCCGATTCTGTGTCTCCCTCTCTCTCTGCCCCTCGCCCGTTCATGCTCTGTCTCTCTCTGTCCCAAAAATAAATAAACGTTGAAAAAAAAAAACAAAAACAAAAAAACTCTGAAGTCCTAGTCAGCCCTCTCCAGCTCTTCATAACATCCCCATTTCTCCCACAAGGAAAGGGGTTCAGCAAGACTTGGGCCTTACCTGTGGCCATGACAGCTCTCCGCATTCCCAGCTCTTCATTCTTTTGACCTCCTGCTTTGCCAAAGAGCAGACCACGTGCCCATCATTTCTACTTGACACTCAAAGTGTATACCCCGCCCAGACTGGACAGAGCCTCCCAGGGAGAAATGCATTTACACAGTGCCCAGCAGGGCTCTTTGTGGTCCCAGGTACCTGGGAGACGTTGATTGGAACAGGCCTCTGCAGAGTGTCCTGTGAGGTGGGTAGAATTATACCAATAACAATGATTAAAAATATGGGGCGTTGTACAAGTGAGGATAAAACCACTGGGGAGGCAAATGTATAAGATCGAGTGATCTGGGCAAGCCCAGATTTCAAATCCACAATCTCCAAACGTTAGCATAATCCCACTGGGAGTTCATATTTTCAGGCCAGAAAAATACCTTTTCTGTCTTGAGTTATTCTCATCTTAACCAAAAATGTATTCTATGAAGAATCTAGGGCTGTTTTACTTTTTTGCGGGAGTTGTGCTTTTAAAAAGCAATCAGTTCCGATAGTAAGTTAACTTTTTGAAACTCAATTACTTGCAGCCATGCTGAAAAAAACTATAATTAATGTGGTCAAATCCTAGCCAAATAATAAAATGAAAGCTTTGTTGTGTATCAAGGCAGAAATCAATCTCATTAGGGAGCAAAGAGCCGGAGATTTAATTTTGAGGAAATTCTCCACCCTGTGGACAGAGGTTGTCAAGAAGCTGCCAGAATGAATGCCCAACACAAGAGGACTCACCCTCCAGAGCCCAAATTACTGAGGACTGATTGACCTTTCAAAATTGCATTTGCATACCTTCCAAGTGTGGCCTAAGCCAGTGGGCTTTTGCTCTTTAATGTTCTTGGACCTGGTACCCCTTTTGGTTTGGGTCAAGAGGTGAATGTTATCTGCACCCAATGACACTGGCATGTCAAGAAGATCCTGTCCTTTGGAACTTGGGATGAGGTGGCCTCAGAAGGTCAGTAGACATGAGAAAGGAGTTTAGCAAGGATTTGGGGTGTGCACATTGATGGTGGGGTCATTTCCAGACAGCAGGGCTGAGGGCAAAGCCGGACAGACCCACTAGAGACGATGCCCAGTTGCACGACCCCAGATGCAAGGGGAATAGTGAACAGCAAGTGTGACCAGAATGGGAAAGGACAGGAAATTCTGCCCTGTGAGGACATCTGGAGAGAGAGCAGCCTAAGGTCTGCTCCTGCTTCTGTCTTCTGGTATCTAAGAGGCCTTCCCAGGGCAGGAGGAATGGGCTGTGACCCGCAGGAACCAGAGCTCGGAGCTGAGGCTACTATCAGTGAGATGCACTAAATTCAAGATGGACTTTCCTGTGGTCAGAGCCATCAGAGCTTGGAAGGGGTTTTCCTGGCTGGGGAGTAAACTCCCCAATGCTGGAGGTAGGCAACAAAAGCTGGACACCAAGTATTGTGAATATTGCAAAGGCATTTCCATCGTGGGACCGCACTAGAATGGGGGTGCTTAGACCTGCATGTGCATCAGAATCTCTTGGAGAGCATCTTAAAAGCAGATCTGGTTCCAAAGAGGCCCAGGGAGCCCCAGGTTTGACAAGTCTTGAGGGACTCTGATGTGGGCATTCTGAGGCACATTAGAAGAAACTATTTTTGAGAAACATCCACTCTTCTCCCAGCCCTGGGATGCTGGAACTTCTGTAATGCAGATTGAGTCCTTTTGTTTAATAGCCGAGTTGTCATTCCTTCCTTGTCATGTGATGTGAGCATCTCCTGTGTGCCAAGTTTCAAAGGTTTACAGGTTTGGGGAGCCTGGGTGGCTCAGTCAGTTGAGCATCCAACTTCAGCTCAGGTCATGATCTTGTGGTTCATGGGTTTGAGTCCCACATCAGGTTCTATGCTGACAGCTCAGAGCCTGCAGCCTGTTTCAGATTCTGTGTCTCCCTCTCTCTCTGCCCCTCCCTCTCTCACGCTCTGTCTCTGTCTCAAAAATAAATAAACATTAAAAAAAAAAATTTTTTTTTAAAAAGGTTTACAGGTTTGCAGGACCTCAGGGGTCATCTAGTCCTGTCCCTTCGTTGTATTGATAGGGAAATTGAGGGCTGAGAGGGCAGGAGCCAGGGCTGGGATCAGGTTCCTGATGTCCAGTTCAGAGATCTTTTCACTTGCTTTCAGTGGACTTCCGGGAGCATTGAAAACTACTCCCATTTCACACATGAAGAAATTGAAGCCCAAATTCCAAGGACTGTTGGGAGTTCTTCCACTGAGAACCACTGTCATTCACATGATTTGCAAAGGTCCTTAGCCAGGGTGTTTGGGTGGCTTACAGTCAGCAGTGTTTGAAATTCCAGAGAGGAGAAAACTACCCTCGGGTTAGGTACAAGGTCACTGAGCAGATAGATCTGTTTTTGTTTTTTTTTTAATTTTTTAGGTTTTTATTTTATTTTTGATAGAGAGTACAAGTGGGGGAGGGGCAGAGAGAGAGGGAGACACAATCTGAAGCAGGCTGTAGGCTCTCAGCTGTCGGCATAGCGCCTGATGTGGGGCTCGAACTCACGGACCTTGAGATCGTGACCTGAGTTGAAGTCAGATACTTAACTGACTGAGCCACCCAGATGCCCCAGATCTGTTTTAATTTGAAGTCTTTAAAGACCCCTGTGCATTTTCTTTTCTCTCTTTACTTTTTTTTTCTTTTTTGAAGCAAAACTATAAGCTGGATCAGGTGCTTTGTGAGCAAGTCCCTTCCTTGCCATGCTAATGGACTCCCTCTTTCAGTTAGCAGAGGAAGCCCCCACCAGGACAGGAGTTGGGTGGGAGGATAGTGGGGGCAAGCCCTGTGATTTAAGGATGAGATTCGGGGTGTGGGAGATTGCTGCTTCCCCCCTGTCTGCACCCCCACCCCACTCTCCCTCTCCACTTTGTCATACCCCATCTCTGCTGACAAGACGTTGTAAAGACTATTGGTAGTGGCCAAGACTCCCCTACAACTGATAGCATGGGGGCGCGGCATTCTGGCCCCTGATTCGCTGGGAAATTAGAGCAAACCTCCACCACTCTCTGGGTCTCAATGTCATCTGTAAAATAAGCAGGGAACCAAATAGTCTCAAAAGCCTCTGCTTGGTACTTTACCTGCCTCAGAATACATGGGTGCCTGGGTGGCTCAGTCGGTTAAGTGTCTGACTCTTGGTTTCGGCTCAGGTCATGATCTCACGGTTTTGTGGGTTTGAACCCTGCATCGGGCTCTGCACACTGCTTGGAGCCTGCTTGGGATTCTCCCTCTCTCTCTGCCCTTCCTCCACTCGTGCTCTGTCTCTCTCAAAATAAATAAATAAACTTAAAAAAATAATAATAAAGAGGGGCGCCTGGATGGCTCAGTCGTTTAAGTATCTGACTTCGGCTCAAGTCATGATCTTGTGGTTTGTGGATTCGAACTTAGCATTGGGCTCTGTGCTGACAGCTGGGAGCCTGGAGCCTGCTTCAGATTCTGTGTCTCCTTCTCTCTCTGCCCCTCCCCTGTTCATACTCTGCCTCTCTCTCAAAAATAAACAAACATTAAAAAACAATTTTTTTTTTAAGAGCACCTGGGCACCTCAGTTGGTCAGGCGTCCAATTTCAGCTCAGGTCATGATCTCACAGTTGGTGAGTTCAAGCCCCGCATTGGGCTCTGTGGTGGCAGCTCAGAGCCTGGAGCCTGCTTCAGATTCTGTCTCTCTCTATCTGCCCTTCCTCTCCTCATGCTCTGTCTCTCTCTCAAAAATAAACATTAAAAAAATTTTTTTTAATTTTTTAAAAAAGAAATGGTGAATACAGAGCAATATGCACAGTAGTACTTAATAAATACAGTACAATCATGTATGACCAGTAGTTTTTAAGCAGAGAAACTTCTTTCCTCATCTTTCCTATTCTGTTTTCAAGTGGAGCCCTGTGTGTTACAATGTACTTTTGAGAGGGTCATGAAATACCGCTTGATGTTTGGGGAAATTGATGCCAGGGAAGTAAACACACTTCCCACTGTCACCCAGTGGCAGAGCTAGGGCCAGAACCTAGGCCTCACCACCAGCCACGGGGGCTGCCCAGCTGGAGGAGATGGTCCTACAGCCAGGAGTCTGCCTGGCCATCCATGGCTTCTAGGCTGCCAGCATGGCCATGAATGACAGACCGGAAGACAGGAAGACACATTCACTGCTCAGCCCAGACCACATGGAGCCAGCAAGACAGACCAGATGGGCAGCAACTTGTATGTGGGCTCCTGCAGAGCAGATGGAAACAAAGCCATGTCAGAACCCCAAACCTCGGTACCCGCCAGACTTGCTCACGCACTGCCCAGCTCAGACCTCAGACAGCCCCTGTTGGGGGGGGAGAGGTGTGTGTGAAAGCTCCATTCCACAGATGAGGAAACTGAGGCTGAGGAAGCCACAGCTCAATGTAGCAGGGCAAGGACTCAGACCCAGGTGACGGTTCCACAGGCGGCGGTTCCTTTGGGAATGGTTCTGCTTTCCTTGCCAGGGGTGTCCCCCCTTGTCTCAGCCTTTCCTGGGTCAATCCCAGGTTTCCAGCTCCCCTGTGCCTTTAAAAGCCATTGTGCGCCTCCAAGTCCTCTCAGCCACTGGTGTTTACCACCACAGCTGCTTTTGCCCACCCTCTGCTGGGTCCCTGTTCTGGAGCTTCTTCAGGTGTGGCCTGCCCCCCACCCCCATCTGCTATTTGTGGGGAGGGTAGGAGGTTGGTCCTTGAAAACAGCCTGGAGCCCTTTGCAGCCAAGCAGTTTGGCAAACTCTTTGTGTGTCAAGCCCTTAAATGTGGAGCAGGATGACCTAACCTTTATCAAGCGTTCACACTGCATTCATTCACAGCTAAGTTCTCACTTACCCTGATAACTACTGTGAGGGTGGACTCTTGTTATTCCCATTTCACAGACGCAGACTTTTAGGCACTGGAGAATGTGGGTGTGTGTCTTTAACCTCAGTGCCACCGGAAGTTGAGACTGGATTGTTCTTTGTTGTGGAGGCTGTCCTATGCATTGTAGGTTTGTCAGCACCCTTGGCTTCTGCCCAGATGCCAGCAGCACCTGAGTTCCCAGGCACTGCTGAATACCCCCCAGAAGGGATGAACTCACTCCCACGGAGAACCCCTGCTCCAAGGAGCGTATGGGCTGGGAAAGGCTTGTCCCAGTACATGGAGACCACTCTGAGCTGAATGCATTCTGTCCATCTGTTGGCACAAGTGTTAGGACTGCTCTTATCATCGTGCTGTCCCTAAGCCTGGGCGTCTGCTGTGCCCACTGCCCTACTTGTCTTTCTTCCTGCACTGAGGATAGCCATCCTGCCCTGCCTTAGTGCTCCTGGCTGGTGCTGGGGTGACCGCTACCCTCCTTGGGATATCCCTCATTGGCTTGAGAACTTTAGTGCTGGAGGGACCCCCTCCACCTTTTCCAAATGAAAGAAACTGAGACCCAGGGAGAAGGTACTTGCCCGGTGCATGACATCATCAGTGGGATCAGAGTTTGAACTCAGGCATCTGACTTTTGTCTGGCCACCACCGCCAGCCCCCACCTGTCCTAAACACAAAAACTCATTCGCGTTCCCAGAAGAGTCCCGATTAGAAGTAAAGGGGAAAACAAAACAAAACACGCTAGACCCTCTTGCCTCTTCCCAAAGCTCTGACAGCATTTCACATGTCACCTCCACCCCACCTCCTCCCCTCCCCTTGCAGTTTTCGTGTGCACTTGGCTGAGCCTGAGGACTGATGGGAATCCTAAACAAGGGGACTGCAAAAGTTATCCAGCCTACCCCGAAGCATCATCCCCTTTTCACGCCTCCAGTAATGGGAGGCTTACTCTGCTGTCAGCCTTGATCATTAAAATCCTCCTGTCTAAAAGTTTGTTAGTCTTCTCCTGAGAAAATTGCCTAAAATGGATTCATTTTGACCTACCCGCTGCTCTGTGTGGCACAAAACAAACCTATGCCTTTCCATGTTTGCTGGGAGAGGCTTCTGCCAGCTCCCCTTCTGCCTGGAGATGGCTTTTTGTCATGATTTACTGAAGGCTCTCACCCCGAGCCGCCAACTTAGAGCTTGAGAAATGCCCGTGCGTCTCAGGAAGGCTAATCGCTGCTGATGCGTTTATTGAAAGTCCAATTATTTGGTTGTAAATCAAGTCGTTTGGCTCAGCAGCATTTACATGTAGACATTTGTTCGCAATAACTTGACATATGCATCTTTGGTTTATCGTTGTGAAGGCTGTTTCAGAAGGCCCTGGGCAGCACTCAGGTATTTGCCATGTGGACTTCTAAGCCCCTTCCCCCAGCTCCCTGGACTCCTAGACTATGTCAGCCAGAGGGGCCTCCGTACCTCCAGCTCCTTGCATTGCAGTTGAGAACCCCAGCACACAGCTAGAACAAGTTGCTGCTCCCTCCAGTCCCTGGTCCTCTCACCTGTGCCATGGGCATCTTGCAGATAATGATGCCAGCCCTCCCAGCATCTTTGTGAAGCCACAGGCTGGTCTGGTCATGGGCCAAGGGTGGCGGCTATCGCTGCTGTACATCTTTGTGTCCCAGATTCCTGGACCCTTTTCGGGAAGTTCACAGCATATACAGGTGGTAGCCTGCATGCAAGTAGGGCCTTGGGAGTTGTCAACCAGGTTGACAGGGACCTGTCCCTGAAGGCTCCTGGCACTTGAGTTCTGGATATTTCTCTCCCAATGCAGGCCCAGGGCTCTCACATCATGCTTCTCTGCAGGCACTTGTGAATGTTTCTGGGGTTTCTATGCATTGCTCACAGGTATGGTGAGGAGAATTTCTCTGTAGACACACACACCCAGCCAAATATCCCATCTCACTGGAGGTCAAAGAGAAGGGAGGAAGAAAGCAGACATTCTGAATCACAGAGCCATCTGCTTGCACGGGCAGTGTTGCCAACTGCAGGGCGGAGTTAGCCGGGAACAACCTTTTTTGTGGGAACCTAGGTGGCCATGAATATAGGAGGTGCCTTGCCATGGACACCCTCCCGGCTGGCTCCCTGGGGATGCCAGGTCCCAGGGTCATGACAGATCAGGGTAAGGACCAGGCCTAGGACCACACCTACCCCCACACGGACAGCACAAACGTCTGTGTCCATCTCTACTGCCACAGAGGGCTGGGCTTTGAGCGGGAGCACTGGCTGGCATTCTCATGCTCATGGAGGATGTGGGAACTGTGACACTTCGTCCCTGAGAATCATCCTGCAGCCAGTTGCTGAGGGCACTTCAAATGCCCAGGAAGTCCATGGCTCTAAGAGGGAACTTGTCTCATATTTGTGCTTCATTTCTCTAGGCCTGGGCAGGGGGCATTGGCTGCCTCAGTCACCCCAGCAAGGATTTCTTCTAGAAATCTGAGGAAAGAGGGACTTTACCCATTCTTCCTTGTGACCTCCCTCAGGCAAGACTTGTCTTTTGACTTGAGAGATGCAAGACTTTGTACCCCCTAAAGGGGTGACCCTCTGGGTGCTCCTCATGACTCTACCCCTCACTAAGCTTGCTCAGCTGGTCCTCACTGGCTGTCCTAGGACCAGGGCTATCCAGACAGAGCAGCTACTGTATCTGACCTTGGAGGAAGTGGCTTCTACCCTGGCTGGGCCACACTAAGGGACAGGGTACAACAGCCACCAACCTGCCCTTGGGAGCTTATAAACCAGAGAGGAGGTTGTGTGGGGCCTCATTGCTGGCTCAGGGCAGACCCTCACCAGATAGCTGATGGTTGGATGGACGGATGGATGATGGACAGATGGACCAAGTGCCCAGCTGTGGGCCAGGCTTATGCTGAGAGCCCAGAGAAAGTAAGGCTTGGCCTACTGAGAAATGTCACAGTGAACAGACAGGATTCTTTTTTTTTTTTTTTTTTAAGTTTATTTATTCTGACAGAGAGAGAGCATGAGCAGGGGAGGGACAGAGAGAGAGAATCCTGAGCAGGCTCCACACTGACATCGTGTAGCCTGATGCAGGGCTCGAACTCAAGAACCCATGAGATCATGACCAGAGCTAAGACCAAGAGTCGGACGTTTGACTGAGCTACCCAGGCTCCCCTGAACAGACAGGATCCTTGACCTCAGGAAATCACAGAGCTACAAGGAAGCCATGTCTCAGGACAGAAAGAGTCCAAAGGCCCACCTAGACACCTGGATCCATCTGGTTAGGTGGCTGAGCAGGAGAAAATGAGGCTGAAGAATCAGACAGCTATAGTGAAATCCTAGCCCCACCATGTGCGATGGGACTTGGCACTCAACCTCGCTAGCATCAGTTTCCCATCCGTAAACAGTGGTAGTTCTACCAGCTTAGCAGCATTGCTGTGGGCTTCCATGCGATAATATGTAGCAACAGTTCAGCTCCCTGCCTGGTGCACAGTGGGGTTTGAACAGTGCAGGTGGCATTCGTTGTGCAGTGGCCATGGGGAGCCATGGATGGTTTTGAGCCGAGAGACAGTGTTCTGGGGCATCTCCGTCAAGAGAGCAGTTCCCCAACCACCTTTTAGTAGAGGTGGACCAGAGATCCTTGCTGTGTGTGGATTCCCGTAACGAGGTTCTACGCGATAGTCCCCAAAGGCAATTTCCTTGCCTCCTCCTGCATAAATATTATATGCAAGTATTTTTAAGTCATTTCATCATGAAAAGAAGCGATTTAACATAACTATTACTCAGGATTCTTCATGAAATATGCATCAAGCAATTAGGTCTAAAAGCGAGAGGTGAGGCCTTGTACCCTGCTTGGGCCGGCAGCTGCGGGCTGAGTGATGTTTTATTAAAGCCCATGATTATGAGACGAGGTAGGGCCTGTTATTAGGCCCGGCACACCAGGCACGTTTGATAATCCTGGTGATGAGGAGGTGCTTTTTGTGATGATAATGAGGGATCTAAACGCAGTGACAGCCCCAGCACCCCCAGCCTCCGCCAGCCTTACATGACTCATTAGACAGGTCACCCACCGGAGACACCCTTAATTGTGACTTTGCTCTCGCAAGATGTCCTATCAAAGGAGACAGGCCTGACACAGGAGCCTCGCGGGCGGCCGCAGCCTGTCCAAGCTCCCTGGGGACCAAGGCCCTCCCAGAAGTGATGATGGCGAGGTGGCGTGGCCGGGGACCTGGCCCACCTGGCCCTGGAGGCAAAGAGCTCCGGGTTCTGGCTTCAGCCAAAGCCCACCTTGCCGTGTGCCTTGGCCCAGAGTGTTGTTCTCTCCCACCTCAGTCCTCCAAGGCGCCCCAAGAAAAGCTCTGTCCAGAGCATCCACAGCACCCCTGGGCATGCTGATTATCTGATGCACCCTCTTTTCTTGCTAGAAATTCTAATTTTTTTTCTCTTCTTATGCTAGTTGTCTTCTGAATTGAGTTGGGAGTCATTAAAGCCATCCCTTCACAGTTGTTTTTATTTTTTTTATATTTTTTATTTAAAAAAATTTTTTTAATGTTTATTTGTTTTTGAGAGAGAGGGAGAGCCAGAGCATGAGCAGGGGAGGGGCAGAGGGAGAGGGAGACACAGAATCGGAAGCAGGCTCCAGGCCCTGAGCTCTCAGTACAGAGCCCGACGCAGGGCTTGAACCCACAAACCGTGAGATCATGACCTGAGCTGAAGTCAGATGCTTAACCAACCGAGCCACCCAGGCGCCGCTTCACAGTTGTTTTTAAATCTTCAGCTGTTGTAAAGTAGCATCTCATTCATTGGGACCTTGTGACCCATCAGGATATATTATCAGGATATATTACGCATCTCTTGGGTGTGTGTTGACAAGGTTTTACCTGACCTATTCGTGAGTCAGAGTTTGACAGATTGTTTCAAAAAGCAAGCTCACCTCTCAGGGCCTGCCAACCCCATGTGACGGGTCTCCATAGTTGGGGCCTTTAGCAGTCAGGACAAGCCATCCCCAGTGCCTGAGATGACCTTTCCATGCCAGCCCTGTGCTGTCTCTGGCCCACCATCAGCCCTGTAGGGTAAGTACCTAGGGACCGAGGCCAGAGTCAAAGAGTCCCTTGCACAGGGTCTAACGTCTCTCCCCTGCCACCTTACCTGGCCTCATACGGAGTGTTGAGGGCTAAGTGGGATTCTCTCCTGGAGCTGGATGGTACTGAGTCAGGAGCATGGACCCTGGGAAAGGCCCACCAGGGAGGGAAGCAGCACCACCGCTGATTGCTGTGTGACCTTGGGTCGGCCACCTGACTGAGCCTCAGGACTTGGCACATAGCCTGAATCACAGGAAGTGCCTGGGAAACATTGGCTGTGAAGACCATTATGATCAGTGCCCCGTGAGAATAAAGACTGGGGGCTGTGGGCAGCAGTGGAATGGGGCATGAGGCTGCCTCCAGGCCCCTTCCTGCGAGAAGTCCTCACAAGGGGGCAAGAGCTTATGCTTACACACATGGAATCCAGGACCTTAGGCCCAGAAGCACCCTCAAAGGTCATCCGGTTAGCCTCCCCACAGATCCAGTGGTGCCAAGGACAGAACCCACCACCGCCAAAGGACCACCTCAGGTCCAGAGAACCACGGAGTGCAGTGCTTGAGCCCAAGGGGAAGGGCCGCTCCTGCTGGGGGCTCCTGATGTGGGAGCCAGCTCGTGGGCCTTTATCCCTCTACCAGGGGATGGTCATGCCTTGGACTGGGCGGTCATAGGGCCTGAGTCCTCTGCCATGGTCTGAGTTTTGTGACTGGCCTGCCCCGCTCGGCACAGCCTAGCTCAGTTACAAACCTGTGTCTACTGAAATACATGTGCCAGAGGCACTTCAGGGAGGTGCTAACAGCTGCCCTGCCTCACCTGTGTCTGTTGAGGAGGAGGCATCATTGTGGAGTTTCTGATAACCTGGTGGCCATTCCGAACCTGTGGCCTGGGAACAGAGGGGCCTTCTCTCCCTCTGGTCCCGTCAGCTGTTCTCACCATCCCTGCCACTTCCCTTGCTGGGTGTTTTAAGAACAACCACTATAAAAACGTCCCATTAAACCATATGAGTTACTTCTCTTCACCTCCTTAAAAAGTAAATCAGCTCCTCCTGCCACTTCCTTTCTGTGTTGCCAGCACAGCTTTGGCATTCTGGCCTGGCTCACAGCTATAGCTGCTGTGATCCAGTCTTCCACATCGTATGCTCTGCACCCCAGCCACAGATCTGTGGTCTGGCACCCAAAACATCACCCCACTCCACTCACAAAGAGGAGCATGACTGTCCGAGGCTACACGCCCTCTGCTCCCTCACTCACCTGCAGCTCCAGCCGGTGCTCCGCCCCCCCCCCCGCCCCCACCCTTTGTCCAGGCAGAGCTGAGCTCATGGCCTCAGTGCGCAGAGCTTTTTAACTAGTCCTAGTTTCCTTAGCCACACAATCTCAGCACTTCATTCAAGCAGTTACCACCCTATCCAGGCCGGCACAGATTCGTGATCTCTCCCGTGTGGTGGGTAGCTAGTCTTTGCTTAAATGGGGTTGTACGTTTTCTCACTTACTGCACACCCCGTTCCCTTTCTAACAGCTTAAGCAAGTGCGCCTCCTGCTTCTCAGATGTGTCGAGGCAATTCTCCAATGAAATGACCCTTCGCTGAGGAGCAGAACTTGCCACAGGCTCTGTAATTAGAACATTGTCAGCCTTAAAAAATCTTGATTTAAATTTTAGTTCTTTACAGGAATTATTCTCTCTAGAAACATAATTGCTCTCCGAACGATTTCCTTTAAGCTGAGGGTGACATCTCTAAATACATTATTATGAGCAGATGTATTGCTCAGTGCCCGCACTTCATTAAACATTTGCTCTGCCATTTGAAAATGGTGCTGGAGTCCAAATTGATGCATTAACAGAGCGGGTGTCCGTGAGCGCGGGGAGCCCAGTCCTGACTGGAAGAGACGTGGTAAGCCCTCCAGTGCCCCTGTGGGAGCAGTCGGAGCAACAAGAACTGAAGCTCAGAATGTTGCAAATTTGCGTTCACTTGGAGCTCAGCCTCGCCAGGGGCTGGGCCTTGGTCTCCCAGAAGCAAGGCCCCTGGGGCTGGTCACAAGTTATCAGTGCCAAGGGACAGACTCTAGAGAAGGCAGCAAGAGGTCAGAGTGCCAGCTTTCTCACTAAGTGACAAATGTGAGATAAATTGGACTGTGCTTTGGAAACCAAGCATCTACAGGTTTGGCAGCAAAATCATAAAAGGCCAGGCTTAGAGCTGAGTGGTCAGGGAAAAGGCAGCTTGGGCAAAGGCAGATTTGACAGAGGAGTGAGTGATCTGATATGGCCAGAGACCTGGGTGGAAGGTGGGAGGACCAGGGCCAGGTACTAGGGCCAGGTGGAAGCAGCATGGCCATTGCCATCTGAGATCTGTGCCCCAGCCAGTGTATGCTGGTGTAGGGGCACGGGGCTGCAAGGGGCACGGGGTCCAGGGTTCTACTCTGATCTCCAAGGGACCCACCCACTGCCCTTTTCAGCAGATACCATGCATGGTGTGTCCAGGGACCAGGCCCTGATCTGTGGAGCTCTCAGGGGGAGTTGGGAAGATGGAGAAGTAATTGCAATTCAAGGAAGCAAGTGATGGAGGCACGAGTATGCTCGGTGCTGTCAGAGGAAGGAAGGAGCTCTGCTTGTGGTAGCCTGGAAGACTTCCCAGCAGAAGAAACACTCAGGTTGGGCCTTGGAGGAGGAGGCAGAGTTCACTGAACAGAGGGAAGATGCACAGAGAAGGGAGTGCCTGCAAGGGGGCAGAGCTGGGGAAGAACACACATACCCCGGACATTCCCTTGGCTAAAACTAGTCACATGTTTACAGAGGCTGCAAGGGAGGCTGGGAAATGTAGTCCCTGGCTGGGCAGCCCCTTCCTAGTGGCAATAAAGTAGTATGGAAGGGAGAGCATCAATTTTTGGAAAACAGCTCACCTGTCATCCCTGCTACACTGTTTTCTCACCTGTAAACTGGGGGTGATGAGACCTGCCCCGCACACTTGCCAGGGCACTGGGGACTTAATCATACTTTTCGCCTGGCACACACAGCCTAAAAACTTGTCTGTGTCAGCAATAAGAGGAGCCAAGTCTGGGGGCTTGTTTTCCTGAGGAAGCCTTTCAAAAGCTCTCAAGATCCTAAAGACTCTCCAGCAGTGTTTGCTGCTGGTTCCTGGTCTATGCTGGGCTTGGGGGAGCTCTGGGGTGCAGCTGCGTTTCACTTGGGCCTGAGCAGCATGGCTGTTTCAGCCTTTGTCACTGCAGATCCTAATAATAACCTCCGTGTTTTGTTCACAGGAGCAACCAGGGCTTTATGCACATGAAACTGGCCAAAACCAAAGAGAAGTACGTTCTGGGTCAGAACAGTCCCCCATTCGACAGTGTCCCAGAAGTCATCCACTACTATACCACCAGAAAGCTGCCCATCAAAGGGGCTGAGCACTTGTCCCTCCTCTACCCTGTGGCTGTGCGGACCCTCTGAGCGGACAAGCCCCACCCTGCTCTGTGACGGGGCCCAGACTTGGAGGAGCTGGAGGCCCCCGCCCACCAGCCCCGCCGCTGTTGCAGGCGGGGTCCAATTTGTGTCGTGTGTATGGTACTAGCACACCACTGCATGTCTCTAGAATGCTGTTGCCACTTACGGGGGCTGGAGAAAGCCTGGACAAAGACAGAAGGACAGCCAACACGCCACCCCAGCCCCCACCCCCGCCCCCTCCTTGAGTTTCTGTGAATTAAAATATTTGCAAATCCAAAGAGATGCCTTCCAGGATGAACAAAGGAGAGCAGCTCCGGAGGGGCGAGGGGCGGGGCGGGAGCTCCCGGGTTGCAGCTCTTTGTTCTCCAGCTGTCACGAATTCACACCTGTGGGGGTGGGGGGTGGGGGCACTACGGTTTTCCCACCAGGGCCCCCGCTGGTGCTGGGAGACAAATGCGGGTGCTCTGAGAGCCCAGAAAGCCCCAGGAGTCTGGCTTCCCCTGTGGTGTGTGTGTATGTGTGAGTGTGAACACATACACGAGAGAGCATGGTCACACACAGATGTGAGTAAGCCCGCTAAATCCACTGTTAGTCACTCAGTGTAATCACTAGGAGATCTTCAAGGAATCATTGTGCAGTCACAAAGAGGATTCAATTATTTATGAATAGGGTGTGTAAATAAAATAGTCATTTAATACATATTCTTATCCCTTTTTTTTATATGTACGTATATATACCACAGAGGGTCTCTGAGGAGGGCAGTGTTTACCTGCTGGTTTCGTTCCCAGAGCAAGGTGTGACTCTGGGCGTGTGTGGTACGACAGGCCCCAGGGAGGGAAGGAAGCAGAGAGGGGTTTTCTTTGCCCGCCTGAGAGCCAACCTCAGGATGGTGCAGCAAGGCCCTGAGTTCCGGCTCCAGCAATGGTAGCCTCAAGTGTTGACCCACCACCCAAGCTCTCCCTTCCGCCTATAGCAGCCCAGTGATGGCAAGTCTGTGCAGAGCACCCAGCAGTCTACAAAGGGCTCTCCCATTATCTGGTCAGCGCCACCCCGTGAGGCATTTAATGTGGGGAAAAGGCGGCACAGAGAGGGAAAGTAATCTGCGCTATGTCACACAGCTTGTAAGCGAAAGAGGCTTCTTGAGTCCAGATTGGCAGCCTCCATGGCCAGTGCTTTGGCTGTCCGTGGCCTCACTGTTAACCCTGCTCCTGAGGGAAAACAAATCCTAACCTCTCAGGGGGACGTGGAGTTCTCTTGGTCGTCCATCCACACTGCTTCCCCGCAGATAACACACACGTTCCCACGGTTCACCTCCATCTTGCCTCTGCCCTTGACTGGAGCAGGGATGCTCACCACACCTTCAGGTCAGGCTCCTAAGGTTGTGAGGTTGCTTTTACTTGGTTCCTCCTCCTTTCCCTCCCACTCACCCACCACCACGCTATGGTTAAATGCTGGTGGAAGACATAGAAGAATCCCACCCAGCAGCATGACAGATAACGGCTTCCATCTGCTGAAGGACATGCAAGGATCCAAATACGGCCTGAGTTTTGAGTTTCAGTGCCTTCAAGCACACGTCTTCCTGCCTGCCCAGCTTGTCTGAATGGAGTGGAAGCTTGGTGACCGTCATCCCCAGCACAAGGGGCTGAGTTCGAACATCACCAGCAGTTCTAGACATTCAGCACTGCCCAGGCTTCAGAGATGCTTCAGGCTCACTGTTCAGATGTGGTCTCAGAGGCCCAGCAAAGAAAAAGGACTTGCGGCTGCTGCCTGTCAAACCAGGCAGAGCAGGACTAAAAGCTGTGCCTCTTTAGGGTGCTGCTGTGGATTTCCCAGGTTTGTGGCCAAAGCTGTTTCCTTAGCAACCGGTCTTTCTGCTCAGTCCACCTCGGGTCATCCTACCAGCCACAACCACCCCCCCCCCCAAAAAAAACCTCTCCCACCTGCAGATCCCACAGCCTGAGCTGCCTCATGATTACCACTTAGGCCATGGCCTGACTCTGTCCTGACCTTTTGCCTGTTGTGCATTTTCCCAAACGTCCTTTGAAGCAAAAGAGTACCTGGAGTGATTCACATTCCCCCCACCCCCCTTTCTCTTTCTCTCTCTTTTTTTTTTTTTGTGAATGAGAAAATGAGTGAGGAATTGGCACTTGTCCAAACAGAAGTGCCAAAGGAGACTGGACCCCAAGGATCCACTTAGAGGTTGGGGCTGTGGGAGCAGGCCCTCAAGCTGGGTGGGGTGAGACTGCATTAGCTTTCTCCCCCCTGAGCAAGCCCAGATGCCCACGGGGCACTTCCACTTCCGAGGCTGCAGGCTGGGACATCCAGAAGCTGTGTGAGCCTTCCCAGTAGACAATCTTCCACAACAAATTCCTCCTCAGGAAAGGCTCTGTGCCTGTCTGAGGAGGAACTAGGTTGTTTTGCTGTTGCCTTTGCTCTTTTAAGGGATTCCTGGGCCCTCCCTCCGTCTTCCTGAAGTTTCCCCAGGAGGCCCAACCCCCAGCTGCCCTTAGGGACAGAGGCCGGCAGAGGAGCCAGCTTACAGGATGGGAGCTGCTAAAAGGAATTTTTGCCTTAATTTTACGAACCTCTCCCTCTTCTTCCTCTAATTGTGACCATTTCCTCTGTCGGTGTGTATTCATGTTTTCTTGGATATCTAACAATTGAAACGGCTTTTCCCTTTCAGAAACACTCACATTCAGGTTACTGGCATTGGTTTGGTTTTTGTTTTGGCTTTTTTTTTTTTTTCATCTGCTGCCAATTAATGGAAAAAAATGAGCTGGGTTTCTTTGAGGGGGGAAAAAAAAAAGCTCCCTGCTACACAATATCTTGCCCTCAGCATTTTGCCTCAGAACACTACCTCCAGCCACTAACAGGCCCCATTGCTCAGAGCCACTGGACTGTTTTGTTGTGTGGTGTTTTTTTTTTCTTCCTTTCTTTCCCTTCTTTGCTGGCCTCATTATTGACCATAATGCCCCAACCACTTCAGTAGCTCTGTCCTTGAGCACTGAGGAGTCAAGGACCTTTTTGGCAAACCCCCCTCCCCAACAAGATGGTGGCCACAGAAAGAAAGAAGCTTTGTGGGGAGAGAGAGCCCACCTGCCTGTCAGGAGAAAGGCTCAGGGAGCAGCCTTTCTAAGGACAATGCTGAAAGAGTCTGGGTCTCCAGGAAGGCTGGGCCAATTCAAGCAGAGCTGTACAACCCCTCGCAGAGCAGCTCAGGGCTGGTGCCCCTCTGTGGCTAGTGATTGAGCAGAGGGGATCCTGACCTAGCTTTCGGCAAGGGCCTCATGCCAATGAGTAGAGCTCTTGGCAGGCATTCTGCTTCTACTACAGTCACAGGACCTGGAGATTCCCCTTTTAAGATTTTAAAAATAATCTTTTTAATGTTTATTCTTGAGATAGAGCAGGGGAGGGGCAAAGAGAGAGGGAGAGCGAGAATACCAAGCAGGCTCCATGCTGTCAGCACAGAGCCCAACGTGGGGCTCCAACTCAGGAACTGCAGGATCGTGACCTGAGCAGAAACCAAGAGTTGGCCACTTAACCGACTAAGCCCCCTAGGTTGTCCCCTGCCCTTTAAGATTTTAACCCCAAGCTCTGGCCAGCTCTCCAGGACACTCAAAGGTGGTTAATGTCACTTGACCAAGGGCCTCACAGGGACAACGGTCAGGCTTACCATTCACTCTCACAGACTCTAGGGACAGTACGTGCAGAAAGCCAGCAGACGGGGCAGGCTGGCATTTGGAGTTGGCCCGTGGGTGCCCATGAAGCATACTGGATGGATCAGGCAGCCATCCAGCAAGCTGCCACGTTTGTCTCTTCACCCTTCCAGAATCAGTTACCAGCAAAGACCAAATGGACCAAGTGTCCAGAGGGAGCCAGCACAGTCCAGAACCTTAGCTGCAGGAGCACCTTCCAGAACCCCACAGAGACCCACTCAGGTGCCTCCTGGGCACGGGTGGCAGCCCTCAGCCTATCCTTCCCCTCGCTTCAGAGCTGTGTGTTACTGCCAAGAGCCCATGCCAGCCGCCTACTGTTAACAAAGTGTCCTGTAAAGCTCTAATTCTGTGTGATAAGCTGTATGATAATGTATATTTAATGTGAAGTTTTAACATAGAGTTGTCTTGTGGAAATGTACCTCACTGAGCACACCTGTGTTATTTCTTTAAAACGCAACAGTGAAATCTAGTTTGATTGCCTTTTGTTTACAGAGGCTGAGGTTCTGCCATCATCTCCCAAAGGTGGATTGTTACAGGAACCTCCTGCTTCCCAGTTAAGAGGAAGATAGACCCCTAATGAGTTCGTTAAATGAAAACAAATTAATTTGTTCAGCAGACATTTGTTGAGAGCCTCCTGGTCCTCCGACCTGTTGGATACACAGGAGAATGAGACCCAGCCCCTGCCCTCAGGAAGTTTCCAGTGTGGGATGAAACAAACAGGTAGCTACACTTGGTGTAATGGGGGGGTGGGGGGATGGGGGTGGGGACCGGGCCGGGAGGGGGCCAGCAGCTGAGGGGGCCCAGATGGGGGAATTGAATCTGCCTGCTGTGTTCAGGAAAATGACCTTGAAGGATGAGAGCTGGGTGTTCCAGGCAGAGTAACAGGTGCTGGGTTCATCAGGGAGAGTGGAACAGGTGTGGTATGGTGGAAATGGCAAGGCTGCTGGGTCTCTAAGGGCTTCATCCTGTGGAGGCAAAAGAACAGAGCAGGGCAAGAGGAGAGGTGTTCACCTTCTCCAGCCAGAAAGCAATTCCCTGAAGACTTGAGGAGGTGCTGGCCCCCTGTTTCCTGGAGGGGTGATTACCAAAGGAGAGGCTCAGGGTCTCTATCATTTGCCCTCACGCTATCATCATGAATGACGTCATCGCACGGCCTGAGGTAGGAAGGGTGGGGGAAGATCTGCAGCCCAAGTCCACCCTCACACACACAGATCAGCACCTGAGTTTGCACTAGGTCCCCTGCAGCACTCCAGGAAGCCTGCTATGAAGTGACCCCTGACCCCCACCTCACCATGGAGGAACTCACTGCGTCTCCTCCTCCTCTCTCCCAAGAGCGTGACCTTTTGCCCCCAGCAGGCTCCTTCCTCCCCCACAGCCCCAAGGATTCAAGCTTTGGTTCTCCTCTCCCCTTCCATACTGCAATGACCCCAAATCCACTCCTCCATCTCCCAATCCCAAGCCCCTCAGAGCACACTCCATGACCACACCACACACACACACACACACACACACACACACACACACACACACACGTGTGTGCGCGCGCACCCAGTACCGGGACAAGGGCAATGCCAGTGCTCTGCAACCAGGAATTTCCAGAAGGGCAAGGAGGAAATGTCTCTGGTGGTCGTCTCTAATCTATGTTATGTTCTAGGGAGGGTTTCATTTCTGTTTCAGCTCAATTTAACAAACATTGAGTGTATAAAAGCGTCCATGACAAGCTGGTGACCTGAAGCAGGAAGCTGGGCACAGGAAACATCTTCAACCATAGCCGACAGGAAGCAGTGAGCGGCCAGACGCCTGCCCCCATGGCATCCCTGCACAGAAACCCAACAGTGCAGGGTGGAAACTGAGGCCCAGAGAGGGACAGGGACTTGCTCAAAGTTATACAGCAATTCCATCTTAATATGCCTCAGGTGCTTGAGGGGGACCGGTTCAGAGGGTCACCTTGGCCAGTGTAGCTCTGGGAAGACTGGGGTGGAGGAGGGGATTCTTCTCGGACAGAGTTTATAATCCAACTCTTTCTCGCTGGCTCCCTCCTGAGTGGGAGCATCCCAGACATGCAGTGATTGGTGTCCTCTCTAGGAGACGATTTTGGAAGGGGCCTTGGTCTGACTGGGCGGCAGGATGTCACCAGTGTGGTTCTGGCGCCCTCATGTGGTTACCTTCAGCATTGCAGCCAGGCCCAGGGGGAGAGGAAGACAGCTCTTGTTATAGAAAGAGAAAACAGGCCCAGAAAAGGAATAGGCAGGCATGTAAATAAATAGCGTGCCAGCAGAGTGGTGGGTGATGGGTGTTGTAGCAGAGGTATGGCTAGCAGAGGAAATGACAATTGAGCTGGGCATTATATGCAGGGAGTAAGCACATCCCAAGGAGAGGAACCAGGAGTAATCAAGAGCAGGGAAGGAGGCTTCCTCTGATTCCCAGTGCAGTGCTCTCTCAACTACCTCCCACTCTAAAGCCCCACTAATTCATGCCAACTGAGAAAGAAGGTCAGGCAGAGTTAGAACAGCTCAGTACAGAACAATTTTATGCAGTATTTTTTTTTTTTTACATTACTGACTTTCCAATAACAACATTTACTCACTGAACTAGATTTATATTTCAGGAAAATGTAAAGAAGAAAATCAAAATCACCCTAAAGGCAAAGAAAAGCACTGTGAACATTCTGAAGTATCATCTTAGTGTTTTTTCTGTGCATACATATAATTCTTTTCCAGCTTTATTGATGTACAGTTGCCATATAACACTGTAATTTTAAAGTGTGATGATTTGACACATGTATATATTGGGAAGTGATTACCACAATTAGATTAGTTAACATATCCATCACTTCATATAATGACAAATTTTATCATTTGTGATCAGAAATATCACATATGTGTATAATAAGAACATTTAAGATCTCTCTTAGCTATTTTCAAGTATATTATACAGTATTATTAACTATAGTCACAATGCTGACTATTATTTCCCCAGAAGTTACTCATTTTACAGCTGGAAATTTGTACCCTTTGACCAACACCTCCACATTTGGCTTCATCCCTCAGCCCCTGGCAACCACCATCTCCTCTCTGTTTCTAGGAGTTGGCTTATTTTAGTTTCCAAATATAAGTGAGGTCATGCAGTATTTGTCTTTCTCTGCCTGACATTTCACTTAGCATAATGCCTTTACGGTCCATCCATGTTGTCAAAATGGCAGAATATATTTTCTTTTTATGGCTAAATAATGTTCCATTGCATTCACATACCACATTTTCTTTAAGCATCCATCAAAGTATAAATCTAAACTTAGATTGCATACATTGTATTATTTTTTCTTTTTGGTTTTTTGATTCATTAAGTATTCTCTACATCCAACGTAGGGCTCAAACTCATGACCTAGAGATCCAGAGTTGCCTGCTTTTCCAACTGAGCCAGCCAAGCGCCTCATAAATAAAATTGGGTTCATGTTGTGTTTATATAGTTTTATGCTTCATTTTCTATTTAAAATAATGTCTTCATGGGGCGCCTGGGTGGCTCAGTCGGTTAAGCATCTGACTTCAGCTCAGGTCATGATCTTGTGAGGTCTGTGGGTTCCGAGCCCCACATCCAGCTCTGTGCTGACAGCTCGGAGCCTGGAGCCTGCTTCAGATTCTGTGTCTTCCTCTCTCTCTGCCCCTCCTCCACTGGCACTCTGTCTCTCTCTCTCAAAAATAAATAAACATTAATAAATTTTTATAAAAAAAGAATAGTGTCTTCATGTTATTAAATCTGTGATATGATTTTGTTTTCTTAGCTGCATGAGATTCTATTTTAACTCATTCGTGTTTTTGTATAACCAGCTCTGCTGGGAATATCTTTGTTCCAAAATCACTGTCAAAAGAACAATCACTGTCCATATTTCTTTTTCTTAGGAGAAACTCGTAGAAGTGGCATTCCTGGTCAGAGGCTAGGTACATCTTTAAGGCTTCTCGTCTTCTAGAGAGACAAGTGTATCTTCCAGTGTTGTGTCTGGGAGTGTCCCTAAACCCTTCCAGTTACATTAGAGAACTTTAAGCAACTTAGACTTGCCTAAAATGTGAGGCATGAGCTAAGCCATTTCCTTTCATGAAACACAGCCTGAGTTCTGGCATGGGGCCACCGGGGGGCAGGACAGGAGGCTGCCTGGGGTCTGCTTATAGGTGACCAATGGTCCCCATCTGCCCAGGACACTGTGGAGCTCTCCAGGATGCCCAAACTGGGGTGATCCCAGGCAGACTGAAACCGTTGGTCACACTAACTACCGGCTCCTGACATAACTCCCAGCAAGCTCCTCACCCTCTGCCCCTGTGAAGGTGACTTCCTGGGCTGGGGGCCAGAGATGGGAGACCCTGAGAGGCTGAGAAGGGGTCCTGCCCTCCTGGAGTTTGGGAGGCAGACAACAAGAGGAATAGCTGTCACCCCTACAGAAGCATTGAGGGGCCCAGGCTCACATCCTAATTCCATCCTCTCTGGCTGTGTGACCTGGGCAACGGGTAAAAAGCTTCCACTTCTTCTGTAAAATGGCATGAGGGGGCACCTGGGGGGCTCAGTAGGTTGAGTGTCTGACTTCAGGTCAGGTCATGAGCTCTTGGTTTGTGAGTTGGAGCCTGCCACCGTCAGCACAGAGCCCATTTCAGATTCTCTCTCTCTCTCTCTCTCTCTCTCTCTCTCTCTCTCTCTGCTCCTCCCCCGCTTGCGCTTTCTCTCCAAAATAAACAAACATTTGGAAAAAAAGATGGTGTGAGAAGTGACCTCCCCAGGGTTACTGCAGGGATGACAGTGTGAAATGAATACC
This sequence comes from Puma concolor, assembly GCF_028749965.1. NCBI lineage: Eukaryota > Metazoa > Chordata > Mammalia > Carnivora > Felidae > Puma > Puma concolor. The sequence goes on along the minus strand of NC_141679.1, from coordinate 60,057,630 downwards.
CTAAGCATGCCTTACCTTCATCAACCTTCAGATCATGTCAGCCAGATCAGGTGAGTTTTCAGGGGAAAGGCAGGGGCCGTTACAGCCACAGAATTTCAAAGGAAAGAGGGTCTGGGGTTCTGGGAAGGCCTCCTTTAGGAGGTGAGAACGGAGTACATTTTACAAAGTAAAAATGCCCTAGCTCTACATCTGCGAAGTAAGGGGCAGAACTCAAGATCGTTTTCCTCTTCAGACTGAAGTCCAGGGTGGTTCTTGCCATTCCCCTATCCAGGCACCTTTTTTTTTTTTTTTTTTTTTTTAAATTTGAGAGAGAGAGGGAGAGGGGTGGAAGGGAGGGAGGGAGAGAGAGAGAGAGAGAGAGAGAATCCCAAGCAGGGGCTCAATTCCATGACCCTGGTATCATGACCTGAGTGGAAATCAAGAGTGGGATGTTCAATCAACTGAGCCACTACCACATTTGTTGTTTACTTCAATACTGAAATCTGTTTATTGTCTTTGTTATTTGTTTGTTTGTTTTTAATTAAGCAGGCTCCATGCCCAACATGGGGCTCGAACTCATGACTCTGAGGTCAAGAGTTCTCTACCAACTGAGCCAGTCAGGCATCCCCTGTCTTTGTTATTCAAATATCAAATCTATGCAGTGTTTTTACTGTTTAAATATTAAACGTGTATCATGTTCATTATCTGTCTGTCTCCACCCACTAGATTGTAACTAGAATGTAGACTCCACACAAGCAGGGATCTAGGAGAGTCTCTGGCACATAGTAGGTGCTCAATAAGTGTTAAATTATATAATAATTATAAAGTCCCCATGGATGGTGGGCTTACTCTGTGTGCCCATGTTGTGCACACGCTGGTTTCCCCTGATGAGATCCCCACTGTACAGATGAGAAACAGGATCAGAAGGTGAAGGGAATATTAGGAAACACAGAAATTAGATTTAGTGGTGGCTGCCCAGAGCTCATGCTCTGTACCTCTCACCCCACAGGAGGGTCATGACCCACAGTGAGTAGGATACAAGGGGGACTATGTAGTCCCTTCTCAGGAGCAAGAAAAAAGGGTGGCATTTCGAGCTTTGGGTGACCCAGTCCTTAAACTCCATTGTTACTTTCCCCCCACCCCACTCCATGAAGGAGAATGAGCCATCCTGGGGAGCCTCTCTCAGGGACTCAGAAGGTGGGCACCAGCCAGGGCAAAAGCCAGTCCTTTTGAAGAGGGATAGTGAGGCTCAGAGATGGGGAGAAGTTTGCCCCGGGTACACAACCAGGAAGTGATGGGTCTAGGATTGAAACCCAGGTATGCTGACCTTGCAACATGTTGTGTCTCCGGTAAAGTACAATTCCTAAGTCCTTCCTCTTGGAAATCTTGATTCAGTGGGTCCTGGAAACCTGTATTTGTAACAAGTTCCTCAGGGAAATCATATGATCAAAGAATCCTGGGTAAAGGGCCAGTCTGCCATTCACCATCCACAGATCTTTTTCCCAAAGGCTAAGCACCAACTACTCAACTGTGCTTCTGTTCTCAAAAATGGTGGATGGTAGGGTCCCAGCCATACCTTTCACTAGGTACTAAACTCAACCAGGTCACGGGGCTTCTCTGAGCACAAAAATTACGTGAAAATCCGAAGAAATAACTATCATGTAACTGCTTGGAATACCCACAGAGTATTGTGCAAATGTTTGATGTTATTTTATTGACTCAGTCCTTGCTAGATAAAAATGTGTTTGTATTGCACAAGTATGTGTCACTTAAATACCAAGTAAGGTGTCCCATGATGCCACGCAGAGGTCAGCAACCGTTCTGAGCCCTGAGAGCTACCAGGGGGCATAAGCTTGTAGGTATGCTTAGGACAAAGGCAAAGTTGGGGGATAGGAGCGAGGTCAGGGAGAGTCAGAAACCTAGTGTCTCCTTCCTTACACATTCCCTCCCATCCTATGCTTATTCTGGAGCCTACCTTGTTTAAATCCTAATCATGATTTGTGGGTCACCTTTTCCAGGTAGCTTTCCCTGATTGCAGCTAGTGCATTTTTGCTCTCCTACGGACACTCTTAGCACTTGGTATGTGCCGGTCTCAAGCACTGATGGTTTCTTCTTAGGGCTGGATCCTAGTTTTCCCCCTGGGCTGCATGCTCTTTCACTCATACATTCATGAGCCCTGCAAGCCCCGGTGTTTCAAACTTTAGGTCACTATCATGGGTCAGGATATCCATTTAGAGCTATTGTTTCCCAAAATTGCCTGAGAAGAATCACCTGGGTCTTGTGTTAAATGTACACAGGCCAATTAGCCGCTCCCCTGGAGATTCTGATTTTGCAGTAGGTCTGACTTGGGACTGGGGATCTATTTACCAACCTTCCAGGATGTAGAATCTAGCTTTTCAATCTGCAAAGTGCATACCAGTCACTTGATCTCAATAATACAGATCCTAGTTTACTAGGCCTGGGGCAGGCCAGGCAGCATAACTTCTGGGGCACCTGGGTGTCTCAGTGGGTTAAGCATCTGACTTCAGCTCAGGTCATGATCTCATGGTTCATGAGTTCAAGCCCTGTTTTGGGCTCTGTGCTGACAGCTCAAAGGCTGGAGCCTGCTTCAGATTTTGTGTCTCTCTCTCTGCACCTCCCCTGCTCATGCTCTCTCTCCCTCAAAAAAATAAACATTAATTTTTTTTAAAAAAAGGAAGAATAATTTGTAACAACCCCCAGATGATGCCAATGCTGCAGGTCCAGGATCATAGGCTGTTTGGCCCAAGTTCAGGTGATTATTACTTTTAGGCCCCACTGGAGAAGTCAGGATTTGGTGCTGGTCTCAACATCAGCACACCTGGGGAGATTTTAAAACATACTAAGGTCCAAAAGCCAAACAAACATACTAAGGTCCACATCCCGCTATGGGCCATTTTAAAGCAGAATCACTCAGGTTTTTTGGTTTGGTTTTTAAAGCTACTCAGATAATTCTGATATAATTACATAAGAATTATCAGAGGTTGAGACTCACTGACTTAGTGGGTCCCCACCAGCATGAAAATAAATTAATGAATAAATGGAATAGAATAGACCATCTCATGGACTTGTGGGATAAAGCCTTTGATTCCATTATGTGCATGGTATATGCAGATCATGTGAGTTGCTAGATCGATGTAGGTTTGAAAATGAGTGAAGGAGAAATGAGCATGTCCAGGAGTTCACAGACAAGCTGTGGGGACAGACAGACTGAATGAACTCAAGGGCACCCAGGCTTCCCACCACTACCACCCGGGGGCTAACGGCACAGATGGAGAACTCCACAGCATCAGGCAGTGAAGTCATAGTCAGAGAAAGCCTCAAGAAGCCTCTGTGTAAGCTAAGTGGTACAGGGTGAACAGGGCTGTCATGAAGCAGGCAGGGCCTTCAAAGCACAGAGGACAAAATGTACGCAGTTTGGAGGTATGTAAAAGAACACAGCAGGTTCAGGGAAGGGAACTAGCAGTGGCTGGCCATGTGTCTGGAGCCTGGGGGGTGTGAAGGGGAGTGGCCGAGATAGGCCCAGAGGATTGCAGGGGCCTGGGGAATGTGAGCTGAAGAGAAAGGAAGGTCACTGGCCCTTTGCTAGGGAATGACCACAGGTGACTTTTCTTGGCTCGTAGTAGCCAAGACTCCACTGGCAGATTGTGTAAAGCTGTTTTTGTGGATATAAGGGTCCATGGAGACTGAGGGCCCTAGACAACTTTCTAGAAAGCATTTGGCAGGGGTGGGGGAGTCAGAGGGTGTTTAAGCAATCGTCTATCAGCAACATTCCCATGTCCCTTTTCCCAAGACCCCAGACCCTCTTGGGCAAACACCCTTTTTGCCAAGCACTGAATTGGAGGGCCAGAAACAAGGCAGACAGCCCTGCCCCGGTGAGCCGGCAGTGGGAAAGTGATTCACACTCATGAATTATTATAACATACAGCAGGGGCTTGGAACTGCCCCAAACTTTGTGCTATGGGAAAGCAACGGCAAGAGCCATCAGTTTTGCCTGGGTTGGTCAGAGAAGGCTCTTCTGAGGAGGCAAAGAGCCTTGAAGGGTTAACATGTTTAATTGGAGAAGAGTCAATGGTGAAAGGGGGGAAGAGGCTTAAGGAACCAAGGATTTGCAAGACACTGAGAGACTGCACAGGGCTGGAGTACAGAATGTCATCGGGTGTGAGGTGGACTGTAAGGCAGAGCGGCCAGAACACAGTCCTCACGCCAAGTTAAGAAGTTTGTACGGATTGGGGAGGCAAGAGAGAACCATTGGAGGTTTTTAACCTGATTCTCGAAGGTGGGTTCTAATACCTCCTAGGATATTATCTGGCAGCTGATATGGAGGCTGGAGGTGTGGATAACAGTTTAAGAGGCTAAAGAATGAATGAAAAAATGGGTAGATGAGGACTGAGAAACGAAACACTAACTCTATTTATTTACTTTTTTAATGTTTATTTTTGAGAGAGAGTGAGCGAGCGAGCATGAATCGGGGAGGGGCGGGGGGGGGGGAGACACAGAATCTGAAGCAGGCTCCAGGCTCTGAGCTGTCAGCACAGAGCTGTACGTGGGGCTCGAACTCATGGACCGTGAGATCATGGCCTGAGCTGAAGTTGGACGCCTGATCGACTGAGCCACCCAGGCACCCCCAAAACATTAACTTTGTGATGACTCCTGAGAAAACAAAGTGTTTTCAGTTCCAACCTTAATATGCCCCAAAAGAGCCAGTCAAGGGCCTAGGGGTTTCAGACCAGGAACTAAGACCTGGAGGGGTAGAGGCTTGCCCTGTGACCTGCAGCATGACAGAAACACACTGGCACAGTTCGAGACACGGGTGTTCCTGTTGGCCTGGGATTTCCTCTCTTTGGAGTCTGTTGTGCCCCAATTGTCTATTTAATTTCAATCTTTTCCTCCTCTTTAGGTTTTACCACAGGAGACTAACTCCATCCTAATCTGAAATGAATTATTTCTGCTTCTGAAAATGCTAGATGCCTGCCTGATTTATTTTTCAAATAATACATCTGAACAGAAATTCACACAAGACGGGGCAAACAGAATTTTGAGTTGAATGCCCTGCCCCAACTGTTGCCCGACTTATCATTTCAAACTAGTGTGGGGCCTTGTCATCATCCAGTGGAGCCCCAAATCTAACCCCGCGCACTAATTAGATGCCAAATGCCTGTGTCTGACAGTCAAGATTTGCCTATCAGACCCTGCCACCTGACCTTTACGGTCTTCTGCTACTGTGACTTTCTCCACTAGTCCAAATTCCAGTCATTCAACCCAGGCCCACCTCAAACACCTCCAACCGTCTGAAGCCATCCCTAGTTCTCTCTCAAGGGGAAAAGGCCCTCTGCTTCAGAATTTCCAGAGTCCTTTGTTTTTACACCCTTCATTAGATTTTAAGTTCCCCCAGGGGGCTTGGGCATGAACAATGGCACACAGCAGGTATCTCAGAAGAGTTTGCTGAAATTAGGTGGCACGGTCTCCTACATCCCAAGCAGCAGTTAAACAGCCAGCTCAAGCAGACCAGACAAAATTTTGGAGTTGATAGTTACAAAGCGCACTCTGGACAAGTGGGCAGGGAAAGCCACCCACCGAGAGCTAATCCCTGACTGATGCTTCCACCCAGTGGAAGTGGCCTCTTGGACTAACCCACATCCTTCCCTTGTATTTCAGCAGCCTCCCGAAGCGCTTCTCCTCTCCTGGCTGACTTTTCACGTTTCCTCCAACCCCTCACACCTGTTGTGTTGCCTTCCAGTTTACAAGTCAGAGTCAGGTCATAATTCGTAGTGATTCTTACAAGAGCCAAAAGATGCACACAAGGCAGGCATTACTTTTCGGACAGGGATTTGGCGCTTAGGAACCAGTGACTTGTCCAGGGTCACTCCCAGAAGTGACAAGGCTATTACTCTACTTAAGCCTCCTATCTCCAGGTGCAGTAGAATCCGAGACCTGCGGTTGTCTGAGGGAACAGTTTAAGCGTGATCTGTTAAGCATACACAGGTGTTCCTCTGTGGCCTGAGGCATCGGTAGCTGACAAAAGGCCCCTGGGACGGTGTCATGAAATCTAACCGAGGCTACAGAGGGGAGCCAGGCGGGCACTTTCAGCGCTTGCCACCCACAACTGTCAGTGCCCACCGGCCCTCCCCCAGACTGGACGCGGGAGAACGCGCTGGCTTCTCGTGGCACGGCAAGGCCACCGCGCCTCGCGCCAAGGCAACGGTGTTCGCGCTAGTAGAGACCCAGTGCCTTACGACAGGTGTGGTGGATGACCCTACACCTGCCCGGCCGGTGCCAAGAGTACTTGTGCGGTGTCACCTGACTCTCCGCGGCTTTAGGGAGGGGCCGCGCGGCTGCCTCACGTGATCGGGCTCCGGCGGCGTCGAGCGCGTCAGGCCACGCCCCGCGCGCCGGGTCGGTCAAGGCCTGCGCCTGCGCGGCCGCTGGCTCGCCGGCTAGCCGTCCTGCGGGCTGGCGGCTACCGCGCGCGGAGCCGGATGCCCGCTGCAATGGGTGAGTGCAGGAGGCCGGCGAGCGGGCAGCACGGGCCTTCCCCCGGCCTGTGGGTTGAAAGGGCGGAAGCACGAAGGACGGTCTGAGGAGGTCGCCCTGCGCGGGCCCTCTGGCGCAGCCCCTGGGGCCCACCCCTCTCTGCGCGCCTAGTCGCTCCCGCGCGCCCTCCCGGGTGGGGCCCGAAGCCGCAGGAGCCGGAGGAGGCGCCGCGCGCGCAGGGTCGGTTCCGCGCCCACGCGGCTCCCGGCTCTCCCGCTGGCCCTCCGACTTCGCAGGGCTTCGCGGGGCGGGGGGTGCCATCTGGCTGCCGGAGCGAGCCTTTCTGGCGAGGGAGACTGCGTTCTTTCGGACGCGCCTCTGCCGGGGAGGTGCCTCACGCCGCGCACAAACCGTAGGGCGGGGAGGGGCCCGCTGCGCCCGGGGAGAGCAGCGCTGGCGGCGCTGGGACGCCGGAAGGGCCCCTGCCCCTCGGGGTTTGGGATTCCGGGCCTCCGGAGCCTGTTGACTGTCAGAGACGGAAGGGCCTTCGGTGATCCTGCCCAATTTCCACCCCTGCCCCTTACGCCAGATTGGGGATATGGACGCTCAGAGGGCGGTCAATTCAGCCACAGTTAGGCAGTGCTTATTCTGCGACACCATGTTGCATTGCGTTGTGGGAAACTCAATTGTACAAGGCTTGGGGGCGGGGGGGAAGCTGGCAGGCGGGCGATGTTCATTCTGAATCTCTGTAGTGATTATTTAGCACTGAGCTTAGGTAGGGGGAACACGTCGGTGCCTCAGCTGTATTTACCCTTTACACTTAACCCTTATTTTGCCCCGTCAGCGATACACAGCTGGTCTTAATTCCCACCCTTGGTTTCTCTTGTCAGCAGTGAAACAGAAGCCCTGAAGGTATATGCGTAGTGACCTTGCGGGTTCGAGCCTCCTCCGCCTTTGCTTGGAAAGGGATTCAGTAAAATCAAAAGGTGCCAGAACTGGTCAGGTCCCCTAGTGGTTCCAGAGCACAGGTTAGGCACTTTGGATCTGGAGTCACGCTTATGATTTTTTCTTTAAATGCACTAAGCTGTTACTGCTGACCGGAGGTATTTGGTTTCTCCTTTGATAAAGTAAGCTTAGAGAATTGGATTTTTAAATTAGGGACGTTGCTATGTGTATTCTAGCAAGATACTGTCATAACTAGGACTGGAACCCAGACCGATCTGGTTCTGAATGCCGACTCAGACCTGCTGACTTGTGGGAGTTCACATCCTTTGAGAATTACGCTTGCCTTCCCCCCACTTTTTGCACAAAGACCTTTGTGCTGGGATCATATCTGGATCTTGTTTATCCGTGTGGGCTGTAAATTACAGTGAGTAGACTTTACACTGTTGGGTTGTGCAGCAAAAGTTTCACACTTGTAGTTGCTTGAAAGTCAGCTTGTTAACTGTGCTTCCTGTTGATCAGATAGGTTGAGTGTTTTAGGTAGCAAATAGGATAAAATTTTGTTAAATAAGTTTTGCAGTAAATTGCACAGAATTATCCATGTTAAGGAATTGTATAGAGGTTAGTTTAATAAAGAAATTGAGCCATGTTTGCAATATAGATAAACATTGTAAAATTCTAAACTCCATTTTCACAGAATACTGTGCACCCCATCCTTCTGTTGCTAAATTAGGAACCTATTCATACCATTCTGGTGTGTAGGATGAAACTAGAGGGAAAGCTTTAGTTTTATTTCTTTTCCCATGTGCATCTGGTTTCTTTGAAGACATCGGTCTCAGGAGGTTATAATTTAGAGGGAAATTTTTAAATCTATGAAGTCTAGGAGGGTTTCATTACCTTCCTTTTTCTATATCCAGTCCTGTTAATTTGATACTCTAAATGTAGAGTGATGTTCTTAAAATATCTTAAAATAGTTAAATACAGTGGTCAGTAAGCGACTAACTTCTGTGAGCCACAGTTTACTGTTTGTTTAATAACAGTCTCCGTTATTACAAAGAGCTGTGACAAACTAGATGAAGTAACTTTAATTTGCAAAATTTTAGAATGTAAATCATTCCAGGGGTCCCTGGGTGGCTTAGGAGGTTAAGCATCTGACTTCGGCTCAGGTCCTGATCTCACGGGCTTAGGGTTCGAGCCCCGTGTGGGCTCTGTGCTGACAGCTCAGAGCCTATTTCAGATTCTGTGTCTCCCTCCCTGTCTCTGCCCCTCCCCCGTGCAAACTGTTGAGCGCTCTCTCTCTCTCTCTCAAAATATTAAAAAAAGAAAAAATCATTCCAGTAAAAACTAAAAGTGAACATGGACAAAATTTGGTTAGTCAGGTGTACAAATAACTTGGTTTGTATTATCAAGGAACAATAGATTGTTAAACAGCTTGTAGGTGGTGACTGTAGAATTTCAAGTCGGTTATGTATTTATTTAAATGAAATTTTTTACATTCATAAGTTTTCACAGTGTATTATATAACATATACATTAATCTGAGTATTCTTAGTCCTGAGACTGAAGAAGAGCAAAGTTTTACATAGATATAAAGCATTTGTATGCCAAGTTTTTAAAATGTTGGTTGATCCTAGATTGGCGAGTGTAGTACTTACAAGTTTTTAAATTCACATCTGTCAGCTAAAACAGTAAGAAGTAATGATGGAGAAGACTAAGTGATTAATAATTATCAAACTCTGTACCCTGACAAACTTCTCAACCATCTTTAGACTTTTTTTTTTTTTTTTTTTTAACTAAAAATGCCATTGGTGATAAATAAAAATGAACTAAAATGCCATTGGCTTCTTTAACTGGTTAAAAGCACAAAATGTATGAGGCAGAAGGTGTGTTTTAAACAAATTAAAAAGCTGTGGGTTTTCTTTTTTCAGTTCTCCCTAAGTCGTATAAAATAACCACAAAAATAATGCATGATGGAAAGCTGTCCTATACAAGCACTTGTATCCTGAATTCAGGGAAACAGCTATTGAAACAGGAATTAGCATAATAAAGTCAGCAACAGGTTAATGGTTTTAAAAATTGAGTCTTTGAGGCACCAGTCAGGCTCAGTGAGTGGAGCATGAGACCCTTGATCTCAGAATTATGGGTTCGAGCCCCACATGGGATGTAGAGATTACTTAAAAAATAAAATAAAATAAAATCTTAAAAAAAAATTGAGTCTTCAAATGCTGCATGGCATGATGCTATACTATATAAAGACTGAAGTACTGCTACGTAGGAAGGAGGAAGTCTATGGCATTTAGCAAAAATGCTTTAACAGAAAAGCAAATCATAACAATGTAGTCATCAAATCAAGGAGGCTGTAGCTAGATATCAGAGCTATGGCTTCTCATATCTGTGCTAGAAGATCCTGTTTCCCCAGGATGGACCAAAATTTCAGGACAAAACAGGGACTTTTAAAAAACATTTCTTTACCCATTTTAAGTTCTGTTTCTTTCCCCTTCCCCCTGCATTTCAGCATGATCTAGCAGAAAGATGGCTGCCAATTTTATTTTTCTTTCTGTGGCAAGATTGTCATGGAGCCTGGATATTTCAGGTTTGTATACATCTCTTCCCTTTGTCCTGCTGTGGTCAAAAAACTTAGTAATGGACTTCATATACTCAGCTTGCTTTGCCGCAGCAGCCGCCGCAGCTGCTGCTGCTGCTTTGTTCTCCCACTAATCAAGGTCAGCTTCCGGGTGTATTTATCATCAAATCTTTTGTGACTGGAGGACGACTGCCAGATACTGAGATCTGTCCTTGTCTTTACTGTAGGCCACAAGAAAGATGCATAAATAGAGGATGTAAGACGGGCAAAGCTAAAACAGGCTTGGATTCTGTAGCTGGGTGTGAATAATCCCATCTAACTTGAGAAATCAGAATACAATAAGCCTAGATAAAACAAGAAAAGAGATAAAGAGGAAAAACATTTAAAAACTGAAAAATAGTAAAACTGGTAAATCTGAGAGCTTGTTTTTTTTTGCTGAGATGGGGGAATGTAAATTTGATAAACTGCCTGCCCTGCTCAAGACTAGAAGTATTTTTTAAAAACAGCAAGTACTATATAAGACTGTATAAATAAACCAGATTTTTTTTTTAAAGGGAATCCAGTTACCAAAATGACTCCAGAAGAAAGAACCTAACAGACCAGTAACAATGGAAGAAATTGAGAAAGTTACCAAAAAGCTGCCATCCCCCAAAACACCAGGCTCAGATGATGTTACAGGTGAATTGTTTTAACTTTCAAGGAACAGATAATTTTGATAAGATTTAAATTGTTCACCAGCATAAGGAAGGAAAAGTGACAGATTCTTTTTACAAAGCCAGTGGAACATTGATGCCTGAACTTGGCCTGAAGAAGGTACTAAAATTGAAAACTTGGTATGTTCTCATGATGTGAAATTTTAAAATATTAGCAAATGGTATCTAGTGATACATTTAGTGATACATCTAGTGGTACATTAGCAAATGTATCTAGTGATACATTTAAAAAAACGTTTCATCATTTCCAAAGAGGATTCATTCCCATATTACAAGGGCAAGTAATTAACAAGAAATATGCTAACATTAACCCATCAGAGAGGAACAGTAATAATAGTTCATCCATGTTGAGCACCTCTGGTGCTCTGGACTACTCTCCTGGATACTTTACGTGCAGTAACACAATTAATTGAGCCAACCTATAAAGTAGGTAACATCCCTATTTTATAAATGAGGAAATTAAGTCATAGAGACCTTGAGGAACTTGCTGAAGGTCACACAGTGGGTATGTGGTAGAGCCAGTATCTGACCCCAGGCTGTAAACTGCAGCTCTTAAATGTTATACTGGCTCTGTCTCTTGTATTCATATGATCATCTCAGTAGCTCCCTGAAAGCGATTGACCAAAGTTCCTGATTTAGTGGTGGTGGGAAGGGTTGAGGGTGGTTGAATTTCAGTAAAACAGGCATAAATGTATTCCTTTCCCATGTTTGAAAATCCTCTAAGCCCTTACCAGTTGATCATTAGTACTAGAAAAGTGGAATCCAGTTTTAATGGGAAACATAATTTCCTAGTAAATAGTGAGGTAAAGGGGCTTAAGTTATAATTAAAGATACAGTTCTTAGGATGAATGCAGGATGAAGTGTTGGGGTTTTTAATGTAATTTGATGAAATGTGGTAGTGTTGGAAAGGCATGCTTCACTCCATGTTTGCAGCACAATCCTAAAGCTGGGTAGGGAGAGATGACAGAGAAGTTTACTTGAGTGGGTACAGATGTTATAGGGGCCAGTTAATCAAACATTTTTGTGTCATGATGATCTGTTTCCCTGTAAACTGCTAGGACTTAGATTATGAATACTCCGATGACAACTTCTTATCTCTCACACCAAAAAAACCAGTGTCATATTTAACATTAATTCCTAGCAAAGTTCCCAGAAATGTCAAGAAAAATATAAAGAGGAGTGCCTGGGTAGCTCAGCTGGTTTAGCATCCAACTCTTGATTTCGGTTCAGGTCATGATCTCACGGTTCGTGAGATAGACCTCCTTGTTGGGCTCTGCACTGGCAGCACAACTGCTTGGGATTCCCTCCCTCCCCCTCAAATAAACATTAAAAAAAATATATGGGGCGCCTGGGTGGCTCAGTAAGTTAAGTGTCCAGCTTCGGCTCAGGTCATGATCTTGCGGTTCGCGAGTGTGAGCCCCATGTCAGACTCTGTGCTGACAGCTCCGAGCCTGGAGCCTGCTTCAGATTCTGTGTCTCCCTCTCTCTCTGTTCCTCCCCTGCTCATGCTTTATCTGTCAGTCTGTCTCTCAAAACTAAACATTAAATAATAAGGACATTCACTGTTACCATAATTTTGTTCAGGAAGTATTTGTGAGTCTAGTAAGATAGAAAAAAGACATATAGAGGAGAAATAAAAATAATTTGTGGTATTTTATGTGGTGGAAGCTGAATCAAATCCAGTCCAGAAAACAGAAGTTGCGAGAGGATTCAGTAAATTGGCTGGTTCTGACCTTAATACACAAAAATTGGTAGCTTTTTTTGTATGCAGACAAAAAGCAGTCTGAAAATTAATTGGAGGGAATCAGCACATTCATAATAGCAACCAAAAAGATAAACTAGACACAAATTTCAGTATCTATATGAAAAAAAGTTTACCAGGAAAAGCGTGAAAGCCAGAAAGCCGAGAATTCTTAGAGTATGGGGAAGCCCTACCAGATGGTGACACGTGTCCTGCCACCATAGTGGGTCAGAGCAGGTTGGTGCGAGAGAAGTGCTTGTGCCGCTCCCGGGGCAGAGCGAGTGCGGGGGGACCATGCACATGCCTATGGGCATTTAGTTTATGCTCACCAGTCACTTCCAGAGGCATCTCTTCTCTGCCTCAGGCCTTACTGTGTCGTTCGACAGATCACAGTATGGATGGATGATAAATAAAGCTATAGAGGAGAGCAGCTGTGGGTTACTTGTTCATAATTTTAGAGTAATGATGGCCTTCTGAGGACATTACAAAACCTAGAAGCCAAGATGAATAGATTTAATATCCAAATTGAGAACTTCAGCACCACAAAAATGATAAAACAGTATTTGCTGCAATTTGATAAATTTAACTAGGATGGACTTCTTTATATATAAAAGGATTTTACAAATCAGAAAAATTTTTTCTGTGTACAGGAAAAAGGGTATCGTGAAAATTTATAGTAAATCCAAATGGTCAAAAATAAAAAGTGCTGTATTTTAATCAGAAATTTTAAATGACAGGCACCTGGGTGGCTCAGTCGGTTAAGCGTCTCACTTCGGCTCAGGTCACGATCTCGCGGTTTGTGAATTCAAGCCTCGCATCAAGCTTCCAGCTGTCAGCACAGGGCCTGCTTTGCATCCTCTGTTTCCCTCTCTGCCCCTCCCCTCCTCACACGCTCTCTTCTCTCTCTCTCCCAAAAATAAATAAAACGTTAAAAAATTTTTAATGACAAAATGAAGGGTTTTTGTTTACCCATCAGATAGGCAGAAATTACAATTAATACCTGCTGCTGGAAATGGTATCAGAACTGGTACTGGCATACACGTAATTTAAGGTGTAAATCATAATTTTTCTGGGGCAATTTGGAGTAGCTATCAAGTAGTATTTGAGCCAGCAATCCCATTCTAAACATTTACCCTACAGACAACCTTGTGAGAGTTCACCCAAGCAAGGTGTATGTACAAGGCGGCCCAATGAATCAATCTTTAAAAAAAAAAAAAAAGCAAACCTAAACAAAAAAACAGGGACTAAAATAGGAGATAGAATAAATGATATGTAATACATCCAGTTGTTAGAATGCTATGCAATTATCCAAAATACTGGGGTATCTCTGCTGTTGTTAGAAAATTCCAGAATGCATTGTATCACTAGTGGCAGGCTGACTAGTAAAGAGGCTCTGGTGTGAGTTAGGCAAGCCTGAAGAGCCCTGAGCCAGGGCAGCGAGCCTGGAGCAGAAAGACGTCTGTCTATTTAGTTTATTTACAACTTTATTTTCTCTTTAAAAAAAAAAAAAAAAAAACGTTTTTTTTAAATGTTGAATTTCTAATGTGTACTTTTTTCCCGAAAAATTAATACGTGTTTCTTTTGTGAATTTCCGTTTAAATGATTCATTTGTTGTTTTATTGGATCTACAAGCAGCCCAACTCCAAGGAATGTGGCCTCTCTCTGTCAAACGTACAGGTGACTTCATAGTTTAACTGTTTTTATACTTGCCAAAATTAGAAATAATTCCTCTCTCTGAACCAGGCCTTACTCTATTTACATTGCAGTGGAACAGATTTTACTGCCCCTTTAAACGGATAGACCATGTAGCTAAGCAGCATTCAGATGCATTTCCGCTCCTTCCAATGCCCCTGCCTGAGGGGGATGGTGTGGCTCCCCTGTGGGTGGACAGTGAAAGATTGTGCCCCTGGCACTGTCATTTTCTGTCAGTGTAACCAGGGGATTTAGTGGCGAGAAAAGTTTCCTGACCCCTTTTAGGACCTTCCTTAATGGCAGAGTTTGGGCCTGCAGTGGTGTCACAGTTTTTCTCAGCTGAGGGCAAGTTTATCTTTTCTAATAGAATCATGGAGCAAGCCAACTGGAACTCCAAAACAAAGAGACTTTGGGCCAAAGGTTCAGTGTTAACATTTTCTTTTTAGTGTAGTCTATCTCGTGGCAAGACACAGACGCTGGTGAAGGAAAATAGCTTGTTTTCCATTTGCTTCACATGAGAAAGGGAAAAATCGTACTCCGTAGTGTCAGAGGGTCTTGGAATCTTCCTGAGGGTCTCTGATAATACCGGTCCAAGCCTGCTTCTCTTTCCACTGCCGCCTACCCATCTTCTACCCACACGGTGCTCTAGCAGAATATACTGGAATAATTCCTCCAGAATGTGATACTGCTGCTCCTTTGACACAGGACCTACACCTTAGCCTGTGCTGCCTTCTTTGGCTGAAGGTGCTTCACCCTGTTTGCCCACATGTCCTGTCCTGCCCTGTCAGACTGCTAGTTAATGATGACCCCTTCCTCTGTGGGGCCTTTATGTACCTTGTGTCTATTTCTGCACTTGGCATTCATCACACTGTAGTCTAATTGTCTGCATGTCTTATCTGCCCTGAGGCCAGGGTTCTTGCTTATTTCTAGTCTCTGACACATAGGGCAGTGCCTGAACGTGGAAGGAATTGAATAAGTTGGTTGAATTTAATTTTCATAGTATGCTAAGAGGCCAATTTAAAATCAGTAAAGAAGAACTTCCCAACAAAAGTAAATTAAAATCATCTTGACAGTGTTCTCCTAGAAGTCTGAATGAAACAAACACAAAAAACATTGTTATTAAAAATTTAGGGAGGAAACCAGTGGGAAGGCTGACATTTGTTGACTAGACCCTCAGTGCATTTTTCACTGTGTCCCCAGCATTGGGGTTAAGACTCTTTAGTTGACTTTCACTTGGATTGTGCATGGTGGATGACATTGGCTTCAGTTGTAAGTGTGGAAACTGATCCTCAGAGAGATATAGTAATTTGCTTACTTTGAAACTTTGTCTCATTGGTCTGTCACTGTTGGCCTTTTGTTGTTCTAATTAGAGCTTCATTATTGTCATCTCATCTTTGGAAAACAGTTGAATAGATTGACACAAATAACTTGAAAAAATATAGAAAAGAGGGTCACCTGGGTGGCTCAGTTGGTTAGGTGTCTGACTTCAGCTCAGGTCATGATCTCACAGTTGATGGGTTCGAGCCCCACACGGGGCTCTGTGCTGACAGCTCAGAGCCTGGAGCCTGCCTCGGATTCTGTGTCTCCCTCTCTCTGCCCCGCCCCTGCTTGCTCTCTTTTTCTCAAGAATGAATAAACATAAAAAAAAAAAAAAAAGACCTAGATGGTTTATCTAGCCAGTTTGTTTTTTTATTTATTTACCATTAAAATCCTTACATGTAGGGGCGCCTGGGTGGCGCAGTCGGTTAGGCGTCCGACTTCAGCCAGGTCACGATCTCGCGGTCCGTGAGTTCGAGCCCCGCGTCAGGCTCTGGGCTGCTGGCTCAGAGCCTGGAGCCTGTTTCCGATTCTGTGTCTCCCTCTCTTTCTGCCCCTCCCCCGTTCATGCTCTGTCTGTCTCTGTCCCAAAAATAAATAAACATTGAAAAAAAAAAATTAAAAAAAAAAATCCTTACATGTAGTGTTTTTATGTGTGTGGTAAAAAACACATTATGAAATTTACTATCCTAAGCAATTTTAAGTGTACAGTTCAATAATGTTAAGTATATTTATACTGTTACAGAACAAATCTCCAGAACTTTATCGTCTAACAGAACGGAATCTATACCCATTAAGTAGTAACTCTGTGTTCCCCCTTCCCCAAGCCCCTGCTGACCAACGTTCTACTTTGTCTCTCTGAATTTGACTACTTTATATAAGTGGAATCACTTACATAAGTATATACATATGTCCTTTTCTGACTTTTTTTTTTTTTTACTTAATATGTAGTAGCATGTGACAAGATTTCCTTCCTTTTTAATGCCGCATAGTATTCCATCGTATGTATGCACCACGTCTTGTTTACCATTCATCAGTGGACATTGTGCTGCTTCTTCGTCTGTCTGTTGTGAATAGCCCTGCTGTGGGTGTGGATATGTGCATACCTCTTGGAACTGGCTTTCAGTTCTTAGGGATACATACCTAGAAGTGGGACTGCTGACTCCTATGTTCTGTTTTTAATTTTTTGGAGAAATGCCATACTGGTTTAGTGGCTACAGCATATTGCATTCCCACCAGCAGTGCACGGGGGTTCGCAGCTCTACCAACACTTACTTTCTGAGGTTTTTTGAAGAGTAGCCATCCTAATGGGTGAGATGATCTCATTGTGGTTTTGATTTGCATTTCTCTGATGATTTAGATGTCAACCATTTTTTCATATGCCTGCTGGCATCTGAGTATGTTCCACAGTTTGTAGTATCTCTCACACCTGGGTTGAAAGATGGGTGGAGTCTCCTGTATCTTTTTTTATATCTCCTTTGGAGAAATCGCTGGTTCAAGTCCTTTGCTTATTTTTAAATTGGGTTATTTAATGGTTTGTTGACTAGCCTCATAAATGTGGTCTCATACTGTTGAGGAATTAAAACCAGTTGAAAAGTATTTTGCCTGTGGAGGTGCCTGGCTGATCCAGTCGGTGGAACATGCAACTTTTGATCTTGGGGTTATGAGTTTCAGCCCCATGTTGGGTACAGAGATCGCTTAAAAAAATAAAGTATTTAAAAAAAATTTTTTTAGCCTATTAATATAAAATTGCCATCTAGTTCCCCAGTGAAGATTATTTCTGGGCTGTGGGTTTGTTCTGGATGATCCAACTATCTGGATCCTTTTGGGAAAATCAGACGTAAATGACTGGCAAGGGGTGGTCTTGCCACTTTAAGGAAGCAGGTGCGTTCTTGAGGGAGGGCCTTACCTTAGTTTTACTCAGTGGGCTAAGCCTTTATATTTAGGCTTCACATCTTCTTCAGCGGTCATATATAGCCACTTTTTGTCCAGGGCAGCCTCCCAAAGTCCTTGCTATCCTGTGGTATGATAGCAGGAGCATGAACTCTGGAATCAGACTTAGGATGCCAGCTTCACCAGTTACTTTCCGTACCTCGGACAAAGAAGAATATTGGTTATTTCATTGGTAAAACTTGGAAAATAATGTTTACTTGATGGAATTGTTTTGAGAATTAAATACGTGAAAGTGCAGTGTATAGTACATACCTGTAGGCCTTCCGTGACCCTGTTCCAGCCTCTACCTCCCAAAGTGCATGCTCAGTGTCTCTTATCTGTAGCAAGGTATTTATGCTCTGGTGTATTTGTTTTCCTTGGCAGTCTCCTGTTAAATTGTGAGCTCCTTGCTTTGTTTGTTTGGTTATGGTTTTGTTCGTTTTTTTAAGTTAGGCTCCATGCCCCCTGTGGGGCTTGAACTTCCCACCCTGAGATCAGGAGTCAGATGCTCTACTGACTGAGCCAGCCAGGCAACCCATGAGTTCCTTGCTTTTGAATCTCTAGCAATTTGTAGAGGGCCTAGTTCAGATTAGACACCAATAAGTAAGTGTTAGTGAACAGAATGAATGTGTGTTTTGATATTTTGTTTCTCAATGGAGGACTCTGAATTTTTTTCAGAAGGATAATGGTATGTACCATTACATAGTTTACGGCACATGTGAACTAGTCCAGGAGTTCTCAAACGTTTTGGTGTCTCAGGACCCCTTTATGCTTAAAAATTATTGTGGGCCCTATTTATGTGGATTATTTATGTGAGTGCTTATTTATGTGGATTAGTTATTTATGGTCTTAGAAACAAAAACAAAATTTTTAAATATTCACTTTAAAATATCAGTGATAAACCCATTGTACATTAATATGGATAACATGTTTTCATGAAAAATAACTGTTTTCCAAAACAACTTAATGAAGAGAGAGTGTTTGACAGTATTGCAGGTCTGTGTAAAAGAGAGGGCATAAAAGGTGGGTGGAGTCTCATCTCTGCGTCTACTTTGTGTCTTTTGTGAGAAGTTGTTCTAGTTGAAGTATAAGCAGAAAATCCCACTTCCCACAGATAAGTGGCTGGAAAAGGAAAGACCTTGTGGACCCCTGCAAGGGTGTCCGGGACCTCCAGGGGCCCTCGGCAAGTACTGTACCAACTACTCATCCAGTCTGAAAGGGAAATGTAATAGTGTTACAGAAGTTAAAGGGTCAAGGAAAAGTGGCACATGTTTAGCCCTATATATAATGGTTACCTATTGTCATTTTGTTATTTGTAGGTTAAAAATATCCTTCATAAAGAAGAAAGATCTTAAGCAACATGGTGGATTCAGAAGCTCATGAAAAGAGGCCGCCCATCCTGACATCTTCCAAACAAGACCTGTCACCTCACATTGCAAATGTAGGTGAAATGAAGCATTATCTGTGCGGCTGCTGTGCAGCTTTCAACAATGTAGCAATCACATTTCCCATTCAGAAGGTGCTCTTTCGGCAGCAGCTGTACGGAATCAAAACCCGGGACGCAGTGCTTCAGCTGAGGAGGGATGGCTTTCGAAACTTATACCGCGGAATCCTTCCCCCACTGTTGCAGAAGACCACCACGCTGGCGCTTATGTTCGGTCTGTATGAGGACTTATCCTGTCTTCTCCGGAAGCACATCAGTCCCCCTGAGTTTGCAACCCGTAGTGTGGCAGCGGTACTTGCAGGCACAACAGAAGCAATTTTCACTCCGTTGGAAAGAGTTCAGACATTGCTTCAAGACCACAGGCATCATGACAAATTTACAAACACTTACCAGGCTTTCAAGGCACTCAGATGCCATGGAATAAGAGAATATTATCGAGGCTTGGTACCTGTTCTTTTCCGTAATGGATTCAGCAATGTCCTTTTCTTTGGCCTTCGTGGCCCCATTAAGGAGCATCTGCCTACCGCAACCACCCACAGCGCTCATTTGGTCAATGATTTTATCTGTGGAGGTCTGTTGGGTGCCATGTTGGGAATCTTGTTTTTTCCAGTTAATGTTGTAAAAACTCGCATGCAGTCTCAGATTGGTGGAGAGTTTCAGTCTTCTCCCAAGGTGTTCCAAAAAATCTGGCTAGAACGAGACAGAAAGCTGACAAATCTCTTCAGAGGTGCTCACCTGAATTACCATCGGTCCCTCATCTCTTGGGGTATAATCAATGCGACTTATGAATTCTTGTTAAAGATGATTTGAAAGAAACCAGTTAAGTGCCATTTATTAACTGCATAGACCTAAGAAGAATGTAGTTTGGCTTTGTTCCTAATTGACCAAATACAGGTTGTTGTCGTAAGTTCAGGGCACAATGAATTATGGGGCAGAGCTGTTTTCCTTCAGCACCAACAAATTCAGAATAAAAGGTTCTAATAGGAAAATTTAAGGGGTTTTTGGTTTTGTTTTGTAATCATTAAGAACTTTAGGCTAATTGCCTGGTTAATAGCTATCTATCTGATGGCTTTTGACAAGGAAAGCTAATAGCCAAGATATGGTTCTTTTCTCCAAAAGTCTTTAAATCTTCTGTATTGAAACATCAGTGGCCATGACCAGCCAGAGAAAAGGCTCTTAGAGCCCTGTGAATTCTCAGGCTTTCTTCTTACTCCATTTCTTCTCTGCTTTTAGGAGTTGCAAAGGGTAGTATTCGTTAAACATAAGCATATAACGTGGTAGGACAGAGAAGAGAAAAACAGCTTATTAGATGTAGGCTTTTCATGATAAATCGCTTGTGTTAGTCTTGAAACTAAGTACATGTTGGGATGGTCATCATCCAGACTATTCAGACACAGTAGGGCAGACCCAAGCAGCAGGTGAAAGCTCCCATTTTGCTTTCTGAGTTGGAAAGTGTTGTTTAGTTCTGAATGTGACCTTAAACCCTTCGAATGCCCTTACGTTAATTTCACTTATTTCATTGCCAAAAGATGGGGAGACTTACATTTCGTCACAGCTGTTTGATCCTGTGAAGAAATTTCACATGAATTGCGTATGGATCAAACTCTGGTTAGTTTAGTTCTTTGATTAATTGTTGCCAACTTAGTGAAGAGCTGTGGGAGTTTGGGGAATATTTTCACTTTGAGTCCTAGTTTCTCATATTCAAGTATCCTGTTCTCTTGAACTCTCCTTAAAAAAAAAAAAAAAAGATAAATACTTGCATAATATTGAATTTTGGAAGTCTGTTAATGGGACTCTAGATTTTTCCCTCCTGGTTTCTAAGTGTTACAGAAGAGAAAAAAAAAAAAAAACCTCAGGATAGCTTTCACCCCAGAGTGTTAGTTGTCTTTTTTATTTTACTCTTGGAAATGGAGACTTCTATTAGGATTTTTACATTTTGGGAACCCAGTTTTACCATTTTATCATTAAAGCCATTTGAGGTGATAAAATCTAAATCAAGATATTTAGAAGGTTCATTTTAAATGCTAGAAGTTGGTAAGAGCTGGATAGCATACTCATCCCCTACATAACAGAGAAAAACTTGTTGAAGGAATCAGATTTTAAAGTCTTATGCCCTGATCAGTAAGGCAAAATGCCTCCTATTTACCAATTGAATAACTAATAAAACCTGAAACATCCTAGAAAAGTGGTTATCAATCTTTTAAAAATCCCCATCTGTAAATATGTAGTTAAGATTGCTTGCCAGCATCTGACATGGCAGAGTAGTTAAGTTTCTTATTACCAGTTTTTCCTCATTCTGGGTAACTGCATATGAATATGTGCATACACTGACCAAAACAAAATCAGGGTCTCAGCTGGTAGTTTACTCAGTTTCTGGGCAGATAGTCCAAAAGAGATGTTTACCTCTAAATGCAATATGGCTGGTCACATAAGCATCCTTCCAACCTTAAAGGATTAGGAAGCATTATCAAGCATTTGCCAGGCAGTAATGAGGCCCAGTAGCTTTACAACAGCCCTGTTTGGAAATGTTGTGTTGGAAATGGCAGTTTACTTTGAAAACCAAGATGCAGATGTGAGGATTTCAGAAAACAAGGATTTGACACCGAATAAACGAATAAACGTGAGTAGCATCTTTGGCTTATTGAATGGAGTCTGGCTTTGAAGCGGTTGGATTTGGGGGCATGAATGACAAAGGCACTGGTGCTGGAGCACTGATGGGTGTGTGTAGGTGCTCAGCGTGTGGCACGTGAGTCAGCCTGGGGCCATGCTCTGGGAATGGGCTTCCTTTTGTCTATACACTCCAGTAAGGTGATGGATAACCAAGTTCTGAAGCACTTTTGTGAAATAGAAGTGAAGTGAGAATTTGAAAGGGGATGCTTTGGTTTCTGCAGTCTCAAACTTGTGGCGTTTAAAAACAAATATTTTTAATGGTTTTAACTCCTAATATATTGGATTTCTTTGTCACTTTTTACAGCTTCTGAAGACCAAACTGCAAATACATTACCAGGGATGGTTTCGTGTTGTCCTATAGACCTTTTAAATTTGACAAAATTCAGCAGGACTTGCTTGTGGTAGCCAACAGCTTTGTCTGAACTTTAAAAGAAGTCAAAGTGTTATTCATAAGAGATTCTAACTATGCTTTTTTATCTTCAGTATGAACTAGTAATAATTTTGAAAAGGCAAACATGATTGAATAACTATCTGAAGAGCTTTAAAAGTGGCCTTTTTGTTACATAGGTGGCACAGATGCCTTATGAGCACAGGGCCCTTCTGGTCCTGCCTCCCATACTTCAGCTCTGATGCCACCAGGAATATGTTACGGATTCTGTATTTAACACACTTAGGAATGGTATGAGCCCTTAGGACTGCATCACAGAGTAAACGCCACCTTTATATGGTGGCAGGTTTGTGTGTCTTTGTTTCATTTGTGGTTGGAGACAGTTGATGTTTTTGTCTCAATAATCAATATTCTTCTTTATGGTTGGTTATGTAATTACCTGCTGTATATTGTAAACTGTGCAATAAAACAGAATTGTGTATATAGAATCATCTTTGGAGACCTGAACTTTCCTAGCTCGATGACAGGGGTAATACTCCGCTCTAGTGCTGTGCAAACATGTAAGGGAATCGTGGGTGGCACACAGGATGTGTGGAGCGGGTCAGCCGATCACACTGCTGGAAATGGCAGGTCAGTGCAGATGAAACTGTGTAGTGAGGGGTATGCAGTCAAAATGAAGGTGAGACAGGCCATCACATGTGAAGAAAGGGTGAGCCCTCAGACTTGATTTCCTTTAAATTAAGATACTGTTTTCTCATGTGCATATAAATGCATATTAAAGACTTGAACAGGCATTCTCTTTAAACTTGAGGACTTTTCATTTTTAATACTGTCATTTTTGCTTAATAGTAAATATTTGCTTGCCTAAGTGACTCCCAAATTGTGGGGGACTCTCCACGTGTCCCTTTTTTTAAAGTTTCATGATGAAAAGTGGTTAAGCACACAAAGCTGTTTTTGTTTGATATTTTGAGTTTTGTGACTGAGTTTAAATGAAATCTGTTAAATGTGTTAGAGTTAACATTCTTCTTTTGGTAATTCTGTTTGGAATAAAGTTGTTTGTTTTTTTTAAGTCCATTCTATTTGGTCTTCTACTGTGGTTGGGTTAGGGTTATTGGCACAACTTTTCTGTGGTTCAGGCTTGTCACTGTTGCTAACCATTGAGCACTCTGCTTTGACTGTAGCACCTTCACCTGTTAACTTTGTAGGTCCTTCATTTATCCGTCTTTGGTCAAGAAGAGTTCCAGATAAGTTAATTTTCCAGATAGCTTAATTGCAAAATATTTTTTAAAATGGTTTTTCTCAAATAAACTTTTCCCTACTAAGTATAACCTTAGTAAATGCATCTTATCAATAATTTCTGTGGTATAATGTGCCTTCAGGTCACACCTACCCCCACGCTAAGTGGTCTGGACCTTTGTGCTGTTTTGAGTTTTTTATATCTACGTTTGACTTCCCAGCTACGCCTTTCTGTTAGGGGATTGTGAAATTATTTTAGCTACATTGTTTACACATTAAATTTTCAGGTGTTCCCTGTCTCTAGGGACAGTCGGCTGCCTGGTGAGGACCACGAGGAAGGGGAACAATTGCCATAATGTTTCTAAAACTCCAGTTTAGGGTTGGAATTCATTGTATATATATTCTGAACTTCCGAACTGGTAAAAGGGGTGTTGTGCGTGGCCTGTGATGCGATGCCGTTTCAGCCCAGCCGCTGGGGTGCTGTTCTAGACTACTGAGCGCATTTCTCCGTGTGACCTGGTGTGGGCAGGGTGCTTCAGATCTCTAAGAGGTGGGCACCCAACTTCATTTAGCGTCTGAAATTTCCAATGGGGACATTTTTTCCAGTGAGCATAACTGATTTTGAAGTAGAAACTGAAGATAAAATAAGATTTTTTCTAAATTCTGTCCCTTCAATCCATTCTGCATATTGCTTTAAGACTAATTCTTTAGATGCACGGATCCAGGCCACCCCCCCCCCCCCACCTCCCTTCCTGTCATCACTGGCTAACATGGTCCTGCTCAGTGCCCGCCTTCTTCCACAGGAACTTGGGTGCTCTCGCAGCCTCCCTGGCCTCTGCCCAGGCCACGTTCCCCTGCCCTGAGCACAGCACCCTTCCCTGATGGCTCAGTAACTCCTGCTGAGGCCTTCAGATCTCTGCTCCAGCGTCACTTCCCCAGGGAAGCCGGCTCCCACTTGCAGGACTAAGTCAGGTTTCCCTTCTCTGTGTTCTTGTGCCACCATGTTCCTGTTTTTCATAGCACTTAATTGTTTTAATTGGACTGTGCTGATTTGATGTTTCCTGCCCCTTTTGAATGGCAGCCACCTGAGGCAGGGGCTCTGCCATAGCTTCCTGTTTCAAGTGTCCTGCCCAGTCCCTGACACCTGGTGGAGCTCTGGTTAACAGTAAAGAATCAGTCAAGAGAGTAAAAGGACATGTGGATATTCAGGATCATGGCATTCTGGAATAGCCTTTTTTTTTTTTTTTTTTTTTTTTTTTTTAATTTTGAGACAGAGACAGAGCCAAGTGGGAGAGGAGCAGAGAGAGAGAGAGAGAGGGAGACACAGAATCGGAAGCAGGCTCCAGGCTCTGAGCTGTCAGCACAGAGGCCAACATGGGGTTTGAACTCACAAACCGTGAGATCATGACCTGAGCCAAAGTCGGATGCTCAACTGACTGAGCTACCCAGGTGCCCTAGCATTGTGGAATATCCTGTCTGACTTTCCTTCCTTGATGGGTCATGGAGGTTGGGTAAGGACGAAACTTTTACACTGCTTGGGCTGCCATAGTGAAATACCACAGACTAAGTGGCTTAAACAACAGACATGTATCTCTCTTCAGTTCTCGAAACTAGGAAGCCCAAGCTCAAGGTTCCGGCAGATTTGGTTCCTGGTGAGAGGCCTCTTCTTGATGTGCAGACTTCTCACTGTGTCCTCATGTGGCAGAAGGAACCTCAATGAGCTCATCTAAACCTAGTCACCTCCTGAGAGCCCCACCTCCAGGTACTGTTACATTGGGGGTTAGGCCTTCAACATACAATTTTGGGAGGCCGGGGGGGGGCACAAACAGTCTGTAACATGTATAAGCCTGAATGATGAGCCTAATGATTATTTCCTTAAAATAGTGTTGTTGACTGCTTGCTGCTTTGTTGCTGTTGAAGTGCCACGAAGGCAGTGACTTGTTTTAATTGAGAGCAAATCACAAAGCATTTCTATAGTTTCATGGCCAACAGAAATAAAAGTTTTGGGGCACCCAGGTGGCTCAGTTAAGCGTCCGACTTTGGCTCAGGTCATGATCTGGTGGTTCCTGAGTTTGAGCCCCGCATCAGGGTCTGTGCTGACAGCTCAGAGCCTGGAGTCTGCTTCTGATTCTGTGTCTCCCTCTCACTGCCCCTCCCCCACTCACGATCTGTCTCTGTCTCTTAAAAATAAACATTAAAAAAAAGTTTCAGTTCAGGTACTCTTTGGGAAACCAGTCATTATTAGCAGTTCCTTGTGGTTATGTAAGGCGGAGGACTTGCTCCTGATCTGAAGCACACACTAAAAAATGGGGAATACATTTAGTTACATGGAGATGCTACCTTTTTGTTTCATACGACACTAGGGGAGAACTTCTTTCTCTTTCAAGGGTCATCATAGCTACAGTTGATAGGTGGCTCCTGGTATGTAGCTTCCTCCTTTCTCTTGGGCTAAAAGCAGCTTTGGAACTTTTCCTACTCTTCTAGAACAATTGAACAAGAAATGTCCAGGTTTTCTTGGGCTCCTCACTCCCCACTAAAAAATAGCCATAGAGTTTTGGGGACAGATGGTAGGGAGTAGTGCGTATGTATGGGAACCAAGTGCTTTTCATTTGTAATGTCTGCATAAACTGGAGGTAAAGGGTAAGAAGAAGTTAGGAGGTGAGGGCCTGAGTTTGGAGGTGTCCTAGGTTTCATAGGCCTTGAGAAAGCATGGGTGAAGTCCAAGACCAGAGATTTGCTGGATGTGTGGAGCTCTTCAAAGCTTCTGCTACTTGTGGTCCAGGAACAGAAAAGCATGTTGTTTTTGTGATTGAGGGCAATACTACACATATTCGAGTTCGTGTCAACTCAAACTAGAGAAAAACAGAATCCTTATTAATGGCAGTTTGTGCCTTTTATAGTTTTTCCCTTGTTTATTTTGCTTAGCAAATTTGCCATGCATCCATCTGCTCAGTACTGGAGAGCTGCCCTTTGAAGGACAATCATTTTGAGTTAGAAGATTCTAGACTTGTGGGAAATACAGAGCATTGGCTGCCCGAGACCAATTCCGAAGTAAAAATGTAAACCTCCCTTGATTCCTTACTGACTCCCACGCTGGATTAGGTCTCCTTCTGTGGCATATGATGACTGTTTCACCCCTGGCTCTCTCTCCATGGTGTTTGTGCTGTATCCTTCATGTATCCTTCAAGACCATGTGAAAACTCACTGAGGGCAGGGACTCTGATCTTTTTATCCACGGACTAGAGGTTCTCATAATAAATATCTACTCAGTGAATGAATCCTCTGGTCCCAGATGTTGTCTTTATCACTGTTATTCTCCCTGTTTCGGAGACACTTTGAATTCCTTAGGAATGTCTTTTAAAATCATCAAGGAAGAATGCATATCGTATGATTCCATTTATGTGAATTTCTAGAAGAGGCAAAAAAATTTGTGCCGGAAAAAAGAAAACAGTGGTTGCATCTGGGAGGGAGGGAGGGGAAGTAGACTGGAAGGGGCATGAGGGAACTTTCTGGGGTGACGGTAGTAATCTATATCTTGATAGGGGTTTGGATTACACAGGTGTGTACATTTGCCTAAACTTCAGAAATATACCATTAATACTTGGGCACTTCATCATGTGGAAAATTTAAAACAAAAGAAAAAGATACTAAACGTTAATGACATGTATTGCTGAGGATTTTTAGGGTACAGATATCTGCAATTTATTCAAAATACCCCCAAAATTAAGATTGATTGATGGATGGGAGTATTAGACAAGCGATAGAACAATTAGGAAAATATTAAGGATAGAATTGTGGTAAACATGTTCACTGTAAAATTCAGCTTTGCTGTATGTTGAACATTTTCATAACAAAATGCTGAGACACATTAGGGGCTTTATCACAGAATGTGCCATCCACATTTACGGACTGTGTAGTTTCAGTGTGTGTGTTCTCAGACTTGCACAAAGCCGCAGGATGCAAAGCCCTCCTTGCTAGAGGGGAACTGTGGCAGTTCCCACTGATCAGAGAGTATGGTGGCCACCTCGTCCACTGTGCAGAGATTGTGACAGGGCTAATCAACTTACTTTTTTCTTAGACTGCCCCAGAGGTGAGGGGGTCTGCCCATCCCTTGAAGGGACAAGTGGAGGGATCATGATTTACCTGCCAATACACTGTAACTTTCCATAAATGCCAGGAAATCCTTTTAATTACACACATTTTTTTAAATGTTTTTTTCATTTTTTTAAGAATCTTAATTTTTGAGAGAGAGAGAGAGCGCACACATAAGCAGGGGAGAGGCAGAGAGAGGAGGGGACGGAGGATCCAAGCGGGCTCTGTGCTGACAGCAGAGAGCCTGATGCAGGGCTTGAACTCACAAACTGGGAGATCATGATCTCAGCCAAAGTTGGATGCCTAATCAACTGAGCCATCGAGGCGACCCATACATACACTTATTAAGTGTGCACACACACAAGATGAGGTAATAACTGCTTAAACATAAATACAATATTTTCAGAACAGATCTGATACTTTGTATTTAACTTTTTAAAAAAATTTTTAATGTTTCTTCTTGAGAGAGAGAGATACAGAGCGTGAGTGAGAGGGAGGGTGGGAGAGAGAGAGGGAGGGAGACACAGAATATGAAGCAGGCTCCAGGCTCTGAGCTGTTAGCACAGAGCCCGACACGGGGCTCGAACTCAACGAACCAGGAGATCATGGCCTGAGCTGAAGTCGGACACTTAAGCGACTGAGCCACCCAGGTGCCCCATGTGTTTAACTTTTAAGAAGTAATCCTTTAACAATGAAATTTGGATCCTTCATTTTACCCCAAAATGAATCTCTTGTATAGTGAAGGGCTTTTTGCAAATTAATGTCAGTGTGGCAGTCTAGTGTACCCGTAATTTAAATGGCTTTCTTAGAGAAAGACAAATATTCTATGACTTCATTCATATGTGGAATTTAACATACAAAACAGATGAACATAAGGGAAGGGAAGCAAAAATAATATAAAAACAAGGAGGGGGACAAAACATAAGAGACTCTTAAAGACAGAGAACAAACAGGATTGCTGCAAGGATTGTGGGAGGGGGGATGGGCTAAATGGTAAGGGGCATTAAGGATTAGACACCTGTTGGAATGAGCACTGGGTGTTATACACACAGGATGAATTACTGGAATCTCCTGAAATCATTATTGCACTATAATGCTAACTTGGGTGTAAATTAAAAGATAAATAAAATTTTAAAAAATGGCTTTCAACAGAGGTGATTTCCCAAAAAAAAAAAAAAAAAAAAAAAAGGCTTAAAAAAATGTTTTGAGTTGTCTGTGCCCTGGTTAGAGTTTCAGTTGTTCCTTTTCTGGATTGACTGTTAGCAACAGTTGCAGCCATCTATAGCTCACACCAGAGAGTGTATTCCTGTGGCAGGGCCCCTCTTCTTGAGTTAGAAGATAAGCCACACAGCACCAAGTCTGTTCCTCAGAAGGTAAGATGATTATTTAACTTAGTGCCCAGTAACAAATATCGTGTTAAATTAGGGAAGTCGAAGCTCTCAGTGGTGGAGTGCCAACCTGACAGTGTCCTGAGAATGGCCTAGCTGATGGGACGAACTGGTGTTCATAATATATAACCAGCCTCCAAAGTTACGATATTCTCTTTAAAAAAGGTGGCCGGGGGGTGGGGGGGCGCGGGGGACTGGGGGGCTCAGTCGGTTAAGCTGTTAAGCTTCTGACTTCAGTTCCGGTCGTGATCTGGCCAGTCCGTGGGTTCGAGCCCTGCGTCAGGCTCTGTGCTGACAGCTGGGAGCCTGTAGCTGCTTTGGATTCTGTGTCTCCCTCTCTGCCTCTCCCCCACTCACACACTGTCTCTCAAAAATGAATAAATGTTAAAAAATATATTATTAAAAAAGTTCTTTTAAATTGGCTTCCTTTATCTATATAGAGCTTCCCGAGATCTGTCATCCATGAAAAATTAAACCCTAACTACATTTTCTATATTTGTAGTTCTCAAGTTGTGGTGTCCAGATATACAGCATCAGCTGGGAATTGGTTAGAAATGCAAATGGCGACTCCAACCCTAGACCTATGAAATCAGAAACTCTGGGTGTGGACCCGGCAGTCTGTTTTCACAAGCCCTGCAGGTGACTCCATGCTTGCTGGAGATAAAGCACCACTTTTCATGTCCTCTGCCAGAAGGGAGGGCGTTGGAGGAAAAATCAGTGGACGCCAATTTGTGTTTTATTTGATTTTTTAAGTAAGCTCTATGCCCAACGTGGGGCTTTAACTCATGACCCGGAGATCAAGAGTTGCATGCTCTACCCACCGATGAGCCACTCAGGTGCCCCAAATTTGTGTTGTTTTAAATTTGTGTTAATTTGTGGTAATTTGTTACATCAGTAATAGGAAACTAATATGAATCATTAATTCATTAACATTAAAACATGCCAAATGTTTCCTTAAAAAAAAAAAAAAAAACTTTTAAAATAGCCCAAACCATGTCTGTCAGAGGAATCACTGAAATAGTGGTAATTAATGCTGTGTTTAGTTGCAAATCAGTTTAAACAATTTCACAAAATAATCTGAATTGAAAGGAATTCACTTTCTCCTCAATGACTTATTTTAAAATGAGTGTTCCAAATGACTCATTTTTCTAGTAAATTAAAATAGTGTGGTAAAATGACCCATCACACTATTAAACGGTAAAACAAAAGGTCATTCAAGGGAAAAACGACATGTTCTAAGTGTATCTATATGAAAACAAAAAAATCTATCAACTATGCTTCTTATTGATAACACTTTCACAGAATAAAGAATTAATTTACAAGGCTCTATAAAACTTGATTCATGTTGAATAAACTTGTAAACATCCAGCACATTAGTCAACAAATGTGAATCAGCTCCTAGTAAATGTGTTTTCAGTGTAAAATGCGAATTCTGTGTTTTAGAATGGTGGCCTTCACAAAATGAAAGGTGCATATGCCAGTGGAAGCATAAGATGATCCAGGAAGTGCAGGAGGTAATGTAGAACTTTGACTTTTAAAAGTCCTATCCTTTTAAAATACCCTTTTTCTCTTTGCATGTTTTATAATGTACATAATAGATCAGTACGATATTTTATATATAATATACACATGTATAATGTATACACATATATAAACTTATAATCAAAATTTGGAGTGTGTTTAACTTTTCAGGGAAGGGTTATATGATTGAAAGAGTGTAGAATACTCACTACAAGAATCATTAAGCCGCTGCCCCGTCACAGCCTTATGCTTGATTCTGGTCTAAAAATAAACACCTAAGCAATTTAAACAAAATTTTCAAACGGCTGAATGCAAGTTTGCCATCAACTTTTTGAGGTTAACCACACGCAAAGTGTGTCACATGTTCCAAAGCATCATTTATTTTGGAGAAGCACATTATGAGGTAGACTCACACCAGAACACTCAGTGCATATATTAATAAACGGTTTATTGAAACCTTAAAATTGCATGTAGGTAAGTATGTATGTAGATAAAATCACCCACAAACCTATGGTCATCAGTGAAAACCTCAAAACAGTTCAACCGAAATGGTAAAAAGCCAATAGACTTTTAGAAAGCCTTCCTAATTCTGAAATGAAGATTTGTTAAGATGTTTGTGGGAGGGAGGTAGTTTTAATTTTAGATTTAAAAAAAAATTTTTTTTTTTAACATTTTATTTGTTTTTGAGACAGGGAGAGACAGAGCATTAACGGGAGGGGCAGAGAGAGAGGGAGACACAGAATCTGAAACAGGCTCCAGGCTCTGAGCTGTCAGCACAGAGCCCGATGCGGGGCTCGAACTCACGGACCGCGAGATCATGACCTGAGCCGAAGTCTGCCGCTTAACCGACTGAGCCACCCAGGTGCCCCAGTAATTTTAGATTTTAGAAATCATTGAACTCAATCATTCACTTTCTGGCTAGCTTTCAATGGATGGGAGTATCTTTAGTAGACAGTATGTAGAAGATACTATAAATCTTATAGTTCCCACCGTGTCACAATGATGGTATTGAAGCTGGACCAGCTATAGAATTTGGAAGCCCAGTGCAAAAATGGGCTGCTTGTTCAAAAAGAGTTTTAAGATGCCTCTGGCAGCATTTAAGATGACGCCGGCATAAAAAAAAAAAAAAAAAAAAAAAAAGACGCCGGCATGGGGCTTTTCTCAGTGCAGGGCTCTGTAGGACTGCACTGGTTACACACCATGGCATGAAGCCAGCGCTGCAGCTGTGGGAGACCACCACCTTAGTTATCTTTGTCCCTTGAGACCCTAGTGCTGGACAAGGCGTGTAGTGTGGATTTGAATGTTTGTTGAATGAAAAATTTGAGTTTCGCGGTTTTCCAAATCAGTGAGAAATGCTTAGTTTTCCTGACCCCGGGTCAGGAAAAGTCTTACTCTGATGAATAAGGTCTGTTCATCATCATAATCGATAGATTTCTCTATTTGCACGTCACATTCTGGCTTCATGAGAATTTGAGGCCACATATGGCTAAGGTTCATTTGATTCATACAACAAATAAATTAATTGAACAACTACTCTGTCAGATCCTGTATTGGGTACTGGGGATACAAGAAAAGTAAGACAGTCCCTGCCCTCAAGGAGCTTACAGTCTAGTGTAAGAACTTAACAGTACCTCAGTGAGAAACTTTCTGGTGTCTAGGTTATTATCTGGAATATTTCCAACTTTCCTAAAAATATGAATCTAAAGTTAACAGCACATTTTGGAAATGAAAGACGAAGTGAAATTTAGAAGAAAATTCAAATATTCAACCATTAATGTAAAAACCATGAAATTAAAATGAGGAAGAAACTTGGGAAAGGTGAAAATTCTATTTTAAATACTATGAACAAGATTTAAATTTTAAAATTATTTTATTGTCTCTGGGTGACATTTTCATTTATAGTGACATTCATATACACATACATATACGAGGTGTGCATATGTGAGATGTGTTCCTTGGAGCCTTAGATAAATCCCATATTTCCACTATTAATTCATTTGCAACTAAAGCAGCATACAGGTAAATTTGAAACGTTCCTTTTGATAATTTCTGTTATTTGGGAGAAATCCTTGGGAATCATCCTAAAGATGTATAAATTTCGGTATGATCTTACTCTGCAATGAGACTAAAACTATCACAATGTGTGATAATTTAAACATGTATTTTTAATGGTTATTGACAAAGTTTAATGGCATCAAAAATACTCAAGTCTATGTGGATTTTATTTTCATTGTTCCCCCACCCCGGATTCTTTTCTTCCTTAAAAGCACAAAGGATCCTGTGCAAATACAGAGCCTTTGTTGTTAATTGGCTATACTTTGGTACGTTGCTTAATCTATTATTCCTTAATCTAGCAGCATCCTTAGTTTATAGTATTTTACTTAGCGGCAACTGAGAAAATAACTAGCCTAGGCTTTAACTGGGAACTTCTGTAATCCAGGTTATTGTGAATCTGTCAGAAAGCTGGTAAGCAACCAAAAGAGCTGTCTCAAAGACTGCACAACCAGGGCTTATGCAGCTCTTTAGACACCAAGCAAGCTTGGTCATCTCGTGTCCCAGCTCATAACAGATGAACACAGCACATCAGATAGAGCCTGTTAGAGGCGGGCATATGGATACTGTGGTAGGAGACAGAACAAACTACTTAGCAGATAGAAAAAAATTTTTAATGAAAAAAACACCAGCAACCGGAGGCAAATGATTATATATACCTCGGGGCTGAGGGAATCACCTTATAATAATTGATACTAACTCATAATTTTATAGCCCTTTACATTTTATGAAGTATTTTACATACATCAGAGCTAATTGGATATCTGTAATAACACATGAATATAACTTTTACTTTTCATCATGAAAAAGTGAATTATGCTGAGCATGCTGTTTAAGAAGGCAGGAAGGTATACTAACATTATTTGAAAGACTTACATCAAAAATAATTATAGGTTTAAAATTTTGGCACTTAAGAGATATGCATTAGTTATCCAAAAATTCATATACTGTATATGCTTTCTTTTATGACCAACACAGGCTATTACTGAGTGAATTTTCATAACTCTCCATGGCTGCTGGTCATTAAATGGGGATGATTGTCATCAGTGTTATCAGACTAACACTTATTCTCCTGCTAAACACAAGCTTTAACAGATACTTACGGATGCCAATACCATATAGTCTGACTAATGGCAGAAACATAGGCTTCTAAAAGGTTCTCAGGGTGTTTTTCCTATATTGCACTTTCTAGAAAACAAAACTTTAACCATGATATAATGTGATCTTGGTTCTAGACACAGGCGTGGGGAACCTTTTCCTTGTCTTCCTAAAATTTTTGGTATAGCCTCATCTCGGATGTAACAAGGAAAAAGAAAATACACATGTTCTTTGGGCTTCTGTGAAAAAAAGATCATGTTTTCAAAAGATTAAGATAGGGGTCTCGTCTGCTTTAGCCACTTCATTTTCATAATTAAAGATAAGAAACTACTAAATATTTGATGTTCCCAAACTTATTCAACAACACTGCCATTAACATACTGTTGTGTAGAAAACTTTTTCAAGATTTTTTTTTTAAGTGCAATCAACCCCCACCAAGGTGGGGCTCAAACTCATGACCCTAAGATCACAAATCGCATGCTCCACCAACTGAGCCAGTCAGGTGCCCCTGTAGAAAGCTTTTTAAAACAAGTATAATTTATACTGTTTAGCAACAATTATACCACATTACCAATTATAATACACTCACCAATTATCATGAATAAAAATGACTAAATTTAGAGTGAAAAACACCAGATTGGATTTTATACTCTGAAGTGAAATGAGATCTTGAAATTGTAAGCCGCAGTTTCCTCCAAGAGTCTAGCATTCCTGATGCCCTGTAATTCCCAGATTAATATCCCCCTCATGACTTGTTGATCACGACTGTTCCTCAAAGAGGACAAAGATTGTTTTGTTGCGTTTGCTGGCTAATTTTTAGTTCTCATCCGTGGCTCTATTTTTATACAAGGCTGTTTACATTTTCCTTTACTTCACAGCTACTTAACGTGCTTGCAGTTTTCCAGTTAGGAATGGACTGTATGTATGTACGCCCTGCGTTTTATGGTATTAATTCTAATGGAAATTTCCAGTCTTGCAAATGTTCTCTTACATGGTGCAGAAGGTAAGCCAGCTCTGTAGTTTACCAGCCAGCTCAGGCTAGTTGCCCATCCTTTACAAACAAAAGGGCAAAATGGCAGAATAGTAAGCAGGATTTGGATTAAAACAGACCCGGGTTTGAATCCTAGCATTGCCACCCGATGCCAGCTCTGTGACTTAAGGGAAATCACTTAACCTTTCTGACCCTCCATTTCCTCCCAAGTCAATTGGTGATCATGTCACCCACCTTGCAAGGTATTTGGCGGGGGGGGGGGGGGGGGGTTGGTAGTAGAGTGTGGGCATTATTTGACACAACAGAAACTCTCTAATGGTTGAAGAATCCTGGACTGAAATTCAGAGCTGGGTGACATGTGAGTCCATGACATGCAACTCTCTCCAAAAGAGATGCAATTTATGGAACCTTTTTAAAAAATTAATGTAATTGTACTTAGTAGCTGATTCTTAATGTTAACATTGGGTGCTTTTGCCTCCAAAATTTTATTTTCCTTTAAATATGTAGGTGTGTTGTTTTTTTTTTAAAGTTTATGGCAAACCTATGTTTTCATTGTACTTTGCGGTACTTTTCTTGCTGGCTAAAAAATTCCAATTAGTTTAACATCCATGGTGAAATGATGTAATTTTACAATCTGTCCTAGAGACAACATTGTTCCAAGTGAGATGTAAGCTCCGTCCACTTGTGTACATGGCTGTCTGGTGGGTCCTACAAAGAAATGTCAGTTTTATTCATGTATTTGGGTTGGTTTGACATTTCTATAAGATTTAAGATACTTTTCTTCTTACGGCTGGAATTCTCAGCATCTACTTCCACACCTTTTTCAATCTATTGACCAGTTTAAGGGTAGTCACAGAAATACAACTTAAAGACAAAGTGTTCATAAATCATTGACTTAACAGCCAGCAGAATACAGTAGAAATTGCCCTGAGCAAGGAGTTAGGAGACTTGAATTCAAGTTCTGGCTCTGCCACTGATTTTATCAGATGACTTTAGGCAAGTCACTTAACTTTTCTCATTCATCCAATGAGATCAAATAATGAGACTGACTGCATTTTCTACCTCTAAAATTGGTTTCATCTACCTACAATTTTAATCAAAACACCTTTTGGGAGTCAAGCACCTGAGAGGTACAGAAATACTAATGTTTAAGGTAGTGCTTTGCAAACTCTGGCCCAGGGACCACCTAAAGATTACTTGAGGTGCCTGTTAAAAATATAGATTCCTGTCCTCTCCCTGGCTCAATCAGAACCTCCTACGATAAGGGCCAGGTTTCTATGTTCTGCACAAGCTCCTCAGTGATTGTAATGCACCCTGATGTTTGAGAACCACTGGCCTAAGAGAATGTGATCTGAGAGGGAAAGAGCTAGCATGTGGCTTCAATTGATCCGGCCTCTGGCAGATCCCTTCTAAACAGAATACCACCCAAAGTGGAGACTAGAAGAAAGCTGCTTACTTCAGCAGAGCAGTCAGCCCTGTGACTGTCCCCTGCTTGATCCTTTTTACTTGCTGTGTTCCATAACCAAACACAGGAGGTCTTCGTGTTGGCTCTTTGCTTTGACATCCAAGTAACTGACTACTGTAGTTAGGACAAGGCTTGAGAGGACTGCAGCTCCCCACTCCCCGATGCTAAGGGGGCTGAGCTTGTGCCACCGGGTTCAAGGAATAAAGAGTAAAACACAACCTCTATACTCTCAATCCCCCCCACCCCGATACTATAACTTGTCACCCTGAGTGAGTCCAATTGTCTGGCAGAGAAAACAGAAACTCTGAGCCACACTGTTCTCATCGCTCTGTGACCAGGTAGTGTACTAACCTAATGAATCCTCTTTTATGTAGCAGAAATGACCAAAGCCCATTCCTTCTCTTTTCCTTTCTAAATGTTTTTGACAGGAACAAAGTACCGAGTAAGGACACATGCTAGAGATTTTTAAATTCGTACAAGTAAATTACAAAGAGAGGTGGTAATTATTTTTTCCAGAATTTCACAACAAAATTCCCCTACGGTGAAAAAATACGTATAATTTTAACAGGAAACTTAAAAGACAGTTTGTTGTAAGACTAACAGTTATGAGAATAATGCCATTATCTGTGCTCATTATAGAGAAACATAACAGCAACTTTAAAAGGCCAAAGTATACTCAGTGAAGATGGAATTTCTTTTTCAATGACCAGGATGCTGACATCAAACTTCTGGGTTTTATTCAACACTAGTGTCACGGGTTTCTCCTAACCCAGCCCAAACTCCTGCCAGACGTCCACGAAACTCACACCAAAATCCAAAAAAAAACAAGGAAAGAAGAGAAACCTGACAAGAGCTACCATGCAAAAGAAGCAGAACGGAATTTCAGGCGGCACAGGTGAGCAGGAGCAGAGGAATGCGGCAAAAGATGCTGCTGCAGGGAGTCTACCTTGGCGAGGACCCTGCGATGCTGGACGACCAAGTACTCAGGTCACAGGTGTGTTCATGGACCCATAAGAACTGGGATCTTGACCCAAACTTTCAAGATCTTCTAAAAAGAAAATACTTCACCTGAATTGAAGTAATTCATAAGTCAAACACCAGAAGAGTTCCTTATTTGATGTAAGTTGTGCCTAAAACTTTGGCTGATACAAAGAAACCCGTCCACTAAGGCACCCTGAGGCAATCTGACAATGTGTTGGAGAGAACTTTGTCGTCAGTACCACATCATTATGAGAGTACAGAGAACGGATCACCCGCAGGGGACTGGCTTCTTTGGGCAAACAGTCAATAAGTTCACTGCACTGTTTGTCAAATCCCAACAAGCGAATCCCGTAGCCGTGTGGGGAAGAAATCATCCGCCCATCAGGGCTGAAGCAAAGTTCTTTGATATAACCCCTGCCTACGTTGGCTTCTTCAATGTAATGAGTTAGTCGTAGAGAACAGCGAGGGGAGACAGGTCGCACGGGAGCTCCTTCTTGGAATTCATAGACACAAGTCCACTGGGGGAGAGAAGAGAAACAAACCAAAGTTACAGAGCCCCAAATAATGCTAGATATTTCTTTTTGTAAAAAGCTCAAAAGACTGCCGAATTCACAAAATCTTTGCAAGAAATCATTCAGATGAGTGTACTGCTCTCCCAGTTAAAAAATGTGCAGGCCCCATTCCTTCTTATCGTCATAAGCGAAGTCATATGGCATGTTAAAGCCTGTTATTCCCTCAGGCTGGTGGGACTTCTGTGGTAATAATTCCCTTTTGTGAGAGTAACAACAATCTCTTGATATTTAAAAAATTACACAGTTTAGACACCTAAGCCCTAAAATATAAAATACATCTCGTCCTACACACTTCAAAGGCTCTTATCCTTTCATTCAGTTGTGACTTCCTCAAAAGACTCCTGCTTTCCAGAGAGTCATGAGGTCCTAGAAGGTCTTTTCCCTTAGTCATCGGTTTAGTCCTTTCCCAGTTTCCCCTGGTTTTTAAAAAGAGCAAATTATAATACTCAACTGACTTAGCAAAACCTTATATTTAGCTAGCTTGGCTACCTTAGTAGTCTCCTTCTAAGGTTTCCTATGTAAGAGGATCTGTGACGAGATGAAGGGGGCAAGGATTCAGAAGCTGGGCACAATCTGAGCTGATACTGCTTTAAAGTATTTCCCAGTCTGCCACAGACACTGGAGAGGAGGAGGGAGGGGTTCAAGGTACAAACACACCATGAGCACACACGGCCGTGACTGTTCGCTCAGGCAACCCCACTGGAAGGTGGCGTGCTGCCGCTCCTACCTCCTGGTCGTCAGTGTTGCTTGAGCACCGAAGGAGTGTGGCCCAGCCTTTCGGGTGCAGCTGTAAGGATGTGATGCAGTTTCCACGGTCTCTCTCACCAGGAACTTCTGGGGTTAAGACTTCAAGACTATTTCGTGGTGAAACTCCTGATAAGAAAGTTAGGATGTGAGATTTGTATTATCAAAGGACTGAGGCAGCCCATCAAAGCTTTGATTTCTGGCTGCCACCCCTGCCCCGGCCTTCATTCCTTTGTCAGTCCCTTGTGCTACCACATGTAAAAGAAAACAAAAACAAAAACTATGGTGCCCCTCAGTGTATGGGGAAAAGGTACGAGTAGAACTAAAGAATCCAAGTTCCCGCAGCAGGAATCAGTGACCTAAGACTAAGGCCTTAAAGCTGACTAGAGGTCCTTTTGATTAGAATCTACATCTCAGAAAACTCTTTAAGAATCAAAGTTATGTCGGGGCGCCTGGGTGGCTCAGTCGGTTGAGCATCCGACTTCAGCTCAGGCCATGATCTCACGGTTTCTGAGTTCAAGCCCTGCATCGGGCCCTGTGCTGACAGCTCAGAGCCTGGAGCCTGCTTCGGATTCTGTGTCTCCCTCTCTCTGCCCTTCCCCCACTCACACTCTGTCTCTCTCAAAGGTGAATAAACGTTAAAAGAGATAATAAAAAAAAAAAAAATGTCATATGAAAGGAATCTGGAAAAGTAAAAGGTAATTCTCATCCTCAAAGGAAGTGCTCTCTAGTCCAGAGAAGGAAATAATTGGAAGCTATGAAGGCTGCCTTTAATATAAATAAAGGCTATTATGTGTGCAAGGAGCAGGACTTCCGGTCCCCAAGGACAATACTCTAAACGACAAACAGACCTATAATTTTAGAGGTGAGGAAGAATATTTCACATACAAGGGGCAGGGAGACCTCGCAGTCATACATATGCCCCGCACTCTGTTATGGCCCCTCACGTCCTTCTGCCCAGCGCCCAATAAAAGTGGTGCAGTCAGTCATTACTAACAGGAGTTCTGTCCTCTCCCTCAGGTATGTGGAGAACCACTTTCATACACATTATAAAGAAAGCAGTTTAGAAATTTAATATCAAGAGAAAGATTTCCACACTTCTCTACCTGTGGAAGGAGCTGCTTCGAGGATTATGAGCTCCCTCTGTCAGACCCTTTGTAAATTGTTTTTCAAATGCGTTATCTTCTTTAAAAGATTCCCTTTAGATTACTACAGCATTGATGGAAACCTGTGAAGCTCTAAATTACATTGTTACAACCAAACTATACCCAAATAATGATTTCACATGTGACTGAACTTTAATAACAATTTTAGAGAAAAATAACTATTCGAGAATCAATTTTGAAAATCTAACAAATGCAGAAAAGAAACCCATCTAAATAGGTAAGTAGTGGTTTTTGAGCTGTGCTCTTTGGAGGTTCCTCCAGAGCTGGCAAAAGGAGGGAACCGCGTGGGGAAGAGGTAGGGAAGACTGGTCAAGGACCTCCTTAATTTCGCCAGAGTGTCTGCACTTTATGCTACAATCTACAGCAGATTTCACGTCAAAAATAGAGTTCTAGAGGTGCCTGGCTGGCTCGGTTGGTTACCATCTGACTCTTGATCTCGGGCTCCTGAGTTCAAGCCCAACGCTGGGTACAGAGATCACTTTAAAAAAAGAAAAGTTCTAATCCTGAAATGAGTTTGAGAGCCTCCGTTCCATATAGCTACTGTGTCTTGCCAAAGTATGGTGCTAACATATCCTGACGCCCTGAAGACGCAGGATTGCCAACATTCAGAGCACCCTTATGTATGAGCCCCACCTTCTTCTCTGTGCTGTGTCTAGGCTCTCTGTACACCGTCTCTTCTCCAGTTGCCAACTTTATATCATGAAACTGCTGTGTGGTTTGGTTTTTGGGGTTACCACTTCAACAAACAACCATGTTAACTATTCTTGAGTTTCTTTTTCTCATGGATGGTTCAATCAATAAAGATTTTTCTCAATGATTATTAAGAGCCTTAGCTTGTTTTCCATAGC
The DNA here is from genome assembly GCF_028749965.1 of Puma concolor. Lineage (NCBI taxonomy): Eukaryota > Metazoa > Chordata > Mammalia > Carnivora > Felidae > Puma > Puma concolor. The sequence continues at coordinate 60,017,583 of NC_141679.1, read as the reverse complement.
CACAGTAGAAGAACAGGTAGAACTGATACAGTAAGTTTCAAATCAAAAATATTTCACATCTGGGCATAAATCTCTAAATTTAACAGGAATTTTTAACCTTAAACATCACAGTCTTGAATATGTGGAGAAAAGTAGATAGGCTCTAGGTTTAGGAAGGGCTCTCAAACCAGTCTACAAACAAGTAGTCATGCAAAATAATCAAGTATGCAATTATCAAGCATTACCAGGGAGGCTGCCCAGGGAAAACACAAAATAGAGGTCTAATGGATAGTCCCTCCCCTAAAGGTCTAGAAAGAAGCCATGCTCTTCTCCAAAAGGTGACCCAAAATTACAAAAACAAAACCCCCACCTCACATTTGGCCATCGGTCCACAAGGAGGAGGACAAACAAAAAGTGCTGTAACAGCTTAGATGTGAACTGGGATGGAGAGGTAGGTGAAGTCTGCATAGGTAGTAGAAAGCACTTCCCACAGGGAGTGGAAAGAATAGGCTATATAGCTAGTTCTGCCAGAGCGGTGGGAGAAAACTGGCAAAAGCAGAGTGGGGACAGATTGTATCCCACAATCCCTCTAAGGCTATCAGGTGCTGCTCAGATAAAGAAATGGCAGAGCAAAAAGGCTACTGGGCTGGAACCAAGCAATTTTCACAAGCACCTGACAAGTCACTACTTCATATTTATACAGGACCATAACATGCATAATCTCATTTAATTGCCATAAAAACTTTGATTGCAATCTACATGTCCTACCTACTTTTTCTCCAATTTAGACCAAACTAAGTCCAGTAAATAAAACCAAAGCTCAAATTCCAACAAAGATTTAAGCCCAAGATACTCAACCCTAGAGACTCTGGTTAGACTTTTGAAAATGACTGAGGGACAGAGAATAACCTCTTCTTTATTGGCTTTTGTTTGTATGGATTAAAACTAAACTAAAGAAAGCTATTTGGTAGAATCTGTTGTAAATTATAAAATCCAACTGTTAACCTACCTTCTCTTTGTGAGGCTCGTGACATGTGTTTCTCAGAAGATGAATTAGAATCACTATGATGACAAGGTGAACCAGAAACTCTAGGACCAGATGAACCTGAAGTGGTCAGATCTTGAAAATACAAAAAGCTGACAATAAACTTAGCAAAACTTAATGTCTCTTAACTTTTTAATCATTTAGTTGAAGCATACTGTTAAAGTCCATCTGAAACCTGGCAAGTACATGCCCACGTACAGCTGGCCTATAAGACTGAGGTAGGGAGGGCAGCTCTTTGAAGTGTTCTAAGGCCTGGCCCCTTTCTAAAATCTCTTCTACCGGGGCAGCTGGGGGGCTCAAGTCAGTCGAGCATCCAGCTCTTGATTTCAGCTCAGGTCATATTTCACGAACTGTGAGCATGGAACCTGCTTGGGATTCTCTCCCTTGTTCTGACCCTCCCCTGCTCATGCACGCTTTCTCTCTCAAAATAAATAAACATTAAAAAATAAGATCTCAGGGGCACCTGGGTGGCTCAGTTGGTTAAGTGTCCGACTTTGGCTCAGGTCATGATCTCACGGCTTGAGTTCGATCCCTGCATCAGGTTCTGTGCTGACAGCTTGGAGCCTGGAGCCTGCTTCGGATCCTCTGTCCCTCTCTCTCTGCCCCTACCCTGCTCGCTCGCTCTCAAAAATAAAAACATTAGAAAATAATAAAAAATAAAATCTCTTCTACCAATGACTTAAGTGGAATAAAAATGACACACCAAACAAACATAGGAGCATCTTTGGGTTGCCCATCATTTCTGTAGTAAAATAGAACAAGAAAATTCAATAAACACGAGAATGGAGGAGTTCAACCTGTTTATTTAATCTTAGAATAGAGTCCAAACACCAAGTCCATTACTGAGAACATTAAATGATCCTTCTTAAGCATGCCAAAAAATTCGAAAATCATTCTGGAAATTATGTGAATACTATCTTTGAAATGCAATACAAACTCTATACTGAAATCTGTAGAAAAATCCTCAGATGGTTGGGTCTGATGTATTCCTCCAAATAGCAATCTATTTCATCACACTCTTCTAGTGGCCCCACACTTTCATGAAGACTTCTTAATCTAATTCCCTTTGAGGTTATTATCAGAATTAACCTTAGAAGACAAAACATTCTTGGTTTTTGAATTAAAAAAAATACCAACTAGACCTTCTAAAATCACTACTTCTCACTAAGCTGATTACTAATGTTTAACCTAAAAATAAATTTCTGAATGTAAAAGGACTCTACTCACATATTTAGGAAATGCCTTGCTTTACAAATACGTTGGTAAAACTTAAATTTCTACTTTTAGCAGTAAATTGGGCAAATGCAGTATAATGAGGCCTGCATAATCCCAAAGGAATCTTCAAAGGTGGCCCTATATAGACAAGAGAAAGAGTCCAACCATCTGAAGCCAATTTTAAATAGCAATTTATAAATAAACATTATGTGTTCCAAATGCTTACGTCTGGGTAAACACAAAATTATGTTCCTGGAACAGCCCTCTTCTTCCCAAAGGTGATGAAATATAGTGTCTATCATATAAAATGTAGATGAATTATGGTGCATAAGTTTTTCTGAGCCCCAATTTCACTGAAGTCTAATGGAATCAGCAACAGGAAAAATAGGGCTTTAGCAAGAGGGTATTTAGGGGCTGTGAAATAGGATGGCACCAGCTACCTGGGTATGGACATCTTATAGTCTAGGATATAATAGAGACTTAAAATTCTATATTGAATATATCTTTTTCTTAAGGTTTATTTATTTTTGAGAAAGACAGAGTGCAAGCATGGGAGAAGTAGAGAGAGAAGGAGACTCAGGATCCGAAGCAAGCTCCAGGCTCTGAGCTGTCAGCACAGAGCCTGATACAGGGCTGGAACCCATGAACCGCGAGACCATGACCTGAGCCAAAGTCAGATGCTTACCCAACTGAGCCACCCAGGTGCCCCATATATTGAATATATCTTAAAAGCTCTGCTGGGTTCCAGAAGGACTTAAAAAGATTGATACTACCTTGGGCTACCACTGATTTTTGAGGTAGTGATGATTTAGATAATTGATGAAAGATTTCTGGATAGCATAGCTAAAAGGAAGTATTTTTAGAGTTAGTTCTTTGCCCTAGATCATTTGTGATACAGAAGCATTGATTTATGCTATGTCAGAGATTTATATAGGTCATACTTCCTTGGGAAAAAAGCTCTCACTGGGCTTTCCAAAAAATATCTTCTAATTTTCTTCCCTTTCTCCTGCTATCATTCTCAGAATGGAAACATATGCCATCCCTTTGTGTGAGATTCTTTGGAAAACTTTCTTTGATCAAAAAAGAAAAGCTTACCTGAACTTGATGTAGTTCTTCTTGCTCTCAAAATAGGATAGCTGCCTACTTCTAAAGACTTGGTTAAGTCAAGATCATGCAAAATCAAGAGATATCCAGAGGACGTTGAGATCAACATTTTCGAACAATCTGGTGTTAATCTCATTCTCATGAGAAAACGTGTGTGAAAGAATTTCTTATGTGGACACCCATCTTCTGTACACCTACAGAAGAAATCAAACCAACAAAACCTAGAATTATCATAAATATAAGGATTTGGTTGATAGTCATAATTCTGAACGTCCAACTAGAATTTACAGTCAATTTGTACTTAGCTTTACGGACATTAACAATTAACAAATTTGGTTGTTTTGCTCATCATTCCTTCTTTCATCTCCAACTTTCCATTTTATTCTTTCTTTCTGAAGTGCGTGTGTGTGTATATATATATATTTTTTTTTTAATTTTAATTTTTTCTGAGAGAGTGAGTGAGCAGAGAAGGGGAGAGGGGGAGGGGGAGAGAGAGAATCTTAAGCAGGTTCCACACCCAGCATGGAGCCTGATGTGGGAGTCGAGCTCACGACTGTGAGATCATGACCTAAGCTGAAATCAAGAGTTGGACACTTAACTGAGCCACCCAGGCAACCCCTGAAGTATATATTTTTAGGTAAGACTTTGTTGAGGTAAACTCTCACTTTATGTTGTTCTGAAAATCTGTATTTCCCTCTTTATGGAGGAGAAATTTCCCTCTTTATGCCTGGAAGAGACAGGCAGAGGGAGAGAGAGAATCTCAAGCAGGTTCCATGCTCAGTACAGAGTCTGACACAGGGCTTGATCCCACAACCCTGGGATTGTGACCTGAGCCAAAATCAAGAGCTGGACACTCAACCGAACTGAACCACCCAGGCACCCCTACTCTTCTTTTATGATTAAAGATTTAGCTGAGTACACAACTTCAGTTATGTACTCAGCTATGTACTTCAATTCTTTCTGACTACTGGGGATAATATTCCACTGAATTCTGGCTTCCTAACCCTAACCCTGTTGTTATTTGTAGGTGCTATTAGTCAATTGTTTATTTGGATATTTCCCCCTTTGGGCTTACCTTCTCTTTGTCTTTGGAGTACTGCAGCTTCACTCTGATATGTCTAAATTTGGATTTCTACTGTATTGGGATTCATTTGACCTTCTAAATTGTAAGATTAATATCCATTTATTCTGGGAAATTATCCATTATTATTCCAGTATTGCCTCTTACCTATTTTCTCTATTCTTTTGGGGCTCCAAATAGATGTTTGAAACATTCACATTTGACTCTCCTGGTCTCATAACTGCTCTTTCATGTATTCTATCTCATTTCTGTTGCATTCTGGATGATTTTTCAGTATCTATCTTCCAATCTGTTTTTTAAAGTTGTGTCTAATCTGTGACCTGACCCATCCTGGTTTTTAAAAAGTTTTTCAATTACCGGGGCGCCTGGGTGGGTTAGTCAGTTGTCTGACTTCAGCTCAGGTCATGATCTCACGGTTCTTGAGTTGAAGCCCCCCTTGGGCTCTCTGCTGTCGGCGCAGGGCCTGCTTTGGATCCTGTCTCCCTTTCTCTCTCTCTGCCCCTCCCCTGCTTGAGCACTTGGCTCTTTCTCTCAAAAATAAGCAAACATTAAAAATTTTTTTCTTAATTACTAAAAACTATATGCTTAAAATTTTTTTAAATGTTTGTTGTAATGATTAGGAACACTACTGATTTTTACATTTTGATCTTAACTCTTGCAATCTTGGTTGGTTAACTCTTACTAATTCTGATAATTTGTCAGAATTTCTAAGGTTTTCTATATAGACCAGGGGTCAGAAAACTGGTCTATGGGCCAAGTCTGGATTATTGCTTGTTTTTGTATAGAAAGTTTGTTGGAACACAGCAATATTCATTTATGTATTGTCTATGGCTGCTCAGAAACCACATAGCACACAAAGCCTAAAATATTTATTGCACAATCCTTTACAGAAAGCTTACCAACCCTTCATACAGACAAATATCATCTGTGAATGCTGTTTTTTCAATTGTTCCTTTCCAATCCTTATATATTTATTACACTGCACCAAGTAGGACTCTGCCTACAACCACCCCAAAACAATGGTAAACAATAGCAGTAACAGCAGGCATGTTCTTCTTTAAAGCAAGCTCTACATTCAATGTCAGGCTTGAACTCTTGACCCCAAGATCAAGAGTTGCATGCTATACCGACTAGGCCAGCCAGGTTCCCCTACAGAGAAAACCTCTACAAGTTTCACCATTTAAAAATGTCACGTAGGTTTTAGTGTATACTTTTGAAGAGTTTCCTACTATTTCTAGTTAAGTTTTTAACAGCTTTATTAAGATATAATTTACATGTCATAAAATTCACTCATCTTAAGCTTACAATTAAGTGATTTTTTAGTGGAGTTGTGCAATCATCAAAACAATCCAATTTTAGAACATTTTCTTCATTCTAAAAACCCTACCCTGTCCGTTAGCAGTCACTTCCTATTCCTACTCCAAGTTGCAGGGAACCACTAGCCTACTTCTGTCTCTGTAGATCTGCTAATTGTGGACATTTAATAGTAATAGAATGATATAATAAGTGGTCTTTTGGTTTGGCTTTTTTTACTTAGCATAATTTTTTTGAGGTTCATCCATGATGTAGCACATCAGTACTCTGTTCCTTTTCATTACCAAATAGTATTCTACTATATAGATATACTACATTTTGTTTACTCACTTACCAGTTGATAGATATTTGTATTTGTTCCATATGGGGGATATTATGAATAATACTGTTATAAGCATTCATGGACAAATCTTTGTGCGGTGATATGTGTTTGTTTCCCTTGGGTACATACTTAGGAGTGCAATGGCTGGTCAGATGATAACTCTATGTTTAACATTTTAAGAAACTACCAAACTGCTTTATAAAGTGGTTGAACCATTTTACATCCCTACCAGCAATCTACGAGGATCCAGTTTCTCCACGTTCTTACCAATACTTGTTATTGTCTTTTTCAATGAAAGCCATCTTAGTGGATGTGAAATGATTTCTCATTTTGGTTGACTTGCATTTTCCTTACGACTAATGATGCTGAACATCTTTTCACATACTTATTAATCATCTGTATATCTTCCTTGGTGAAATGTCTACGTAGATATTTTGCCGATTTTTAAATTGGGTTATTGTGTACATAGAAGTTACAAGAGTTTTTTATATATTCTGGGCACACATCCTTTATCAGATATATATTCTCTCCCATACTATAGTCTTTCTTTTCACTTTCTTAATGGTGTCATTTGATACACAAAAGTTTTTAATTTTAATGAAGTCCATTTTATCAATTTGTTAAATCACTCATACTTTGGTTTGCAAGAAGATTTGCTCCCAAGTTTTCTCCTCTGAGATACATGATTGTAGCTCTTATATTCAGGTTGAAATCCATTTTGAATTGCTTTTTTTTAATGTAAGATAAGGGTCTAAATTCATCTCTTTGCATCTGGATATCCAGTTGCACAGACATCATTTTTTGAAAAGTCTATCCTTTCCTGAACCACTGAATTACCTTGATACCTTTGTTGAAAATCAGCTCATCATAAATGCAATGGTTTATTTCTGGATTCTCAATTCTGTTCCTCATTTATATGCCTGTCCCATGCCAGTAAACACCTTGTCTTGATTACTATGGCTTTGTAGTAAGTTCTGAAATTGAGAAATGTGAGAGTCTTCCAATTTTGTTCTTTTCAAGGTTGTTTTGGCTATTCTGGGTCATTTGTATTTCCATATAAATTTTAGAATCAGTTTGACAATCTGTCCAAAAAAGGCAGCTGGAATCTTGACAGGGATTGCATTGAATATGATATAGTACATTAATTGATTTTTGGATATTAAACCAACCCTGTTTTCCTGGGATAAATTCTACTCAGTTGTGACATATAATCCTTTATACATGATACTATGTTTGATTTGCTAATATTTTGTTGAGGATTTTTCTATTTTCTTCTTTTTGTTTTTGAGGAATATTGGTCTGTAGTTTATTATTCTCATGATGTTTGTGTGGTTTGGTATCAGAGTACTAATACCAGCCTCATAAAATGAGTTGGGAAGTATTCTCTCCTCCTCTATTTTCTCCAAGTTTGTGAAAGACTGGTATTATTTATTCTATAAATGTTTGGTAAAATTCACCAGTGGAGACTTTTGGGACTGGGCTTTCCATTGTGGAAAGATTTTTAAAGTACCACTTCAATTTTTAGCTTGCTTTAGGTCTGTAGGTCTATAGATTTTCTATTTGTTTTTGAGTCAATTTAAATAATTTGGGACTCTCTAGGTATTTAAGTTGTCTAATTTGTTGCCATAAAGTTGTTCATTGTATCACTTTATAATCCTTTCAATCTCTGTAAGACTGGTAAAAATGGGGGCTCTTGGGTGGCTCAGTTGATTAAGGGTCAGACTTTGGCTTAGGTCACAGTCTCACGGCTTGTGAGTTCAAGCCCCCCTTTAGGGCTCTGTGCTGACAGCTCAGAGCCTGGAGCCTGCTTCAGATTCTGTGTCTCCTTCTCTCTCTGCCCCTCCCCTGCTCACTCACTCTTGCTCTCACTCTCTCTCTCTCTCTCTCAAAAATAAACATTAAAAAAAAATATTTTTTAAAGACTGGTAATAATGTCCCCTCTTTGTTTTTAATTATGAACGAATGTTGAATTTGATTCCTTGATGAAAACAATCATATGGACTTTTGGTTTAACCTGTTAATGTGATAAATTAATAGAATTTTAATATAACTTCTATTGATAGATTTAAGATTGTAAGTAATCTACACCCAACGTGGGGCTGGAACTCATGACCCCAAGATCAAGAGTCACATGCTCTATTAAGTCAGCCAGGCGCCCTGGATATATCTTTTGATGCCTTGAACAAACCAAACTTGGCCATGATATTTTGATTAATAACTTACAGGATTCAGTTTCCTTTTGTTTAGAATATTTGCATCTACATTCACATTGCAGACTGACCTTTCAATTTTTTTCTTCTAATATTATCTTTGTTGGGTTTAGGTATTAAGGTCACTCTAACTTTATACATGAGGTAAGGAGAATTCCCCCTTTTTCTGGAATTTGAACAACTTAATAAAATTGAAGTGTTCTGTTTCCTATATAATCTGGTAGAAGTCACCTGTAAAACTGACAGGCCTGCTGTTTTATTAAATTTTAATTGATACTTTCTATTTCTTTAATGGCTATAGCAGAGGCAATATTCAGAATATTTAAATAACCAGCAATGCAAAAAACTAGCCAGTGAGAATTGATGTGGTTGGCAGTGTTGGAACTGGGTCTGGGAATTACTTTACTGTAATATCCTAAAACTCCCATCAGCAAAGGGTACCTCTCAGCAGTCTGTAAACCAGGGTCTGACTCTTGGCTTATATTTTACTGTCTTAATGACAGTCATGTGGGCAAGTTACCCAACGTCTCTGACTTTGTGGTTTCCTTAGCTTTAAAATGGGATAGTAATAGTTATCTAACTCATGAGGCTGTTCTCAGAATTAAATGAGATGCTGAACAACCCCCACCCCAAAGGGGGAGAGGTGTTTTAAGGGGGACTTTAGCTACTAGATCATAGAGAGATCTTGAAGGAAGTGTCCCCAAAAGGGCCTGGGTAACCAGAAGGTGACAGGATTTGACCACCTGGGGATGATTCAGGATAGTGGCTATTTATCATTTAATACAGAAGAAGTTTAATATTTTAACAACTACTTCAGATAAATCAGTACATATTGGTTAAATAATCAGTCCAGGTGATAGGTCTATTTCAGGTTTTCTATTTCTCTTGATCAGTTTTGCTAAGGATTTTGAGTAAACTGTCTACTTCATCAAAGTTTTCAAGTATACTGGCATAAAGGTGAACTTATTATCTTATTGTATACTTTTTATTGTCTCCTTTTTTTATGGTTAAGATTATCTTTTGTCTGATTTCTCTTAACGAATCTTACCAGATAATTGCAATTTCAATTGGCTTTTTCAAAACACAGGCTTTAATTTCTTTTATCATTTCCATAATCTACTTTAATTGGGTTTACTTTTTAATCTTTTCCCAGTTGTTTTTAAAATTTTTTTTAATGTTTATTTATTTTTGAGACAGACAGAGCATGAAGGGGGAGGGTCAGAGAGAGAGAGAGACACAGAATCCAAAGCAGGCTCCAGGCTCTGAGCTGTCAGCACAGAGCCCGACGCGGGTCTCGAACTCACAAAACGTGAGATCGTGACCTGAGCCGAAGTCAGAGGCTCGACCGATTGAGCCACCCAGGTGCCCTTCAGTTTTTTTGATAAAATGCTTAGTTCACTAATTTTTAGTTTACTGATTTCACTAATAATTTCTTCTTCAATCCATGAATTATTTAGGAAATGAGTTTATAAACCCAAATATGGGAATTTATAGTTACCTCTGTTAATTAAACTATACTGAGGTCAGGGAAAATCATTTGTGTGATAACAAATCTCTGATACTGGTTGAAACTTACTTTGTAGTCGGGTACATGCTCTCCTTTTGTACATATTCTGAGTTTGCTTCAGAGGATGTATTCACTATGTGTTGGGAGAATTCTAAATATGCCTAATAAACCAAGTTTATTAACAGTAAAATCTCCTATGGTCTTTTTAACTTTTTGGCCTATTTTATCTATTAGTAAATGAGAGAATGGCTTAATATTTTCCACTGATACGGAAAATATTTTTTTTTATAATCTGTCCATTTTTGCTTTTTATGGTTTGAAGCTATGTTTATTAGATACATATAAGAATTTTATATTCCAGTGAAATAAACCTTTTAATTAATATAGTACCTTTTTCATCACTAATTATGCTTTATGCCCTAAACTCTCTTTTGTCTGCTATCAATGGAGATGTAACTGTTTTTCTTTGATTTGAATTTGCCTGTTATTTTTTCCCCATTCTTTTACTTTCAGATTTTTTCATTGGTATGTTTTAGGTGTGTCCCTTACAAAGAACATATAGTTTGGTTTTCTTTTTTAATCCAATCTAACCCCATCTGTCTTTTAAATGGCTACTTTAGTCCATATATATTTATTGCAATTATTGATATTTGGATTATCTGCCTACCATATTTTTGTGCTTCATGATTTACCTGTATTTTTTTAATGATTTCCCCTCCCTTCTCTGCCTCTATTGGATTGATCATGTTTTAATAGCTTTTGTCCACTAATTTAGAAGTTACCATTCATATTCCTATTCAAGTTTTATTTCTAAATTTAAAAAATAAATTTTAACAGTTATTTGTGTCTCAAAGATAATCTATATATCCTTTGCTGAAACAGTATGCATAGTTACAAATCTTTAAAAATATCCCATCTTGGGGCACCTGGGTGGCTCAGTCAGTTATGTGTCCAACTTCAACTTAGGTCATGATCTTGCTGTTTCTGAGTTGGAGCCCCATGTCAGGCTCTGTGCTGACAGCTCAGAGCCGGGAGCCTGTTTCAGATTCTGTGTCTCCCTCTCTCTCTGCCCCACCCCTTCTTGTGCACTCTCGCTTGCTCTCTCTCAAAAATAAACATTAAAAAAAATATATCCCCTGTCTTTTTACATATGACCTCTGAAAAGAATATTTCAGAAATGGTCCTGTATATCACTGTATTGTCATTTCACCACAGCTAGCAACAGGTATATTTAAAAATTTTTTTTTAATGTTTATTTTTTGAGAGACAGACAGAGCATGAGCAGGGGAGGAGCAGAAAGAGAGGGAGACACAGAATCAGAAGCAGGCTCCAGGCTCCGAGCTGTCAGCACAGAGCTGGATGTGGGGCCTGAATTCATGAACTGTGAGATCATGACCCAAGCCGAAGTCGGGTGCTTAACCAAATGAGCCACCCAGGTGCCCCAGCAATAGGTATATTCTAATCATTTCTCAAATTTCAACTCTTTAAATGGTCAATTTCTCTATAAGGAGACATTGAAGTATTTCACAACAGAGGCATTACTGACACTGTAGATTATTAGTTGACTGTGTAAACTGTCCCATGCAGGATGTTTAGAAACTCAGATCCCTGCTGATTAAACGCCAGTAGAAATCCTCTCTTCTCCCATATTAACAACTAAAACTGCATGATACATTTACTTCCAAACATCCCCCTATGGATCGGTACCACTCCAAATGAGAAAGTACTCTTTGATGCATGAAAAACAAGTACAAAAGTTACAAAATAAATAGATTTAGAATCAAAGGACCAAAGAATGAAAAACATTTCTGTTCCATAGAGAAAATAGTATTTTTCCTTAAAGTCCTTAAATTTAGGAAACTCAACTTGTAAACCAGTTTTCATCATTAACTATACTACTTGGTCTCCTTTCCATATAATTTTCTCCAAATTTTTTACTTGCAATATATGACTAAGTGCAAGTAACAAAAGATGGAATCATTTTTTTTATTGTTTTTCCCAAAGGCAGGTTCTTCCTCCTTAAAGATACAGAAAAGCTAAGACAAATCTCTGAATTTAGTTACCATCTTAAACAAATTTTTTGTTCACAATCCTAACATGGTCTCCCATTCACAAACCTGTTGGTGTCCCAAATAATGACATTTCCATCAAATCCTGATGTTACTAAGAGTCTTGTATTAGTATCATATTCGATGTTCTTCACCCAGCTAGTGTGACCATGTAAAGTGCATACTTTGGTGTTCAATTTTCTCAGATCCCACAGTGCTATTGTAGTGTCATCAGAGCAGGTAGCAAACAGCCGGTTATCAAGAAATCTACAAAGCAGAAAAGAAAAACTGGTTTATTTAATCTCTTGTTAAAGAAAATTTGAGAAATAGTCTCTATATTACCTAATCAAGAAAACAAAAAAGGACTACAAACTTACTGTATAAACCCAGTGATTCTGATATACAATAAACAGTAAGTAGAATTCATATGATCACAAGGAAAGATACTATGACTTAATGAGGACCACAATGCAACTTTATCCATTTGCTTTGTATTATTGATTTTTATTTGGAAATGGAAATAGGGGTGGGTATTTGGAGAACAGTGCTAAAGAGCAAGAACTTTAGAATCTGTATAATAGGAAACACAAATGGTGAGAGACAATAGGAGACAGAGATTTTAAAGACTTGATTGCAGAGCGAGATATGTTAAGCTGTAAAGGTTCATAATTGTAACAAATATTTACTCTGCTACAAGTAATGTCTTCCTGTTTAGAAGACATTTACATACAAAAATTTCTGTTAAAATGCCATGTTTGTAATCTATTAATTCAAAGAAAGGCATTCCCCAAATAATCATACTTAGCAACATTAGAACCAGTTAAGATTACAGGGTAGATAATTAAAATACAAAGTGCCAGGTACATAACAAGCACTTACAAATATTTATTATTAGTGATTGAGATAGGAGTTCACTTTCAAGTTCATAATTCAAACTTTTTATTATTTTACACTGACTTCTCAATCCTTAGAATATATTTTATACAAATACTTAAAAAATAACAAATCTACCAATCACCCTTGAATTTCTGCCTAATTCAACATTAGGATGCCCTAGCTATGCTGTTACATAAAATTCCCTAATGTCTTACAGAAATAAGAAATGAATTCTGGAGCTTCTTTCAAGATAAAATTATACGTAATTATTTTTTATCAGAAATCAACCCCAGTAACCACAAATATCATAACGACCTTCCTAAAATTTAACATGGTTTTAAAATTCCAGAATTTTGTACAAGCTGTGTCTACTACTTGAAACCACCTTCCTCCTACCCCTTGACCTGGCTAACGCTTGCTTTCTTTTTATTTGGCTAATTCCTCCAGGAAGACTTATCTCACTATCCAGCCTGGGGTAGATTCACCAATCTTCTAATCTCCCAAAGTACTCTATAAGTCTATCATAACATTTAATATTACAGTGTAAGGAATAATTTCATAAGGCTATAAATTCCTTGAAGGCAGGGGAACTGTCTGCACAGTTCATTGTTAGATCTGTAGTACCCAACACACAAAGTGCCAGGTACATAACAAGCACTTACAAATATTTATTATTAGTGATTGAGATAGGAGTTCACTGCCTAGTGGAGAAGAAATTATAAATAATTATACAAAATAATTGTGTGGAATAAGCAAAGAAAAGGGTAGTTAGGAAAGACCTCCTGGTAGTGTCATTTGAACCAACTTTAAAAGATGAGCAGGCAGGGGCACCTGGGTGGCTCAGTCTGTTAAGTGGCTGACTCTTGATTTTGGCTCAGATCAGATCTTATGGTTCCTACAATCAAGCCCCACACTGGATTCCCCCCCCCTTTCTGCCTCTCCCTCATTCATGTTCTCTTTCTCAAAGATAAAATAAATAAACAAATAACATGAGCAGACACTCCCTAAGTGGCCAAAGGGGTAAGCAAAAGTAAAGAGGCATGTGGAGGGATGGTATACTCTGAGAGGCAACGGCAGTTAGAGTGTTGTGTGCGGCAAAGTAGATATAAATAGAGAATATATCATGGATTTATTCTATAGCGATTCCCAATATTTTTATATTATGCATACATGCCTGTTGGAAATATCTTTTTAAATGGAAAAAGTCCACCATAAAAATAACTACAGTTATTGATATGTAGCCTAATTCTTATATTGCAAGCCTAATATCATAATTATTTTGCCATGTTATTAAAGATTGACAAAATCTTTTTTTTTTTTAATGTTTATGTATTTTGAAAGAGAGAGAGAGAGAGAGAGACAGCAAGCAGAGGAGGGGCAGAGAGAGGGAGAGAGACAATTCTAAGCAAGCTCCACGCTGTCAGCACAGAGCCCAACATGGGGCCCAATCCCACAAACCACGAAATCACGACTAGAGCCGAAATCAAGAGTCCGACACTCAACCAACTGAGCCACCCAGGCAGCCCAACAAAATCATTCTTAATGGCTGAATAGATTCACTGTATGAATGAACCATAATATTTTTTTTATAAATGATACATCATCCTTGGTTTTATTTATTTTTAAATATTTATTTATTTTGAGAGAGTGAAAGGGTGAGCAGCAGAGGGGGAGACAGAGAGAAAGAGAGAGAATCCCAAAGCAGGCTCTGCACTGTTATTGCAGAGACCACTGTGGGGCTCAATCTCATGAACCGTGAGATCATGACTTAAGCTGAACCGATGGACCCACCAGCACCCCCCCCCCACCGTTTTCTTTCTTAAAAACTAATAGGGGCACCTGGGTGGCTCATCGGTTAAGCATCCCACTTAAGGGCTCAGGTGATGATCTTGCAGTTCGTAGTTCAAGCCCCACATCAGGCTCTGTGCTGACAGCTCAGAGCCTGGAGCCTGCTTCTGATTCTTACTCTCTCTGCCCCTCCCCGACTTGTGCTCTTTCTCTCTCTCTCAAAAAAAATAAACCTTAAAATTTTTTTTTTAAAACAAGCAACTGTTGAATGTTTACATTGCTTCCAGTTTTTTCCATCTATTCAGTGATGAACATCCCAACAGCTGAATATTAATCACATCCTTATTTTTCTAAGTACATTCCCAGAAGTTTTATTGTTAAATAAAAAAGGATTTTAAAAAATATAAGGCTTTTTTGATACACACAGCCAAACTGTAGTTCCACCAGCAGTCAGGGGTATCCATTTCTCTAATTTTTTAATTCTCTTAAATGCCAGGAAAAAAAAAAAAATCTAAATTGAAACTTTTATTTTTAGTAAAGTAGAACATTTTTCATACTAATTGGAAGATTATATTTCTCCTGTGAATTGCTATTCATGTTCCTTGCTGATTTTCCTATTGCTGTATTATTTTTATTACCAAGTTATAAATTCTCTATAGTAACGATAATATAGCTCAGTTTTTCAAAGATAGTATGTTGAATATTTTTTGCACATATACTTCTTTGAATTTCATAGCATTTTAATTTTTTTAAGTAGGCTCTATGCCCAACATGACCCTGAGATCAAGAGTTGCACAGTCTACCAACTGAGTCAGCCAGGTGCCCCGCCACATATGCATCTGTCCTTCTATGTGATTTATGTATTTTCTTATTATATCAAAATTTTAGTGATTATATTATCAAGTTCATTTTTCTCCTATGGTTTTATCTTTACTGATTAGGCTTTTTAAAATAAAAATATTTTAATGACTTCCTGACAGTAATTATATGATTGAAAAACATACACAATGACAAAAGGCTAATGGAGAATCAAACTTTTAAAATAAATTGATCATCAACATAGAGCATCTTCATACATTTAAAAAATTTACAGGATGGGGCACCTGGCTGGCTAAGTTGGTTGAAGCATCTGACTCTTGCTTTCAGCTGGGGTCATGATCTCACAATTCATGGGTTTGAGCCCCACATCGATCTCTGCACTAACAGTGAGGGGCCTGCTTTGAGATTCTCTCTCTCCTCCTCTCTGTGCCTCTCCCCCACTTGCACTCTATTTCTCTCTCAAAATAAATAAATAAAAACTTAAAAATATAAATAAGAAATTTAGGGGAAAGATTTTATTTTATTTAGTCTACAGAAAATACTTAAAGTACATATGGATTCAAAACTCCAGTGGGATTATACTGCCCAGTGGTCCACCCTGAAGGGTTTTGGCAAGAGAATGACACGATTAGAGAAGAGTTTCAGAAAGATCTCTGAGGTGGCCAAGTTTTCAAAACTTTTGTATTTTCATAAAAAATAAAGTGGGGGATCAGCTTTAAAATTTTTATCATAAGGCCACTGAAAAATTAGGCCACTGAAAAATTACCAATGTTGCATGAAAGATACTTTAATACCAATGATGTACAAAGAATATTATCTTGGAACAAAAGCTAACAATTTGAATTGAACAAATTTACCTTGATGAAAAATTCAACACTTTGAATTTAGGTTTCTCATTTTGCCTCAAAGTTTTACCTGTTAAAAAATCTTGATATTGAAGAATCATTGGTGAAGAGAATAAATTACAGAAAATTAAGAATGTAGATTAGGAGACCAGTTAAAGTACCCATAATTCTTATCCTAAAGGAAGCAGATGCAGAGAATGTAAAGTAGTAGACAAACCCTTGGAAATCTGGCTCAAACTTCTCAAATTAAAACTGTCTAGCCTAATAAGTTAATAAATATATTTTTTAACTTCATAGTCCCTAATAAGCAGGAGACACTCCACACACTGAAACCTATGAATTTATGAATTATAAAACTGCCCCATATGTCCCCATCAGACACCAACATATGACTATAACAGTTCTGGATAAACTGACATTTGGATAAACTGAGGTTTTCATTATCAGAGGTTAATTGGTAAAGGATAAGAGCAACTGAAATAGAATTTTCTTAAAACAGGTACCAACATTTCATTGTACGCAGGAAAGAAAGTATTGTCTAAAAACCAAAAATCATAAAAATGTTTAATATTTATTTTACATTTATTTAACTATGTGTAAATTCTTAGAATAAGAATAAGTTAAATGTTTGGGGTTTTTCTTGCATAATCTTTCCAATGAAATTATGACAGCAAAATATGATACCCTTCCTTAATATTTGAGTTTTATCCTATAAAAAGAGAATCATTTCTATATAAAAATCAATGGCTTTATCCATTTTCTCAAGGGCCTTTCTTTAGTCCCATGAGATATTCACATAATTCTCTGAAGTATCTACCAAGTCATCATTTCTGTCATTTCCTTTTCTTTAATTGATAACTAGTCTACCTCTATCAGATCCTCATCTGCTAATGATTTTATACGTAATTGATCAGTTTTCTAATATCAGTCTTAGGGTTTTGTGAAATTCCACATCCTTGGCAAGATAAGAAATTTCATGTTCCCAGTGATGAACACTGCATTTACATTATAGTATTTGAAATATACCAATCAGGAAAAGACCAACAAAGACGGTGGGAGGGAAAAAATAGATCCTGGAATATTAAATAGGTATTAATTTTTTAACTGTCATACCACTAAGTGAATATTCTTATGATAACCTCAACTGCCCTTTTAACCTCATAACTGGGGGACCTTAATTATTAAATGGACTCTTAAATTGACACACAGAGTCCTCATGAATAATAAGTAAATCTGTATAATGGGCTTAAGAATTTAAATAACATACTTTCCCCCTTACTGTCCCTAAATATGAATAAAGAGAAAATACTCTTTACAACTATCAATATTTTTAGTTTACAAGATAAGCAAACCTTAAAAAACTAAGGAATGAACTAGAAGGCATTACTAAGTATATACAAAATCACTATCTAGAGCCAAACCAGGAAATGCATGCCCACATCTCTAAACAGTACTGAGGTGGTCTAACTGAACTGAGCATGAATTCCAGCTCTACCACTTGCTACATATTAAAGTATTGGACAAATCTCTTTAACTGAGTTGCAATTTCTTCATCTCTTAAAATGGATACAGTATCTGTTTCACATCAGGATAATGTAAGAATTAATATTGTATGAAAAGTGCTTCACAAAGGTTTGGCACATGGTAGACACTCAGTAAAAATGGAAGTTAGTATTATTAATAATATACACATAAGCTCATGCCAGAGGACCCCTCAGATTCTCACACAAAACTCTTAAGTGATATGTACTTCTAAAAAAGCTTCAAAATCTGTTTTTCTAACCAACAGATAAGCAAATTCAAATTTGTAAGTGTGGAGTACTAAAGCAGAAACACTGATAGCAGCAAATGAGAGTTGACATTGATAAAGAACAAATTCTAACAGCAGATTAGCCAGAGATCATTTTGAATAGGGGCAAACAATTCAACACATCTTCTCTTTTTGAGATAAGAAAATTTTAAATTGTAAAATATTTAAAACATAGAGAAAATTATGAAGAATATAACAAAGACTGTGATACACACCACCCAGCCTTATCAAATTTTAACAACTTGTTATCTTTCAGATTTCTTTGAACATTACAAACACAACTGAAGCACCCTGAATATCCCTCCCCAATCCCATTCCCCTCCCTCCCTCTCCAGAGGGAACCACTATCCAAAATTTGTCACTCCCCATGCAAGTTTTTAATACCATGAGTTCCTAAGTATGTATCCATAAACAATGTATCATTTTGTTTTGCGTTCAATTTACTCTGTAAATATTCAATTAGCACCATGTGCTAGGCACAGTTCTAGGTGCTGGGGATAGAGCAGAGAACCAACAAATATGCTTATGTTTGCATATTTCCAAACTTTACATAAATGGTATCACACTGTACAGCTCATTCTATAATTTGCTTTTCTGGCTCAACCTTGAATTTCTGAGATGTATCTCAGATGCTGATGTTTCTAGTTCATTTATTTTAACTGATGTATAGTATTCCATTATATGAGTATACTAGAACTTATCTTCTTCTTAATGGAGATTTGTTTCCAAATCGTATTACTAAAGATGCTATAATGAACCTTCTTTACACATTTCCTTGTTTACATATGCTTTAATTTCTTAAAAAAAAATTTTGCTCTTCAATTTTACCAGATATTGCTAAACTGCTCTTCAAAATAATTTTATCAATTATACTCCATCAATGATGCCTAAGAGTTTCTACTTCTCAACATCTTTGCCAATACTTAGTATTTCTTCATTGTTTATTTTTATTTATATTCTTGTAACTAGGAAGCTTGAAAATTTTTTCCATATTTACTGCTCATTTTAGCTTCTCTTATATGATTTTCTGCCTATTTTGCTCCAGGGTAATTGTTTTATATATTCTGGATGCTAATCCTTTCTTGGCTATGTGCATTGAAAATATGTTCTCCCACCAGACTATAGGTTATCTTCTCACATTGTTGTCTTTGGTTAAAATGAAGTTTTAAATTTTAATGCAAACTTAGCAATCCTTTAATGAGTTATGCTTTTTGTATCTTAAAAAAAATCCTTTCTCATCCTTAGAACATAAATATATTCTGTATTTCTTCTAAAGCTTTAAAGGTTTGCTTTCATAATTAGGTCTTCAACTGGCAGTTATATTTAGCTATGGTATGAGATAGAAATCTAATCTTACTTTGTTTTTTCATATATATATACATATATATGTATGTATATATATATACATATATATGTATGTATATATACATATATATACATATATGTATATGTATATATGTATATATATGTATATATATATGTATATATATATATGTATATATATATATGTATATATATATATATAAAACCAGTTCTCTCTTTTCCATTTCCCTGCCATTAATCTGTAATGCCCCTGCTGTCATATATCAAATTTCCATATATGCATGGGTCTGTTTCTGGAAGTTCTATTCCATTCCATTAGGCACTTAATCCCTGTCCTAAGACTGTATTTGATATCAGGAAGACTACCATCTTAGCATCCTTCAAAATTGTCTCAGATATTCTTGGCACTTTGCTGTTCCATATGAATTTTTAAGTAAAAAAAAAAAAAAAAAAAAAAAAAAAACCCTGCTGGTATTTTGATTAAAACTGAACTAAATTTATAGACTAATTTGGAAAGAATTGACTTCTTTATGATACTGAGTTTTCTCCCTGAGAGAAGATATGCATTTGTTTTTGCAAGTACCTGGCAGTACTATCAACTTGGATTCAATTTTAAATTGCTGGCTACATGGTTTTGGACCATATAGTAGTGTGAATTTGGGCCCCATACATGCATGAAGGCGGACTTGTGGTTAGAAACTTACTGAGGAGATTTTCTGACATCCCTCTACCAAGGTCATACTCTACATGAACAGCGTGGTATATTTCTAGATCACCTTAATGCTGTAAGTATAGCCCTTGGGAGTCCCAGCTTTATGCAGAGTTTTCCACTAGATTCCTCATCTTGAACTGGCCATAAAACTAACTCTCCTGTTCACTGTAACTCCTTATACATATCAAAACAGAAGATCAAGGTCACTCACTAGCATTTGGCAAATGCCTCCAGGGTAAAAGCCAGCTGAATACCAATTTACTTATTTGCATTCCTGCTTCTATTTCATTTTTGGCCCTAGGATTCCTTTCTTTCTTATCAGCTCAATTATACATTAAAAAAATACATTTTAAATACATCTTATTCTGCATTTCTATTTTTAGTAGAAAGGTTGTAAAAGATATTTTAAAATCTTCTATAGCCTAATTTTTATCTACTTGATTTACTAGTTTGGGATGGAAGTGTATTAAAAGTCTCTCACTATGATTATAGACTTGTAATTCCTTATCTGTTTTGTTTTGGGATTTTTTGTTTTGTTTTTTGAAATATACAAATTTCAAATTGTATACAAGTTCCTAATTACATGCTCTGAGTTGATTTTTCCTTTTATCAGTATGTACTGTTGTATTTTTATCCTTATTTAGGCTTTTGATCTTCCATCTGTCCAATAATGATAATCTATATTAGTTTTCTTTTCCCATTTCTGGGCAACTTTTTATCTCTATAAAACGTATACAGATGATTTCGGTTTTTATTCAAATTGCTGTCTCTGTGTCTTTTAATAAAGAAGATCAATCCATTTATACTTACTGAGAACTACTCACATATTTGGAACTGTTTCTACTCCTTGTTTTCTACTTATCATCCCTTTGCTTGCTTTATTTGTTTATTTACTTTATAAAGCTTTCCTGTTTTCTACTAAACCAATCAAGTATTCAGTATTCCCTTTCCCCCCACTTCTGATTTGGAATCTATACACTATATGTCTACTATATTAGTTACCTTTAAGTTTCTTTTTCATTGCGTGTATTTAATTACACATTGTTCTGAGAGAGTCTGAAGCTACTTAATATTTCTGCCTTCTTTCCGAACCTGACATGAACCTTACCATATTACACACAATCTATTTGTTGTTAGATCCAAAGCTACACTGTCCAGTTTGGTAGCCATTAGCCACATATGGCTTTTGAGTCCTTGATATGTGGCCAGTCTGAATTGGGATGTGCTCTAAGTGTTAAACACCGGATTTTGAAAATTCAACATTCAAAAATGAAAGTAAAATATCTTAATAAATGTTATAACAGTTACATGTTGAAATGATAATGTTTTAGTCCTATTGGGGTAAATAAAACATTAAAAATTAATTACACTTTTTTTCTTTTTAATATGACTAGGAGAAAATAAATCTAGACTTTTAGTTTTAACTTTGTTTTAAATACACCCCCCAAAAAACCCTAAATTATTATCTTCCTGCTATTAATAACATTTATCATTTCACCTAATTAAATTCTTCATTACGGAATGACAGTTTACCTGGATATATGGCATGGAGCATTATTTTTCCTTAGTATTTAAGATACTACTTCATAATCTCCTAAGATCAACTGTTACTGTTGAGAAACTTTGTTATAACCTTGAATTATACCTCTGTAGGTATTCTGGCCTCTAACATTGGTGGTTTTTAAGATTTTGTCTTTATCTTTGATACTCTATAGTGTTTTACTACAACCTGTTTCAATGTACATTTATCTTTAACCTATGTGACATTTAGAGTTTACTTTTGATTCAAGGATTCAGGACCTTCTTTAATGCTAAAAATTCTCTCCCTTTGTGCCTTCAAAAATTAGTTCTCCACCAATCTCTGCATGTTCTTTTTCTATAATTCTTATCATACATACATTGGAGTCTTTCAATCCTCTATGACTTTTAAGTACTCAGTATTTTCCAATCCATTAATTCTCTCATCAATGATGTAAAGGATATTTACCCCCTCTTTTGAGTTTTTTATATACTAACTACATTTTTAATTTCTAAGAGTTGTAGTTGGTTTTTTCCAGATTAACCTATTCTCGTTTCATCTCTTTAAATGGAAAGTATTCCTTATTTCTTTGAGCATCCTAAAAATGCTTTAAAGTTTCTCCCAACCAATGGAATACTATGCAGCCGTTAAAAAGAATAAGATTATCCCATGGGTACTAACATGGAATAATCTCTAAATATGTTATTAAATGGAAAAGCCAAGGTATATAATAGTGTGTGTAGTATGCTACCATTTATATAAAAGTGTATGTATGTACGTGTGTGTGTATGCTTGTACATGCATAGACTATCTCAAAAAGGATAGCAAGAAACTGGTAATAGTGGTTGCCTCTGGGGAGGGGAACTGGGTGGCTAGGGGACAGAGGTGGGAGATAGACTTACTTTTCACTGTTTACCCTTTTGTACCTTTGAATTTTGTACCACGTGCATGTATTACCTAGTCAAAAAAAAATAAATAATTTATTTTTAAAAATAAAGTCTTCGTTGGACTACTCCATAAAATTAACTTCATCCAGAAAAAAATGCTTGTTTTAGTTGCTGATTTTATGATATTAGTATGTCTTCATGAGTTTTGGCATTTTGGTTATAGGCTCATTTTGAGTAAGAAAGGTTTTAAGAAAGGTTTTTAATTACTTTTTTTCTTCTCCTATTTACTGGTTTTGTAGTTGCCCCCATTTGGATTTTTGAACCACTAATCCACAATTAGGCCACATAATGACATTAAGTCCTTCAGTTTCCTGATGATATTGGAGCTATCACACATATACATTCAATCACTGACTCAGTGATGGCTTCATTACTGAGTCAGGCCAGGAGGATGTGTCGTAATCAGCCAAAACCCACAGCCTCAGGTAGTGAATAGCTTTTTCCTTTTTTCAGCCTTTCACAAATGGGGCAGGCATTCAGCCTTTCACAAATGGGATAGGCACTCTAGTCAAATGCCTGGCTTTGTGTAGTAATTCTGGCTCTGGTTCCTGCCTCACATAAAGTACTTGGGTACTTCTGATTCTTGACAGGAACTAAAACTACCACACATCAATACCAGATGGAAAACTCAGTGGGCTTGCAGTTTCAGACCTATAACAGCTTCCCTGTGTTCCATTTCTGGCCCACGAAAATGTTTATGTTGTTTCAGAGCCTCACTGTATCTTTTGTGCTATTTATTGTTCAGTGTGTTTAGAGCATAGAGGTTACATCAAAACTCAGTAAGTCACTGTGACTAGAAGCAATTTCCACGGTTTTTTTTTTTGAACAGTAACAGTAATCGTTATAAAGGGAATATAATCTTATTACATAATGTTTAGAAAACAGAAAATTACTCATTATCCATTCATTCTAACCCATCCTATGTTAGCATTGAAAAATATTTCCTTATCTTCTGCATTTCATATTTTTAACAACTTTTATCATGATTTTTACCTATATTGTCCCAAGCATTTGTCCATGTTGATATGTAGTCCCTATGACCATCATTTTAATGACTGCATATTAATCCACCAAGCTGTTCAACTGTTATTTACTTCCCACATTATTAAGAATTTAAGGAGCTTCCAACATGCTTTTATAAAGAAGTTCTCTGTGCAAATGTGTTTTTCCCCCTCAATAGTTAGGAATGGGGAGGGGATAGGTGAGAGAGGCTAAGTAATGGGATTGCCATAATTCTACACAGATCATTAGCCCAAAGACATTGGAGGACTATTGTAATGCATGGCTGAGGTTCATAATGATGACCCTAATATATGAAGAGAAAAGATAAAATCATATGGAAGTGAAAAATGCATTTCAGAAAAATTCTTATCCAAAATGGTTAATAGTAAGTTTTATAATTAAAGGGATAAGTTTCACAAGGGATAAAATTCACAGTTCACAAATGCATATCATCTAGCACTGCTGGGCAAGACATTACCAATTTTCATTAACTTCCAAAACAGAATATTTTGGGTCACATTAATAAACTTCACTATTTCACTAAAATACTGACCTGATATTATTTACACAGTCTTCATGAGCTTCAGAAAGTGTTTTTATGTGCTTTGAAGATATAGGGTCAAAAAGCAGAACTTCAGTCTGTTCACAAGCAACAGTCAGCACTGACCTGAAAGCAAATGACACATTTCTCTTTAGTTTTCTAGCATTCTTTCATTATTGATATTTATTTATAATCATACAAACTATAATGTATAACCTTTTTTTACCCATGTTAGTAGCAAATATTTTTTATTTTTAAAGTTTTATTAATTTTTTTGAGGGGGGGAGGGGCAGAGGGGGAGAGTATGAAAGAGAATCCCAAGCAGGCTCCATGCTCAGCACAGAACCTGACATGGGGCTTGATCTCATCATTGAGATCTTGACCTGAGCTGAAATCAAGAGTCAGACACTTGGCTGACTGAGCCACCCAGACACCCCAGTAGCAAGTATTTAAAAGATTGAAATTATCTGCTGTTGGCAATAGTAGGAAATGGTACTCTCAAATATGATAGTGAAGCATAAACTGGTACAGTTTAGATTTGGAGAGTACCTGTGTCTATCAAACTTTTAGCACCACACTCTAACCAGCTGAGTTAAACGGCCAACCTTGTATCTATCAAACTTTTACATGTGCATAACTTTTGACTCAGAAATTTTTTCTGGGAATTTAATCTAAAGAAATAATCATTTATAAATACAAAGAAACATAAAGATATGCTTCATTGTAATGAAAAATTGAAAGTAACCTAAAAGTACATGAAAGAGGAATGACTGATTCTATAAGCCATGGTACATAATAGTTTGCAATATGGTGCAACATTTAAAAAGAAAGGGGTAAGTTTTATGTGGATATGCAAGAACTCTAAAACACATTTCTAAATGAGAAAAGCTGGTTGCAGAAAAGCATGCATTGATGAGGCAACTTAGGAAAAAAAATTATATGTAACAAAATTATGTATTTCTTTACCAATATCTATTAAAATGTACTGAAAAAGGTTTGGCATATATCCTACCAAACCAGTTAGATGAAATCAAACCTAATCTTTTCCTTTATAGTTTTTAGTATTGTCTCTTGTTTCAGCCCTTTCCTATTACAAAGTTATATAATTATAAACCTTTTATAAGTTGCATTTTGATTTCTGAAAAGCAACTGTGTTTTATTTAAGTCTTAGTTTTCTGTGGGCACTGCTTTCAGATTCAGATCTAGCAAATGAAATCTTAAGTCTTTGAAACTGCAGGCCTGGTCTCAATTTATAGTTCCAGTAATAAATGGAATTTGTACACTTAACATGAAAATACATAAAATAAAAATGTTTTTAATTTTTTAAAGTAATCTCTACACCCAACATGGGGCTTGAATTTACAATCCTGAGATCAAGAGCCACATGTTCTACCGACTAAGCCACCAGAATGCCCCAAGACAGAATTTTAATTAAAAAAAAAAAAAAAAAAATTTATTTGAGAGAGAGAGAACACACGTGCTTGAGCAGGAGAGAGGGGCAGAAAGAGAGACAGAACCTCAAGCAGGCTCCATGCTCAGCATGGAGCCAGATGTGGGGCCTGATCCCATAATCCTGGGATCATGACCTGAGGCAAAATCAAGAGTCGGACACTCAACTGACTGAGCCACCCAGGTGTACCCCCAAGACAATTTTAAATAGCCAAAATTTTCTATTTATTTATTTATTTATTTATTTATTTATTTATTTATTTAACGTTTATTTATTTTTGAGACAGAGAGACAGAGCATGAACGGGGGAGGATCAGAGAGAGAGAGGGAGACACAGAATCCGAAACAGGCTCCAGGCTCCGAGCTGTCAGCACAGAGCCCGATGCAGGGCTTGAACTCATGAACCACGAGATCATGACCTGAGCCGAAGTCGGAAGCTTAACCGACTGACCACCAAGGCGCCCCCAAAATTTTCTATTTAGAACAAACTTTTTAGATAAAGTAGGAGAGGGAAAAAATCTAAATTGAAATCTTTTCCGAATTTAGTAATCATGAAATTGTCCTTTAAAGGGTGTCCGTAGGAACCCTTTCTAAAAAAATTTTAATGTTTATTTTGAGAGAGCCAGACAGAGCACAAGCAGGGGAGGGGCAGAGAGAGAGGGAGACATGGAATCCAAAGCAGCCCCCAGGCTCTGAGCTGTCAGCACAGAGCATGACACAGGGCTCGAACCCACAAGCCGTGAGATCATGACCTGAGTGGAAGTTGGATGCTTAACCAACTGAGCCACCTAGGCTCCCCGGCAAAACCTTTTTTGAAATATCTGGACTTCAGGATTTTTGTGCTGGTTAATCAACATGAGTAAAAATGTTCAAATTAATATCCATAATTTTAAAGCTAGCCATTTTTTGTTGTTATTCAGAAGAGTCACAGAATGAACTTTACTCCTTTTTGTGCATAAAAGTAAACAAATCGCTGATTCTTGGAGAGTCTTTACCTTAAACACTGTAAGATATCTATAAAACTGATACTCATTGTTTTGTTTTAATACAAATAATTTTTGTACATGGCATGATTTGTAACTTTTTAAAATGCACATCAATTGTCCCAATATCAAAGCCTACACTTTTCTCATTGGTTTGAAACGTGATCTTTATCATATATACGTTTTGTTTCCGGATTCTACACCCCATTCTATGCAATACCACATTATTACAATTTCTGAACGGTTTTCTATGTGGTAAAGCAAGATCTCCTCATTGCTTTTTTAAAAATTAATTTATTTATTTTGAGAGAGCAAGACAGCCTGTGCACAAGTGAAGGAGAGGCAGAGAGACAGGAAGAGAGAGAATCAAAAGCAGGCTCCATGATGACAGCTCATGAAATGTGAGATCATGACCCGAACTGAAATCAACAGTAGGACGCTTAACCAACTGAGGAATTTTAAATATAGCATGTCAGGTCCTACTAAAAAACCTTGTTAGTATTTTTACTAGCATGCACTGACTTTCCAAATTAATTCAGTGGAATTTGTATCATTCAGTATTGAATCATCCATCAGTAACATATACACCTTCCCACATATTCAAGATTTTCTTAGCAAGAGTATCTTAGCAATTCTTGGGCCTTTAAACATCCTTATACATTTCAAATCAACTTATCAAGTTATGTACACACACACACAAGTCCAGCTATGGATTTTCAGATTATAATAAATCTATATAAAAGTTTACATAGAATTGAAATCTTTATAATATGGAGTCTTTCAATCCATGAACATGGTGTATTTCCATTTACCATGGAGATTTTTCTCCATATGGGTCATACCTATCTTTTCTTAGATTTATTTGTGGTTACTTGACCATTTTTTTCATACTTTTGTAAATATTCTTTTTTAAATTTTGCTTTGTTGTTGGTGTACAGAAATGCAATTGATTTTAAAATAATTTATCCATTAATCTTGCTATTTTAATACTTTACCCGTAGGTTACTTTAGGTTTTCTTTGTCGATAATCATATCATCTACAAGCAAATGCTTTGTTCTTTTTTTAATACTTTTTTCCTTGCTGCACTGGCTAGAACTTTCGGTATAATGTTAAATAGAAATGTTACTATAGCAGGCATGCCTCTCATTCCTGATCTTCAAGAATACATTCACTGTTTCATCATTAAGTACAATGTTTGCTGTAGAGTTTGTTTTGTTTGTTTTTCTTTTGTGGGGGATAGATTTGTTATTGGATTAAGAAATTTTCTTCTACTTCAAATTTGCTGTTTTTTTCATTGATATATGTTCAATTGCATAAAAGTTTTCCAACACTTACTGAAATTATCCTAGGTTTTTCCTTCAATATGTTAATGTAGTGATTTACATTATTTTATTTTCTAAACCTTTTATTTCTACCGTAGAGCTTATTTAACTCATTTGGCTAAAGCTGTGGGCTCACATTTCTGGCTTCTCTTCCTTTCATAGATCCCGGCCCTGCAATTTACTTATTACCTTATTTCTCGAATTCCTTCAAACACAAATTTTTATATCTTACATTAAATATTTATATTTTTTCTAGCTTTTCTAATTATTCTCTGTTGAAGGGTTGGGCCAAACCACCTACTCTACTTCTTCTGGAAAGCTATAATCTCTACCCCTTGCATCTGAAGTTATGTCACCCCTTTTCATTCTGAATATTGTTTGCTTGGGCATTCTCTTAATCAATATGAGTGTTTTTCATTTTTATTTGTCTTTTCAAAGATAAGATTTTCTCTGGTGAGTATTTCTACTGAATTTTAAAAAGTTCACCAGTTCCACTCTGTTACTCTATTTCCTTCCTTCTCCTTTCTTTGCTTACTTTGCTATTATTTGCACATAATTTCACTATTCTTTCTTGAGACAGATACTTAGCTCATTTTTACTTGTCTTCCTTTCCAGTTTATTAATGACTATTATTTTCCTAGTAAGTACTGTTTTACTTGTATCTTACAAGTTTTGAGACATGTGGTACTTTCTTTATCATTCAGTGCTAAATATTTCTAATGTCCGTTATCATTTCTTTTTTGGCCCATATGCTATTTATAAATGTTTCTTCACTTGAAAACACTTGATGTTTTTCTAGTTATCTTTCTGTTATTGATTTCTAGTGATCACACTGTACTGATATACTGTAACTTCTTTGATAATCTTTTAAAATGTGGCCTTGTAAGTGAAAATTTTATACATCTTCCTTGTGTGTTTGGGAAAAAAAAAATGCAGGAGGCAGCTGTTACATATAGCTAAGTGTGATATTTAAAAATGTTAAACATTCAATAGTAATATAAACATGAATAAAAATTTTTCAACATTTTAAACATAAACTAACCTATAAATTATAAAAACTCTTCCCAAGTGATAGTTCTAATTAAGTTGTTTGTCATATTATTCTAGTAATTTCCATTATTTGTTAATTTTTGGAAATATCAGCCATAATCTTTTCTTTGACCCAGATGCCGTTGTCTGCACCATGAATTGACATAAAGAATTACATAAAGCCCCTCCAAAAATGTCCACATTAAATAGGTAGTCATTAAGTAACTTGTAGTCTTCATAAGTAATAAAAAAATTACTTAACATCAACAGAATTGTTTATCGGGCTACATCCTCTTTTTAGCTTTTGCTGAAGTAAGTATATTAAAAATTTTTTAGCACTTATGCTTGTTGTTAATTTTGTGTATTAAATATGTATACAATTATGTTAATAACTAAGCCACAAAAAGAATCTGTTGATATATCATGTTTAATTATAATCCTTTAGTCCAGATGACAATATAATATAGCAGTTAAAAGCATAATAAGCCAGGGTACAAATCCTTTGTTTAATGACCTTTCTGCTTCTCAGTTTCCTCAACTGAATGTTCCTGAGATTTATGTTGGTGATCAGTTTCATTAATAAAATGAGTGTTTACTGATGCCCATGGTAGGCAGGTATTCAGTGGATTTTAGCAAACTTAGCCCACTAAATAATGGTGAAATTCAGTAGGAATAAAATTAGGGATCTGCATCCCTGGAGTAATGACATCCATAAACCATCCCTAGAGGCCTCATTCATCTGCTGTGGATTCTGTTCTGTCATGGAGTGCACACTATGCCAAGAGAGGTAATATGTCTGGATGGTGCCTGCAGTAGTGCTAGTACTCTTGTCTGACTGACTTGTTCATCTCTCTGGATCTCCCCGGAGGCTGCAGTTCTCACAAATGACTATGTGAGAATGGCTGGGAAAGTGCCTGAGAAAGGCAGGCAGCCCCACACTAAGGGAAGCTGAACGGTCACTGGGCATTTGCCTATGGATTTTTTTGTGTGGGAAAGGGTATCTGGCATGGATAAGGAGCACTTTGAACTGATGCTGCAGCTCTCCAGTGAGATGCTTGTTGGTAGCTTGCTGTGCCAGCTCTTAACTCTGTAGTTGTTATATAATGGGTTACTCTAGGAGGTCCCATGGAAGGTACTCAATGGGCTTGGGGCAGTAACTATTCAACCACTATGGACATATATGAATATTTTTACAACTGGTACAGCTGAACCAATGTGTACTGATTATCAGGCCTGGACACGGCATACTGCCCTTTAAAGCAAGATTTTAAGTGGTGTTTTGATCTTATGTTTGTGTCTGCATAACTGAAGTATATACTATAATGTACATTAAAATCTTTCTTCATGATAAACTTGATACATATATTTTAAACCTAAAAGACTCATCCAAGTTCAGAGCTGTTTTATTTTCCACGTGAATTGAGCTTTTATCAGCATGACCTCCATCTCTAGTAATTTTGCCTTAAAGCCCAGTTTGTATATTAATATAGCTCACTAGCTTTTGTTTAGAATGTGTTTGATTTATTTTTGTCTATCCTTTTGAACATATTAAGTACCATTATACTTATTATAATTAGTAATATTTGGATTTATTTTCAGCCATTCTTTGTGCTTCCTTTTTTTTTTTTCCCAGCCACTTTGTGCTTTCTTTTTTTAATGTTTATTTTTAAGACAGAGAGTGCTAGCAGAAGGGCAGAGCGAGGGAGACACAGAATCCAGAGCAGCCTCCAGGCTATGAGCTATCAGCACAGAGCCCGATGCAGTGCTCGAACTCATGAACCGCGAGATTATAACCTGAGCCAAAGTTGGATGCTTAACCGACTGAGCCACCCAGGCACCCCTTCTTTTTAAAAAAAATTTTAATGTTTATTTATTTTTGAGAGAGAGAGACAGAGCATGAGTGGGGGAAGAGAAGAAAGAGAAGGAGACAGAATCCAAAGCAGGCTTCGGGCTCTGAGCTGTCCCACACAGCCCAATGTGGGGTTCGAACTCAGACTGTGAGATCATGACCTGAGACGAAGTCGGACGCTTAACCGACTATGCCACCCAGGCATCCCTGTACTTTCTATTTATTATACCTTTTCTACTTTTTTCCCCTTTCTTGTCTTTTTTTGAAGTATTTCTTTCTCATTCCATATTTTTTCCTCTACTAGTCTGGAAATAATATATACTTTCTTGTATTTTAGTGTTTAACTTGCAGATTTTAATATGCAAACATTAAAACCTAAAGTTATGATGTTAAATTCTCCCTCAAGGAAACAAGAAATTTAGAACATTCCTTCCTAATTTGTTACTGTTTCTTTTTTCAATTTTAGTTCCATCTTTGTTAATTCCAAAAGACAAAATTGAAGTTATATTTAGTTTCACATGCATATTTCATTTCTTTATTCTTCATTCTTTCTACCATCTCAGATCTTCCTGTTGAAAACTCTTCTCTTTGAACTTCAAACTTCATTATTGAAGGTCTGGTGGCAAACTCACTGAGCTTTGCTTGTGTATGTATTTACTTCATCTTTGTTCTTGACAAAAATGTGTTCTTGACAAAAATGAAGATCCTCATCTTTATTGGGTATAGACATCTAGATTGGAAATTTTTTTCCCCCAGCATACTGAAAATAATCACCACTGTCCTCTGATTTACACTATTATTTTAAGTATTTTTTTTAAGTTTATTTATTTTTGACAGAGAGAGAGAGACAGAGAATGAACCGGGAAGGGGCAGAGAGAGAGGGAGCCACAGAATCTGAAATAGGCTCCAGGCTCTCAGCTGTCAGCAGAACCCGACGCGGGGCTCGAACTCATGGACCATGAGATCGTGACCTGAGCCAAAGTCGGATGTTCAACCGACTGAGCTATCCGGGCGCCCCTGATTTACACTATTATTGATGACTAATTGACTATCACTCTCATAATTAATCCTTTGAAGGTATTTTTTCTCTAGCTTTTAAGATTTTCCGTTTGTTGTCCTGGAGTCCCTGTATGTCTAGAAAGGATTCCTATTTGGGGTCTGCTGGGCATTTTAAATCATGGTCTGGTGACCTTCCTCAGTTCTGGAAAGTTCTCAGCTATTCTCTCTTCAAATGGGTGTTGTTGTTTTTTTGCCCCATTATCTGTCTCATTTTCTTCAGGAGCTTATCAAATATATACTATGCCTTTTCTCTCTATGCAACATGTCACTAACCTCCTTAATATTTTCAATCTCGGGGCGCCTGGGTGGCGCAGTCGGTTAAGCGTCCGACTTCAGCCAGGTCACGACCTCGCGGTCCGTGAGTTCGAGCCCCGCGTCAGGCTCTGGGCTGATGGCTCGGAGCCTGGAGCCTGTTTCCGATTCTGTGTCTCCCTCTCTCTCTGCCCCTCCCCCATTCATGCTCTGTCTCTTTCTGTCCCAAAAATAAATAAATGTTGAAAAAAAAAAATTAAAAAAAAAAAAAATATTTTCAATCTCTGCATCTTTCCTGTCTCCATTTTAGATAATTTCTTCACTTCTGTTTTCCAATACACTAATTCTCTCTACAGCAGTCACACATATTGTTATCTATCAACATTATCAAATTTCATTTTTCAAAATGTCATCCTAAGAGGTGTTATTGTACAACATTTTTGGAATTCTTTAGAAATTACCTCTACTCCATGTATCCTTTACATTTCTTTTTTAGTGCCAAATTCTCTCTCGTCTGGTCTCTATTAAATTCATAATTTTAATTCTTACTTCCTGTGTCACCTCTCCTTGTCTGTACTGAGAAGTCCTTATAAGTGACAGTGGCAATGTACCTAGTAAGCTGATTTAACCCATCCAACTGAGGGTTATGAGAAATTATCTCCTTTAACACAGATGTCATTTTTCTATAAAATTATTTTAAGCCCTATGAAAATCTGGAGCATATTAGTAGATATAGTAAGAATACTAAAAAATTAAAACACTTAACTATTTTCACCTATTACCTTGACACAGAAAAGAATAGCAATGTGCAATGTTGGCCACAGTATGCAGAGACAGGTACTTCCAATGGAGTATTTCAGGCAACAGGAATGAGAATTAATAAAATCTTCACAGAGGGCAATTTGATAATAGGTATCCAAAATCTTCATAACCTTTGACTCATTCTAGGGAATTATCATGAGGACATAAATCTAAAAATTTTATTTATACAGGTTTTATTTAAATAAATGAAAAATTTTAAATAATGCTTTAGAAATATATTAACATAATTCACAATATACTATGAAAAAAAGCAGGCAACAAAATGACTCCATGTTTATATTAAAATAAACATATACAGGGGCACCTGGATGGCTCAGTTGGAAGAACATGTGACTCTTGATCTCGAGGTCATGTTTGAGCCCCACGTTGAGATTACTTAAACAAATAAATAAAACCTTTTAAAATAGGTAGATAACCATATACAAAGAAAAAATTCCTTGGCTAGCCATTCAATCTCTGCAATTATAACTGCTGTTTAGCTTCTTTTTGCTCATTTATTGCCTAGGTCTTCTAGAATGAGTATATGTCAACTGCAAATTAAACAGTGTTGAATTATTTTAAGTACCAGAATACCTAACTACTTTTAAAAAAAATGTCTGTATGGGACACTATTGTGTACATTCAAACATAACTATCAGTAATATATTCCTCATTCTAATAGCACTGGCAATGGGAACTCCTTCATAATTCGTTCTACCCGTCAACTGAACCTAAAATCCCACTTCCAGAGAGTAGAAACAGCTATTTCTGAAAGCCTGACAGAATAGGTAGGGGGGGTGGGAAGAAAGAAGTTGGGGTATGGAGAAGAAAGGAACCAAATGTTTATGAGGAACAGATTCTTGGTATTTTAGGAGGAGCTTTAGGAATAGGGCTTGGATGGAAAGAGGAGTGGGGAAAGGCAGTTCCGTGAATAAACTTCAGCAATAGTTTCTCCTCTCTTCCCTGTATTCAGGTGCACACTCATTGCTATAGGTTCCACCCAAATGCTGTTAGTAAAAACCCTCAGAGATCCTAGCATCAAGCATAATTAGGAAGAAGCACCCACATCAGTGAAATGGAATACGGTGTGCCTCCTCACCATGAGATTTCAGAGTCTGCTACTTTTCTCCTTTGTTAGCGTATTTTAAGTTTTTCTTTAGCAAAAGATTTTGCTTTGTTAAGCTATCATCTTTCGGCTTCACTAGCATGACAAACTGATCCTCCAACCATAGGTCCTTTAACATACCATTTCCTCTATCTGAAATGCGTCTCTGCCCTCCCCCATCTTATCTTGGCTAGTTCATCTTCTACTCATTTTTCTGTTCTTGGTCAAATGTTATTTCTTCCAGAAACCTCAAACACCCTAGTATACAACAGGTTCCCTCAAGCTTTTATCCAATTTATAAATATATATTATGAATTATTTAGTATGGTCATTAATATGTAGTTGAACTAGTATGTCCCAAGCGTAATACAAGTGGTCCCATTAGCTGCTTTTGCTCACCACCGCAATTTCTGCATCTGGAACATAGCAAGTGCTCAACAAATATTTGCTGAATGAGAGAATGAATAAATAAGCAGCTAAGCAAATGACTAGGAATCCAGAGGCCTTGATCGGGTAAGAGTTAAATTAACTATGTCCTCTCAGGGTAGAACTGTGGGTCAAGTTTTTCCTTTGTTCCTTGTTGAACTCGTTTGTGTACTCACCGAAGTTTTAAAAACACCTGTTATTTTGAAAATTCCCCAAAACCCAAAGCAAACTGAGGCCAAACATGAAATATTTACTCTGCCAGAAAAAAGGCTGGATACCCTTAACAGAAGCATCCAGTCTAGCCTGGGGACTTCACAAATGCCCCACATCATAAGGCACCACTCGGCTGCCTCGTCGTAGTATCTATCCTCCCGGAGCCAAGGAACGTACCCTTGTCCCCTCAGGGCAAGTCAGGCGCAGAGTTCGTGGAACCTGCAGGCTCCCTACCCTCGTCAGAAGCTTCGAGAAGAAAAATGCAAGGCCGAATGACAGGGAACCAAGGAGCCTTTACCGCACACGTTATCTGCCAGGCACGTACTGCGTACCGGAGAACGGGGCTCTGGCCGGGCTCTAGCCCACCGCGCCGAGTCCCGAGGAGCACACAGGCGTCCTGGGCCTGCCCACCTCCAAGGGCTGGGCGGAGACCTCCAACAGCCACAGGGCACTTCACAAAGTGCCGGGGGAAGGGGCCTGCGGGCCGGTGACCCCGAACCCCCGGCCCCCGCAAACGGGAGGCAGAAGCAGGCGGAGGCCGGCACCCGCCCTCCGAGGGGCCTCGCTTACCCGTCGGGGGAGTACTCGAGGTTGAAGACCGCGCCGTGGGTACGGGTGCTGAGGTACACCGAGTCCGCGGGATGGATGGAACCATAGAGATTAGTCATGGTGCGGAAATTGTCCCGCGCCGGGTCCACGAACAGCCCGCGGCCCAGACTGCGTTCTCTCAGCCACCCGAACAGCCGGGCACCGAGGCCGTGGCGGCCCCGGCCCCCCGCCCTGCAGTCGGGCCCGGGTCGCCGGCGCGCTGGGGAGGGCGGTGACGGCTCTCCCTGGGTGGAAGCTGCAGAGGAGTCCAGAGCTGCGTGAGGCTCGAGCTCCCCGGCGTGTGCGGCCGGGGGCAGCGAGGGGACGCCGGGACGGCGAGGGCTCCGGGAGGGCGACGGGGGAGGGGCTGCGTCAGCCTCGGGCTGCGGCGGCGCGGGCGGGGAAGGGAGCGGCCCCGCTGCCGTTGCCTGCCCTGCATGGGATGCCGGCTCCTCAGTCCCGGTTCCGGCCGTCCCATCCCCTCCCGGACTACCGGGCCCGAAGGTAAACATGACCAACGCGCCCGCCCCCCCCACTCCCGGGCCGCTGCACCGCCGCCCGACACCTCACCGATCCCACCGCCACTTCCGGCGTGCGACGGCCTAACCCAGCCGGCTGGGAAACACGTGCTGCTCCTGGCCATCATCCGTTGGGGACCGCGAAAGTGGGGACACAGCCCACGGCGGGTGTTTTAGCCCCGAACGGACGGTGGTTGGGAACAACTAGCTGTGTTTGAGCGCAAATGAGGATGCCCAGGATCCTAGCTATATGGGGCAGTGTTAGCATCAGGGTACCGCGTGCGACAGAGTCAATCTGTAGTTGTCAATCATCGTGACCAGGGATGACTGGGCCTAAATGGCCAAAGGGGTGGACTATGATGATGTACTTTTATCCTCACTTTATGATAAGGTCACAAGGGGAAGAAATTACCATATTGTGTGCAGGTCCCACATACTGAGTCGCATGGCATACTGCCTACTCGGGCTCAGAGTAAGTACTCAGGTTCACTATTGGCGCTAAAAGCCCAGGTCCTGGAAAACAGGGGCCTGTAAAAGGGGGCCTACTGGTGCCCTGATATCTGCCTTACTCCCAGCTACTGCCCAGTAGGTCAGGAGTTTATCAAGACCAATGTCTTCCTCTCCTCAGGAAGGAGCGTATATCCAGCAAGAGTCACTGAATGGAGCTGGAGACCTGAATCAAATCAACCTGACAAGCAACAGAGCCTATGGTCAATCCTGCTTACATGTGCCAGGGCACAGACAGCATTACAGATGCAAGACCCTTCACCATTGCTGTTAAAGATCAATATATACTACTCCTTTGTAAAAAAGAGTTAACAGGAACTGCAGTATTTCTTCAGGAGGGAAGGAGAGTTCAAGAAAAGAAAGCTTGAGGTACAAGGAAAGGTAGATAAAAGAACTGACAACTCTTCTAGGTACTGACAATTCTTGATTGAGAGCTGTGTTGTACAAAGCACACATTTGATGACTGAGGATAAACCTGGAGGATCTTTGTAGGAAGAGCTATCTGTGAGGATAGATCTGAAGGATCTCCAGTATAGGGGAATGAGATCTGGAGAGCTGAACATTCAGCAAGTCCTCCAACCAGGAAAGTTAGTAGTTATTCGGCTCTCCTGTCCATGAGGTGATTGAAAACAGGGCAAGAAGCAAGCGTTTTGAGTTCAGAGATCATAGCAGCCATTCCTCTGGAGATACTCTCCATGTTGCCCACACAGAGCAGAAGGGGTAGGTAAAGGTCTATTTTGTGATTAATAAATTATGTCCCTTAATGACCCCCAACATTTGGCTGCAACAAATAACAGAGGCCCTCTGCTTGACCCCTAAGTTATGGTCAATGGCTAAAATTTTACGGTCTACAAAACACTGACCATTTACCAATATTATTAATTTTTTTAATAGGTAAAATAGGACAGTTTTAAAAGGTTACATATTCCAAGGTATTTAAGATACAGTTCCAACAGAAAAATATAAGCTCTGCAATGAAATTTTGTGCTGCCTCAAGATAATCAGATTTCACAGTTCAGGTAAATCAGAATTAACACACTATAGTCCCAAAACTGATTAAGAAATGTTCACTAACAATTTAGAGAATCTAGAGAAGCCAAATGAGAAGAAAATATTTTGTAGGTTTGCATGTTATCTCTGTTAGATAATGAGAATGATTCTTGAGAAGATAGCCAAAAAAGGCAACGGTGGCTATAACACACAGAACAAGTCATTCAGTAATGCCAGGGTTTGCTTTTTTCCTTTTCTTTCTTATGCTTCTTCTTAAAATGGGAGTCCTCACTTATCCCAAATAATTTTTACTAAAACCTAAAATAAGAATAAATTACATAAGGACTACAATTCTGTTGAGATGACCATGATTTTACAACTCATCAGTAGAAAAAAAAAAATTACTGGAAGTTACCTGAGAAGGTACTAAAGAAGTTAACTGAGAAGCTACTAAAGATAGATTAACTGTGCCTGTCCTGTTTACCCACTGCCTTTGAGAGCCTTTAAATACAACCATGTCATGTTAACAAGGAAAATGACTGCAAATCAGTCTATACAGACCAATTTCTATTGGTCTAGACACTATTTTCAAGTGCTAAAAAATTTTCAACTCCAACTGCTCAACTTCACAGATACCAGTTCATCAGAAATGCCTAAAGCATCCTATGAACTTCTTTCCCCTGATGTTCCTTTTAGATCACAACACAAGGAAACAACTGGCAAAGGTTTCCAAAGGTTTCCGAAATTAACAAACGTTTCCTCTATGCCCAGGTATCACACACCCCTGGACACCCCCAACACTTAGGCTCTATCTCATTAAGCAGGCCGGGAGCAAATTCATTTACTTTCTTCCCTATCCACTGACTAGATGTTTTTAAAAAATTACTTCCTAAGGGATGTGTTATAATGCAATGTGCCTGAAATATGGATCTTTCTGTTTAAGCTGTTATACTTTTGGAGCATCAAGTTCACTCCTGATGTCTTTGACATCATTGGTTCTGCCCATCAGATAGAATTATTTGTTGGGGGCAAGACTGACAAAATGAGCAAGGCAACTGGACATGGCAAAAAAAAAAAAAAGCTGAAATGGAAGCTATATCCCAGGCATCTTCTCGATTGAAGCCTCGTACCTCAAGCATTTTGAAATGGTCATCTGTTATATCATCAGCTTGGGAAATAGCAAGTGCAAACTCCAGCATTGCCTTTTCCCGAGCAGGGAGATCAGACTTTCTCCAGTTCACACAGACGTGCAAGAAAATACACAGAAGCAGAATCTCTGTTCATCCCAGTATAGCCAATAAAACAAAGGGCCTAACAAAATGAAAAAAATCCTAGGTTAGAGTAAAGGGACAAAGTCAGGCCAAAATAAACTTTCCAGTTAAACTTGATCAAGTCCAGCGGAATGCAGACCTGAAACTCTGGCTCAGCACCACCTCTGCCAAGAAGTCTTCTTTGCTCATTCCAACTACAAGCACCTCCTCTTTCTCCTCTAAACACTATGGCATCAAAAATCTCAGAACCAAGACTCAGAGACTCTGAGTACATAAGGACCCCAAATCCCAACTTTTTCATATGAGTAAAGTGAAGCTCAGATAATTATCCCTTTGTCTCCAATTAATCCCAAACAAGATGCAATATTTGCAAAATTAATAGCCGACACTTAGCAATTACTATGTGCTAAGAATGTGCTCAGTGCTTCATATTATCTTATTTCTTCTTCTTTTTTACTGTTTATTTTTGAGAGAGAAACAAAGTGTGAGCAGGGGAGGGGCAGAGAGAGAGGGAGACACAGAATCCAAAGCAGGCTCCAAGCTCTGAGCTGTCAGCAGAGCCCAACTATGAGATCACGACCTGAGCCAAAGTTGGATACTTAACTGACCGATTCACCCAGGCACCCCAATATTATCTTACTTCTTATAAAAATCCTAGGAAGTAGTATTTTTATTATCGTCCCATTTTATTGGCAAAGAAACTAAAGTTCAGAGAGGTAAATTGACTTCCCCAAGGTCACACAGTTGGAAA
Source organism: Puma concolor (assembly GCF_028749965.1). Lineage (NCBI taxonomy): Eukaryota > Metazoa > Chordata > Mammalia > Carnivora > Felidae > Puma > Puma concolor. The sequence goes on along the minus strand of NC_141679.1, from coordinate 59,978,462 downwards.
GTGGCAGAACTAGGATCTGACCCCAAGTGTATTTGATTCCAAAAATTATACTTATAATCATTACCCTTTCTCAGGCAAAACACTGAAAACTACTAAACACCTGAAAATAGAAGAATAATGCAGCAAACCATGGTGTGACAGCATACTTTATGGACACTAGGGAAGCAATGCCTAGAGAATGATCTTGAAAGAACAAGAGTCTGGCAACTAGGCAGGAGGCTCTCAGCAGGGCAAAGGGAAGAGGATGTACCTGTCCTGAAGTTATCTTCAGGATGGCAACAAAGGCCCTTCAAGAACAGTTTGCAAGGTGGGATCAGGAGGGTATGTTGGGGGGTAGGAAGACTGATGACCTTCAACCTGAAGAATAAATACAGAGAACAGATGTTTCTGTTTCCCAGCACAGAGGATCAGGAGTTTCACTATAGGGATCAGTAGGACTTTGTAAGCTTGGTTTACAAAAAACCCATGTTTGCTGTGCCTCTACCCTTGGTCCATTTCTCTGGGAAGAATTAGCATGATCTCTGATACCCAAAGGGCCTGACTTTGGATGAAAGAGATAGTAAGCTGTTGGCTGGGGGATTGAGACCAATTTCACAACCAGTCTTGGTGGGAAAGAGAAGATGGAGGCAGTTCTAGAAATGAAAGGCAGACAGGCGTAGGCTTGGGCCAGAAGCAAGAAATAAATGAAAATGTAAGAAGCTGTTTTGGACCCATTAGGAATAATTAGTGGCTAGACTAAATTCACACTGGCAAATGCAAACAGTATCATGTAGCAGAAAGAGCTCAAGCTTTGAAAATGGACTCTGCCATATTCTAGTTGCGTGCCCCATATTGTTACAGCTCTGAACCTCAAGGATAAAATGGTTATAATAAGGGTCAACTTTGAGGGGGAGCTGTGTGCATTTGAGAGAATGTATGCCATGTATCCAGGACCAGGTCTGGCACAAAGTTGGGGCACAGCTAACCCCTAGTCCCAAACGTCATGCATACACAGGAGCAGATGGGCACAGTGATGGGACTGGAAGGGAACTCAAGCAACGAGAAGAGCTGGGAGGCGGGGGGGGGGGGGGGGGGGGCGGGCATTCCCTGCACCATATAGTGGCATGGACCTTTCCCTTTCCTTAGGTATGAAGAAGCCCTGAAACTGGCATAGGGGAGGTGGGCACCTACCTGGTCAGAGAGCACTGGGTTCTTTGAGGAGATCCTGTACCAGGCACTGTGGACAACCACGATATATGGGCACCTGTTGGCCAGGCTGGTCACCACAATGATAAATTCCTTGTCAACTCTGCTGAGCTGACCTACAGAGGGAGAGGAGAGGAGACGAGACCAGTTCAGAAGCCCTGGATTGCAGCTTAGGATAACCTAGACAGGTTCAGCCATACTTCAGCAACAGACTTCTCCTCTACCCCTTCACTTGTGCATCCATTCCCAGTCTCTTGCTACCAGCTACCCTATTTTATTTTCTTCATAATACTTAACACTTATGAAGTTAACCTGTTCTTTTATTTTGTGCAGTTGTTCATTCTTTTTTCCTCTCTAGAATATGTCTGAAAGTCTAGAAATTTTTCTGACTTACTCACCACCGTATCACCAGAGGAGTGCCCGTCATATAGAGGTTACTCAGAAAATATGTGTTGAATATATTACTAAAATTCCAGAAACATTTTCTGAGGCCCATCAGGTACTGGACTAACACTTTAAAAGGAGGAGAAGAAGAGACTTCCTAACCTCAGAGGACCTACTCCATGGGGACAGGGAGAGGCAAAGAAAGTGGGAATTCATTTTGGCACCAGGTACCATTCTGGTACATATGTAACCTTATTTCACCCTCATACCAGCACTGTACAGTAGGTATTAATGCCATTTTACTAGTAAGGAAACCAAAGCTTTGAGACATTTAAGTACTTTGTTGAAGTTCACGTGCAACCTCTATGGCACCTCTATGGCAGAACTCAGATGTGAACACAGGGTCTGTCTCTTCCCACTAGGACAGAGAAGCTGTGGAAAGATAAGGCAGATAGCTAGCTCTCTGTATGCCATTGGAAAAGGACAGATGAAGGACGCTGTGGGAGTTGAACAGGAGGAAGAGTCTCTTGTAAGTAAAGGCAGATGAGATGGACTTTGAAGGAAAGATCAGCTTCACAAAGCATGGACAGGAGAAAAGGTATCTCAGAGGCATAGCAGAGGGTGAACAAAGGTAAAGACTGGAGAAATCATGAGATTTGAATGCTCCAGAGTAAAATGTAGCCCACTTTGATTCCGACAGAACATAGAGGGGCTGAGGGAAAGGAGGCTGGGAAGGCAGGCTGCTGTCAGGCTACTGAGAGTCATTGTGACACACTGTCTCCCAGCACCTACTGTCTCCTTTTCAATAAGAGTCCCTTCATTTTAGACAGGCACATGACCTACACAGCTTCCCTTGCAGCTGAGTGTGATGATGTGATGAAGTTCCAGCCAGTGGGATGTAAAGAGAAGTGATGTGACTTTCATGTCATGACTCTAAAGGAAAGGAATGTGTACCCACAAATGCCCCTTCTCTTTCTGATGGTAGCAGTGGTAAATCAGCATGAGCATGTCGGCAGGGGCAATCCCAAACAGTAAACAACACTACACTGGCCCTTAGCAGCTCACACGGGGACTATTAGGTGAGAAAGAGAAAATACCTTGTTTATGTTTAAACCAATGTATCTTTGGGTCTAGATAACAGCAACCTAACTTGAATCCTAAGTAAGAAATCCATGATTGCCAAGCTCAAGTACCCGAACTCTATTCAGGGGGCTATATGGAGCCAGAGGACATTTAAGCCCAAAGTAAGAAAGATGAGCTGTGGTCATCACCTAACTTAATTCTGTATCTGTAATTATATAGTTACATTCAGAACCCAGATTCAGAATCTAGAGGATAGCTCAACCAACTACAGTCTTTCTGAACCTCTTCCTAGCTCCACAGTGATCTGGAACTATATGGGAAGAACTCTAGCAAGCAGGCATCTGGATCTCATCCAAGAATGATTTAGCACTGTTTTTCTATTTACCTGTTGCCTTGTTGCAGATGGCATTGTAATAAGCAAAGAAGGCTCTGAATTCCAATGGCCAGTGAGACATTACTTTAAATACATTCTGTAAAAATCCCGTCTGCAGGAAAGAAAAAAACCAAACAAACAGGGAAACATAAAGTGAAAATTAAGAGCAAAATAGGCAATCAGTAACTGGTAGTCACCATATGGTCTGCTGAATGCCAGATGCAATCACAGGAAGGCCACAGCCTTGGTGTCAAAGTACAACCCACACATACCTTCTTAGGATATTTATAACTTGCAGTGTTACCTCTAAAAGTATACGTGATTTTTTTGATAAGTGATTTTATGAAATTTAGACTGTGAATGTTATAACTAAACCAAGACACTTCTTAGAATTTACATTTTACTGATTTCCTACCTTTTCACAAGGGGCTGGTGGTGCTCATTCATTTATAAGAATAAATTAATAACAAGCCTTAATATCAATAAAGTACTTTGCAAAGTTCTTTCACACATCCTTCTCCACAACTCTGTCAGGTAGGTAAGGCAGGTATCACTATTCCCAGTTTACAGATAAGGAAACTAAGGCCCAGAGAGGTTGAGTGATTTGGCCAAGGCCATACCAAAAGAAGCAGCCTTGGAATTTTGACATTGGGTTTTCGGTATATTTCCTAATGGGATGTTACAGCAGACAACTATTGGCTGCTACCCAGCAGCCATTTCTTCCCTCCTCCCTTGACAACGGAACCTGTATATTATTCAGATACCAGATTGCCATGGTTTTCCGGTAAGGTTAAGCCCTTCCCCAACTCTAGTGGGTAAATCCTGATTTGTCTAAACCAATTGTGGTTATTCTATTCTACTTCTCAGTGACTGGTCTAGGAATGGGCATGTGACACCATCCTGCCCAGTAAGAAATGAGGGGAAATTAGCTGGGAACCTTCTTCTCCCTCCAAAAGGAATATGAGGAAGGGGGGCACCTTCCTAACCCCTTCTAGAAGTTGTGCAAGGATGTAATGTTTGCTGCTGCTATAGGCATCTTTTGACTGGGAGGGAACAAGTGTGAGCCCAGAGTCATCACACTGAGGAAGACAGAACCAAAAAATGCTAAGAGCCTCATCATGCTGTATCACTTAGCCACTGGATTAAACAACCCAGGAATCACCCTGTCTGTGGATCTGCTGTTATATGAGACACTGAACTGTCCTTATAGTTACATGAACTGAACTGGATTTTCTGTTACCTGTAGGGCAAAGAACCCTGATAACAGATGCTAACAACTCATTAATGGGCTAGAAGACATAATATAAAGAACCATATATATCAGCCAGGGGCAGGGGCTGAGGAATAGGTGGGGAAGTGGAGAGGTTATGGACAGGTGAAAGTGGTACTGAGGGAGAAGCTAGGCCTCCAGACCTTTTCCTGCAGAGCAGGTGGGTTTTTATCTTTCTTATATAATGGATTTCCATACAAGATTTTGTTTGGAAAAAAATCCTTTAAGTTCTACCACCAAGTTTGAAAAACAAAAGCTTATAGCAAATGTCTATGCTCAAAGAAGGGTTTTATAATTTGGCAACATAGGTACCAACTTTCAAAAGTACCCTGAGAAAATAATTTGGGAATGTTAAAAAAAGATAAATTACAAGTTCTAAATGTCCAAGATTAGGAGATTGCTGAAATAAATTAAAATATGTCTAATATATAATACTATATTATGCAGCCACTAATTATAATGATGTTTTGACCTGTAAAATGTCCATGGTAACACGATTTCATTTTCAAAAGTTATATGCAGGGCACCTAGGTGGCTCAGTATTTTTAAAAGTTACATGTGGGACGTCTGGTGGCTCAGTATTTTAAAAAGTTACATGTGGGGCACCTGGGTGGCTCAGGCAGTTAAGCATCCGATTCAGCTCAGGTTATGATCTCGTGGTTTGTGAGTTTGAGCCCCATGTCAGGCTCTGTGCTGACGGCTTGGAGCCTGGAGCCTGCTTTGGATTCTGTGTCTCCCTCTCTCTCTGCCCCTTTCCCACTCACACTCTGTCTCTCTCAAAAATGCATGAATGTTAAAATGTTAAAAAGTTACATGTATATTTATACAAAGAAAATAAGGGGAAACAACACATCAAAATGCTAAAAGTAGCTTACCTGGGTGGAATCAGATAATTTTTATTATTTTTGAGTTTTCTGCTTAATTTTTCTTATTTTTCAACATGTAATTACAGAAGAAGCAAGGTACCTCTCACACTTTAAGCAGCTAGCATGGATGTCAGTGGTTCTATCTCCACGCCATATTACAGTGCTAAAGTAAACTATTATAAAACAAACCTCAGAAGTTTGTTTGGGCAGAGGACTGAATGACAAAGAAGAGTCCCAAAACATGAGAGCCTAAGAGGAAAAAAGTATGTCCTTCTGATTGGGATACAACTGGTCCCCAAAAGAAGGGTTTGTCCACAGTGGACACTAGGGCAGACTGGGGCAACCTGTTCCAGGGCTTCCTTTCTGGCTGACACAGTCTGTACTGGCTGACTCCCTGCACGAGGGAGGGTCTTACCTCCTTTTCTGCCTCCTACATGAGCTCTATAATGTCAAAAGGCAGGTCCTTCTTGTAAGGAATAGGGTAACGGCTAATGAGTTTGGACTTCTCTTCCTTCTGAGCCCCATAAAGGCGCAAGTTCAGGATCACCACAGGCAACTTTTCCCAAAACCTATTTGTCACAAAGGAAACAGAGACAGGTTTAGGTGGACTACTGAAGAAATGGCTTGGATAGCTAGTCTGTATATCTGGGCCTAAAGAAAAGAGATTACAAATTGGGTCTACCTCCTGGAACAACTCCCACTGACTATAAATCCCCTGTCTTGAGCAATCATGAAAAGGATTCTCAGCTCAGTAAGAAACAATATTGTAATCAGTTAGTAATGTCTCACATGGGTAGGCAATATGAGGGCATGGTGGCCCAGGTAACATTATTTGCAATAGGTTAGACAGATGTTTGAGCCTGCATTCAAATCCAGAACTGTATGATTCCAAAGTCTATGTTCTTCTCACTTTTCAGTCCTATCTGTTAAAAAAAAAAAAAAGTCTAAATAAAAAAATGTAAAAAGCTAACAATATTCTAAATGAAGAGTAGAAAACAAACAAACACATAAATTTGAATGGGCTGCCCCTTTGTGCCTTTTACCACACAAAGTTCTAAGAGGGGTGCTTTTCTGGAAAGTTCAGTGTGGTCAGGCTATCTATGAAAGATAGTGTAATGCAGGGCTGTCTGAAGCCAGGAGTGCCTGGATCCAAACCCTGACTTAGCAAATATGTGAGCAGAGGCAGGTCCCTCAGCTTCATCTATAAAGAATGGATAATAATATCAAATTCACAGAGCCATTATGAGGATTTAATGAGTTAATATGTATAAAGCTCTTAAAACAGAGCCTTGCTGTTTGTATATACTACATATTAAATGAGGAGCATCTGGTTGGCTCAGTCAGTTGAGCATCCAACTTCAGCTCAGGTCATGATCTCATGGCTCATGATTTCGAGCCCCACATTGGTCTCTGTGCTGACAGCTCGGAGCCTAGAGCCTGCTTCAGTTTCTGTCTGTGTCTCCTTCTGTCCCTCCCCCACTCGTGCACTGTCTCTCTCAAATATGAATAAACATTAAAAAAAAATGAAATGTTACAGGTTTAAAATAAGGGTGTTATAAAAGTATACTGGGGTACACCGTGAATCTATCAATTGACATTTGCTTACATATTCAATGCTGGGCCCACAGAAAAGATGTGGCAACTCCCCTCACACCCTCTAGGAACGGTGGATGGGCCCTATCTACTGTGGCAGCCCACACACCTGGCATTCACACCTGACACCTCACCTCGGTACCTCCTACTGAAGGGGAAGGTCTAGGCTGTCAACCTTTGTAGCTTTTTAACTTCAGCTTCCCCTACCTACCAACTAGTATGGGGCAAGTAACTGAGCAACCAGGCCACAGACTAGCCACTGATCCATGAGGCTGTCAAGCCAAAAAGCTCTGTCCACACAGATTCATACTCTATGGGAGCTGAACTGGGAAATCAGAAGTGAGTTAGTTGGCAATGAGAATTTGGGCCGAAAAGTAATGAGGTAAAACAGGCCACTGGAGTCATGATGGTCATGAGCACACCAAAGGAATGAGAGAGAAATCATGAGTAAGCAGCAGTTACAAGCGAGAGAAAAAATTCAGGGTAGAGGGTAAGGAAGAAAGTTGGTGGTAGGAGGAGATGCAGATAGAGCAGCTGAGACTTGTTCATGGCAAAGTTCCTAGGATCTTGCTGCAGGGCTCCGTTAAAGTACCAAAATGAACTCTCAGTTTGTTTCCTTCTGGCGTGACTGCTTGGTGTTGCCATACTTGTGATAGGTTTTACAGAGCATTGACAAGAAGAAACAATAACAACCAAGAAAGCAATTGTGTCATTTCCATCTGGGAGCCTTCGGTAACTCAAAGAAAACAATGTAGTCAGGAATGAAATGGTCCTACCATATAAGCTTAAAAAAACATAAAATATAAAAAGCAAACACTTATATAATAATACATGCCTAATACTATTCTGGCTGTTTTATATTAACTCAAAAGTCAAGTTATGTTGGTATGTTATTATCCCCATTTTAGAGATGAGAAAACAACAGCCACAGAAAAGATAAGTCACAGTGCCTGCAAGTGGTAGAGACGGGATTCAAATCTAGGCAGTCCAGCTCCAGAGTCCACAATCATAAAACCATGGGCTGTGCTGTGTATAGAGCTCACTGCCAAGGACGGCAATTACTTTTTTAAAACCCCTCAACTCCGAGCCACCCTACAAATCTCAGGTCTGGTCCTTCTTTTCCCCTAACCACTTGTTAACATTTTCATTGTGAACATCTGAATAACCAGAATACTATTAAAAAGAACAACTTCCATTTGAGTAAAGTACTACACCAGGATTATCAATACGAGTTTTGTAGACATTATCTCTGAACCTTAAGTTGTTATCACCACTGTCTCTCTCTCTACTGAAGCAGCCAGATTCAGCTACCACAAGGCTTAGTAATGCCATTTGCTTTATCAAAAGAAAATGAAGGTGGAAGTTCAAAATGAAGCCTGCTGTTAGCCTACTGAAGCAAGAAATAAGACTATGTACCTGGCACAGCAAGGAGGTGCTTGTGTGACTCTGGGCGCCGGCTGAGTAAAGACTTAGCCACTCTGCCACCTTCCGGTGATAGAGGGCACTAAGTCCTGGCAGTCACGCTTGAACTTCAGACACCCCTGAGACAGTAGGAAAGTAGCTGTATCCCTGACTCTGTGCACTCTGCCAGCTTATTTGCTGGTTTGGTAGTAAACTGAAGTAAAAGGAACCCAAAGGTGATACTATTCTTGCCAATCTTTGAACCCATACTGGGTTCTGGATTAACTCATTAAAAACGGAAAATTTCAAGTGAAATCTGATCATTAAATGTTAACTCAATTGTTTTTCCCACAGGTGTGCATGTAGCAGCATTGGTGGCCACAGAGGCTGTTTTTTAGCTACAGAGAAGTTTACTATACTAGTCTGTCAACTTTTATGTGTTTGGAGCCGTCTATAATAAAACATTAAAAGGGGTGCCTGGGTGGCTCTGTCAACTAAACGTCCAACTCTTGATTTCAGCTCAGGTCAGGATCTCATGGTTCGTGGGTTCAAGCCCCATGTCAGGTTCTGCACTAACTGCAGAGAGCCTGCTTGGGATTCTCTCTTCCTCTCTATCTGCCCCTCCCCTGCTTGCATGCTCTCTCTCTCAAAATAAATAAATAAACTTTTAAAACAAAATTAAAAGCCACACTTAAAAATTTTTTTTAATCTGTAGAACAAATACACACAAAAGTCTGCAAGCTGTTAGCTTACAAATGTTAGCTTAAAAAGCCAGCTATGAAAGCATTTGAGTTATGAACATGGGCACAGTACTTGACATTCTTAGGTGAGTGGATAAATGAGTTATTATTGGAGAGCTGTAGTTTAAAAATTTGTTTTGTAAAAAATCAGACAGTTCACTATTCTAAAATACAGAGACTGGGCTCCACTACCAGTCTTCATAGTACAGCACAATCTAAAAATAAAAAATTGGTAAACTGGATGTCATCAAAATGCAAAATATGCTTCAAAAGATACTGTTACAAAAATGAAAACAGGTCACAGACTGTGAGAAAAAAAAATTGTAAATCATATATCTGATAAAGGGTTTATATCCAGAATATATTTAAGAGTATCTTATAACTCAATAAGACAGGCTACACAATTTAAAAATGGGCAGAGGTGCCTGGGTGGCTCAGTTGGTTAAGCGTCTGATTCTTGGACATGATCTCATGGTTCATGGGTTCAAGCCCCGCATCCAGCTCTGTGCTGATAGCACAGAGGCTGCTGGAGATTTTCTCTCTCTGTCTCTGTCTCTCTCTCTCAAAAATAAATAAACATTTCAAAAAATAAATAAATACAGGCAAAAGATCTGAATAGACATTTCATCAAGTAAGATCTACAAATGTCTATTAAGCATATTAGTCATTAGGGAAATGCAAATTAAAACCATAGTAGGATAATATTCACACCTACCGAGATGAATTTAATCAAAAGGACAATAATCAGTGTTAGTGAGGATGTGGAGACATTAGTGGTGGAAATGTAAAATGGGGCAACTTAGAAAAATTTGGCAGTTTCTTGAGAGGTTAAAAATAAATTTATCAGAGGCACCTGGGTGGCTCAGTTAGTTGGTTGAGCATCTGACTTCTGCTCAGGTCATGATCTAGCAGTTCGTTAATTCGAGCCCTGCATTGGGTTTACTGCTGTCAGCACACAGAGGCCGCTTCGGCATCCTGTGTCTCCTTTCTCTGCCCCTCCCCTGCTCACACTCTTTCTCAAAAATAAAAATAAAAACATTAAAATTAAAAAAAATTTTTTTTTAACATTTATTCATTTTTGAGAGACAGAGTGAGTGGGGGAGGGGCAGAGAGAGAGGAAGACACAGAATTTGAAGCAGGCTCCAGGCTCTGAGCTGTCAGCACAGAGCCCAATGCGGGGCTCAAACTCACCGACTGCAAGATCATGACCTGACCTGAAGTCAGACGCTTAACTGAGCCACCTAGGTGCCCCAAACATTAAAAAATTTTAAATAAATAAATATATCATACAACCCAGCAATTCCACTCCTAGGTACCCTATCCAAGAGAAATGAAAACATACATCCACAGAAAGACTTGTATGCAAATGTTAAAAGCATTATTCATAATAGCCAAAAAGTGAAAACAACCCAGATGGTCATCAACTTGTAAATGGATAAACAAAATGTGGTGTATCCATACAACAGAATACTATTCAGAAATAAAAAGGAATGATTTACTGCTAATATATGCTACAAACACAGATGAACCGCAAAACATGTTACATGAAAGAAATCAGACACAAAAAAATCTATACATTGTATGATTCTATCCATATGAAATGTCCAGAAATGGCATACTAGAGAGACAGAATATAGATTAGTGATTCCATGGGGCTGGGGTAGAATGGGAATTGATTGCAAGTGGGCACAAAGGACCTTTTTAGGGTGACCGAAATGTTCTAAAGGATGTTCGTGATGGTTGCACAACTCATAAACCTACTAAAAAAATCACTGAATTGTATATTTAAAGTGGGTGAAATTTACAGTATGTAAATTACACCTCATTAAAGCAGTTTTTTAAATGCTGCATGTAATTGGCAGGGTCGGGAAGCAGAAATACCATATTTTGTTTTAGAGTGAGATTTGGGGAAAGTTTCACAAGCATGGAAGAAGAGCTAACCTCCGTGCCTTTCCATAGCTGTTTAAAGGCTCTGACAACTAAGTAATCCCTAGAGTCTCACCCAGGCGTACAGATTTTGAGTTTCTCAGCTTAATCATCACTAAATCCAGTACTAGCAGACTTCTGTTGATACAAAGACAAATGGCCCATAAAATGGTGAACTGGCCATACACTTAGACCACAAAGGAGTTTTTAAAAAGGTATAAACCCACTGGACAACAAGAAGAATAGATAACAGCAGATAAAAGTTTTCAACAAATGTAAGATAAAATAGAAGAAGTGGTAACTAGCAGAGGATAGTTTCCACCTGAAATAGCTGCAGGTGGCCTTCTGAACACAGGTGAGCCTATTTGCTGCCTATTTGCTGCACAGAACCCTGGGGAGACCCAGCCCTTGAAGGTACAGACACTATGTACGGTAACAGGCTGATAGGAGGTGGAGCAGCTCAAAGTCTGTATACCACGTGGTCCCCTAACCCAGTGGCCAGGCTGCTTTCCCCACCTCCGCCCCCAAAACAATGGCTAGTTCTTTTCTAAAGAAATGAACTGCAGATGATGGTGGCTGCCTCCGGATAGGAACTAGAGGAACTTTTTTCACTTTTCCATCTGAAACTGTAGCCATTAAAGAGTTATTCCTACTTTCCCCCTCCCGCAGCCTCTGGCAACCACAGCTATTTTTCAAAAAGCCTTATAGACTTTTATCTCTACAAGACTTTTTGAAAACCAGCTACAGTACCTGAAACTAATGTAACATTGTGTGTCAACTACAGTCAAATAATTTTTTTTTTTAAAAGTCTTGTAGACTTTCAAAATAAATCACTTGTCTATACATTATTTAGATGAAAATTAGAAGTGAATTTTTCCGGGGGTGGTGGCGATGGTGGTGGTGGTTCATATCACTGTTTTTCCTCAAATATATTGTTTTTAGCCTAGAGAAAAAGTATGTTAAGTAATCCCTGCAGGGATCTGTGACATACAATATTCATAAAGCTGGAGAAATATTTAGCAAGCTTATATTAAGAGATCTTCCTGGTAGAGAAACTCCTTCATAGACTTTGATGCAATGCATTTGACATACCAGTTTCTACATTCCAGGCATGTGCATGTGTATAAATTTGGTAGTTTCAGTCTCATGTTTCCTGCTATGATAAATTATGGACAGTGAGCTATGGAAACAGATGAGGGGCAGGCAGCTCCAAGCTAGTATCAGAAAATATTCCCTGGGCAATCCAGCCCAATTTTGAAGGAAAGGTTAAGAAGGGAGAGGGAGATTGGTTTGCTACATTAAGAGAAGAATTTTAAGCAGAGGGCATACATGGCTTGAATGGCACAGATCAGGGTACCTATGTGATAGATACGTGATGTGGTATTACTCAGAAGAAATGAAAGTCAGAGAGAAACAGGATAAAGGTGGCAGACAGAGTGAGCTGAGGCCAGCTGTCAGTCTTGGATGCCCCCTGGAGTTTAGACAGGTGAAAGGCATGGTCAAAGCTGTGTTTATTTTTTGTTTGTTTTGCAATAACTTTTTCCATTGTTTGCTCCATCATGCTGAACAGTCATCAAGACGATATCCAGATTTCCTATCTCCACACTATTTTTTCAATTATGAAAAGTTTCAAACAAAACTAGAATTGAATTAAAAAACCAGGGGGGTTGCCTGGGTGGCTTAGTCGGTTGCGTGTCCGACTTTGGCTGAGGTCATGATCTCACGGTTCAAGTTCTGCGCCTGGCTCTGTGCTGACAATTCGGAGCCTGGAGCCTGGAGCCTGCTTCAGATTCTGTGTCTGTCTGTCTCTCTGCCCCTTCCCTGCTCGCGCTGTTTCTCTCAAAAATAAACAAACATTAAAAAAATAAAAAATAAAAAACCAGGGGCACCTAGGTGGCTCAGTCGGTTAAGTGTCCAACTCTGGCTCAGGTCGTGATCTCATGGTTTGTGAGTTCAAGCCCCGCATCGGGTCTGCTGTCCGTGCAGAGCCTACTTTGGATCCTCTGTCCCCCTTTCTCTCTGCCCCTCCCCCACTTGTTCTCTCTGTTTCCCTCTCTTTCTCCCCCAAAAATAAACATTTAAAAAAATAACAAAAAAATCACAACCATATGCCCATCATCCAGGTTCAACAATTACTAGATTTTTTGTTACATTTGCGTCACAGATCTCTCTCCTTTTTCTGTGGAAATATTCCTTTTACTGTGGTAAACATAAACTTTACCATTTTAACCATTTCTAGGGGGACGGTTCAGTGGCATTAAGTACTTTGATACTGCTGTGCCACTGACACTACCATCTCCAGGCTTTTCATCTTCCCAAACTGACACTGAACTCATGAAACAATAACTTTCATTCTCTTTTCTCCCTGCCCCTGGTAACTTTTTGTCTCTGCAGATTTATCTATTCTGGATATTTCGTATAAACAGAATTGTAGCCTTTTGTATTTGGTTTCTTTCACTTGGCATACTGTTCTCTAGATTCAACCACATTGTAGCATTTATCAATACCTTTTGTTCTCTTTCAGGATTAAATAATATCCCATTATATGCCACATTTTGTTTTCCCATTATCAGCTGATGTTCATTTATATTGTTTGTGCTTTTTGGCTAGTTTGAATAATTCTGTTACGAACATTCACGTGCAGTTTTTGTATAGACACAGGCTTTAAATCTTTGGGTTATATCCTAGGAGTGAAATTGTTATGTTATATGGTACCTGTGTGTTTCACTTTTTGAGGAACTGTCAAACTTTTCCAAAGTTTTACATTTTACACTCCCACCAGCAACATGGGGGTCCCAATTTCTCCACATCATCACCAACACTTAAATTATTATCTTTTTAATTATAGCCATCCTAGTGGGGGGTAAAAATGGTGTATCATTAAGGTTTTACTTTGCATTTCCTGGACTAATTACTTTAAGCATCTTTTCATGTGTTTCTTAGCCATTCGCATATTTTCTTTGAAAAAATGTCAATTTGGGGGCGCCTGGGTGGCTCAGTCAGTTAAGCATCTGACTTCGGCTCAGGTCATGATCTCACGGTTCGTGGGTTTGAGCCCCGCATCGGGCTCTGTGCTGACAGCTCGGAGCCTGGAGCCTGCTTCAGATTCTGTGTCTCCCTCTTGCTCTGCTCCTCCCCTGCTCACACTGTTTCTGTCTCTCAAAAATAAATAAATGTAAAAAAAAAAAAATTTTAAAAAAGAAAAGAAAAAATGTCAATTTGGATCCTTTGTCCATTTTTAAATTGGGTCACTTGTGTACTACTGAGTTGTAGATGTTGTTTATATATTCTAGATACATGTCGCTTATCAAATACATGATTTTCAAATATTTTCTCCCATTCAGTGGGTTGTCTGTTCACTTTCTTAATGCTGTCTTTGAAACACAAAAGTTTTGATAAAGTCCAACTTTTTTTCTTTGGGTGTTTGTGCTTTTGTTGGTGTCCTAAGAAACCACTGGCAATCCAAGGTCAAAAAACTCAGCTCTATGTTTTCTTCTAAGAGTTGACTTCGTTGTTTTGCATGTGGATGTCCAGTTGTCCCAACACCATTTGTTGAACTATTTTTTTTCCTTGCTTGTCTTCGTACCCCTATCAAAAACCAGTTGCTCACAAATGTGAGTTTTTCTATGTTCTGAATTTTTTCCCATTGATTTATGTCATGATACCAGTACTGTCTTGATTACTGTAAGCCTTGTAGTAAGATTTAAAATCAGAAGTGTAAATTCCCCAACTTTGTTCTTTTTCAAGTTTTTTGTCTGTTTTTGCTATTCAGGGTCTCTTGAATTTCCATATTAATTTTAGGGTTGATTTGTCAATTTTTGCAATGAAGACAGTAGGGATTTTGATAAGGATTGCTTTGAATCTGTGTATTTGGGGAGTACTATTATCTTAACAATATTAAATCTTCTGATCAATGAACAGGAGGTACTTCTCCAGGTATTAAGATATTTAATTTCTGGGGTGCCTGGATGGCTTAGTTGGTTAAATGTCAGACTTTTGGTTTTGGCTCAGGTCATGATCTCATGGTTCATGGGTTCAAGCCTTCACACTGTCTGCATGGAGCCTGCTTGGGCTTCCCTCTCTGCCCCTCCTCCCCCCCCCCCACCAAAATAAATACTTTCTTTTTAAAAAATAATTTTTGATAGAGAGCACGTGGGAGCAAGGGGCAGAGAGACAGGGAGAGAGAGAGAGGGAAGAGAGAGTAAGGAGCCCGAAGCAGGGCTCAAACTCCCAAACCGTGAGATCATAATCTGAGCCAAAGTTGGATGCTTAATCGACTGCACCACCCAGGCGCCCCAATAAAAACTTTTTGAGAAGATATTTTGGGGCACCTGGGTGGTTCAGTCAGTTAAGTGACCAACTCTTGGTTTTGGCTCAGGTCATGGTATCACAGTTCATGAGTCCAAGCCCCGCATCTGGCTCTGCACTGACAGTGAGGAGCCTGCTTGGAATTCTCTCTCTCCCTCTCTGCCCCTCCCCTGATTGCGTGCTCTCTCTCAAAATAAATAAATAAACTTTTTTAAAAAAAGATATTTCATTTCTTTCAATAATGTTCTATAATTTCCAGAGTTTAAGCTTAGCATTTCTTGGGTTAAATTTATTCCCAAATGTTTTATTCTCCTTGATACTACTATAAATAGAATTGTCTTAATTTCAGTTTTCCAAATGTATAGAAATGCAATTCATTTTTGTATATTGTTCTTGAATCTAGCAACCCTGCTGAACTCATTTGTTTAACAGTTTTTCTTGAGTGGATTCCTTAGCGTTTTCTATGTACCTGATTATATCACAGGCAAATAGAGATAGTTTTACTTCTTCCTTTCCAGTCTGGATACCTTTTATTCCTTTTTCTTCCTGAACTGTGTGGGATAGAACCTCCACTACAATACTGAATAGAAGTGGAGAGAGCAGACTTCCTTGTCTCGTTCCTGATCTTCAGGAGAAAGTTTTCAGTCTTTCACCGTTAAGTACGATGTTAGCTGTGGGTTTTCGTAGATGCCCTTTATTAGGTTGAGGAGGTTCTTTTCCAATCCTAGTTTATTGAGTGTCTTCATCATGACAGGGTGTTGGACTTTTTAAAATGCTTTTTTTTTGGGGCGCCTGGGTGGCGCAGTCAGTTAAGCGTCGGACTGCAGCCAGGTCACGATCTCGCGGTCCGTGAGTTCGAGCCCCGCGTCAGGCTCTGGGCTGATGGCTCGGAGCCTGGAGCCTGTTTCCGATTCTGTGTCTCCCTCTCTCTCTGCCCCTCCCCCGTTCATGCTCTGTCTCTCTCTATCCCAAAAATAAATAAACGTTGGAAAAAAAAAAATTTAAAAAAAAAAAAAAAAAAAAAGCTTTTTTTTTTTTTAATCTACTCAGGTAATAATGTGGCTTTTGCCTTTTGGTATGGTAAATTAATTGATGTCAGATGTTAAAAGACTACAATTGTAGGATAAATCCCATTTGGTCATGGTGTATAACCCTTTTTGTAGAATGCTGGATTCAGTTTGCTAGTATTTTGTTGAGAATTTTGTGTCTATCTTCATAAAAAATAATCATTTGTAGTTTTCTTTTCCGGAAGTATCTTTGGTTCGGATACCAGGGTAATACTGGCCTCATAGAATGCATTGGTATATGTTCCCCCATCTTCTATTTTTTTAAGAGTTGGCAAAGGATGGATATTCTTTAAATGTTTGGTAGAATTCATCAGTGGAGCCATGTGGACCTGGGCCGACTCTACTGCTGTTACCAACAAGTCTATTGATATCACAACTTGATGAGCCCTTGAGCCAGTTACCAAAGTACAGCCACGATGGTCTAAACTCACCGTTACTGCTTGCTCTGAGAAAATGGATCTAGACCCTTAAAACACTTTCCTTTCCTATCTAACACAAAGACAGGCTTTGTAGGTAGAAAGCCCTGCAGAAGCATTTCAGGAAGAATAGGTTTTGCTTACTGGTACACTCCTGCAGCAGGGCAGCTTCTCTGGTATCAGCTCCTTCTTCTCTTGGTGGCCAGAAGCACCCACAAGTTTTCCCTGGCGCCCTACCAGGCAGTCTTGTAGCAGGGGCTTCCAGGTGACATTTCCCCAGGAATAGCTTTCCCTGGAACCATAGAAGTGCCAGCAAGTTCTGGAGAGTGGATTTCAAAGCAAGTTCCACTACCACAGGTTCCTGGTGACTGCTTACATTTAATGAGCCATGACCATGTTCTCTCCAGCAAGGACTCACTCAATCAGTCCTGGACAGCAGGGAGAGATTTCCTCAGACGTGCTATCTCAACTGTAGGCATAATGGCTGTTCCTTACATCTGCTATTCGTATACTCTTCAAAACTCTCTCTAGTTTTTTATTTGTGATTATTTATGATTTGACTATTTGTGATTAAAAACATCTGTAGCAAAAAAAAAAAAAAAAATCCATAGCAAGGAGATTCATTTAAAGTGATAATTGTGAGCATCTAAATTCTTTACTTGAATAACGACACTAACAATACTTACATGGGCTCTTAATTTCTGTACATAAATCAGCATGTAGTTCATTTGTAATTTTTAGAAACCAGTGAACTAAAAAAATCTTAAAGGTTCATTCAAATACCACTTCCTTTGGGACACCTATCCTGACTCCCACCTTTCTCCCACGTTCAGGTAACCATTTCATCCTGTCTACCCTTGCGACTGACACCCTCATCAAGTTGTTACAGCCACCTTAGTCCTTGGTATTTTCATGTGAAGACAGCTAACTCCTCCAGGGCAGGGGCCATGATTCAGCTGATTCCCCGGCTCACTTCCTGACTCAGAGCAAATGCTCAACTAGTGTTGTTGACTGAAAGGAAAAAACACAAACAAAAATCCGCCCAATTTCACCAGTCAACAAAGAAAGGCAACCATGACATGTTACTTTTCCAGTTTCTCAAGTCGCAAAGATTTTTAAAAGGAAGTTTGGGGAAACTGTCCGGAAGGATGTGGTCAGGTCCAACCTTTCCAAAAATCAATCTGGTAACTTTGCGGAAGAAAATCCTGAGAAGTGGGGAGGTGGAAGCCAGAGCCAATTGAGGGTGGCGCCGCCCTTACAGCACGGGCTCCCAGTGGGCAGCCCCCCAACAGGCAATGGGCCTAATCCGCCTGGGCCAATCTGCTAGGCAGCCCCCACCTGGGGGCCGAGTGCTAAGCTTGTCTGGACCCGACAAGGCCTGCGTTAACTGCATGGGCTCGGCCTCCTATGCATTCCCCAGTCCCACCGCCATTTTTACATCCAGAAACGACTGCACGCGCTATTTGGAAACGCAACTTCGTACCCGCGACCCAACTGGACCCCAAAGCCAGACCTGCACGTCTCAGAAGTCCTGGCCGCTGCGAGGAACCAGGCTCCACATACTCGCTGGCGGTCTGGACTCCCCACTCACCCGCACGCGGAAGGACCTCAGCATCTCCGGGACCCTGCCCACCACGCGCCCACCACGCCGGCCACGGCCGGGCGCTCTCGCTCAACAGAGGCGGCAGAGCGCCGAGGTAGCGAAGCACAGCCATGGCGGCACGCGGCTCAAAGCCCGGCGTCCTTCCCGCGCGCCCCACCCCCTGGGCCTGCCCCTTGGGGGTGTGTCGGGAGGGCCCCGCCGGGGAGGAGCTGCGGCCTGCCCCTCCCGGCCCAGCTTCCGGTCTTCAGGCGACGGCACACTGTAGAATGCCGTATGTCTTCTGTGGACCTAGGAATGAGCCAGGAGGGTACCCACGTGCCTCCCTCACAGGGTGGTGGACTCGGAAGACCTTCTTAGCCAGGTTTGGGCCGAGTTTTTTTTTTCCAGAGACTTCTCTGTCAACGTGGGGTGCGCAAAGGACAATCCTGGGGTCATTTTCCGACTTCTCTCTCTGCCTGGCCCATACCGGAGGCCATTGGCCCCACTTCCGGCATGGCCTTGCTTGGGCCAGCCGCGATTCAGGTGGTCTTGGTCATCGAATACCCACTGATTCCAGAGCCTCTAGAAATGAGTTAGATTGGGGAGGAGAGAAAAAACAATCTACACCATCCCTGCTGCCAGGGTAACCGAACAAGAACACTTTAAACAATGTGGCTGTAAAAAGCTACATTTCAGTTGGCCTCTTAATACTCTTACTCAGTTGGCTCGTCAGCACTTTGCCAAATTTGGAGGGTATGTTAGAGATGATCCGTCTTAAACATCCCCCAAATCTAATAACTCATGTTGGAAGCCAATCCCTCCCAGTCCCCAGGAGCTCTCAGCCTTATTGGGGAATCTGACCAAGCGCTAACTGGAGGTGCTAGTTTATAGAGGAAACAGTGATTTCAAGAAAGAGCCTAGAAGTAAGAGCAGTCCTGATATGCTATGGATTTGGAATTCAGCTGCTTCTCACCTGGGTACCTAGTGTACTCCATGGAATGTAGCCTCAAGGATTTAATTGCAGTTACTAATTCCTCGGACCATGTAGGGGTAGCTCAATTATGTGGAAATGCGCATGGGCATCTGTATATTCACAGGGAAAAAAGTCTGGGGACAAATACACACCAAAATGTTAACATGCATTCATTCATCATGGATTCATGCATTCATCATCATTAAGACCCTGGGCTACAAAGAATGAGAACTAGCTGACAGCTAGCCGAAGACAAATGGGAGCAAGACTAATACCTTTTGTTTATTTTCTCTTTATTCTTCTCTTTGTTTTCCATGATGTGAATAGATATCTAGCAACCACTAAAAAAAAGTTTTTTTGTTTTTTTCGGTGTTTTTGGAAAAGGAAAATACTTTTCCTTCTGAGGGCGGTCGGAAGGAAAGGACCGACTCCCCAAGCCTCTCTGCTCAGTCCCCAAGGTTGCTACGAAACCACACCACACGTAGGAGCGTGTTGAATCCTGCGGTGCGACCTGAAGCATCTTAAGTGAAGGATGTGCCATCGACTCAAGTTGCGTGTTTCGAGTGCCGATTTGCAGAGACTGCAAGATAGGTGGCGGGGTAGAGACACTATCGCAGCCACCTTGGCGGAACCCTCCAGCCCACAGCTCGCAGGTTTTGTGGACGTAGGGTCTCCAATAGACCGCTACTATCGGAAACGGAAAGCCTTGGGCCGGCTGGAGATTGGACGCGGGGCCGGAAGCGGAAGTGAGAAATTGCTTTGGGTGGCTCCGGGTATGGCAGGGGTGGTGGCTGTCGCGGCCGAATCCCTTGCGGGAGGCAGGGCACGGGCGGCTCGCACTGTGCTAGATCAGGTGGTGCTCCCGGGTGAGGAACTGCTGCTGCCAGAGCAGGAGGACGCAGAAGGCCCAGGAGGTACCGGGGAGCGACCGCTGCGCCTGAATGCGGGGGTGCGCGCCCGGGTGCGTGTAGTGTGCGGCCCGGGCTTGCGGCGCTGTGGTGACCGCCTTCTGGTCACCAAGTGCGGCCGCCTCCGTTACAAGGAGCCCGGCGGCAGCGGCGGCGGCGGTGGCGTTTACTGGGTGGACTCGCAGCAGAAACGGGTGAGTTGGGACTCTGGAGAGGTGGTACGGCCGTGAAAGTGATATCCCCGCTCTGGGAAGAGGCAGGGATGGGGCCCTGGATCCCTCTGTTAATGCTAGTCTAGAGCCACCGTAGTCTTGTGCCCACCTCTACATCTCCTTTAGAGGGACTGTGAACAAATGGAACGTGACTCGAGAAGGGCGGCCAGGAGAGAGGGGAGACTGGAAATCTTGGTGTATAAGAGGATAAGAACTGTAAGACATGGTCGTTGCCTTCAAAATCCCAAAGGAGCACCAGGCGTATCTTTTGGCGTCCCAAAGGACGGAACCAGGCTCAATGAGCGGATGTCACAGGGAGTTAAATTTCTCTTAGAATAAGGAAAGACTTTAATTTGGGAAAAATTGTCAATGAAATAGCCTTACTTGGTTGTGAGGACCCCGTGTAGCACTAGACTTAGTATGCAAGCAGAAGCTAGGGACTTTCTGATAAGGATACAAGATGTATGGGATACTGGCTGAAATGAACAGAGTATTTGAAACTGTAAACCTAAGAGTTTATGATTGATTTTCTTTTACTGAAAGTAACATATGATCAAATTTGTTGATTTGTATTAATTTGTAGACTTGCATCTCACAATATTTTCTAAATATCTCTAATGACAAACAGTGAAGTAATCACTAAAGACTTACTGAAGATAAAGTGGAAATGATTGCCATTTATGGCTGTCACTTCATTCTGGTTTTTTGTTTTTTTGTAGTATGTCCCAGTGAAAGGAGACCACGTGATTGGCATAGTGACAGCTAAATCTGGAGATATATTCAAAGTTGATGTTGGAGGGAGTGAGCCAGCTTCTTTGTCTTACTTGGCATTTGAAGGTGCAACTAAAAGAAACAGACCAAATGTGCAGGTAACGATGGGGGCCTTTGCTTTCAAAAATAAGAAAAAGCATCGAAATATCCAGCAACACTCAAATATCCAGAATGCTACCTGAATTCTCTCTTAAGCATGACTTACTTTCCCACTTCTCTGGGTTGATCTCTGAGCATCTGTGTAATCACTTCAGGCTGTAAGAGTTTTTTCCAGTGTCCAGCTCTGGGACTAGAGTTGCATGCTTATTTACATTTGCTATATTGGGGGCTGTTTCATTTGTACTGAGTTGAAAGGCTCTGTCCTCTCTATTGTTATTTGTTATGTCTATATCCACTGGACAAGGAAGTGGGCCATAAGCTTCAGGAGGAAGGAGGATTAAGTAGTGCAAATTGCCATATCAGCCACCCATCCACCCTGATTGTTAAGTCCTGGGACTGCCATCTCACAACTTCAGTCGCATCACTGTTTTCCCACAAGCTCTGCTTGGAGCTGGCAGAGGAGCAATCCTGTTACTTCAGGTTTTCAATTTGGACTCTTCTGGTAGTGTAGCCACACTCTCTCTGTCTGCCCAAGCCAGAAATTTGGTGATGCCTTTGCCCCTTTTCACTAACCTCTCATGTGTCTTTAGTTGCTTAATCTTACTGATGCTGTTTGATTCTATCTCTGATCTTCTGCACATTAATTCCTGTATCCTTCCATTTTTCAAGATCAGACGTTAGCTACTTTTTGACCAGTATTGGTTAGTGACCTCCTTTTTTAAAAAAATATTTATTGAGAGAGAGAGTGCATGTGTGAGTGGGGAAGAGACAGAGAGAGGGAGAGAAAGAGAATCCCAAGCAGGCTTTGCACCATCAGCACAGAGCCCAGTGCCTAACCAGCCAAGCTAACCAGGTACTTCAGTGATCTTTTCTTTTTTATTTATTTATTTATTTATTTATTTATTTATTTTTTCAACATTTTTTTAATTTATTTTTGGGACAGAGAGAGACAGAGCATGAACGGGGGAGGGGCAGAGAGAGAGGGAGACACAGAATCGGAAACAGGCTCCAGGCTCTGGGCCATCAGCCCAGAGCCCGATGCGGGGCTCGAACTCACGGACCGCGAAATCGTGACCTGGCTGAAGTCGGACGCTTAACCGACTGCGCCACCCAGGCGCCCCTGTGATCTTTTCATTAACATCCCTGCCTGTACACTTTTGCCCTTCTATCCAGGCTTTTGAGAGCTGACAGTCTCATACACTCCCCTTACTCAAAAAAAAAAAAAAAAAAAAAAATCTTTAACGCCTACAGATTTCCTTGGCATTATACTCCAGAAGTCTTCACTTATCTAT
This sequence comes from Puma concolor, assembly GCF_028749965.1. Taxonomy (NCBI): domain Eukaryota; kingdom Metazoa; phylum Chordata; class Mammalia; order Carnivora; family Felidae; genus Puma; species Puma concolor. The sequence continues at coordinate 59,956,013 of NC_141679.1, read as the reverse complement.
AATTATATCCTCCGTGCAGCCATACTTGAACCACTCCAAACTATTTAATAACACTACTGAGGGGTGCCTGGGTGGCTCAGTCGGTCAAGCATCCTACTGTTGATTTCATCTCAGGTCATGATCTTACAGTTCGTGGGTTTGAGCCCTATGTCAGGTTCCACACTGTGCAGAGCCTGCTTGGGATTCTCTCTGCCCCTCCTCTGCTCGTGCTCTCTCTCCCTCTCTCAAAATAAATCTACCTTATAAAAAAAAAATAGCACTACTGAACTCATAAGTCCCTGCCCTTGTACCTTTGCTTATGCTGTTCCCTCTGTCTGGATTGCTCTTTCTGATTGCTCTATTACCTTAGCCTATGGAACACATGCTCATCTTTTGAGACTCAGGCTAAACACCATCATCTCTGTAAAACCATCCCTCATTTACAATCATTTCCTTATAACTTTACTCTAGCACCTACTGGATTCAGTCTTAAATGAACTTGGTTATTTATATGTACATCCCCACTGCCCTCCAAGACCAAATGCTTCTGAAATGCAAAGAATGTTTTTTTCCTCTTTAGTTGCTAGTCACCAACAAATAGTAGATATAGTAACAGAACAAATTCAGTCTTCTCCATTCCTTTAGTTTCATCATTTTGAAGTTCAGTTCTATGAAGTTAAGTAAATCTTGCCTTAAATACCAATGAATTACCATTGTTCCATGTTGCTTTGAATAATTGACATGCCTGGAGTTTTCTTCCATCAATCTTCTGTAAGTCCCTAGAGTAGTGTGATCTAATAGAACTTTCTGTGATGATGCTAGTGTTTTACATTTGCACTGACTAGTATGGTAGTCACTGGCCATGTCATGGCTGTTGAGCATTGAAATGCGGCTAATGCTGGGCGCTTGAGGGGCTTGGTGGGTTAAGTACGGACTCTTGATTTTGGCTCAGGTCATAATCTCATGGTCACTAGATTGAGCCCTGCATTGGGCTCCATGCTGGGCATGGAGCCTGCTTAAGATTCTCTCTCTCTCTCTTTCTGCCCCTTGTCCACGCATGTACGTGCATTCTCTCTCAAAAAAATAACTTTTAAAAATGTGACTAATGAAATTGAGGAACTGAATTTTGAGGATCTAATTTTAATTAAATGTAAGTTTAAATAACTACATGTGGGTAATGGCTACCATATTGGATGGCGTAACCCTAAAGAATGTTCTCTTGTCTTTGAGATAGCTCCCATTCTGGGGAGGACACACTTGGGTAATGTTGCCTTTTTAAAGAGTCAACTCGAGTGACTCTGGGTATTCTGGAAGATAGTTGGTCCCTTAGGCACAGAAGTATACATGGCAGGCATTGCTGCCAACGGGAAAGAACCCATAGCAGCACCTATAGAATGATTTGTTGAGTGGAAATGAACTTTTTAAATTATCATTTTAGGTTGGAGATCTCATCTATGGCCAATTTGTGGTTGCTAATAAAGATATGGAACCAGAGATGGTCTGTATTGACAGCTGTGGACGAGCCAATGGAATGGGTGTGATTGGACAGGATGGTCTGCTTTTTAAAGTGACTTTGGGCTTAATTAGAAAGTAAGTCCTAATGCCTTCTGGCTTGACTGTCTTCTTTTATAATTATCCTTGGAAAGCTGACTGATTTTTGGGATTGGATTCTTTGTAACAATGTCTGAATCTCCTCAAAGTTAAAAATCAGTGTCCATTTTAACACCATTGTACACTCATGCATTTAGTCCCATCCTCTCTTCATGTAAATACACTAAATTCAGATGTATCTGGTGGTGTAGTTTTTGTGTTGATATGAAGTCTTGGGCTTCTTTCCCAGAAAATCAGATGTGAAAACTGGCCTTTCCTCCTCCTAAGTCATTTGAATATAGACGCAATTTATAATTGTACAAAATCACCAGATTTCTCTAGTAATGGGGGCCAAATACAGGTAGGCTGATGTACTCTTGAAGCTTATGCAGATATTCCCGTAAGATTCCTGCTATTCTGTCCTGGTAGATTTAATAGTTCCCAGAGGTAGATTCTGTTAGGTGTTTAGACCTTTACCTACCCAAAGTTATGTCCTGCTAAAAGAGCTTTACTCTTAGAGCCACTGAGCTCAGAGCTCAGTGTTACATGCCTCTCTTTGCTACTTATTCTGCAGATTTGGACAAAGTTCAAGACAGAGAAGCAGCACCCTTGTGGTTTGAAAGTCAATGTTTCTCTCCAAGTACTGAATTTAATACCAGGAAATAGCTTACATGGTCAGCAAAATAAGCTGGTTCGTTTAGCACCATAGATAATACAAAAGTTACAATTCTACAGCCTAGAATTAAGGTGCTCTGACGATACAGGAGAACTTTGTATGTATTTTCTGTAAAGTTGGTGACAGAGGGACTTTGATTTCTTTGTAGAGGATATAACCCACTGTTGTGACCTGTAGTGTACTGGTTAAGTGTGCTTGGATGAAAGGGGGCAGCAAATGTCATGTACCTTTTTCTTGGATGATGTTGGTGGGGATTTGAATAACTATGGAGAACTATCCAGAAACTAAGTCTTCTGCTAAAAGAGACTCAGGTCACACCCCACCACTTGGTTAAATTTCATTTTCTTTCCTTTTCCTCACCAGGCTGCTGGCTCCAGACTGTGAAATCCTTCAGGAAGTGGGAAAACTCTACCCACTGGAGATAGTATTTGGAATGAATGGAAGAATATGGGTTAAGGCAAAAACCATTCAGCAGACCTTAATTTTGGCAAACATTTTGGAAGCTTGTGAACATATGACAGCAGATCAAAGAAAACAAATCTTCTCCAGACTGGCAGAAAGTTAGATGTAATTTTTTATGGGTCAATTGACCCAAGAGACTATGGGTTTCCTAGGGAAAATTTTTTTCAGGTGAACCTCTCTCCCCCCATTAAACCGTCAGAAGACATAATGTGAATGTACACATTGTCTTATTACAGTTCTAAGTAAAATATTTTTATAAACATGTTACTAGTTGCCACCCATGTTCTTGTGGGTGAGAAAAGTCATTATAAAATAATGATGTACTTTTTTCTTTACAATAAAGTTTACTAAAAGTATTAAGGTTTATTTGGTGTTAACTCCTTTAATTTGGCTGAAGTGCAGCTTCTATAATAAACTGGAATTAAGCATTAAAATAACAATTATTTTCTGGTAAAAGTAAAACATGTTCACCAGAGAAAATGAGAATACATAAAGTATAAAGAAGCAAATGCACTATAGACATAATGTATGTGAATATTCTTTAAATTGAAATTATAGGATTATACTTTATATAGTACTTTGTAATCTTTGTCCACTTCAATGTTTGATGTATTTCTTATATGATTGCTATTAAAAATGAAATAGTCATAGAATATTTAATGTTCATGTTAGGATATTTTGCATATATCCAGCTTTTTGTTGGTTCTGTAAATAACACAGATGAGGATCTCTGAAGCCAAGTCCAAAACTTCCTGCCTAGGCTTTAAAAAAAATGGTAGAAGTGATAGCGTTGGAGAGGAAATTCTTCCATGCCATTTGATTATTGTAAGCAAAGTCTTTAGAGGTAAAAATGCCTGGCAGATGATCCAGGTCAGTGTTCGGAGGTCAGAGACCTCCCTGAGAGTATGATAAGAGTCACCCCTGAAGCCTAGCCATAGGCGGTCCCTTTTGGATGACAGAGATTATAGAACTCATTTAATACGGTGATAAAAGACCAAGGAGCATTATATATTCCTAAAGATGTTTCCTGAAAATTGGGCTGTTTTTAATACAAAGATATTGATAGAATTTATCAAGTGATGATAGCTCCTTTAGGATTAAATCATGAAAGGGAGGGGAGAGAGCAGAGAAATAACGTTTTGGTTCTTGGATGCTACAGAATATATTCTGTTTGGAGCTACAGAATATATTCTCTGAATTTGCTAACTGCTTAGCTTTCAAGTTTACTAACCCAAGCTGGCCAGAGTAACTGAAGCAACTATATGTAACTAAGACCTGAGAAAAGGGATCACTGAGATTGTGTAATGAAAGGTTATCCAACATACTTGCGTCAGAGGCAATGTATTTTCTGGTTACTTTTTTTCTTTTCTGGTTATTTTTAAGTTAGACTTACCAATACTGTATTTTTGCTCTTCAATTCTGCCTGTTGATTATAAATATATATGAAGAAACTAGTTTGCACAAGGCTCAGAAAGATACAAAGATACTCCCACAAAGTGTCCTGTTAGGAGGCTACCTTTAGGAAGAGAGAAACCCTCCACTCCATACTCAGAGCAGGAGAGACAGGGTGGGAGCTACAAGTGGGAGCAAAGTGCTATGGGGGCTTAAAGCAGGGCTAGGTTAGGATCCTGCAAAACACATAGAGTGTATTGCTGAGTTGGGGAAAATCACCATGAACAGAGGAGGCTGGAGAAAGTGCTACAACTTGATACCAGTTGAGTGAAAATTAAACTCGATATAATAATAATTATTTAATTATTTAAGCTATCTCTAAAGAATAGGTATTTCACAAATAGGTACATAAAAGATGAATTAATACATCCAAAGCCATGTAGTTTTGGGCTAATTCCTGGTTATGTAAACTTTTTACTTAGTGATATATCTGGGCTCTTCCTGTGAGCCAGGCACTCGGAGATAGAAAAGAGTGTAAAATGTGGTCCCTGTTATTAGTAACTTATATTCTAGTGAAGATCCAAGATGTGAAGTAAAGGCAAGTGTGTGCCATCGCCACCCTCTGCTCTGCTTTTCGGTCAAGGCACCTTCAGCAACTTCCCCACCCCTGCAACTTCTTAGGCTGTCTGTCCATCACTCCACTGAGTTCTGAAGAACGTAGCCTTTTCTGGAAGAAACTCCTTTCTTCAATGCTTCAGGCCAGTTTTGAGTCTCAAAGTATGCAGATAGGATATCAAAGACTGTTAGAGGGTAAAAAGAAAATAGTGACCACACTGAGAAAAAAGTAGTAAATGACTGATGAGGAAAAGGGTGTTCTGGAATATTTCATTTAACAAACCTCTGCACCACACACGGACCCTCTTGCCACAAGGACCTCAGCCTACATGGAGAGATAACGAGCCTGTGAATGGACAGTGCCGCAGCACTGAGAGGAAAACAGTCCAATGGAACACAAAAGAGGGTCTCTGAATGGCTGAGAGGGGGAAGGGAGCAGCCAAGATGCTCCTGGACTGAATTCTGGACAAATAGGACTTCACAGTTCACTGATGGATTGAACACCGCATTCTAGGCCAAGTGGACAATTTCACCCATCTTTAACATAGTTGGTTGGGATCCAGGAAGAAAATGCCAAGTGCATCTGAGAGGCTAGAATACCTGTCACAAACTGCATGCAATAAAATCTGAGCACATTAGTCACGGGGTACTGCTTTGAGGTCTGCTTATATGTAAACATAATGCAAAGGAGCAGCACCAGAATTAACACATGTTAAATGTGGGCCAAGTGAGGGGCGCCTGGGTGGCTCAGTCAGTTAAGCGTCCAGCTCAGGTCATGATCTCACAGTTTCATGGGTTTGAGCCCTACATCAGGCTCTGCGCTGACCACATGGAGTCTGCTTGGGATTCTCTCTCTCTCTCTCTCTCTCTCTCTTTCTCTCTGCCCTTCCCCCACTCACGCTGTCTCTCTCAAATTAAATAAATAAACTTAAAAAAAAAAAAAAGCGTGGGCCATGTAAGCAGTACCTTGATTGATGGCCAAGATCTCTGAATGATAGTTTTTCCGATTCTGGCATCTGACCATGTATTCCTGGATTGGCAAGCGGGCTGTCTTGACAGAGTGCTCTTGGGCTTTTTGAAATGTCACCTTCTGTAAATCACAGTTAAATATTTTTCTTGTGAAAATGATAAAGATATTCTCATTGTAATATGCATAGCAAATTATGAGAAACCCCATTTACCACCACTCCAATTTCCATCTGTATAATTATGATCATCTGTAATCATAATTAAATGGTAAGTATTAAAAATCAGTAGCCTAAGGGAGAATGAAGGAACTGCAGACAATGAAGAGTATTTACCTGTTCTAAGTAAGAAATGGCTTGTGCAGCAGACATCTCACTCACTTGGGAGTCATCTATCTACTAGCTTCCATTTATTACTATTTACAACCAAGAAGGAAATAAGTAAAAGGAGGCATATTTATTTGCAGCCACAATCTGCATCCAAAAGTTCAAGCAATCTAATCAACCAGAGGAGAACACTCCTGACCCTAAGTCGGTAAGATGTAATTCTGGATCTGGAGTTTTCAGCCCATAGCTATTTGACAGCAGCAAATTAGAGAAAAGGGAGAAAGGATTCAACTCAGATACAAAACAGCAATAAGGTGTGAGAGCACTCAGCCCAAGTAAAAGGAAGGGATCTGAAAACTGCAGAAAGCAGTCATAAAAACTAAAAAACCCCCCAAATCTGAGGCCATTTAGGGTCAGAGTACAATAACTAATATCCCTTTAAAGATGTTCCTGAGTCATGAACTCAAATTTAAATTATATTTGCCACTTCGTAAGAAGCTCTGGAGAGATCATCTACCTACTTACAATTTCAGGATTAAAAAGAAAGGTTTAGATTACTGGTTAGATTACTGGTATAGATTACTTCCAATAGTTAACTATTGGAAGGGGCCTCAATAGTTAGTTATTCTATTCCGATCATCTATCCAATGTTGGTCTATCCTTATGGCCTCTCTTCCAAGTGGCCTCTGTCCTGAAAGGGACAATCCTTATGACAGGCATCCTGGGGAAACCTATTCTACTTTTGACAGTATGGATTAATAGGAAATTCTTGACAGGGAGCCAAATTTTCTGTTTTCCCTGAGCCTTCCACTAATTTTTCTAGTCCCATCGCCCCAGGACCATACCAAGCAAGTAAAATGTCTCTTCCACAAGATGGCCATTCAGGTACTCCACAGCAGGGATCATGCCCTGTGCATCCTTCTGGCAGTCTCAGTTCTGTCGCCTCCCCCTTGAGTCTCTTCGTCATTCAGGCCAAACTCATCTGAATTTGTTGCAGCTTGTCACTGTCCTTTCCCACTGTGTCATGATCGACTGGCCACCAACAGTGTGGTCTGACCAGCTGGAGCAGCATGAAGCAGACCTAGCACCTCTGTCCTGACACTGGACCACCTGCTTCTCAGACTCACATAAAACAATTCCAAGAGAGAACTTCCAAAATGTGTTATGTGATGCGATTCACATAACATAAAGGTACAGCTGCTCAAAAGCCTTCTTTGAAGAATAACATCCCTTTGCATATATGGTCTAGGTGGTTTTTTTTTTGTTTTAAGTCTATTCTTTTACAATCATTTTGAACTGGAGTACAAGAATTCAAAGTTAGTAAGAGACTTGGATGCTGCCCTGGAGGAGCTCACAGTCTAGATTCTGCTCCTCTGAACATTTAAAGATAAAACGATTCCCCTTGAAGAAATGTTCTCAGCATATTTTCTGTGTGGAAGCCAAACTCTGCAGTAACAACCAAAAAGTTCTATACATGTGGCAAATCATTGTGCCAATTATTTTTCAGTTTAAACACGACTGGAGCGATAAGAGAAGACAATGTATTAAAACTGCACATGACTGATCGTACCCTGCTCACTGACCTTCTAGACTTTTCTGACTCAAAAGAAAAAGCTATCACTCTGCTGTGGGAGACTGCATTTGGCTGTTATGTCTCTTTAATCTCTTTTAATCTGTAACAGCCCCCTAACTATTTCCGTTTTCATTACACTGTTTTTTTTTAAATGTGGTCCAACTGTTTTGCAGAATGCCTCATATCCTGTTTCTTCATGATTAAATATAGTTTAAACAGTTTTCAGTAAGAACACTTTGCAAGTGAGATTCCATCACATTGGGAGGCACATAGTGTCAACACTGGTGATTCTAAGTTTGGACATCTGGTAAGATGGTGACCTCCAGTTCACTTCATTGTAATGGCACATTTGTGCCTTTGTGATGTGTGGGGCAACATTTGGGAGACTGTGTGAATAGCCAGTTCTCCCACGCTTTTTGTTCAATCAGTTCCGTCAATCAGTGATTATACTGGGAGTAACAAAATAATGATTTTTCAATTCTATTATGTATTTCTCATTTAACAGCTAGCATTCTTTTTTTTTTTTTTAATGTTTATTTATTTTGAGAGAGAAAGAGGGTACGCGTGAGCAGGGGACACACATAGAGAGGGAGAGAGCATCCCAAGCAAGCTCTGCACTGTCAGTGCAGAGCCTGATGCGGGGCTGCGTCTCACAAACCATGAGATCATGACCTGAGCCGAGATCAAGAGTCAGATGTTTAACTGACTGAGCCACCCAGGCGCTCCTAACACCCAGCATTCTAGCATTCTTCTATCTCCAGCCCCCACCTGTTTTTTAGATTATCACTATGAATCATGGAATGCTGACCTTTTTTTTTTTTCATTTTATTTATTTGAGAGAGAGAGTGGGGGAGAGTGGCAGAGGGAGAGACAGGGAGGGAGAGAGAATCCTAAGCAGGCTCCACACTCAGCACAGAGCCCAATGAGGAGCTCGATCCCATGACCCTGGGATTATGACCTGAGCCAAAACCAAGAGTCAGACATTCCACCAACTGAGCTACACAGGCACCCCAGAACACTGACCTTTTTAGAATAAATGCAATTCAGTTAAGTATCACCTGTATTGGGGTGCCTGGGTGGCTCAGTCGGTTAAGCGTCCGACTTCGGCTCAGGTCGTGATCTCGCAGTCCGTGAGTTTGAGCCCCGCGTCGGGCTCTGTGCTGACAGCTCAGAGCCTGGAGCCTGCTTCGGATTCTGTGTCTCCCTCTCTCTCTGCCCCTCCCCCGCTCATGCTCTGTCTCTCTTTCTCTCAGTCAAAACTAAATAAAACATTAAGAAAATTTTAAAAAAAGTATCACCTGTATTAAATATGTGTGTATATCTCTACAGATATGAAAAAATATCCAAAATACACTCACATATATTAAAAAATACATATATGTAATATACCCACAAACACTTGTGTGATCATAGATTATATCAAGAAGTATACACAAGAAAATAGTGGTTGGCTCAGGTGGGGGGCACTGTAGGACAAGGATAGGAGGGAGACTTATTTCTCACTGTAGTTCTTTTTATAGACCTTATTATATCATTATTTATTGTGTATGCAATATGTTAGTGATATAAACTAATAACAATTATCTCAACAAATGTGTGTATAATAGAAACATATTTCAAAACTCCAATTATTCCAATAAAATTCCAACTCAACAAAAGAAATCCGCACAGTCTTACTGACATCAAAATTATAGGATAAAACTTATGTCAGCAGAAAAGACGGCCTAAGAAGGAACAAACTCCACTCTCATAAAGAACAATTAGGTGGTAAGAATGCTGAATCAATGCTTCCTTGGTCAAGATCAGAGTTATCCTTGCAGAACTGAAGACAGGAGAAAAGAAATTCAACAACGGCTCTTTATGTAATTACCAAACACTCCCCATGCCAGTTCCTGACTGGACTGCCAGGTCAGGATCACTAACATTGATGAGAAAGGGAATTTCACAAGCAGGAGGGCCAGCTGAGGCAGGAGAGGTTCCTTCTTCCTATTCTGAGTTCTTAGGCCTTTTGGGTAAGATTATGATAGGGCAGCTACCTCTGAAAGGAAGCCCCACTTTTCAAAATATAGCTGTTAGGTCTAAAATGCACGTTTACCTTCTGGATGCTTTCGTCCACAAGTCCACCAAGGATGTAAACTTTGTTTAGATCAACATCTTCAAGAGCTAATGAAAAAATGAAGGCCATTGAGATCAAATCTGTTTTATAATTTCTAAAGCCAAAGAAAGTAAAAGGAAAGAATTATTAATGATAAAAGTAGAAATTTAATAAAGTAGGAAACAAAAAGGTAATAGATTTGCTAATTTTCTCAAAAGACAAAGCTTTGGCATATCTAACCAAGAAAAAAAAGGCAGTCGACTCAAATCAACATTAGGATTCATAAAGGAGACAAAATAAAAATTACAGAGGAATGTGAAATAATTAGGAAAGAATACTAAGATCAACTTAATACCAATAAATTTGAAAAGTATGTGAAATAGTTGATTTTCTGGAAAAAACACATATCTAACATTGATCCAAGAAGGGCCAAGGAGGGGAGCTGACCAGGGAAACTGGAAAAGACTACCAGGTAGGTCACAAGGTCCAATGAGGCTGGAGACCCTAGATCTGTGCAGCTGTGCACACATAGTAGGACATGTGCAAAGTGTAGTGAGGTATACACCCATAAGAGGTGTGCAATTAATGTTCATTCCTTTTGTTTTTTTTGATACACCTTGGGTGGCTTTAATAAATTCTGACACAGGGAATAATCAAACACAGGGTTTAGAACAAAGTGCTACATGAATCCATGCAGGAAAGTACATACCATGTTCTGAATCAGGAGTCAGGTACACAAGGGTTTCCAGAGGAAATAAACTAAAGCAGTCTTCCTCTGTTATGTCTAGCTGAAAAATGTAAATAATCCAATGTAGTGTGAACTAGGTTAAGACACAGCCCACACTGCAGCATCTAGTTACCAGGCATCAATTCTCTGTTAGGCATGGCTCTAAGTGCATCAAGGGGACACATGTCTGACAATCTGTTCTCACAACGTACTTCAATGGGGAGAGGAAGTAGAAAGGACATTCTACAAAACAAGATAGAAAGTAATACAACACCCTAACAGATGTACAGGAAGCACGCCCCAGGATAACAGATGAGGGAGTGACAACACCAGGGACAACCTTCTAATGAAGGGAATGCTGGAACTTGGTTTCTGAAAAGAGATGAGATAGACACATACAAAAGGAAGTAGCAATGAAAATGGGGAGAATCACCTAAGAAAGGCATGAAGATGGGAAAGCAAGGGAACCATGTGACCCTAAGAGTGGGTCTGTGGGGCTCACGTACGAGAATCATAAAACCCGCACAGAGAAGAGAAGCAGGAACTGGCTGTACTGTAGGAGAGACACTCAGACAGTAACAGCGACCACAACTAACTGCAGGACCACACAGGGCACGTTTCATACTCTCTTCCTCTGTGAACCTCCCTAGGAAAAGTCCACACCACCCAGTCCCAGCTACATAACACAAACACACAAGACATTTTTAGTGGCACTTCTTAGGAAGTGTTCTGGATTGTTGCCTGTATTATGATCACCACATTCATGGGACCCTAGGGAAAGAGATAAAAAGTAACTGAATGCTCCCTAAAACTCACCTTGAGTCCACATTACTCTCATAAAGATTTTCTCTTCCCCCATAACTCATGCTCCCTAATTATGCACTACTGTAAACAAGAAAGGAGTCACAGCATTTCCCCCAAAACATTCGTGGAGTATACAGTCTAGCATACAACACACAGAATACAAAATACAGTCCTAGATACCTGGTAATATTAGTCTGCCAATGCAGTGGAAGGATGAAAGTTTAGAAATAGAAGAACTGATGAGAGATTCTAAAGTTTTTTAGATTGCAATAGTGAAAATATAGAATTAGTATATTTTTATATAAAAATACGAAAAAGTTAAAAAAAATTTACTATTATCATACAATCTACTTTTCAAATGACACTTCAAGTAATATGCAAAATGAGGCTTACCAGGTAACTAGAAAATCCATCATTCATCCTCAAACACTCTTCATACAGGTGACTGTCTGTTGTGAATCCAGTGAGGTAGATCCAAAATGGCCTGTCAGCTTTTTTATTTGAACCATACAACCTTCGGATCTGTCCAGCCAGTCTACTTAACTCCTTCAAAGAAATAACGACAACTCAGACTAGAAGCATGCCCACTCTTTCTAAATTCACTACCAACAAATGGTTAGGGATGCCTGGATGGCTCAGTTGGTTAAGCATCTAACTCTTGATTTTGGCTCAGGTCATGATCTCACAGTTCATGAGTCTGAGCCCTGTGCTGGGCTCTGCACTGACAGTGTGGAGCCTGCTTGAGATTCTCGCTCTCTCCCTCTCTCTCTCTCTCTCTCTCTCCCTCTCTCTCACTCTCTCCCTCTCTCTCTACCCCTCCCGGGCTCACGCGTTCCCTCTCAAAAAAACAAACAAATAAACAAACAAAAAAACAAAAAACCATACCATACCATAAAACAAAACAAAACAAAACAAAACACAACACAACAAAACAAATGGTTACTCAGTAAGTTCACTGAATGCTACTCTGAGAAATCTGATGAACTAGAATGGCCCCTTTTACTCCAAGAATGAGTACGGAGGGTATATGTGAGCATATGCATGTTACACTCCATGGCACACACACCTTATAGATCAAAGTTAAGGTAATGATACTAGCCCAAAAATAGTGAGTTAATGGAAAGACTCTGAACTCTCTCTCCTTCTGGACCTGCTGTTATATATCTAATATGATATATGGAATTGTTCTTTTAGCTCATATCTAAAATTTTACCATGTGATATTTACTGTTTATTTTTAAAAGGTTAGATTACTAAACAGACATGTTTTATACTCCATCAAATAAAATTGGCACCTTACCCTAACTCTAGGAGATGTAACAGGGTCAGAGGTTTTAACTTTCCATCCTGATTCAGAGACATCACCTCAAGAAAAGTAGTTTCACAATCTGGCCTGATCTGGGTCAGGAGAGAAAAAAACACTCTGGATTTGATTTAATCTGATCTCAATTAAAATAAACAGTAGAAAATTCTTGGTTGACCTTTTCAGAGGGCTATACTTAGAGGTTCCATGTACGAACCCCAAATCTTCAGTCTTCCTAGTTTCTCTGAAAAACACGCAAACACCGGCATATACGACAGAGATGTTGGCAAACAGAAGAACCTGGTTTTTGGTGTAAGGCCAAAAATTAAGGCCCAATACTGTGTGTTTCCTAGACATCTGGTGAAACCAGGTAGGCCCTGAAAGTCCAAGTAAATGCAAGCTCTTCCCCCAGTTCTGCTCCCAGAGACAAGGCCCCCCAGCTAAACAATCCTTTCTGTCAAAGGGACCAGGCTAGTTCCTGCTTATCCCCAAGTAGTGAGTTTCAATTCCCTGCCAGCCCATGGAGTTATTCCCAGAAAATTAATCACATCTTCCTGCAGGAACCAGGGAGCACACCACCCTCATGATACTACAAAGCCTGCCTCCCACAGCCCCTGTGTTCATTCTGTCCCCAAGTATAATCCCATGTGGTCCTGCATGGCATGCAGTGTCCTCCTCCCCCTGGGCTGAGTACACGTGACTAATAAACTGCTATCATTCTTATCTGTCCAATGTCAAGTGTGTTTTCTTCAGCCATCCCCAAAACCCTAGGGTGGAATCCCTCCTTTACCAATGGGGTGAATGGAAAACGATTAAAACACATATGTTATAGGAAGACCTCCTACAAGGTCATCTCATCAACATGTAACTAGGCAAATATTCCTCTCCCCAGTAGAAAGCCAGATTTCATTTCTGGAGGACTGAACATGAAAGGCTCCACCTAGACCGGAGACACCATGAACACTGAGACAACAAGGTGGGGCTCAAAACAGAAGATCAGATAAAATTTGCAGACTAAACCAGAGGGTATCTATTCTCTTCCTGATTCTTTATAACAGCCAATTTGAACTGAGAAGCCATATGGAGAAAACTAAACACTTTTGCTGGTTTACTACGGAATTACAGAGGCTGGAAGTGGTCCTGCTCTTTGTCAAAGCTTTTCCCTTCTGGACGTCCTTCATGTGAGCAGGAATTCAGAGCTTAATGGATGTCCTACCTTCTTAGACATGTGGTGGGTCATACTCAAATCAATACAGAGTCTTGGTCCTGAGTGTTTGGCTTCCAAAAGTCTCTCCTTGGTTAAGGATCTCAGAAAACGTTTGCTGTGCTGGGGGCAGATGCCTGAAGTAGAAATATCAAAAAGGAGTAAAAGTGGGAAAAGAGAGGAATACATTCAGTTGGAAAAGAATCTCCCCAGCCAAGTGATATTTTTTGTACATAAAGAGAAACTTGAAACTCATACAAGATATTTATTCATTTGGGTGCAGCTGAATGGTGAGGGGTGTGGGCTCTGGAGAACATTGCTGAGTCTAACTCAGAGTTCAGTCCATTTACTTATTACTAGATAGTCTTAGGCACATTATTTAATTTCTGAGCCTCACTCTCTTCACCTACTAAATGGGGATAATAAAAGCACCTACCCCTCAGGGTAAGCCATGTAAAATTCTTAGCAATGAACCTAGCACATAGCACTCAATAAACGTTAGCTCCTGTGGTTATCATTCCTTCTACTTCTGAGCTTATAAACACATATGTTCACTATGTGTTTTAGGGCAGCCTTAAACTTTTCTGTCTTTGAAACTTTGATTCCCCCAAAAACAGAACAACAGGTCCTACCTCCAAGAGGTTTGTTTTTCCTTAAAAACAATATTCCTACTCTCCTAAGAACATGCAGATACTAGTCCGTAAAGAGATAAATGACTACACCAGCAATCGGATTTATTTTTACCTGAATTTTCTACACGATTGGCCTTTCTTCTTTCTTTTTCTTGCTTTCTTTTGCTCTTCTTTGCTGCAACTATCTTTTCCCAGTGTCTCTGTTTTCTTTGGACATTTTTCTTATGTCATCGAGAAAACAAAATTGTTTGAGAACTTCGTAAGCAACAAAAAGGAAAATGAATATTCAAAACAATTACTTAATTTTTTTTAAGTTAGATTTAAAGTTAGGAGAGAACAAAGATATTAGTCTTAAAAAAAAAAAAAGACTGGATTGTGTTAAGAGAAAGCAGAGCCCCAGAAAAGAGAAGTGATATGCCCAAAGTAAATGTATTAGGGACAGGGCCTAAGGCAGAGCTTAGATTTCCTGACCCTTCTGAGGTGTATCAAAAACTCCTCTTCCCAGCTGGCTCAGTCGGTTAAGTGTCCGACTCTTGATTTCAGCTCAGGTCATGATCTCAGTTTGTGGGTTCGAGCCCTGCGTAGGGCTCTGTTTTGACAGCTCAGAGCCTGCTTGGGATTCTCTCACTCTCCTTCTCTGTCACTCCCCGTCTCGTGCTCTCTCTCTCCCTCTCAAAATAAATAAATAAACTTAAAAAAAATTCCTCTTGCACTTTATATACTTTTCTTATGACTCAAGTGGAACTGAAACCTTAAACCAGTAGCAGGAAATTCATCCAATTTTGGAGCACACCAAACTTATTCCTAGTCTTTTTGGTACTAGTACCTACCCTCAGAACAGGGGTGTCTGGGACATAGCACCATCGCAAAGCCCACGGCCAGGCAACTCGCTGCACTTACTGAGCACCACATTGCACTGCCTGTGGGCAGTGTCTCTCCCTCCAGATGCTCACATTCCACATCAATCTGTAGAAGCTGGAAGCTTTCAGAGATGCTGTCTTCACCTGTGTCCTCTAGGATGACTTCTTGCTCCTGCAGCACGCGTGAGTCTGTTTTCCGAGCACTCCCTTCCAATTTCCAGTCCATGTGCTTAGTCTTCTGTCCTTTTCACCTAGGTCAGAAAAAGGCACAATTACGTGAGACGTCACCTTATTTCACCTACGGAGGTATTTCCCTGCATCCCAATGTCAAATAGCATTACTGTGTTGCTGAAGGAGTAGACATGTGGGAAATATTAACACAGACTTATTGAATGGAGAAAAGTGTCTGTGTCTTCCAGAGAAATGGGTCAGCCCAGAAATGTTTCAATACCAAGGAGGCTAAATCCACTTTTTAGAAGACAAGCACAGCTCCTGACAGCTCCTAGCAATCACCAATGATTCACGGCTGCAGTGACACAGGTGGTCAAGTCATTTACTGTGTTCTTCAAAACGCATGTAGTAGTTGAGGGTGGGACAGAAATGGCAAAAGCCACCTCCTCCATTATGTTTCAGTTTATATTTATAACTATTCCTTTAGCAAACATTTATTGAACACCTACTATATGTGAAGTCCACTACTAGAAATATCCTAGGAAGGTAAGAGCTAGCCAAAAACATATGGTGAAGAGTTACCTGAAACCAACCAAGAATTCTAGGTTGCTAGTGATGTATCACAATTTGTTTTTCCAAACTATGTATTCCTTCTCCCAACTCAGTTAAGTATCACTGCATTGAAAGCCACTGTCACCAGTGAGAAAACTTAATATCCATCAGAAGTGCTGAGGTAGGAAATTATGGAGAACCCATTGCTATGGCACACTAAACAAGGGCCATAATTTCAAACTGCTGTTCAAAATCCCTGCAAAGGTTATAAGTAAAAAATGTTCTAGGCGCACCTGGGTGGCTCAGTTAAGCGTCTGACTCTCGATTTCAGTTCAAGTCATGATCTCACAGTTGTTGAGACTGAGCCCTACGTCTGAATCCAGGCTGAGTGTGAAGCCTGCTTAAGATTCTCACTTTCTCCCTGTGCCCCCTCCCCCACTCACACTCTCTCTCTCTAAAAATTAAAAAAACCACTCTAGCCTACAGTTAAGTGTCACATATGTCCATTGTTCATGGCTGCACCTCTGAGTCCAGTGCATTTCCACCATCTTCGGAAAAGTATAGCTTTGCAAAAGCAAATGTATGTAATATGATCCATGCATATGGTAAAAAAAAAAAAAAAAAGATTTATAATGAAAAGTAATGATCCTCATTCCAATCCCTTCCACCTCTAGTGCCAACCTGTTAATCAGGTCTTTATAGTTCATCCGGTAATTAACTCCTTATCCTGAAATCATATGCTTTCCATTACTTCTTGAATCAACTTTAACTTTTATCAACTCCCTATGAAACACTAGAATTCAAATCACTCATAATATCCCCTCTTATTTTTCTGTTACACTGACTTTTAAATTTTTTTGAGGTATATTTTACATACAGTAAAACCCAAAGGTTAGGTACAGCTCAATATTGTGTGTGTGGAGAGAACATACCAGCTCAATGAGTTTTTAACAAAAGCATAGGTGTGTTACTTACACCCTCATCAAGATATGGAGCATTTCTTTTTTTTTTTAAACTTTTTAGTCATTCTTTTTTTTTTTTAATGTTTATTTATTTTTGAGAGAGAGAAAGAGAGAGAGAGAGAGAGAGAGGCAGAGCTTGAGAGGGGAAGGGCCAGAGAGAGAGGGAGACAGAGAATCCAAAGCAGGCTCCAGGCTCTGAGCTGTCAGCACAGAAACCAATGTGGGGCTTGAACCTGTGAGCCACAAGATCATGACCTGAGCCAAAGTTGGATGCTTAACCGACTGAGCCACCCAGGTGCCCCAAGATATGGAACATTTCTATCACTCCAGAATGTTCCTTTCCTTCTGCACTTTGCAAGTCAATCTTCATCCCATTCCCATAACCCGACAAAAGCAACCATTGTTTTTTTTCTATAACCATAGATTAACTGTGCCTATTATAAAACATCATATAAATGGATTCAAACACTGACATTGACATTTTCCCCCTCAACGTGTTTGAGAATCATACATGTTACTTCATGTATTAGTAGTTTATTCCTTTTAATTGCTGAGCAGAATTCCATTGTATGAATATACCATAATTTATTTCCCTATTGATGAACATTTGAGATTTTTCCAATTTGGGACTACTATGAATAAAGTTGCTAAGAACATTCTCACACAAGTGTTTTTGTGGACATATGTCTTCATATCTGTTGGCCAAGTACCTAACAGTAGAGTTGATGGGGCATAGGATAGTTGCCTATTTAACTCACAAAAGACTGCCATCAGTTTCTCAAAGTGACCGCACCACTTTACAGTGCTGTCAGCAACAAATCAGACTTCCAGATGATCTGCAGCATCACCAACATTTGCTGTTGCCAGAGTTCTTAATCTTGGCCATTCTTGTGTAGTAGAACCTAGCTGTGTTTTAATTTGAATTTCTTTGATTGTTAATGATATTAAGCACTTTTTCATGTAATTTATTGGCCATTCATAATATATCTTCATAAGATTTCTGATCAAGTCTTCTGCTCATTTTTGAATTATCTTTTTATTAATGAACTGTTGAAGTTTATCATATTTCTGGATACAAGTCTTTTTCAGACATGGGTATTGAGAAGAGGTTTTCCCAGTGTGTGGCCTGCCCGTGCATTTTCTTAACAAGGCTTTTGTTAAGCAGAAATTTTAAATTTTGACCAAGTCTAATTTATCATTTTTAATTAACTTTATTTCTTTAACTTTTTAACTTTATTTTTTTATTAACTATAAAAGTTAATGCTGTCTGTGTCTTCTAAGAAATCTTTGCCTACCCAAAAAGCACAGAGATATTCTATGTTGCTTTCTAGAAATACCTTTATAATTTTAGTTTTTACATTTAAGCCTATAGTCCATCTCAAATCCACTTCTCTCAAAGATAACAGTCTTGTCCTGCTTACTGTCCAATGCTGAAAACAGTTTCTTCATATAATCTGTCCAGTTTTACAGCTTTTTTATCAGAAGGTAAGTCCAATACCCATACCTCTGTCATGACAATTACCAGAAGACATCTTTACTATGCTTAAGAATATCCTTTAAATTTCTACTTCTTGTTCAACAATCTTATGTATTACCCTCTGACTCCTTAAGGTTAGGCTCTGAAAATAAACACCCTAATCTTCCCCTCTCTCTCTCTTCCACCCTTAATGTTCCAATTTGGTAAGCTGAGGCTTTAATTTTACATATTTAAGACAGGCTCTACATTGTGATGTGTCATCAAAATTAACCCTCTTGGCCTCTGTCTATTCCCTTGGTGGTTTCTAAAATTCGTAAACCAATAAACTGCATTTATATTAACTATATAAATATTACCCACTACAGAGACAAGTAGAGTCCGAGGATTATATTTAGTTCTCTAATGTTCTGACTCCTGTTACTAGCAAACATTTCTAGTGTTAAGCTCATACTGTTTTCTTATACTCCATCAAATGCTCAAAATGAGGCCAAATTTTAGTTGTTTTTCATTTAAAAAAAATTTTTTTTAAATGTTTACTTTTGAGAGAGACAGATAGAATATGAGCAGGGGAGGGGCAGAGAGAGAGGGAGACACAGAATCCTTAGCAGGCTCCAGGCTGCTGTCAGCAGAGCCCAATGGCGGGGCTCGAACTCACGAACTGTGAGATCATGACCCAAGCTGAAGGTGGACACAACTGACTGAGCCACTCAGGTGCCCCTAGTTGTTTTTCATTTAGACATAATAGGCTGTTGTACTGGAAACGTAGCAGTCCTAGGATTTAGCCATGCTTCCCAGCTTGCTACCTGTGAGTAGTAGGATAACAGCCAAAGCACTTAACTTTCTGTCACTGGTTCTTTGAGATGGGATAATACTACATCCCAGGACTGTTGCAAGAACTAGACCTATTTCATTTGCCTGACATGGAGCAACTACTCATGAAATACAGGCTATTCAATCTCTTCCAGTGCTGTTCTTTCAGGCTTTCTAAAAAGGTAAGTCTTCTGAGCAGTTTTGGGGTATTCATCACACATCATGTAAACATTTAACCACCAGATATATTCCTGAATATGGCCAAGTAAATTACATTCTAGATTTTCAAAATTACAGATTAGAAATTTGTGTTCATTTTCCTGCACAGGCTAAAGTTTACTTATGCTCAGGAGTCCTTTCTTTAATACTCAGTACAAATTTTAATGTATTTATTTATACCATTGACTGTGTCACTATGAATTTAAGACATACACAAAATTTAGTAGTGTACATATTATTTCTAGAAAAACGAGGAAAAGGCCAAGTTATTCTTAAGCATTTCAGAAGCACTGCACTGTTCACATATGAATGGCAATGTTGATTAGAAATACCTTTAAGAAAAGATAGCCAGTCTCATTATACCCATTCCTTTAGATGACTGAGCAAGTTTTGTTGTGCCCATCATCAGAGTCATCTGCATTTTTCTGCATTTAGGCATTCAAAAAAGAAAAATGAAAACTTTAAGATAAACTGGTCCAACACCTAACAACCTCATTTTATTAGGGTGAGAAAACACCAATTTGTTAAATGAATGCCAGTTTAACAGCCATGTGCTTTCCCTCCTCTGAACTCCACAGCATTTTGTATTCTCATCTGTTTGTCCATTCGTTCAGTCAATAAATATCCATTGAGCTCCTCCTCTTTGTCAGACCCTTTTGGGGAACGACTAAGAGGTAATGAATGTAGATGTCTCATTGGAGAAGTCTGGCTGAGAAGGAGAAAAGAGAGCTAGGGTTGAAGTAGCTGGAGGGGCTGCTGAGTTTTCCATTGCTGTTTAGAAAACTGGAAGGTCTGTGCTCATGTTTTCTCTCTCATCAAACTGCATTCCTTTGCAGGAAGGACTGTGTACTTATATTTATGTAAATACTGTAAGAGCTCACAATGTAGAACCTTGCAAACAGCAGTGTTTGAATAAATGTTTGTTGAACTGAATTTTACCACTACCACCCCTATTCCCTTCTTCCTAGTCCCCTCCTTGTATCTCAGACCTCCCCAAGTTCCTATAGTCCCTGAGGATCTTGGGATACAGCAATATTGAAAATCAAATGAAGGCAATTCCAACCACTACCAAAGAGTCTGAAATATAGCAGATTGGGCAGGGACCATATCTTTTTCATCTCTGTATCTTCAGTGGCCAGCACAAGGCCTGGCACAAAATGGAAGCTCAGTAAATACTGAATAGAGCCTTGCTATCTAGTGATTCTCAGAAAGCAAACATGAAATTGGGCATCACAGAAAAACAAACCTTCTTAATCTGTGTGAGACATTATCTATGCCCAGATTTAGCATTTCATTTCATTAAAAAATGTTTTCTGAGCCTCCATTACAGGTCCAGGACCAAGTACTGGAATTATTCAATTACTCAATCATTTAACAAATAGTTACATGCTGAGGATTTGGGAATGATGTCCATTCTGCCTCCATGGGGCTCCAATTATCTACCTCAGCCTTGACTGACAGTTGGTCTGTTTCTCCACTACGTTACAAGCTCTCCCAGGGAAGAGAGGATAAAGAATTCAGGTGCGCACCCCCAGTACTCAGCACTGAGCCTTGCAGAACACAAGCATCCTAAATGTTTTATGATTATGTTACCCTTCTGCTCAGAACTATGCAGTATTCTCCATTTCACTTACAGTACATAACTGAAATCCTTACAATGGCCTATACTGCTCATTAAGATCTACCTCCTGCATCGAGTGTCCTCTGCACTCTCTGGTCTGCTTGCTGCTCCTAACATACTTAAGGATATTCCCACCTCAGAGCCTTTGCACTTGCTGTCGTGTCTACCTCCAATGCTCTTCCCCTAGATAATTATATGGCTACCTGCCTCAATTTATTCTCATATCACTGTTCAACATGGCACATGTTTTACTTATTGTCTGAACTTCCCCATTCCTATAACGTAAGCAGGTGTTCTGTTTGTTTCGTCCACTACTCTATCCTATACGCCTAGAAAAGGGCTTGGTACATAACAGACGCTCAATAAATACTTACTGGTTTAATAAATTCTCCACCCATCCCCATCTCTGAGTTGACAGAAGCCTCAGATCTTTTCTAACCCAAATCCCACCTGACGAGCATATCGCTGGGCCCTAAGTGACGGGCCAGCCTCTGTCTGCACAACTGTTTGCGTCTCTCATTTTCTAAGTTTTAGTCCACCGAAGCTGGCTCCAGTCCTCTGGCACCTTCAGCACGAGAACACCAAGACCCCAGGCCCGAGAGTACCCCGCCTGTGGGCCCCGTCTGGCCCACAGCCTGCTAGTGCGAGGGGTGGCAGAAAGGGAAAGCACCAAGAGGGTGGAGGACACCAGGCCACACGACTGTCGAAGGTCGCTTCCCGGCATCTGTCCCACCTACGAACCAGGCGGCAGCCCCAAGTCAGACCCCTTTGGCCCCACGTCCGTCCACCCAACGAGCCCCAGGCGTACCTGAATCCCTCGCCTCGCGCAGTCTCTGCGGCGCACGTCAGGCCCCGCCTCCGGGCCAACTTCCGGTTCCTGCCCCCCTCCGCGTGGCATTCTGGGAGTTGTGGTTTTCAGCCTGGTAGCTTGGTGTGCCGGAGGCAGTGGGAGGCTTTGCCTTCCACCTACACTGGCACTAAGGAGCTGCGTACCGCCCAGGTATTGCTGCGCCTGCCTGAACCTGTTTCCTCGGTTGTGAGACGGGGATTACGATACCCGCCGCTCGCCACTTTCGCAGGCTGCGGCAGGTAACCCGAGGCTTTGATGGTTCTCAAGGGCTGGGCATTGGGAAACTGGGCTGAAACCGGGCTGGAACCACCCCTCTTCTCACAACCTGGGGGTCTTGCCCTCCCTTGGACCCCCTACAACCAGCAGAGCCCACGAACTGACACAGGCTTCCCTGAGCACACAGCTGCCCTCACCACCACCTGGCTGTTTAGGCAGACAATAGAGATATTCGGGCTTGGGCCCTTAACAAGTGAGTCTAGCCTCTGGCCACTCTCCCTTCTCCTTCTCCCCTTACAGACCCAGGGGGAAAGCGAGGCTCAGAGACCCTGAAGAGACTGGCCCAAGTCTTGACCTGATAAAAACCAACAGTCACTCTTTACTCTTCCCTTTATTCCTGCTATCCCAGCGGTCTCACCCTTTGGAAGAGACCTTAGCATGTAAGAGCCTGATCTATCTCCCACCCAAGAAACCACAGCCCTGTTGGATCCCTCCTTGGCCCCATACTGTTTCCCTCTCTGGCCTTTTCTTTTCATAGATCCTCCAGCACCCCCACCCCGTCCCTAATCCTTCAGTCCATCCTTTATCTGCTACTGCAGCAATTTAAATGTTAAAAGTAAACATTCTTTATCCCCCAGAGGGCTTTTCCCTAAAACCCAGCTCTAACATCTCTTCTCTGCTCAGAAGCTGGTGCTGGCTTCCCAATCAGTAGGGCTTGCAGAGTGGCTCAAAGGATCTTCAGTGGCTCCCACCACACCTACCAGTCCCTGCACTTTGCCCTCAGCCCAACTGGATAATTTTCCTCTCTCCCTGCCACTGCTCTTGTGTCTCTTCACCTTTGAATGAGCCCATGGCCACCCCCCAGAAAAGTCCTCTTAGCTGGTCTCACTGACCACCGCCCCCCCCCCAACCCCCTACTCCCACCACGCAGCAGATATCTGTTTGTCAGATGATTATGTGTCTCCCTTTTCCAAACCCTAGTGGCTTTCCATTGTACTTGGATGTGAAGTCTAACCTTCCCAAGGCCTTCCCCACCTGGTTCCTGGCTGCCCGTCTAAACTCATCCTATCATTCTTCCTCTGGCTTGCTGTGTTCCAGTCACACCTGTCTTCTTGAAATGCTTCAAATATACCAAGGCCCTCTGCAGATTCTGTTCCCTTTCCTCTCACTTTTTCCATGGCTGGCTCCTTCCTATCCTTTAGGCTTCAGCTTAAACCTTCCCTCTTTAGAGAGACCTTTACTGATCACCCAGGTAAGATTGGCTCATCCCATCCCTGTCTTGGCACTCTTCATTTCTTTACATGACCTATCAGTCAGTAATCTTTTTATTTTTTTCTGTGTCTTTCCTACTAGTTATAAGTTCCTGAGGGAACATGTATCATGTTGATGATTTAATTCCCAGTGCCACTGCACACTAAATATGTGTTGACAGAATCACTAAATGAGTGATTTTTCTCCTTTCTTAACACATTCCAAACTTACCTTCCTATCTACCAAATCTAGGACCTGATGCTCAGTAGCTACTTCTAATTAATGCTGCTTCCTACAGGAAGCCTTCCACGATCACCACTCTGTCCCCAACCACAAAATGACTTCTGTCTTTTGAGCTCTCCTAGCACCTTATCTGTCCTCTTTGGTCACCCTGAGCAGACCATACCTTATATTTGTAGGTTTCTATCTCTACATGTCATCTTATCTCTTAGACGAGGAGCTCTTGAAGACAGGATTCTTACCCAATTATTTACATCCATAATCCCACATCAGGCATCACCTGCAATGGTTGTAACAAATGTTTGTCTAAGAAACGAATCAGCCAATATTATGGTGAGTGGGAAAAGGAAGGAGTGTAAATGTCTGGTAGTTTCCTAGTCACTAAACAACTGGCTCTTGCATTGCATCCCATTCTGCCTATTCATGTTGGGGGTGGTGTATCTCAAAAAAGGTGCTAAACAGGACCAGCCCCCACTCCCCTCATTTTAGCTTCTCAACAAGCAGTGAGGGATTTCCTGGAACTTCTGGGACTTAGTGCAGAGCAAAATACTAACTCCATACAGTAGCAGCCCAAGAAAGTTCATGGAGTTGAGGGGAGAGGAAGCAAAGACAGACAGACATAAACATTTGAGTGCCCATGCCAGAGGCTTCACAGTCTTCTTCCCGCCTTCCACTATTATTGCTCACAATATGCCAAATGTGTATTACATAACAATCTCTAGTTTGGGGTGTTGTCCCCATTAATAAGAAAATGTATTTGAGGTATGTAAGTAAGGCATCTGGCACACTGTAGGCCCTCACTAAATGAGACGAGTACTATTTCCTTTTGTCAGTTGGGGAAACTGAGGCCCAGCATGGTGCCTATAACAACATCGCCAGGATTCCAGCTCTGGTTAAGTTGAAGTCCTAAGCTCCTTGCTTTAAACTTGCAAACATACAGATTATGTTCATGTAAATAAGCTACATAGCTCTTCAGAGCTTTCTGCTGGTAAAAGTGTTCAAGTCCTGTTTAACATTATACAATTTTTATTTTTTCAGCGTCCTATTGTTCCTGTTATTCATGGCCACACAATCACTACAAATCTATGTTCGAGAGCCTTATTCAAATTTTATTCAAAATATTATGTGAAAAGAAACAGGCCTCTAAGAAAATAAATCTTTTCCTGGCACAAGTACTGGTTCACTGGTTAGTTAACAAATAACTGGTAACAAGGGGTGAGAAAGAGATCTTCTCGTCTCCCAAAATATTGCTTTCCTCTGATTGCCAAGGGTTTGGGTACATACACTCATTCTGCCCTCCTTTTTCTGGGCGAAGGAGAGGAATTGGGAGGCCAGTGCAGACACACAAGTGATCAGGAGTACCAGAGGGACAAAGGGCCCCCTTGAACAAGCTCTAATAGCCCAAGGTGACTGTCTAAGCCAGCTTTGGCCTGGACAGAGAAGCCAGGGGGAAAAAGATCCCAGGGGTATCTTGAGATCAGTTTTCCTGGAGTCTGAAAACAAAATGTAGGAAATGGTTTCACACTAGGAGAGGCATCCATAAAGTTTGGGGATTACTACTGAATTTTACTGAGTATTTACTAGATTATTTATTAGATTTCTACCCAACAAAGCAGGAACTATTAACATTTAGAGAAGAGAAAACCAAAGCACTGAGTGGTTAAGTAGCTTGTCCAACGTCCCACTAAGATTAACTGGGATTAACTGGTTTAATTGGGATTAGTGAGAAAGGTACTAAATATATTTCTTTCCCTCTAATATTATTCCTAAAAAGGCAAATTGAATTCAGGGCTTTATGTTTGCCTTTACAGGTATTTACCAGAGAAAAAGGGTGCAGCATTCAGTCAATTTGAGATAAAGCACAGAGCACCCACTCCTGGATGTGGGTCACCATGCAACTAAGGAATTTAACTGCCACCTAGTGGCAACCTATGCTTGTCATAGCCAGGCAGCCAAGAATACCAGGCCTGCAGGTGCAGGTGCCGCAAACCAAACCTTGTGAAGGTAAAATCTATCAAATATCACATGTATTCACTCCTGTTTGTGAAGGTTATTGCCAAATCAGTGTGATACGTGAAGTCAAGACCATTTTTCAGTGATCCCCACCTTCCTCCCTCATCCCTGTCATCCTGGGACAGTCTGTGAATTCCTCCTGTTTCCACATCCCCAGGGTAAACTATTAGGGCACAGTTTACTGATGGCAAGCTACATATCTGTATCCCCCCGAGGGTCTGTGAGAATCCTGACCAGGGGCAGGGATTTGTCTAATTCACCTTTCTATCCTAAGGACCTAGCACGTGGCCTGACCCAGAGGAGGTATTCAGTGAAATGTTTGTTGAATGAACATGAGTGAATGCTTTTGAACCAAACTTATCACTCTGTATGATTCAGGTCAGGATTAAGCAGCAGTTTATTTGAATACTCTAGTAAACATTTTGGAGGGGTGGTGGAGGAATGGAGGAGCTTCTCAGGGAAGTGCCCAGGGCAAGGCAGGGGCCTGGGCAACCGGCCTGCTCACAGGGCAGTGGATGCTCGGAACTTCTGGGTCAAACAAAACACAGCAGCCGTGAGAGCCGTGCACTGACGGGCCAAGAGTTTCACACTCAGGTCGTGGTAGCCTCTCTCACAGGTCAGCCTAGCAGCCTCTACGAACTGATGGTAGGCGCACACCACGTCCCTCAGGTTCCCTGCTGCTTCCCTGTGCCGAGTGGAACAGCGGCTGCAGTCTGTGAACTGGAAGCACAGGCCGGCCAGCTGGACCAGGTGCTGGAAGGTGTCCCGCACGGCACCCTGCATCTCTTCGGGGGACTGGTCCATTCTGATCACATGTTGACAGCTCGCCAGGAGCTTCTGGGAACCCATGCAGAGGCGGCTCCGGCTTTCTGAAAAGTGCCAGGTGCACTTCTCTGGGGGATGTTTGTTCCCATTCCCCCAGGAAGCTTCTAAAATATCTTGTAATTCCAGTAAGCTCTCTGTGAGTTGGCTAAAGCCCTCCGGGGTGCTGGCAGGGGCAGCTCTCAGCTGTCTCAGGGCCCTGGAGCAGTATTCTGGCCAGATGTGGCTATTCCTCGACAGGGGCTCCGCACTGCAGCTGCGGGCCCGGGCAGGCCTCCAGGGGAGGGCCAGCCGGCTTCCTGCAGAGGGTGGCGACGTGAGGGGGGCAGTGGGGTGTGCTTCCAAGGCCCGGTCTTCTTCCTCTGCTTCTGGCTGCAGGCCACGGAAGCACGTGGCATAGGAGAACTGGCAGCTGCACTGCTCCATCCCAATCCTGGGGGCCATTGTCTCATTCACACCCACAAACCCCAAAGATGTGGCCATCCTGAGACTGGCAGAAACTTTAGGATGGCTTTCTGGGGCAAAGCACAGGAAAGACTTCTCAGCAGGAAGGCAGACGCTAGGACTTTTGTCTTTGTTTTCTGACAGTGAACAATGGTTTGAACCTTCTAAGTGGGGCTCCTTTGGGGGACCCGGTAGTGGCTTTGGCAGAGAAGGAGCTGGATTAAAGCAGATCTGCTGAGGAGTGTCCCGAGAGGCTATCTCTTCCCCTATCATGTGGTTAAGTGGCTCTGCCTTGACCCCCTCCAGAGGGAAGGCTGATGGAATGGTCTGGTCCCCAAGCAAGAAATCGGGGTCTAAATCCAGCTCTTCCAATAGTTTTTGCTCTTGGGCCTGGCAGGCTTGGCCTGGGGTTTCTCTGCTTTGTCCTTGGGGACCCGTGGGGGAATGTGGCAGGATCTGCTCAGTTCCTGTTACAGGAGTCTTCAAGGAGAGGGAGGTTCTCATTCCACCAGTTGGAGCATTGACACCAATAGTCTGTGGCACAGCATTCGACAGGTCACTCTTGGAGTCACTTGAATCCTTCCCAGATTCATCATGAAATAAATTGGTGCCGTTTTTGTTTGTAACTTCTCCATCATGTCCCAGAGATAGCTGTCCTTGTTGTTCCTCTTCTGTAGGGAAAGAAGCCATCTTCTCTCCTGAATTTATCCCACATTCACCACTTCCAGGCCTGACTAGAGGAGGAGACAACAAAGGCTCTGTGTATTTGGGGGCAGTTTCTTGCATAGGATTTGTAAACAAAGATCCCAGTCCTGTTTCCAATTGGACCCCTCCCAACTCTAGTGTGTCTGCTTGAGAGACCTTATGTGGCCCTGAGCTGACGGTCAGGCAGACTCTATTTGGGTCTGGGTCAGCACTAGAGAGGGAGGAGTTGCTGTCCCCAAGCTCTAGGGTGAGTTCTTTGGGGACACTGGCATCCGAGTGTTGAAGTGGAGACAAGGCATGGGAAGGCTCTGCCTGAGCAGTATCTAGGCCAGATGAGCCTGGGCTGGAACAGTGAGGGGTGCTGGCTGGGGAACTGGCAACAGTGGCAGTCAGGGGGGCAACCCCAGAACTATCTTTATGGTTGGGGTCAATCCGGAGGCGAATGGCAGAAATAGAAGACACTCGAGAGTCGATAACTGACTTGGTTTCCATGGTCTCGGGCTCCATCTCCATGACTCGGGAGGCTGGGTTTTTGCTCTTGGTCTGCCTCAAGGGACCCAGCAGCCCCAGGGCCTTGGTCTCCAGGAGGCCAGGCTCACCTTGCATGTCCTGCAGAGAGGACACAGTTGGGGAGGGTGCTCCGAGGGCCAGATAGGGCTCCCTGTCGTAGTAGCACACATCATCCACACTCTCCAGGGAGGCTGATGGCACCAGGGGAAAGGAGACCTGACAAGTGTAGTCAGTCTGTAGGAAAGACCTTCTTTTTCTCAGAGTCTTGGCATACTTCTTCACCCCTCCCCTTCTGCTTGGTTCTCTTCCATCTGGCCCAGGATTCAGGCTGTCCTCACAGATGCAAGTGCTAGCCTTATGCTGTAAGCTTGTGGCACTGGGTTCTGCAGCAGACACAGCTCTGGCCGCTAAGAATCAAGAAAGGGAAGAGTATGTGAAAAGCAGAAAAATAAAGAGACTTCTAGAGGTTGGACCCAGGACTCAGGGTTGCCTGGGTTCAGATCCTGGCTGGATTGGGTAACCTTGGGCAGATTAAAGCTTGATCTCCTCAATTTGCTCATCTAACAGATGGGGATAATAACTGTGGGAGACATTTTTTGGTTCTTCATTGCCCATGAGGCATGTCATTGTCTTTGGGTCATAGTACCCCAACTTCCTTTCAGGGAACAAAATCTCCCCAATGCTTACTGTCTGCTAGAACTCTCCATGAAGGTGCCCTACCCGCAGTCAGCCAAGTAGCCAGATTTATGACCTAGAAAGTCAGATACAAATTTCCTAGAATTTGCGTATTAATTTAAAAAATAATAATAATAAAAGTCGAGCCCATCCTTTGCAGCTACAGTATCCTGACAGTGAAGAAATGATGAGAAATCCTGTCACCCAGTCTCCAGGCCTGGTTACTACCTGTGTCTAAACCAGCTCTTCACCTTTGCTGGAAATTCTATAAGCTATCTGACATCCTTCTAACACTCTTGATTGGTGCTTATGTCAACCCAAGTCAGTCAGTACCAGCGGTATCAGTCAGCACTGGCCTACTGTGCTGGTTCAATGGACCGGTGCTTATCAAGCTCCCAGAACAAGGCCTGTGCTAACAGTGGTTCAGTGACGGGAGCTGCTACCACTACTGTAGTTATTGTCACTACATGTGTGAGGATTCCGAGGGAGCTTTCTCTTGACAAAAAGTGTCATGACTCAGTCTCAAGTGTGGGGGGTTTTGTGCATACCAGGATGGACCTTTCTTTTTTTTTTTTATGTTTTTAAAATTTATTTTTTGAGAGAGAGTGCAAGCTGGGGAGGGGCAGAGAGAGGGGGGCCAAGGATCCGAAGCAGGCTCTGACAGCAGCGAGCCCAACGTGGAGCTCAACCCATGAACCATGATATCGACCTGAGCCAAAGTCAGACGCTCAACCGATTGAGCCACCCAGGCACCCCCAGGATGGACCCTTCTGAGAGAGAAGCACTTTGTGATGAAGTCTAGGGAATAAGCCAGAAGGAATCAGGTACATAGTATAGCACTTGAGAATCAGAGGGCTCTTATCCTCAGATCAGCAGTTTCCAGTCTGGCTGCATCTTATTAAAAACGTTATCAACTCTAGGCTGCTCTTCAGGCCTCTTTAATCAGAATCTCAGAGGCTACAACCTAAGAAGCTGTGGTATTTAAACCAGGTCCCTTGGGTAATTATGATGCCCACCCACGTTTTAGAGCTGCTGCCCTAGGCCACCTATAGCCATTCACCAAGGGCATTTCTGAGGCCTAAAAAGGGAGAGACTCCCACAGTGAATCAGGGCTCAGAGCAGAACCCAGCACCTTATTGGCTCCTTGTGAAAAAAGAGAATGTCCAGTATGGACTTTATTTCCCTGGCTAGATTCCTATATGGGAAGGCCTTGACTGATGGTCTCTGTTGTGCCCCCATTTTGAACCCTGCACAATGGCTGACCCAGCTGGGCAAAGCTGGGGGCATGGATGGCAGTTGGCTGGGTTCTTTGGAGAACAGTGCAAATCTGCTCATAAGTTTCTCCTTCTTTATGGGCACAGCCAATTAATGAACTCAGGGTAGATGGTAGAGAATTTGTTTACTCATTTAGCAAAACTGCCACCAAGTACAATGTGCTGGGGACCCAGGGGTGAGTGTATAACACACAGTCCCTATACTCTGAGGAGTTCTTGGTTTAGTAAGGAAGAGAAATATCAACACAAAAGTCACACGAATAAATATACAATTACAGGCAGTGCTAAGTGCGGGCAGGAAGCACCCAGGGTGCTATGAAAACACATGAAAGGGATGGGGAGACCTGCCCCAGTCTTGGCGCAGTCTGGTTGACGTTTCCCAGAGGAAGTGAATTTCTACGTGGGGCCTGATAGACGGGTAGGCACTTGTAGCCAAAGATCAGGGTGAGGAGTGTTTCAGGCGGAAGGAGCAGCACATGTAAAGGCCAGAGGTAGGAAAGAACTTGGCACTTTTAAAGAACGGTAAGGAGGTCTGTGTGGCAGGTATGCAGAAAGAGGGCTCAGGAGGAAGGAGACAGAAAGGGACCATGTCACAGAGGACCTGGAGGGGCCTCACAGGGGCTGCTAAGGAGCTGGCCTTTCTCCCACAAGCAACGGGAAAGCACTAGAGGGCAGGAAGCAACAGGAAAGGGCTGACCCAGAAATAAATGAGCTGCAGCTTCCCCAGCTCCTAGCGAGTGACTCATCATCAGTGTCTGCGTGCTATTCTCTAATTTTTTCCCTTCAGTATATGGTGTGTGCAACTGTGTGTGTGTGCACACGTGTGTGTGTGTGCGTGCGTGTGTCCTGTAAGGATCTCACATCAACTCAGGAAGTCACTCTATGTGGAACCGGAAAGAAACATGACCAACAGATCCCCGGCCTTTTCTTACGTCTGAGTCCCTTAAGGGGCCACCAACAGCCTATCAGGTTCTTCTTACTTCAAAGCCCCATTTAATATAGAGTCAGGGTCAATAATGACACAGCCACTTTGCCTCCGCTGAGAACTCCTGTCAAACCCTTTTCAGTACAAATTCTGTCCATCTCACAAGGCCCAGCACATCTGCCACCTCTTCTGGGAAGCCTTTCCTGATTCCCACTGTCGAATTGGTGCCTCCCATCTCTGCTGGCCCACAGTTCCCCGAACCTCCCTTGTACCCCTGACTTGAAGTTATGACACATATAATTTGGTCCGCTGAGCCCGGGTGGGCCTTCTCAAACAAGGACAAGGAGTGTGCTTCAAGTTTGGTCCCTGCCCCTGCTGGGTATTCAGAAGCCGCCTGGAGTCTGTGCAGACCTGCTGGGGAGGGCTCACCTGAGAGGGCGTCTGGGGGTGTGAGCTTGTCGGCTGCATCATAGTACTCCTCATCTGAGCTGCCATCCTCAAAGGCCAGAGGCAGGTGTGGGCCCAGGGCTTCCAGAGTGGAGCTGGGCTGGGCCTCCATCCAGCCCTGCTGACCCCAGGCTGCCAGGCCCCCAGCCTGCCGGGAAGCTGTGCTCTCTGAGCTGTCGCTCTGGTGGCTGGCCAGGGAGACACTGGAGCACAGGCTATAGTAGTCTGTCCGACTGTCCTCATATAGCCTGGGGTCCAGCCTGACCGCACTCAGTTCTGGTCCCCAACTGAAAGTCTCAGGAGCGGGACTCTCAGAAAACTCAGTCTTCTGGCATGGAGGGTTGTTGGCTCTCTGGGCCAGGTCCAGGAGACAGAGGAAGCCACTGGTTTCAATACTGCTTCTCTCCTCTTGGCTGTTGGAATCAAGACTCTCTGGGAAGCCCGGCGAGCTAGAGTGGAAGAAGCCAGACCTGCTGGAGGAGCAAGTGTCCAAGTCATCCTCTTCTAGGGCATCCATGGATTCACTGGAGCCACTGGTCCTGCAGCCTCGGCTCTCAGTGTTGGCTGAGTCGGATGCCTCGGACTCAGCACTATCTGTCATGCTGCTGGCCCCGGAGGTGCTCGGGCCCCTCCTGGCCACCTCAGGTGTGGGGCTGTCCCCAGGAGGCTGCTCCTCTTTTATGAGTGGTCTGCAGGGGCCCAGCTTCAGCAGGTGTCTGTCGGAGAGAGGCTCCAGCACGCAGTCCACTTCAGAGGACTCCTCAGAGTCACTGCACGCCCTAGATTCATAGCCTGTAACACAAGGGACACCGCGGGTTATATTCAGGAACTGGCAGAGGCTTGTGTCCTCCCACCCTTACCCTGCCTGCCCTCCAATTCTCCAGGGTGGCTGGCCCAGATCACGCTGTACTGGCTGACACAGGACCTGTGGGTCTCCAGATTCCATGTTCTCCCCACACATCAGGACTCCTTTCCCACATGTACCTGAACTGCCTAATGGGGACAGGGTTACTTCTGAGGAGAGCTATGTGTTCATGGAAGCACGGAGGGTATGTGGCTGGATTTCACTTTGCTACAGGCAGCATCACCTAGGTTTGCTAAGCCCCTCCTCAAATCCCAGCTCTGTCCTGTCTGGGCATCAAAATCAGATGGGGAATCATATTTAAAAAATAAAACAGATCCTTGGCCCTATCCCTGATGTAATAAGTCAAATATCTAGGGAGTGGGGGCTGAGAATCTGTATTCTTAGCAACTTTTTGTGGGATTCTGAGGTGGGTAGGCTGGCACCATTTTGAAGCCCGGCCTTGGGGACCCCCTGGTGCTATGGAGCTTTTAGGGTGGTGAAAACCCAGCTAGCTGCTGGTACTCAGGAAGGATTCATGGTTGGAAGGATGGGGGCATTGAGCCAGGCCTCCAATCTCTCTTCTACCATTAGCCTCCAGAATGATCTTTCTCAAAACTTTTCTCTGTTCACATCACACTCTACTTAAACCCCCTCCATGGCATCCTCTGCCTACAGGGAAGAGTCTAAGCTCTCCCACGGGTTAAGGCCTCTCACAGAGCGGCCCCAATTCCTCCTCAGCCTGGTCACCCCCTCACAGTGTGGCCCCAACCCCTCCTCAACAGCCTGGTCATCCCCTGAAGGCTTCACATGCTCCAGCCACTATAGAGAGCTTCAACAGATCATGACCTTGCCCTTGGTGTCATGCACCTGCCCCAGCAGTACTCCCTCCCGCCAGCAGACCTTTGCAATTGCTGCCACTCTGCATTGTCTATCTGATTAGACTCTAAGGTATCATCCCATGTTCATAAACTGTGTTAAAACCAAAACAACAAGTACCAAAAACTCATCACTTCCTAATTATTTTTTACTTCATCTTACTATCATCTGATCTCTTGAGATTATTTATGTCTATTTGATCCAAATGGAGGAATGCTATATAACGTTATGCTACTGAGTATCTCTTCCCATCTCCACATTCAGTGACATCATATTGGTAGCCTGGAATTAGCTGTAGTGGGAGTGTTTCAACATTTATCAGCAAACCAGTGGGAAAATGCTGCATCAATAGTGCTGAAGCAAAAGCCTGATAGGAACTGGGAGCTGGCCTGGGAGACTGATCATCTTATCTGGCCTCCACTACCTCATTTCTTATATATGATTTCGACTCCCTTCTATATCCAGGTATCCCCTTTTTCTAAACAT
This sequence comes from Puma concolor, assembly GCF_028749965.1. Lineage (NCBI taxonomy): Eukaryota > Metazoa > Chordata > Mammalia > Carnivora > Felidae > Puma > Puma concolor. The sequence goes on along the minus strand of NC_141679.1, from coordinate 59,922,420 downwards.
GTAAGGTTGAGAATTTCTATTATAATTCAAGAAAATGCAGAAGAGCACATACACATGGAATAAAAAACGGTCATCTATACTTTCTGAATAAATGAATGACATGTTTTTTGCCAGTAAATAAAGACAAAATACAGTGGATTTTGGAGACGATTTTAGGAAATACTACAGGGAATCAGAGACCTTCAATAGCGTATCTTGGCTTTCAGGGACTCTCAGATACATATAGAAAACTTCTCCATTTAGGACTTTAGAAAAACCAACTGTTCACCAGGAAATAAATGGAAAAATAGCTCTCATCCACTTGGGTGGAAGTCTCAGCTCAACTCAATTCATCCCCTTCCCTTAAGGCTATGAAAAGGGCCTGTCCTTACTGGAGCAAGCCTCACCTTCTTCAGCAGATACCCGGTGCACCTGTTGTTTGTTTCCTGGCCAGAGGAAAATGGAGGTAACTGGGTCAACAAACAGCCTGTAGTACCCAGCAATCAGGCAGGCTAGGTCTTTTGCACTGTTGGATTCCAGCAGCAATGTCAGAACCTTTGAAGTTAAAGAGAGTTCTTAGATAAAGGGCCAAGGGATAGTGGCCTCAGTCTGAAGACTGACAACAAGGCCATGTGGGGCCAGTGAGAGATTCCAAGTAAATCCAGCCATGGCCCACAGGCAGGCCTCCTGGTATCTCATATTCTCATCTGCAAGACTTGAAATAAGCATACATGCACACATACACACAACCACACATACACTCACTTACACACAGTGGGTTCCTCCCATTGAATCTCTATGAGGTCTCCTGCCTCTTCATCCCCTAGTCCAGCCTCCCCATCCCAACAACCCCACCCCACCCTGACCATTCATACAGTGAGGCCCCTTCAAGACCTGACCTGGAAAATGAAAAGGAGAGCAAATGGAGAAGGAAGAAGAGGGTGATGAGAAAAATGAAGCACCACCCTTGAGCCCGTCAGAATTAAAGCAAAGGAAGGCAGGGTAAATGTAGGACCTTCCAGAGAGGCCCAGGAAGTACCCCGCATCATTTATCCATTTTAATTGCTGCAACTCAAAACTCTTGGGCAGCCATTTGGGTCCCATACATGAGATAAAATTGTGTGGTGCTCCCATCTAAGTTTCTGAACCCGTCAGGAAAGTATATAGTCCTAGCTCAGTTTACACACAAAAATTATCTTAGGACCCTCCCAAGAAAACACACCATGTTCATTATTTTCCTTTTGATGGTACAGGATGGACAACTCATCCTCTTAAGCAAATGCTGGATATTAGACTTTGTTAGTATCTATACTCTCATAAACTACCCTAGAATAATTTAGCCCCAAATTACAGAAGTTGGATTCAAAATTTCTTCCCCATGCATTACCTTGACATCCTGAAGATACACTTTGACCATGCTCACTTTCTCAGACTCTTCTGTCAGCTCTACACGGCTGATGTTTGCAAACTCTGCCAGTGTGGACATGATGTTGAGTTTGCTACTGATAATTTGGCTAATCCCATACTTGGCTCCAACTAGAAGAGCAATGTAGGATTCTCTATCCTGTAACTGCATTAGGGTGGAAGAGGAATTAGTTTTCATTCACAAGCTAGTGAAAACACATTGCACATGTAAGACACGATATCCCTCTTGGCCAACTCCTTGATTTTGATTTCAGGTCCTCCCTCACCACCTCTTTCCTAGACTACTAAATTAGGCAATAGCCTAATCTGGGCCCCATTGACAGCTAAATTAAGTATAAATCTATCTCCCACAAGACCCTTCACAATAGAGAGCCAGACCATGGGGCTGTTACCTGTTCCACAAACACAACCTGTGCTTTCACACCCATGTGCCAATATTCATGCTGTGTCCCAGTGAAATCCTGACTCCTCTTTAAAAGAATCCATCAAAAAATAAAATAAAATAAAATAAAATAAAATAAAAATAAATAAAAGACTCCATCAAAACCTACTGCCTATGGAAAACATCCGCTTGATCTGTCTCCTCAAGCCAGAGTAGTCCGTTTCCTCCATGTCGTTCCCACCCCACAGCCTCTGCACAGCTCTGATAGCACTGAGCTGTGACTTCTTACCATAATTATTTGTATTCAAGTGTTGTACTCATGTTAGGTTCCCTGGGAGTCCCTAGTGTCCAGCAAGCATCCTAAGCCAGTTCAATGTGGCTGGCTTCTTCTCCCATTACCAGTTCTTACCTTAGGTAGGACAAGTAAAGGGAGACTGGGGACAGGAACTTGGCAGCTGGGAGAGGATAGGATTGGCCCATGGGAAAAGTAAAGTTGTACTTTTAAGCCTTCCTTTCTGTGGATCTAGTCTCCTTTCCAACCTTTTGTCACCTACTTGTACAAAGACTCAACTATTTTTCCCCTCCCCTATCGGATGCTCTTCCTTTCTGTCAAAACATTGATTCCCTTTTTCCACCTACATTGTTAGGTCAGCAATCTGATTAATCTGACCCATCATTGTAAATGACTGAGAAGCACACCAAATATACCGAAAGGAGCTTTGTTTATACACACACACACACACACACACACACACACACACACACACACACATATATATACATATATATATATGTATATATATATGTGTGTGTATATATATATATACACACACACATATATATGTATATGTATATATATGTGTATATATGTATATATAAGTACATATACATTTATATATGTACATAAATCTCTAATTGGCAAATTGTGTAGTTTTGTGCTGGAGGGTTCTGGGGCTGCCTAAGTGCAGTGCCTCTTCCCGTAAGAGGCAGCCCACCAGTCACAGACTGCTGAAAAGCACAGAGCACCAGGCCCAGGCTCCAAAAAGAAAGCTGGGGGAGGAATGAGTAACAAAGGAGACGGCTCTTTTGCTTCTCTTTTCCCTTCTCAGATCCACCTGTAGTTCTTCCCTTATGAACAATCAGGGCCATAGCCTGCAGTCAATCATACATTTTCATATTTCTTTCATGATTTCCAATTCTTCCACTTCACCTTTATATACCCAAAGTGCCAGAGTAAACTCGTCCATTTCCCTCCCCTCAGAATGCCTTTCCTCCTTACTGAAATCTGGTCAATCCAACCTTCTCGCTTTTTCCTAATCCGTCCTTCTTCCCATACTCAACCAGAAGCCAGCAGCGGTACCCTCTGTCTTCAAACTCCACAGCAGTAGTCCTGTGCCTTTCTCATGGCCTCTTTTGTCTGTTGGGTACTTTGTTTCATCGTTTGAGGGTGGAAATCATGGTTTTTTGAGTTCTGCCTCCCCCAGCATCTGCCAGAGGGCTGGCACCAAGCATGATACACACTCCCCAATGGTGTCATATTTCACTTCCCAAACAAATACCTGACAGGTCCTCAGGAATTTTAGGCCAAAAGATACACTGATCTTCAGAGGACCTCTAAGTTCCCTTCTAAGAGTAGAGATCTGCATTTCTGTCATACGTACCATTAGAGTAGCATTAAAGATTTTTCCACCATACGTCTTGAGTTCCCCAAGGATCTGTAGATAATTTAAACGAAGCTGGGCAGCAGAAATAAGTTGCTTAAATAGGAGGAAACAAAGACTTAAATTAGAGTTATTCACTTGCCTAAAATCCACACAATGTTGAAAATGCTTTCCCTGAGGTTTCACAACAGACAGCTGGGGGAGGGGAAGGGTTGGTGTCATCAGAGGCCACAACATTACCTTCTGTCGGGGTTCCAGCAAATTCTGGTTCCTCTTCATGTGGAAGCTAATGGCTTTCTTGATGTCTTTGCCTTTCATGTTTCGGAGTAAAGTTGGAGATATAAAGTTTTCTATTCCCCAGTCCTTCCTGCCATGAGATATCGGAGACACCATTTTTACAGTGCACCCGGCTCTAATGAAGAGCATAATTACACTTCATTCAGGAACTTAGTGTTCCCAGAACACTGCAATTATAAGCCTCTTTCTCAACAGAAGAATCTACATGTATACATAAGTGTGTGTAAATATACATAAAATGCATTTATAACTTTATGTATTAAATATCATATATTTATATATACTTAATACGCATGCACTCTCTCCACAAAAATCCCAGCCATTCAGGAAGTAAGCCCCACTTATCTTTCTGGGAGCTTGTTGCTTTTGGTGTGGTATGATACTCTGTTAATCAGAAGAGATCTCAATCTTTTTTTTTTTTTTACTATAATACATATCAGAAATACTGATCACATATGTATAATACATTTTCACACAGCACCTGTGAATCCTTGAGGTTATGCTTCAGAATGGTACCAGCCTAACAGCCTCAAAATTCTCCAACAAACTGGATAAGAATACAGATCCTCAGGTCTCATTCCCTAGAGATTTAACCCAGTATTTCAGGAATAGGGTCAAGGATCTGTTTTATGTTTTAATTATGATTCCCCATTTGATTTTGATGCCCAGACAGGACACAGTTGAGATTTGGTGAATGGCTTAGCAAACCTGGGTGATGGTTCCCAGAGAAAAATGAAAACGTAGCCTACGAACCAGGACGTGTTGGAATCCCACGACTTGAAACTGCTCTAATAGGAATATAATACCACACAACTGGTTCACACAAGATTAATTTCCAAGGCATTTCTGCCCTCAGAAGAGCTTTACACTGATGTTGTCAACGGATATCCCAAGACATTCTCTCAGGAACTAGGAATCTACAAAGGGATCCTGTGTCATTCTATTTGCAGTTGGCTTCTGCCCCCAAGTGCGCAGCCAGATTCTGACATCTGGGGGAGCTGGGCTGGGTCCGAGACAGTGGGGAGGGAAATGGATGGAAAGACAACAGACAGATGGGCAGGTTGGTATCATCTTTCTGTGGAATCTGGCCATCCTGGCCAGGGGCCAGCCAAGTTATAAATGCAGCCCAGCTGCTGTTGACGGCACATAGAAGTCGCCTGCCACTCACTCTATGTACTTCAAAGAGATCTTCTGCGGCTGGGCACATGCGTAGATCCGCTCCTGGATGTGCAGGGCTGCGAGCCGGAGCGCGGAGCTACATTTCATTTCTACCGCAAAGCGCTCCTGGAGCACATCACTGCAGCTCTAGAAGAGATTACATCAGAGGAATTGGGAAACGAGAATACATGGATTGTGTTCCTAGTTCTTTCAGGCGAAAGGCTCTGAGACCCGGCTCTGCCAATTCTTGGCTATGTGACCTTGGTTGACTTACTAAGACTCTGAACATTGGTGTCTTCTCATTGCTAAATGTAGTCAAGTCTACCTTACGCTGTTTCTGTGAGGTTTAAATTAGATAACGTATGAAAGGAGGCATAAGGACACAGCATTACACAAATATAAACTAGTTTTGGTATTATTTGCTGCCATCATTTCTGTAAGATTTGGGCAAGTTAATTCATCTAGTTTGAGTTACCTCATTGGTACAATGGCAATACCTTGGAAATGATTCTTTTTTCATCAGCAGAAAAATGACATGATACATCTCACCCAAGCAGGCAAAGTAGGGGGAACACCAGGCTAAGGGTCAAGGAACCAATTTTGGGCTCTGCCATCAAATGCATGGCCCAGGAAAATCATGTGAGCTTCCCAAGACTCCTTTTCATCGTTTCTAAAATAAGGCTTTGAAGGGGAGCCTGGGTGGCTCAGTCAGTTGAGCATCCAACTCTTGATTTCGGCTCAGGTCATGATCTGATGGTTAATGGGATCAAGCCCTGTGTCAGGCTCTGTACTGACAGCACAGAGCCTGCTTAGGATGCTCTCTCTCCCCCATCTCTCTGCCTCTCCCCCATGCACACTCACTTTCCCTCTCAAAAATAAATAAACATTTTAAAAAACTAAATAAGGCTTTGAAGCACCAATGCCACTCAAAGCAATAAAAAACTGTAGCTCTAAATGTTAGTAGAAAATGTATCATCCACATTGAGGGCTAAGCCTAAATTTCATTAATACGCAGCAAATATCCTAAGACAGCAACTATTCTGAAGGATAATCAAGCCTATTCTTCAGATAAAGATAATCCCTACCAGGGAGTTGCTTAACTGCCTTAAGCTCATGTTCAAAATCACCCAATGTGCCATCTTTGAGAAAAACCACTGTTATTTTAGGAAGGGCAGATCCAGTCACCTGCAGGTAGAGGTATTCAAAGGCCACAGGATCTTCTTTCAGGAGGTCCAGGGGGTCCTTGGGTACAAAACACACCCTGAAGAGGCAGCGGTAGTCATGTGACTCCTCCCTTTCTACCACCTGCAATGGGTAAGGGACATAGTTAATCCTCTAACTGCCTTTGTTCTCACAGCTATTCCACAAAGTAACTTAAAAAAAAAAAAAAGGAGATAATGAAAGTCCTCAGAGATTTCAATTTTAGTGTTTCCCAAAACAGCTGCAGACCTTTGCTCTTGACTTTCCCATGGGTATAAAATGTAAAAGGCTCAAAAGAACAAAGTTTCCCACTGACCCCATCAAATTGTTCTCCTTTCCAAAAGAAATATACTTCCAGTCTCCTATATGCCCCTTCAGAGACTGTGTGTGTGTGTGTGTGTGTGTTTCTATATATGTGTATTATTTTATTTTCCACAAATAATAGTATAGTATACATTGTTATATTATGCACCTCACTTTTTTTTTCTACTTCAACTATCTTGGGGATTTCATTTGATTTTCTTTTTCAATGCTAATGGAACAGACATGTTAAAAAGTTGGTATGACAAATCACTGAAAGGCTGAAAGACTGATTGGTACAGACAGACTATGCCCTGCCAATCCATCAGGGACCAGCTTAGGGGTAAGTCTCAGAAAAAGGGCTTAGACCCAGTAAGAAATGCTTCTCTGACTTTTCAAAGATCATCAGAGCTGGAAGCAAAAGATGGGGCTCTATTGGTTTCATTACCTTGAGTAAGTCACCTTATCTTCTTTTTTGAGTTTATTTATTCATTTCAAGAAAGACAGAGAGAGCAAATGGGGGATGGGCCAAGAGAGAGGGAGAGAGAGAATCCCAAGCAGGCTCCACACTGTCAGAGCAGAGCCCAGTGCTGTGCTCGAACTCACAAACCAGGAGATCATGACTGGAGCCGAAACTGAGTCAGATGCTGAACTGAGTGAGCCACCCAGGTACCCCAGTCATCTTATCTTTCTAAGTCACTATCTCCACATCTGCAAAATGGGACCCCACATACTTCATATGAAAATCAGTCCTGATTTTTGCCCTGTTATCCCCAGGCTGAGTGAGGGCATGAGAAAGTGCTGATGTGCTGAGCCCTATCCCAAAGATTCTGGCTGAGTTGTGTAGCTTGCCCAGCCCGGCTCTCCTCACAAGGAGCAGGTATACCTGCTGGATAAGTTCCTCCTCATGCAGTAGGTGCAGCCGTGAGATGTTGTACTGCTCTTCCAGGGCCAGTGCAAAGTACTCCATGCTTCGGATGGACAGCTTCTCCTTCACAGTGAGGATGATGTCCTGCCAGGCACAGAGAGACATAAGAGTCACCCAGAGAGCAGGCTGGCCCTCGTGCTCAGGCACAGAGCAGGGAGGACCTCCTTGACCTTTTCTCTGCCCCTCGGTGCAGCTGGGGAGAAAAAAGCCTGTGCTGGCTGGGTCCACTGCCAACTCAGGCAGCTGAATCTTCCCAGGCTACATAAGGGACTTCTCATCACCCCTCATGGCCCTACACCCACCGCTCCCCTCTCTCTTTGGGGCTCCAGCACATCCATACAGTCATCCTCTCTTGTTTCTTGGAAGGCTGAAGCCATGTACTGGAGGCTTATGCCTCTCTTCAAGGTCTCTAGATTCATACTCTCGCTGGAGTCTGCATTTTCAACTGCTAACCAGACAGAATCCCACCACCTACCCAGCTCTGCAACTGGGAAATCAATCTAACATTTCTGAACCTCAGTTTCTTCCTGAAAAATGGATAATGATGCCTCTGTCTCAGAGTGGCTGGTAGGGTGGAATGATAATTACTGCTGAACCATTAGAGTTGCCATGCCACATTCCTCTCCTTCATTCACTACAGTGGCCCTATGTTATCACAAGGTCTTTGCTACCACAAGGCATTCACACATGCTGTTCCCTCTGCCTGGCACACTTTTCCCATCACTCCTCACAAAGCTGTTTCCCTCTCTTTGGAGATGCCTTCTCTGGTCACTGTATGATTGACCCTTCCCTTCTCTGTCCCAAGATCCTGTTTATTTCCCTCACCAATATTTAATATTTGCTTCAATAACAGCTATGTTCTTTAGTAAGAGACAGTATAATAAAGTTAAGTGAATGGGTTCTAGACCCATACCACCACTACTAATTGTGTGTCCCCGGTTAAATTCTTTATTCTGCCTGAATGGTACCTAGCAGATGGCAAGTGTTCAGTACATGCTAGCCGCTAATATGTGTTTTCTTGTTTACTGTCTTTCACCCACTAGATGGTAAACTCCTTAGAATATGAACCCTGCCTCTCTTGTGCTCCACTAGATCTCCAAAGCCTGGGGTTCAGTAACGTTCAATAAACCTTTACTCAATGAATCAATAATCATCACAGACTCATTAGAGATGTCCTGCCAAAAGCTCAGGTTTAGTAAGTGCCAAAACTTCAGGTGCTACCTGCTAGTCTGAATCCTCTTTCTACTTGCTCCATCACCCTCCATAACTCACCAGTGAGACCAAGTCCTGAATAATCCATCTAACTCAACATTAATCTAATGCCTGCTTTGCACTGGCCTTGATGGAGAGGCCGTCTCTTGACTCTGTCTCCCTCTCCATCCTCCAATGTCTACTGTGCCTTGAGCTCACACATTTCTCCACCTTGCAGAGTGGTATGCTAGTGATCATCTTACTATCCATCTGACCTCCACCTTGCATCTAGAGCAGAGGTCGGCAAATCGCAGCCCATAGGTCAAATCCAGCCCACTGCTTGGTTTTGTAATTAAAGTTATATGGGAACACAGCCATGTCTGTTTGCTACAATGGCAGAGTTGAGGAACTGTGACAGAGACCCTACAGCCTGTAAAACCTAAAATATTTACTGTTTGGCCTTTTACAGAAAAAGTTTGCTGACCCCTGATCTACAGGGAGTTGTCTAAACCTTGTGCTGTGTACTGATTATGCTCTCTTGCTCAAGAATATTCAGGGATACCCTCCCCCACCCCATGGCCCACTAGGCCAAATCCAAACTCCTCAGCTTAATATTCAAAGCTCTCCAGTATCGGGTGCCAATCCACTTCTCCCACTTGATCTTCTGCTGCCTCTTCCAATGCACTCTGCTCACAAGCCCTGTCCTCTTGTCCAAAGTTCCCAACTTTGGGTCTTTGTAGATGCCATTCCCCATTCCCCGTGGATGCTGTCTTCACACACCGCTCATGGCCTATTCCTGTCAAAAGTCTGTCTATCTTTTCAAGTCAGCCTCCCTGGAGGTTTTTCCTTGCCCTCCAGCTGGCAGGTCTCTGTGCCCCGCAGCCTTACCACACCATTTTTTAAAAAAATTTTTTTAATGTTTTTATTTTTGAAGGAGAGAGAGAGAGAGAGACAGAGCATGAACAGGGGAGGAACAGAGAGAGAGGAAGACATAGAATTCAAAGCAAGCTCCAGGCTCTAAGCTGTCAGCACAGAGCCCGATGTGGGGATCGAACCCACGAACTGTGAGATCATGACCTAAGCCAAAGTCGGACGCTTAGCCGACTGAGCCACCCAGGTGCCCCTACCACACCATTTTTATGTCCCACTGTCATGACCCTGAGCACACTGCACCTGCCTCGGTTCACACTGAGTTAGCCCCAGGTCTCCTCTCCTCCCCCTCTCAGGCCCCACGCCATGTCTCTGGGCTCCTTTTGGGTGTGACACTGAGGAATTTGTTTCTTTATCCCTGACAGCTCTTCTGGCACACAAATGTTCACTGGGTTGAATGATATATTATTTTTCTAGACTTAGAGAAAGTGGGTTTTCTAAGGTAAAAGCTTTGCTCCCCTTTGTAAGGGAGCCAGGAAGAAAAGTTCATGTCAATCATGAACTGAAAGTAAAAATTTTTTTTTTTGACCCACAGGATTTGTTTGTATCTTCCCTCATGCCTCTCTGTCATAAAGAACTAAAAGACTTGCTTTTAAAATTTTGGTTACTACAGAGAAAGTAAAATTAACCAGTATTCTACCAGCTAAATCCTTGCTCATTTCCCCAACTCTGTCTATCTATCATCTTGGGTCTAATTCCTTTGTGGTGTGTGCTTTTATTATAAATCATCTCAAAGTCTTTTTGGCCACCAAAGCGGGGCTCACTCTAAATAAATCATTCTCTTCCATTCCAGTGCACTTCTTTTAATGTTTATTCATTTATTTTGAGAGAGAAAGAAAGAGAGAAAGAATCCCGAGCAGGCTCCATGCTGTCAGCACGGAGCCCAATGCGAGGTTCTATCCCATGAACCATGAGATCATGACCCGAGCTGAAATCAAGAGTTGGACGCTTAACCAACGGAGCCACCCAGGCACCCGATTCCAGTGGTTTTTTTTTTTTTAATGTTTTTATTTATTTTTGAAGGAGAGAGAGACAGAGCATGAGTGGGGAGGAGCAGAGAGAGAGGGAGACACAGAATTCTAAGCAGGCTCCAGGCTCTAAGCTGTCAGCACAGAGCCCGATGCGGGGCTCGAACTCACGAACTGTGAAATCATGATCTGAGCCAAAGTCGGACACTAAACCGACTGAGCCACCAAGGCGCCCCCCCCCCCACCCCATTCCAATGCTTTTAGATCAAAGATGACAGGAGTAGAAACCTTGTCTAATTCGTTTGCAAAACTTTGGTGCAGAATGGTAGCATGGCAAGCTCTGATGCGGGGTTCAGAAATAGACCAAGTTTGAAGCCAGTTATGAGCTAGTTGACCCTGACAATTTGGGCATCTCTTGGGCCTGTGTTATCATGTGCAAATGGGGATAATACTCATCACTTTACAACGTTACTGGAGGCATTAAAGGAGACAGTACACAAGGAAGTGCCCAGGAAAGCAGACATGTGGTAAACACTTAACAAATCCATTCCTCCCTCCTCTTCCTCCTCTGAGTGTGGTCTTCCCCAGTGCAGAGAGGCTTTCTCCAGCTTCTCCTCAGTCATGCTGAGGCAAGAATTGGATAGGGCACTTGGAGCAGCTCTAGGAATTGCCAAAGGAAGGTGACAGAGAGGAACACTGGCTGTATGCACATATGTGTGCATGGGGGGGGGGTACGTGTGTGAGTGTGTGTACGTGCGTATGTCTTGGCTACTGTATGTATAGCTGCCCACCTGAACCCCCTTTGTTTGCTTCTTCACTGGAGCCTCGCTCTAACACCATTTACTCTCTTGTTCAGAAACTGCTGTGCCATCCCTTACTCTCTATGAATGTCACTCAACGCCCTCCCCAGCCAGCCTGCGCCCTCTCTCACTCCTCCTAAAAGAAAATGGCCAGTGGTCCAGTGTCATTGGATGGATTACTACTTCCTGGGCAATGCCTGTCTTATTGGCTCTCTGCATTAGTACATGTGCATTAGTACCCCCAACCCCTGCCAACAGTCGTGTCCCCACCTTCCCTTACTGAATTCTTGACTGCCCTTCAAAGCTTAGCTCAGGTCCAGCTGTTTTTTTGCAAAGCCTTCTCTGACGGGAAGGAGCAGATGGTGCTTTTCCCTTGCAAGCAGAGTGCTTCCTTGTCCCTCTCTTTGCAGACCTTATTTCATCCTGCCCGGGACCTGGGAGCTCCTTGAATGTCCAACCTCCCTCAACTAGACTACAAGCTTCTGGAAGACAAAACCACACTTTACCTAGTCTGTACACCCCTCCCTGCCCCCCCAGAGCACCTCCTCCCACCCATCCTCATACAGAGGAGCCTGTCAAAAAGAAGTTGAACTGACTTCACCCCAGAACAGAATATGCAGACTCTTGGGCCCACTCTGACATACTGCTTGAGTCTTTGGCTGCACTAGTCTTTTGGGTAGCAAATGGGGTCACATACAAGAGGCAGGGAGCCCAGTGATTAAGGGTGAAGGCTTACAAGTTGTAATAGGACCTTGGGTACTTCATCCCTCTGATCCCAGATTTCCTCCCCTGGAAGATAGTGATAAAAATACATCTTGCTGGGTGGTTGTACAACTAATGAGATAACACGGTGCTTGGCTTATTATAGGTGCCCAGACCGTGACGGTTGTAAGAGCACCAAGACAGCTTCAGGGCAAGATGCCCGGGGGTCCTGGGAGCCAGCAAATTCTCCTTGGGAAAAAGACTCAGATTTACTCTAAATACCTTCACAGTTGTGTTTGCCTCAAACTTGAAAGCTTTGGTCTGTCCATTCTCCAAGTACAGCTTGAGCACGTTGGGCATACACAGCAGAGAATTACCCTAGAAAACACAAAAGTAGTGTTGAAACTGGCCCTTCCTCTCCCCTGGGTGTGACTAGTCCTCAGCTCCCCTGGCCCTGCTTGGTGCAGAGAGCAGGATCCTCCCTAGCCTCCTCACCAGGACGTGGGCTGCTTCTTGGCATTTGGAGATTTCTCCAATGGACCAGGTCTATGTCACACAGAGACAGGCACGCTTCGTTCACTAGAAGTGTCAGACGTGAGAGGGTGGAGAGGAGTGAGCCCTGCCGTGAGCATACTGATGGCACTGCATGAGCCTGAATAAGGCCCCACGGCCATCAGCTGCCACTTCAGTATCTTTGGTTGCTAGCCTTATGAGATACAGCTTAATAAGTCAGATGACAAGCATGCACACTCTCCAAGACAGCCTTCCCTTGGGGAAGCTGGGGGGCTGAATGGGGTGGGAAACTACCTCAGAGTGCCCCCCCCCATTTTCCTGCTGCATTCCCAAAGGGCAGAGGGCTGCTCCCCACCTTCACTCATCCCAACCATCGCCCAGGACTTGCAGAATCTCCCAAGGGATTCTGCCACACCTGGAGGGTTGTTTTTGGGAAGGAGGCACAGGAATAATCTGTGTTTGGTAACCCCAAGCCAGCCAGAATCCCTGCAGTGGAACAAGGCAAGGGAATGATCCCTTTGGGCTCAAGAATCCCGCCAGGACTAGCTAGTCTCATAAAAAAGGGACAGCTGAGTGTTTAGCTGTAAATAAAGAGGGCCCTTGGGGTTGGTGTCCTTCCAGAATCAGTGAGCAAGCAGTTCTAGAGTCCCTAAGATCTGAGCTAAAATTGCTCCCAGGTATAATCTCTGCAAAGAGTTTGGGTATAAAGCCCACCCGAGTAGAGAAGCTTATCATCTTTTTGCAAAACAAAACAAAACAAAACAAAACAAAACATCCCAAAAAACTGACAGTCTACTTCAGAGGAGAATTATGTATCTTCTGAATATAAGGGCACTTGTATCTTTTAGGTAAGACACACACTCATCAGTCTCTATAACTTTAAAAAAGGCACAGTATTTTTATGGAGGAAAAAGAGATGAGTTCAGATCCCCATGCTGTGTCACAATCAGGGAGGAGGGATTTCAAACTGCTTGCTCTGTGATCACCTCACTTCTCTGGTTTCAGGTGTTTAGGATGACCTTCACTTCGGATTTCCCAAGGGCAAAATTTCTTCCTTGAGATTTTATTATTTGGGACTTACAAAAAATACCTCCATAACAGCATCACATAACTACCACCATTTACTTTTCTCTAAGGTTTCTTTCAATTTTTATCTATACCTGTAAATCAGTTTTAGAGAGCTGCAGTAATGGAACACGCACAGTTTCTATTTTCACTTTTTATTCAACACGTATTTCATATACACTTTTTTTAAAAAATATTTTTATTTATTTTTGAGCAAGGGAGGGGCAGAGAGAGAGGGAGATACAGAATCTGAGCAAGGCTCCAGGCTCTGAGCTGTCAGCACAGAGCCTGATGCGGGGCTTGAACTCACAGACCGTGAGATCATGACCTGAGCTGAAGTCGGACGCTCAACCGACTGAGCCACCCAGGCGCCCCTCATATACACTTTTTAATGTGGGTTTAATGTTTATCATTTTAATGGACTTAAAATCCTCTATTGATTTGAAATACCAGAATTGATTGAACCATTCCTCGGCCCTAGACATTTAACATTATTTCCAATTTTTTTCTATTTTCTATTTTATTTATTTGTTAAAAAAATTTTTTTTAACGTTTATTCATTTTTGAGAGAGAGAGAGAGAGCATGAGAGGGGAAGGGGCAGACAGAGAGAGGGAGACACAGAATCTGAAGCAGGCTCCAGGCTCTGAGCTGTTAGCACAGAGCCTGACGCGGGGCTTGAACCCACAGACTGGACCGCAAGATCATGACCTGAGCTGAAGTCAGACACTTAACCAAATGAGCCACCCAGACATCCCTAATTTTTTTCTATTTTAAATATCAGTACTATAGATATCTTTAAACACATGAATTTTAATTTGAATTATCTTATAGACTAAATTAATAGCAGTGTGAACCTTTGGCCACTTTTTATGGCATTCATTATGCTTTGTTTCTTCCCCCACACAAAAAACATGAAACCAATGTACAAAGCTACCAGTTAGTGCATGACTGTGGCTACTTTCTCAGCATCAGGACTTCCATTTTTTTTTTCTTTATTTGTCAAACCTGCCCACACCTGGTCTTAACCGTTAGCAAAGTTAAGCATTTTGCAAATGTTAGCTTACTATTTAAAATTTTTCTGGTGTCTTATCCTGCTTTCAGGAGGAAAGGTTAACAACCAATTTTATCATCTTTTAAACATTTGAAAGGATGAGTAGGTAGGTCACAGTGATGAACTCTCACTGGTTTTGCTATCTCTGCCTTACGTGGCTGATACAGAAACTTGGTGCTCTGACCCGCAAGTCTCCCCGGAGACACCTTTTTAGAACCCTCTTTCTCTAGACTCCCACCCTTACCAAAATTCTGAACCAGTTTTTGTAGCCAGTTCAGGTCAAACCTGTCTGTACCTGGTCTTCTCACAATACCAGCAAGCAGGGAATGGGAGCCATTTTAACACAAGATCCGGGTGATCGAGTTCACATCCGCAGAACCTTTATTCTCTACCTGTCCCGTGAACTGGTTCTAGCCCCTACTTCTCATCACTGTGTATTACTCCTAAAAATACACACTGAATCTAAATTTAATTTGCTAGAGAGGTTCAATCCATTTCCACCAGCATGGATACACAGAGGGGTGCCTGGATGGCTCAGTTAGTTAAGTGCCTGACTTCAGTTCAGGTCATGATCTCACTGCTCGTGAGTTTGAGCCCCGCATCAGGCTCTGGGGCCACAGCTCAGAGCCTGGAGCCTGCTTCGGATTCTGTGTCTCCTTCTCTCTGCCCCTCCCCCACTCATGCTCTCTCTTTCTCTCAAAAACAAACATTAAAAATTTTTTTTAAAAACCACACACACAGAGATAAAAAATGGCTGCGTGACAGGATCTCAGGCCTTTTCTCAACGGTTTTTTTTTTTTTTTTTTTTTTTGGGGGGGACAGAGAGAGAAAGAGCATGAACGGGGGAGGGGCAGAGAGAGAGGGAGACACAGAATCGGAAACAGGCTCCAGGCTCCGAGCCATCAGCCCAGAGCCCGACGCGGGGCTCGAACTCACGGACCGCGAGATCGTGACCTGGCTGAAGTCGGACGCTTAACCGACTGCGCCACCCAGGCGCCCCGATCTCAGGCCTTTTCTAATGCATGAAGCCTCCCACTGGCCCCTTCATGAACAAATCCACCTTCCACTCTCAGGTCTAATGAAGGTGTGGTCTGTTAAGTAGCAGGCAAGGTAGAAAATAAGTGTTCTGCAGAGGTGAACCAGTTCACCCGGAACCCTTTGTTAAAATGGCCACCCCTCTCCATGTGCAGGTCTCTATGGCGAGAAGACCAGACAAGGACAAGCTCTGACTTGAAAGTTTCAAAATCTAATATTGAGTGCTGAATGCAGAATGGCAATAGTTTCAGGCCATTGGGAAGAAAATGTGTAAACTATGAATAAGTCTTTTATCCAACAGCCCACATTAAAAACATAAACTCCACCAGGGCGCCTGGGTGGCGCAGTCGGTTAAGCGTCCGACTTCAGCCAGGTCACGATCTCGCGGTCCGTGAGTTCGAGCCCCGCGTCGGGCTCTGGGCTGATGGCTCAGAGCCTGGAGCCTGTTTCCAATTCTGTGTCTCCCTCTCTCTCTGCCCCTCCCCCGTTCATGCTCTGTCTCTCTCTGTCCCAAAAATAAATAAACGTTGAAAAAAAAAACAAAAAAAACACATAAACTCCACCAATATTTTCCTTTACAAATTTGTCCTCCCCTAATCCTGGATCTCTCCGTATCAAAAAGGACTAGATGGTATGTTAGAATGGAAAATAAAAGGACTGAAGTCACACAGACCTGGGCTCTTATATCTTCTTGCTATGTGATCTGAGAGGTTAATTGTCTTAAACTCTCTCAGCTTCTGCTTCCTCTTGTGTTAAAATACCTCCCTTGCAGGGTATTGTGATGACCAAGGATTATGTATCCAAAAAGTTTAGATTCACATAATAGAAGTTAAACACATAATGGGCTCTTGGGGGAAAAGAAAGCCAATCAATCCCCACCACTACCATCACTAATCAATATCAACCTTTAGAGGGAACACTAAGTTTGAAGGTTCAAAATAAGAAATTAGTATTTGCAGTCTGTTGACATTTCATGGGCAAGAGAATGGAGTCACAGAACAAAAGAAAGCCACACCCAGTGCTTCTCTCCCTGGCTCTCCCTGTCCGTGGTCTGCAGGCATCTTACTGAGGGTGCTCAGAACCTCTAGCAAACCCACTGCACTCCCCTGGTATCCTCTCTGGGCTGCAAGATTCCAGAGTCTCAAGGAGGTAGGTGCCAGGAGGTAGCTCACCAGCTTCATGCAGAGTAATTTCAACCCCCTAACTAGTGACGCACCTGGCTGTGTCCACTGACAAGCACTTCCTCAGCAAAGTGCACCTTCACAGGGTTGGTCTTTAGCCGAGCTCTCTTCTCCTCAGTCAGGAAGGATGACTTGGGGACTCCCTGCAAAACATTAACATGACACATTTTAGAACAGGACTTTTGTAAAAGTCATTACACGTCTTCTCATTTCTTAAAAACAAAAGCAAAACCTCTGACAGCTGTTGAGGACTCAATGAAAACCCACAGAGAAGGACAGCATCTCACCAAAGAACTCTTTTCATAAAGTCTATGGATCCCAACCCAGACAATGTTCGTATGTGTCTGAGAACAGTTGAAGATTCAGTATGGTGGTGAAATGGTTGTGTATGACAAAGACAAGAAATGGCCTGTGAACAAGAAGACTCAAGTTCTGCTACTCAACAGTTGTAAGACCTAACTCAAACACAAATTATTATGGAAGAAAACCAGTTCTCTGTGTGTAAAATAAGACAAAATAACTGTGTGACTTTGGCCAAGTTATCGCTCCTCTTTGGTCTTTAGTCTTCCTATGTACAATGTTAGAGTTGGGTCCAAAAACCTCCAGGGCTCCCTGAAGCTCTGACCCTTGTGATTTATCCTTGGCCCCTCTTTGCTCTTCTCATCTTTTGGGTGGTGCCCTCTTTCCCCAGAAGTAGAAAGAGTCATCACAGTTTGGTATGAGTATGTAATTAAGCCTCTGGCTAGATTGTATCAGGTTAAACTGTGACACAATGAACAGCAACTTGTATGACCTAGACTAACAGGATGTGATGTTCCTGGATGGAATCCTGCTGTGTTATTCCCAGCCTCGCATGCTGTGTTTCCTTGGTCTGGATAGTCCTTTAGGCCAGGCTCTAGAATGTTTCCACGTGTTACGAGTTTCAAGATGGAGCTCTGGACCACATATTGTGTAGCTGCGGGAAAAGAGATATAACAGCAACCAGAGAAACTACTGGAGACAATGCTCATAACCTCAGATATCAACAGACCAATGCCATTAAGTACATGAAGTGAATAAGTGACCCTGAAGTTTGATATTATAGGTAACTAGAGCCTTGGAATAATAGGGTTCATGACTATGATTCAGTATCTCAAATATATAGTTTTTAAAAAAATTTAGTAAAAGGAGAAGGGGAAAAAGCAATGCTCCCAGGGAAGAGGTAAACCTGTCTGGTGATCCCTCAACTCCAGAAATTAATTAACCTTGATTTGCTTTCTTCTTCAAGCAGAATGATTTTCCAATCAGAAGAGACAGACGAAGGGGAAAAAGAAAGTTACAACCCAAAATTGGTGATAAAACTATCAGACTTCTTTGAATGAGTTCAAGACACCTGTACCAGTGAAGCTAGGGGATGAGAGACTTGGTATCATCCACAAAAGAGAAAACAGAAAAAATATTAGGAGACTAAAGCTGGTTAATTATCAAATTTCCCAGAAAATGAACATGGAAGATTAAGGAAAACACAGATTGGTAAAGTTTGTTATTATTTCTTGGCAAAATCCAAGATAAGAGGTGGTCAGAGAGCTTTTTAGTCATTGATCACTAGTAACCAATATGGTGTTACCAAGAATAAGTCAGAGCCAACCAAGTTCATTTTTCTTTTGAAGATGGGATTCCAGATTGATAAGGCAGGGTCCTGTGGATGTAGTAGTATTCCTTCATTCTTGCAAAATGTTTGATAAGGTCTCCTATAATCCCCCTGTAAAGAAGGCCAGATGCAGAGCCATTAGGAGGATTCAAAACTAGTTGACGTGTTCTCAAAATTGTCCTGATATTTTAACTAAGCAACTCAGGCTCCCTTTGGCTCAGTCTCCATTAATGATGTTTATCAATGCCTTGGATGAAATCAGAGAAAGTGTACTTACCAAACCTGTGAATGAAACAGAACTACAAGGTGTCATCAGATCTCAGGCAGCAGAAATTTGGGAAGAAAGATGAAGAAACAGGAAATCTAAAAGAGATGTGTGGGAAACTTGAGGAGCAGGTGCCGCTATGGGCCAGAGGCCAAAAAATCACGAAGAACAAACACAAGAGGGTACAAGAGGGGCTTGACAGCCCTGACGTCCAGAGCTGAAGGGAACAGAGTAAAGTGACGGGTTAAAGTGACAGGTAAAACCATCACTACCCTAAGATTCAAAGGAATGAGAAATCAGGGGCAAAACGGGGGTCGGGGGGGGGGACAACTGTTATCATCTCCCACCCTGGAGACAGCAATCCT
This sequence comes from Puma concolor, assembly GCF_028749965.1. Classification (NCBI taxonomy): domain Eukaryota; kingdom Metazoa; phylum Chordata; class Mammalia; order Carnivora; family Felidae; genus Puma; species Puma concolor. Next base: position 59,903,393 of record NC_141679.1, on the reverse strand, counting down.
GCAAGAGTAAAGTCCAGAGCTGGATCAGAAAAGAAAATCAACTGGCTGGGTAATGGAGGAAGTCAGAGAAGCGTGGGAAGAGGTGGATCCCTGGCAGGAAGTGAGAATGAGTACAGCTGATGACGGCATTCCAGTTCTGTAATTTCTGGATGGTACAACCTCAGCGTGCCAGAACACTGGGCCAAAACAACATGATTTGACAGGAATTGATGTGAAATGTGGCACTGAGGATCAAAAAAATCAATTGCACAGCATGGGATGGGGGCTTGGAAGCTATTCATTTGAAAACCAGCCTTAGTTTTTGGTCAACCATAACGTTCACCCAAGCCAAGAGTGTGACTGGGCCTACTAAAATCTTAACCCAATCTTGGGCTTCACCAGTGTATTTGGTGCATGTTGGAAATACACTCTCTGTTCCCTGGGTACTCTCACCAGTTGACCGTAGGTGGAGCTGTATTCCTTTCTGTGTGCCATGGTTTGGGAAGACCACCATAAAAACTGGAATCTGTGCAGAAAGCTATCAGAAAAGTGAGAATTCAGAGAAGCATCTTACGATGAAGAGTTGATGGAACAGTGGTTAGCCTGGATAAGAGAAGGCCACAATTCCAAATCTTCACCAATTTATTTCTTACAAAGTAGATGTGCCCTGACTACCACTAGTTGGGGGCAGTCACAGGGAAGAAGGGACTCTCTCACATTCAGAACCACTCAACCATGAAACTAGCTGCCTTGAGAAAGGATACACACTCTGTCACACACAAAAAAAATGGAGCCAACCAGGCTCCATACCATCAGTACTGAGCCTGACTCGGGGCTCAAACTCAAAAACTGTAAGATCATGACCAGAACCAAAATCAAGAGTCGGACGCTTGACTGACTAAATCACCCAGGCACCCCTCCCCCAAAATTCTATGTTTTAGAGAAGCAGTAATTAAAATTCCAACTTTGAATTTTATTTATTCTTTTAAAGATTTTTTTTTCAACGTTTTTTATTTTTATTTTTGGGACAGAGAGAAACAGAGCATGAACAGGGGAGGGGCAGAGAGAGAGGGAGACACAGAATCGGAAACAGGCTCCAGGCTCCGAGCCATCAGCCCAGAGCCTGATGCGGGGCTCGAACTCACGGACCGCGAGATGGTGACCTGGCTGAAGTCGGACGCTTAACCGACTGCGCCACCCAGGCGCCCCCTTTTAAAGATTTTTAAGTAATCTCTACACACAATGTGGGGCTCAAATTCACAATCCAAGATCAAGGGTCGCATGTTCCACCAACTAAGCCAGCCAGGCATGCCCCAACTTTGGATTTTATCATTCCTAATCAATTTCAAGTCATTTGAGAACTCTAAGAATCCGCTATGGCAAAGATGAGCATCCTTGCTGAAATAAGACATATATGATCATTTGTCTTATGATCATATAACTCCTGGCAAGAGGCCTGAATGGGCTAGATAATACTCAGGGCATTTCTCAGGGTATGGGCCAATGTCAGCTTTTCCTGCAGGACCTGTGAAGCACAACATTCACATCCTCCTCTTCTTGGGAACCTCGTGGGAATCTCAGGAGTGGTACTGTAACACATTAATTTTCCTCTCCCTACACTCCATTTTTAAGAGGATGCAACTATAATCTATTTCCTTTTTTTCTTTTTTAATTTTTTTTAATGTTTTATTTATTTTCAAGAAGGGGGGGTGACAAGGAGGGGCAGAGAAAGAGGGAGACACAATCTGAAACAGGCTCCACACACTGAGCTGTCAGCATAGAGCCCAATGTGGGGCTTGAACTCACAAACGTGAAATCAGGACCTGAGCCGAAGTCAGATGCTTAAGGGACTGAGCCACCCAGGCACCCCTCTATTTCCTTCTTATTGACTTAACAAGTGTTATCTTTTGCTTTCATTTCTTGAAAACAGCAGGAAAAAAAAAAACATCTAATTAAGTTTAAGATGTTCTCCATTGAGATGCTAATCAGCTAAATAAAAAGAATCTCTTAACACCTGTACAACCATTTATACTGATTAGCTTTCAGTGTACTTTTTTAAATACATTGGTTTCACATTATTTCATAGACAAATTCTTAGAAGAATCTCCATTTATTTGTTCACAAAAGCACTTGGTCTGTCATATTTATGGCAAACATCTTAATCCTATATAGGTTGCTTTTTCCCTATTCTATTTCCAAGAAATAAAAACAAAAGACAATACTTGTCAAAAATGAGAAAAGACCACAATTTCTTTGTTTTGTGTTGTGAAGTTTTGGGGTCATAGAAATTTAATTTTTTTCACATAATCAAATAGCTGCTTGTTCCATTGTGCTTCCTCCCACTCCCCATATTCTTAGGAATTCTTTCCACAACCTACGACCAGATAGACACCCAACCATATTGTCTACATTTCTGTGCTTTTTTATAATTATTATTACATCAAATGATGTGACATGAGACTTTATTTTTTTCAAATGCTTAAGGAAACATCTTAGCTTGATTTCATGAATGATCATCTTTTCTCCCACTGATTTGGGACGCCATATTTACCACATACTAAATTCTTATATCAATACCTATTCTAGGACTTTCTATTGGATTACACTGACATGTTCAACATTTTATCAATATCTTGTTTAATTATTTTAGCCTTATTAGTTTTTTTTTTTTAATTTTTTTTTTCAACGTTTATTTATTTTTGGGACAGAGAGAGACAGAGCATGAACGGGGGAGGGGCAGAGAGAGAGGGAGACACAGAATCGGAAACAGGCTCCAGGCTCCGAGCCATCAGCCCAGAGCCTGACACGGGGCTCGAACTCACGGACCGCGAGATCGTGACCTGGCTGAAGTCGGACGCTTAACCGACTGCGCCACCCAGGCGCCCCTAGCCTTACTAGTTTTAAAATCTGGTACATCAAGGCCATCCTCATTACTTTTTTTTTTTAAAGATATTTATTTATTTAGATTCAGGTTAGTTAACATACAGTGTAGTATTAGTTTCAAGAGTAGAACCCAGTGATTCATCACTTACACAGAACACCCCGGGCTCATCCCAATAAGTGCCCTCCTTAATACCCATCACTCATTTAGCTCATCCCCCCACTGATTCCCCTCCAGCCACCTTCAGTTTGTTCTCTGTAATTTAAGAGTCTTTTATGGTTTGTCTCCCTCTCTGTTTTTATCTTATTTTTCCTTCTCTTCCCCTATGTTCATCTTAAATTCCACATGAGTGAAATCATATGATATTTGTCTTTCTCTGATGGACTTATTTTGCTTAGCATAAATACACTCTAGTTCTATCCATGTTGTTGCAAATGGAAATATTTCATTCTTTTTGATTGCTAAGTGGTATTCCATTGTGTGTATGTATGAGTGTGTGTGTGTATACACACACACATCTTTTTAATTTTATTTATTTATTTAATGTTTATTCATTTTTGAGAGAGAGAGAGAGAGAGAGAGACAGAGTGTGAGCAGGGGAGGGGCAGAGAGAGAGGGAAACACAGAATCTGAAACAGGCTCCAAGCTGTCAGCACAGAGCCTGATGCAGGCTCAAACTCATGAACTAGTAAGATCATGACCTGAGCCAAAGTCAGATGCTCAACCAACTGAGCCACCCAGGTGCCCCTTAAGTTAATTTATTTATTTTGAGAGAGAGAGAGGGAGAGGGAGAGGGAGGATCCAAAGCAGGGTCCATGCTGACAGCATGGAGCCTGATGCAGGGCTCAAACTCATGAACTGTGAGGTCATGACATGAGCTGAAATTAAGAGTCGGATGCTTAACCAACTGAGTCATCCAGGTGCCCCCTATACCACATCTTCTTTATCCATTCATTAGTCAATGGATATTTGGGTTCTTTCCATAATTTGGCTATTGTTGATACTGCTGCTGTAAACACTGGGGTGCATGTGTCCCTTCGAATCAGCATTTTTGTATCCTTTGGAAAAATAGCTAGTAGTGCAATTGCTGGGTCATAGGGTAGTTTTATTTTTAACCTTTTGAGGAACCTCCACACTGTCTCCAGAGTGGCTGCACGAGTTCACATTCCCACCAACAGTACAAAAGGGTTCCCCTTTCTCTGCATCCTCGCCAACATCTATTGTTTCCTGAGTTGTTAATTTTCACCATTCTGACAGGTGTGAGGTAGTATCTCGTTGTGGTTTTGATCTGTATTTCTCTGACGATGGGTGATGTTGAGCATCTTTTCATGTGTCTGTTAGCCATCTGGATGTCTTCTTTAGAAAAGCGTCTTTTCATGTCTTCTGTCCATTTCTTCACTGGATTGTTTTCTGGATGTTGAGTTTAATAAGTTCTTTAGAGATTTTGGATACTCTTTATCTGACATGTCATTTGCAAATATATTTTCCCATTCTGTCAGTTGCCCTTTAGTTTTACTGATTGTTTTCTTCGTTGTGCAGAAGGCTTTTATCTTGATGAGATACCAACAGTTCATTTTTGGTTTTATTTCTCTTGCCTCTGGAGATGTGTCTAGTAAGAAATTGTTACTACTGAGGTCAAAGAGGTTGCTGCCTGTGTTCTCCCCTAGGATTTTGATGGTTTCCTATCTCACATCTAGGTCTTTCATTCATTTTGAATTTATTTTTTTGTATGGTGTAAGAAAGTGGTCAAGTTTCATTCTTCTGCATGTTGCTGTCCAGTTTTCCCAGCACCATTTGTTAAAGAGATTGTCTTTTTTTCCATTGGGTACTCTTTCCTGCTTTGTCAAAAATGTGCCATACATTTATAAGTCCATTTCTGGGTTCTTTATTCTGTTCCATTAATCTATGTGTTTGTTTTTGTGCCAGTACCATACTGTCTTGATGATTACAGTTTTGTAATACAGCTTAAAGTCCAGAATTGTGATGCCTCCTGCTTTGGTTTTCTTTTCCAAGATTGCATTGGCTATTTGGGGTCTTTTCTGGTTCCATACAAATTTTAGGATTGTTTGTTCTAGCTCTGTGAAGAATGCTGGTGTTATTTTGATAGGAATTGCATTGAACGTGTAAATTACTTTGGGTAGTATCGACATTTTAACAATATTTGTTCTTCCAATCCATGAGCATGGAAATGTTTTTCTTTGTGTCTTCTTCAGTTTATTTCATAAACTTTCTATAGTTTTCAGTGTATAGATATTTTACCTCTTTGGATAGGTTTATTCCTAGGTATTTTACGATTTTTAGTGCAATTGTAAATGGAATTGATTCCTTGATTTCTCTTTCTGCTACTTCAGTATGGAAATGCAACCAATTCTGCAACTTTGCTGAATTCATGTATCGGTTCTAGTGGTTTCTGGTAGAATCTTTTGGGTTTTGCATGTAGAGTATCATTTCATCTGTGAAGAGTGAAAGTTTGACTTCTTCTTTGCCAATTTGGATGCCTTTTATTTCTTTTTGTTGTTTGATTGCTGAGGTTAGGACTTCCAGTACTATGTTGAGGAACAGTGATGAGAGTTGACATCCCTGTCATGTTCCTGGCCTTAGGGGAAAAGTTCTCAGTTTTTCCGCATTGAGGATGATATTCGCTGTGGGCCTCTCATATATGACTTTTATAATGTTGAGGTATGTTACTTCTGTACCTACTTTCTTGTGGGTTTTTATCAAGAAAGGATGCTATATTTTGTCAAATGCTTTTCTTGCATCTATAAAAAGATCTTCTGGGGCGCCTGGGTGGCTCAGTCGGTTAAGCGGCCGACTTCGGCTCAGGTCACGATCTCACACTCCGTGAGTTCGAGCCCCGCGTCGGGCTCTGTGCTGACAGCTCAGAGCCTGGAGCCTGTTTCAGATTCTGTGTCTCCCTCTCTCTGACCCTCCCCCATTCATGCTCTGTCTCTCTCTGTCTCAAAAATAAATAAACGTTAAAAAAAAATTAAAAAAAAAAAAGATCTTCTTGATGTGTCTCACTTTGATAAACTGTCAAAATCCAAGTATAAGTCCCATGGGGAGTTTGAATTCACATTAAGAATATACATTAATATGAGATGGGAATGAAAGCTGGTGCAGCCACTCTGGAAAACAGTATGGAGCTTCCTCAAAAAACTAAACATAGAACTACCCTACGACCCAGCAATTGCACTACTAGGCATTTATCCACAGGATACAGGTGTGCTGTTTCGAAGGGACACATGCACCCCCATGTTTATAGCAGCACTATCAACAATAGCCAAAGTATGGGAAGAGCCTAAATGTCCATCGATGGATGAATGGATAAAGAAGATGTGGTATATATATACAATGGATTGTATATGTATCCAACCAAAAAGAATGAAATCTTGCCATTTGCAACTACGTGGATGGAACTGGAGGGTATTATGCTAAGTGAAATTAGTCAGAGAAAGACAAAAATCATATGACTTCACTCATATAAGGACTTTAAGAGACAAAACAGAGGAACATAAGGGAAGGGAAACAAAAATAATATAAAAACAGGGAGGGGGACAAAACAGAAGAGACTCACAAATATAGAGAACAAACTGAGGGTTACTGGAAGGGTTGTGGGAAGGGGGATGGGCTAATCGGGTAAGGGGCACTAAGGAATCTACTCCTGAAATCATTGTTGCACTATATGATAATTTGGATGTAAATTATTAAAAAAACAATTAAAATTAAAGAAAAAAATTAAAAAAAAAAAGAGGACACTTGCTGGGATGAGCACTAGGTGTTATACAGAGAGGATGAATCACTGGATTCTACTCCTGAAATCATTATTGCACTGTATGCTAACTTGGAAAGAAATTTATAAATAAATACATACATACATACTATTTATTATATATAAAAGAATATACATTGAGAATAACCAAGGTATTCATAATAGTCTTCCCATGAAAGACCATGGTATATATCTCTTTTTATGTTAAAAATTTTTTTTTACATTCTTCAAAATATTCTACTTTTCTTCACATTGGGCCCATCTATTTCTTTTCCTTAAAGTTTTTCTATTTTCTTATTTTTTTCCCTTAACAAACTAGCTCTTGGATTTACTTATCAAATTTACAATTTTTGTTTTCCAAAGCATCATTTAGATTTTTGTTGTTTCTTTATTCTGCTTTATGTTTGTTTTATTAGTTGTTTCTTCCAACTTCTTTCACTGAATTTTCACTTGACCAATTTCCTTATTAAATCATAAAATCACCTAAGGCCATAAATTTTACCCTGAGTATAGTTTCAACTGCACATAAATTGTTAAAAGCAGACTTCTAGTTTTAAATTTTCTCCTAACTGGGGTGCCTGGGTGGCTCAGACGGTTGAACATCCAACTTCGGCTCAGGTTATGATCTCACAGTTCATGGGTGTGAGCCCCGTGTTGGGCTCTGTGCTGACAGCTTGGAGCCTGGAGGCTGCACTGGATTCTGTGTCTCCCTCTCTCTCTCTGTCCCTCCCCAGTTCGTGCTCTCTCTCTCTCTCTCTCTCTCTCTCAAAAATAAATAAACAAAAATTTTTTTTCTCCTAACTAGTCTAGAACGGTATAGTTTTGCTTTTCTGCTTGACTTGAGAGACTGCATTCATATTTCTGAATGGCTGGATAGTTTTAATTAAGTTGTTGATAGTTATTAATTCCTATTTTATTATATTTGGAAGAGATATATAGTTTGTTATTTGGGTAATTTATTGAGTTTCTTTGATAGCATAGTATGTGGTCAATTAGGTTAGATTATTAAATGCTTATTGAAATTCCCCATGCCCCTATTTATTTTTTTGTCTTTATGTGGCCAAGGCTAAGAGGTATATATTGAAGTCACTCCAGATGAGAGTTTTCTGTCAACTTTTCCTCCTTGGTAGTTCTTCCTCTTATGACTTGATTATATACTTTTTCCTGTCACAGATAAAGGGCTCCTTGGCCTCTGGTGTTTAGGATTGCCACTTCCTCCCAGTCCATTGTCTATGCCACCCCTTGTCTTGTGATGAGCTTCAGAGCTGATGACACACTTTCATATCCAACACCTCACTTGTCCTCATAACAATGCATTAGAGAAACAAGACAATTATTGTCATCACCACTGTTTTACAAAAATGCCAACTGAAACTTAATGACTTGCCCCAAGTCGCAACACACTACACTTATCTTGAAACTTGTCATTTGGTACACTTATCATCATCCCACTTTGTGTAATCATGGATCTGTCTCCTTAGCTGGACCACAAGTTCTGGAAACCTGGACCCATATCTGTTTCCTCCACAACACTGATGCGTTGGCTGTCTTCAGGCAACGTTGAGTGCCTGCCTGCCCACTGCCTGGCCACTTTCCCTTCTGCCATTGCCTTCCCTATTCATTCTCTGAAGGATATCCCACTGTGGGTTGGGATCTTGGGGATGAGAAGAATAAAACTAATGTGATGTAGCAAGAGATTTACCGATGTGCAGCGAACAACTGTGATTGAAAGAGAGTCTTCAGCTTCCCTGAAAAAAAAAGAAAGAAAGATAAAACATTTCCTCATTCTGGGTGCTGTGTGTGTGTATGTGTGTGTGCATGTGTGTGTGTACACACGCTCACACCAAGGTCAAAAAGACTGGCAGAATTATAAACCAGCCTCTTTTGCCTCAGCATCTTTGGCTCAGCAACCCTGAGAAAGACGTTGAGAAAAGCAATGTTCTGCAAACGAACTGAAGCTGTCCCAGAATACCCCTCCCACCTTGAGGGAATCTTCAAATTTCCACCTCTACCATCTAGTCTATACCTACAGCCACTTAATTAAGTCACTTAGGTTTAATTTAGTCTATATGATGGGGAACTCATATAGTTGGTATGACCATTACTAGGTTTATGTCAAAAAAAAAACTTTTGGGGCGCCTGGGTGGCGCAGTCAGTTAAGCGTCCGACTTCAGCCAGGTCACGATCTCGCGGTCCGTGAGTTCGAGCCCCGCGTCGGGCTCTGGGCTGATGGCTCAGAGCCTGGAGCCTGTTTCTGATTCTGTGTCTCCCTCTCTCTCTGCCCCTCCCCGTTCATGCTCTGTCTCTCTCTGTCCCAAAAATAAACAAACGTTGAAAAAAAAAATTAAAAAAAAAAACTTTTAAGAGAAAACATAGTAATAAAACAGATAACTCAGGTTGTTTTTTCAAACAACTTAGGCTAAACATTTCACTAAAATTGAATGAATGAATGAATGAATGAATGTGTATTTCACATAAATCAGGTAAAAGCCAATCAGTTTGTGGTGCTTGGGCACACAAGGTCAGTGTAATGAGCCGAATCACATATCAAGATACTATACATTTCTGTCTTGTTATTATGTCTTAGATTCCAAAAATGATAAAAGTCAACCAGACAATGGCCTAGCTTGCATCTTGTATTAGAGAGAACTGGAAATCAATCCATATTTTCCTTTTTCTTTGCCATTGCTACATAGAGAAGCCATTTGCAAAATAATTCCATTTGACTTCTTGCAATATGAGCATTTAGGCCAATTGCTGCTGGTGTGTTCCTTCCTCAAATGGGTAAAATCAACCTGCAGCTGTGTCTGGGGATTGCCTCATTTCCATTTTCCATAAGAGCAGGCCTTTCCCGAGATAATCTACAATGAACCAAGGTCCAAGTGCTCTCAAAAGGACATTCAGGCCTCACAGATATTTGGAGGGATTAGAGAGGTTTTGTTGTGCCAGTGTTTTGCTTGGATTTTTCCCTTTATAAGTGGCAATGACACTGGGAACTAAGCTAAAAAATAAAGCAGTCCTGGGATCCCCACATGCAGTATATGGCAGAGAGCACAGATGGCTCAAGTAACCTCCCTGCTGAGAGGTCTTCGAGGGCTCACCCTTCCAGGAAAAGAGGAACACCTGAACTTGCTGTGTCAGCATTGGAGACCCTCCACCATGTGGGCCTTGCTTCCCAGAAGCTTCCTTTAGGCATCTGGTGTCTTAGGCAAACTGACCTGTTCAGCATCCCCACCCCCGCACCTCACCCAGCGGTTCCTGCTTATCACTCCTTTGCCTGGATCAACCTCCACCTCCATCCACCTTTCAAGGCCAAATTCTACCCAGCATTAAAGGTACAGCTGAATTACTTCTGGACCTCTGTTTTCTCAGACCACCACTTCCCCCCAAGTTGGAGGAATCTGTAGCTTTTACAACCCCTTTCCTGTGCTCCTCTTGACCCACTGTCTGCCCTCAACCTCACAGGGGTGAGCGTGAGGCACTTCCGCACTACCAGCCTGCAGGTGTCTGGGGAGCAGACTCTTTGCCCCACCAGGCTCTTTGCCCAGAGAAGGTGCTCAGTAAACAGACTGCGTTCAATGTTACCTAACCACCCAAATGCCAGTCTACCACTTTAGTTTGACAATAATTTGGCTTGTTAGTCACAGTCTGATCTAGCCTGGCAGAAATATTAGTATCGCTGAAAATCTAAACTTAATTTGCTGGCATTGATCATCTTTGAGAAAATCACCCAATAACTGGGAAAGCACACTTCATGATTTCCATAACCATATGTCATATTCTGGAATGAAATCATCAAATCCTTTCCTGAGGCTGCCCCACCCACTCAATTTATTCTCTGGTCATCCTGAAGCAATATTGGCCTTGGTTGAAAGGCTTCTATTTTCTACAACTTTGATGGATTCTCTATAAATCTTAAGCTGTGTATGCCTGTCTCTCCACAGTGAGACTGCGTGCTTCCTGTATTTTCATTTTCTCTTACTCTGATTTTCTGACTATTACCTATTATTCAGTGTGTGCTGTGCATGATATGCCTTGGGAAATGAAAACCACCCCACTCACAAAAGAGGCATCATCTAACTATCTTCAAGTTGGCTTTCATGGAACTCTGTTTCTCATTTCTAATATTTTTATTAAAGTCATCAAAACAGTGTCAAAAAATTTGAAAGACAAAGCCCGTAGGTGCCTATGAAATGTCCGTGAGCCCTCTCCTCTTCCGTCACTTACGTTCCTCTGTCTTAAAAGCAGGGTCAGCAATTGGTGCTAACTATCTTCACTCGTTCAACTGAGCAGTCACCGTGTACCTGCTCTGAGAGAGATCACGGTCCAGGCAGGAAGTGACGCAGGTCACAACGCCAACAGGGAGAAGGCGGCAGCTGCCAGGTCAGTGAGACTACATATATGCCAACCAGGCTGTGTGTCCAAGGGCATTTAAGAATATTTATCAAAAGGATTAAAGCAGAACTGACAGGTTTAGCGTCAATTTGGTTCGATCTTTGGCATATGTCACAACAACCCTAGAAATCCTTACTGGGTAGCGTCCACGTGTTATTCATAACTACCTTCCCTGCAGAGCCTGGCACAGTGTCTAGCATAGCAGTGGGGGTCATAGTACAGCACCCTGTGTCCCTCTGTCACTTCTCTAGGCAGATGAAGGGGAGCACGGTGTAACCGAATTCTAAAATGAGGCAGCTACTGCCACTTTAAAGGAGCCTGGTCCCTATTAAAACCACGAGGAGATCAATTATGTCATTCCTGTCCTGTCACCCATCTTTGCTCTGTGATCATCTGTGTAACTCTGGGGATAATGGAGGCAATTTAGTACCTCAGTATATCGGCTGCTCGTTCACAGGAAAGACTTTCGGCAGGCTCGTTGTTCATTTGGAGAATCTGATCACCAGGGAAAAGCTTGCCGTGAGCAGAACCTCCTGTTGGACACAGAAGAAGTAATTGGTGTTCATGCCAGGAGGGCCCAGACCCCAGGTGTCACAGCAGCACAACTGAATGGCAGGCTGATCCAGTCCCCAGGGCACCAGCTCACTCCCCGCGCCTCCAAACCCCTCAGCCAGCTTTGGGCTCGCATGAGTCTGTTTCCCTATTTACAAAATGTGGATAATATACCTACCACCCATCACCTTCAAGGGATATTAGGAGACTGTCCTGGGAAAGAAAACTAGCAGAAACCCCCTGAATCAACAGGGCTGGCAAGTGAATCTATTACATTCACCTCTAAAAAACTATGTGATGTGTGTGTGTGCTCGCGCACGTATGCGTGTGTATGTAAACCAAAATTAGATTTTAACTAGACCCAGATCTCACATCGATACATAGCTGATGTATGAAAACAAACACTAGACATTTTCAGCCTGTTCTTCTTCACCATGATACAGCCTATATTTTACAAAGACTCAGTGAAAACAAATCAATAATTTCTATTACTCTCTGGCCAGAAACTCTCCCCAGCTTGGAGCATGCAGGGTTTCAGAGAGAAGAGCCAGCGTATCCACATACTGTCACTGCCCTGAGACTGGCCAGGGAGCCACGGGTGGGCAAAACCCTGGCTGAGGCCAGCAGGAGCCTGGGGTTCAGATCAGCAAGTGCACTTGCGGCTTCCTCCCTCCCCACACCAAAGGAAGGTACAAGGCTCTAGACAGAATTAGGTCAGAATTAGATGTGCCCTTTCTAACTTCCTGGGGTAGCATTTTCGAAATTACATTCTAGGACAGAGAGATGGGACGAGATCCAGGACTACTTCTCCCCCCCCACCCCCAGAAGTCAAACTCCTTTCTTGTTTCCCAGTCAGCCCCTACCTGCTGTGACAGCCACGACTGTGAGGGGTAGGCTCTCAGAAATGTGGAATCCATAGTCCTGGAGGAGGGCGTCTTTGTCTATTTTTACTGTGTGTTTCATAGGGGTGAGGGTCTGGATTGAGATCCCGGGAGGCCCATCGGCTACAGCAACTTTAGCCCTGGAAGAGAAAGAGATTTACAATTAAAAAAAAAAAAAAAAAAAGAGGGGGTGGATTCTAGGTGGTGGTCACAAACTGGGACAGCCCTAGGCATCCTGGAAGAGGAAGATGCAAAGCTGAGCACACCCCAACTCTCCTCGTGACAGAGATCAGGCACAAACACCAGGGGATAAAAACACCCAGTGGAACAGCAGCAGCCTCTAAAAGAGAAGTCATGACATACTATGGGCACTCAGAGAAGGGGAGAGCAGTTTTAACCTTGCAGAGGAACCCACAAGAGGGGGCATTGGAGCTGCACCTTGAGAGATGTTGAAGGTATGTGTACGCAGCCCAGATCCCAGCACCCAGAAGATGTTCGATGGCCGCTGCTGCGTGGGTGGATGCCTGGATGCATGGACAGGCATTCCAGGAAGGAGGCAGTGCTTCAGCAGAGGTACAGAAGAGGAAAAACAGCGACCGTGAACAGGATCGGGGAGCCGTTCAGTCTGGATGTCTGATGCTGACTAACTGCATAGATGGATTGTTTCTTTGGTGATTTTGTTTCCTTTTTAGCTTTGAGATGAATTTCACTTCCCTTTCAAATTTGTAAACTGTGAGGATTCCAGTAGGAAATGCCAGCTGGTCTTCAGACTCCCTCTACAGTAATCTTTAATCTTTTTTTTTTTTTTTTTTTTTTTTTATTATTTATTTTTGGGACAGAGAGAGACAGAGCATGAACGGGGGAGGGGCAGAGAGAGAGGGAGACACAGAATCGGAAACAGGCTCCAGGCTCTGAGCCATCAGCCCAGAGCCCGACGCGGGGCTCGAACTCACGGACTGCGAGATCGTGACCTGGCTGAAGTCGGACGCTTAACCGACTGCGCCACCCAGGCGCCCCTACAGTAATCTTTAAAAACATATGTTTTCTATACGTCTAAAAGCAGGTAAGTTGAAAGCTGTGCTTTGTCTCTCTCAAAACCACAAACCAAGTCACAAGCTATTTCTCCTATGTCTGTGGCAAATGATTTTTTCCCCTTTGAGAGTCAGTGGTCCTTTCTGAGGAAGGTCAAATGGTGACGGGATGAGGTGCTTATTATTATTAATAAACAACAGAAATGTGGAGGAGTAACAGTCCCCCCGGGGCTCTGCAGCTAAGCCCTATCATTTATTCTCCTCCATTTACCAAACACTGTCAGAAACTCTGTCTAATGCAACAGGACGTCCCTTATTGAAAATCACCTGTCATTTATAATGATCTCAAACTTCAACAAGGATCAGGAAATATAACAAAATGGCTTCAGGGTACCAAAATGCATGTGACAACCCCAAGTACAAAGCCTCATGCACGTTATCCACCAAGGAGCTCCTCAGACCCCAGTTTTGAGCTGATTCAGGCTGTCTGAACAAATGATGACCTGACCCCCCACAGCTTAGAAGCAAAGAGGGGATTTCTTCTAGGCAAGCACATGGGTAACACTGAGAAGTGCCAGCAGGCAGACCTAACGACAGGGAAGAAACAGAAAACTGGAAATGTATAGTGAATAAATGTATAGTGAATAAAGCCCATAGTTATTCCCGATTAAAAAAAAAAAAAAAACCTTTAAAGCTATGAAAGGGCCTTTCCAAATAGTAATATACTATACTGAGAGCCAAAAATCAACATTTACATGCTTTTAAAAAAGCAACAGGAAGGATACCCTAGACACTACTCCCATTAAATGCTGCGGGGGGAAAAATGCGTGTGATCATTATCAGAGAAGGAAAAACAGTTAGAAGCATAATAAGCACAGGAAATGGAAGGCACCACTTGTTTTTAAACGGATGATGATACCTACAAAATGATCAACAACGAGAACTGCTGGTGCTAAAAAAGTAAGGTGAGTGGAGTTGCAGGATGAAAAAACACAGCTTCAAAAAGCACTCAATAACTCATTAAAACAGATTAGCTGGATGTATATTAGGTGTTAGGCATTCTTTTTTTTTTTTAAGATTTTATTTTTAAGTAATTTCTATGACCCAACGTGGGGCTCAAGCCCACGACCCCAAGATCAAGGGTCGCACGCTCCACCAATTGAGCCAGCCAGGCGCCCCTAGGTGCTAGGTATTCTTAATCAGCTGACGTATTGAAGGAAGACACGAGGATTGGGCTAAAGTTATGCTGGATTCCTGGTTGGGAAGACTAAATATTAAAAAATAAAAATACTGGGGCTCCTGTAAGGCTCTATCAGTTAAGCGTCTGACTTCAGCTCAGGTCATGATCTCACAGTTTGTGGGTTTGAGCTCCGTGTAGGGCAGGCTCTGTGCTGACAGCTCAGAGCCTGGAGCCTGCTTCGGGTTCTGTGTCTCCCTCTCTCTCTGCCCCTCCCCCACTCATGCTCTGTCTCTCTCTCAAAAATAAACATTAAAAAATTTTAACAAAAAATAAAAATGTTAAGTTCTAAACAAAAATATAGATTTAATATATCAGTCAAAAATTCTTCCAGAATTAAAAAAAAAAAAAAAACTTGATGTATTGGTGATGGTACAAGTAGCAGTAACAGCAATGGTGATAATCATTAATAATATTTATTAAGCAAGTACCCGGGAGTGAGCCAACATTTTCATAGCTCACTCACCTAACCTTCCCAACAAACCTGTGTGGTGGGTGTAATTATCATCCCTATTTTATGGATAAGGAGACTGAATCTTCCTTTGAGAGACTTTTACTTAAAATCACACAACTGGGAAGGGGGTTCCAAATCGGGGCCCCCTTCTTCAAAGGCTCTGTAGTATAGCTCCCAGTACAGTGCTGGCCAAGTGGGATATAATGCAAGTCACATATGTAAAACGTAAGGTTTCTAACAGCCTCATGAGAAATGGTGGAAAAAAAACAGGTAAAACGAAGTTTGACATATTTTTTATTTAACCCAATATATCCAAAATGCTATCACTTCAACATGTAACCAACAACAACAACAAAATCGATGAGATATTTTGCATTCTTTTTCAGATTAAGCCTTCAAAATCCAGTGTGTATTTCATATTTAGAGAGCATATCAGTCCAAACATACTTAAAATTTTCCAATAACTGAATTGTCAGTCTTTATATTTAAATCAAATGCAATATCCAGGCCCTCAGTCACACATAAATACAAATAAATTTAAAAAATTGGATAACAAAATAGGAAAACACAAGGAAAACTTTAAGCCATAAAAGCTTGTAATTTCTCCCTCATATAAACAAAAATTGACTCACACTGGATCATAAGACCTAAATATAAGAGCTGAAACTGTGTCACTCTTAGGAGAAAACATAGGAGTAAATCTTTGTGACCTGGATAGGATACCAAAAGTATAAGGGACAATGAATATGCAGATAAACTGAACTTCATCAAAATTAAAAACTTTTGTGTTTCAAAGGGCCCAATTAAGAAAGTGAAAAAACCCACACTGTGGGAGAAGAGATTTGCAAATCATATATTTGATAAGAACCTTGCAGCTAGAATAAAGAATTCTTATAAACGCAAACAAAAAAGAAAAATAATGAAAAGTGGATGAACAATTTACATGGACATTCTCCAAAGATATACCAACAATGGGTAAGTATGTGAAAAGATGCTTAACATCATTAGCCATTATGGAAATGCAAATCAAAACCTCAAGGAGATACCACTTTTTATACTCACTAGGATGGCCATAACCAAAAGACAGGTCAAGTGTTGACAAAGATGTGGAGAAAATGGAGCCCTGATATCATCTGGCAGTTCCTCAAAAGACTAAACATTGAAAATCATAAAACCCACCAAGGCCACTCCTACATATAACCCTAAGAGAAATGAAAACATATGTCCGTACAAACTCGCATACAAATACTCATAGCAACAATATTCCTAATAGCCCCAAAGTGGAAACAGTCCAAATGTACATCACCTGATGAAATAACAAAGAAAATATTCCACAGCACAATATTATTTAGCAACAAAATATGAATACATGCTGAAATATGGATGTACTTTGAACACATTATGCTAAGTCAAAGGAGCCAGCCACAAAAACAAACACATACCACGTGACTCCACTTACATGATATATTCAGAATAGGCAAATCTTTAGAGACAAAGTAGTAGTTGCCTAGGGCTGAAAGCAGGAGAATTCTGGAAGGAAATGGGAAGCAACTGCTAATATGTATGGAGTTTCTTTTTCGGGTGATAAAAATCTTCCCAAATGGATTGCGGTGACGGTTGTACATTTCTGTGGATGTATTAAAAACCAATGAGTTGTATCCTTTAAGTGGGTGAATTGTAGAGTACACAAATTATATCTCAATAAAGCTGTTGAAAATAAGGCGAATCAGCTTAAAAAAAAATAAAATTCTGGGCGGGGGGTGGGGGAAGGCTGCAATACAAACATATGAAGAATGGGCATAAACACATGCAGTAAATACCCAGACTTCACATGCTAAAACTAAGTACATCGACAACTTGTACATGAAGAAATAAAATTGGTAAATAACATAGAGAATGTACTTTATTAATTAAAGAAGTACAGTCAAAAGGGCTACAGAGTACTATTACATGTCAAATAAAGAACCAAATGTAAATAAAAATAATAAACCCCTGGGATTTAAGGCTGACCATATAAATTGGATATTCAATTTCTCTAGAAAATAATCAGGGACACTGTAATATGAATTTAAAATCTGATCATTTTCTTTGACCTTCTGTTACCATTCTGACTGCCATTCCCCAAAGTAATCACCCCAAACAAAAAATAAAATATTATTTGTACTAGACTATGAGTTCCTAAAAGACAAGGGTATTTATCTCTGTGTTCCCCAGGCCTGGTAAAGTCCCAGAATAGAGTATGAGCTCAAAACACCCAGCCTCTTAAATATTCAAAAATATTTATCACAGCTTCATTTAGAAGAGTGGAAAAACTCAAACTAAATCAACAGAAGATAGATAAACTGAGCACAGTGAAGAATTACTCCAAGACAAGCCTAAGTATCACAAGCCTAAGAACTTTAGACATACATGGAAACACAGCTTAGAAAATACCCTTTCAGAGCATCCTCTAAACTGTAGTTCAGACCCCCTTCCTAAGGGAGAACTCAGATTATTCTAGACATAAATTCTCTCATCTCAAAACTCTGGCCCTCTCTTATGGCACCTCAAGTTGCATTGATAGCTATCTGATTCCTTATATTATTACCCCAAATAGTCTGTAAATTCTCTGAACGTAGGAACCACTTTTTACCCACCTCTGTATTTCTCACAGTGCTGAGTGAAGATCATTTTTCTGCAGCAAGATTTACTTATTGGGTAAATACATGAGCAAAATATTGTACACAGAAAGCAGGATACAAAACAGTAACTCAATGACTGGCAAAAGGTGAAAATGTACATATAAACATTAATAAACAGCAGACCACTTGAATGTAAGTAACAGAGTTCAATATTTGTCATTTTCCTTTGTTTGCTTACTTGGATATACAGCTCTGCCCTATGATTAATTAGGACTCATCTTCTCCATGTCCCAGAGCTCAATAAATGGTATCATGAGGACTCCTGGGAAGCATCCTTGACTTTACCCTGCTCTCATCCCTATTATCTGATCGGTCACAACACCTAAAGATCTCAAAAGACGTCCATTTCTATCTCCACAACCAGCATTCCATTTTAGGCCCCCATTACCTGTCCTGCAGACAGATTTCTCCAAGAGTCTCCAAACTGGTCTCTCTACTTTTCACTTTTGTCTCTCCTGAATGACTCTCCATCCAGTACCCAGACTGATTTTATAAATACAACCCTGCTCGGATGTCTCCCCTGACTGAATGGACCAATCCGAAATCCTTGATGTGGTTTAATACAGCTCCTGCCCACCCCTCTAGTGTCTACAACCAAGCCTTTCATTCTCTTGATATTTTTGTTCTAGTCAAACTACTCTCCTTGGAGTTCTTCAAATTAACTGGCTTTTACACAAGCTCTTCCCTTTACCTAGAATCCTCCCTCACTCACCCCGATAACCCCTGAGAGCATACGCTCTCCAGAAATTTACCAAAGAAGTTCAACCCCTACTCTATCTTCTGATTTTGGCATAAATATCTCCTTCTGTTGAACACACCCACAGAACATGTACTCCTTTTTTTTTTTTTTGAAATATACATATTTGCAATGACGTGAAAGCTCCTGTCCTCTCTAGGCTATGATTTTTGTGGCAAAAAACATGTCTTTTTTGACCCATGTACAAAACTCAATGCTAGGCATATAGTAAGGCTAATTGACATATGGAGAATAAAAGATAAAATAAACCTTACCACATGGTTAAAATAGAATCCAACTTATGCTTTTCAAATGCATAGTCTTCAGTTATCTGATTTTTCCATTTGGAAGGGTACGTTCTTCTACAATGGTAGACAAACAAGGCCCCACTGTGTTGACTTATCCCTGCACAGTGTCAGTGGCTTTGGCCCAAAGTCTGGATTTGACATTTTCCCCCACAGGCCACATTTCAGCTTTTGTTTGGAAAGGGATTGCTTGAGAACATGACCAAACCATGGCCTCTCCTCACAAAGAATGTTTAATATTTGACAGGGAGCTGAAGGAAATGATCTCTGCAGCAAAATTTCCTCCTCTGAAGCATCTTATAAATATCAAACTGAGCACTGATAATTCAAAAACTTATGTCTGGTTCCTCTGTAATGGCTTCGAACCATAAATCTGAGATCATTTCTACGATTTTACACTGGAACAGCGTAAGACCTGTGGCTCCACAATGGAATTCCTGCCAGATAGTTGGATTTGGCCTACGGTAGGACTAGAAAAAAAAAAACATGTTACATTTATCATGAAAGTAGTCTAGAGTAGACAAATTCTATATTTTATGGGTCATTAGTTCATACTGAATTGATCAATGCTGAAAAGGAAAAAATACCACATGGAAATAGATTATGCTTCTGATATTCTCTGGCTTTTTATCTGCTCTCTGTTACATCAGAAAATATATTTTACTTCTATGCTGTAACAACAAAGATCTCACCTTTGAGTCCAGCAGGATGTGGAGAAACTATTTTGAATCTATGTTTAAACACTGCATTACGTGTTCAGCTTGAATGATTTTAAAAGCTAAAGTCTGTTATAAGGTGGATTTTTAATCTAAAGTGTATTCAAAGAAAGCTGAAATAGAGGGAGCAGTTTGTACCAGACAGAAATGTAGCGTGTAGTGTAATCATAGGACTATACTTAACGGCAGTTTCTAGGGACCATGCAATGTAGACACTGGGAGTATAGTGCTATAGGGTGAAGGCCTACAGTTGAGAGAAGTAGTTATTCCATTATTACGTTAAAAAGGAGATTCAGAAGATAATGACAACTCTGAAGGTGCAGTGCAGGAACCTTCCAGCCTGTTCTCAGACCTCCCCACTTTTGCCTAGGGTCAAGAAGCTATAAAAAACTGGTTGTCAAAAAAAAAAAAAAAAAAAAAAAAAAACTGGTTGTCTGGAATGGTCTTTCTATATCACTAGGAATATGAGAAAGGCCAAGTAAGGCCATCCCTATAATTAGGAAATAGTTGTATGGTTGCAATGAACAGGGAAATTTGGAAAACATGTAAAACCAACAGGAAGGGCTTCTGACACAAAGATGTCACGATACGTGTATACGTGCACACAAGTATGTGAGTACATGTGTGCCTGTGTGTGCGTGTGTGTGTGTGCATGTGTCTACAACATGTATGTGTGTGTTCATTAGCATTAAGATTCAAGTTGAGTTGAGGGGCACCTGGGTGGCTCAGTTGGTTAAGCGTCTGACTTCCTCTCAGGTCATGATGTCATGGTTTGTGGGTTTGAACCCCGCGTCTGCCTCTCCACTGTCAGCACTGTCAGCACAGAGCCTGCTTTAGATCTTCTGTCCCTGTCTCTGCCCCTCTCCTGCTCTCTTTCACCCTCAAAAATAAATAAACATTAAAAAAAAAAAAAGATTCAAGGTAAGTTGAAAGGAATATTTTTAAGCCCTGAGGATAAAACCCAGCACCAAGAAGGCTCCAAGTTGCATTAAGCTCTTCATGTTTCTTTAAATCTTGCTCAGGGGCGCCTGGATGGTTGAGCATCTGACTTTGGCTCAGGTCATGATCTCACAGTTCATGAGTTCAAGCTCCATCTCAGGCTCTGTGTAGACAGCTCAGAGCCTGGAGCCTGCTTCGGATTCTGTGTCTCCCTCTCCCTCTCTGCCCCTCCCCCGCTCACGTTCTCCCTCTCTCTATAAAAAATAAATAAACATTAAAAAAAATTTTTTTAAACTACAATGAGATACCACTTCACCCATTCTAGGATGGCCACAATAGAAAAGGAAAAGATATTAACAAGTGTTGGCGAGGACGTGGAGACACTGGCACCCTCATACACTGCTGGTGGAAATGTAAAATGGTATAGCCACTTTGGAAACAGTCTGCCAGTTCCTCCAAAGGTTAAATACTAAGTTACCACGTGACTCATCTATACCACTCCCAAGTATATACCCAAGAGAAATGAAAACATATGTTCCAACTAAAACTTTTACACACACGTTCATAGCAGCATTATTCATACTAGCCCCAAAGTGGAAACAGCCCAAGTGTATATTAACTGATGAATGGACAAAGAAAATATTCCATACTGGAATATTACTTGGCAATAAAAATGAAATACTGATACATGCCATAACATGGATGAAACTTGTCCACATAATGCTAAGTTAAAGAAGCCAGACACAAAAGACCACGTATTATATAATTCCATTTATGTGACATATCCTGGATAAGCAGATCCATGGAGACAGCAAGTATAGGAGTGGTGGCCTGGGTCTGGGGGAAGGGCAAATGGGGAGCGACTGCTCACAGGTATGAGGTTTCTTCCTGTGGTATTAAAAACGTTCTAAAATTGGATTGTGGTGATTGCACCACAGAATGCACAATTCTGTACATATACTAAATGTATACTAAAAATCACTGGGCTATATACTTCTAGTGGGTAAGTTTTATGATATGTAAAAGGTATCTCAGAAAAAACATTGGATAAAAAAAACTTCCTACAGGTCAGTGTCGCCTTTTATTTACATTCTGTGAGAAAAGCAGGATATTAGAGAGTACCAAAGGTCAACTATTTAGGCAACATCAAATTAAAGTTACACAGGTCTCTTCTCTGCAGGAATCTCAGGGCCTTTAATGTGCAAAAATGCACTGTGCAAAATGCAAGAAGTAGGTGGGAGTGGAGTATGGGCTGTGTCACTTCCAAACCTTCAGTGGAGCAGCATAACATAGGACTAGGGTTTGCAGAACTCACTTTAGGAAGCGATGTACCTGGCAGTTTCCCCATTCATCACAAGTACTACTTGACCACTTGCAATCACTCTCTTGGAACTCAATCACTGCTGGGTTGAACAGGCGAGGCCACTACTTTCCCTGCGCTCATAGGGCCTACTGTCCAGAAGGAAAAAGAGAGATGTGCTCAAATAAGTTGAACATATGAGGAGGAGCACCCTGCCGATGCTACCAATCAAATACTATGGGGTCCCATGGGAGTGGTTAAGTCTAAGGAACATTTCATGGAAGACCCAATGGTTCAGCCAGACCTTGAACTGTGGGTGGGTTCTGTATGCATGAAGTTGGGAGGAAGGGATCTGGCACAGGAGCCCCGGTCTAAGGGGTGAAAGGAGAAGAGGGGTTGCTTATAGTAGGGGAACAATGAATAATAGTTCATTTTAGCTGGAGTATGATGTGAATGAAGCAGAGTAGTAAGACAAATAGCTGTAAAGTACTAGGGGTCAATCACGGAGAGCCTTGAATGCCTAACCAAAAATGTTAAAACGTATCCTGTAAGAAATAGGGACCCATCAAAGATTTCTGAACACGGAGTGGGGATGATCGTAAACAAGTCTGTCTCTGGGCCTCAGGTGTTTCACCTGTGACACGGGGCTAATTCTACCAGCCTTATCTCACCACAGTGTGTGAGGATCGGAGCCCTTGGACACAGGGCAGTGTGGTTCTGAGCAAGGGTTATTGCTCAGCAGCACAACAGCTGTTTCCAGTTCCTTTGGAAGAATGTGTGCCTCAGAAACACCTGACACATGATATTTCATCTCTGTGGCAGGGCCAGATGGGAAATCTGAGATGGAAAATGAACGCTTCGAAACAGAACATATTTTAAGTTCTCTTGTAGCAGTCAAATCAGATCTGTATTTGATTTCATTTTATTTTGTTTAGAATGAAATAGGGACTGCAAGGAAGGAACAGCTGCTGGAAACAAAGACGGGGAAAGAGTATAAACAGCAGATCTCCTGACCCTCACATCAAGGACTAAGACAAGGGGTGTGTGTGAGACAGAGAGAGACAGAAATGTGTGAGTGTCTGTTCAAGAGTATGTGGGTGAGTATATTCCAGAGAGTATGTGCACATGAGTGTGAGTATGTACGAAGTGTGTTTGTGTGTGTAAGTCCATTTGTGTGCGAGTGTTTGTAAATGTGTGTATGAGTTTGGTGTGAGTGTACATTGTGGGTGCATGGTGAGAGACACCAAGGGAAGAGGTGGAAGGGGACAGACGGAAAGGCACTCCGGCAAAACTGCCGATCTGTTTATGCTTCCCCCCACCATATGGGGTAAGAACAAAGCAAACTGGAGACTGATCCCCGGGTGCTGCCAAGACTGGCGAAAGCTCTGCCCGCGGGGATGCCAGATCCTCACAGACAGAAATCTCTGCTGGCCCAGGAGCCTTACCGGGCCGAGCTGTCCCGGGAACGCCGTAGCCATCTTGCCACCATTTGTTCTATTCTGTGTGCTTTCCGTGTCTGCAATAAGCTGGTCTCCAGCTCTTCCATTTACCTACAAGGAAGAAGAGTTTTCTTAAGAAGCTAACCAAAATATTTGGAAGAGGATCTGACAAATCACTATGACATTTCCTGTATTTGCCCATTTAAGGACATGCTGATTAAATAACTAGGGCTCTCTTTTCTTTGAAATTAACACAAACAGGTCCTCAGTGTCTGTAGAGTGGACAACTTTATAGCAGCCCTCTGCCTAAGGAGTACACAGTCATGGGAAACAGATTAGCTTTCTACATCTTAAACAACTAAAGAGAGGGATTAGGGAATAAAATAGATAAGGTTTCTCAAACTGTGACTGTGACCCATTGTAAGAGACACACCTTACTACGTGACACTGCTTGCTGCCTCCAAGTATGCATGCGTCCCTGAACAGCACAGCTTAGTTTTGCCTGCACTGGGAGCTGCACATACATGGGAGGATTCTAATCACATTGTGGCTATTCTTCTGATTGCTACTTCTTTTGCTCAATATGTTGTATTTTCTTTTTTTTTAAAGTTTACTTATTTATTATAGAGAGTGAGCATGAATAGGGGAGGAGAAAAGAGAGAGGGGGAGAGAGAATCCCAAGCAGGCTCTGTGCCATCAGCACAGAGCCCGATGCAGGGCTTGAACTCACAAACTGTGAGATACTGACCTGAGCCAAAACCAAGAGCTGGACGCCTAACCAACTGAGCCACCCAGGTGCCCTAAAAAATCTCCCTTCTATCCTTCCTTCATCCACCCAGTTCCCACACTCATTCATAATCACTGCTCTACTCCTTTTTCTTTCCAGAGTTTCTTTATGCCTATATGAGCAAATACAAATAAAGATTTTATATGTCCCATCTTAACACAAAAGATAGTACATCATAAACCTTGTTCTGTACTGTGCTTTCTTCTCCTTAGAATATATATCCTTGGTATCTTTCTACATCAGTACATAGAATGCTTCTTCATTCTTTTTGACAACCCCTGAGTATTATACTGTATGAATGTGCTGTAATTTAAAAAGTAGTCCTCTCTTGATAGACATTTGGATTATTGCCAATCTTTTGCTATTTTATAAATGATACTGCAATGAATTATGTTGCACATATATCATTTCTGCATGTATGCAATTATGTATTTGGATAATTTCCCAAATATTGAATTACTAGGTCAAGAGTTATATGTATTTGTTCTTTGATAGATATTGTCAGGTTACCAAGAAAACACACATATGCTGGAGATTAAAATTTCATGAAACAGTATATATATATTTCTATTTTTCTATCCTAGTTATGTTCACTTTTTAAAATATTGCCTCAATTCACCAAATTAATTTCACAACCCAATAAATAACCACACAAAAGGAAACATGACATTGGGAAATAAGTATGGATAGAGAGAAAATAAAAATGAATTATAAGAGATTATGTTAACACTACACAAATACATTTTAAAACCTTGATGACACAGATGGTTTTCAAGGAAAATATAAATGATATAATATGACCCTGTAAGAAACAGAAAATCTAAAAAGACAATTACCATAGAACATAAAGTTGATAAAGAGATACCCCTACAAAAAAGTCCTTGGCATAGACAGATTCAAAGGTGAGTTCTTACAAATCTTTAAGATGTACCTCACCCTGATAAATTGTTTTATTTTAAATGTAAACTTTTTATTTTGGAATAACTTTAGATATATAAAAAGGTTGCAGAGGTAATATAGGGAGTTCCTATATACCCTTCACTCAGCTTCCTCTAATGTTAACATCTGACAGAGTCATTGTATCTTTGTCAAAATTAACACTGGTCCAATAATATTAACTAAACTCTAGACTTTATTCAGATTTCACCAGTTTTTCCACAAATGTTCCTTTTCTGTTTCAGGATCCAATCCTGGATACCATGTTACTTTTAACCATTCTTAGTTTATTTTCCCCCAAATTTCCCCAAATGCTGTTTTAGCTGTTCTAGACTATAAAAAAGGAAAGCTCCCAAAATCTTTTTGAGCAGTCAGTATAACATTGACATCAATTCTGATAAAACAGGACAAATAAAGTAAAAGTACAATCTCTCTTGTGAATACCAAAGTGAATATCATAAATAAAATGTCAGCAAGAAGAATCTATTGGCAATCAGCAGAGTAACAGCAGTATCTATCCCAGAAGTGCGCTGGCAAGGCACACAAAAATGTAAGCAGGACACCCAACTTGACCACTTTGAAAGCGAGAAATATATGTACTTTTCAGTTAAATGGCAGGCAAATACAAATTAGTGGACAAAAAACAGCTGCAAACAAAAATAAATTCCACTTAGATCAAGGGATATGTCGGTCTAGTTTTATTCTACAATAGGAACATCAGACCTGAATGCTGTCTTTAGTTCTAGGCAGCTTGCTTTTTTTAAATTACAAAAGAGAGGATAGATTTCTGGTTAAATATTGTGAATTGAAACTATGTCTTAATCTCTGCTCTTCTCTCATAAATTACAGCAAAGGACTATAAAGGCAATTAAACCTATAGAATAAGAGAGAAGATGGTACCTGAGAGATATAGACAATGTTGGGAAGATAGAAACTGTTTGGAGGAGAGGTAACTGAGCAGAGAAAAGGAAACAGAAACCTATGTGCTTTCATGGATTCTGATGAAAAATGAGCTGAGTTTTCCTAAGATGGCTCAAGAATTAGAGGTAGCAGGCATGGGAGAAGGCAGGGATAAAGCATAGGGCTGGAAATATGGAAATGGATTTTTATAAGGAGCAATTTTACTCACAGGTCCCAGCCCATTCCCTTTGCCCACTAAGACAAGCACTCCTTCTTCACCTTACTGGAGACAAGAGTCTTATTCTCTGGAGAAATCAAACCAGAGAGCCTCCAGACTTAGGGAGACCAGGCCCAATAGAGACTGCAGGATTGAAAAAATAAAAGGATTAAAACTCTTCTTACTGAATGACAAGACATTCTGCCTCTTCCTTTGCCCCACTCCCCAAATACTGGCAGCTAGGACTCTACATCCCAAGCAAGAGACTAGAGAATCCTTTTTTTGGAGAATTAAAAAGAACCATAGAAAAGAACTTTAGATGATGATACTTCTGGCAACTTGATGCCTGATCATCATGCACTGAAACCTGTTAATTCAGTGAGCCCCACAAATCATACAAAGTTTCTTACACATGAATGGATATTTGAGAAAAGCCTACATTATGAAAAAATATCAAACAGAAAAACCTAGAAGAAACAGAGACAATGCAGGAAACAGAAGGAAAAAAATCATAGAGCCTTAAAATATTACATCCATGAAACAAGAAGAGGATTTTCTTGGAAAAAGAGAGCAGAGAATGAGAACACTTGAAAATTAAAAATAATATAGGCAGAATTTAAAAGTTCAATTAAAAAGTTGAGAATATCAGTGAAGTTAATGAAATATTATAGAAAAGAGTAACCAAAAGCCAAAGACAGGGAAAACAGAGAAACTTAGAAATGTATAGTATCAATCCAGGAGTCCTATATTTATCTAAGAGGAAATCCAGAAGGAGAGAACAAAGGAAATGGAGATAAGAAAATTATAAAATAATTCAATAAAATTTCCCTGAAAAACCCAAGTTTCCAGATTATCTACTAAGTGCCCAGCATAATAAGTGAAAAAAAAAGACCCATATCAAGAAATAACACTGTAAAATTTCAGAAACTAAAAGAAGAGAATATCTTCAAAACTTCCAGAGAAAAAGATAGATGGCACACAAACAATTGAGAATAAAAATGGCATTAGACTTCTCAGTAACAACAATGGAAGCCTGAAGACATTGAAGCCATGTTTTCAAATTTCTGAAGAAAAATTGCTTCAATTTAGAATTCTATACCCAGCCAAACTACCAATCAAATAGTAGACACATTTTCATACGTTCACATCTCAGACAATTTACCTCTCTTATACCCTTTCTCAGGATGAGCATAGAGGATGTGCTCCAGCAAAAGAAGGAAGTAAATAAGGAAATGGGATCCAGGAAATTGGGGATGGAATACAGACAGGAGGCAAAGGGAACATCCAGGATGACTATGAAGGGATGTACTATGGTAGTGCCTATACATGAGACCTATAAAGAGCAACCTTACAGATTGGTGCATGAAGACCAAGGTCTTAGGAAAAAAAGATGAATATAGATTATCTTATGTGTTTCTTCAGAAAAATTCACTGAGAAGCTGTTGGAGGGTATGAAAAGAATTAGCAATAGGTACATGGAAAACTAAGCAAATAAAAAACAGGAAATTCTGAAATACAAGAAAAACAAAAGGTTGTATGGTTAAGGTAACCAAATTTTAGTTCATTACTTGGCTCAGAAATGAACAATATTTACATTGTCATAATAATGTAAACACTGAAAAATGATTCCTCAAAAACAGCTTATATGATTTGGGGAGGCTATGGTGAAGGGGAGCTGATGTAGTGGTATAAGAGCTAAAACCTCATTAACCACAATAATTAAATAATCTCTAAAATTAATAAATTATGCAATAGTAATGCAAGCATATTTCTCAGAAACATGGAGGGAAAAAAAAGCAGAGGATATAGCTAGAAGAGTTGAAAGAGGTTGCCTCTAAGAAAAGTAACTAGATGCTAAGGAAGAGTGGGGCAGGGACTGTTGATTTCTATTATAAACCCTTAGTACTATTTTCTTTTTTTTAACTATTTAGCTATTGTTAATTATGTTAGCTAAATTTTAAAAACTGAATATATGCATATAGTAAAATACACAGAAAAATATAATGAAAATAAAATCACCTGTAATCATACATCCCAGAGTTATCAACTGTTAATTTTTCTTTTTTTATGCTTATACATGCTACGTTTTTATTAAAATGAGATATTATAATTTTCCCACTTAATATTTCATGAATATCATTCCATATTAATATTTAAGCATTTAGATCATCATCATTTTTTTTTTTTAATTTTTTTTTTTCAACGTTTATTTATTTTTGGGACAGAGAGAGACAGAGCATGAACAGGCAAGGGGCAGAGAGAGAGGGAGACACAGAATCGGAAACAGGCTCCAGGCTCTGAGCCATCAGCCCAGAGCCCGACGCGGGGCTCGAACGCACAGACCGCGAGATCGTGACCTGGCTGAAGTCGGACGCTCAACCGACTGCGCCACCCAGGCGCCCCGTAGATCATCATCATTTTAAATTGCTTTATAGTGTTATTTTCTCTGGCCATATCAAAATTTATTCAGTAAATCTATCATTGGACATTTGTGTTATTTCCAATTTTTCAGTATTACAAAAGCTTTACAATGAACATCCCTATTTATGGTAAATGGCTACTTCCCAGATAGTACCTTGGGATAAATTCCTCAAAGTGAAATTAATGAATTTAAGCATATGTCATTTTTAAGAATTTGGATGTGTATTGTCAAATTGCTTCCAAGAAGGTACCAGTTTTCACTCCCTGATAGATTTCATGAATACTGAATATTCCCATTTAAAAAAATGTTTTTTTAATGTTGATTTATTTTTGAGAGAGTGGGGGGAGGAGGGGCAGAGAGAGAGGTAAATATAGAATCCAAAGCAGGTTCCAGGTTCTGAGATGTCAGCACAGAGCCTGATGTGGGGCTTGAACCCACAAACTGTGAGATTATGACCTGAGCCGAAGTCAGACGCTTAACCCACAGAGCCACCCAGGTACCCCTGAATATTCTAATATTTGCTAATAGGATGGAAAGTAGCATTTAAAAATTGGTGGAAATATATATTTCTTGAAAATATAGAAAAAAAGTAAATGTACACATAATTCCATCACATATAAAAATTATATGAAGTATTTGGTGGGTATTTGCACCAACTTTGCCCTAAATTTATACCAATCTCTATTACATATATTAAAATGTATAGTCCACAAAAATAGAATCACTCTACAGTCAGCCTGCATTTTTGTAACCAGTGACTATATCATGGACATCTTTCCATATCAGAGCTCATAATAGTTTTTATTTAAAGTTATATGATTACTAGTATATCTGAACATTTTTCATGAGCTATGGCCACTTATATTTCCCTTTTGTTACTTTCTTATTTTTCCTTTTTTTCCCCTACTGGAACGCTTGCTTCCTTGCTGTTGTAAAAGCTCTTTTATAATAAGGATTTTTGAATGTCCCTTTCCCAAGAATACAAAATCACATCATATTTCTGTGAGACTTACCATGGAGGGTCAAGAATGCAGGTTCCAATGTCTGACATACAGAGAGACTAATCAGAAAGAAGAATAAACATCCAGCAAGGCCCACAGAATATTGTTTTCAAATATCAATTGCCTCAGTCAGGCCCTTAACAGGAGTGAGTCAGCTGACAACTTTAGGATATGGGTATTAACTCCATTTGTCTTTTTTCCTGATTATCACACTTTCAGCGTCTTTCTATAAAGGTCTAGGATGGTAAGAAGACTTAAAACCAAGTCATGTGAAGACTCATTGAAAAAAAAAAACCCAGAGAATATTTATTTGAAAAGATTTGGAGGAGGCCTGTCTGATCATGGTTCACAAACCACCAAAAGGCCACCATATAGAAATAACTGCATGGATGCAGGAGGGACATTGCAGTGGAATACAGGGACAAGATGACCTCTGGCTCCTCCCACTCATGCACCTTGAGGTCTGAACCGATCCAGAAACCAGACAAGATGATATGTGTTATGCTCTGTCTTGAAATTCAAAGACCCAATCACCTAGAGCAGCTGGAGATCCTAAAGAAACCACAGCACTAGAAGATAAAAAAAAAATCTCTGATCTCTCTGTTGTTTCAGTCTCCAAATGACTGCAGAAATGTCAGGATCTCAGACATATCCAAAAGGACACATCCAAAAGCTTTTCTATTCCTTTTGAAGGTCATCAAATTGCAATGGCTACTTATAGAATTGTTATGAAACTGCTGCCAAATAGAATTTAGCTAATTGATTCAAATAAACACATATGGCTACAATGATAAGAATTCACTTGCATTATATTATCTGGACTGTGGATAAGGTACATGCTTTCATCCAGGGATTGCTGAAGACCAAAGAAATGGCAATGTCAACCAAGCCATTAAAAGTGCTCCCTGATTCAGCAAGGTCTAAGCAGGAGAGTTTAAAGTCAAGAGAATGACCTACTAATGGTTTTAATATTAGCCTCTGGATTGCTGGGCTAATGGAAGAAAGTAAGAGCCCAGATAATCTCCAAACATTTGAATCTTTTCTGCAATCCCACTGCCAAGAAGTCATCCGGCCTCTAATTGTTCTGTCATTCACTGTTGGACCCATCTTATTGCTAGAAAGTTTCTTTACTTAAAGCTGAATTCCACCTCACGAGAGCTTCAGTCCTCAGTAGCAGTATGGCCACCCCTCCCCAACCCTCCCCATCATCTAGCATAAATAAGCCCCTTTTTCTATACATAAACCTTTCCTGATTTGAACATAGCAATTTTGTTGCAATATTCAAGTCTCCTCTGCCCCAGAATAAACGTCCCCAGTTCCTTCCACAGTTCTTTATATGACAGGATCCTTTTAGATCACCCTCCTCTGGGCACACAACCAATTTGACAAAATCCTATAAAGGGGCATGAATCCCCAGACTGAGTACACTTCTGGTTGTCTGGAACAAAGTAACATGAAAAGGTAAACTCTCTCAAAATATTTTGCAAATGGAAAAGAAGACTAAATACACCAGGTAGACAAGCTATCTTAAAAGCACCGAACAATTAAGGATATAAATCCTTCAAAAGGGACAGGAGAGGTTATAGTAAAGACCTTCAAGCAACTAGTACCAGCTATTGAGAAATGAAAATTACCAAAAATCAGCAAAGGATAGAAGAGAAACTGAAGAGCCCAAAATCACTTACACTAAATCGAAATTTTAAAATAAAACTGGATAGCAATTCAAGTGAAGCTATCAGACGTTGAATCAGATTGAGGATATTCAACTCACAATAGAGACTGGCAGAGAAAAGAGAATAGGAATGCACAAAATTGAAATCAAAGACTCAAAGGTAAATTTCTTGAGCTGAAAAATACGTCTCAAATATCAAAAGCACAAAAAGCAACATGCCTTGAGGAAGGCTCCTTACGCAGCAAGTGAAGTTCTTAAACTTCAAAGATTAAAGAAGCATCTTTCAAACCTGTTTTAAAAGAGGAAAAGAAGATCATCACTTGCAAGAGAAAGGATTAGGCTCATATGTTTTGCAGCATATTATTTAGGTATAGACTCAAGTTTGTTCTTTTTCTCTCTGGGGAATACAAAAGCTTTACAAGTGATATTTGAAACTCTGTTCTTGAAAGACATCCTGAGGAGTCCTTCTGTGATTTTTTTTTTTAACCTGCTAGTGAAGGTCTTTTGTCAGCTTCGTGTTTTGTTTTTGCTTTCACTATTTCCTCTCTCCTCTTATTACGCTGTCAGCAACTTGAGCATGGAGACCATGTCTTATCTCTATTTATTTCTCCCAGGATCTGTCACATAGGCTCAACAAATGTTTGTTGAATGAGAGAATGAACAAAACTGAAATAAAAGCAGAAATAAACTGGAAAATTAGAATAAAATTTCACTTAATAGAGACAACGTTGATGTGGGTTAAAAAGTGACAAAGACTGACAAAACCAGCAAAACAAGGGTACAAATTATAACAAAATGAGAAATGATCAAAGACAGATAAACATTACAGAAAAAATACTAGACAGTGCTATACATGTTATGCACAAGGAATTTAGATAAGTAAATATGGGTGGCTTTGGAGGATATATTAGGAATGTATCTTTCTAGAGTCTTCCTGGTAAGTCCTTCAATTTTCCTGAGGGGTAGATTCCTGGATAACAAGGTCAGTCTCACAGAATGATACCTTCCAAGATTTCCACATCAAACCTTTAGTATATAAGTGCATTCTTATCTATCAAGGGATTTTCCTAAACCAGTTCCTTGGGCATAGTGGAAGACATGCTTTCCATATAGGGTCTTAACAGGAAAAGACTCTAAGACCCACGTGGGAAAATAAAAATCTGATGTTCAGCAGTGAAACACCCTGGGAACTCAAGAGACCAAGGGGTTGATGTTGGTTTTTCCTGGATGGATGAAGATACTATTTTTTTTTTTAATCCAATTCAGGGGCGCCTGGGTGTCTCAGTCAGTTAAGCAACCAACTCTTGGTTTTCGGCTCAGGTCATGATCTCACGGTTTGTGAGTTTGAGCCCCGCGTTGGGCTCTGCACTGGCAACACAGAGCCTGCTTGGGATCCTCTCTCTCTCTCTGCCCCTCCCCAACTTATGCTGTCTCTGTCTCTCTCAAAATAAATAAGTAAATTCTTTTTTAAAACTCCAGTTCAGGAAACACCCGTTTACTGAAAAAACACCCAGTGCAGGTGACCGTATATGAGAGATGAATGAAACGTAGCCTCCACTTCAGGGAAGGGTCAGCCCCTTTCTTCTCTCTGACTGGTGGTGGGAGGTACCTGGCAGAGTGGTCAGCGTATTTGGCTCATTTATTCTATGGTTTCCACAAGGCTGATCAACTCCAGGAAACAGAAAATTTAATATCTTCACCCCTAAAAGCAAAGAACCTGAACTAAAAATATGAAATAAAAATTCCAAGTAAATCTATACCGGCAGAAGAAATTTAGAAGGTATTTAAAAAAAAAAAAATCTGAAAAAAGTACCCTACATAGAATTTGATGTGTTTTCATGTTTATAAAGAATTATTTCAAACTCTCCCCAAAATTAATAGAAAATATTCATCAACAGAGGAAATGATAACAGTCTATCAAGTTCTTCTAATAATGCAAAGATAGCCCTGAATTTAAAATCTGACAAAGCTTCACTAAAAAGGGACGTAGGTCAATCTTACTCATGAAATACTCAAAAAACTCCTAAATAAGATAATAGGCAGAAAACGTTGATAACGTTAAGCTGGGAGAAGGGCATGTAAAGTTCATTTTACTGTTCTCTCTACTTTGGGATAAAGAATTCTTAATATACTGGCTTTTTTAATTAAAACAAAATTACCTCCAGCAAAATCCACATTATAAGGATAATATATCATAATCAAGCTGGTTATCCTAAGAAAGAACATCTCAATATAAGGAAAATTATTAATATATGTTATCTCATAAAAAAATAATAAAGTCGGGGCGCCTGGGTGGCGCAGTCGGTTAAGCGTCCGACTTCAGCCAGGTCACGATCTCACGGTCCGTGAGTTCGAGCCCCGCGTCAGGCTCTGGGCTGATGGCTCGGAGCCTGGAGCCTGTTTCCGATTCTGTGTCTCCCTCTCTCTCTGCCCCTCCCCCGTTCATGCTCTGTCTCTTTCTGTCCCAAAAATAAATAAACGTTGAAAAAAAAATTTAAAAAAAAAAAAAAAAAAAAAAAAAAAATAATAAAGTCAATGATCATAAGATGCTGGAAACTAATCTTGTTTGATTTTTACAACCAGGCAATTCAATATTATTTTAGAAAGAAAAATAGAAGCATTCCACTTAAAAGAGAAAATAAAATTATGACGTTCATTACAACATTGGAGTTGCTAGTCAGTGCAATGCAACATGAAAGAGAAGTGACAGATAAATACAGCAAAGGCACTTAAACCATCAGTGCCTATAGTTGGCATGATTGCACATGGGACTCAATTTGAAAATACCGGAGATAAATAACCTGAGCAAACTGTTCAGTTGTGAAGATGTAGGAGAATTTATGAACAATCATAAATGTTGGAATGGACTGTATGTGTAAAAGGAATCTGGACTTGTTCTGAATGGCTCTAACCAACAATTCATCAAAGTTCAAGAAGACAGATTTCAGCTCAATGTAAAGAACTTTTCTATTTTTTAAAGGAAATTTTAAAAACATACACAAAAGTAGACACAACAGTGTCATGAATCTCCATGAACCCATGGAATCAGCTTTAACTTTTATCTATTTTCCCCATCTTGAAAAGAATTTTTCATAATCAGAGCTATCAAAATGGTACTGGGCTGCCTTAAAGGAGAAAAAGCTTTTCATCACCAAGGTGTGCAAGAACTACAAAAGATATTAGCAGATCAGGGATCCTACAGGGAACAGTCAAAACTGGATAGGAACTAACTCCACATGTGCCTTCCAAGAGCCTATGATTTAGGAGGTGAGATGAATCCAGGTTGTGAGTTTGTCTGGGCCAGGTTATAAACAATCTAACCCCTGAAACCAATATTACACTATATGTTA
This sequence comes from Puma concolor, assembly GCF_028749965.1. Lineage (NCBI taxonomy): Eukaryota > Metazoa > Chordata > Mammalia > Carnivora > Felidae > Puma > Puma concolor. The sequence goes on along the minus strand of NC_141679.1, from coordinate 59,868,813 downwards.
ACTAACTAGAATTTAAATATAAACTTGAAACATAAAAAAAAGATAATTATATACTCTCAAAAAATTTAAAGCAGGGTTTTTTCTCTTAGTCATCTTAGTACATCCAACTCGCAAGATAAATATTTAATAAATTCAATAAATGTTTGTTAAATAAATGACAGATGAATGGAACACAAAATGGGATGGTGGCACTTCCACACGACAGTAATAAACAGAAAAATAAATAAAATATAAACCTTCTTACAACAACTATTCTCCAATACACCAAAGTCCCAAGGATATAAGCCAACTGTTGAGGCGATAAAATTAAAAAGCATAAGAAACCAAAATGCCTGGCAAATACCCAGCCACTGGAATAATGAGAGAAATAAATGACCAAACTAGCATTTACTCTTAAACCTACATAAAGTGCTAAAACTTCTCGATCTTCCTCCTTTGACTCCTGTGACATGGGCTCCATTTCCTTCAGCCTCTCAGAATACATACACCTACTCAGTCTTCTCAGCAAACTCCTCTTCCGTCCATCATCTAATCCTTGGTTTGGGTTTTCAGCTCCCTTGTCATCCAAATAAATGATACCTATTATTTCTCGGCCATTGGTTCCCAAACTTCACCACATAGTAAAATCACACAGGGAGGTTTTAACAACCCCAGGTCACACCCTAGAAAATTAAATCAAAATGTTTGAGGGTGCAAGCCAGACAGTGGTAGGTTTTTTTTTATTTTTATTTTTTAATGTTTATTCATTTTTGAGAGAGACAGAATGCGAGTGGGTTGGGACAGAGAGAGAGGGGGACACAGAATCTGAAACAGGCTCCAGGCTCTGAGATGTCAGCACAGAGCCCGATGCAGGGCTTGAACTCACAAGCTGTGAGATCATGACCTGAGCTGAAGTCAGACACTCAACTGACTGAGCCACCCAGGCGCCCCAAGACAGTGGTAGCCCCAAGACAGCCACCCAGGCGCCCCAAGACAACCCCTATCCCAGTGATCCAGTATACAGTAAAGTTTGAGACTTATTGCTTTAAACACTCCCCATAAGCGATATCATTTACTCCCATGGTTTCAAGCTGCTCTGAGAGCCATCTGCCTCTCTAGGATCTCTACCAAGATGTCCCATAAGCAGTGGAGCCAGTTAAACCTAAAACAGAATTCACCATCTTTCTTTGCTCCACTCTTCAAATCCCCTCCTCCAAATGGAATATCTTGTTGAGGAGACTACCATTAAATTTTCTAACTGCCCACACCAAAAATTTGGGAATCATTCTTGACTTACCCTGTTTCATGCCCCACATTGATCCAGTCCCCAAGTTTTATTGACTTTGCTTCCGTTATCTTTCCTTTCTTTCTTCCTTCCTTCCTTCCTTTCTTTTTTTTTTTTTTTAGAGAGATATTGAGATTGAGCACACAAGCAAGGGAGAGGGATAAAGAGAGAACCTGAAGCAGACTCCATGCTCAGCACGGAGCCCAAAGCGGGGCCCCATCCCACGACCCTGGGATCGTAACCTAGGCTGAAATCAAGAGACAGATGCTTAACTGACTGAGCCACCCAGGTGCCCCTGCTTCTGGTTGTCTTAATCTCTCACTTCCTCTCCTTTCTTGGATTGGGACTTATAATAACCTCCTGGCCAGTCCCTACTTCTAGTTTCACCCTCCATCAATCTGCCCTCTATATGGCTACCAAAGTGATACAACATGTCATTCTAATCACATGACTCATTTTCAAACTATATTAATATATTAATTATAGTTAATTAATATATTAACTATAATTAATATATTTCAAGCATATTAACTATACAAACTGCTATGAACCAGGCACTGGGCTAAGCAATTTGTATGCATTATCTTATTTAACGCTTATTACAGTCTTCATTACAGAAAGGAAACTGAGGCATGAAGCAATTAATCTGGCCACGAGCACATGGTAAGGAAGTGACGTAACTGGAATTCCAAATCAGATTATTTTGCTTGTTTCTGGAACTGGACTCAATGATTCCAGCCTCCTTCGTCCCTCCTGGCCTCAGGATGCATCAAGTCTTCTGTGATCTGGCCCCTGCCCACCTGTCTGTCTCATCTCCCTCACACCATAACCTCCAGCAGAACTGAATTACCCCTTGTTCTACAGACAGACTAATTTCTCACACCCTCATGATGCCCGCAGATGCTGTCTCTTCTGCTTTGTCCACACCCCCTGCCCATCACTCACCAAAGTCCTACTCACACATCAATGAATGGCCGTGGTGGTACCCTGGACTAGCACAGAACACTTCCCTCTCAGCTTGTTTTCTCATCTGTAAAACCAATTACAATGATCCTTGCCCAGCTGTGTTCCAGGGTTGGTTTAAGGCTTACATCCTATTACTTATGACAATTCTTTGAGAACTATAAAGTCCTATGCAAATGTTACCAAATGTTACCTCTTTTTCTGAGGTAGTGTGAGCTCAGCTCTATCACCAAATTTGTCGGAGGCAAAAGTTGGAAGTATAAGAAGTTTATCTCTGCCATAAGAAGGAGTGAAGGACTGACACATGTTACAACATGGATGAACCCTGAAAACCCTGAAAAATGAAATAAGCCAGACACAAAAGGCCACATATTGTATGATTTCGTTTACATGAAATGTCCAGACTAGGTAAATCCATACATGAAGAAAACTTATTAGTGATTGCCAGAGGCTGTGGGGAAGGGAAAAGGAGAATGGACTACTAATGGGTAAAGGGTGTTTTGGGGGATGATGAGAATGTTCTAGAATTAGACCTTGGAATGGTCTAATGGCCTCTGCCATCTCACCTTGCACCAGGTGCAAAGGAGACATAGGAGGTGGCCGATGAGAAAGTACCCTAGGTCATCCTCACCCCAGAGTAGCAGTCCCCAAATGACAGTTGACCTCAAACTGCCCTCATGGCCCTTGCTATGTCAGCAAATATCCAGATTACCACACCTGCCACATACACCATCTGTGTAAAAAGGATTCTGGGGTATGGTACCCCCTCTGTAGCTTCATCCTAAGTGATAATATTCATTAAATCATAGGTCTGATCGTGCCAGACATGGCTTTTTTTCATGGCATACATTAAAATAAATACACCACTACTTAAACAAAAATGTTCATTCACATATTACCAAAACCCATCCTGGGTGCCATGTGGCACAAAGACAAGTCTTTGGGAAACACGGGGTCAGGGCACTGTCATGCTACTCTGATTTCACATGTGCCGAACAGGATTAGACATCTCTTAGGGAGGACACAGCTTCTTCTCTGGCTCAATACAGATGGCCTCTGCATGGCCCTCTGGGAGCTGCAGAGTGGCAAGAGGAACAGCCTGCACCAATAGGGACCAGGCTGTGCCTTCCTCTTGCCAGTGATATGAGGGCACGGACACCCAGGCCCCACTCCACGCAGAAGACTGCAAACTGGTCACACAAGTTATCTACTTTATCAGATGGACAGTGAGCCCTGGAAAGGATGTGGGAAAGGTCAGACACTCACAATAACACTATCTTCAAGGCCTCACCCCATCACAGCTATGTTTAGAGGAGCCCTGTAAGCAGCCTCAGAGGCAGATGGCAAATGTCACTGTTGAGTCAGTTGCGGCTTCTGAGCCCCTTGTTTCCACCTTGGACAGGAACACAGCACTGGATAGGGGCACAGAAGCCCTGCAATCAGATTCCTGCTCTGCTACCAGCAGGACATGTGACCCAAGTCATGTCCCTTCCCTCTCTGAGTCCCAATTTCCTACCTGTAAAGTTATGGGGTTAAGCATGGATGCATCTTGAAAACACTGTGCTAAAGTGAAAGTGGCCAGTCACCAAAGACTACACATTATATGATTCTGGTCATCAGGAAGTCAAGAATAGGCAAATCTACAGTGGGAGACAGTCATTAATGTTTGCTTAGGCTGGAAGGATTGGAGGATAGAGTTGCATAACAAAATAGACAACACTGACTACCCTCATGAAGTTTTTACTTCCAGGTGAGGCTTTCCACAGACAAGAAATGATATAAACATAACAAAGGAAATTGACAAAGAATGTTATAAAGGGTAAGTGCCAGGGAGAAAAAAAAGAATCAGATGACCAGAGCATGGGGTTGCAAGTCTGGAGTCAGGCTGACGTTCATTCACTTGGAGATTCCATCATGGGCTCTCCCACTCCTATTTCCAGAGGGCCAAAGAGTTCCCCTCTTTCTCTCCAATTCTCTAAGTCAAACCACTAGTCAAGCACCCTGCTATGACACACCTGGACAAACATCACCATGGCTCCTGCTTCCCTTTCTACCTCTGAGACCACGCTCACATTCACACATTCATTCAAGGAATGCTTACTAATCAACAACATCATGCCAGGTACAAGGGCTGAGGGGGACATGGAGACCAACAAGCACGATGCTCACTGGCATGGAGTCTGCAATTCACCAAGGGAATCAGCGATATGAACCCCTACTTGTAATTCAGAGCAGAATGGTAGAAGCCATCCGCTGGAGACAAGGGTTTTGCACCATCCTCTACAGTCTCCAAAGCACTTCATGGGCATGGGTGATCTCATTTGGTGGTCACATCTTGATCCTCCTTCTTGCATGCTTTGACAATGCTGCTGGGCTCAAGGCTCACGGCTCTTCCCCACTGACCTCTCACGTCAAGAGCACAGGCCCTGACGTGTCCTGGAATCCAATTCCAACTCTTACCACCATGTGCTAACCACACATCTGTGGACAAGTACTATAGCCTCCCTGAGCCTGTACTGTCATCTGTGAAGTGGGCTGACTTCCCCTACCTTCCAGTATATTAGATAATATACATGAAGTACTACCAGAACCCATGGCACACAGAAACTCCTCAATAATAACAGCTACACTACTGTTGTTAATTTCAGGTTATCCTCTCTTTTTTTTTTGTTTAAGTTTATTTATTTTGAGAGGGGAGAGGGCATAGAGAGAATCCCAAGCAAGCTCCGCAGTCTCAGATGTGGGGCTTGAACTCACAAACCGTGAGATCATGACCTGAGCCAAAATCAAGAGTTGGATGCATAACCGACTGAGCCACCTGGACGACCCACAAGTTATTCTCTTGTCTATAATGTTACTTAACTGTTTCATCTGTGTCTTTTATATCTTCCTAACATAAATCCTAGACTGCATTTCTCCCCAGTTGCCCGTACTCCTAACTACTGGGTAATGAATTATTAAATAAATGAATCAATCAAGTGGAACTTGGAATATCAGAGAGAGAAAAGGCACAAATAACTCTCCAGCTTCTGGTTTGGAGATGGTAGTCCTCTTCACCAAAGGGGGAAGCATGGGGAAAAGGGCAGGTTTGGGAGGAAAGATGGGTTTGGTTGGCAGATGCTGCATGTGAGGTATTGAGAAACATTCACAGATATGTCTAGTAGATGGTTGCAGCTGAAAATAAAAACTGGACAGTCCTCAGGTTGAGACCATGAGAATAAATAAATATCCTGAAAGGAGCTGCCTATCAAAATCACTGACGTCCTTTAAATAACACCAATGCCCAAGCTCCACCTGCCCAAAGATACCGATTTAACTGCCCCAAGATGAGGCCTGGACAGGGTTTATTAAGAAAGCCCTTGGAATTGTAATGTGCAGCTACAGTTGAGCACCACTAGGAAAGAATGAGCAGAAGGAAGGAAAGAATGAGCCCTGGGTGGGACTATCATTTCAGGGACTGGAGACACAAAGGAATCATGGGGAAAACTGAGAAGAAACAGTCAAAGAGGCCTGAGAGCAGCCTGAGGAGCCTGGAGAGGAGAAACGTTCAAAAGGGGGAATGAGAATAGTTTGGCAGCTCTTCAGTAAGTTAAACATAGAGTTGCCACTGACAAGCAATTCCACTCTTAGGTATATACACAAAATAGTTGAAAGCAGATGTTCAAACAGTAACTTGTACAGAGACGTTCACAGAAACACTATGTACAACAACCAAAAGATGTGAACAACCCAAAGGTTCATCAATGGATGAGTGGGTAAAAAAAATTGTGGTATATCCATACAACACAGTATTATTCGGTCATAAAAAAAGAATGAAATACTGACACATTACAATACCGATGAACCTCAAAAATTTATGCTAAGTGAAAGAAGCCAGACACAGCAGGCAACATGACGTGCAATTCCATTTACATGAAATATCAAGATAAGTCCATGGAGACAGAAAGAGATTAGTGGTTGCCAGGGACTCAGGGAGGGTATTGGAATAGAGTGTTTCAGCTTAATGGGTATAGGGCTTCCTCTTGGGGTGATGAAAAAGTTCAAGAACTAAATAGTGGTCGGGGTTGCACAACACTGTGAATGTACTTGATGCCACTGAATTGTGCATTTTTAAGTGGTTTTTAAAAGGTACATTTTATGTGTATATGTTTTACCAAAACAATATGTGACCAACCCATGACAAAACAGCCAAAAGATCCACCCTGAAAGTGACCACAGATTTGTCGACTGGCACTTTCATGATAATACATACCCCCTGCTCCTGCACAGCTACAGAAGGATCCAGGGCTGGCCTCGAAGCCACTAAGGGCCTTTCAGTTCAGATGCCATCAGTTCCCAGGGTCTTTAGCCCCCTGACATTCAGTGTGAAGTGCTTTTCTTCCCCACAGACTTTTGGTTTTTGCAAATGCCCTCATCTGTTAAGAAAAATTCTCTCGACAACCATCTGGACATAATTCAACAAAACTGCAGAACATAAACTCAAAGCCGAGACTTAGTTTTTACTTTACTATCAACTGATGTATCAAATGTCGTTAACACGCCAACTAATTTTCAGTAGCTTCCGGGCATGTCTGAGACCACAGGCACCACCAACAAAACCCACAGCAAGAGCAGTGCTTGGGAAATTCAGTCCAAGGACTCCCGCAGCTGCTCAAAGGAAGCAGCTGGATTGGACTCCATGGTCTGTGCTGGGGAAGGAAGGCGGGACCCCCAATCCATCACGCTGGAAAACAGCGGCCACCGCCACTGCAGCACAGAAACGGAATGGCTTCCAGAGCTGGGCACAACACACTTCACAGGGCTCCGGCCTCAGTGACCTGGGACGTCAGGCTCTTTCCTGGCCACAGAGGTCTTGAGTCTTCCCTGAAAGTCCTCGTCCTCCCACAGACTCGGCACTGGCCATGGACTGCTGGCCCCGGTCTCTGCATTTTTCAAGTCTTGTCCCCGGATCTTCAGACTCCAGTCTGAAGGGTCTGCAACCGTCTCAAGTCAGGAGATTTGGTCCCAAATCGGTGCCCTTCATTCAAATCAAGCACCTCTGTCAGCTGGGCCTTGTGCTGGCCACGGTAGAGGAGACTGAGGTTAATCAGACACGGTCCCCGCCCTGGGACAGTTCACACAGTGTGAGAGAGACGGCAAGGTGCGTGGATAAATGACTGCCGGCCAGTCCAAGGCAGAGTGTGGGGCCCACAGGAAAGGGACATCTGAAATGCTCCAGAGAGTCTACGAAACGGCTCCTGCCAGCCAGTCGGGCCCCCGTGTGAGGGTTCAAACCGACGGACCTCCTGGCTGGCTTAATTAAGCCCCAGTTAGGCATTGTGCCCAGAAACCTCTCCTCCCTCCAGTAGAATAGCCCAGCTCACAGCACGACATGCAGGGAACCGGGTCAGCTGTTGGGGGATGGCAGCTGCGGGCAGTGGTGTCGACAATGGTCAACAACTGCCACCTCGGCTCAGACTTAGGTCACTGAAAACCGCAGGGCCCAGAAACCAGACATTCCACCCTCAGGAAGCATTCTGCCTCCTGTCCCTGACCTCACAGAGAAGGGCCGGCTGGGGTCACCCCGCTCTGAAAGGACACAGAAACCACCCTGGCCGGATCTTTGCCTGAGGAGAGGAGGAGAAGCAGAGGCCGCAGACACTCGGTGGGGCACCATCTCTGAGGTCGGGGAACAAACAACAGACCCAGAGAATGGGTAAGTTACAGCTCATCCTCTTTCTGGAACCCTCGGAATATGCTAAGAAACCATCGAACATTCCAGGAAAAGCAGTTGGTTTAATGTAAGGCGTAAACCATAGGCGATAAAGCCATCTCTGTGCTCTGGGCACAAGTGTAAAGGGCCGCTGGGCACAGACAGGCAGGAGACTCAAAACAACAGGTCTGATCCGCCGGATACCGGGTTTAGGGAGTAAACTGAATTCATTTCTTTTTAAGTCCCCATTATTTCTGTCTGTGCACAACGACACCTGTGTTAGGATCAGAGAGACAGGCTCTGAGAAGAGAATCCAAGCTCTGAGAGATGGAGCACGGGCTCCCAGGGGGATGGCACGGTGGTGAGCCCCCGGCCACCAGCAGCCCTGCCCCTTGTCCCCCACCACCCTCACTCCCCCTGCACACCTGGAAGGGCTCAAAGGTCTGACCTCGGACTCCGTGTCTGCACCTGGCAGAGAGCTCAGAGGTCTTGCTCTCCTGGGACAGACACGAAGCAGCTCACTTTGGGGCGTCCGTGGCAGGGACATCAGGAGCACCATGAACGCCCCACTGCCCCATCCCCCATCTTCCCAGGCCCGGAACCTGGGCATTGGAGAGTCTCTGTACCCTCCCTCCGAACCCAACCACTCTCAGCCCCTGCTACTGTGACCCCCAAACATCTCCCGTGTTTCCTCTTCCGTCTCCGCTGCCATCACACACGCTCAGGCTCTTATGTGGTCTCTTACATGGTCACGCAGCATCTGCTCTCCCTGCTTCATTCAGCCTTCTCTCCTGCCATTCCATTTCCACACCACATGGCCATTTTTCTAAGATGCAGATCTGACCTGGTCACTGCCCTGCATCAAACCCTATGATGTCACCCCACAACTTCTAGGATAATTGGTTAGGGTCTGCAGTGTGAACTCTGGAGCAGTCCTCCTGGACTCATATCACTGCTCTGTCACTTACGAGATCTGTTACTATCAGGTTCCTTAACCACTTGGTGCCTCCGTTTCCCCACTGGTAAAATGTGGACAATAATAGTACCTGCCTCACAAGGTTGTTGTTAGGACTGAGTTAATGCATGTAAACTGCTTAGAACAGTGCCTGTAAATGGTAGCTACTATTTTCACAGATTTGTGCTTTTTACAGACCTTGGAGGCCCTCCCTGTTCAGGCCCCATGCAGCTGTGCAACCTCTTTGCTCTGCTATACCTCCCTCCCTCGGCCTCCCAGGGACTTCCAAAGACACTGACCCCCTTCCCTTTTGCTTTCGCCACTGAGCCTTTGCACACACCACTGTCATTGCTGGGTTACGCTATTCCTCTCCTGGCTTGTCCGACTGTCCATAGTTTCCCTCTCTCAAAACCATATTTGATTATTTATTCATGGATATCTCCTGCTGTAATACAAGATCCATGTGAGCAGGGCCATGGGTGCCTGAGTCACCATGATTCTTCAGTGTTTAAAATAGTGCTAGCTAATGGTGCTAGCTAGTCAAAGCCCAGGCCCTAGGAAGACAGCCCTGCTGAAATGAATCAGAAGGACCAGGGTCTTCTCTATACATCAAATACTAGACGTCACAGCACATCTATAAGTTCATGGCATTCCAATTTGCTACAACTATTCCCACAAGAGCCACCACTGGAAGAAGGCAGATCCTTGACTTAGATTCAGGTGTTCTAACAAAGTAAGTCGGTGACTGAGAGGGAAAACAGCTTGGAGGAGAAAAAAGCAGCATGGAAGATCCACATTTCAGGTGCTTGATGTTCAGATTTTATGTGACCTGACATTACCAGGTCATTCCTGAGTAAAATGAATACAGATCCATTTTGTTTAAAAGACAATGTTAGAAAAGAAAAACAAAGAAGGGAGGAGTTGTGGAAGTTTCCTATAAAGCCCTTCTGTTAAGCAATTTCCATTTTCTTGCAGATTCCTCGTTATAAAATTAGAACTGTGTTCCCCTGGACAATAATCTATGCCCTGGAAGCTTATTTCAAAACCCAATGACCACCATAAGAAAAGCAATTCCTTCCTAATTAAACATTAAGATGATTGGTCAATGTATCAACATACCACTGCAAAATAGTTACAAAATAAAAACAAAGCCTCCCCACCTCCCCTTCAATCTGCTTCCTACTCTGATGGCAGATTAATTTTACTAAAAGCACAGCTCTGCTCAAGCCTTGCCCTCATTCAAAACCCTTCAGTGGCTCCCCATTGCCTTCAGGATAAAGAACAAACTCCTAGCGGGTGTTTGAAGATCCTTCTCCTTTTGGCCCTGACCTACTTGTGTAGCCTCATTTCCTTCTAATCACCTTCAAATAACCCCTGGCCCAAACAAAATGCACTGAGAGTCCCTGCCACGCCTTTATCTTTTCCCCACTTCTGCCTAGAATGTTCTTACTCCCTTCTACCCCCCACGTCAAAACCCTGACTCCTTGTAAGACTCACTCAAATGCTACCTCCTCCATGAAGTCTTCTGTGATGTCCTCCTCCCTAATACATGCTGCCCACCATCTTCAGGCTTCCATAACCTTTTACTAGAGATGATTCTCATGTATTTATCACTGGCTGGCTTGTATTGTTATTTCTGCACATATTCTCTACTTCCTGATAAACTATAAACCCAAATACATTCTCCCCTCACATTTAACATATGTCATGCAAATAGAAAGTACTAAAATTTTGAATGAATCAAGTAACAAGCGGCAGAAAACAGTACAATATGGCTGGCAGCAACTGAATTTATCACTGCACTTAGAGAGGTAGCAAGTCTGGAAACGTGAGAACTCTATCCCAGTGGTTGGAACATTTTGTCTACAAACCTGTTTCTATCAAAATCCCCTATTTAGTCTCATTATTTATCCATTGACCTTTCACTCCTGCTGGATGTGTGTGTGTGTGTGTGTGTGTGTGTGTGTGTGTGTGTGTGTGTTGTGAAGAGGGGAGGAAGCAGAGTAGAGGAGGGGTATTATCATCAAAAATAGGCAGCAGCAACAGAGAAGCTCCTTCAGTGAAGACAGCTCAAAATCCACAGAAGCATCAAGTGTGTCCTCTACTGACTGTCAAACACAGGGAGGGGGAAATTGAAGTCCTGCCGGGCAGTGGTTCCCACTTTACTGAGGACCGCAGAGCTTGTGAAAACCCAGGTGGGCCCCACGCCCAGAGTTTCTGTGCCTGTAGGTTGGGGTGGGGCTCAGATTTTGCATTTCTGACAAGCTCCAGGATATGCTGATAGGGACCGTGCTTTAAGGATCCTCCATGTAGATGAACAAATGAATCAAGGGGTTCAAGGTGCAAGGATCAGCCCCTTGTATATGATACAAGTGTTTTTAAGGCTAGAAAATTCATCTTTAATCAGATTAAGGCACACGGAGAAACAACATCATATCATGGTTTTTCCTTCTCACTTGTAATTCAGAACCTAAATTCTAAATTCTACAGGGTAGACCAGAAAGTTACAAAGGAGTTAAGAGACCTAGGTTCGAGTCCTGATTGTGTCACCAGTTAGCTGGGTAACCAACGACTCCTCACTATTCTTTCTGGACATCACTGCACAATTAGAACCACAGAGATACTCAACCTGAAAAATCTCCAGGGTCAGGTCTTACATCCCATGATCTCACAATTTTAAAAACCTGTTGGCAACTTAGTTCCAAAACTAAATATTATCCTATCTCTATATAAAATGCTTAAAGATACTGCAAATTGAAAACTGAAAACACGAGAAATAATTAACAGTTAAACTGGAGAAGAGCCCATAATAACTGCAATTATGAAGACTGAAAGAAACTTCACTTATATTTCACAAATAATAAGTGCTCAAGAATATACCATGGAAGTAGATTTTAAAATACACAGCAAATATACTACCGTTAGGAAATTACTCAGCCATAAAAAAGAATGAAATCTTGCCATTTGCAATGATACGGATGAAGCTAGAGAGTATAATGTAGTGAAATAAGTCAGAGAAAGACACATGCCATACGATTTCACTCGTATGTGTAATTTCAGAAACAAAACAAATGAGCAAAAGGGAAAAAAGAAATCAAGAAACAGACTCTTACATTATAGAGAACAAAATGATAGTTACCAGAGGGTGGGGGGGATGGGTTAAATAGGTGATGGGGATTAAGAAGTACACTTGTGGTGATGAGCACCGGGTGATGTATGGAAGTGTTGAATCACTATATTGGACACCTGAAACTAATATAATGCTGTAAACTACCCGGAATTAAAAACTTAACTTAAAAAAATGCTACAATTAAAAAAAAAAAAAAAACAGCTCCCTTTCTGCAAACCTTCTAGAGAAAGCAAGACATGTTACAGAATGAGAGAGTAACTCACCAGTGGAGCAGAGCTGACGGGATTCATCCAAGGAGAGAAATCAGCCCCTCTTCCCCACGTTGGCACCTCCCCTCCATCCCAGGGGCACACTGCTCCTGGGCCGCCCAGCACACAGCTCTCTTTAAAGAGAAAAGGCCACCTTCCCAAGATCGTGGCCACAAGAATGTAAGGATCAAATGACCTTCCCCTAGCTCATCAATGAGCCCAAGGAAAGCTGATCGCCGGGCCATGTGGGCCCAGTCGCAGGGTCCCCCCGGGGCCTGGCGCCCACTTTCCTGCTGCTCCGGGGCAGTTGCAACCATGCCCTCCGCGGGAGTCTGGCCTCTCCCCTTTCAGCACCACAGGCCCAGAAGTCATCCAGATGCCATCTCATCCTCCCCACCTCAGCCACTTGAACCAGCCGAGAGAGGAGACCCCACAGGCCCTCGATGGCAGCCCGCCTGCCACTGGGCCCGGAGCGACCGAGAACACGAGGCCCCAGGTCTCACGGGGCACCCATTCTGTGGCTGCGGGGCTGACTGGGCACCTGCTCGCCCGCCCCCTTGTGCCCAGCTGACCCGGGTTAAAGTGAACCGCACGGCATTAAGTCGCTAAGCCTCCCGGGGAGGTAGGTCACCCTCAAACACATTATCCCCCCTCAACAGATGGGGAAATGACGCCACAGGAAGATTAAATAACCCACCCGGCCTCACACAACCTGCCGCAGGTGGAGCACGAGGTGATCCCAGCCCTCGAGCCGGCTCAGGGGTCCAGAATGCTCCAGATAAAGCCCTCCCGGCGACGGGGACTTGCACAGCAGAGCCAAGAAAGAAAGAAGCAGAGGGCCCCTGCTGAAAGCCACTCCAAGTGTCCCTCTTTTCCCGTGTGTCCCCAGAACACCGTGTAAGAGGATGCTTTTCAACCACAAGCATGAGAGGGGCCGGAGTGTGAGTGCAGGTGCAGAGGACGGGCTCGTAGACAGAAAGGGCCCTTGGTGATTGGCCCCAGAAGGGCTCAGGCCGAGCCGGGTTCTGTCCGTGCCCTCTGCACCCCACAGGGCTCTGCACGAACTGGTGGCCCTGGCCTGAAACCATGCCTGTTTCACTCCTTCCTTCGATGAGTGCTTACATATCTAACAAGGGCAAGTCACTGAGAGACACACAGGATGAACTGGACCATCCTCCAGTCAAGAGATGTCATCGAGTGTATGTAAATCACATACATACAAGTGGAGATTAGTACAGGCACAGCAGGGGGGCTGGTAGTGGTTGATGATGGGAGCTCATGTCCAGCTGTGGCTACAGTTGGGGGATACAGGGGCAGGTGACCAGGCTATGAAGGGTGGGACAGTGACACCTGCAGGGGTGAGGAGAAGGGTATAGAAAGTGCAGGGAGATGACTCTGGCCTGCCCTGAAGACCTGGCTGAGGGGTGTGAGGGACCAAGGGCATGTCAAGTAGGGTTCAGGACTCAGGGTAGGAATGGCAGGTGGAAACCCTATCACCAAAGGCCTTAAGTGTGTGACTAAGGAGATTAAACTTCCCTCCTGGCCACAGTGCTCAGCACGGCGCCTTGCTCACAGTAGGCACTCATTACCGTTAAGGAGCAAATGCAGGAAGGCAATTTCATTTATGACAAATATATGACAAGTGTAAAAGAATATGCCACAAAAATTGCCTCGATTCTTTTCATCAGGTGATATCTGGTCAAAACAACTCCTCAGTTTAGTTTAACTATAAAATATTTGCTACATTCTGCCCGAAATGGAGACCATAAGACTTGCCATCAGCTTCTCACCCAAGAACACTGTGAAAATTAATGATGAGGTAATGTCTGAAATGCTCAGAGCTCTTTGGAGATGTGTGGCAAAAGACATCACTATTATTAATATTTAAAGAGATTCTACCCAGCTCTGATCTCTTTTTCTGCAGACTAATGTTACGTCCACAGGATAAGGTGATGCCAGATTGGCCTCTAAATAAACCTTCCAACCGACAGTGCCCAATGCAGGTGTATTATCCTGAGTCCCTTACATGGGGCTGATGGGGCCCATCACAACAATGTGGGGCTGGTCTATGACCTGTTACTGAGGGTTGCCAGAGGATGAAGGGGCCAAATGGACCACACAGAAGAGCAAGATAGAGTTCAGAAGGTGGTCTTCCTTGGGATCCCAATTTTTAGGCACTCAAGAGAGTCCAGTGAAGACTTCAAGGGGAATCATTTTTGAAAAACCCACATCCTAAGCCAGTTAACATTTTTAAGTCTAATGCAGTGCCCAAGAAAGGAAGATATAAGAATAGCTCCCTGGGCTCAATTACAAATGGAGTGGAAAGAATAATTTCAAAAGTTCAAGGGGAAAAAAAATCAATCTATTTCCTTCCCCCAAAGCTTTCTCTTCTATAAATACACTCATACAAATAGACCGAAGACCACTCTTCCTTATGAAAACACTACCTGTCTGGAATTTGCAAGATAAACGATGTGCCCATCTTGCTTTCAATGCACTGAAGCTCAAACAATGCTCTCCAGTAGCTTCTCTCTTCTTCTTAAGACTCACACTTAAGACTCTTCTTAACACTCACACCCCTTCCCCCATTATAAAAGTAATACATGTGCCTGGTTTTTGAAATTAGTCTTCCTTGGAAAGAAGAAAGCAACAATTATCTGCTACAGTCTACAAATTGCTAATTACCCTTCTAGCCTCTTTGTGTGAAAATACACATTTTCAACATAACTGTGAATGTTCTGTATATGCTGGGCTTTAGCCTGATTTTTTTTCCTAGAACAATACCCCTTAAACATTTACCTATGTCTTTATTATTGTACAGCATTATTTTCTATGTCCTATTGATCAGAGTGCCATTTTTAAAGCTAACCCCCTATTGCTGGACATTTGCTCTATTTTAGCAGTGTCTGTGTTACAAGCAATGTTGAGATAAACATCTTTGCATAATACATCGTTAGTTATTCTCTTAGGATAAATTCCTGGGAGAGGTGCTGCTGTGTGAAAAACTGCACAAGTTTGTACAGCTTTAGATCTGGCCAAATTGCACTCCAGAAGGGCTATTGCAGGCTTACTCCTCCATCAGTGGAAGAGCCACCTCCCCTAAATGCTCACTGACACCTACCTTAGTAAGTTTACAAAGGAGGTGTTGCTTTATTTGCAGTCCTTTGATTACTCTGGAGGCAGATTCTTCCCCAAATGCTTCATGCCTACAGTGTTTTTTCCCCAGAGTATTTTTTTTTAATGTTTGTTTATTTTTGAGAGAGAGAGAGAGCACAAGCAGGAGAGGGGCAGAAAGAGAGGGAGACACAGAATCTGAAGCAGGCTCCAGGCTCTGAGCTCTCAGCACAGAGCCCAATGTGGGGCCCAAACCCATGAACTGCGAGATCTCAGCCAAAATCAGACGCTTAACTAACTGAGCCACCCAGGCGCACCGCCCCCCCCCCACTTTTTTTTTCAACTGTATGCTTGCACTCATCAGAAAACCAACATTCTATTCCCTCTCCAAAGGGTATTTCCCCCACCCCACCTCAGTGGTCTTCCTGCTTAGCACCCGCCACCCACGTCTTCACCTTGGTGCCCTCCACTCCTTTCTCAGCAAACATTTCACACTTCCATCAAGTAAGTCAGACATAGAACCCAAAAATCAGTTATTCAGTCATCAATTTATTCACCTGATAATCACCATCAAGAGATTGTGGGTCAGCAATGCTCCAGGAACCATACTAAAAGAAGCCAGGGGAGGGAGGGTCAATGAGGTCTGAACAGAAGTACACTTAAGAGAACTCAGAGTTTTCCTGGTAGATGAAGGGAAAGAGCAGGCTAGGCAAAGGGAACAGCATGAGCAAAGTTCCTGAGGCATTTTGAAGCTTCACATATTAAAGGAATATTTGTATTCTTTTCTTTTTGAACTCCAGTATAGTTAATATACTAGTATTACAGATTAATTTCAGGTGCACAATATAATGGTTCAACATCTCCATACATAACCAGTGCCTATCACAAGTGCACTCCTTAATCCCTGTCACCTATTTAACCCATCCCCCCATCCAACTCTCCTCTGGTAACCACCAGTTTGCTCTCTATAAGAGTCTGTTTCTTGTTTTACCTCTCTTCTTTTTCCTTTGCACATTTGTTTTGTTTCTTAAATTCCACAAGTGAATGAAATTACATTGTATTTGTCTTTCTCTGATTGACTTATTTTGCTTAGCATTATACTCTCTAGCTCTTTCCATGTTGTTGCAAATAGCAAGATTTCATTCTTTTTTCATGGCTAAATAATATTCCCTTGGGTGTGTGTGTGTGTGTGTGTGTGTGTGTGTGTGTGTGTGTGTGTGTACTGGGTGTGTAACTGGGTGGCTCAGTTAGTTAAGCGTCTGATTTTGGCTGAGATCTCGCAGTGTACACACACACACACACACACACACACACACACACACACCCTCATATTTACCCATTCATATATCGATGGACATTTGGGCTGCTTTCATAATTTGCCTACTGTAAATAATGCTGCTATAAACATAGGGATGCATGTATCCCTTTGAATTAGTGTTTTTGTATTTTTGGGGTAAATACTAATGCAATTGCTGATCACAGAATAGTTCTATTTTCAATTTTTTGAGGAACCTCCATATTGTTTTCCCACAGTGGCTGCACCAGTTTGCATTCCCACCAACAGTGCCAGAGGGTTCCTTTTTCTCCACATCCTAACCAACACTTGTTGTTTCTCGTATTTTTGATCCTAGCCATTATGACAGGTGTGAGATGGTATCTCATTGTAGTTTTGCTTTTTGTTTCCCTGATGATGAGTGATATTGAGCATCTTTTCATATGTCTATTGGCCACCTGGATGTTATTTTCATTCTCAGGACATGAGAATGAGGGGCTGGCGTTGAGAATGAAAAGTTGGCTCCTGCTAAATTCACCTGCCAACCTGTTCTTTTCCTTGCACCTTGCCTCTGCTTCCAGTCTCTGGCCCATCTCCAATGCAGACTCCTACAAAAGCCTTGAGAACCAACCTCACCATCCTTCTCTCCAGATCTCTCTGCCAGGAGCAGAAATCCTGGCACTCACACCAATGTACTCAGCAATTCCCCAGTGAATAGATGGCTCTGTTTGCTGATTCCTGGGTCTTATCAGTCCAGCTAGGAAAGAAACTTCTGGATAGTGATATAGTCTGTCATACCCATAGCCTCTCAACACTGGGCTTAACTTTTAATAGGCAATCAATAAACGCTTATAGAATCTAACCAAATTAAATTGGGCAGAATAAATACAAGAGAAGGGATGGGAGTGCACAGGTTGTATGCTTCTAACTATCATCCAGACAGCTGGGAAAATTGAAACTGTCTTTGAAAATTAGATTCTGAACACAATCATGACAAAAAATAGATTAATTCTCTTTAGGCATGTAATTCTGCATCTACCTCCTAGACATTTCTCAGTTAGACACACAACTGATACTTGTTAAACTATGCTGCGTATCCCAAGAGCTTCTATACATAAAGGTCAATACATTCTGGAGATTTGGATTTTTTTTTTTTTTTAGCAGGAAAGCAGGAGGAAGAGAGGAAATAAGGTCCCTAATACATGCCATCTCTGCTGGGATTTTCCATATCGATAATTCCAACTCAAAGCGAAAATCCTAATGCCACCTGGGAGGAAACTGTCTCCATCACTAATGCTCTCATGCCCACAGCAAACATTTCTAGATAATTCTTCCCTGAGGGTGCAGAGCCCATACATTCCTCTGGTCTTTCCCTGTTCTGGTTCTGATTACCTTAGCTCTGGATTCATACCCTACCAGGGCTTTCACCACACACTCTGCTTGTTTGTCCCCACACTAGGCTGTGGCCTCAATCCCTATGTGCCCTGGGGTCTAGAACATTCACCCTCCACAAAGCGGATGCTCAATCTGTGTTGTGGAATTAAATGTAGTGCCAAGGCTATTAAGGACCTTAGAAATAACCCAGTCCACAGATAAAAAACTGAGGCCCAGATTGGGGAAGCAACCTCTTCAAATATACAGAGTTGATGATAATTATTAGGTGAAAGAAAGGAAGAAATCAAATACGTTAGCAATGCTGGAGGAATTTGGAGGCTGAAAGGCTTGATGGAATTTGGAAAGGATGGGGGGAAACAAAGTTTGGTTTTAGACCGCCTCTAACCCTAGAAGTTATCTCAATTCCCCTTGATAGCCCTTCAGATAATATAAAAAGGAAATTAACAATTATTGACTATTTACCACGTATATAGGTAGAAAACAGTGGCTGTGTCTTCCTCCGGCCCTCTGTAAGTTTAACACTCGCAGATGGTCCATTAAAGAAGCAAGTAAATAATGTGCCTCAGGTCATGTAGCTAGCAAACCCAGGTATGACGGAGTCAAAAGCCCAGGCACTTTGCCCACGCCCCACTGCCTCTCTGACCCTAGCCCTGAGGCTATGGGTTACCAAGGAAGAGCCAGGAAGACCCAGTGAGCAAGTTTACTGGTGGCCTTGGCCATGTTCCAGGATAACAGACAGCAAGCACCTTCAGAGCCTGAATGTTAGGTCTAGAGCCTCATTGCCTCCTGAAAGTGAAGAGGGCAGGCACCACCCATCGCTAGTGCTTGGCTGACAGGCCAGACCCACTGCAGAAGCAGGTATAAGACAGAAACACACAGGCCTTGCCATAGCCAGGATACCACTGGTGACTGTGAAGGGCATTGCGGGCAGCTGGAGCCAGATGCAAGGCAGGCAATCATCATAATCACGTCTTTCATTTCATCAGTCAGCACCATATGCCAAGCCTGGCCCTCCCAGGACCAGGCCTTCTCCTGGGCTCTGGACTGAACCAGGCTCAGCCCCTGCCTGGGGGAAGCTCACAGTCAAGTGGGGCAGGTTATGTGGAAATACCTCATAGTCACACCATCTGGGGAGGTGCTCCTCCAGCCTGGAAAAGACTTCCTAGACAAGGCAGGGCATTCTGATATGGGGCTATTTCTAGGTGGCTACATCAAACAAGCCTTGTCAAGTTGGGAAATCACTGTTCTTTAAACCCAGCAAGCAAAATAAGAGGCAGAGTTCTCTGAACTGTTCCCCTACACCTGCCCTTAGGGCTCCAAGCAGTGCAGTTGGAGTATCTTACTAGCTGATCCTTCTGATCCTTTGCAAACCTGAGGTTCTTCTCGGTCAAATCTAGTCAGATGACCAGGAAGGGGGCAATCTGGGGTCCCAGTGGGGATACAACTAAGGATACTTTCAGTCTACTGCTCTAGGCCAGTCCCTCCTGGAAGCCTTCCTGGATCTCACCCAAGGCATGGCCAGCTCTCTGCAGGGCTCCCATGGGTCTCTGTAACATGCAGCACCCCGCCCTACACTGACTTGCTGTCAGCTGCAGGTGGGGCAGGACTGTCTGAGTCATCTGTCTCCTCCCTCCTCCCCACCCCCTGCAGAGACCTTTCTTAGCAAAGCATACTGACCCGAGAGGAGCAGCAGTCAAAGAGGACACTCTGGGTAGGTGTGAGTCAGTAATCCCAGAGCAGCAGTGACAGTCACGAGTAGAAGTATGGAGTGGTTCAGTGCTAGACCCACTCAGCCACCGCCCTCCTGCTGCATCCCCTCAGCTCCACCACGGGGCTTCACCAGACCCAACACTCTTGCTTGCCCGAGGCCTTTTTGGCACTCTGGCATGTCAACTGCAAACAAAGTGATGCATACGCTCTTTGGAGAAAAGCATATTTTATTTGTGTTGCATTTGGAGAATGCATCAGCGAGTAGCAACTAAAAACTCCACCTAATGGGCCATGGAACTTCTGAAACAGGCTACCCAAAAGGCAAAAAGATCACACTACAATACACTCTGAAAGCTGCGAAGAAGCACTTCCCTATTTTTCAGAAAGAGATATGTACCTGGGCGCTGAGAATATAAATAATTTCCCTCAAGTTCAATGAGCCAATCTTGGACTGAATTAGAGGGGAAATGCAAGGACATTAAGTCTTCCTTTCTGTGTCCCTTCTCTATCCAGAGCACGTTCACTAGGGGATCTCCCCTACGCCTAAGAATTAGTAATGAATATTTTAATAGCCACAACTTCTTCCCATTGATAAAAACTCCACTGACTAGCCAGGACATGCTGGTGAAGACTGAAGGACCAGAAAAACCCACCCACATCTGCAGAACCAGGCCCCTCAGAGCAGCAGCCTGGATGCTAAAGAAAGGAAGTCACATGACATGTGCCCAATGGAGACCTGAGGCTGGGGACCCTGGAGAGCTGGGCTCAAATACAATCGAGAGCAGTCACATAAGGAGAGAAAGTAAGAGGCCAAAGGCTGAATAGTGCCCCAAGAGATATGTCCAAACCCCAATCCCAAGAATCTGTAAATGTTACCTTAATTTGAAAAAGGATCTTTGCAGATGCAATTAGGTGAAGGGTCTTCAGGCAAGGAGCTGATCCTGGATTATCCAGGTGGGCCCTAAAAGCAATGACAAGTGTCCTAATCAGAGTGAGGCAGAGGGAGATTCAACCCAGACAGGAGGAAGAGCCAGTAGTGATGAAGCCACAAGTCAAGGAATGCCAGCAGCCACCAGAAGCTGGAAGACGCAAAGAAAAAATTCTTCCTTAGAGCCTTCCAAGGGAGCACAGCCCTGTCGACACCTTGATTTCAGACATCTGGGTTCCAGGACCGTGACAGAATACATTTCTGCTGTTTTAAGCCAAGGTTGCAGTGATTTGTTACAGCAGCCATAGGACACTGATACAGTGCCGTAGACGTTATCAGACTGACGAGGGCTCTGAGTCCCAGAGAGGGCACTGCCTCAACCGGAGCCACTCCACATCAGCCACTGGTCCCAGACACTCTCCTCTACAGCTCACCAGGCCTCTCTGACACCAGCATGAGTGCGGTTCCACAGGAACCTAACTGGGCCTCAGGTTGTGCTAAATGCAAAGACAGACTCTGGAGTGAGGCTGCCCTGCTCTTGCTCCCCTCCGGGCTGGTCAGACCTCACCTGCATGGCTATTGTGTCCAATTCAATTGTGTCTTTTTCAGGGGACTGGATAAACTGGGACATTCTAACTGAAGCAGTGAAGATTCACGGACCTGATCCCTGTCTTTGATTGGACAATCAATGGCAGAAATGGCCATCATGGGGAAGAAGAAACAGATTTCTGCGTGGGGCTTCAAAGGGCAGAATCAAGGCCAATGGGGCAGCCACAGCCTGCAGGGAGAGTCAGTGCAGCATAATGAAGAACTTTCTAATAATCAGAGCCAACTGACAATGGAATAGAAATGCCTCGAGGATTGGCAGGTCCAAGCAGAGAGAGGCTGGGTGCACTAGGGGAATTCCTGCACCAGAAAAAGCTCTACTCGATCATCTCCGGAGTTGGCAACCCTGTTTGAAGTCTATGACTATTAGATAAGTATCCTGTAAAATATTTTGCATGAGTCTGGATTTTCAGCATACAGGCAGGGAGTGCTCTCACTGAGGAACTTATTTACACAGCTTTTGTCTAAAACAAACAAACAAACAAAAAACGAAGTACTGCAACTAACCAGAAATGAGCTCAGAAAAAAAATCGTTCCTCCTGCTCCTCTATGCTAATATCTCCAACTCCCAGGAAGGAAGAAAGAGGGAGAACATATTTCTCCCAATATGCGGACATCACCCTTTGACCTCACCAGGAACCAACAGCATATGCTCCAGTACCCGGGGAACTTTGGGCTTGATGTCCTTCTCCAGGGAAAACCAGAGAGAACAGAGACTGTTTATTTTAATCATTGCTTTTCCTTTTGCATTCTTCCGAATTCTACATTTGGAACAAAGAAAACAACAAAGCAGTAACTCAGAAGTATACCTATGTTGATGCTCAAAACTTAACCTTGGAGAGGTTTTTTATGGGGGGGGTGGTATTGTTATCACTGGTTGTAACAAGTGCTAGCCTACACCCCACATTCTGGATATGCATAGAACAGGAAGCACGGCATTTCTCATCTGCCTGCACATCTGTCTTCTCTTAAGTCAAAATCTCAGAGAACTAAGCACTGTTGCATCCGGGTGAATTCCTCTGAAGCTCTTTCCGTTCAGCATTTTGAAAATTTGCCATGTTACCCTTCTACTGAAATGGCTGAGCTTTTCAGATCATTCCTCAAGAGAGGTCAAAAGAATAGACTTTCATATTTTTAGATTTGCCACCATCTCTTTTCTAGCCTGTAATTAGTGGGGTTTTTTTTTTTCTCTTTTTCTAGAAGAACCAGTGTTAAGCACACACATCATTCATCAGCCAGCTTGTGAAACGACTGGAAGCCCAAACCTTTTCTAACCACTGGCAAAAAAGGGTCTCCAAACGTCAGGTGGGTCCCTGAAAATACTGTGTCACTTCAGTGAAATTAATGACTACCTCCCTCATGTCGACTGGCCGAGCACCAAATAGGGCTTCCCATTGTCCTTCAGGCAGATAGTTCATTACTTTTAAAACCCTCATATTTGCAGAGCTGCATAATGTAATCTGTACTTACCAAAACAAATTTAAGACGGCATTATTCTGCTTCTGTGAATGCATATTAAGTTTGGTGCATGTCTTAAGACTACAGTGGAAATATAGCTACAACAGCTATGCATAAATCAAAATTTTATATACTGAATGGTGTTAAATACACAGGCATGTTTGGTATTTGAAAGCTTTCTGTACCAGATCTTTCGGTATGGTGGAGAATCCTTTCATAATATAAATAGTGCTCAATTTATCTAGCTTGAAGGTTCATTTTTTACATCATATATTTATTAAAAATAGGCCATATTGGAAAGCTAAATTCAAAATTCAGACTCCTGTTTGAGGTTACATCAACTCTTCATCAAATGAAGGATCCACATTTTAAGGCAGCAGAATGCCTCAAGAGGGTTCATCTGGGGACCACGAGCCCTGAGCATCAGCATCGCATTTCTGGCATGACTCAAACCATTTCAGATCTCGGGAAAATCACAGGCTTTTGTCAGTCCAGTACAGCAAACACATATGAAGCTTGCACAAGGGCTAAGCTCTGTGAGAAGGGCTGTGGAGTGGAGGTAAGAGGGACATTGTGCCTGTCCTTTCAGGGACTTCTCATGGCCATGGCCACGTGCACAAATGACTGCACATAAAATCCTCCACGGTTGACTGTACTACATTTAGAGATACTAAATGCAGTGAGAGATCAGGGGCAGATAAGAGCTCTGGGAGGAGGGGATCCGGAAGACAGCTGAACTGGGCCCTCAGGCGTGGGCACGACCACCTGGGCTGAGGTACCTGCTAGGGAGGGGCCAGGTGGAGAGGCAAGGGCCTGGAGACCTGGGGGTGAGATTAAGTGTGGAGGACCTGGTGAGGGAGGAGGGGCACTAAGAGAATAGATGGAGACAGCCTGGGGCACCTGGGTGGCTCAGTTAGTTGAATGGTTTAGCGGTTTAGCAGCTGAGTCTTGTTTTCGGCTCAGGTCATGATCCCGGGGTGGTGAGATCAAGCACCATGTCAGGGCAGGAGGGAGGCACCCCCAGTGCTGACCATGGAGCCTGCTTGAGATTCTGTCTTTCTCTCTCTCCCTCTGTCCCTCTCCCCCATTCACACACACTCTTTCTCTCTCAAATTAGAGAATTAAAAAAAAAAAAAAAAGATGGAGGGACGCCTGGGTGGCTCAGGCAGTTAAGCGTCCAACTTCGGCTCAGGACATGATCTCCTGGTTCGTTAGCTCAAGCCCCTCATCGGGCTGTGTGTTGACAGTGTGGAGGCTGCTTGGGACGCTCTCTCTCTTCCTTTCTCTACCCTCCCCCACTTGCACTCTATTTCTCTCTTCTCTCAAAATAATAAACTTTAAAAAAAAAAAAGGATGGAGACAACCCATCGTGTCCGCCAGGCTGAGGACTGTGGACTTCATTATCCGTATACGAGGGACCCACAGGAGGTCCCTGGGCCATACTTTAGACAAAACAGAAGTCCAACCAACATTCAGAGAGAGAATAGAAAGGTGGAGACACGTTTGAGAGAGATTTTGCAAGTAAAAATGACAGGGCTTGGTGAGTGACTGGATTTCAGTCAAGAGGGATCAAGGGAGAGAGTGAGGTCACAGGTGACTACGTGCCCCTGCTATGCAATTTCCAGCGTGGGAGTGGGGGGGAGGACACTGGCCAGGGGGCATCTCACAGCAGGGACGGTGGGGGGCAAGGCTGGCTTTGGCGACACCACTCATGCTTCTCCTTGGCACATCAGTGAGCACTCCAGGGGCACTACTCTTCAGGGCTCGCAGTAAGAGGAGATGGGGGAAAGGGAGAAGAGGTGAGGGAGGAGGGACACAGAGGAAAGGAGGAAGGGACAGGAGAGGGAGGGTAAGAAAAGGAAAGAGAGATGAAAAGAGGGAGGCAGAGAGATCCTGAAGAAGTGGCTCTACAGGAGGATGTTCCCAAAGCAGTGACCACGCTGCCACTCTGGGCCTGGTTTTGCAGGAAAGTGCTGTGGCTAGGTATTCCTCTTTTCAGAACTCCTAAAACATAGTTTTGTTTTGTTTTTTTAATTTTTTAAAAGTTTTAGAGAGAGGGAGAGAGAGAAGCCCAAGTAGGCTCTGCATTGTCAACACAGAGTCTGATAGCAGGGCTTGAACTCACAAACTGTGAGATCATGACCTCAGCCAAGATCAAGAGTCAGGTGCCCAACCAACCGAACCACCCAGGTGCCCCAAAGACTGTTAATACATAGTTTGTATTGAAGGCAACCTCTCTGGAGTCTCCCAAGCACCGAGGGGGTAATATCCACGCACACGGCCTATCTAGTCTGAGAACACACCAAGCTTTTCAGGCCTCTGGGGCTTTGCATTTCCCATTCCCCTCACCGCCACCCCACCCTCTTAACTTTCATCCAGTGTTTGCTACATACCTGGCACTATTTCAAGTACATTACATATATCAACTCATTGAATCCCCAAACAACTCTTTCAAGTAGGATTATTATGCCCAGTTTACAGATGAAGAAACTGAAGTCCATAAGATTAAATAACATGACTATGGAATATATTTACTTGGCAGGGGGGCCAGTATTCAAATCCAGGCGTTGTGGCCGGGCGTCTACAATCTCATACCAAGGCCAGGTTGCCTCGTCCTGAGCCAGATGGCACCCCCGCCCCCCTCAGCTCTAGTCCCAACTGACTCCTTCTCTCCTTTAGTTCCTAGTGACTCAGACAGGCCTTCCTCCGTCACCCCCATCACCTTCTCTCACATTACCCTGTTCATTTCCTTCCCAGCCCTTAGCCAACCTGTAATTATTTATGTATTTACTTGATTATTATGTGTCTCCTACTAGGAAATAAACTCCAGGAACACAAGGGTCTTCCCTTTTGTTCCAGTGTATTCCTGGGGCACCTAGAATAGTTCTCTGGCACAGAGAAGGTATTCCACAAATAACTGTTGCATGAACAAATGAAGGGCAGTATAATGGCTGCTAAGTGGTATACATAGGTTCACAAAGTATCGCAATGTCGTTCTTCACCCTCCTGTCCTAGTCTCCTTCCTTGGCTCCTACAGACCCCTAGCAACCCACACTAAGGCAGATGGGAGCCGGTGCCTGGTTCCAGCATATATGGACAATGCTGATGTATTTATAAACGTGCCTGACTGTCAACCCGCCCCCCCCCCCCGCCCCCCCCCCCCGCTCCTGGGTCCTTGAGCACATAGTGATAAGCTTGTGGGAGGCAGGGATTGCATGTTCTGATTAACCTATCTGTGGCCTCCCACCACCTAACAGTATTTATAGGACATTGTCTGCTGTTGATGTCGGTGTCTGATCTGAGCACCCCGCAAATAACAAAAAGCCCCTGCCCTTGAATCAGGAGGTCCCCTGAATACAAATCATATTGTTACAGGAACTCCAGTCTGATGGTAAGGTTCCAAGTCAATACACACGCTAAAACAAAAGGCACTATTTATACACTTCAGTGGTGTCTACCAACACTTATGGAGCTTGCCAATGAACACTTTAGTAAAAGAAACCATTATCAAATACCTATTGTTATGCAAACACTGTTAGGCACTTTATACATGATCTCATTTAACCCTGTGCATTGGAATTACTCTTATTCCCCTTTTACAGATGAGAAAAGTGAGGTTCAGAGGCCCAAAATCCCCCCAAGTGTGGATTCAAGCCCAGGTTCCGACTCTCTTGAGCCTCTTCCCACTATCCTCTGAAGTTTTCTGCCTTCTCCCTGCTTCCACCAGACCTGCTGTCTTCCATCTGGGCCCCGGGCTCTCCTGACTCATACCAGTTCCTTGACCTAAAATGGTCTTTCCACTTGTCACCACCTGTTGAAATCCTCTTCCCCCTCCCACCTCCCGTGGTACGGTCTACCTCATTGTCTCCAGTGAGAATCCCCTCCTCAGTGTTCGTGAGGTCCCCAGTAAGAACTCCCAAAATGTGGAGCGCCTGGGTGGCTCAGCAGGTTGAGCATCTGACTCTTGATTCCGGCTCAGGTCCTGGTCTCATGGTTCATGGGATCACATCCAGCTCTACCCTGATGGTATGGATCCTGCTTGGGATTCTCCCTCTCTGCCCCTATGTGTGCACGTGCTCTCTCTCTTAAAATAAGTAAACATTTAAAAAAAAATAAGAAAGAACTCCCAGAATGGCCTGTGGTATGTTCCTCTTTCTTCCTCACTAGACCCTGAGCTCCTTGAGGGGAGGGCCTACTGGTATTTTCCTGTTTCTTCCTGAACGAGTGGTAAGAAAGTGCTTGCCAACCCACTGAAGAAGGAAGAGGGAAAAGACTGGTGCGATTCTAATGCATCTGAGCGGTCAAAGGCTCTGGACAAATTAGCTTCAGCTACACAGCATGGCTGGGAAAAGGCAAACCTATGTACCACAACTCTGCTGTTTCCCTGCCCCAGTCACAAAGCACACTCTTACCAGTCCTCTGATTTCATAAAGCTTGAAACTTAAAACCGGGAAGTCTGGGAAGGAAATAAAATAATAAAATCACTTCCACAAGAATCCTTTGGTAGTAATGGATTTCACCCACACCCTGGGGAGATGCTAACTGCAGCACAAGGGGGACAGAAGATGGGGCAAAAGAACAAAGCTCACCTCTAGGACATCAGTTAAGTACCTCACAGTTGTTCTGCTGTGGCTGCACCAGAACGCACTTGTCCTGGAAAACATGTACTTGCCAAACCGTAGGCCTCTCCAAGTATGCCTGTGTTGAACACCCAGCAAGGAATGCCTGATTTAGAGTGACTTTCTATATCATCTAGATTGGAAAACATCTCACCCATCACTTTAGAAACAAGTAGATGCTGGCCTCTATGTCGGACCCCCAGAACAGTGCATTTTTACCCCTGGAACAACTATTTTGAGGTTTTAACAAAAATAACCGACTCACAAACAGAAACGCTTCCTGATCTATAAGCCACTCTGAAAACAAATCATTATGCTGTTGAATATTTTATGATGGTCCAAAGCACTGACGGAGAGAAGGCCAGCATTCACCAATCCTTGCCATGTCTATTTCGGGACTCCCAAAGCACCGTGCAAATCCCTTTATTTTCTAAACTCCCATTTGCAAGTGCTGGGTGTATGTTTCCTCTCTACCCAATATTTCCTCTACCCAAACTAACCCTAAATAGACGTGGAAGATTCCACCTCTCCAAAGTTTACAGCAGGACAGCAAGGATCATCTAGTGCATATTCCTCCCTCCCCACTTGTCGGTGGCAAAACTACTAGGGGACTTGCCCAAGGTCACACAGTCAGTGGATGGCAGAGGGGCCACCAAAAGCCAGGGCCCGGACTCTAAGCTCCAGCAGCGTCCTCTTCCCAGACACTGACTTAACACCCCTCACAAAGCTCAGCCCAAACTTCTGCTGGCTAGCGATGTGACGCCCCCTCACCCAGACTGACTTCTGTGGGTTCCACCCCACAAGGAGCCCTGGAGCTGAGACACTTAGGGGTACCCCTGACTCACAAAACGGCAAGACAGCCGTGCGCTTCAGATGATCATCCTGGCGAACCCCTCCTGGTCCAGGTGTGGCCGTCGAAACGGGGCAGGACTGGCTGGTCTGAGGTCACTCAGAAACTCGGCGCTAGCGATGGCCGCACCTGAATCCAGGTCTCCCGCCACCCGGTTTGCCGCTCTTTGCACTACCCCATGCACGTCTCAAAAACTTAAGCAACACATTGATGCTGGGGCAGATTTAACCGTTGCACGCCCTGAGCGAACTCGCGGACGCGCCCCCCACCGGGATGGGACACGAGGACTGGAGCCGGGCGCAGGTCAGCCGGGGGCGGTGGTGCAAGCAGAGCGCACGGCGGAGGGCGGCGCGGAGGAAGCCGAGGGGCAGGCAGCCTGCAGCTACCGGAGGCGCAGGCCCGGGGCGTAGGGACCGTCAGTCCCCCCCTCCCAAAACTTTGCGGCGCCGGGACCTCGCCCTTACCTGCAGAGGAGGCGCCGCCCGCGCGGACGCGGACCCGAAGAGCTGACGCTTTCGGCGAGGGGCAGCCCCGCCCGGCGGCGGGCACGGACGCGGGCAAGGCTCGGGCAGCGGCTCGGCTCGGGCTCGGCTCGGGCTCCGCCTCCCGCGCCGCGGCTGCAGCCGGAGGGGGGGCGCAGGGCCCGGCCGCGCCCGCGCCGTCTGGCCACGGCAGGTGCTGAGGCTGCAGCTGCGGGGCTGCCAGCTGCCGGCGCCGCGACCCCCGCCCCGGGGGAGGAGCCCCGCGCGCCGCCTCCGCGGGCCCGGGAGGTCCCGGCCCGCCGCAGTGGGCGGTCCCGCTCCCACCCGGGCCTGCCTCCGCCGGCCTTCCCCGGCTCCCCACCGAGGCACGCAACGTCCGCCGAGTACCCACGGGGAGACTGAGGCCGGGAGAGGAAAGGGGCTCCCCCAAGGTCACCCGGTCCGCCGGCGGCGGGGCCAGACTGGAACCTAGAAGAGTCCCAAGGAACGACCGCCTGCTCACTCCACCCTCCCCCTGGCTGTCACACTCCAAGGCTTTTCGAAGAACTCCAGCTACGTGGGACTCTGGGGAATGCAGATGGCCCCAACTTCGCCCTCCTCTCAACAGGCTCCCGGGCTGCGGGGAGATGCAAGAAGTGGACCCACTTTGGCACTACGGCCTTCCTTCTCTGCCTCTAAATTCCTTCAGTGCCCGAGCGTTGGGGTCCCTTAGCTTTCCCGAGGCTCTCTAACTACTCCTGCTTGGTCTCCTTTGAGGGCTCCTCACACCCCAAAGCCCTGAAATGCCGCTATGCCTAGGACTCTGCACTCAGCCCTCTTCCGACTCCCTGGGCCATCTTACCCACTGCTCTGGTTCTGGCCCTACACCTATCTGTCCATCCCACCCAAATTCATGCCTCTGTCCAAGAACTCTTTTCCCTGCTGACGAATGTACCTAGCACCTACTAGGTCCCTACCCGTGTTAGACCCTAAAGATACAGCTTCGAATAAAGCACTATCCCTGCCCTCAGGAATGCACTAATGGGCTGTTAATACAGTGCAGCTCTTAGAGTAATAGTGTGATCCCAGGGTGCCAAGCGGGGCACCTGCATTGGCTGAGCAAGGGAAGAAGGCCTCCTGAAGAGGATGCCCTCTACACAGAAACCCGGAAAGGCTGAAGAGGTGGCTGGTGACAGGGCGGAGTGTGGAGAGAGCTTTCTAGGCAGAAGCCACAGGAACAAAGACCCAAAGATGAGAGGGAGCCCCTTGAGGGAAGGGAAGGGGCAGAGAGCTGAAGCATGAGAGGTAGTTTTGAGTGGGGAAGGGGCACCATCAGATTGGTATATAGATCAATCTGGTGATGGAATGGAGCACAAATGTAAGTGAATTAAGTGTGTCCTTCATCAAATTAAAACCAAAAATGGGGATGCCGGAGTGGCTCAGTCGGTTGAGCATCTGACTTCAGCTCAGGTCATGATCTCGCAGCTTGTGAGTTTGAGCCCCGACGACTCTCAGCCGTCAGCTGTCAATACGGAGCCCACTTCAGATCCTCTGTCCCCCTCTCTCTCTGCCCCTCCCCTGCTCTCAAAATACACTTCAAAGTTTTTTCAAAACTAAAAACAAAACAAAACAAAAAAAGACAAAAACAAAAATAGCACTACAGCCTACCTGGCCTAAATGAAGAAAGGCAGTCCAGCACCTGCCTCCTGTATATCTTTTACTTCCAAATCCAGGCTTCTATTCAAAACCTCTCTCCTCAGAGGCTCCCTCTTGGAAAGGCCTCCTAGCTACCTACACCCAAAGATCTCTTTTCTCTCAGTGCTCCAGCCCCTCTGTCACCCAGATCCATGGGCTGAGTTAGCCCTTCACTCCTTGGGGTCTGCTTCCCCGATCTGTCTCTACTCTAGGGACAGTGTACCGAATTCTGCCTCGGGATAAGCATCATTAGGGGAAGGGGACAGAAAATGGAAAATTCTAAAGCCATGGTGGAAATAAAGTAAGCTTCTAAAAACCTAAGTGTTGTACCTGTCCACATTATTTCTTAACAACTCCATGCAAATCTATCTCTAAAGACAGTTTAATTTTTTTACTGATGTGTTGTAGATAAAGATTAATAACCAAATTACTCTCCCTAATGCAGATTAAAGACTGAAGAGGGCACTTGTCAAGAAAGGAAAATAAAAACTCAACCCCCTTGTGCAGCAAGTACAGATTTTGCCCATGGAATTTTGTCCTGTCCCTCTCTATTTCCTAGCTGCCCATGCCAGAAGTATCTTCCTCTTCAGGAGCTTTATGTACTTAATGTGTAAACACTTTTCACCCATGGCACCTGGGTCCCCGTTCTGCCTTGGTTCCCATTCCGATTGCTTTTCTCCCTCAGCTTTCCTTGTCCGCTGGCTGTTTAAATGCCAAGGTTCCTCATGTCCCCTCTTGGTCTCTTTTGTCTCTTCTCTCTGAGCAATTCTGTCTGATGCGTGGTTCAGTCCAGACCTTATTCTGTGCTCCAAACCCAGAGGCATAACTGCCAGCGGAACATCTCCTGAATCCTCCTCAGGTGCCCCAGTCTCAAAGGAGCCAAAACCAAACTCTCACCTTTCCCCTAAATTACCCCTTTTATATTGCTTCCGTTCCTCAACTGGCAGTGGCACTTACACCAAAACCCAGGGGATATTCTAGACTCTTCCCTCTTCATGGCCCTCATACCCTGCTGGTCGCTAAGTCCAGTCAACTCTGTCTCCATAGCATCCCTTCCACACGTCTCCTCCTCTTCATCTTGCCCACTCCCTGTGCCTTACTCAGTTGGAGCCTCACCATTTCTTGGCGAAGCTGTAGTAAATGCCTCTAATCTTGCCTATTTGCAATTCATCTTCCACATGCTTCCAGAGATCCCTTTTTTAAAAGTTTATTTATTGATCTTGAGAGAGAGAGAGAGAGAGAGCATGTGCACAAGTGGACAGAGAGAGAGAGAGAGAGAGAGAGAGAGAGACAGAGAGAATCCCAAGCAGGCTCTGCACGGGGCTTGAACTCAAGAACTGCGAGATCATGACCTGAGTCATAGTTGGACAATTAACTGACTGAGCCACCCAGGTCCCCCTGTCAGGGATCTTTTTAAACCAGGAATCAGACAAGTCCCTCTCCTGCTCAAGATACCTCGACTGTTTCTTCTTGACCTATGGCAAGCCCCTAACTGCTTAGCATGGCATGCAGCCCTCAGTAATCTGACCTGTTCCGGCTACAGCCCCATTTAGACATCACCCTATACCTCACACCAAATACCTCTTGTTCCTAGGGCACATCATATTTTACAATAGTAAAAATAGCTACAATTTATTAACTTACTACCGTGTGTCAGGCACCGTGTTAAGTGCTTTACACACAACATTTCATGTAAGGAAAGACGTGAAGCATAGCGCTAAACAATACGGTCTCAAGCCAAACCGCCTCTCTTCAAATCCCAACCCAGCCACTTGTTAACGGGTATAAGCAAGGGAAAGCTCCACACCCTCTCAGTTCCAGGTTTCTCCCTCTGCAAACGTAGCGGAAGAAGAACAACCGAGAGTGACTAGGGGTAAAACAGTGCTCACTCCCTGCTGGCCGGCACTTAGTCAGGCTTATAAACAGTGTAGGCAGTGAGGGCTGCCATGCTCCTTTTTCACAGAAGGAAACTGAGGCCCTAGGAAGTGCAGTCATTCACCTAAGACCTGAAGCCCTACAGTAGCGGTGCTGGGCCTCACCTGGGATTCTAAATCCCCCACAGCTAAGTGCTTTGCATAAGCTATTGGCTCACTCTGGGACGTTTCCTGGTTTCCCGTTTGTTTCCTACGTTTACTGCAACTTGCCAGACAGACTCTTCCTCCTTTAAACCCCGGTCAAAAGTATCTTCTCTATGAGGTCTTCCCAGTACCTCCCGTGTGCCTGTGCTGCACTTGGGCGATTCTTCAAATAAAACGCCAAGTGCCCCACATTACAATGATTTATTCACATGTGCATCTTCTTGAAGCCTCCTTGAGAAAGACAATTACCTTATTTATTTTTGTCTTCCTAGAACTCTATAGATATTTGTTGAATGAATAAATAAATCAATGAATAAAACATACATAAGATTCTCAAAGGAACTTTACCCTAACAGCTGTCATTTCAAACTAGATCACTTTTAATCTCTGTTTCTGTCACTGTCAAGTCATTTTTGGTGAGAGAATACCGTCAAATGATCTGATATTAATATAGAGCAAGATACAGCACGACTGAAATCTCTCATATGGCTATTTGATCACGCCTTGTCCTTCTCAGATGTTTCTCCTTTTTTAGTGATACTATGTAATAACCCATAATGAGAAGCTGTGTTGCATCCTAATGAGACTTCCTGACTAAAACATCTGAGGTTTGAATTTATTTCCCATAAGTACCATTTCAGCTAAAAGTTTTGCTTTCTCCACAGCATGAGCGTGTCATTTGTTACTGGCTAAGTGCCCATACCTTCGCTTTATCCGTATTAATCTCCTTTGCATCCAAATACTTCTGAGAGCTGACTTAATAGTTAGCTTTTCTATATAATTTCCTTCTTCGAATGCCTAACTCTTCCTGACTTCATATCTATTGTTCCCAAAATAGAATAGTTTACTGCTTCAAATTTTAGCTTTACTGTCTGTGGTGATTGAAGACAGTTTTTGCTTCTCCTCAGAATGATTGAATTCCATGAGGCTAAAAAAATTGAAACCTGCTGCTGTCACTTTGTATGGAGTAGTGTTTTTAAAGTAGACGTTAGAAACTTTTATTTGGTATACCAGTACATTGGTACAATACATTGGCAATTTTAATGCCGTCATATCAAATTACTGAGAAGCAGTGCAGGTGAAGAAATGAATAATGGTCTGGGAGGCGGGAAAAAACAAAAACAAAAAGGATTCTAGTACTGTTCTGCCCATTGCCCAAATCCCCTCAATCTTCAGGCTACAGAAGAAAGGAGAAGTGAGACAGAATGACCTTCAAGGTTTCTTTCAGATCTAAAATGACATGGTTCCTGCAATACCTATCAAAATAACACCAGCATTCTTCACAGAGCTAGAACAAACAATCCTAAAATTTGTATGGAACCAGAAAAGACCCCAAACAGCCAAAGTGATCTTGAAAAAGAAAACCGAATCTGGAGTCACCACAATCCCAGTCTTCAAGTTGTATTACAAAGCTGTAATCATCAAGACAGTGGTGCTGGGAAAACTGGACAGCGACATGCAGAAGAATGAACCTGAACCACTTTCTTACACCATACACAAAAATAAACTCAAAATGGATGAAAGACTTCAATGTAAGACAGGAAGCCATCAAAATCCTTGAGGAGAAAGCAGGCAAAAACCTCTTTGATCTTGGCCACAGCAACTTCTTACTCAACACAACTCCGGAGGCAAGGGAAACAAAAGCAAAAATGAACTATTGGGACCTCATCAAAATAAAAATCTTCTGCACAGCAAAGAAAACAATCAGCAAAACTAAAAGGCAACTGACAGAATGGGAGAAGATATTTGCAAACGACATATCAGAGAAAGGGTCAGTATCCAACATCTATAAAGAACTTCTCAAATTCAACACCCCAAAACCAAATAATCCAGTGAAGAAATGGGCAAAAGACATGAATAGACACTTCTCCAAAGAAGACATCCAGATGGCCAACTGACACATGAAAAAATGCTCAACATCACTCACCACCAGGGAAATACAAATCAAAGCCACAATGAGATACCACTTCACACCTTTCAGAATGGCTAACATTAACAACTCAGGCAACAACAGATGTTGGCGAAGATGCAGAGAAAGAGGATCTCTTTTGCACTGCTGGTGGGAATGCGAATTGGTGCAGCCACTCTGGAAAACAGTATGGCGGTTCCTCAAAAAGTTAAAAATAGAACTACCCTATGACCCAGCAATTACACTACTAGGTATCTATCCAAGGGATACAGACGTGCTGTTTCGAAGGGGCACATGCACCCCAATGTTTATAGCAGCACTATTGACAATAGCCAAAGTATGGAAAGAGCCCAAATGTCTATCGATGGATGAATGGATAAAGAGGATATACAATGGAGTATTACTCGGCAATCAAAAAGAATGAAATCTTGCCATTTGCAACGACATGGGTGGAACTGGAGGGTATTATGCTAAGTGAAATTAGTCAGTCAGAGGAAGACAAATATCATATGATTTCACTCATATGAGGACTTTAAGACACAGAACAGATGAACACAGGGAAGGGAAGCAAAAATAATATAAAAACAGGGAGGGAGACAAAACATAAGCAACTCTTAAATATGGAGAACAAACAGACGGTTACTGGAGGGGTTGTGGAAGGGAGGATGGGCTAAATGGGTAAGGGATATTAAGGAATCTACTCCTGAAATCATTGTTGCACCATATGCTACCTAACCTGGATGTAAATTAATTAATTAATTAATTAATTAATTAAAAGAAATTTAAAAAAATTTTAAATGACATGATTCCTTAATGGGCCTTCAAGTGGTCATTCAACCAACATTGTTGAGTATCTACTACGGACTTATGCCTGTTGAAGTGTAGTGATTTAAACTTAAACCCAGACCAGATGGGGAATGGAATGGTTTGGTTAAGAGAGTGTTATGGCACAAAAACTAAATATGTGTCTTTAGTATTCAAGAGCAACTTCATAATGAACTATAACGAAGACAGTTTCTTTGAGACTAGGGTGAGCTGAGACTCATGGACTGTTGAAGTACTGCAGGAAGACTTAGGAATAGCCCTTTATGAGATCCATGCCAGCACTTATGGCAAGCTGCTTGTAGAAAAGCAGTGCCCTGGGGCGCCTGGGTGGCTCAGTCGGTTAAGTGTCCGACTTCGGCTCAGGTCATGATCTCACGGTCCGTGAGTTCGAGCCCTGCATCGGGCTCTGTGCTGACCGCTCAGAGCCTGGAGCCTGTTTCAGATTCTGTGTCTCCCTCTCTCTCTGATCCTCCCCTGTTCATGCTCTGTCTCTCTCTGTCTCAAAAATAAATAAACGTTAAAAAAAAAATTTTTTTTTTTAAAGAAAAGCAGTGCCCTAGTGTTCTAGAACCCAGTTCTGTCCCTACCCTGCTGTGTGGCTAGGAGAAAGTCACATCACCTCTCTGCGCTACCATTTCCTCCTCTGTAGAAGGAGAGAATGACACGTTATAGACCAAGGTCTCCTGAGCTCCAAACCAAATGATTCTTTGAGATTAAGGAAGCTAAAGTGTTACCTAGTCAGAAAGAGAGGTCTGGCTGTTGTCTGCAAAAGAAACTGGGTGCTTATCATGAGGATTATATTACCTCTTGAGGACAAGTAAATTGTTGCTCCACAGAGTGAAACAATGACATAAAAACAGCGTGTTCTTACTCTCAAGATTCTAGGACACAGAAGCAGTCATTCACTGCTCACTTCTTAAAAATGAGTTTCCAGTTCACTGTAAAATACAATGTACAGGGAGTTAGAAGAGAGGGTCCGTTTTCTGTGCCCTAGTGAAGAGAGCCCCATCTTGTTGTGCTCTCCATGACTGATCACAGTCATGCTCCTAAAGATGGTCCATTTGTACTTTTTTTAGGAGGGGTGGGGGGATGGGGATGTGGAAAGCACGGCTCCTTTCTGGATTGCTTCCTTAGCTCTCATATTTGCTTTGTTTGCTTACACTTCTTTTCCTATCCCCAATCACATTCTCTGCTTCTTGATGAAACTGATATTCTAATCTATGGCTAATGCAATAGACTTATGACCGGGTTGGAAAAGAGAGGGGAAGGATGGGATAGAGCTGAGAATGATTATCACAATTTCTTGAAAACATTTGAATTCTTTATGTCTCCTGTCAGACAAGTTTTTAATCTCATTCCTGAGATGATAAATCTTTCAGCGTTCTGAGGGATGGCTTTGAAAATATAGGAGTGTCTCATCATCTTTTTTCTTTTTAACTTCTTAAAAAATTCTCTCTCTGCTGGTTCAGCTTTTGGGAGATAGGTTCCAACGGCATGCCCTTGAGGTTGTGGCCAGGGTCTGGCATGGCCCTACTCTGGTCTTGCCACTACATCTGTACCAGTCACCCCGGGCTCGATTCTGCTCTGAATGTGCCAGGTGACTGCAACTCCACACCACTGCTCTGGTCCCCACAGCCCAGGGGGGCTTCCCTCTGTCATTCTTCCCTCTATCATTACTTTCTTCATCCCCTTTACTTTCCATAGCACTTTGCCATTTGTAAAAAAACCGGGCAGAGCAATCATCTTTTATTCTCTCAATAGCTCCTTGAGGAATGCAACCCAAACGTGATTATCTCCATTGTACAGAAGAAAAACCTGAGGCAAGCTCAGAGAAGTCCAATGATTTGTATGAGGTCACATCTGGCAACTGGGATTCAAATTCAAGCTTATCTAGACAACGGAGCTCTCTTCTTGTGGGGAGAAAGATGATTGCAACAGAATCATAATATGGAGAAATTTCATAAATCACCCTGGGATGACCTGCCAGGGGGATTCTCTAAAGGTGAGGACCTGCATCCTATAACTGACTTCCCTCTCAGCTGGCTCCCTATGGAGGTAAGTCATGCTGTGAGGCACACAGTGAATGGAGACGGTAGGCTGAGAGGGCCTAGAGCTGGAACATGAAGGAGATGTCACACCTACCCAGGGAGACTGAACCAGTGCAGGACTGGTGAAGGATGCCATCTCTGCCACACTGTTTAAAACTGCGGGAAGAACCAAAGCCCAGGAGCCTGGGAAGTTCCTGCCTTGCTAGTGAGCCTAAAGTGAAGGCTTTTGATTCTGGGGCTACCTGAGGGGCCCAGCCGGCCCCAACAGGGTGGGATTCTTTTGCAGGTAAGGAGGAACTGCCCCTGCCCACTTCCTGCATGTGGCCCCGAGGGAAGCCCCTTGATTCTGCCGAGGTTTGTCTCCCCGGAGGGGAATGTCACAGTTGGGCCAAACTACCCCTCCCAGGGCCACTACTAGCCCATACAACACCTTTATGGATTAGGAAAAAAAAGCATCACCTCCTCAGATGTCTTCGTGAAAACAAGAAAATACTGCTCCCCTCCTTCAGGCAGATGTAACTCCACACCATGGTACACAGCTCAGCAAGTGGGTTTTAGCTCTTATCTTTTCAACTAGGTACCCTTGTACAGTAGACAACCTACACAATGGCACACAACAGCCCAATCCTTCCCTCTTCATAATGGGGGTGTCTGAAGATCCTAGAGGCCTCTCCCACTTCACCTCAGCATGCTGGGCCCCGCTAATCAGGCTTGTTCACCACTAGGCCACTGGAGAATCATCATCTTCCTTTGTTATCATGATTGCTGAACTGCTGCTACCCAAGAGGCCACATAGACGGAGTTGCCCAAGTGCCAATATGAGCAGCCAAAGCAGATCAGAGATTATTTAAGGAGACCCCATAACTTGAAGGAAGAAGACCAAGTTAAACAACTAGAAGAGAGGACTCATATTGAGATAGATTTAGAAGAAGAAAAAGTGAGTCTTTAAAATAAGAATTTTAAGGAGATTCACATAGAAATTAGAAAGAATCAGGGGCTCCTGAGTAGCTCAGTCAGTTAAGCATGCGACTTCAGCTCAGGTCACGATCTCACAGCTCATGAGTTCGAGCCCTGCGTCGGACTCTCTGCTGACAGCTCAGAGCCTGGAGCCTGCTTCCAATTCTGTGTCTCCCTCTCTCTCTGCCCCTCTCCTACTTCCACTCTGTCTTTTTCTCTCAAAAATAAATAAACGTTAAAAAAAATTTTTTTATTAAAAAAATAGAAAAAAGAATCAGAATGAAGACACATGGTTTTGGGAAGTTAAAAAGACAATTTCTAAAGCTAAACTTTTTTTTAATGTTTATTTATTTTTGAGAGACCACAAGCAGGGAAGGGGTAGAGAGAGGGAGACAGAGTATCTAAAGTGGCTCTTTGCTGACAGTAGCAAACCTGATGCAGGGCTTGAACTCATGAACCGTGTGATCATGACCTGAGCCAAAGTCAAACACTCAACCGACTGAGCCACCCAGGTGCTCCTAAATTTAAACAATTTAATTGTGGAAGTGAAAAATAGAATGAGGACCACTGAAAATTGATTTAGTGACCCGAAATGTGCAAAAGGAGAACAATCCCACAGTACCAAACCAAAACCACAGAGAAATGGAAATTAGAGTGAAAAAGTTTAAAAACATGGATGAAGCATCTAGGAGATACACACTTAGTAGGATAACCAAATGGAGCAAAAATAATAAGGGAATGAAGCGATAACCAAAGGAGCAATAGACGAAAATTTTATGAGCTTCGAGAAACTTGAATTTTCAGATCAAAAAGCTTCACTGAATGCTACACAGCAGTCACCGAAAAACACATACCTAGAACTTTCTGTTCTGGACAAGACAGGGGACACATTTCTCTCTATTCCTCCTGCTAAATGCAGCTGAAATCTCTAGACATAATATGTAAAACAAACATAAGAAAATTCTGATTGATGGAAGAGAAGGAAGACCAGCTCAGGCACCTCAGGACACAAAGAACAATGTGGCAACAAACTCCTTGGGTTTTCTTTTTGCGCCCTGTGTATCCCGACCGGGCACCAGAGGAGCCCAGGAGTAGGAAACGCCAACAGGCACAAACAAAAGAAAAAAAAAATAGCCGCAAGAAAACTCTGATTTCTGCAGCCAAAGGAATGGGAAAGGGCAGCCTAACAAGACAGAAGCCTTTGTGACAACATGTCCAAACTCCAGCCAAACTCCAGAGAAAAAAAATGACACACAACATTCCTACTCCCACTCTCCCACCCCTGGTCAGTGGAAGCTAGCAGAGAACTGGGATGTCCACCCCTGCCCTGAGGTCACAAGACACATCTCCCACTCTGCACCAGGGGGTGTCAGCAGAGTCTCAGTGGGCGACTTGGGCTTCCATCCTCACTCCAGGGGTCATGAGGCACGATTACCTTTCCCTACTAGTACAGTGTCTGTTGAGGCCTGCTAAAACAGAATTCAAATGAGATCCAGAATCTCATAACATAATACCCCAAATGTCCAGGATACAATTTTATTTATTTATTATTTATTTATTTTTAAATATTTATTTATTTTTGGGAGAGAGCAAGAGGGGCAGGGGCAGAGAGAGGGGCAGGGAGGATCTAAAGCAGGTTCTGTGTGGACAGCAGTGAGTCTGATGTGGGGCTTGAACTCGAGGACTACGAGATCATGACCTGAAGTTGGATGCTCAACTGACTGAGCCACCCAAGCGTCCCTGAGATACAATTTTAAAAATCAGTTATAAGTGTCTGACTCTTGACTTCAGCTCAGGTCATGATCTTATAGTTCAGGGTGGCAGCAGGGAAGTATTTGAGCCCCGCATTGGGCTCTGACTGACAGTGCAGAGCCTGCTTGGGATTCTCTCTCTCCCTCCCTCTCTGCTCCTTCTCTCCCATGCACTCTCTTTCTCACTCTTTCTATCAAAATAAATAAACGTAAAAAAAAAAAAAAGCTTTATTAAAAAATCAGTTATCCTACCAAGAACAAGAAAAATCTCATCTTGGGGTGAGAGAAAGACAATCAGCAGACGCCAAAATGGATAAATTATAGATGTTAAAATGATCTGACAATGTTTTTACAGTGGCTTTCCTAAAAATCCTTCAATAAGCAATCATGAGTTCTCAAATGAAAACATAGGATGGCACAAAAACAGACACTCAGATCAATGGAACCCAGAATCAAGAGAACCCAGAAACGGACCCACAAACACATGGTCAACTAATCTTTGACAAAGCAGGAAAGAATATCCAATGGAAGAAAGACAGTCTCTTCAGCAAGTGGTGCTGGGAAAACTGGACAGCGACATGCAGAAGAATGAACCTGAACCACTTTCTTACACCATACACAAAAATAAACTCAAAATGGATGAAAGACTTCAATGTAAGACAGGAAGCCATCAAAATCCTTGAGGAGAAAGCAGGCAAAAACCTCTTTGATCTTGGCCACAGCAACTTCTTACTCAACACAACTCCGGAGGCAAGGGAAACAAAAGCAAAAATGAACTATTGGGACCTCATCAAAATAAAAATCTTCTGCACAGCAAAGAAAACAATCAGCAAAACTAAAAGGCAACTGACAGAATGGGAGAAGATATTTGCAAACGACATATCAGAGAAAGGGTCAGTATCCAACATCTATAAAGAACTTCTCAAATTCAACACCCCAAAACCAAATAATCCAGTGAAGAAATGGGCAAAAGACATGAATAGACACTTCTCCAAAGAAGACATCCAGATGGCCAACTGACACATGAAAAAATGCTCAACATCACTCACCACCAGGGAAATACAAATCAAAGCCACAATGAGATACCACTTCACACCTTTCAGAATGGCTAACATTAACAACTCAGGCAACAACAGATGTTGGCGAAGATGCAGAGAAAGAGGATCTCTTTTGCACTGCTGGTGGGAATGCGAATTGGTGCAGCCACTCTGGAAAACAGTATGGCGGTTCCTCAAAAAGTTAAAAATAGAACTACCCTATGACCCAGCAATTACACTACTAGGTATCTATCCAAGGGATACAGACGTGCTGTTTCGAAGGGGCACATGCACCCCAATGTTTATAGCAGCACTATTGACAATAGCCAAAGTATGGAAAGAGCCCAAATGTCTATCGATGGATGAATGGATAAAGAGGATATACAATGGAGTATTACTCGGCAATCAAAAAGAATGAAATCTTGCCACTTGCAACGACATGGGTGGAACTGGAGGGTATTATGCTAAGTGAAATTAGTCAGTCAGAGGAAGACAAATATCATATGATTTCACTCATATGAGGACTTTAAGATGCAGAACAGATGAACACAGTGAAGGGAAGCAAAAATAATATAAAAACAGGGAGGGAGACAAAACATAAGTGACTCTTAAATATGGAGAACAAACAGAGAGTTGCTGGTGGGGTTGTGGGAGGGGGGATGGGCTAAATGGGTAAGGGATATTAAGGAATCTACCCCTGAAATCATTGTTGCACTATATACTAATTTGGATGTAATTTAAAAAAATAAAATTAAAATAAAAACAAAACAGAAATTTAAAAAAATGCTGATTAGAAACTGATTAGAAATATTCAATAATAATTGATGTCTATTGAACATATAATGTAATAGGAACTTTTATTACATCATTTAATCTCAAGAAAATTCTATGAGTTAGGTCTTATTTTTGTCATTCCTTTTTTCAGGAGAGGAAAATTAATTGCTACATGACTTCAAAATTAAAATGTATATGGTATTTTAATATTATGAATATTAAGCTATGATTACAATAGAAAAAAGAAAACATAGGAAATATCAACAAATAAATAGACGTTATAAAAAATAACCATATGGATATTATATAACTGGAAAATACAACAAAAGAAGTTAAAAAAGAACTCCCTGGATAAACTCAGTAGTAGAGTGGAGGTAACAAAGGATAAAATCAGTGAATTTAAGGCCAAATTAATAGTGTGTACCCATTGTGAACAACAGAGAGAAAAACGATTGGGGGCGGGGGGAGGAGGAAGTTATCCCTCATCTTATCGGAGTTCCAGAAAGACAGGGGAGAGAGATAAAGTGGGAGTGAAAAAGCAGTTGAAGAATAATTGCTGAAAATTCCCCAAATTTGGCAAAAGACAAAAGTCTAGATTGAAGAAGCTGTACAGATTCCAGAAGGGATAAACTCAAATAAACAAACACCAAGGCATCATATTTGTACTTCTGAAAACTACCAACAACAACAACAAAAATCTTGACATCAGAGAGAAATGACAAACGACTTACAGAGGAACACTGATTCCAATGACAGCCCAATTCTGATTTGAAATGGAGGCTGGAAAGAAGTGGTGCAACATTTCTCAAGTGCTGAAAGAAAATCACCATCAACTTAGAATTCTATATCCAGCAAAAATATCCTTCAGACAGGAAGGTGGAAGACTAAGAGGAAGAAAAACTAAGGGAAATTGTGGTGACCAATAAACCTCCCCTAAAAGGATGAGTAGAGGTAACTCTTCAGATGCAAAGAAATGATAAAAGAAGGAAACTTGGAACATCAGCAATAAAGAAAGGATAACACAAAGAGTAAAAATATTGGTTAATATAAAATGCCATTTTCCTCTTGAGTTTTAAAATTTGTGTTTGGGGGGGTGATTGGGTGGTTCATGGGTTCAGGCCCCACATCAGGCTCTGTGCTGACAGCTCAGAGCCTGGAGCTTGCTTCAGATCCTGTGTCTCCCTTTCTCTCTGCCCCTCCTCTGCTCATGCTCACTCACTCTCTTTCTCAAAAATAAATAAACATTAAAAAAATTTTTAATTTTTTAAATTTGTGTTTGGTATTGGAAATAAAAATTATAAATATTGTTGGATGATCTCAATGTATATAATATTTAAGACAATTATATTAAAAAGGAGGGAGGGTAAAGGGACAAAAATGCACATTTCACTTGAAGTGGTAAAATGTTAGCATCAGTAAACTGTGATAAGTTATGTATGCACAATTTAATATTTGACCAACAAATAAAAAACTAGACAAAGAGATACACCCAAAAACATTACAGACAACTCAAATTGGAATTCTAAAAAATTGCTCAAGTAATCACAGGGAGGCAAGAAAGACAGGAATGAAAAATGAGGGACAAGCAGAAAATAAATAATAAAATGTCAGATTTATAGTACTAATATTTAAGTTCTAATATTTCAATAATTAAGGTAGATGTAAGTAGTATAAATAGACCAATTAAAAGACAGAGATTGGCAGATGGATTTTTTAAAACATGCCCTGGTGAAAATCCTAAACTCCAAGAGTAAAGCATAGCAATCCTAAGCTTTTAGGCAATGTGAATAGCTTGCTTATGAAGGAAAGAGGGTCTTCCAGAATTATTTTGTGGACTCCACAGACTGCCCTTGTTAAAATGTATTGAGACCTAATATTTGTTAGTCACAGTTCTAAGCAGTTTATGTGATCTCATTTTTATAATTCTATGGAACCCCATTTT
Source organism: Puma concolor (assembly GCF_028749965.1). Taxonomy (NCBI): domain Eukaryota; kingdom Metazoa; phylum Chordata; class Mammalia; order Carnivora; family Felidae; genus Puma; species Puma concolor. The sequence goes on along the minus strand of NC_141679.1, from coordinate 59,825,131 downwards.
ATAGAGGAGGAAATTAAGGCTAACTTTCCCAAGGTCACTTGATTAGTAAGAATCTAAGAAGATTCAAACCCAGGGAAAGAAATGAAAGAAACTAAAGAATGAGTACAAGTTAGCTACCTAAATAAGAGAGAGAGAAGAGTTTCCAGACAGGGAACAGCACATTGGGAGGTTCTGAGGATGGAAAGGAACACCTATTACATGCTGCGTGTTTTAAATACGCTATTAACTACCACAAAACCCCAACAAGCAGGTATTAGGGTGTCCCTTTTGCAGATGAAGAGACTAAGCAAAGTTAAGTAACTTGCTCAAAATAATCCAGTAGTAGGTGATAGAGCCAGAATTTAAAACCGGGTCAGCCGCAATCTGCTATTGAGTCAACAGGCCAGAAAGGCTCTTGGAACATATTTCCACGATGGTTGTCATTATCATTCCATAGTTTCCCTGTAGTGACCCAGCAATTAAAACTTTAAAGAGAAAAGGATCTACCTACCTTCCTGGGTTATTTTACTCAAGTCCACTGGGTCTGAGTGTCATCTATAAAAGAAAGAATTGAGCATCATCGGTGTTTTTCTTTTTTTTAAATTAATTTTATTTTTAAGTAAACTCTATGCCCAACAAGTGGCTTGAACTCATGGCCCTGAGATCAAGAGTCACATGACTGAGCCAGCCAAGTGCCTATGGCATCTTGCCTTAGTAAATATCTTAAGCTGAAGGAATTTAAAAAAATTATTTTTAATGTTTATTTCTGTGAGAGAGACATAGTGTAAGAGGGGGAGGGGCAGAAAGAGGAAAACACAGAATCCAGAGCAGGCTCCGGGCTCTGAACTGTCAGCACAGAAACCGACGACATAGGGTTCGAGCCCACGAACCATGAGATCATGACCTGAGCCGAAGTTGGATGCCCAACTGACTGAGCCACCCAGGTGCTCTGAAGGAATTTTTTAAAGATTTTATTTTTAGGTAATCTCTACATCCAACATGGGACTCAGAACTACAACCCTAAGATCAACAGTCACACTCTGTACCAGCTGAGCCAGCCAGGCACCCCTAGTGTATTTCTAACTTTGGTGAATGAAGGGCAGACCAGTGGAATCCTTTATTCAGTTCAGATCCTATTAAATGGAAGCCCAATGTAGAAGACAGGTACAAGCACAGCAAACGTGACTGAAGGGAGCTGGAAGATGGAGGGCTAGTGCTAGACCCTCTTTGGTTAAAGCACTCTGTTACAACCCTGAGTTCTGGAACCAGTACATGGAGAGGCCCTGTGCACAGGGGAGCATGTTGGAGGCACTCTCTCTCATCTTAGTGTAGGATAGGGAGAGAGGTGGATGACCTTGATTTTGTTAAAAACAAGGATTTATTCATATTTTGTTACGATGGACTACGTACCGAGACATTGTGTCTTAGTCTTTTCTTTGAATCAGGGACGTTCTGGGAAGGATCTGGGCCGTAGAGTCAGACGTGACTTGAATACCAGCTCTTGCCCTTGCTAGCTTTTGTGACCTTGGACAACTATGTAACCTTTCAGTTTTCACATCATAATAAACAGATAATACTGACTTTGGGGAGTGTTGTGAGGATTAAATTAAATAATAAGGATAAAGCACCCAGCAGAGAATCGGTGTACTGTAGATATTTAATAAAAAGCAGCTATTATTATTTGAAACTCTGAGATCTTGACACTTAAAGTCTGCTTCTTCTTTCACGATTTGTGGAGCTTGGTTCTTTCTTTCTTCTCTTTTTTTCTTTTTTCCTTTTTTTAAAACTGTAAGTTAATTGATGTAAAAAGAGATGATACTTTTTGCAAATTCTGGAATGTCGGCCATACTTTAAATCTGTAAATGTAAGGTGTGGATTGTGAAAAACCACAGTGACGTTGAAGAAGTGATACACTTTTATAATCTAGACCCTGACTAATGACTGTTGCACATGCTGATTAGCTTGAAACCAAACAGCCAGAGTGTTTACAGAATAATCCATTATTAAAACATACATATTTTCAAAAATAAAAGATGCTGTTCTGATTCTAGTATGGACAAGATAAGGATAACCTAATTTTACAGAACTTCTGTCTTAAAATATAAGTGATGCTTTGTGCACCATCATATAGTTGGGGGCATAGCCTAATCTTCCAGAGCCTGTGGTTTACCAGAGGCTAAAGTCATGGCAGATTTCCTATAATGGTCTATGAATCCCTGCCGCTTCCCATGAAGCTTAATGGGAGAACATTTGAGAGCATACGGTACTTTGTCAACTGATCCTAATGTGTCCATTAGTGTGGCTCCACAGGGAATTTCAATCTATGCCTAAAGAATGGTCACTTGGGGAACAGAAATAGCTATTTACAGCCCCCACCTCCCAATAACTCTGTCCTCTGTCCAGCCTCCCCCTCTTTTTTCAGTCCTACCAGAAAGACATATAACTAGATGTGTGCCATTAAGGGTATCTGCATTATCCACATTTGAGCCATAATCTCTTAAGGCACACCACCTTGATATCCTTCAAGACCTTATGCAGACAATACCTCATTTGACCCTCACAATACTCCTCTGAGCTAGGTTTTGTTATTCCATTTCACAGATGGGGAAAACAGAAGCACACAATGGTTAAAGTATTTGCTTGGAGGTCAGAGGTAAGTGGTAGAACTACGCTTAGTCCAGTGCAATCGCCCAACTCCATGCTGGATGTGTAGAGGAGTCTACTTGGACTGATTGGGTTCTGTGAATTTCTGTTCTTTGTTAGCCTGAATCAAGATGTGGCCCAAATTAAATATACCCACATTTATTCATTCATTAAAATAACATTCATAGGGGAGGGAAAGGGGGGAAAAAGTTACAGAGAGGGAGGGAGGCAAAACATAAGAGACTCTTAAATACTGAGAACAAACTGAGAGTTGATGGGAGGTGGGGGAGAGGGGAAAGTGGGTGATGGGCATTGAAGAGGGCACCTGTTGGGATGAGCACTGGGTGTTGTATGGAAACCAATTTGACAATAAACTATATTTAAAAAATAAAATAAAATAAAAACAATTAAAGTATAAGAATAAAAAAATAAAATAAAATAAAATAAAATAAAATAAAATAAAATAAAATAAAATAAAATAAAATAACATTGACTGGGAGCCATAGGGTAAAGTACTACACTATGAAGGGAGTAGTGTCCTAGAAAATTCAAGAGCTTTGGAATAATTCAGCACACAGATATATGGACATCCTGGCCCTACTAAGTTCTCATTAAGTGCTAGTTATTGTTAGTAAGAGGTGCTATGGAGATGAATCACACATGGTCCTGACCCTGAAATGGCTCTAAAGTTTAAATAAATTATATGATGATCTTAAAAAATAAAAGAGCTGACTCCCTTTCTTACATCTTATATTTTACTTTTCATTTTAAAATAAAATCCAGGGGTGCCTGGGTGGCTCAGTTGGTTAAGTGCCCAGTTTCGGCTCAGGTCTTGATTTCAGGGTTGTGAGTTCAAGCCCCACACATGGTTCCATGCCAGGTGTGGAGCCAGCTTAAAAAACAAAAGGTTTTTTTAATTTAAAAAATAAAAATAAGAAAAATAAAATCCAAATGGATGAAAGATTTCTGTGGTGAAACCATGAAAGTACTAGAAGAAAATACAGTTTAATTTAATCTTGGAGAAAGAAAGGTCATAAACATTCAATAGAAGATAAAAGTCAGTAATTAATGGGGAGCCCTGGTGACTCAGTTGGTTGGATGTCCAACTTCAGCTCAGGTCATGATCTTACAGCTCATGGGTTTGAGCTCCAGGTTGGGCTCTGTGCTGACAGCATGAAGCCTACTTGGGATTCTCTCTCTCTCTGCCTCTCTTTCTCTGAAAATAAATAATTGATTTTAAAAATGTTTTTAAATAAAAATAAAAATCAGTAATTAAAAGATCAACAACCCAGTAGAAAAATTGGCAAAAGATAGGAATAGCTAATTGATGGTAAAGCAATTATAAATGGTTCATCCATAGAAGTGCCCAACCTCACTCATTAAAGATATTGAAATAAAGGCAGCATTGAGATATCATGTAATGACAAAGACCAAAAGTTTCATAATACATGTGTTGTTGGAGATGTTGGAAAACAAACCCATGTTTTGTTGGTGGGGGTGTCTATTTGTACATTTTCTATGAAGGGCAGTTTGGCAGTATCTATGAAAAAGTTTTAAATGTGTACCAGTAGCAAAACATTTCAAATAACCAAAATGCCCAACATTAAAGTAGAAATAAATTATGGCACATGCATTTAATGAAATGCCATATAACTCTTTTTTTTTTTTTTTTTTTTTTTTTTTGAAGTTAGGCCCTGGTTTTTTTTCTCCATATAACTTTTTTTTTTTTAATTTTTTTTTCAACGTTTTTTATTTATTTTGGGACAGAGAGAGACAGAGCATGAACGGGGGAGGGGCAGAGAGAGAGGGAGACACAGAATCAGAAACAGGCTCCAGGCTCCGAGCCATCAGCCCAGAGCCCGACGCGGGGCTCGAACTCACGGACCGCGAGATCATGACCTGGCTGAAGTCAGACGCTTAATCGACTGCGCCACCCAGGCGCCCCTCTCCATATAACTCTTTAAAAAAAGAAAAACAAAGCTCTTTGGCTACTGCTGATTGAGAACAATTTTCACAATATATTGTTAATTTTTTTTAAAGCAAGGCACAAAATCATGAGTACCATTAGCTACCATTTGTATTTTTAAAAAGAGAAACAAATTGTTATTTAAGAATATACATAAGACTCGTAACACTAGCTGACTGGGGGGAAAGAACTAGAAGGCTGAAGGACAGGCTCTCACCTACACACTTTGTAGCTTCTGAATTTTGAACTTCACATTGGTATTAAATGGTTTTAAATTTTAATATTGATAAGATCTTTTAACCTAGCAATTTCAATTCTAGGTATTAACTCTACAAATGTATTTACACATGTATTCCATATATACAAAGGCACTCACTGCAGTGTTTTATATAATGACTAGAGGCTGCAAACATCCTAAATGCTCATTAAGAGGAGAGCTTAATAAATTATAATTCAGTTATTCAAAGAGTTGAATGCTTTCATTAAAAAAAAAGAAAGGGGCACCTGAGTGGCTTGGTCTGTTAATTACCCAACTTCAGCTTAGGCCACAATCTCGCGGTTCCTGAGTTCAGGCCCTGCATTGGCTCCATGCTAACAGTGTGGAGCCTGCTTGGGATTCTCTCTCTCTCCCTCATTCTCTGCCTCTCCCCCACTTGCTCTCTCTCTCTCTCTCTCTCTCTCAAAATAAATAAACTTTAAAATGAAGAAGAAAGACTGAGGGAGAATAACTATAAATATTTTTCAGGGCAGGGTGCCTGGATGGCTCAGTGGGTTAAGCGTCGGACTTGGGCTCAGGTCATGATCTCACGGTTTGTGAGTTCAAGCCCTGAGCCCCACATCGGGCTCTGTGCTGACAGCTCAGAGCCTGGAGCTTGCTTCAGATCCTGTGTCTCCCTTTCTCTCTGCCCCTCCTATGTTCGTGCTCTGTCTCTCTCTCTCAAAAATAAACATTAAAAAATTTTTTTAATAAAATTTTTAAAATAGTTTTGAATTAAAAAAAGATATATGTAGAATGGAATGTATTACATGCTAATAGTATGCTTGTATATAGACTATACAAGACCATAGACTATTTCTGGAAGAATATACTGTTAATACTGGTTGCCCAGTGGTGGCGGGGGGCCAGGGGTAGTTTGGCAAGGGGAGGGCAGCTTGGGACTGACATGTGACCAACAGACAGACATGGGAAAACAACTTGCTTTTCACTGTCTATCTCTTTGTGGCTTTTGAATGTTTTACCATGTGCAAATATTATGCACTCAACAAAAAAATTTTAAGCACATTATGTTCAAATATAGGGGCCCATATGTATTAAGTTGAAAGTTGTCTCCCTGTGGGTTCTGCCTGTTGATTCAGCTTCTATCATTAGAGTCACATGTAAAGTAGGTTTAACCCCTCTCAATCTAGAGGCTCTTGAGATATTTGAATACTCAAAGTGATCACTTCTCTGGCCAAGCTCGCTCAGAGTCCCAAATTGCTTGTTCTAGGAAAGGCCCTTCCCCATCCTGGTCCCTCTCTTTGAACCCTCCTGATCCCCAGGATTTCTTGGAAAGAGCACTATCCAAGGCTGAGCACAGCTCTTCATGAATGTATTGGGCTGCTGTCACCTCTCCATTGCTGTTATGACCTTCTCCCTACTGGGGTTTCTGCCTTGGATGGGGAGAGTCAAGCCAGTGGGAAATGGCAGGAACACATCATCCCCTGAGGTGCCCTGCCTCCAGCCTACTGAGGCAAGGCTAGCCCAGTGCTTTTCCTTTCTCCTGGGAGGGGGCAGTGCTCATCCTATACCTTGTAACCTCTTACTTGCAGCAGAGTCTGGATTCAGGGTGGCTGAAGGAAGGGACAGTTTAAAACACGGTGTTCATGAGACACTCATGAAACATTTAAGAATCAAAAATGCCAAGGTGGTTCAGTGGTGAGGGGTTGTGTTCAGGAAAGCATCCCCAAGTCGTGTTGGGGGAGAGCAAGATGAATCCACAACTGGCTAAAGATGTGCTCACACATACTGTGCTCTCCTTGTCCACTGTGGCTCTGCATCAAAATAAGGAAGTCTCTGGGCTGCTCTGGGAAGGGCAAGGTGGACCTCAATGGCCTCTGCAAGCACTTCTACCCTAGAAACCATCATGAATTTACCTCAGCCCTTGGCCTTTCTTTTCCTTTCAAATACAATGCTCGTTTTTTCTGATTATAAAAAAAATAATACACATCTATCGTATACAATTTAGAAAATACAAAAAATTTAGAAAAGAACAACCATAATCTTACCACATACACCATCTATTTCTATTTCTATTCATTTTGTTTCTTACAAAATTGACCACCTGGCATCCAATTTTGCATTCTACTCTTTGGACTGAACATTACAGCCTAACATTTTTCATGTTAACTGTTTTCAAAACCGTAATCAGCAATGCTTTAAAGCAGTCTTAAGTTTAGAGATATACTGCAATCATTTATATAATCATCTGCCTATTTTGAGATATTTTGTTTCCAATTTTCCCCTAAAGAATGCTATGATTAATACCTTTATACATAAATCGACATCTGCCTCCTTGATTAGGTTTTAGAGTAAATTTCTGAAAGTAGAATTCTTGAGTCAAAGGGCTCTTCATACATACTGTTCAATTGCATTCCAGGAGGGATACACCAATTCACTGTGCATATACAGGTGCCCCTCTTGCCTCTCATTTGCCAAACTGAGAGTCATTAAAAAACCTTTTTTTTTTTTTTTTTTTTTTACTAATTTTATAGGTAACAAAATGCTACCTCATTACTTTAAAAATGTATTTGCATTTATTTGATTACAAGTGAAGCTAAAATGTGTTTTCATATGTTTATCATACTTCAGGGGAGATACATATAAAGTGCCTGTCCAATAGTATTGCCGTATTTAGCCAGTCAGGCAACATTTTCATTATTAATATTGAGTTTTTATCTAAGCACCTTTATACTTGCTTCTCCCATAGAGCAGCACCGAAAAACAAACAAAAGGTATCTAAACAACTGCATGTATATTAAAAAATAACAGATTGCAACTGCCCTCCATTATCTTCCATGAGGCTAATTGAACCTAAATGGATCCTGATATAAATTTCAGCATTACAGAAAATGAATCCTCATGTTTAGTGGTAAGTGCCCTTTGTAGTAATCAGAATAATTGTATTACACAGTTCTGAAAAGACAAGAAAGGATTCTTTCTATTTCATTGTGGAGGGCTGGGGGAGACAAGGTAAGAAGGCTAAGAGGCAAGGGGTATATGCTTGGCCCCTGGCTAGGACCTAGAATGCCTGGATCCTCTCTCTAGCTCAATCTGTGACTCTAGTCTCACTTGCCATGGAACTTGAAACAGGTCTTGGTTATTTTGAGGAGATCCTCCTTAACTTACAAATAAGGAAACAGAGCTTCTGGGGGGCAGAAGTCTTTAATCAAGGTTATGGGTTTCTTTTCCATGGAAACGACTGTTTTGAAAAGGGAGAAGAATGGGCTATTGGTCTATATAACCGGTTAGAGCAGATGGTGGATGTGACTATGCATCATTTGTTAATCCATAGAGGGGTCCAGGTATTCCCTCAGGTTTCTCCCAAGCTCTGCTACTATGTGAGTCACAGTTGGGAGGGTTCTCTTTGTACCCTGGACGTGGACTGAGTCCCAGTCTGGACAAGATACTGCACAGACTATAGTCTCTGGAGGAACTAGTCTATGGATGGCCGGGCATAGTTACTCACCATTAGCAGAAAGACAGATGAAAGTCTCTGCTTCTCTCATGGCGTGCCATCTTCACAGCGTACAGTAAGCATTTTTAGTTTGCTCACAAACTGCCCTGCAACTTTAAAATCTGGATCCAGATCAGCAAAAGCAGTCTGTCCAGCAAACCCACAAAAGTAGGGGGCCTCTGCTTCCATGGGCCTTCAGCTTCTGCAGGGGCCGCTGCAACACTGGCACCCTCAGTTCACGAGGATGTGCTCTCAGGAGGTATGCAAGGTGGCCATTCATGAGGACATGCTCCTAGGTGGTGTGTAACATGACAGCTTTACATCAACACCACAGATACCATCTCACTCTGCAGCAAACAACTGCAGATGCCCTCTGTTCCAGAAGGGTGCTATGGATATTTACAAGTACCCCATGGCGATGTGGAGCTCTTAGACGGGGAGAAATCAGAAGTACGAGGGAAGATGATGGCTGTTTTCAATTCTCTGGAGGCTCATGTGGTACCAGACAAATTAGGCCTGTTCTGTGGGCCTCACAGGGCAGAGCCACAACCAATGGGACTGGAGGTGGCTGGGAAGGAGAGCTGGAGTCAATAGAAGGAAGACTTTAGGAGTTAAGTCAGACTTCCGTGTCAGTCTAGGGTTCCTCCCCTCCTACACTAGCAAGAGAGGTAGTGCCTGACCTTACAACTAATCGGAGCAAAACTAGGCCCTATCAAATGTAGTGTTGGTGGACAACTCAAGTATTATCCATAGAGGGGAGCAACTTGATCGGGATCCAGCTCTACTCAAACCCGACTTGCCAAGAATCCTTAACTCCTCTATTTCCTTGCATCATAAGGAAAACTGATAATATGTGAGGTCCCTCTGGGCCCTAGAGTTCTCAGTCTATAATTTTGTGTACTTATATCTACACCAATCCATCCCTGTCAACAGATCACTATATTGCTCTAATTCAGCTGCATTTCTGAAACACTTGAATGACACTATTCTAACAATCTCTGTCCAGATTATTCAAAGAGTCTCTTGCCTTAAAAACTTTTGATGACAAAATACAGATCATTGGAGGACACGGGGAGAGAGGGTAGAGGACATTATATTTTCCTAAATCATAGTCTTCGGAGAGCTTTGTTCAATTATTCACTTTTCTATTAGATTTTGACATTGAATTTTCTTCACAACATAAAAATGTGCTTTAGAAAGGTCAGGAACGTAACACAGAATTTTCATTAAGGAGAAAAGTTTGCTGATTTGTCTTTAATTTTTTTTTTCAACGTTTTTTATTTATTTTTGGGACAGAGAGAGACAGAGCATGAACGGGGGAGGGGCAGAGAGAGAGGGAGACACAGAATCGGAAACAGGCTCCAGGCTCCGAGCCATCAGCCCAGAGCCCGACGCGGGGCTCGAACTCACGGACCACGAGATCGTGACCTGGCTGAAGTCGGACGCTTAACCGACTGCGCCACCCAGGCGCCCCATGATTTGTCTTTAAATCACTAAGAAAGTAGAGGTATAAAAGTATTTCTGACCATGCTTAGAATTCTTAAGCTGCCATATCTGTTTTCCAGTCAAATTGCCCACTTTTTCCGATGAGGTCCAAAGAAAGTAAGGCAGCAACCGCACACTGCCTACCCAGTATCCATCCTGCACTTCCTCCTTAGTAACAGTAACTCCCTCCTTAGTAACACCTGGGTATGGTGCCCAAACAAAACTTTACATATCCTAGCCTGCACTTCAGCTAAAGATGTCCATTAGGATTTAATGAGTCATGGAGAGGGATTCCCAGGAAAGCTGTTTAATGGAGTGCCCCCTTTTGTCCTTTCCTAATTCTTCCTTCCAGTTGCCTGGGATGTGAAGATGATAGCTGTAGCTATAGCTGAGGAAGCCATTGGGACCATGAGGTGACCTTGAAGATAGAAACCTATGCTAGAGACTGTGGAACAGAAGGATAAAAGGAGCTTAGATATATGTTGTAACCTCTAGGGTAGCCACTAAGACAATAATAAAAAATGTATAATGAAGAAGCTGAGAAAGGAGGAAAAAAAGAATAATAAAAAATAGTTGATTAATCCAAAATAAGGCAAGGAAAACTAGAGAAAAGAATATAAAACAGGTGAGGCAAATGGAAAACAAATACTAAGATGGTGGCTATCAATTCAAACAAATCACAAACCTAAATAAATAGCTGCTGGCACCCCAGTTGTCATAACCACACCCTGGCCAAAGTGGGGACAATCTGGGCCTCAATAGGATATAAGAGCACTGGATTAAAATTCACCTGATACGTGTAAATCCATGAATTCATAATGATATAAAAATCCTACTTGATCATCTTAGGACAATGCCAGGGAACCAACTCATTATCTTGAAAACTGTTAAATATAGGGATAGAACGGAGAATTTATCCCGCCTTTCCTATATAAACTGTACCTGGTCGTGTGCTGGTAAATGTTTAACAACTGGCTCTCTGGGGGGGGGGGGGGGGGAAAGCCCTGATTTACATCATTTGCAAATTTCCATGGTGTAAATTCTCTTATTGTGGCCAATTTCAAGCTACCAATGGGAAGAGGTGTGCACAATTAGCTCTCACAAGCTGGTAAATGTGACTCCGGCACACCGCTGACCATATCTCTGAGTAATAAAACAGTCGGTGAAGGGAAACACCTCTTAATCAAAAGCATTCCAACTTATAAGTAAAAGGGAAATGATAGAACTAGAACATCACCATTTTGCAACTTGCAGTGAATTAATGGATCTTGGCATTGAGCACCTCCGCTAACATCACACTAGGAGACGCAACCGAACATCGTGTGCCTCCTGATGAAAGAATGCCACACCACTTAGGGTCCTGCCAATGGGATCCGGCCCAACTCTGTAGAGTCTCTGGATCCAGCTGCCAATTTTGCAGGAAATACAAAGAACAGGGGACTATGTCAAACTGCACCAGAAGTGTGCAATAAGAAATCCAAACCGTGGGAAACTCCACAGGTCAAATGGTCCAGGTTCTTCAACAGATAAATTGTAAGAAAAAGAAAGGAACGGAAGAGAGGCTGGTAGATTAAAAGAGATTTAAATAACATAATCAACTTTAATAGGCAAGATCTTTTATGGGCAGGATTAAAATACAGTGTCTCAGGATGCAGAGATAGGTGATAAAAGTATAAACATTCCAGGAAATGATCATTCTAAAGTCAGGAAAGTAATCACTTTTACTGGAATGGAGGTGAGGCCACAGCAGGCATATGAAGGGCCCTGTGTTGGCTGCAGAGTTCTACTTCCCGATCTAGGCTACAAGAACTTGTTATATATAACCCTCATGAGAACTCATGAAACTACATATTTCTTTGCAGTGTTCTGTATCTATGTATGATTTTACAATAAAAGAGGTTAAAACAGAAGTCAGATGAAAGTAGCGCATACTAATGATTTCATTTAACAAAGTTCAAAACCAGACAAAACTAATATGTGTGCGTTAGAGGCCAAGAGAGTAGCTACCCTTGGGTAGGGCTAAGGTCTGGAAGGAGGCACAAGAAGGCTTCCAGGTAATGTTCTGTTTTTATCTGGCTGCTGGTCACATGGGTGAGCTAACTTTGTGAAAATACGTGAGAGAAAATTAATCCATGTTGTGCTAATGCCACTGTTATTTTAGATTTCCTGTTACTTAGTCCAAAGTCCCATGATGAGTTAATTGCAGGGTGTCCCCTCTCCACTACTATCGCTGCAATGCCGCCTGCCCTGCGGGTCCTTAATGGCTTAGCACAGCACCAGTTGCTGGGGTTTGGGTCAGTCTCCTCTCCAGGAAGCAGGGAGTCTTGAGCACTGAGCCTCCCACTTCCTCTGAGAGTCAGTCAGTCATTCCACCAGACTTAATGAGCCCTGACTTGTAGAATTATAGAGACGTGTCACCCAGTCACCATCGCCATAGGGTCAGGAGTTAGTATAAAGAAATGTGAAATTATTATTTTGTTAATTTTTTAATGTTTATTTATTTGTTTTAAGAGAGAGAGAGAGCATGAGCAGGGGAGGGGCAGAGAGACAGAGAGAGTCCCAAGCAGGCTCTGAGCTGTCAGCGCAAAGCCTGATACAGGGCACGAACTCACAAACCATGAGATCATGACCTGAGCGGAAACCAAGAGTCCAACGCTTAACCGACTGAGCCACCCAGGTGCCCCATGAAATTATTATTTTAAAATGTGCTGTTCAAAGACCCGATATTAAAGCGCACATTAGAAATTCCTTAGAGTTTAGCACTAGGAAAATAATTTGTCTCTTTTGACAAATTGACTTGCTTCCCTTTATCACTTAATGAAAGCTATCTCACTCACCACACATTTCTTCTTGCCTGGGCTGCCAAGGAAATCAGAGTTACATTTATTGCTAAATGACGGCAACTTTTTCTGGCTGATAGTGACAAATCCCACAGCCTCACAGTCTATCCTGCCGATTTTCAAATCTCTGTTTTCTACTCAATACCATCTCCTAAATTTCTTCAACTCCTTAGTATGACAGACCAAACTTCCCAATCTGACTACAACCAAATCCTCCTCCCTCACCCCTCACCACTCACAGCACCCTCTTCGCGTGTCACAACGTTTTTCTCATCATTTCCCAAATGGACCGTGCACTTTAGGCTCAAAGCATTTTCCTTTAAAAAGGTATTAAAAACAACTTCGTTGAGGTATAATCTAAATGCCATAAAATGCACTCACTGTAAGTGTATCCCAAGTATATTTGGGCATGCTCTTATTGCCTTCCTTTTCCACTTAGTGATCTCCTATTCTTCTTCAAGACCCAGGTGCTGTCACCTCCTCTGTGAAGTCACACCCAGCAAACTCACACTGACTAAATTTCTCCCTCCTATAGAAGTTTCCATTTGCCTCTGTTACAGCATTTAGCATATTACATTATTATTCCTTATTGACTTCCACGTAGTGTCCACTACAAATGTGAGCTCCTTAATGACAGGTGTGCATCTAAGACATTTCCCACTGCTATGCTGTCTTCCAGAACATTAGTCATTGTCCAAAAGTAGTCAAGTTGCCTAGAGGAAGCTGCTTATCTCCAGTACTGAATAACCTAGGGGACACCACAACTGTGGGAGCTCTGCAAAGAACGAAATAAATCCCTTCTACTTGAGTTTGTCAGAATGCCTGAACCATGGTGCACACTGGCCATGAACTCTCATTCCAGATTCAAGAGTTATACAAGAGTTTTAGGCTTCAGGGAAGAATATGAGTGAGAGCCTGACACAGAATGACTTCTAAGGAACATCAGCAATATCAACAATATACCACATTTCCTTGGACCTAAGGCGCCACCAATTGTAAGATACATCCCAGTCTCAGAGGTAAAAAGGTGAGCTTCTTAGAGTCTGTGAAGTATGGTGAATTACTTCCTGCATACCTTAAGGAAGAGCAAGGGGAAAGGCAGGACAGGACAGAGAACTTGAAATATCCTAACACTGAAAATATTATATAGTGTACATCATGTCCCATCCCTGCCCTGAGAATTTCAAACTACTTTTTAAATTTTTTTTAATGTTTGTTTATTTTTTTTTTTTTTTTTTGAGAGAGAGAGACAGACAGACAGACAGAGCCTGAGCAGGGGAGGGTCAGAGAGAGAGACAGGGAGACACAGAATCCAAAGCAGGCTCCAGGCTCTGAGCTGTCAGCACAGAACCCCATGTGGGGCTTGACCTCATGAACCACGAGATCATGACCCGAGGTGAAGCTGGCTGTTTAGCCGACTGAGCCACTGAGGCACCCCTCAAACTACTTTTTTTTTTTAATTTTTTTTCAACGTTTATTTATTTTTGGGACAGAGAGAGACAGAGCATGAATGGGGGAGGGGCAGAGAGAGAGGGAGACACAGAATCGGAAACAGGCTCCAGGCTCTGAGCCATCAGCCCAGAGCCTGATGCGGGGCTCGAACTCACGGACCGCGAGATCGTGACCTGGCTGAAGTCGGACGCTTAACCGACTGCGCCACCCAGGCGCCCCCTAAAACTACTTTTTAAAAGCACTAAGCTGTAAACGGAAAATGAAGAGGCCTAACAACATTCTGATTTTTCCTATGAGGAATACTTTAATGTTTTTTGGAAAACATCAGGTATCATGTTTTTTCCAAACAAAAATACCATTGGTAGGTATCCCTGCTTTGCTAGTGCCTGAGACCTGCACTTAGTGTGCCTGCGATGGGCCATCTGGCACTGGAGGGAGGGAAGGATGGGAGCTGCGGCTGAGCCGACCCCATGCAGAGCAGGCCCACTGCACCCCACAACCAAACAGCTGTGAATTGGGGGACGAGAGCACTCACTTGCCTCCATGTGCTCTACATGCTTCAGATAGTTCATTTATAGAAACACAGAAGGACTAGTCTGGGGAGTGTCCAACTCGAATCACCTGGAGGGAGTTTCTGATGCAGTAGGAATTTGCATTTCTGGCAAGTTCCCACATGATGCCGATGTTGCTGCTTCAGGGACCACACATTTGGAACCACTGACCTAGTCTGAACTACTCATTTTACGAAGAAACTGGAGCACCGAGAAGGGAAGGAGCTTGCCAAAGATTACACCGTGAGATTATGGGGAAGCTGAACCAGGAGACCGAAGTCCCTCCTCCTCGTGATGCTACACCATGTGGCCTCCTCTCAGGTAGCTACAACAGTCACCAACCCAGAGAGGAGTGCTAAATGGTCTGATAAGCACTTTGTACTGAAACATTTAAGTTTTATATTTAAATTTCAAAGATAGCTGCTAATAATCAAATGAGACTCCTTGGGTCATTAGGTTTATTGGTGCAACAAACCCACCCAATCTAAGCCATTATTTCTGTTTGTTCTTAAAACCGGATTTCTCCTTCTTCACCCTTCCTTTTGCTCCGTCCTTTTTCTCTCTGTCTACATTCTTCAGAGCAATTTGCAGTACAATTTCCCCAAAGAATAATATGTTTACAAATTCTTTTTTGTCTTGAGTCCAAGTGTCTCCTTCACATTTTCCAGTAAGACTCTCCATCCTGCTGCTGCCCCATCCATTATCTCAGAAGCAGAAGGAAGACAAGCATGACCGGAAGCATTGGTGCACAGAGTCCTACAATATAAAACACTACCCAAAGAACTTTCTGTGGAAACCCAAATTCACAGCAATCAGGTGAAATGACGTGCAGAATCAAAGGCATGTTAGTCTAGCAATTATTTTCTTCATTTAACAAAAATGTTCTCTTAAAAAAATTTTTTTTAAATATTTGTTTTTGAGAGAGAGGCAGAGAGAGAGAGAGAGAGAGAGCGAGAGCAGAGGAGGGGTGAAAAGAGAGGGAAAAGACAGAATCCAAAGGAGGTTCCAGACTCTGAGCTGACAACACTGAGCCCGAGGCAGGACTTGAATTCACAAACCCCGAGATCATGAGCTGAGCTGAAATTGGACACTTAACTGACTGAGCCATCCAGGTGCCCCTAACAAAGACATTCTAAAGTGTCTACTATGTGCAAAGGAATATGTCTCATTAGTAATTGGGGTCTTCCAGTATTGGGTTTTCTTTTCTGTCTGAGCATCATCCTATTTTTAACAGTGCCATTATCCATCGTGGTTCTATTCGTGAGCATCTAATACACATCCTACTCAGTGTGTAGGTGCTCAGTAAGGGTTAGTTGAATAAGCTGATAACTCATAGGAGCCTTTCATTCTCCCTGTTGCTTTGTAGCCAGTATGGGCTGTTTTCCCAGCCAAAATCTGGCAACTCCATCATCGTGCCTGAGGACATACCCTACTCTCCCCAGCATCCCAAAACTAAAGAACTTACATACGAGTAACCCACTTTGGAGGAAGTCATGATGAAATAAAATTGAGTTGCCTAAAATGGAAACCTGACAACGGCTGGAGATGAAAGGGGAGGACCCAGCGGGGACAGTGACGTAGGATGATGATATAAAGAGGAAGAAATAAAATTTTGTCAGGAGAGTTCTGACTTCAGAAATTAAAGAAGGTAGGGAACAAAACAGGAAAACTTAAAAGAGGGGGAAACAAAGGGGTGTCTTGGGATTCAAGGAAAGAGAAAGACCAGGGAAGTCATACAACACGGGGTACTGAGGTACAGGGATCGGGCTGGGATTCGGAGGAGTGTGGAGACCACTGTTTCCAGCTGGAGATGAGAGATTGGAGAATGAAGGGGCTGTGTTTCTTTGGGACCACAAAGCCGACAGAAACAACTCTGGGCAAATGTAAGAAACACTGGATTAGCCAAGGTGGCGTGAAGATGGAGGAACTGGAAGTCATTCTAGAAGCCCATTCCGTGTGAAGCTCTGTTCCACTTGTTCCACTAAGAGGAATGAAGGCAAACAGTCGCCTCTCTGCATATGATTTCACTCTCAAGATCTGCACGCTCTACAGCCCAGCAATATCTGTACTCTACACCAGTGCTTCTCAAAGAGCACGCGAATCCTCTAGGGGCCTTGCGCAAACCCAAATATCAGGGCCTGGCCCCCAGAGGTTCCTATTCAGTAGGTCTGCAGCTTGATGCCTCTAATTTGCATTTTCAAGAAGCTCCCAGTGATTCTGATGCTGTGGCTGGACAGGCCACACTTTGAGTAGCACTGCTCACACGGCCAGCCTAGTAAGGGGGAGCGCTGGGCACGGAGGGGCAAAGCCGTGAGTGCAAGGAGGTGTCCTTCCAGGCAAGGAGGACACTGCCCCTGCCTCCCTGTGATGGCTGCAGGGTGAAAACCACACCGTGCTCCCCACCTTAGTTATCTCTTCTCCATGCCCTATACCTGCAGCTCCTGCAGCTACTTAACTGTTTTCTCCAGGTCCTTCGGCTCTGGAAGCAACCGTATCGACGTGTCCCTGGCACAGGTGTGTGGCCCACAGATGCCCAGAAACATTGAAGAACCACCCAAGGTTCAGGCGACGTGGGCCCTCTCCTGAGGGTGGCTTCATCTGTCTGTGCTGTCTGGGACCAGCTGGTGAGGAGTGCTCCTGACAATACAAGAGCCTCCCTATGCTTGCAGCGGACTTTCTCAGATGCCTTCCCAACAGAGAGCTCTCTGCCTGCATTTCTTCTAACATATTTCCGCGGAATCAGACATGTGAATGCAAAACCATAAGTACTGGAGATGGAACCAGCCTAGTATCTCATTTAGGGCCTATCCCTGAGGGCCAGACTAAGAAAAGCAATTACGGTACAAGAACGGAGTCTTTTCACGCGTGGGATTTAGAGATTTCATACAGCTTTGGAGGGTTTTTCATCTTTCGAATTGCCACCTCCTCCAAATCAGTGTGTGCAGCAGTTTTAGGCTGTGAAAGGAAGCTAGTAAATTCAGGTAACAAAGCCTGTGTCCAGACCTGGGATATGTGGTCAAAACTACTAATGATACCTCATTCTAAGAACATATGATGAACTTTTCCCTTGCTGAAGTGAAGTTTAATATTTTCCAGTGATTTTAATCCTAAGAGGGGTCTTAATTTTTTTCCCGACAGGTATTAGGGCAGTGGAATACATTGACGAGGTAAAAAGTCCCACAGTAATAAAGCTGAATTGAAAGGCATCATGGGTGAATCATGGGAGAAAGTGTATGTGCTGAGAATTCAAGTTGATTCAATGCCACCGAGACTGATTGAGCAGTCCTCTGGGCCAGACACTGTGCTGATGGGGTGGAAAACACCATAAATGAAAAGGAATGATCCCAGACAACAATAACAATCCTATACATCTTAATAGTGGTTTATGCCAAAAATTAATCTAAAAATATGTGTATAACTTTTATCTCACTTTATTTTCATAATTACCTTATAGAGTGAGTACAGCAGGAATAAATAGCATCATTTTACAGACAAACAGATTCAGCAGTGAAATTATGTGATATTATTAAGTGTGTGACAACTATCATATTAGAATCAGATTTCATAATGAAACCCCTTTGTTTGAAATCCCTAGGATTTAAGAAGCTCCAAGACATTAAATATTGCCTAACATATGGCAGGCACACCTTAGCACTGGATTTTGGTTATTTTCCATTGTCCCCCCTTACCCTCTGCCCTATAAGTATTTCTGCCCCCCAACCTCTGCCCATGATTCCCCCTGCTCTGCGCCCTGAAAGACCCACCCCTGTAACTAGTCACCTTTTCAGTAGAGTTTGGCCAGTGAAAGGAAGCAGCAAACCAAAGGGCAGCAACAGACAGAGGTAAGGGTATTTCTTTCCTTCTCTCTTGACTGCTTTCTAGATCACAGCACCTCCATGACTCCCGCTCTCATTGGAAACTGGTAATACCATTTTCTCCCCTTGCCCCCCCCCCTCCGGGGTGCTAACAGCTTCCCCCTGTTGTTAATGTCTGGGTACCTCACCTCCCCTTGTTGGTTTCCTTAATGCCACCCATACCCCTGCAAATGTTGTCTTCATTAAAATCTCTTGAACCACCTCAGTTAGATTCTGTTTCCCTGCTAGGACCCTGAACCACACACAGGTCTCTCCCACGTAGCTCTAACCTGTAAAAATAAATCCAATGCCCAAAGGAACACAGTGAGCCTAAAACATCCACAGTCACGAACTCATTGATTTTTCCCTTTTAATAATTAATGTCTGTTTCTCCAGTGCTTATTTGCCACAATCTTACCCTGGGCCCTTGTTTATCCCTGGCCTGAACTTTTGTGATGGTCTCCTGAGTAGACTCCCATCTCTAACACCTCCTACCTCCAATCAATTCTATCCACAGCCTGCTACTGGGCTAAATTTCCTGGTGCACAGACTTGATTATGTCATTCTGCTATGGCTCCCAAATGATTATAGAATAAAGTTCACACTCCTAAGCCAGCATGCAGAGCTCTCACCTGTGTGTCCAGCCTTATCTACAACTCTCCTGTGTGTGCATGTGCTCTCTGTTCCTCAACCCCTCTCCAAAATATATGATCTTAATTTTATTTACACCATCCCCTTCATCTAGAAAGGCCTTAACTTTGAAACTGTTCACAGACTTCCAGGTCCAGCCCAAACGTTGCCTCCTGCCTGAAAATTTTTCTGTTTCCTTACAGAGATAAACAACCACTTTCTCCTAAACTCTCGTGGGTGTTTTTGCATCCCTTTCTTACGGCACTTAGCAGTTCGAACGTCTCAGTACATTTATCTGTGTCCATACTATCCCATAGCCCATTCGAAGCCTCTTTCTCAACCAGAGGCAGTTGGTTCAAGGTGGTACCTCAAATGATGAGCACAGGGCATAGCCCAGAACAGTAACAGCAAATGTCTGTTGGATAAATGAATGCATGAATGGATTCAACTTCATATCCCCTCAGCACCTAACACAGCATCTACTGTGGTTAGACTTTAGAATAATTTGAATAAGCTGAACAAGCTGGATAATGCCTGCTAAGTGTCTTATATGAGATGCCGTATATGAACACACCTGCATATTTGCCTGTTTTGTGTGACCGTCTCTTAATATGAATATATACTATTTCATTTATAAAAAGATCTCTCTTGGGGCACCTGGGTGGCTCAGTTGGTTGAGCGTCTGACTCTTGTTTTTGGCTCAGGTCATGATCCCAGGGTTGTGGGATTGAGCCCTGCATTAGGCTCTGTGCTTAAGATTCTCTCTCTCTCTCTCTCTCTCTCTCTCTCTCTCTCTCTCTCTCCCCCTCCCTTTCTCCCCCTCTCCCCCCTCCCCCACTCATGCATGCACTGTCTCTAAAAATAAAAATACAGAATAAAATTTAAAAAACAGAATAAGATAAAAAATAAAAAAGATCTCTCAAAAAAATATCTCTTTGGGGAAAATGGTACCACATACATAAGCATCTTTAAAAACAAACAAGCAAACAAAAACCTAGATGTGCCAAAGCTGACAAGGTCCTGGAAGAGGTTTCTGAAGGGCACTTGGATGCGTGCAGCTTTGAAATATTCTACTTCTTTCTCATTTCCTATCAGTCAGCCCCATCCTTTCCTTGCATCCAATTTTGTTTAATGAGGCTACTGCAATGTATTTATTTTGGGGTGATTGAATTTAGAAAGACATTCATCTAACACACAATTGCTGCCACAAGCTGAATGGCTGAATCATAACAGGGATGATGGCATTAATCCGAGGACAGCTGTTTCTTATCATTTTGAACACACAGAAAAAGCTCAGGCAAGGCGAGAGTTTTTGCTTCAGTTGCAAGATGGGACTGATAGGATCTGAAGCAGAAATGCTTCTGGGCAGGTGGAAGTAGAAAAGGAGAAAGAAGAAATGCCCTGGGGCGGGGAGGGGGGGGGTGCTAAACCTGTGATTTTTAGCACTTTGTCTGATGGGTGAGAGTTGCTTCTAGCCCTTTGGGATACTAGAACATTCCAATTATAAGGAAATAATTTGATAAGGACAGCAGAGGCATCTGTGTGGGTAACTAACCTTTTGAGAAACATTTATGGGTGTGTTGTCAGGAGTTCCAGCTATTAAAGAACAATGATAATGACACCGGCTCACATTCACATGGTACGTTATACAACATGCTTTCGCATTCACTATGTAGGGCAAGTAAGGCTAGAGGATGGCATACACCGGGGTAGCTGCCCGTGTGCCCAGAGGTCAGGGGCATATGAAGGATGGTCCCCAAGGAGCTGGGATGCCCCTGCCCAGAGAAATCTCTGTTGACCCTTGCCTGCTGCCTGCCCCACCATGAAGGCATAGGCTGCCCTTCTTTGAACTCAGGCACTTTGACTGTTCAAGCAAAAATGTCTCCGGAAATAAGCATATAGCCACTTCTGTAACTCATTTACACCTGAGTACGAACGCATTCTCAGCACCTTCTCAGCAGAGCAGCTGGCTGAGGTTTTAAGCAGGTCATGAAGGTACTAAGAGTAAAAGGAGGTTGGGGGCTTAACAAACACGTTGCTGACACCACTTGCTACAGCCTTTGAGTTAACAGGAAACAGGCAGAGTGGTATTAATTCAGCATCAGATCTTAATATAGCTAAGAGCTACAGAATAGTCTCCCACGTACAACTACAAAGGTAATAAAATGTTACAAGAATTTAATTTTTTAAAGGCCTAAATTTGAAATCACAGTGCATCCTAATAAAAACAATACTCATTCATTCATTTATCCATCTGTTCACATATTCATTCTGTAGCCAGTGAGCTGAACGACTAAAACTCATGGAATATAATGAAAACACTCTTTTTAATCTCCTACTGCCTTTTAAACTTATCAGGGGTGAAATGGGGGAAGGTCTTCCTCTGCCTCTGGACAGAAACTCAAGCATGCCCCTGGGCTTCGGTGGTCCCTCCTAGGTAGTCAAAAGTCCTTCCTTCACTTTAAGTCACAGTTATAAACACAGTTTCAATTCAATAAATTAAAATAGCCACATCCACGTAGTAACAGAAATTTCTAATCTCATTCAGGGGGCTTTTGGCAGGTGGGAAACCACATTATGAATCTTCTCTTTCCTTCTTTATACTCCCATCTTGCTAAATGGAGTTTTGACCCCTTCTGGAGAAAGAGAGAAGGAAGGTGGCAGAAAGTGTTTCTTTGATTAGGACCCTGGTAACATGGCACCATACCCTCTAGGGCTAGCAGTCATCTAGAACTTTCTTTGTTTTTTTTCTTTTAATATATATTTTTTAACGTTTATTCACTTTTTGACAGACAGAGACGGAGTGAGAGCAGGGCAGGGGCAGAGAAAGAGGGAGACACAGAATCTGAAGCAGGCTCCAGGCTCTGAGCTGTCAGCACAGAGCCCGGTGCAGGACTCAAACCCACAAATTGTGAGATCATGACCTGAGCCAAAGTAGGACATTTAATAGACTGAGCCACTCAGGCGCCCCTAGAACTTTCTCTCATAAGGTATTACTCCTGTGAGTTCCTCTAAGACCTGCCCCCCACTCCTGGTGGTCTCTCAGTTGAGGATCCTTTAATTAAGCAAAAACAATCCATTCAGACAGAAGCTTTTGCCTCAGGCTCTAGAAATCACCTAGCCCCATCCAGCTTCTCAGCTGGGCCTATTTATTGACTCCCTATTAAGCAGATCTAAGGTGCTTCACACTCTAGCTCTCCCCCGCAGGGGCCTATGTCTGCCCCTTGGAGCACTCTTTAACCTAACAAATTCTAGGAGTGTTGGCCAATCAGGAAGCAGCAGCAACCTCCTTTGCTCCACTGCCAAAGCAATAGCTAGCCATCCCTGTTCTTTTTTGTGTAAATTTCCAGGGTGGGATTCAGACCCACCTGGGCCTCTAAATGGGGGATGCAACCCAAGCTCTGAGGGGTTCTGTTGAGAGAAGGATGAGATAGGTGGGCACCTACACTCCTTACTCCCTGAAGTGGGAGTGGCACTTAGCACATTCACTGCTCCCTCCAAAGAAATCCTCTTCAAAAGCCTCAACAATGGTATCTTTTGACCCTTGATGTGAGTGACAGCCCCAAGAGTCATGTAACCGCTTTTCTGCTAAATCCTTTATCCAGATTCTTCTAGGTGGGCTGCCCCACAATTGATCTATCTGGTAGCTACCACGTCTGGATTCTCTGCAGGAACTTGTAGTCTAACCCTCCATTACAATTGATTCAGGTATTTGGCCAACAGTCACTGAAAGTCTTCATTAGTGTGGAATGTTCCTGTTTCCCACCTCTTTTCTCTTCCTCATCTATTCTATTCTTTACCTTCCTGCTATCAAATGTTATGATGGAGAATCAATTCATTCTCTCTCTTCCAGCTATCAGTGTAGACACATGTGAAAAAATGTTTTCACTTTCTGTACAAAATGGAGAACAAGCAAACTGAGAAAACATAACATGAAAAGCTACAGTAAATAATGAAAATATTGGACAGTAACTTTTTTTATAGCAACTTTTTTTAGCCCAAAGCATAGAATGTTGTCTCTTTGGATTTGTATTCTTCAAAGTTCAAGTCACAAAGTTCTTGCAAACCTACTGCAAACACAAGTCTTTAAAATGTTTTAGTGGAGGAGATGCTTTATCATGTGTTCCCAGTCCATAGGGCCAGGAGTGGTAGGAAACAAGCTGGGGATAAACAGGGGCCAGAAAGGAATTTAATTATTGCTAAACAAACATACTTTATATAGCATATAAACACAGCCATATGGACAGGATAAAATGAAAACAGGAGTTGAAAGGAATACCAAGTGCTCTAAAACCGCCCTACCAGACAACTGGAACTTCTAATAGGATTTCTCAAATATCATATAACAGCTGTCTACTTTGCTAAGCCCTTGAATCCTTACCCTAAATAGTTTTTTTTTAAATAATCATGATGATCAATAGCTACCATTCACTTAGGGATTTTTCTATATGGGGCGCTGGACTAAATTATTTGTGGCATGTGATATTCTCACAACAGTCCTTTGAAAAAGATACTATTTTTTCCCATTTTATAGATGAGGAAAATGAGTCTCAGTGATTAAGGCACTTGTCTTAAGTTGTGTGCCTTTAGTGGTGAAAATGTTAGTTATGCTTGGCTCTCAGTCATGCCAGATCCCCTGCTCCTTCCACTGATCTAGAGACAGAGAAAAATGAGTGTTCCACTCCCAATTTTGCCTATTCGTCTAGAAGCAAGGGAAAAGGAACTTCATCTTCATCTAGAAGACTTTGATTATTTTTTTTTAAGCTACCCTAAGTGACCCACTGGCCTTTGTGCTAGTGAAATTTCAGCAATCACAATGACCCTCTGTTACAGAACAGGGATGGAGGGCAGCTGCCAACGGCCTCCTAATTGTCTTCT
Organism: Puma concolor; assembly: GCF_028749965.1. Classification (NCBI taxonomy): domain Eukaryota; kingdom Metazoa; phylum Chordata; class Mammalia; order Carnivora; family Felidae; genus Puma; species Puma concolor. The sequence continues at coordinate 59,801,140 of NC_141679.1, read as the reverse complement.
ATTGAGGAATGTATCTGCACCAATTCCCGGATGTGGGGGGAAGTGGGAGGGAAGGAGCTGGGAATATAAGGTGTTTTCTTATTACTCAGTGTCAGCCCCTACAGAAAACAGTATGTAGCGAGTGAGCACTTTCACTATATCAAGCTAATCTACGAAGACAATATGGCAGGATCCCCACATAGGACTGTGCCTCTTTGGTTTCAGTTCTCTGCGGCCTTCACCCTGTCCCATCTCTACATGAATAAACCTTCCCATCCGTCCCTCCCACCCTCTTTTTCCTCCTCTGACAAATACTTTTTGAGTACCTACTAAGTGCCAAGCACTGGATTTCATACCAATGTAACAGGATTTAAAGCTTGGTCCCTGCCGTCAAGAATCTTACATAGTCTAGTAAATAAATCAGACACATTAGCTTCCAATTTACAGTACTGGGTTGTGAATACAATTGGGGGCCAAAGAGGAGGAGAAATGAGGGAAGGTTTACGTGAAAAAACAAAACCTTTCCCAGTTTTTCCTGTTGCGACCATATTTCAATGCCATTCCAACCTGAATTCTGTTCCACCTTGGAGCTCTGTCAGAGAACCCTGTGGCATTTTGGCTTCTATCAGTCACTTTGGGCTGGGTTTATTTCTTCCATTCCATTCAGTATAATTCACTGCACATGAGTAATGTACTAGCTATACTGTGGGGGAAGAAAATGACAAAACCAATCCCAGACTCACTCCCTCAGGGAACACACAGGAGAAGAATTCTGTGACACAAGAGAAGGTTAAACCAAGTGCAATAGAGGATAGTGGGGATCGATGACATCCCATTAGAGAAGGCCAACAACATGGAATGCTTCAGGATAGAAGCAGTATTGAGGTACGCTTTGAAAAGTGAGCAAGATCTCTCCTGTCAGAGACAAAAAGGAAGGCATGGTGTGCTTTATGACAGATTCAGGGAAAGCAGGAAGATGGGGGAAAGAAGGGAGACAGGGTGTTTGAAGGAATTGTAGTAGACCAATAAGGCTGGCATGTAGGATACATGGTGGAGAAGAGCAGTATAAGTAGAGAAAAACCTGGGAAGACTAAATTGGACCAATCCGTGAGGACTTTAAATACTGTAAGGTATTTGCATTTAACATGTAGGCAGTGGGAAGCCATTTTGAGTGACAAGTATGTGGCCAAAGTTGTTTTATGAGATTGTGGTTGAGGAAAGGTTAAGAGTTAGGGAGACCAGTTAGGGGGTGACTACAACAGTCCAAGTGAGAGAGACCATAGGTGCTGGTGAGAAGTGGCCGTAGGGATGGAGAACTGATACCCTTGAGTCAGGGATGGAGTGTCACCCATTTGTATCTCTGTAATGTCCAGCACTATTCTCTGCCCTAATTAGGTTTTGTAAATCTTTCTGAAATTGAACTGCAACAAAGAATCAATTTGGATATATAAATGTATGTCTTGCAGGTGTCTTGTCCTTTTTGTTTTAATCTTGTCACCTAAGTCATCCAATTCCAAGTCATAGAAGGTTCCTGCCCAAGAATGTCCTTCTCTGGCATTTTTGGGGATCCTCAGAGCAGTGATGCCTTGTTCACTGTCCTTAATTAGCTCATGCACCATTTTAATTGGTCTGCAGCTGTCTGTATGGACACACCTGGTTTCCTTTCTGGAGTCAGCTGGGGCTGCCTCACCCTTTCATGCCAGCTCTGGCATCTGGAACATCACTGATCGAGAAGACTCAAGGAGCCTGCTGAGCTCCAAAGCATGCAAAGAATGGGCTCTCGTGGGGAAGGCTAAAGACCAGAGGGCTGCCTGGACCCACACTAAGGCAACTCTCCAGGAAACCCACAGTCACTTTAGGCAGGCACTTCTAGGATAGGGAGGAGGAGGGTACAGCAGTGGCCAACTGTAGGGACCACCCATGGTGCGACCCTTGAATTCTAGATGAGATCTGATATTTACATCAGTAGGGATCTATTAAAATGGTTGAGAGGGCCCATCCAGGAAGTAACCCACCTCAAGAGATGGCTTAGAATTATGGAATTAATGAGGCTGCAGCGTCTCTCAAATCCAATGAAGGGGTCAGATTGACTGAGATCAAGACCTCAATTTAACCAAAAGATAATGGCTAATTTTACTGAGCATTTACTATGTGCTGAACATTTTTCTAAGCGCCGTTGTTATAATAGCATACTTAAATGTTCACAATGACTCTATAAAGCGAGTACTATTATTATCCTCATTTTACAGGTGAGGACACAGACACAGAGAGGTTAAGACTTGCCACCAGTCACAGAGCCAGCAGGTGGTAGAGTCTGAATTCGAACCCAGGCAGTCCAGCTCTAGTGCGTACTAAACACATCACTTTCTGCTTTTCTCTTACCTCTTGTTTTCATCACTCTGACCAGCAGGAATGGAAGACGTAAGAGGCCTGAACTGTGACAGTTCCTTCTGAGACATGAATGTACTGAGGGTGAGCATGATGCAATAAGAAAAACTTGAGTTTTGGGGCGCTGGGTGGCTTAGTCAGTTGGGCGTCCAACTTTGGCTCAGGTTATGATCGTGCAGTCTGTGAGTGTAAGCCCCACGTTGGGCTCTGTGCTGACAGCTCAGAGCCTGGAGCCTACTTCAGATTCTGTCTCCGTCTCTCTCTGCCCCTCCCCCGCTCTCACTGTGTCTCTCTCTCTCAAAAATAAAATAAAAACATAAAAAAAAATTTTTTAAAGAAAAACTTGAGTTTTTCATCCAAACAGACCTGCTTAGAACCCCATTTCCATCATATTTTAGTGAATGACCTGGCGCAAGTTACTTAACCTCTAAGGGTTACAGTTTCTTGGGTGTAGGACACAGGCAATACAGTTTTCAGGCTTGTTATGAGCAAAATAATGTACCCAGTCCCAAGTCTGGCACAATGCGGGTGCTCATTAACAGTCATTATCATAAAGAGAGGTGGTCTCTGTGAAATCTGAGACAGGGAAGCAGAGTTAAGAACATAACCTTGTATATCCCACAGTGCTTAGAGGAAAGAATGTTTTGATTCTAGAAAGGCTGAGAGGGGCCATTCACCTTATCTTCCCTGCAGCTTGGTCACAATATCCCTCAGGGATACCGGCCTTCTCTTTTCCAGCTCTGGACTCACTGATGGGCATTCCAGTCTGTGATTTGGTCTATGTTCCTATGGCCCCTGCCAGCTCTGCCCTTAGGGGTCCATCTAACCCCACTGTTCTGCTTCCTTGAGGTAGGGATGGATTGGGCATGTGTACTGCTAATCAAGTCCTAGTTCTGATACTAAAATCCTCAATCACAGTTTTCATGCTAAGCCTCAACACCTGACTTCTGTGCTTGACCTTCAAGTGGATAAATGAAACAATAGTGTTATTTGGTTTTTCTTAGCAATGTAAGGGGAATTTAAAAGAAAACTCTCTTCTCTTTCTTGGTGAAGCAGCAGGATGTACTCAAAAGTAATCTGAGGTCCGAGTTCTGTCACTGCCTCTTGTGAACTATGTGACCATGAGCAACTCCAATCCCTGCCCTTGTTACCTCAAGAGTTCTTAGAAAGACTGAATAGAATAACAGGTGTGAAATGTATCTTGATTGCAAAGAAGCACATGAATGGAATGGCAGGGGTTATTATCACTGAGGTTTTATCTAGTTGGTGAAATTCTGATGACGTTAGATAAGATTTTTCTGAGCCATCTGGGACTTGGGGTGCCCTAGAATCTCAACACTGGCAAGTGTTGTCAGTACTAGGGGCAACACTGAGTGATCCTGAAAGAATTAGAAATGAGATTGTCCTCTGAGAGTTTAATGAGGACATTAACGCATAATTGATTACAGCAGAGATTTGCTAAGTCACCTTAAAGAAACAGAATGGTTCTCAGACCAGGAAAACTTGATGAAATCTGATTGAAAGTAATAATATAGCTGAAGAAGTAAAGCATCAGTCAAAAGGGATATTAACTAGCCATGAAAACACAAGGAGAGGCAAACCATAAGAGACTCTTCAACACAGAGAACAAACTGAGGGTCGATGGGGGTGGGGTGCTGGGGAGGTGGGTGATGGGCATTGAGGAAGGCACTTGTTGGAATGAGCACTCGGTGTTGAACGTAAGTGATCTATTCTTGAAGCCAAGACTACACTGTATGCTAGCTAACTTGACAACAACAACAAAAAATTTTTAATTAAAAAAAAAAAAACAAGGAAAGTAGGTCAGACAGGCAAACCCTAGTATGACCCATCTAATACCATACAGGGCAGAGAAGTAACTCTGGTTAAGAAGGTGACCCAGGTAATTCTGGTGACAAGTACCTTCCTATTAAAGAAGTCTAAGTCAGATGTCTCTAAACATCCTTTTAATGATTTCCTTTTGTCCTAACTGTAAGCTTACCAAGCATTCTGATTTCACTTTGGTTTCCCATGTAGATCCACTTGCAGGAAATGAATACACTAGTCATTGGACTTGGGCATCCTTTGACAACTATATTTTTTATTGTGAATCAATTAATTGACACCTAATTGTTTTTTTAAATATTTTTAAGTTTATTTATTTTGAGAAAGAGAGGGGGAGAATCCCAAGCAGGCTCCTTGCTGTTAGTGCAGAGCCTGACCCGGGGCTCTGCACTGACAGCTCGATCTCACAAACAGTGAGATCATTACTTTAGCCGAAATCAAGAGTCAGACACTTAACCGACTAAGCCACCCAGGTGCCCCTGACACCTAATTATAACATGACTTCTTATGCAGCCTGCTTACAAGGCTAGAATGCTCTTATCATAGGACTTGAGCATTTGATATCTTCACCAATTATAGTTTTCCCTGTAAATTACTAAACTGACATCTCTATATGCCCTCTGAATTCCAAACTTGATATCTTTTTTTTTTTAATTTTTTTTTCCAACGTTTATTTATTTTTGGGACAGAGAGAGACAGAGCATGAACGGGGGAGGGGCAGAGAGAGAGGGAGACACAGAATCGGAAACAGGCTCCAGGCTCTGAGCCATCAGCCCAAAGCCTGACACGGGGCTCGAACTCACAGACCGCGAGATCGTGACCTGGCTGAAGTCGGACGCTTAACTGACTGCGCCACCCAGGCGCCCCCAAACTTGATATCTTTGGTCATGCTGTCCATCTCTGGCTAGAATAACCTCTTTCCCTCCATCCCTCAGTTCCATAGGCCAAATCCCATCTTCTATTCAAGACTCAAGTCAGGTGGCCTGTCTTCCATAATCACTTCCATAATTGCAATTCCATCTCTGAAGTCCCATAGTTCATTTCCTTCTCACTCACATTCTCCATATTATGTTAGAATTCTACAGTAAGATAGTTCTACGATTCAGCAATTGCACTACTAGGTACTTATCCAAGGAATACTGGTGTGCTGTTTTGAAGGGGCACATGCACCCCAATGTTTATAGCAGTGCTATCAACAATAGCCAAAGTATGGAAAGAGCCCAAATGTCCATCGATGGATGAATGGATAAAGAAGATGCGGTATATAGATACAATGGAGTACTACTGTACTACTCGGCAATCAAAAAGAATGAAATCTTGCCATTTGTAACTACGTGGATGGAACTAGAAGGTATTACGCTAAGCGAAATTAGTCAGTCAGAGAAAGACAAAAATCATATGACTTCACTCATATGAGGACTTTAAGAGACAAAACAGATGAACATAAGGGAAGGGAAGCAAAAATAATATAAAAACAGGGAGAGGGACAAAACAGAAGAGACTCATAAATATGGAGAACAAACTGAGGGTTACGGGAGGGGTTGTGGGAGGGGGGATGGGCTAAATGGGTAAGGGGCACTAAGGAATCTACTCCTGAAATCATTTTTGCACTAAATGCTAACTAACTTGGATGTAAATTTAAAAAAAGAAAGAAAAGAAAGAAGAGAAAAGAAAAGAAAACAAAACAAAACAAACAAAAAACAACAACAACAAAGAATTCTACAGTAAGAGTGAGGTCTCCAAGATTTCCAGAAATAAAAGTCATTTCTTCACTCAGAGCATTCTTCCCTTATAGGAAAATCTTCCTGGGAAATAAAATTCATTCAACTTTTCATTTATTTATTCAGTCATTTAACAAATATTTACTCAGTGCCTCTATGTGTTAGGCAGTGGGATATGGTGGTAAATAAGACTAACAGGGCCTCTACCCTCATGCAGCTTCCAGTCTAGTGGGGAAGATGAACACTGAGAAACAATAAATCAAAGCTCTGATAAGTGCCATTAAGGAGAAGTACAGAGTGATGTCAGAGTGCAAACAAGATTCTTCTAGGAAAGTTACATTTCAGTCAAAACCTGAGCTGGCACTTAGCCAGAAGAAGAAGAGGAGGGTGCTTGAAAGAGTATAAATTGAATGATCTCAGTGACCTATGTCACTGAGCTGCAACAGTCCTTGGTCAACTATCCTGCCTTCAGATAATGCTAGGAACAAATTCACTGATGTTTTTCCTCAGTCCCCCCTTGTCTTCCAGGTCCAGGAAGACCACCTTCCTTAACACCACAGTCTTCCCAGTCATCAAAGTATGATACCATATGTTGTATTTAACCTTTCTTAGGTATAATTATATCCCCATTCACTGACTGATTTTGCTTCATGTTCACTTTTTCTAATTTCATACTCACCCCCCTCCAGAAGAACACACAGATTCACATATGAACAAAAGATTTCATAAAATTCAGAGTCTGTAAACTCAAGGTAAAGATCAGAAAAGAAGCTGGCCCCTGATGAGGCTTTATGGCCATTGCAAGGTCTTTTGATTTCCACTGAGTCAGATGGGAAGCTTCTGGAGGGTTTTGGACTTTCATTTTAACAGGAACACTCCAGCAACCGTGATGAGAATGCACTTGAAACGGGCAGGGGCAGAAGAAGGTCACTGCAATCATCCAGGCTAGAGGACCATAGTTTGAACCAGGAAGTTATAGTAGAGGAGTAAGAAGTGGTCAAATTCTGGAATAGCCTGAAGGTGCAGCGACAAGATTTACTGACCAGATTGGACATGAGGTATGAGCACAAGAGAGGAGTCAAAGCTGACTCCGAGGGTTTTGGCCTGTACAACCAAAAGGCTGGAGTTACCATTACCTGGGATGAGGAAGACTGAAGGGGTGCGAGGTTGTTGGAAGAAGGGGAATAAAAGGGCGAATGCTAGGAGCCAAGTTTTGGATATTTTAAACTTGAGATGTCTATTAAATATCCAAACAGAGATGCTGAGTAGACACTTGGATATCTGGTCTGGAATTCTGGAGGTTGGGCTGTAATAATATTCACATGTAAAATTGGAATACTAATACAGTAATGCCTACTAAATAATACTTATTATAGGAAGGAGGAAACAAGACAATGCATATAAAGCTTTCAGTGCAGTATCTGGCACACAATATGCCTTTGATATATTTTAGCTATTTTTTAATTAAAAATTTTTAAGGTTTTATTTATTTTTTTGAGAGAGGGAGAGACAGAGCATGAGTGGGGGAGGAGCAGAGAGAGAGGGAGACACAGAATCTGAAACAGGCTCCAGGCTCTGAGATGTCAGCAGAGAGCCCAAGGTGGGGCTCGATCTCATGAACCGTGAGATCATGACCTGAGCCGAAGTAGGACACTCAACCGAGCCACCCAGGTGCCCCATATTTTAGCTATTATTTTAATGAAAACTTAAACACTTTCAGTCAGCATTTCTATCATTACTATAAAGTTATGAGTGTGATTGCTTTTCCAACAGACACATGAAAAGATGCTCAACATCACTCATCATCAGGGAAATATAAGTCAAAGAAAGCCACACTGAGATACCACCTCACACCAGTCAGAGTGGCTAAAATGAACAAATCAGGAAACTACAGATGCCGGCAAAGATGTGGAGAAATGGGAACCCTCTTGCACTGTTGGTGGGAATGCAAACTGGTGCAGCTGCTCTGGAAAACAGTGTGCAGGGTCCTCAAAAAATTAAAAATAGACCTACCCTATGACCCAGCAATAGCAATATTAGGAATTTACCCAAGGGATACAGGAGTGCTGATGTATAGGGGCACGTGTACCCCAATGTTTATAGCAGCACTTTCAACAATACCCAAATCATGGAAAGAGCCTAAATGTCCATCAACTGCCAATGGATAAAGAAGATGTGGTTTTTATATTCAATGGAATACTACTTGGCAATGAGAAAGAATGAAATCATGCCATTTGCAGCAATGTGGATGGAACTGGAAGGGATTATACTGAGTGAAATAAATCAGTCAGAGAAGGCCAGACACCATATGTTTTCAGTCACATGTGAATCTTGAGAAACTGAACAATAGACCATGGGGGAAGGGAAGGGGAAAATATAGATACAAACAGAGATGGAGGGAGGCAAAGCATAAGATTCTTAAATACAGAGAACAAACTAAGGGTTGATGAGGGGTGGGAGAGAGGGAACATGGGTGATAGGCATTGAGGAGGACACTTGTTGGGATGAGTACTGGGTGTTGTGTGTAAGCCAATTTGACAATAAATTATATTCATAAGAAATTTAAATAACAAAATAAAAGATTGATTATTGTCTCTGATGTCAGTTCTCAGGCATGATTTGCAGAAGAAGAGTCTTGAGCAATGGCAGTGACTTTGGAATTGGTCTCTAGCTCCCAGAGTTTAAAATTTAGAAGGCTTTTGCATGCATTCAACAGCCTTTGTAGATGGATTAATGTCACATTTCTTAAATAATCAGTGTGTTCCTCCATCGACCCAGGATTTATTTCGAGTTTTGGAGAGGGTCTGATGTGAAGAATGAAGCAGTTTATCAGGAGAAATTGAATACCAGCAAGGACCCTGCAGGGAAGACATTTCCAGCCTGTTCATGTGGTCCCTTGGGACACAGGAGGGCTAAATGGAAGGACACATAACAAATGACTGACTACCCTGTCTTGATTTCAGTAGCTGCAGATGTAATCGCTGGTCACAAGTTCATCTTGTTCATTTTAAAATTGATTCACAAAGGCCACAACTCATGTCTTCCTGAAATAGCAAGCTTCTTAGAGGAACTTTCTTGGAGAGGCACACTCTTGTTATCTTGTGTTAATTTATTCAGTGATCTTTAGCTATTTTACATTGAGAGTAGAAACAGAGCTGGTGTGGTTTTATCACACGCTTCTTGATCTTTGAATCACTGAACTTCTGGCCTCAAAACCTAAACAAGGTCCTGAGGTTTCTCATTCTTTTTTACATCTTTTTTGAATTTTAACTATAAAATCCTTGACCCTGTAATTCTCTTCAACATCTACGACAGAGCGAATGCTCAATAATTATCTATTAATAAACCACGTAATCTCCATCTGTATTCAAAGGAAAGAGGTGATGAAGCGGTTCAAACAGTCCAAAAATGCATCTGTAACAAATAGATGACTAAGGTCACGTACAATCACAGATTTAGCAATAGCACCACAACACCACAGACGGGGTAGATGATACAATTTTGAGGGAGGACAGAGGAAAAGACACAAAAGAAAGGCTTTTTCCCTGAATCTTTGTTTTCTTCCATCTGTAAATGAGGCCACATAAACTGAGTTGATTGCTGCTAATGAGCAGAGTAATGCTCAATTAAACTCCATGAAACACCAATTCATTCCTTCTCCCTGATCCTTTTGCAAGTTTCTAATAATTGCTACATTCACAGTGACCAGGCTTCAAGTGATTTCCAGTGGCGGCTCCACATGAGAAAATAACTCTTCTCTCTCCTTTCCCCCAGGAGTCAGGAAAGGATCCCACAGAGACTAATACCTTGGGGTCCCATAGCCCAGCAGGACATGCGGGTTTCCTACAGGTCCCCCACCCCAGCCTCTCTCTGGCTGTGTGTCCCAGAACTCTAGGTGCAGGAGAGCTGAGAGGTCTAACCTGAACCAGTCAAGTTGATCTGTGGCAAGAATTTAGTGAATTTGTAGCCTGTGTCTGTTCTTTCCCTTTTATTTTATTTTTAATTTTTTTTAATGTTTATTTATTTTTGAGAGACAGAGAGAGACAGAGTGCGAGTGGGGGAGGGGCAGAGAGAAAGGGAGACACAGAATCTGAAACAGGCTCCAGGTTCTGAGCTGTCATCACAGAGTCTGATGTGGGGCTGGAACTCAAAACCGCGAGATCATGACCTGAGCTGCAGTCGGACACTTAACAGACTGAGCTACCCAGGTGCCCCTGTTCTTTCTATTTTAAAGGGAATATTTTCTGTTTTCCATTAATTTTTAAGTAACTTTTGGTTTTACATTTTTCCAGCAAAACTAAGGAGGAAAAGGAAAGAGTTTTGTCCACATTTAGGCATGGTGGTGACAGAGGAAAAAGCTATCCAGGAAGAGGTGTTTATACTCCCAACATCTCTTTGGGGCTTAAAATTCAGAACTCTGGCTCATCAGAATAATACAAGTGTTTTTTGTCTATGGGCAGCATTACCACAAAATTTATCACCCAAACCAGGATACTTTTCTAAGTGAAACATGGCAATATAAATAATGCCACCACTGTATGTAACAAGCATAAACTGGAACTATCCAGGCAACTGGATGTCACTTTGATCACCAAATGAGTCCCTAGCCTACCAAAATCTCTCCTTTGTTCAAGAGACCTAACTCAAAAGAAGTTTCCACAACTAACGCTGAGGATAAATGCCCTCATCACCTACTGGGATAAGTAGGTCCTAGAGCTTTATGAATATATGAGTAGGTTTCTTTCCTCTTTCCTTCTTATTCAACAATCTCACTAACCATTTTAATTGCAGAGTCCTTTTGCAAGTTCTGTCTACTCAGCCTTGCCATCACCTTAGCCCTTATATCCTTGATCCAGAAAGTCTGTCCAGGAGTCTGAAAATTATACAACCTGTCTCCCGAATTCAGTTAGTAGACACTGGGCTGAATATATAAAATCCCAGCAAGAGAGATAATAGGATTTAGAATTAGTCTTGTCTGGCTATACAAAACAGGACAGGGATCCTAAAGCAATTTGTGGGGTCCTATCAGATAGAGGCAGTCCTTCTCAGTGTTGACATGGGGCTCCTGGAGGGCACGGAATGTGCACAACCCAACTCTATATCCACAGTGGCCATTGCCCAGCACAGGGGTTATGTAGAGTGAGATCTCAGACATGATTGGGGTCATGATTAGGCTGCCTCCTAATACCCCTTAGCCCTGGGTTCCTGAGTGTCCATGGATTTCTTCTCCCTTCCTGTGTAGGAAGGGAGAATCCTGCCCATGATCCCACATCAGCTGGCTGGACTGGGCTTCTGCCACCAGACCTCAGGTACTGGCTCACACTCAGCACACCCCACACTGTGCTGAGCCAAACAGGGCCTCCCACAGACTCCAGGTACCAGATTTCGGCACAGGCTGAGTGTACTTTGTTCCATTCAGTTCAAGAATACTCAACAAAGTCCATTACTTTCTCAGCCCAGGGATGGATGCCGGAGACACAGAATGAGAGTCAACTGAAAGGTTATATATGCACCAGGGCACAAGTGGTTAACAGCAATGACTGCAGCTGAACTGCCTGGGTTTGTATTCTGGCTCTACCACTCGCCACCTGATTATCCCTGGGTGAATATTTCTCTTACCTGAGTTTTTCATTTAGAAAATGGAAATAAGAGAGCCTGCCTCAAAGGGATAGTGTGAGAATTACTACTATAATTCTCATTATGAGAATTATGATTTAGAACCATGCTTGGCACAGAGTAAATACTCAATAAATTTAACTATTACCATTTGTGACTTTTGGCTCCTTGGCCCATCTCCCTTAACTCTCTCTGCATCTGACTGGTTCCCTTATCTCTCAGGAGGGGTATTTCTTTGCTCCCGGCCCGTTCCACTGCTGAGGGTCAAGAATAATGCATCTCCATTCTAACATTTGACTGGTACCTTATCCACCAGGATTCAAATCCATAGCCTTTAAGAGGTTAAGTGATCATCTACCTCCTCTGAACCCAACTGAATCATCGTGTATTTTTCTAAGAAGAAAAGTAAACTTTTGGTCAACAAATTTGAAAGGAGTCATCCTGAGCCAGGAGGCTGAGCATCACCTGTACCCACACATTTCCAGCTCTTTCAGAGACAAAGGCAGGTGTTTCCACACACCTCTCAGAAATTCTGATTCCCATGAACAGTGAGCAAAAAGAATACTCCCAGGAATTTTTTTGAATCATAATGTTATTTTCTTCTCTACTCACCCTAAGTTCTCTACCTAAGTTCTCTAGATCTTCTTAACTAGTAATGGTTCGTTATGATGTATTCATTCAGTTAGTGAAATACATACTTTTCCTTGCACTTCCCAAGGAATTTTTAATTATCAAACCCACTACCACCCATGTAAGACAGGTAAACTTCAAAATAAACTGGATTTTTTTTTTAACTTGGCCAAGGCAATACTGAATTTCCATGATTTGATAGCCTCAACCTCCAAATAATCTCAATTCACTCACTGAACAGTTCCACTCAAAAACACCGCATTGCTGTCGTGCCTGCCTCAGCCACATTCCAGGTGGTACATCTTGCATCACCTCTAACGTTAACATTTTGGATCATTTCAGTGCAAAGAAAATAATCAAAACTAGTGGCCAATAAACATAAAAACCTTCCCCAAATGTTGTCCTTTTATCATTAAGTGAAAATTACCACCCCTCTGCCACCCACCTTCACCTGCTCCAATCCTTAGAATTGCTTCCTTCTGACAGATTTAAGTTAGATCCTCAAGACACAATAGTGAGCTATTGTGCCCCAGAGGCCTCTACTTCCAGGATGATTTGAATCTCTATCCTAGCTTGGGTTTCCTTTTGCTGAAGACTGCTGCTGACCTGGAACCAAAGGTTCAACTGCCTTATGCTCCGAGGACACACTTACCTGCTTCCTTTCACTCGTGTCCACATCACAAGCTGGTCACAGAATCCCAGAGCATCAATCCTGGAAGAGACGTTGGAGACAGGCTAATGCACGCCCTCATTTTACAAATACAGACATTGGAGCCTACAAAGAGGAAGACACTTGGCCAAGGTCACACAGCTCATTAATGAAAGAGCTGGGGCTAGAATTGCCAAACTGGAGATTCATCTCCCTGTGATGTCATTCTTCTTCCAACTGGTTCCTTTGCTCTATGCCCTAGTTGGCTTTCATGCACTCAACACACAGTCCACACCCTCCTGGGATGTGCCAGCAGCCTGTAAGGCTCACCCAGAGTGAACTAACCCAACTCAGCTGGCCTGAGGCTCTTTACCTGCAGAGGAATGAACGCCACATGACTCTCTTGGAAACATACATAGTTTGTAGGGACACGTGTGATGTTCAGGTGTATCCAGCATGGCATGTCTGCCAAGTTTGTCCTGCCAAGACACAAGCAGTCTGATGAGTCATTTATAATGTCTGATACTTTTAAGTTCTTTTTTTTTTCTAGGCCTGTAATTTCAGATTACCCTATAGCAAAAGCTTGGTATTGCACCCCCCCCCCCAAAGCAATTTATTTAACAACAAAAATTTACTCAGGAGATACTTAGTGAACATTTCCCATTTGCTAGGCACTATGCTAGCATCAGGAATAAACAATGAGGAAAATATGATTCCCATCCTTTTTCAGTGGAGGAGACAGGCACATGGACAAGGGCCAGATATTGTGCTAAGTGCTTTGACATGAGGACAGCAGACACACATCTTAACATTTATTTATTTTTGGGACAGAGAGAGACAGAGCATGAAGGGGGGAGGGGCAGAGAGAGAAGGAGACACAGAATCGGAAGCAGGCTCCAGGCTCCGAGCCATCAGCCCAGAGCCCGACGCGGGGCTCGAACTCACGGACCGCAAGATCGTGACCTGAGCTGAAGTCAGATGCTCAACCGACTGCGCCACCCAGGCGCCCCCAGCAGACACACATCTTATAGAACACAGAAGCAGCAGCTAAGCCAGCACAGGTGGGTTAGTTAAGACTTTTTTAAATGATCTTTTTTATTTTAGAATAATTTTTTTTGTATATCAAGTTTTTATTTAAATTCTAGTTAGTTAACATATAGTATTATATTGGTTTCAGGAGTAGAATTTAGTGATTCATCACTTTCCATATAACACCCAGTGCTCATCATAACAATCCCCCCATTTAGCCCATCCCCCATCCACATCCCTCCATCAACCCTCAGTTTGTTCTCTGTAGTTAATAGACTGTTACAGTTTGCCTCCCTCTCTTTTTTGTTGCTTCTTTCCCCTATGTTCATCTTTCTTTCCCCTATGTTCATCTGTTTTGTTTTTTAAATTCCACATATGAGTAAAATCATATGGCATTTATCTTTCTTTGACTTATTTCACACTCTAACTCCCTCTGTGGCATTGCAAATGGCAAGATTTCATTCTTTTTTATGGCTGAGTAATATTCCATTTAGAATAGTTTTAAGACTTACAGAAAAGTTGCAAAGATAATACAGAAAGTTCTCATATATCCTTCACCCCAGTTTCTCATATTATAAACATCTTATATAACTGTTGTATATTTCTTACAACTGAGGAGCCAACATTGGAACATTAATTTAAACTAGTAGAGACTTTTTGAAGGAGGTGACATCTAAAGTGATTTCTGAATGACACTAGGAGTTAGCCAGATGAAGAAGTAAGAAAAATCATTTTAATCATGAAGGAAACCACATACAAAGGAAACCACACACAGAACTAAGAGTTTGGTGAGTTCAGGGAATATCCAGTAGAAGTATGTGGAGGTGGAGGTGGGAAATTTGTGAGGGAAAGAGGCAGATAGAGGAAGAGTGGAGAAGAGGCACCAAGTACGGGAAGAGGAGTGGAAAGGGTTGAGGTTAGTGAAGAAGATGGGAACCAGATCAATAAAAGGCCTTCTACACAGGACTAAAGCATTTGTACCTTTTACCTGAGGGCAATGAGGAATAATTAAAGTATTTTATCCAAAAGACTAACATTATAAAAACTGTATTGGAAAGATTACTTAGAAGGCAGGGCGGAAAACACACTTGCAGGGATAAGACAGAAGAAAGACCAGTTGGTGGATGGCCTGATCAAAAATAGTGGTGGAAAGGATAGAGAAACTATAATAAATTTGAGAGATATTAAGGAGACAGAATTGATAAACGTGATGGTTAATTAGATATAGAGCCAAAGGGAGAAGGAAGGCTCAGGCTTGACTCCCGATTTCTGGCTTTGGCATCTGGAGGGACTGGATGGTGGTATCAATCATTAGGCAACAGAGCACAGGAGTTAAGGTTGATTAGAAGGGGAAGGTGATTGGTTCCACTTTGAACAGTGATGTATGAAGCACCCATGGGACATCCAAGGAAACAGCGAAGTCAATAGGTTGGTTGGATATACGGGTCTGCGTTTCTGGAGAGAATTATGGGTTAGAGACATATGTGGTGAATCATTAGCTTAAGGATGGCAATTGAAGCCAGACTAGATTGTCCATGAGTATAGAAGAGAAGAGGGCCCAGGAAAGAACCTTAAAGAAACTGACCATTTAGGAGTTGGCCCTAGGAAGAGCTGTGGAAGAAGGATGGGGAGCATCTAGAGGAAAACTGGAAGAATGTGGTATCCATGAAGCTAGGAGGAGAGAGCTTTCCTGAAAGTGTCATGTGACCAATAGCATCAAATTATTCAGGGGGGCAGGGGCCCACAAGTGTCCCTTGAATTTGCCAATAAGGGCTTCTCTTGAAGCAGTTTTAGATAAGAGGGGGGGCCAAAAATCCAATCCACCCTTGGGCTACAGAATAAATAGTAGGTAGGGAAAGAGCACTTGGAGTATGGGTCATAGTTTTAAAAATATTTACTATGAATTGGAGTCCAAAGAGAATGGAAATGAAACTGACAAATAATAGTAGGTACTGTTGCAGTAAAAAAAAATTACTTGTTCCACTTAGAATGCGCTGAGGCTGTAATTTTTCTAGTGAAAAATTGTATCTTATGATTAGTAGTAGCTACCATTAATAGGATGTCTATCATAGGCCAGGCACTTTAAGTACATCATTTTATTCAGCTTGTAAAACAACACTTTGAAGTAGATATTAGATCTCTCTGTCACAGATGAAGAAACAAAAGCCCAAATAGTTTCTGTCACAAGGTCTCGAAACAACTTCATGTGCCCCTGTGAATCAGCACTCCTGTATCCTTTGGATAAATTCCTAGTAGTGCTATTTCTGGGTTGTAGGGTAATTCTATTTTTAATTTTTTGAGGAACCTCCACACACACTGTTTTCCAGAGTGGTGGCACCAGTTTGCATTCCTACCAACAGAGCAAGAGGGTTCCGCTTTCTGCATATCCTTGCCAACGTCTCTTGTTTCCTGAGGTATAGCAGCGCTATCAACAATAGCCAAATTATGGAAACAGCCCATATGTCCATCAACGGATGAATAAGGAAGATGTGGCATACACACACACACACACACACACACACACACACACACACACACAATGGAATACTACTCAGTGGTGAAAAAGAATGAAATCTTGCCATCTGCAACAACCTGGATGGAACTAGGGGGTATTATGCTAAGTGAAGTAAGTCAGTCAGAGGAAGACAGATAGCATATGTTTTCACTCATATGTGGAATTTGAGAAACTTAACAGAAGACCATAGGGGAAGAGAAGGAAAAATAAGCGAGGCAAACCATAAGAGACTCTTAAATACAGAGAACAAACTGAGGGTTGATGGGGGAGCCGGGAGAGGGGAAAGTGAGTGATAGGCATTGAGGAGGGCACTTGTTGGGATGAGAGCACTGTGTTGTATGTAAGGGATAAATCATGGGAATCTACTCCCGAAGCCAAGACTACACTGTATACACTGTATGTTAGCTAACTTGACAATAAATTATTAAAAAATAAAATAAAATAAATAGAAACAATTTTAAAAACTTTTTAAAAAATTAAAACAAAAACTTCATGGGGTAACTGGAAGTTAAACCTAACCTGTGCTCCAAAGTCCATATTTTTCCGTCTGCAACCATACTACCTCTCCTGAACTCTTCCTACAGCTGGCTTTCATTTTACAACACAAACGTCCGGGAGCTAAAATGGTCAAGGAATTCCGTCCACCACTGTGAGCATTCTGAGGGAAAAGACAGATAACCCAGGCACACCTTCTTATTCAAGGATAATTCTGAGTAAGGAATAAAGAGTTTCTGGTTTTGAATCTCAGAGGTCCTTGCCAAGGACCCAATACGTCCCCTTTGTTGTGAGAGATAAGGGGGTGGGGTTGGGAAAGCAATTAGTGGGGAGGGGATGAGGCCAGATAGCTCAGAGTAAATCACTCCATCATTGGTAACTAGAAAGTTAACATGGTAGATAAGGGAAAACTGGAAAATTCTAAGAGAATTTTGCAAAAATTATTTTTAGCCTGGAGACAATGAGCATCAAGGAAGACCCAGCTGCCTTTATACATCTATAAGGAAGAATGATCGGACTTGCTTTTGACACTGTGGAAGGCGTAACTAGAACCAGTGGGAACATGGTAGAGAGAGGCAGATATGGCTCTAAGAAGAAGAGCTGCCTATCTGCAGATGGATGGAACTGCCCAGTGTGTGGTGAGCTCACTGCCACTGGTCATGTTCAAGTAGAAGCAGGGATGTTGGAGGTAGGGGCCAAGCGCCAGACAAGGACTTTGAGAGATCCTCTGGAAGAGATAGTTAGGACACGTTTTCACTTAATAAGGCCTGGCCTTTATTCTCCCCAACTGAATTCTAAACATTACATGATGGGAAGATTGGCATGTTCCTTCATTTACGATGTGTACAATGCATAGCAATTCAACTGTAATATGCAATAACAAAAGGTATTGCTACCTTTAGGAAGCTCTCTGGTTTTGTTTTTTTTTTTCTAAGATAAGAAAATATGCTTGTGGGTATCTATGCATTGGCTTTTATCAGGCAGGTCTGTCATCCTGAAAATGTTAGGGACAGGGTGTGGAGAATAGATACTGATAGCCTTACCTTTGTTTCCTGTGGAGGTTGGAAATAAAGAGCTCACTTTTTGCTTTGTCAAAGGGCTCTTGACATGGATGAGAGCTTGTCTATCAGTGTAGAAGGTGCACCTATAATCATTGAATCAATAAATCCTCTTCTTTCACTGTATAAATATTAATCGAGCGCTTATAACACTACAGTCAAGAAAAAGGCACTTTTTATTGAAAAATAAGAAACTATACCAAGCGGTATAAACATAGTTCCACAGCATATACATGTGTTTTTGTGTAATGGGGGTGGAATGGGAGTGGTGACAAAATCAACTCTCTAATCTCTGCAGGGAGATGGCTGGCAATTATCATGTGCTCTAAATACTGTCAATGCTGGGGCGCCTGGGTGACTCAGTCGGTTAAGACTCCAACTTCGGTTCAGGTCATGATCTCAGGGTTCATGAGTTGGAGCCCCGCGTTGGGCTCTGTGCTGACAGCTCAGAGCTTGGAGCCTGCTTTGGATTCTGTGTCCCCCTCTCTCTCTGCCCTTCCCCTGCTCGTACCCTGTCTTTCTCTCTCTGTCTCTCTCGCAAAAAAAATAAACATTAAAAATTTAAAAAAATACTGTCAATGCAAACTAAGCTTTGTGTATGTTTTACTTTTCCTGCTACAAAATAATTAGAATTTATAGCACAAGGAAGCAAACCTCTTCTAAAAACAAACAAAATTTCCCATCCCCTGTTTGTAGTTCTCAAAGGTCTAGAGATGTTTGGAAGAATGTGTAAAGAATATTTAAAGATATAGGAAGATAGTCAATATAACTTAAAATGAAAAATGCAAGTTAAAATATCATATACTATATGGTCCATACATACATACATGGTGTATACACACACACACACACACACACACACACACACACACACACACAGAGACACACACAGAGAAAGAGAAAGAACTACATATGTGTACAATAGAAATAGAAAGGCTGAAAGAATGATCATCAATGTGTCAGTAGCGGTTGTGGGATTATAGGGGACTGTTCTTTTCTTCTTTTTCCCTTAATTATGTATTTTCTAAATTTCATAAAAGTAAACAAGTAGTTTTGTGGAAAAAGAAGTTATTAAAAGCATAAAATGGGTTTCATATAATTGTATGGCTATAAATAAAGCAAGTAAATGTTAAGGTTCATTCTTTCATTTTGTCTATGATAAGATTATTTACAGGATTTTTTTTATTTAAAAAAATTTTTTTTAATGTTTATTTATTTCTGAGACAGAGAGAGACAGAGCATGAGTGAGGGAGGGGCAGAGAGAGGGGGAGACACAGAATCAGAAGCAGGCTCCAGGCTCTGAGCTGTCAGCACAGAGCCCGATGCGGGGCTCGAACTCACAAACCATGAGATCACGACCTGAGCCAAAGTCGGTCTCTCAACCAACTGAGCCACCCAGGCGCCCCAATTATTTACCTGATTTTTATTTAGGCAAACAAAAGCACACTGTACAAAAACAGTGAAAAACAAATCACTAAATAAAAATATTATGTAGAATTTTGGGTAAGTTTCTTTGGGGGATAATTTCCTCTCAATGTAATATGCAACTGATTTTTTAATTTGAAAAGTTAGCAGATAAGAAGTTCATTCGTTCATTCATTCATCCACTCAGGGGGTACTTTCTGAGTTTTTACTATGTATAAATACCTGTCCTCAGGTGTTTGGAGGATTGAAGTGCATGTTCCTTGTACTTGAGGTGCTTACAGTCTACTTTGAAAGATCAAATACTCATGAATCATCCAGACAACAAAGCCCCCCAAATTACAACAGAGAATAGGGTATTATGGAAAGCCAATACCAGGGAGATGAAGGTTATCAAAATTCTACTCATCTGTTAAATTCCAAAAGTCCCTCTTCCTGAAGATGACTCTTGCTGGGCAGTACTTTCTAGAAGTAAGTTATCCCATCTGCTGGGTGAGGACTCCGGTTAACATCTATCACAGAGTAATCCTTTGCTTGTCCCAATCTTTGTTTCGTTCATGTCGGGTCCTAAGTGAACTTCAAAACAAAGTTTATTTTGGGAACACCAGCCTATGTTCATCTCCTGAAGGAATGAGGAAGGAGAGGTGTGCAGCTGGATAACGGAACAGTCCAGATTAACTACCGGTGATAGGGGTGGAAACATGGAAAGAAGGACTGCCATCAGCCTCTTGATGAAGAGCAGCAAGGCTTTATCCTGTCCCTCCCAAGCTGAAGTTGAACAACACCCCATTCTTCCAGTCCTTACCTCTGAGGGGAAGATCATCAATGAGAATATCCACAAAGTATTAAAGCTGCAAGGTAATGGTGAAAAGTGCTGCACTGCGAGCCCAGAGACCTACCTCAGTTCCAACTAGCTCTACCTCTAATAGGTTCCTTCTGGACCTCAGTGTCCTTATCTGCCAGATGAAGGGGTTCAACTATTCAATTCCCAAGGCCTATAGCTCCCTATACATTAGAAACCACAAGGTTCCTGTGATTACATGTTGGAATTATTCCCCAATCATGAATCATCTGTCAATCTCTGATCTTATAAATACAAATTCCTCCCCAATGATGGAAATTAAAGCATTTAATTTTCTCATGGATAAATTGTGCCCACTGTATGTTTGTGTGCTGTAGTGTCTGGGAAGTTGAGGCAAAGGAAATAGCTCCTAAAGCCCTCCTGGGATCAAAATGGAAAACAAGACAGGCTATGACATCAGCTACCATTTCCTCTATGATCAGACTAACACAAATATCAATATTAAATTATGTGTGTATAGTTTTTATTTTTGCTTTTCATGGCAAAATCACAGGGAATCCTTTGCCTTTAGCCTTTAATGCAAGGTTATGAAGGAAGAACAGGAAAAGATGAACATATAATTTCAGCATTTTTGAGCTGCAAGTGATTTTAAAGATCAGTCCCAACCCCCTGATCATTGCAATGAGGAAGAAAATGAAGAGTCCAAGCTGTGCCACAGCTCACTCCAGTGTTAACTTTCTGAAGTACATTCTCTCAGTTTGCCTCACTTAAACGAACCACCACCTACATGCCACCCCCAAAAGACGAGGGGCACTAAAGAAAGACAAAGAAAGGAGCCTAACCTCTTTTAATGAGTTTCCTCCATTACAAGTTAGAAGAGCCAGGCAAGGGGAAGACAGACTTCATCAGGATGAACATTTCTTTTTGTTTTTTCTTAATATTTACCTATTTATTTGGAGAGACACAGAGAGAGTGAGAGTGGGGGAGTGGCAGAGAGAAAGAGAGAGAAGGAGAATCCCAAGCAGGCTCCATACCCAGTGCGGAGTCCAACGCAGGGGCTCAGTCTCACAATGCTGGGACCTGAGCTGAAATCGAGAGTCAGACACTCGACCGACTGAATGAATCACCTGGCTGCCCCCAGGATAAACATTTCTGAAATAGTTCAGGAGGAGTTCACCCTCCTAGATTGTATCCAGAACCAGTTCCTCACCTCAAGACCAACTGTTCCTTATTTCTGTCCACTACCTTCCTGTCTCTCTACAGGTAGGCTGGCAAGCACAAAGCCTCTCTAAGAGAATTGTTAGGAGAATAATGTTGCCTTTGATCAGGTCAGCTAGTTGCCTCCACATCACCTGTCAGGTCAAGTGCTGCTTTATACAGCATTGGATGAATAAAATTCAAGTGCTAAAAATTGGACCTTTGTACCAAGACACACGATTTTCTGCTAATTTCTTCCCTCTTTGGTTCCCTGTGAATCCAGGCAAGTTACTCAAAAGCATCTCAGTAAAGAAAAACTGGTAGTTCTTCAGGAGGGCTGTTTTTCTAAACTCAGCATTAGGGATCTAAGTTACTGGCACACGTAAGAACTCATTCCTTGCCAACTCATTTTGCCTCACTATTCAGACGGATGAGATGTACCTTATTGTGACAGTCTCCCTACCCCAGAAAATACACACTGGCTGTTTTGACGTCTGACCGACCACATTGGATAATGTTTTGATATCCATATACTTCAGACCAGAATGCCCTAAATGACACAATTAGAATTCAAAATGCTTAGACTGTTAGAACTGAAAGGGACTCTCAAGAGCACTTAATCATATCTTCTCCCTTCTCTCTTCTTCTAAAGAAATGGAGTTGCAGTGAAAGAGAGACTTGTCCTTCGTCACATGGCTTGATAGTGTCAGTGCCAAATCTAGAGGCCATGTCTCCAGTCTTCCTGTTCAGGTTCTTTCCACAGCCCCTGCCGCTTTCCAGCATCAGTGCAGGCTTTCAACACTCTCAAAGTGTTGGATGGAGGCTATTCCTTGGGAGTCAGCCCCTCCCATTCCAGAGTTGCCTCTGCTATTCCACGGCATGAATTATAGATACAAGGGGTTACTAAAGCCTGAATGCACAGATGAGTTCTCTTTCTTGCCCCAATGTTTTATATTCTGTCAACCAGGAAGGTGGGCAGCAATGCTTTAGTGATCAGTTATCACAGTAAATTACTGTTCTAATTTACCCAAAATCCATTGTTGCTATGCAGTGGGCAATCTAGAAGGTACATTCTGGTTTTGAAATATGTGAGCAATTCAGTTATCTAATTTGTGTCTAAAAATGATATACGGCTAGTTGGCATGCAAAATTTGGGGCAGCGCTGTTTTGATGAATCTGTGGCAGGAAATCTGATTGCACTAAACCTCTACCTCCTGAGTCCAGTGATTCCCATCAAGGAAGGCACTAACCGTTAAAGACTAACAGAGGTGCAAGGGAAAGAGAATTCAACTTGGCATTATGATTACCTGCATTAGAACCCTGCCCCTGCCTATCACTAGCGGAATGACTTTAAGCAGTGCACTTGGTTTCTCAGCCTCCCTCTCCTCATTTGTAAAATGTTGAAGGGAGCTGAATTCGTTTTATACATACTATATTACTGTACCGATACTATAATTTGTAAGGATCACTTAAAACCAGAAATGAGAATACGGCAATAATATGGAGTTGAAAACTTTTATGCTTGGGTCCCACAAGTCTAAATATAAAACCCTACTGCAGGGGCACCTGGCTGGCTCTGTCAGTACAGCATGTGACTCTTGATCTTAGGGTCCAGGGTTTAAGCCCCAGGTTGGACATAGATCTCATTCTTAAAAATAAATGTGTAAATAATAAAATGAGGATGACAATAACATTTATTTAAAAAACCTACTGCATTGGGGTGCTTGGGTGGCTCAGTTGGTCAGGCGTCCGACTTCGGCCCAGGTCATGATCCCGTGCTTGGTGGGTTCCAGCCCCGCGTAGGGCTATGTGCTGACAGCTCGGAGCTCCGAGCCTGCTTCAGATTCTGTGTCTCTCTCCCTCTACCCCTTGCCTGCTTGCACTCTATCTCTCTGTCTCCCCAAAATAAATAAACATTAAAAAAAAAAAAACCTACTGCATTTACTAGTTGTGTAATCTCAAGCGTCATCATCTTCATCTTTTTGTTTTAACTTACGAAAAATTTCAAACGTACTCAAAATGGACTAAATTAAAACAATATGTTAATCACAAGCTTAAGCAATTTACAACGTTTTGCTAATACCGTTTCATTTTCCCTCCTCAACACTTTTTTCGCCCCTAAGGTATTTTAAAGTATTTGGGGGCAAGTTGTTTTTAAAGCTTTCTGTGCCTCAGTTTTCTCATCTAGGAAATGAAGGTTTTAATATCCAGTTCACTGCGTAGAACGGTAATTATTATTATTTATAGTGGTATCTACGTGCTTCGCCCCTCTGAGGCGTAAAAGCACTTTGCGCTGTGGCGCGCCCAGCTCAAGACGAAGGTGTTAACAGCCAGGGGGACCTCTCGCTAAGACTGCGACCGCCCCCTTCAGGCAGCCCCCTGCAGAACCTCGCGGTCCGAACGAGGATTGTCCCTCGCAGCCTCCCGTCGCTGCGCGCGAAAACGAAGGGGCGGGAACAGGAAATGGGATAGGACAGAGTTCCGGGTGCCGGGCAGCCGCTGAGAGAAGCAGAACGTGGTAGCTGGTAGTGGAAAAAGGAAAGCCGGCATGTTCCGAATCGAGGGCCTCGCGCCGAAGCTGGACCCCGAGGAGATGAAACGGAAGATGCGCGAGGATGTGATCTCCTCCATACGGAACTTCCTCATCTACGTGGCCCTGCTGCGAGTCAGTGAGTGTCCTTCCAGGCTGCGGCCGTGAGACCAGCGGGAAGCTCGCGGACACCACCCACCTAATTGTGGTCCTATAGTCCTTGGGGGCCCTTGAGTGGAGTGAGCTGGGCGGTCGCAGGGAGCGTGGGGCTTGCGCGTCGAGAGTGGCGGGCACATGCGTGGCTTAGGGTCTGCGGGTCGGGGTTCGGGTACAGAAGTGCACGCGGTGGTCCGGACTGCGAGGGTTATCGTCCAGCTTCGCCCTGCCTTAGGAGAGCTTGAATTGAAAGAGCCTCAAGGGATTAAACCCCCCCCCTCCCCCCATTCCTTAGCTGCTCCCACGTTTTGTCGACAGAAACGGAGATCTAGAGCAGAGAAATGGCTGGCTCAAGGTCACTCAGCGATTCAGTGAATGATCTTGGTCTAGAATCCAGAGCTCCTACTACCAGGTTTCCTCCCTTCAGTGTTGATCTCTGAAATACAAGAAGTTTTGCTTGTTAATACACAGGGTGAAATAAGTAATTGCGGTGTTTTGTTTTGTTTTTTAAGGAATGAGAATAAAAGGATAGGAGTTTATAGCATTAATAATAATACTTGAAGGCTTATTTGAATTTATGTTTGGCAGAAACTTGTTTGACAGCGCTTTGAAGGAGGCCGGGCCAGAGATTCTGTATATCCCTTTTGCAAGCGAGAACTCACCCTTCAAAGGGGGTCTTAACGCAAAACATCAGCGTTAAAGGCACACTGAATGTTAGATCTGGGCTTTGTAGGTCACTTCTGTAGTTTTATTGATACGCATCTCAAAAGTTATTTGCTCACACACATACCCCGTTCTCAGTTCAGTACTCTTCATTGCACCTTGCTGTGTATTGCTGGCAGGGATGAAGGCATTCCAAGGTCACCCTGTAGAAGGCTCACGTTGGGCCTGGGCCAGAGCTCCTGTAGCCTGGTAACCCTTTAGTGACTATGCTACTACTCTGCTTCCCCAGGAGAGGGAGCCCTGCTGAATAGAAACTCCCAAGTCGTCCTCCTTCAACAGCTTTTTGCAACTCCCAACTTAACTTTCTCCTCTTACCTTTTTTTTGTTGACTTAGCTGCCAGTAAAATACTTGCTTCTTTTCAGTCACCTTTGTATCTGATATGAATTGGTTTTCTTTTAAAAAAACTTACAGAATACTGTTCCACATTGCCACTTTTAAAATTGAGATGTACTTCATAATATATGGTTCACCCATTTAAAGTGTACAGTTCAACCTAAGTGTCTACCAATAAATGGATAAAGATGTGTATATACAGTGGAATATTACTTAGCCATAAAAATGAAACCTTGCCATTTGCAACAACCATGGATGGACCTATAGGTTATTATGCTAAGTGAAATCAGAGAAGGATGAATGCCATGATTCCACTTATATGTGGAATCTTTGAAAACAAATGAACAGGGCACCTGGGCGGCTCAGTCAGTGAAGCATCTGACTTTGGCTCAGGTCATGGTCTCGCAGTTTGTGAGTTCAAACCCACATCAGGCTCTCTGCTGTCCACAGAGCCTGCTTTGACTCCTCTGTCCCCCCTCTCTCTCTGCCCTTCCCCTGCTTGCGCTCACTCTCTCAAAACAAATAAGCATTTAAAAAAACAAATGAACAAACAAAACAGAAACAGACTCATAAATAGACAAACTGGTAGTTTCCAGTGGGGAATAGGATAGGGAATAGACAAAATAGGGGGAGGGGATTAAAAGGTACAAACTTGCAGTTATAAAAGAAGTCACAGGGATGCAATGTACAGCATAGAGAATACTATAATAATTTCTTGTGGTAACTAGAGTTATTGTGAATCACTTTGATGTATACCTGAAACTAATAGGGATACTGTATGTCAATTATACTTTAATTTAAAATAAAAGCAATTTAAAAATAAAGTGTATAATGAATGGTTCTTAGCATGGTCAGAGTTTGCAATCATCACTACGATCCATTTTAGAACATTTTAACTCTAAAGTGAACTCCATGCCCATTAACTGGTCACTATTTTCCCCTTTCCCTTGGCAGCCACTAATCTACTTTCCATGTTTATGGATTTGCCTATTCTGGACATTTCATACCAATGGAATTGTAGAATATGTGACTTTTTGTGTCTAGCTTATTTCACTTTCCATGATGTTTTCAAAGTTCATCCATATTATAACGTGTATTAGTGTTTCCTTCCTTTTTATTGCCAAATAACATTCCATTGTGTGGATATGCCACATTTTTATCCATTCACCTGATGGATGTTACAGTTTTGTCTGATAAGAATTAGTAGAGATACCTGGGAATATTGCCAACTTTGTCAGCCTTCAACAGATCTCAATATCTTCAGTTTAATATTAACAATATGTTTTATTACTTTCGTTATGGGTATTGAGAAGATACTTCTGGCAGCTCTTTTGTCCACACAACCTCCTCCCCTTTTTTAAAAAATTTATTGTGGTAAAATTTATCATCTTAAATATTTTTAAGTGTGTAGTTTAGTGGTATTGAATACATGCATAATGTTGTACAACCATCACCATCCATCTCTAGAACTCTTTATCTTGTAAAACTGAAGCTTTGTCTCTATGATTTTGACATCTCTTTAAGGATCTCGTAAGTGGAATCATACAGTATTTGTCTTTTTGTAAATGGCTTATTTCGCTTCACCTAGGGTCCCTAAGGTTCCTCCATGTCATAGCGTATGTCAGAATCTCTTTTTAAGACTAATATTCCGTCGTATACCATTTTTGCTTCTCCAGTCATCTATTTTTGGATTTGGGTTGCTTCTACATTTTAGCTACTGTGAATAATGCTGCTCTAACATGGATCTACAGATAGCCCTATTTTTAATTTCCTAGGACCCACCATACTCTGATCCAAAGCAGTTGTACCATTTTCCATTCCCACAAACAGTGCACAAGGGTTCCAAGTTTTCCACATCCTTGCTGACAGTTTGATTGTAGCCATCCTAATAGGTGTGAGGTGGTAGGTCACTGTAGTTTTAATTTGCATTTTCCTAGTGACTAGTAATGTTAAACCTCTTTTCGTGTGCTTATTTTGGCCATAGCGCTTTTACACAGGACAATAATATCACTTCTTTAGCTCCCTACGACAGCATTTGTTTTTTTCCAGACATTTCTGTGTGTACCATCCTACCAGACCCCCATAAGCACTGAAGTAGGACTGGGGCACCTGGTTGGCTCAGTCGGTTAAGCATCTGGCTCTTGATTTCAGCTCAGGTTTCTGGCTCCGTGCTGGGCGTGGAGCCTCCTTAAGAGTCTCTCTCTGCTCCTACTCCATGTGTGCACACACATTCTCTCTCTCTGAACTGAAGTAGTTCACCTATATCATAGGTGATCTGGATTGCATAAGTGATATATAGCTAATCATTGGGAGAACCTAAATGTGTGTCTGGCTCTCCTCATTACCTAGTTAAGTGTTTTCTCCCACTTTCTGCCTTTTTTCAAATAGGTTTTAAAAGGTGGAAAATGCCAATTTGTTTCTTCAAGTGTTTTGTTCCTCTGATAGTTAAATTACCCAGAATAAAAAAATGTCCTTTGAAAGAGGATTGAATTTACTCTTTATGGCCCTATGAGGGAGAACTTCCTAGAGAAAAGGTTTTATACAGTGTAAGAAAAACTTAGAATAGACAGAGCTTCATGACACTGGAAAGACAGGGGGTCTCTTACTGGGTTGTGCAGGCCATTGTAGGGAGTCACTTAAAAAAATGTATTGAACTAAATCTAAATCTGTAAGATTTTCCCAGTCTTACAAATTCCATAATATAACTTATGGGCTAATAGATCTGAAATTCTGGATGTTTATTTTTCTTTCAGCACCTTTTATCCTAAAGAAACTGGATAGCATATGAAGATGAACATCACATGTGAATGCATGATAAGAGGAACCCGGTTACAACTTCTACTCCTATCTGCAAATGAATAGGCCCCGAAAGATGTAAGAGACTCTGAATGGACATAAAAATTCTACTCATTAAGAACAAGTTTGGCCTCTGGTAACTGACCTTCATAGCTAAAATTTAAAACTGCTTGAGAAGTAAAGACATTTTGTGGTGATGGTACACCCATATGCTTGTGATGTTCAGCCTCTGTGAATGTTGATATAATTAATTGTAAGTAATGTTAAACTCCATTTTTTAGCAAGTATAAATTATAAGGGAATTATGTCTGCAGTAGCACTGTCTTGTTAGTCATTTCTGTTTACCTTTTTACTTCTGTCTGGAGTATATTTGTTGAAGAGTTCCTTTTGATTAGTTATATTTTACAGAAGCCAGCACACAGCCACAACAACATTTAAGCCCAGGACCATTAGTCTATATTTTTAATTAAAATACCAACTAAGAAAAAGATTGGATTTTATTTCTCTTAACCTGCTTTTTGCTGCAGACCGACAATCACTGGTGAGACCTCTTTAATATTGTTTGTTACAAACTACGTTAATTTGAGTTACTCTTGTTTTGGACTGGAGGATTTGCTAATGCTGATAGAGTGAAATTATTTTATTAAGCAGTCTTTGTGAAAGGCAACATTACTGCTTGATGCTGGGAATATATAGTTCCACCAAAGGAAAAAATTGCTATAATTTAAGTCAAATAGTTCTCTAAGTTTGTTAGGGGAAGAGGACAGTCCTTAACTTTCTTTGTAGAGGCAACTTACATTCACCTCTTTTTAGGTAACTAAATTAGGTAGCTATATTGGTATATTTAGGTAACTATATTTACTTTTGTCTTTGAATAGCATGTTAGTATTGGTACTTCGTGATTTTTCTGTTGTAGACATTGCCTACTGACTTCTCTTTCCTATCCTTACCTCCAGCGCTCTTATCTCTTCTCATTTCTTCTTCTTTCCAATGTACTTATTTGTGTGCTTTCGTTTGAATTAATTTCATGAGGGCTCTAAATGCCAGTTTTCTTTTTTTAATGTTTATTTTTGAGAGAGAGAGAGCGTGCACCTGTGGGGGAAGGGCAGATAGAGAGGAAGACAGAATTCCAAGCAGGCTTTGTGTCATGAGCATGGAGCCTGACTCAGGGCTCAAACCCACTGACCCTGAGATGACCTTAGCCAAAACCAGGAAGGAGTTAGATGTTTAACTGACTGAGCCAGGCGCCCATGTTTGTTTTCCTTCCTGTACATCTTTCTGGTTTTCCGAGACTTCATTTTCTATGAACTTAAAAACTGAATCAACTAGACTCTTTGCCATATATCTACATTGTTCACAGTGTTCAGTTTCATCAAGTGTGCTGTTCCGTCTTCCCGATTAAGTCTTTCCTGGAGCTTTCTGACCTGTCTCAGTCTGGACTACAGTCACTTGTGCCTGGTGGATGGCTCTATTCTGGGATCTCCCTTTACCACAATCCTGGGAATTCCTTTTCCTTGTTTTCCATGTTGGATCTTTTGTTTCTGTCTTGTATCTTGTTTATCTCCTGTCCAGTATGCATTTGCTCACTGAGTCTCTGTATTGAGTACAGTACCTGTGCCCATAACTGCCTGGCATCCCACAATCCAAAGAACCCTCTGTTTTACCCTTTTCAGAAAGTAAACTTCTGATTTGGGGAGGGAGCTAGGGAAAAGAGGCTGCTTAACTGTAAGTTGCAGAGAGCATTCTGAATACTTAAACCTTCAACCAGTTCTTACTTTAGTGCCTACCCCTTCATTCCTACTTCCAAAGGTCTATGAAGGCACCAGTTTCTGAACCTTTTAAGGATCCTGTGATGTGAATTGAGTTGTTTGTTTTGCTTTTCTACTGCTGACTCAGGATTCACTTTTCTTGGGTCTACCATGTTAATTACTACTTGTCCATCCGCTTTCCAACTTCTTTTTGATGTTATCTCCTCTTCTCTTTTTCCATTCATTTAGGTTCATGGCTTAAAACAAAAATCTTTGCTGTCATTTAATGGAATTTTGGGAGGGAATGGAAGTAGGTGCATGTGCTCAATCTACCATCTTTACCTGAACAGCATGTATTTCTACCCTGTGATGCTGTGTTTCATGTTAGTAATTTATGTCCATTCCTGACCTAAAGAGGTGCAGTATTTAGCACCATGGTCACAATCACTGACTCTAAAGACATGCAGACCTGATTTTGAGTCCTGATTCCAACAGTCAGGAGATGGATGCCTTTTAGCAAGTAAACCGCTATATCTCATCCTCTTTACCTGTAAGATTAGCATAGTAGGAACATTTGTCCACTTCAAAGTGTATAAGCGTAAGGTAAGAGAATGCAAGAGGAGCAGTTAGCACCATGCCTGACATTTGGTAAGTGCTATTTATTGTTAATGGTTAGTGTTTGGTATAAGGTGGTTAGAAATGATTTGTGCTGGCATTCACTGCATTAGTAGGCTTCATTCATATTTTCAGATGCTGTGAGATAGCATGCTTATATTCTAATTGTATATAAACTTCAACAGTCAGTGTTAATGCCATTTTACAGATGGAGTTTGAGACTCTGGAAGATTTGATGGCTAATAAGTAGGTTTAGGGGCTTTTAATGGGTGTTGATTATACTCTATCCTTAAGTGCTTTTCTTGGAATATGTTGATTGTTACCCTGAATTCCAGCATATGTTCAGGCTAGAATAAAGGAAAAGTGATGGTGCAGTTTTTTATGACTGACTTTTTAAAATTCAGGCCATAAACTCCCTGGTTTTGGGAGGGCAGACTAATACTTACAACAAACAGTTCAGAAATAGTAGAGCAGACAACAGTTGGCCATGTGTATATATTTGGCTTGAACGTGTAATAAGAAATAGTAAAGAACCATAGCAGATTTGAGTTTTGTAAACTCTTAAAATGGAGCATAGAAAGAAATGCAGATAATTGAGAGAAAATGTTAATCCACAAACAAGTTTCATAAGGGATATGAACTGAGAATTTTGCTCCTAAATTAGGTTAGTGTTCTTCCTGGTACCAATAAGTTTTCTTTTTAAACTGTTTTATCACTGCTCTTTGAAATTCTTCTGTGAAGTTAGCATTTCAGTTACGGTGTGTTCGTAGTTTATAGGTGGGCAAAATTGGGCCTAGATTTGGAAGGAAGAACAAGTGTAGGAATCTGAACTTTTTTCTTTTTCCCCTCCTTTGCTTGAGCTAAGCATCTCTCTTTAGCTATGACATCAGGCACCAGAGAATATTGTGGATAGTATAGAAAGGAAATGAGCTAGACGTTTTACTTTATTTTGCTGTCACTTGATGACTTGATAAATTCTACATGTAGCTTCGGTCATCAAAGAAGCCACTAAAGCAGGAGTTGGCAGACTTTTTCTGTTAAAGGTCAAATGGTAAATACTTCAGACTTTGTGAGCTCTGTGCTGTCGGCTCTTCTGTAGTAGTGTAAAACAGCCAGAGGCAGGGGCGCCTGGGTGGCTTGGTCGGTTAAACGTCCGACTTCGGCTCAGGTCATGATCTCACTGTCCGTGAGTTCGAGCCCCGCGTCGGGCTCTGTGCTAACCGTTCAGAGCTTGGAGCCTGTTTCAGGTTCTGTGTCTCCCTCTCTCTCTGCCCCTCCCCTGTTCATGCTCTGTCTCTCTCTGTCTCAAAAATAAATAAACATTAAAAAAAAAAATTAAAAAAAAAAAAATCAGCCAGAGGCAATGTGTGCAGCACTGCAGCTGTGAGCCATCAGCAGCCAGCACTCGAAAGGTGCTGGGGGAATGAGTACCTTGGTCCTAAAGTTGAGATCTAAGTTGTTCACCACACATCCGCCATAGTCCTCTTGAATCCTTACTTTCCCCATGTACTGTGCCATTTCTCTGTTCCCTTTCACAGTTAAACACCTCAGTAGAGTGCTCTATATTTTCATATCCTTTTTCTGGTGATCTCCTGAACCCATTCCGGTTAGGCATGCATCCCCAGTGATCCTCTGAAACTGCTCTTGTCAAGGTTAACGCTGACCTGTCTCACCCGATCTGCAGCACTCAACACTATTTCATTATTGTAACCACCTTGTGGGCCTTCCATAATACGAATTTCCTGATTTTCCTTCTTGCTACCCTTTCTATTTCACTCATCCACTGTTTAAATGCTTTAGTAGGTTTCCCTTCATTTCTGACCTGAAACTTGCAATACCTCAGGCTTCAGTCCTCAGACCTCTTCTATTTACAGCATAGATACTGCTGACTCTCCTGCTTAAAATTCTCCAGTGGTTTTCCATGTCACTCAGTAAAAACCACAGTCCTTCTGGTTGCCCACAAGGTTCTATACAATCTGGTCCTCATTACATCTCTGATCTCGTCTTTTATGACTGCATTCCAGCTACACTGTTCTCCTTGCTTCCCCAAACTCACAAGCTGCTACCTCAGGGCCTTTGCACTGGCCATTTCTCCTGTCTGGAATGCTCTTCCCTTAGATTTTCAACTGCCTCACTCCCTTTCTCTCAGGTCTCTGCTTAAATGGCATTTTTTTCAGTGGGACCTTTCCCAGCTCTTTTATAAGTTATAGGATGTTTCAACTTGTGAAAATCCAGCAAGTTGTATGCTTATTGACTTTTTTCCATAGTTAAATTAAGTATTTCAAAAACATTTTTTTAACTACAACCTCTCCAGCACTCTATAACCCCCTTCTTTATTTTCCTTAATGGCATTTAAGATATTTTTCCTTATTTATGTTGTTAATTGTCTGTGTCCATTAAGTGTGTGCTTGATGAGAGTAGGGATTTCATCTATTAACGTTCACTGTAGTATCTTAGTATCTAGAAGACTGCCTGGTACCTCACAGGCACTCATTATTCATTGAATAATAGAGTGGAGAAGTTTTTAACTAGTTATGGGAAGTGTGAGAGTAAGCTAACTAGAAAAGGCCAAAAGGCTAAGCTTGTCAGATGAAATTGTTACCCCAGTTAAGATCCTGGATTATGAATTTGCAGTGCCTGGCTGTGGGCTTTTTCTCTAGCACTGCTCTGCTGTCCACAGGCAGGCTCGGAGAAGGTGGAGAGTTGGATTCATTTAGGGCTGGGGCTTGTCACATGGCTGAGGTGAAATGACAGGGTCGGGAGTGATTGAAATAATGCACAAGGCATCTAAGCTGGGTAAGAAGGGAAAGGCAGGAAGTAGCTGGTGGACAGGAAGAACATAGAGGGGTCAGTCCTGCTGAGGGCAACTGTAGGAGTGAACACAGTGGAGCAGTAGCCCTGAACACCTCTTTGTATGCCCAAAATATCCTTCCTTCAGTTTCCATGGAGATAAAAGTTCCTGTTCTGCAAAATAGGCTTCATTCGTTTTGTCTCTGAAGAGAGAAATATCATCAATGTGCTGTTAGTACAAGAGATGGTATGTTAAGAGTTTGTTGGTTTCACAGCTAAGTATGTATGGTGTGGTCTGATAAGGACCACATTTGACCTACTCCCATGACTTATTCTCCCCCAATTTGTACGTTCATTTAGGAGGAAAGAAAATCGCTAATTGAAAATATGTTCATGATACCAAGAGACTGAAGACTAATTTTTATGGGACAGTGCGGAAACATCATGGAGACTACTGCTGGATGTCATACAGCAATGGGAGTTTATAAGATGCTTTTCTTCCCAAGGTTCAGATTGCATTGCCTCTGATTATTTGAACTGATGACAGAGAAGCAATATATAGATAATTTAAAATAACAAATATTACAAAAAAGTTTTTAGAAATGTGATAGAAAAGAATTAAAACAAGGAAATATAGGAAATGGTCAAATGAATTGCTCATCTTAATATCATTAGTAAAAACTCAGCTTTTATTTGATTTTACTGTACTTTTGAGTAAAATTTAATAGGCTTACTATTGAATCTTTATGTCAACTAAAATTTTATAAATGCTCAATTTTCATAACTGTTGTTTTCATTGGTCTCAAGCAAATGAAACAAAAGATAAAATATCCTTAATAAAATATTACTAGCTTAGTGAAACAATGATTGCTGGGAAAGGGTTGAAGGGAAAGGCATTTAGTTTAACATCTACTTTTCCCATTTTAAGCTAACCTTCACTTTTGCTAGCAAGCACTGTAGTAAACTTTGCCCTAGATAATACAGACTCAAAATATCATTTATTTCCTTCTTCCTGATCCATGTCTAAAAATGGTAAAATAGTATATTTCATATATGTATGTATATATACATATAAAATGTTTATTTTTGAGAGCTAGAGACAGTGTGCAAGCGGGGAAGGGGCAGAGAGAGAGGGAGACACAGAATCTGAAGAAGGCTCCAGGCTCTGAGCTGTCAGCACAGCCTGACGTGGGGCTCGAACCCATAACTGTGAGATCATGACCTGAGCCGAAGTCAGTCGCCCAACCAACTGAGCCACCCAGGAGCCCCAATACTTGTTTCTTGGTAGAAAAGGATAAATGTGTCTTCGTGTTTATGGGGAACTGATGTTCTGTTCACATAACAATTTTAGGAGTAAATGGGCCCTGCGTGTCAGATACCTAGGAATCAAAGAATGCATACTAAGAATGGTTGGAAGGATTTTCATACACAGGTACCTCTTGGTGGTGGGCCCCTGCCACAGGAGAGGTTCAAGTACAGTGGAAAAGAGCACTGGTAATGAGTGTGTTATATAAGGCAGTGTCAGGCATCGTGTGCACAGGTGCTTTCCAAAACAGGCTACACACCAAATCACATGGGAAGCTTTTAAACAAAAAAATCTACTGAATCAGAATTACTATGGATGGAGTCAGAAGTCACTTTTTTAAAAAGCATCCAGGTGATTTAATTGGTCCAGGATCTGCTTTGGGTAGCAGTGAGTGAGTTTACCTTAAGGCCTCTTCCAATTCTGAGATTCTGGACTGGTTTAGGAATAAGAGTCAAAACTAAAACTGAAAGCAATTTTAGGTTGCATTTGTAAAATTACAACATTAAGGTCTCCAGATCTGACAAATACTTCAAGAGCAGCCAACTTGCCAGAGTAGAAAGCACTGGAGGTATCCGGAAATCATGGTACAAGAGAAATGATTGAAAGAATTAGAAGTATTTAGCCTTGAGAAAACCTACAATGGGAGTCTGAGTGCTGTTCTTAAAAGCTAAAAGCATATTGTCAAGGAACTATCCCAGCAGATTAGGATAAAGGTTTGGAAGCTAAGAAAGATTTCCTTCTTGAACTCAACTGCTGTGACCAAGGTGGGGTGGGTTGCAGACAGGGCTCTTTAATGGAAATGAGTAAGAATCTGAACATGGATACTGTATAGTAGAGATTGCCACTATGGGACAAAGTTTTCTCTCATCTTTTTCTGTTACTGAAAGACTCTTTGTTTTTAAAATTTTTTTTTTTTTAACGTTTATTTATTTTTGAGACAGAGACAGAACATGAACGGGGGAGGATCAGAGAGAGAGGGAGACACAGAATCTGAAACAGGCTCCAGGCTCTGAGCTGTCAGCACAGAGCCCGACGCGGGGCTTGAACTCAACGGACCGCGAGATCATGACCTGAGCCAAAGTCGGACGCTCAACCGACTGAGCCACCCAGACGCCCCGAAAGACTCTTTGAATACAAGTGCTATCTCACATATTTTTCTGTCCCACATAATATCTTTACAAAGTAGGGGCTGAATAAATGACTACTGAATTGAAGGTGGAAAAATTAGTGACTTTTCAGACAATCCCCGCTGTCCAGGCCTCAGAGAAATATTCCCATTTTCGTTGGTGGAGGTTCACATTCACAGGTATTTATTCAGTAACTACAGAGTAGCAGGCACTGGTAGCTGAGGGATACAGAAAGGAATTCAGTCATGGTACCTATCCTTAAGAGGCTTATATTCTAGCAGAGGAGGCAAACATTACCTAATTCATCAATAGTTACACATCCTATTATATAAGCTGCTGTGGGGGGGAAGTGCAGGCAGCTGTGAGAACTTGAAATAGGGGAGTCCTGACCCATTGGGTTGGGGAGGGCTCCCTGAGGAAGCCTTACATGAAGATTGGATCAATAGCAACTGGCCAGATAAAAGAATGAGGAGCCTTGGAAAAGTGTTAAAGCATGTGTGTTTAAAGAAAAAGGCCAGTGTGACTGAAGAGTGGGGAGCACAGAAGAACAAGAAAACCTTCAGTTCTTTCAGAAACTCCTGTTTATTGTTTTCTCGAAAGAGATCCCATCCTGACATCTGCTGGCTACTGTATATACTGCAGTTCCAAATTACACAAGAACAACGCTCAGTAACCTGTCTTCTTGGCTTCAGTAGGAAATTACAAATAAAGCACCAGGTCTTTTCCCTGCCCTGTCTTATGGACTTCACGCAGGGCCAAACGCGTGCTGTATTACAGGTATGCTTATGTGGTGCCACTTGCCTAAGCTTATACAAGTTCACAAAAACGTAGAAATCGCATTTTGAAAAGTTGATTTGTTACTGAGATGTAAAAACATTACAAAACCACTTACTTTGCCTTTTAAACACAGTATCGGAAGTGTTGCATGAAACGCTCTTAAACGGTTTCCGTCACAAAACACAGC
Organism: Puma concolor; assembly: GCF_028749965.1. Lineage (NCBI taxonomy): Eukaryota > Metazoa > Chordata > Mammalia > Carnivora > Felidae > Puma > Puma concolor. The sequence goes on along the minus strand of NC_141679.1, from coordinate 59,764,708 downwards.
TGACTTTAATCCAGTAAGCATTCTACTGAGGCTAAAAATGTGCTTTAAGCACACCTGATAATTTTCATCTTTTTCTCAGCCATATTAGTCATAGTACCTTCATTTTCCACTTCTGTCTATAAAGGACAAAATTGCAAAACAAACAAACAAACATTACCTAAGCAGCTGTACTGACTGATATGGCTACATTTCACACTGTTGTACTGGCAATTGCCTCACCATGCAGTCGTTTGAAATATTCGTTAATCAACTGGCACTAAAAGGATAAATGGTGAACCGAGTGATTTCAAGGCACCAATATGTAGTGTAAAAAATGCATTGTTTGGAGGTAGAGGTCTATTGGTTTGGAAAGAACACTAGAATTAGTTAAAAGTTCTCAGTTATAGCTTCAGTTCTGCTCTTAATTATGTGACTATATGAGTCATATTTTTTTTACTTGAAATACCCAAATCCAGTTTGGGTAGATTTAAAGAGAAAAGTAATTCATTGAAAGGATTATAGGTAATTTAGCAACACCAGGAGGCCTGGAGAACCAGGCTTGGAGACTAGGCAACTGGAACATCACTCCTTGTTACTTGGTCACTGAGTACAACCCAGTGCAGTGAAGAGATCTCTGCTGAGGATTAGATGCCACCACTTGCCAAAGCCACAGACCCAGAGCCCTGCACTATCCTGACAGCCAGTGTTCTAAGAACTTCATCTTGCTGTTTGCCATGGCCACCAAAGAATTATGCCAAGTCTCCACTTTGTTGTCTCTGGCTTCCAACTGATGGTCCAGGAATATCTAATTTGTAGTGTCCGGGTCATGTGGAAAAGCAGAGGAAATAACTGGATTTTTGGCTTTTATAGTGAAAGATCTCAAAGATGGGGAATTCCCAAATGTAGGGAGTTCAGATAACTGGGCAGCCAATGGGATGACACGTCTATTATGTGGACCCTGAACAAATCACAGTCAGCCTCACTTTCTATAAAGCAGGGTAAATAAAGTTCACATGGCTGAAGAGATTGTGCATGTTTACTTACTCATTTTGCAATGAATACCAACTGTGCTAGTTGAGCAAAGATGAGCAAGTCCTCTCTAGTCTAACAGAGGAGAGAAGTCAGTAGACAGCAAGTGCTAGAATAGAGGCATACATGAACGAGGTGTAGTCAGAAAGGAGAACTCAGTTGCAGTTTGCAAATGTTCTTGTATTTAAGTACCTAAAGTCACATTTTCCGTGGAGCAACTGAGGCTTGCATCATTGGGAAAGGCAGACGGCACGCTCTTGTAGGGAGTTGCCGTTGCACTCTTTTGAAGGGCTTCGCTGTTCTATAGAAGCAGCAAAACAATGTTGGCTGGCACAAATCCAGAAAGTCGGGCTTTTGATTGCTTATTGACATATATCTAGACTGCCAGTTTCATACAATGGGACACTTTTCAAAGGATTAAACATGTCACACCTTTGCCAGTCATCAATTAGATAAATCATCAAGCTCATTGTATTGTGAACCACCCCTATTCTGATCTGACCTAAATCAGAGTGGTCTTTCTACTATATCTGGCTACTGTGTGTACAGCTTTGTGTCTTTGCTCAAAAGAAATAGTTGGCTTTGGGCTAAGGCTGTTTTTTGTTTTGTTTTGTTTCAATTTGTAAAAGAAAGCAGCTGCATGGTAACTTGGGCCTCATCCAGAATCTGTAATACCAAATTCATCATGTGGTAGTAACAGATGGAATACATTTTTTATAGACTACATTCTATAGAACCAGGGACTAAAAGAGGTCAATGGGACCACAGGGGTCAGCTATCACCTCAATCCGGTGCGATAATTTCTTTTTCACAGTATTCTCAAGTTAGATTTCTGTAGCTGACATTCTCTTTTAAAATTCAGAGGTCTAGGGGCTCCTGGGTGGCTCATTGGTTGAGCGTCCGACTTCGGCTCAGGTCAAGATCTCACAGTTCATGAGTTAGAGCCCCGCGTCGGGCTCTGTGCTGACCGCTCCGAGCCTGGAGCCTGCTTCAGATTCTGTGTCTTCCTCTCTCTCTGCCCCTTCCCCACTCATACTCTGTCTCTCTCTCTCAAAAATGAATAAACGTTAAAAAAATTTTTTTTTAATAAAATAAAATTCAGAGGTCTATATCCAACTGCCTTTTTGATCACTTCATTTGGTGACACGGCATCTTAAATTTAACAAGTCCAAAATTGATTTCTTAATCTCCCCCCACCTCTAAATATGTTCCCCTTACAGTAGTTAGCCATTTCAATAAATAGCACCTCCATGGGCCCCAGTCAGTGGATTAAGCTAGACTAGGAATCCCTTTAATGACCCCACATCAAACCGGTTTGATTACCTAAAAAAAAAAAAAAAAAAAAATCAAATCTATTCCTCTTTGTCTTCACTATCATTACTGCAGTCCAAGTCCTAACCAAGCTCCCTGCTTTCACTCTTTTGCCTATTATCCACATAGTAGCCAGCATCCTATTTTAAAAAGATACCAAACCACCCACACCCTCCACCACTTCAGTGGCTTCCTTTTACATAAAATTTTAAAATCCTTTATCATGGCCTACTAAGTGATGCATGATCTGGCACCAACCTACCTAAGTTCACTTACACTGTTTTAACACAATAAGCTTCAGATGAACCGGACATCTTACATTTACCCCAAGAGCAGTCCTCTCTTCTGCCCCCCGCCCCCCACCCAAAAGCCTTCCTTGAGGTTTTCCTTGCCTCTCATCGATCTGGCTATCTCCTTACCCTCCTCTGAGAAGTCTTCCCTGACCACCCTCCCTTGCCCCATAATTTAAAATCAGGGTTCCTTCGGTGAACTATAATTTTAAATACATGTTTATTTAAATGGTATGTGATTGTCTACCTTACCGCTCAAGAATTTAGCTTCAGGAGGAGAGAAGCCATATCAGCTTCGTTCATTTCTGTGCCCATGATAATGCCAGCAGCAACAACACCTATGCAACATTTATTATGTGCCAGGCATGTGTTAAACGCTATGCATATAAGAATTTAATACATACTCCCAATATATCGCCTGGCCCATAGCCAGTGGTTAGTTTGTTGAATGGATGAACTCCGCTCCTGCGTGCACACCGAGTTGTTCACCACCTCCTGGAACAGCCCATTATCTTGACAGATAATTCTGATGATTGGAAGAATCTTTATATTGACCCCAGCATACCTCCCTGCAGTTTCCTCCCACTGATTCTATTTCTGCCCCTCTGGGGCCACGCAGTACAAGCCATAATCGTCCTTCCACAAGCTCGACTTGGCAGCATCCGAGGACCCACCCGCCCCCGGCGTCTCCCTCCCGCTCCCCTCCCTGCAGACTCCAGGCTCCTTGTCCGCTGCGGTGGTCGGGGAGCCCAGCTCCGGCCGCCAGCCCGCCCGGCTCCCGGCATCCCCCGCCTCGCGCGTCACGTGACGGCGCCCGCCCGCACGAGCCCCGCAGCTGTCCGCCTCCGGGCGGGGCTCTCGCGCCGCGTCCGCCCGCCCCTGGCCGAGCGCCGCAGTCTCACGGCTCGGCTGCGGCTCGGCTCCGGCTCCGGCTCCGGCTCCGGCTCTGGCTCCGGCTCGGCTCCCGCGGCCCGGACTGCTGTGGGCGAGCGCTCCAGGGAGCTCCCGGCAAGGTAAGAGACGGCCGGCCCGCGGAGGCTGAGGGCGAAGTTATTCCGCGCGCGTCCCCGGGATGCCCGGGGCCCGGAGCAGGGGGCGGCCCGGGCGCCTGGCGGCGCCGCTCGGTCCTGGCAGAAGCTGAGCACCTGGCCCTGGCGGGACCGGGAGAGGGTGCCCTCAGGTCGCCCGCGGCCCCGCGCTCTGCTGGCACCTGGAGGCTCAGCCGCGCCTAGTGCTTCGTTTTCCCCTCCTGTAAAACGACCCGGCTGGAAAGGTGGATCTCCTCGGTTGCCTTCAGCCTTGAGGTTTTGCGAGTGTGTACGCGAAGTCCAAGAGGAAGAAGCCGACTCCTGGGGTGGGAAGAGCCCCCCTCCCAGGAATGCTGGGGCACTGGTCTGGGACCGGGCAGCTACTATTAAGTGTCCCCTGTGTTTTGTGCAAATCGCAAGCCTCTCGGAGAGTCTGTTTCTCCATCTTTAAAGTAAAGGTGGTAACACCTGCTCTGCCTCCCTCATAGGACTACGGCGGAGCACGGGTGGGAAAGCCATGGGAGGAGCCGGAACTCTGGTGTAAGTTAGACGTGGGTTCAAGTCCTAGTTCTACCAGTTACCAGCTGTTGACCTTGAGCCAGACAGACCCCTCATCTGTTAAAAGACAATAATAATAATACTTAGCTCATGAGGTTGCTGTGAGGTTCAGTATAAAGAGCTTAGCACAGTGTCCGGCACAGAAATGTTCAATGGATAGTCCTTTTCATATATATATATTATTCAATTAATTTAGTAAGCTAGAGAGTGCTTCGCGTGAGAGGTGTTTAGAATAATCGCACTTCAGTTTCCCAATAGTTAGTGCTAAAAAGAGTGCTGCTTTGGTTTCCTAAGAAAGAGGCCAAGTGGGATCCTTTCCCTGTTTCTCTTTCTGGGCCCCCTTTGCCTTCTCATTTACCACTGGCATGTGAACCTGTTGTTCCTACCAAATGAGTCAGGCAGGATGGGAACATTAATGTACTGGAGCAGATGGGTATCAGATTCCCTCTGAGGGGAAAGAAAAGTGCCAGGCATGTGCTGCCACCAAAAAAAGCACAGTACAGTGATTGACTGTTAGAGTAGGAAGATGCCTGGGAAACTGTCTAATCCAGCTGTCTCCTCTTGCACATGGAGAAACTGGACCCAGAATGAGGACAGGACTTCAGGCCTCAGCACCCAACAGGTTGTTGGCCCTAGGTGGTAGAAAGAACACACACTGTTAACCAGATGCTATGCTTCCCCTTAGTCCTAACCTGATTCTTCATTATTCAGCAGGTATTTATGGAGCACCTACTGTGTGCTTGTACACCTACTAGGAGCTAGAGATGAAATATGTTTCTCTCCCTTTGCTTGTTCTGAATACATTTTATGATAACAATAAGTTCTGTCTCCCAGCGAGCTTTTGCCTTAGCAGCTGGCCCCAAGAGACAGAAGCACATAGAGAGGTCTGAATTATTTCATGATCTGTCAAGGCAGTCCCTGAGCCTTTCTTGAAACCTCTGGAAACTGAAGAAAATGCTGCTTTGTCAGGGCTTTTAGGAAAGGATTTCCTTCTGGCCTGGAGCACTTGGATTTCTTTGTCTTTCTGGTTTCAGGCCTCTTATTGTGTATTATTTCTGAAAAGAGCCACCCTCGCCACAGTGCCTTCGTTTTGGTTTCCATGGTTATCAGAAGAATTGTTTTTATGATAGCACAAGTAGCTGTTAAGTAAAATGTGGTCAAGCAGTCCCCAGTTCGCTGTGGGTGTCTGTACTCTGGTGGTGGCCCTCAATTTTTTTTTTTCAGTTGCAGTGCGTTCATACTATTCCTTCCTCCTTTATTCTTTCCTTTAACAAATATGTATTGGTTCCAGGCCCAAGAAGAGTGGGAATAAGCAGAAACAGATAAAAACGAAGATAGACCCTGGTTTGGGGAACTCAGAATCTTTGGGGGAATAATCTGTGGACATTCCCACATGCAAGAGGCAGGCAGATCTGTGGGGCTCTGATAAAGGTGTGGATTAGAAGCCAGCAAGAGCTCTCAGGTGAGAGGGAGTGTCCTGGGCAACCAAGAAGACATCACATAGTAATGATGCTCTTCAAGGAAGATGTGAAAGAAACGAGTTCCTTTTATGTGCCTCAGCCACATGGTAATAATAGAGGGTACAAGAAGCCCTTGTTCTTTCCATTTGTCTTAGTGAATGAACCCTCTCTTAAGTCACCTGTCATAGGCCCTGTTTGAAATGCCTGCTAATTTCTCTCATTTCCCTCTTTGTGTTAGCTTAGTGAGTGACATATTAGTTTCCTACTCGTACATATGGTACTGCATGTATAAAGGTAGATAATAGAGCCATTTGATTAAGAGTTTGTTTCAGATGTTTAACCTGTGTGTCTTGTTTCACCTGTTGGGTTCTAATGCAGTCAAAAATTTATCTTTCCAAGTCATCTCCTAAGTTCTTTAATGCCCTCATTAGTGAGAATTCCAATATCTCCTACTTTCAAACTTCCTGGGAACTTAGACGATCCAAAGAAGTCAGTCTTCCACTCTCCAGAGGAGAGAGAACTGCAGAGTCTGAGCAGTCCATCCACCTTGTTATTTCTGACACAGCTATATGGTATCACTATTGAAGAGCTGTCCTGCACGGTCCAAGGATGTGTGGTCACTGCTGCTCAACGCCCTTATTGGACCAGGTTCCCGCCAGCTTGATCCCATGCTTGGATTCCAAGGTTAGAGCTTTTTTTTAGTTTGTGCTCACATGCTTAGCCATTCTCCCCAAAGCACCTCACTCTGGGCAGTGTGTTGAGCATGTCACCAGGCTGGGTTTCCCCAGTCCTCCCATGAGTTCCCTTTGGGGGCATATGGGACCCTTTTGTGCTAGCAGCCTTTGTCAGGGTCATCCCAGACCACCTAGATTTCCCTATTTTTCAAACCTTTTGTCAAGGTTTGGAGATTCAGTCCCTTCCTTACCCTAACCCAGGGCTTTTTGGCAAATTGGTTCTACTTTCCCTCCAGGATTCTGCCTACCAAGGATTCTCAGGAATGGCAGTTAGCTACCCCAGAACTTTGTGTGCCTATTCAACTTTTCATGTATAAGAGGGGTCCTCTGGTAACTCTTGGCAAAAACGATCTGTTCCCAGGAGACCGTTTCTCCACCTGTAGTGGAGAAAAGTAGGCATTATTGCAAAATTTAAGTGGTATATACCCTGTTAAAGATTTGGGGACAAGGTTTTAATTTAAAAATGAAATTCCCTCAACTTTTCTAAGAATCAAACAATAATTGATATATTTGTTTCATTGTCTTTATTTTAAACTTTAAAAATATTAGCTGTAACAAGAATGCATGCAAGGAAACCCCTCAAATGTGCATAAGGGAAACATACAGGGAACCACCGCCCATGTCAAGAAGTGGAACATTGCCAATATTCAGTAGTCTCCCTTCCAAATCATAACCTCCTTCCCAGAAGAAACCACTATTTTGACTTACGTGATAACCATTTGTTTTTCTTTGTAGTTTTGTCACCTATATCTGCATCCCTAAAACAGTATAGTTGAATTTTACTAGTTTTTAAATTTCTTACAGAAAATCCTACCGTAGTGTGTGTTTTGTGTTTGCTGCTTTTGCCATACTTGTTTGTGTGTTGCATCCATGAGGTTACCACACTTATTTTCATTGCTAACAGTGTTTCATGATATATGTCACATTGAATTTGTGTCATATGGTTTAGATACTTGTGTTGCTTATAGCTTCTGAATACCAAGAACAGTGCAGCCAAGCATATCCTTAGACATTTGCTATTGTGTTTGTGAAGCTTCTTTAGGTTATATATGTCAAAGTGGAATTGCTTTGCTAGATAATTCCAGTTTTCTAAGTGATTGTAGCAGTTTACTTTCTTACCAGCAGCGTGTCAGAGCTCCAGCTGCTTTGTATCCTTGCAGATACTCGGTATTGTCTATTTAAAATTTTTAAACTATTCTCGTCGGCCTAGAGTGATATCCTATGTGGTTTTAATTTTATTTTCCTTGGTTATAACTAATGTTGAGCACTTTTTTATTGATTAATTGGGTGGCCTCTTTTGTGAACTGCCTAATTCAAGCCTTTTGCCTGCTTTTCAGTTTTTCTTATTAATTTTTGGAGGTTTTTTGTTTTTGTTTTTGTTTTTTTTTGGTTAGTGGTCCCTTGTCAGTTATATGGGGTTTTTTAAAGTTTGGTTTTTTTTTTTCCAAAAAATTTTAAAGTGTATTTGAGAGAGAACTAGCAAGCAGGGAAGGGGCAGAGGAGAGGGAGACAGAGGATCCCAAGCAGGCTCCAGCACTGTCAGTGTGGAGCCTGATGCCGGGCCCAAACTCACAAACCGTGAGCTCATGACCTGAGCCGAATCAAGAGTTGGCTGCTTAACAGACTGAGGCACCCAGACGCCCTGAGTTATGTGTGTGGTTTTTTTTAATTTTTATTTTTTTTACATTTATTTATTTTTGATAGAGACAGAGCACAAGTGGGGGAGGGCCAGAGAGAGAAGAAGACACAGAATCCGAAGCAGGCTTCAGGCTCCAGGCTCCAGGCTCCAGGCTCCAAGCTGTCAGCATAGAGCCTGACATGGGGCTTGAACTCACAAACCATGTGATTATGACCTGAGCCGAAGACAGGTGCTTAACCGACTGAGCCACCCAGGCGCACCGAGTTATGTGTTTTTAAAGTATCTTTTCCTATTCTGTGACTCTCTTTTTACCCTCTTAAATGGTGATATCTTAGATCCTGTTTTCTAGAAGCAGGGCCTGAAATGGGGATTCTTGTTCAAGTGGTATATTGGGAAAAGTGCTCAGGAAAAGGAGAATGAGGGAAGCAGTATGGGGGGCAGGAGTGGGGGAGAAGTATAACTAGGTGAAGTGGCAGTTTTCTGAAGGGACATCTGTGAGTTCCTATGTGAAACTCCATCTGGGGAGGATGCTAGCTAGTAAAGAGACACTGGTTAGGTTACTAATAGTATTCTCTACACTCCATTGAAATACATTCTTTTCTTTTGTTAAATTTACTCCATCCAGATACAGCTCCCCGATTCTGGTTGGTCACAATTTCTGGGAAACCTTACTAGAGGAGAGTTAGTGGGACAAATTACAATCTCTGCTGCTGTAGCTAGTGCAAAAGTGTAACTAAAGTCGTTATCTTCCTCCTCCACCATCCATTCTAGTTTCTTTTCCACGGTCCCCTGAGTTTTTGGGAGAACTTGGTGATGAAGCCATCAGGGTCTGGAACTGTATTTTCTTTTGTTGTGTTATTTTCGACTACAGATTCAATGTTTTTTAATTTTTATTTATTTTTGAAAGAGAGAGAGAGAGAGCAAGAGTGAGCAGGTGAGGGACAGAGAGAGAGGGAGACACAGAATCTGAAGCAGACTCCAGGCTTTGAGCTGTCAGAGCAGAGCCCAGCGTGGGGCCTGAATGCACGAACCGTGAGACCATGACCTGAGCAAAAATCAGATGCTGAACTGACTGAGTCACTCAGACATCCCTTTGGTTTTTTCTTTTAAATGTTTATTTTTGAGAGAAGGACAGACAGAGTGTGGGGTGAGGGTGGGAGACAGAGAGGGAGACACAGAATCTGAAGCAGGCTCCAGGCTCTGAGCTGTCAGCACAGAACCCAACACGGGGCTCAAACTCACAAATCGTGAGATCATGACCTGAGCCAAAGTCTGAGGCTTAACCAACTGAGCCACCCAGGAGCCCCCAGATTCAATGTTTTTAATGATTCCAACACAATTAAAAATTTTTCTTCTTTAGTTTTATCAAGTGATATTTTTCCAGGAATTGGTTCCTTTTAAGGTTTCAAACTTATATAAAATTGTTCATAATATTTCCTTGTTATTTTAACGTTTTCAGTGTCTGCAGAGATGTCCCCCTTCTCATTACAGTTCATTTTTATATTTTATCCCTTTAATTCTTTAGTTTCAGTAGAAGTTACTTTCAAAGAACTAGTTTTGTCTTCACTGATATTCTCCATAGTAAGTTGGTTTTCTCTTTCTTTCATTAAGTTTTGCTCTTTTTTCATTCTTTCCTTGGAAATATTTTGGGGTTTTTTTTTCCCCAAACTTCTTGAAAAGTTCATTCATTTTTGTCCTTTTTATTCTTTCCATTTTAGGCTGCACATTGTCCTCCAGATGGTACTTAGTATGTGCTCAGAGTTTTGATACGTGGTATTTTAGTCATTTATTTCCAGATGTTTTCCAATTTCCATTGTGATTTCCCCTTTGACTCATAGGTATCTTAGAAATGTGTTTCTTAATTTTCAAACATACAAGTATTTTCTAGTTATCTTTTTTAAGTGATTATGGTCAGTGAGTTTGTTCTGTATAATTTTAATCCTTTGAGATTTTTGTTAGGGCTCTTTTTGTGGTCTATTTTTATAAATGTTACATGTGTGCTTGAAAGTAATGTGACTTCAGCAGTTATTGAATTCAAATTTATTAATTATATTCCAATCTTCTTTGTTGTTACTAGTTTATTTTTATCTATTCTAGCTATTACAGAGAGAAATGTGTTAAAATATCCAACTATGGTTATGAATTTGCCTATTTCACCTTTTAATTTTTTGCATTATATCTTTGAGCCCTATTATCAAGTGTACACAAATACGAAGTTATATCTTCCTGGTGAATTAACCTTTTATCATTATGAGGTTGCCTTTTTTATCTCTAGTAAAAGAATGGTGGGTTTTTGTCTGTTTGTTTGTCTGTTTGTTTGTTTGGAGGAGGGGAGGCCTTAAATTCTATTTTATCTGATACTAGTGTAGCTACACCAACTGTTTTTAGTTAGTCTATGCCAGGTATATCTTTTTCCATCCGTTTCATTTCATCCTTTCTGTGCTGTTTTAGATTTGTCTTTTATAAGCAGCATGTGGGTTTTGTTTTTTTTATCACCTGTTTTTGTCTCTTTGGAAAATTTAGTCTATATTTGTTTAATATAACCACTGATGTATTTAGGTTTACGTCTGTCTTCGTATTTTATGCTTTTAATGTATTTGTCCTGCAAGTACTCCATTTTGTTCTAGCTCTTTCTTCCCTTCTTTTGGGATAGTTTTAGTCACTTGCTCTTTTTCTAGTTTGGACATTTTGCACTTGCTCTCCTTTAATGGTTACCCTTGAAACTTTAATTTAACCAAAGTTGATAAATTATGGAGTGATAAATATCCCTATGCTTTTTTTGGATGGTATGGGGACCTTAGACCACTTGATCTCTTATTTATCCCCATTCTGCTTAGTGGTAGACTAGTTGTAACACAGTGTGCCAGCTTTGATTAGACACATATATGGACCCACAGATGGAACAAATGTAATGAGGGAGGAAAAAGGTGAGAGAGCAAAGAATTTACTTGAGAAAATGATATGATTTTGTCAGGACTCTGAACTCCCTGAACTCTAAAAAGAAAATCTGTTTGCTTATAAAACTGCATAGAGGGATCCAAGAGTTCAAAAAAATCTTTTTAGGACTATCTCCTCTCCATCTCTCTCAGTCAGTCAGCCTTGCTTGTCTTAATCCGGCTTCATTCCTCAGATGAACTCTTCTGAGTTGTCCCCATCCCTGGCAGGAGGGATGGGATCTTTTTGATTCTACTTTGGGTCAAGGATGAGGTGGAGGGCGGAGGCACTATGAATGACAGCCCCACCTCTAACTGGACTAAATGGAGCAGGAGTGTGTGGAGCTCCTCTAAGGAACCAGAAGAGGGAAGGTGTGCTGGGAGACAAAAGTGACAGCCACCACAGTCCACTGTGCCAAGTAGTGGCTTGGAAGAGTGACATGCAGAAAAAAGAGGATGTGATCGGAATTAACTCAATTAAACTCTACAAGGAAAAGTGGGAGGACGTCACCTCCTCATGAGCCCACTGACAGGGAAGGAGGAGTCTGGTCAGACCATTCCTTCACCACCAACCAATGCCAGCGGGTGTTTTGGCATTGTTGGCTGAGGACAGCTTGGTAGTCCACAGCAGCAGAGACGAGGGAGAGCTAGCGTGAGCCTGTCTGATATGCGGAGGTGTAATCAACAGGTCAGCCGTGGCGCTTGCCATTCCCATGGCCTTTCTTTTTTTTTTTTTTTTTTTTTCCAACGTTTATTTATTTTTGGGACAGAGAGAGACAGAGCATGAACGGGGGAGGGGCAGAGAGAGAGGGAGACACAGAATCGGAAACAGGCTCCAGGCTCTGAGCCATCAGCCCAGAGCCTGACGCGGGGCTCGAACTCACGGACCGCGAGATCTTGACCTGGCTGAAGTCGGACGCTTAACCGACTGCCCCACCCAGGCGCCCCCCCATGGCCTTTCTAAGAGAAACTTCTACATCCACAACTTCTGTTCACGTCATCCCCACATAACCATGTTTTCTACCATAAGACCTTGCTCTGTCCCTGCTCCCTAGACAGAACTTACTGGGCCAGAGCTGGATGTCAGACCTAAAAACAGCCAATTCCTAGGCTCACCAAGGACCTGTGATATGACATGACTAGTGGAAAAGAGATGCATGTTCTTAGAAATTTGAACTGGGGATTATAGAAGAGCACTTAGCTACAGAAATGGAAGCTGACATGGTATGTAAAGAGAAGCCATGAGGTAGAGTCAGGCCTTTGAGGAGTCCTGGCTAGCTGGTATTATGAGGAAGCAGAAGCACTGAGGTAGAGAAAAGTGTGTAGAGACTCCAGGTGAAAGGAGATTGGAGCCAGCCCTTGGGGAGCGGCTGAGCCATGTAGTGAGCGAAGACCCACAGGCTAGCTGCTGATCCAGCCCTTTCATTCTAGACTCTGGGAGACCCAGCCCTACTGTGGTCCTATTCTATAAAATCCTTTATCCTTAATAGTCCACACAAACCCTTATGATAAATCACCCCCCACCCCTTATTTGCACTTGCTGTGATCAGAAGACTCACTAAAACAGATATTCAGAACTTAGGAGCCGTGCCCATGTGGTTGAATTTCCATTGCTGCTGATGACTTGTTCTGAAAAGAAAACTCACTCTCTTTGTCATTGGATGGTCAGCAGCTACAAAACTTGTTGGCTCCGTTACAATAAAGAACACACCCACTCTTTGGCCTGGTGTCAGTGTCTGCATTGTTGGCCAGGGAGCTCCCCTCCCTCCATGGTCTCCTTGTTCCTGACCTCACTACAGAAAACCCTAACTTATTGCCTATAATTAATTTTTGTTTCTAAGATGTCGGAGGGTTGGTTCAAATGCATTACAATGAAAGAAAGGCATTTAGGGAAAGAAAAGGGTCCTAGGAGAGAAGGAATTCATCACCATTTATTGTGTGTTTGCTATGTGTCTGGCACGATGTTAAGTGATTTCCATCCATTCCCTCATTTCATCCTCACAACAACTCCCTAAGGTATTATTATCCCCACTTTTATAGATAAGGAAGCTGAGACATAGGATGGTCTGACTCCATTGAATGTGTAATTTCTGGTGTAAAGCAACAATCACTTGGTGTGGAATTGCCTCAACCTGAGATTGATTAAGGAGAAATGGCTGGGAACGGGTGTGTGGTTGAGTGGGGGGCAGGAGGTGGTGAGAAAGGAGCTGGTCAGGTGTTCCCTCTACACACTGTGCCTGCCAAGAGTCCCAGTGCTCTAACACTACATAATAATTGCAGGATTAAATTCATTCATATTTCATGATCTGTGAGTTTATGTGTCTGCAAAGTGAGGTTAGAAAGTCCTCTACCATGATTTCACAAGTTAAGAACCCCTGAATCTCAGGAAGGGAACCAGGAGGCAGGCTGTTGTAGTGGAAAGAACAGAGACTTTGGACTCAGTCCAGGTTAGGAACCACAGCTGTCTTGCTTACTAACTGAAGAGCAGAGGCACTTTATTCCTGGAACTGTGGATAAGAAGCCACTGCCTCTTAAGTTGTGTTAATTGCTCCTTGAGATAACATAAAAAGCACCTGGTACTCAGTCCTCAACACACCTTTTCCTGCCCCCTCAAGGTCACTTAGTTTATTAGAATCAGGACTAAATCCAGGTTTTGGGATTCCCACCCCAGTGCACTCTGTAGGTGAACAGCAATGGATGGGCAGTGCATTGAAGGAGGAGAGAGGGCCCTCAGGGCTCCCAGCCATGCTCAACACCAAACACACATCAAAACACAGCGTTCTGGTCTGTGCCATCAAATTTCAAAGCTGAAATAAGAAACAGCTGGTTATTTTTCAGGCTGCTGAAGAGCTGAGGTTTGAAGAAATGATGAAAAGCCCAGCTGAGATGTTTGTCATCTTCAAAGTTTTAGGTTTTGTCTCATTTCCAATAGTACATGTGTAGGTATATATGCAGGGCTCTTTCTTGGTTTACAGTATTTTACTCTGCATGCTTTCAGACTAAAATCCACAGAACTCTAGAAAAGTTTACTTTTATTTGAAGAAAGATCTAAAATCATGAACCTGTTACAACTGCTTAATACAGTGTGTAGTTACTTACACTGGTGTTTAGTATGCTTCATAATGTGAGAAGATATATCTTTTTTCCCCCTTTGTGCATACTAGAGTTCTGAGCTGTTCTAGGTCCTCCCCCCCCCTCACATTTTTTCTTTATTAAAAGCAAAATTCTTGCCACTTTGACACTGATATGGTCTTCTCTGGGTAGGAAGTAAGTGCATTTTCTTCAGTAAACAATGAAGAACATGAAAGCTGTTTGCATAATGTACAAAGCTGAGTTGTGGAGTCCCCTGTGTTCAAGATTACCCAGTGAGGAAGTCGCAGAACCCAAACTAGAAGCCTTTTGAGTCCCTTTTGAGTCCTCTTGTTATGGGGTAGGTTCTTTTGTGCTGGAACTCAGCACAGTTCCCCACTGACTTCTAAGTTAACGAAAGCTCTGTGAACTGATCAGTTGGTCTTTCTTCCTGACTCTTTCAGGCTTCTGGAGCTGCAGCCAGACTGAGCTTCTTCCCGTGTACTCAGCCTGGCTAGAGGTTTCTTACCCTGCAGCTTTGTGGACACTCTTCCTCTGCCTATGGTCTCCTTTTCTGCATTCTCTGGATGCCCCAGCCCTACCCATATCTCAGAGTGCAGCTCAGATGCCCACTCTTGTTAAAAACCTAGTCTTTGGGGTCAGACCTGGTTCACAAGGGGATTCTGCTGCACTCTAGCAAAGTGATTTGGGGTAAGTCGTTTGTCACATTAGTTTCTCCCAGACTGTTTCTTCATTTGTAAAATGAAGACAGTAATACTTTAGGTCAGTGCTTCTCAAACATAAGTGTGCCCATCAGTGCCCTGGTGATCCTTGTTAAAATGGCAATTCTGATCCATTGGTAATGGGACAGTGCCCAAGATTTGGCATTTCTTTTTTTTTTTTTTTTTAAGTCTTTTTTATTTATTTTGAGAGAGCCAGAAACAGCACAAGTCGGGGAGGGGAGGAGAGAGAGGGAGACAGAGAATCCCAGCACGGAGCCTGACATGGGACTCAAACTCATGAAACCGTGAGCCCATGGCCTGAGCCAAAACCAAGAGTCGGACATTCTACCGACTCCCAGGAGTTGGCATTTCTAACCAGCTTCTAGGTCCTAGGAACAGCATTCTGAGTTGTAGGGCTTTGAAGGAATGTTGAGAGAATAAAATGAAATAATGCATGAAAAATGCTTAATGTGGTGTCCTTCAAATATTTGTGCTTAGTAAATGGTAGCTGTTGCTGTTTTTGTTACTTTCTGTTACTATTGGCTGATTTCCCTAGCTGGAGGTCACATTTATAGTCTTTAAACAAAGGCTTTCCCTCTTATGGCAGCTGAGTAATTTTTCACATATTCTGTGGTTTTGTTTTTTTTTTAGGGGGTTGTTTTTTTGGGTAGAGATACCTTTGTCTCCTACCAGACTTGAGGATAGGATCTTTGTCTTATTCCTGATTTGCTCACAGTGTTCACCACACAGTCTTATACATTGTAAGTGTGGACTATGTACATGGGTTTTATTTACTTATTTTTTTATTCCATAGGGATCTATGTCACAGAAGGAATTCTGTGGCTAATAGTCTCAGCTATTCTAATATACCAGATAATGATGATGGTGATTACTCATTTATTTGGTAAATGTTTATTGAGCGCCTATGACGGGCAAGACAGAGTTCCAGGCATAATACAAAGCAATGATACAAAGTTTCTGCCCTTATGAGACTTGCTCAGGAGAGGTACACAATAAAGAAAAGCATATTATTTAGAAAAAGATAAGCTCCTTGAGGGCAGAGAGTGTGTCTAATTCATCACAGTGAATTTCCTCATGGTAGGTATTCAGACACTGAGTCACCTGGCCAGTCACCTGGCCACATCTGCATACACCCTCTGGCGTTTCACACGGGTAGTCCTTGTGGTGTAACGTGGCACTCCCTCATGTCCCTCCCACCCACCCCACAAATCCCCTCACAGAAGCCTAGGTGAAATACATAGATGTTACTAAAGGTTTTAGTCCTGACCCCACCTTGCCTGCCCATCATGACGCACAGCAAACTGGCCAATATTCACCCCCGATTTCTCTTTTGCGGACTCCTATTCCATTTCATGCCCTTTAGGTGTTAGGCTGGCGAGGACTTGGTCATCAGACTTCTCTCTCTTTCTCTCTAGTGATCTCATCCCATCCCGTGACTTTAAATGTCATTCAGGTCTCTGTTCAAATGTCACTTCCTCAGAGACCTTCCTTGACAACGCTATCTAAAATGGCACATGTGCACGCATACCCCTTAGCCTGCTTTATTTCTCCTTATAGCATTTATGCTTTTGTTATTTGTTAAGTTTATTTATTTTGAGAGGGACAGAGAGAGAGCGCAAGCCAGGGAAGGGCAGAGAGAGAGAGGACAGAGGATCCAAAGCAGGCTCTGTGCTGAGAGCAGAGCCACCCAGGCTCCCCAGTGTTATTATTTTTAAAATGTATTGTCTGTCTCTAAAGGTAGGGACTCTGTCTTGTTTATTGCTTGTTAGTACTTAAAATAATGTCTAGCACAACAGTAAACAATCTATGACTATTTGTTGAATAAACGATTATTTGTCTTTGGAAATTCTCAAAATCCTCATGAGGTGTTGCAGGACAGCCATCATTAGCCTGTTTACAGATGAGGAAATAGGCTCAGAGAAGTTAAAGTATTTATCTCAAAATCACAGGGCTGGGAAGCAGTAGAGCTTGCTTGTTGAGAACCAAGTCTTAAGGGACTCACCTCCCAGGAGGGTGGCCTCTGCCCACCCACTGAGGCTGGGGACACCAGGTGGCCCAGAGGGTTAGGAGGGTGCCACACAGAAGCCCTAAGTTCTCACACTCTTGGGAACACACAAACAAAGGGAAACAGCTTGAGCCCTACCACAGGATCTGCTCCCTCCTATCCCAAACAAGTGCCCACTGTCGTTTCTCCAGCTCCTTACAGGCTCACACTCCAGGTGCATGAGCCCTGGGGGACACTTGTTACTTTTAATTCCATAGCTCAGAGGCCCCAGTGGCAAAAAGGAAGGGCAAAACTTGAATACCTTTTTTTTTTTTTAAGTGTTACCTGGTTATGGAAATCCCTATTGCTGCATGAATCCCCATGGATTAGTGTAAAGATACAGTAAATAAAGTCAAATGGAACAACAGGGAATGGGACGGTTGAATAATTGAGTTCAGAGGGGTTCTGAAGGTAGAATTGTCAGCCTCATTCTAGATTCAGCCCGTGAGGTATTGCTAGCATTGAGGACATGGCCAAGTTTGGAGGAAGGCAAGTGCTGAAGGGTAGAAAATCCCCTGCTGGCATGACTTCCTTCCCTTGACAGGCCTGCTACGAGACCCTTAGCTTTCCACTATTGGGTAGGCTTCTTGGAATCCTGAGCAAACTGAAGTTCCAATAGTTTCTCTGGCAGGCACCTTTGCCCCAAATCTCCTGGAGACCCTCACATCATCCTAAGGGAAAGAAACTGTCATTTTATATTTGCAAAGTTGTGAGTTTCTGCCCTCACCGTTCTACCTGACATACCTCTGCTGGATGAATCTCCTTGAAATATAGCTCTGATCAGGCCACTCCCCTCCTGAGCAACCTATACTAAACAGAGTACAAGCTTCCAAGTTTGGCATCCAAGGCCTATGCCAAACATGCAACATGTGAAAGAGAACAGAATTCCAGTGGTCCCGGGGTAACAGAACTGAGACTAACTGAGGAAGTAACTAAGAGCTAGATTTTGGCTCAGTTGTAGGAAATACACTGAAGTTGCTGCAGACAAGCCATGGAATGGGTAATCTCATGGTGTCCAAGGGCTTCATACTAGTGCCCTTTAGAGTTTCACATGCTCTATCAGTCGAGAAGGGCTAGGTTATACTGTAGTAACAGTCCCCAGATTCTTAGTGCCTTAACCCAAAACAAAGGATTATATTTTATAAATGGTATGCATCTATTTTGGGTCAGCATGGGGATTCTGCTTATCCTACCAGAGTAGCCATCATCGCAAATGTTGCCAGTTGCTATGCCAGAGAAAAACAGAGCTCTGGATGATCTTGCATAGTCGAGAAGTAGCACATACCTCTTCTACTCAAAACTCATTGATTGGGACACATGGGTGGATCAGTCGGTGGAGCATCCAACTCTTGATTTCAGCTAAGGACATGATCCCAGGGTTGTGGAATCGAGCCTCACATGGGGCTCTGTGCTGAGTGTGGAGCCTACTTGGGATTCTCTCTCCTCTCTCTGCCCCATTCCCCAACTAATATATTCTCTCTCTCTCTGTCTCTGTCTCTCTAAAAAACAAAAAAACTCATTGATTAATACTAGCTATGTGGCCCCACCCAACCATAGGAAGGACTGGTGCAATCCTATCAAGTGCCCAGGAGGGGAAACTGGGAATAGTTGGTGAAAAGCACTGATTACCAACACAAGGTGCATTGGATCTTATTCATTCTTACAGCTGTCCTTTGGGGGTAATATCAAGGTCTCCAATTTATATATGAGGAAACTGTAGCCCAGGGTATTAAGTGACTTGCTCAAGGTTTCATACAACACGGTCCAGGTCTTCTGACTTCAAGATGATACAAGGAGGGCCGTATCACCCAGAAGGTTGAAAGTTGAGGAGAGCCATTCATTGAGGATGCTGCACCAAAGTTTGGAATAGGGGCCCTTTTTATGGATTCACCAGGAAGCCTGATAAGCATGCAGATAATTGGTTTCACTCCAAAGATTCTCATTCTGAAGATGCGAAGTGGAGCTAGGAACAGGCCCCGGGTGATTTTGAGGTAGGTGGTCAAGAGTCACATTTTAAGAACCACTGTTATGGGAAGTCTCACCAAGTCTGGTTTAAAAATGTTCTTTCTTAATGTTAATGTTCTGCTTAAGATTCTCTCTCTCCCTCTGCCCCTCTCCTGGCTCATGCTCTCTCTTTGTCTCTCAGAAAAATAAAAGATGTTCTTTCCTTTTGAGCTCTGTAAGCTGCAGTGCTCCAATTCTTTCTATCCTAGGTTGTCCATTTTCTATCACTTTTTTCTCATCCCAGTATCCCCCACACTCCATAAGGGCTATATTGACAAAACAAAGGAACCAAGGAATAAAAGGGATTTTTATTATTTAATTTTTTTTATTCACCGTGGAACTTTCAGAATTTCTACACGGGAGTTTCTGTATTGGATACAGGAAACTTGAATGGAGAGGGAAGGTCTTTGAAACTGGGTTTACATAGTAAACTTACGTAAGTTTACAAAAATAAATTAACTAAAAATTGGGGTGGGGGCATGATGGAAATTGACCTCTCCTTATTCGTTTACTTAAAAACACTATTATTAAGCATGTAGTTTGTGCAGGTATTCGATAGTATGTTTGGTTCTTGCTGTAGTCTCTATAATGCAGTTGTGGTGACCCAGTGTATTGCTTATTGATGGACTGCTATGGTAACTGGGAAAACTCATCTGGGATAGAAGTTGACAGTGCTGGGTGCTGTGAGATGTCACATGGGGCATACATACGGTAGGTTGGCTGTTATATAATGAACAAGGTTCAAGTCAGCAGTGAGGTAAGATGTGGTTATCAGGGTGAGTAGTTGTAATTTGGGTATAGTGACCATTAGCAATAGGTCCCAGAGGAGGCCCTACCGGGCAGATCTACAAAAGGCCATATGGGAGTCTCTCACCTGGAAGGCTATACAGGTTAGGTCCCTTAAGGTTAGCTGATCCACTCTCAAACAGCTATCAGAGTTGTCCCTAGTGGAAGGAAAGAACATCATGGATAAGGCATGTCAGAAAGTACACAGTGTATGGTGCTTCCAGGAAGAACACCATACAGTTCTAATCAGAGAAGCTAATAACTTGGGAAGTGGGAGGTAGAGACAAAGAACAAGGAGCATAAGAGATAAGTCAAAGCTCTTAATGATCAAAAGATGCTCCTTCAAGGGGCGCCTGAGTGGCTCAGTTGGTTGAGTGTCGGACTCTTGATTTCAACTCAGGTCATGATATCATGGTTCATGAGATCGAGCCTACACTGGGCTCCACGCTGATGGTGCAGGATTCTCTTTCTCTTTCATGCCCCTCTCTCCTGTGCACCACAAGGCAAAACTCTTGGTTTTCTGCTCAGGTCATGGTCTCACGGTTTGTGAGTTCGAGCCCTGTATTGGACTCTGCTCTGACAGTGCGGAACCTGCTTGGGATTCTCTCTCTCCATCTCTCTGCAACCCCCCTCCTCTCAAAATAGATAAACTTTAAAAAAAGAAGAAGATAACCCTTTGGGAAGAAATACTTGGGTGGTTGATAATTTACATGCTTTCATATAGGAACTTGTTAAAATGAGGATAATAGTGTTCTTCTGATGATTTTACATTGAAGTGCAAAATAATGAAAAAACAGGCGAAGCAAAGACAGCTTAGAAAGTATTATAAATGAGCTCCTTCTAATAGGGAGCTAAAAAATTGAAAAAGATAAATGTAAACCATATGGGACACAGACGATTAGAGGGGCATCTAGTATTTGGGAGAAGGAGGCTGTATCTGAGCTAGTCACAAGAAAGGGACTGTGTGAAGGGTCAAGACCAGCTAGAAGCAATGTGATAGATGAAGTCACTGAATTCAGAGAACCCTGTACAGGTCACCAAGACCTAATGGGAAAACAGCAAAATAATTTTGTTGTTGTTATCTTTTTTTTTTTTAATGTTTATTTATTTCTGAGACAGAGAGAGAGCATGAATGGAGGAGGGGCTGAGAGAGAGGGAGACACAGAATGGGAAGCAGGCTTCAGGCTCTGAGCTGTCAGCACAGAGCCCGACACAGGGCTTGAACCCATGAACCATGAGATCATGCCTGAGCCAAAATGGGACGTTTAACCGACTAAGCCACCCAGACACCCCTATTGTTGTTATCTTATGAGTGAAGTGAGCCAAAAACAGTTGGAAGAGAGGGCCTAATTGAAACTGAACTACATCTAACCCACTCAGAGTGGCCCTGGCATCAGAGCTCCTCCTTCATGCAAATGACATCATAATGAGAAGAGCAACATTCAAATTGGGAAATGAGTAATTAGAGGCAGAGCCACCTAAGGTCTGGGAAGAAGTTTGAGAGGGATGTGGAATGCAAAGATAGGAAGTCGTGAGGGAAAGAAGGAGTTCTGTGAGAGTTAAATATATATAGAAGGGTTAACTTAATCTTACCAAAAGTTCTGCTGACCTGTTTCTTTTCCCATTGACTCTGGTCAAGTCAGTTATGGGTAATAATAAATCATATAGTTATCTCCTCTGGTTTACTTATTGTCATCATTTCCTGTAAGAACCCAGAACCTGGGAAAAACCAGTCTCACTCTCGTCGTATCTGGGGAGAGTGGACCTGGTTTTAGAGTATCCTGTCTAATATCCTGTCTAGTATCCTAAACTAGGTATCCTGTTGCTTAGAATGATTTTCTTGTCTGTTCTGTTGCCCTGAATAGTTGGAGTAGAAAAGGGGGTCAGACCAGGTATTGAGCCTTCTGAGGTCAAAGTATCCAGTCCCTATCCCCAAAGAACCCCTCAATCTAATAGAGGAAATAGAAGTCTACTGAGAGGCCTTAGAAACAGGGTGGAAGTAAACGTCATTAATACCCTGGTTGTGGTCTTGAAATAGTGCTTCCATTTAAAGATACCAGGATACGGGTACCTGGGTGACTCAGTTGGTTAAGCATCTGATCATGATCTCGTATCGCAGTTCATGGGTTTGAGCCCGTGTCAGGCTCTGTGCTGACAGCTCAGAGCCTGAAGCCTGCTTCAGATTCTGTGTCTCCCTCTCACTGCCCCTCCTCTCTGTCTCTCTGTCTCATTCTCTCTCAAAAATAAATAAACATTTTAAAAATATTAAAAAAAAGAAAGATACCAGGACAGAAATAAACTCAACTGATTTTTGTCAAAAGTGCAAAAGCAATTCAATGGAGAAAGGATAGTCTTTTCCACAAACAGTGCTGGAACAGTTGGACAACCATAGGCCAAAAAACAAAAAACAACAAAAACAAAAAACCCAAACCTTCAACCTAAGCCTTACACTTTAATCGAAAATTAAATCAAAATGGATCACAGACCTAAATGTAAAAACTAATATTATAAAACATTTAGGAAAAGCACAGGAGAAAGTCTTCAGGATTCAGAGCTAGGTGAAGTGTTCTTAGACTTGACACCAGAAGCACATTTCATAAAAGGAAAAGTGTCAGAAGCATAGTGCTAGTGTGGTGCTGTCATAAGGATTAACAAATAGATCCATGAAACAATAAATCACCCAGAAATAGACCCACACTGTTGTCATTTGATTTTTGACAAAGGCACCAAAACAAACCAACTGGGGAGAGGAGGTTCTTTTCAGCAAATGGTGTTGGAATAACTGAATACTCACATAAAAAATTAATTTCAATCACTACCTCGTACCATAGCAAAAATTAATTCATGATGGATCATAGATCAAAATGTAAAAATTAAAACCACAAAACTTTTAGAATATGGGGGAATATCTTCATGACATGGGAATTAGCAAAGGCTTTTCAGTTAAAAGGCATCATTTTAAAAAGGTGAGGAGTGCCTGGGTGGCTCAGTTGGTTGAGCATCCACCTCTTGGTTTCAGCTCAGGTCATGATCCCAGGGTCGTGGGATTGAGCCCCACATCAAGCTCTGCACTGGG
This sequence comes from Puma concolor, assembly GCF_028749965.1. Lineage (NCBI taxonomy): Eukaryota > Metazoa > Chordata > Mammalia > Carnivora > Felidae > Puma > Puma concolor. Next base: position 59,742,025 of record NC_141679.1, on the reverse strand, counting down.
GGTGGAGCCTGCTTAGGATTGTCTCTCCCTCCCTCTGCCCCCTCCCCAACTCATGCTCACATTCTGTCTTTCTCTCTTTCAAATAATTAAAAAATAAAATAAAAAAGGTGAATTAGACTTCATCAAAATTTAAAACTTCTCATCAAATGATACCATTAAGAAAATGAAAAGATAAGCTACAGACTGGGAGAAAATATTCACAGAACATCTATCTGGCAAAGATTATATTAAAAAATCCTATAATTGAATAATAAAAAAAAACCCAACTAGAAAAAAATAAATGTTAACACCCTTCTAAAAGGAGATTTATGAATGGCAGTAAGTACATGAAAAAGTGCTCAACATCATTAGTCATGAGGGAAGTGAGAATTAAAACCAAAATGAGATGCCATTACATCTCCCCAGAATGATAGAATTAGACCAACAACCATAAATGGTAGTGAAGTTGTAAAGCAACAGTATTTCTTACACATTCTCGGTAAGAGTGTAAAATGTGCAACTTCTTTGGAAAAAAGACCCAACAATTCCATTTGTAGGTATTTACTGAAGAGAAATTAAAACATATGTCCACAAAGCACTTGCCTAAGAATACTAACAGCATTATTCATAATCGCCCCAAATTGGAAACAGTTCAGTTTTCCATCTATAGGAGAACTGATTTTTTAAAACTGTGATATATTAATGTACAATGAAATAACTACTGAGCAATAAAAAGGGAGGAGCTACTGATACATGCAACAAAATGAATAAGTATCAAAAATGTTATACTAAGCAAAAGAAGTCTTAACACAAAAGAATACATATGGCATGTTTCCATTTATATGAAATTCTAGAACAGACAAAACTAATCTATAGTAGAAAAGTCACAACAATGGTTGCCTCTTGGGATTTGGGGTAGGAATTGACAGAAGAGTCATGAGGGAATATTCTATTTTTGATACGGTTTGAGATTATATGCGTGAATGCACTTGTCAAGATTCTGCAGATGTGCACTGTGGCACATCCACACCGTGAAATGTTCCTCAGCTTTACAGAGGAACAAAGTACTGATGCACACAACTTGAATGAATCTCCAGGGAATTATGCAGAGTGCAAAAAAGCCAATCCCAAGAGATTAGGTATTGTATAATTCCATTTACACATATCTTTGAAGTGACACAGTTTTAGAAATGGGAGACAGATGAATGGTTGTCAGGGATTAAGAACAAGGAAGAGGAGTCAGCAGGGTGGTAGGTGTGATCATAAAAGAGTAACACGAGGGATCTTGTGTCAGAATTTTTCGGCGTCTTGACTGTGGGAGTGGATACAGGATCCTACACAGGTGGTAAGATTGCATAGAACGTAATACAGACACAAAAATGAGTACAAGTGAAACGGGAGATCTGATTAAGGTGGTAGATTGTGCCAGTGTCACTATGCTGGCTGTGATCATAGTCTTGCACAATGTTACCACTGAGGGAAACTAGGAATGTATGCAAGAGCTGTCTCTTATTTCTTACAAGTGCATGTGGACCTACAATTATCTACAATTATCTCAATAAAACTTCAAAAAAAAAATTCGGGGCACCCCGGGTGGCTCGGTCGGTTAAGCGTCCAACTCTTGATTTCGGCTCAGGTTCATGGGATCGAACCCCATGGCAGGCTCTGCGCTGAGAGCATAGAGGGATTCTCTCTCTCTCTACCCCTGCCCCACCTGTGCTCTCTTTCCCTCAAAATAAATAAGCATTTAAAAAAAAAAAGCACAAATTCTTAGAGAAATGTCTGATGCCATGTCTGGGCAGTAAATGTAAAAAATGAGTCAGGGACATCTTGACACCACATAGCAAGGAAGCTATCAAAGATGACTGAAGTTGTATCAAAATGACTGAGGAACCAAATTGAGGCCAAAGATGGCTCAATTTGAGCTTCAGTAAGAATAGTAATTTCAGACTTGAACCCTTTAAAATAGGTTTAAAGCCATGAGTTCATACTAATGGTTTACACACACACACACACACACGCGCACACACGCACGCACACACACATGCTAGTTACCTTCAAAGAATAACAGGGAACTAGTTCTTTGTCTTGAAACCTGGAAAATAAAAGGAAAGAGGCCTTTCCTAAGTGTACAGTAAAATTGGATAACCAAATGTTAGATGAGGAGCAGCATCTCCTAATGCAATTACTTCAGCAAAGAAATGAACCCAGTGATACAGTTAGTAGAGCATCACCATTTTGTTACCTCCAATAAATTTATGTGTCTAAGCATTGGGCATTGGTGAATACGAACATCAAAAAAGAGACAGCCAGGATTGTGGATACTTTATGATAAAAAGACACAATGCCACTGGTAGGCTTGCTAAAGAGATCAAACCTGAGCCTGCTGAAGCCTCTGGATCCAGCTGCCAATATGCAGGAAATCCAGACAATAGGGTAACAAATTGAACTCTTGAGAAAGCATATAGTCAGCAAAATTCAGACTGAGAAACTGGTCAGATGGTTGAGGTTCTTCGACAGGCAACTTGTAAAAAAAAAAAGGGGGGGGGGGCAGGAGGATGGATGGAGAACCTGTGGGTGGAACGAGAAGCAAACACACATCGACCTAAAAACCTGAGGACAAAACAGATTCTAGTATCTAAGGAGACATACTTAGGTGGTAAAAGCACAAAGACCTAAGGAAGTGATTACTACAGAATCAAGAATATGTGTATCTTTGTGGGGAGGATCGCAATGGGGCACATGGGGAGGCTTCTAGAGTGGCTGACAAAATTCTGGCTTGTTTTTAACATTTTTTTTAAAGTAATCTTGAATTCACAGCCCTGAGAGCAAGAGTCACATGCTCCACTTACTGAGTGGGCCAGGCTCCCCAAAATTCTGTTTTTTGATGTAGGTTAGTAGGATGTTTGCCTTGTAAAACAATTCACTAAACTCTACATTTGCTCTGTGTAATCCATTTTGATTTACACTTTTTTTTTAAGTTTATTTATTTTGAGAGAGAGCACATTTGCACGAGAAGTAAAGGGCAGGGAGGGAGGGGGAGAGAGAGAGAGAGACAGAGACAGAGACAGAGAGAGAGAGATTGATTGATTGATTGATTCCTAAGCAGCTCCATGCTGTCAATGCAGGGACCATACTCACAAACCATGAGATCATGACCTGAGAGGAAACCAAGAGTCAGAAGCTTAACCAAGTGAGCCATGCAGGCACCCATTGAGTTACATTTTAAAAAGGCTGTGATAGAACAGTTCTCAGATGGCTGTGGGGTGCCAGAGGAGCCAGTAAATGTCTGAGGAGAGAGCATGAAGAAAGGCCCTCTGAACAAGGTGGTGTTGGGAGAGTAGCATAGATGGGACAAATGTCAGTGGTGAGGCTCGAGAAATAGATAAGCTCATGACCTGTCATCTGTACTAGGTTTTATCCTGGAAGCCATGGGGAGCCATTGAGGAATTCTAAGCTGACAAGTGGCATGACCAGGTTTATATTTTAAAAAGATTCCATTGGTGGCTGAATGTGAAGTGGATTGAATGGAGGAGGCAGAGCTGGTTCCAGGGAGACCAGTTGAGAATCACCTGTGGTAATCCAAACTAAAGATGGTGAAGCCAGAAACAACATGGTGACAGAAAGTGGAGAGAGGAAAGGACTGATTTGAGAGTGCTAAAGGAGGTGGAAATACTAGACTCGAGAGACTATGTGGGACAGAAGTAGAGAAAAGAAATCAGTTACCAACAGGAGCAGTGGAAGATGATGGTGCCATTAATTGGGACATGGAATAAAGTGGTAGAACAGGGGTGGAGAGATGATAATCTATACTATTTTTTAAATTGAGATAGTTTGCATACAATAAAATGCACAAAACAGAAGCATACAATGCAGTGAGTTTTTTCAGATGTCTGCACCCATGTGACTCACGTACCAGTGAAGATGTAAATATTTCCTTCACTCCTGAAGTTTCTTTGTGACCCCTTCAAGCACTGTTCTGATTTTTTTTTTAAGTTTATTTTTATTTTGTAGGGGGGGTGGGGAGGGAGAGAATCCCAAGCAGGCTCCACTCTGTCAATGCAGAGCTTGAGGCAGTGCTCAGTCTCATGAACCGTGAGATTATGACCTGAGGTGATCAAGAGGCAGCCGGTCAACCAACTGAGCCACCCAGGCACCCCAAGCACTGTTCTGATTTTTATCACTATAGATTATTTTGGCTGTTTTTGAACTTTACCTGTGTGGAATCATACAATACGTTGTCTTTTGTGACTGGTTTCTTTTGCTTAACATATTTTTGTGGCTCACCTGTCTATTGTATATGTCAGTAATTCATCTCCTTACCTGCTGAATAGTATTGCGTTGCATGAATACACCACAATTTGTTTATCTACTCTTCCGGTGGTGGTCATTTGGGTTGTTTCCAGTTTTTGTTTGGTTATTTTACTATTATGAATAAAGCCTCTGTAAACATTCTAAGTCTTTTCATAGGTGTACATTTTCATTTATCTCCAGTAAATATCTAGGTCATAGCATAGGTGTATGTTTAATGACAGAAGAGACTACTAGCTTTCTAAAGTGATTATAGTATTTTATGCTCCTACCACAATGTGTGAGAGTTCTGGTTGCTTCACATCTTGGTGCTTTGATGCCTTTAGGGTTTTCAGTTTCAGCCAATGTAGTGAGTGTAACACACACATCTCTGTCATTATGGTTTTAATATAAATCAAGTAATGAATACTAATGATGTTGAACAGCTCTTCTTGAACTTTTTGGCCATTAGTTTTTCTTTTGTGAAGTTTCTGTTCAAATCTTTGCCTGTTTTTTGTTGGATTGTTGTTGTTGTTGTTGTTGTTGTTGTTGTCGAGCTATAGGATTTCTTGATCTTTTCTGGATACAAGCCCTTTGTCCTATACATGCACTGCAAATATTCTCTCCTGTTCTTTCATTTGTCTTTTCATTTTTTTTTCATTTCTTAACTTTTTTTTCTTTTTTTTTTTTTGAGAGAGAGAATGTGTGCACGTTCACGGATGGGGGAGGGCGGCGCGGAGAGAGAGAATCCCAAGCAGGATCTGCACTGTCAGTGCAGAGCCTGACACTGGGCTTGATCCCATGAACTGAGAATCACAACTGAGTTGGACACTCAACTGACTGAGCCACCCTGGTGCCCCAGTCTTTTCATTTTCTTAATAATGCCTTTTGAAATTCTTTTTTTTTTTTTTAACGTTTATTTATTTTTGAGACAGAGAGAGACAGAGCATGAACAGGGGAGGGTCATAGAGAGAGGGAGACACAGAATCCGAAACAGGCTCCAGGCTCTGAGCAGCCAGCACAGAGCCCGACGCGGGGCTCGAACTCATGGACCGTGAGATCATGACCTGAGCCGAAGTCAGATGCTTAACCGACTGAGCCACCCAGGCGCCCCAATAATGCCTTTTGATGAGCAGAAAATTTTAATTTTGAGATAAATTTTAATTTATTGATTTTTGTCTTTTTATGATTAGTACCTTTTGTGCTCTCAGAAATCTTTGCCTATCCCAAGGTTGCATATTTTCTTATGTTTTCTTCTAGAAGCTTTATAGATTTGTTTTTTGTGCTGAGGTCTAAAATCAGTCTTAAATTTTTGTATATGGTATGTGTCAAAAGTTCATTTTTTTCATATGTAGGTCAAGTTTCCCAACACCAATTGATGAAGACTTTTGTTTATCCATTGAATTGCATTGATATTTTGTCAAAAGTTAGTTGCTCAGTACACATATTTGTTCTGAACTCTATTTTCCTCATGCCCATACCACACTGTCTTGTGGCTGACGTGTTGAGGGGGTCTAGATTATGTTGTCTTTTTGTTTTTGTTGAGTGTTAAATTGTATTCTAACAGTTCAGTTACTGGCAGAACCCTTTGATCCTATCAGGCTTGCTTTTATTCTTCCAATTTGAGTATGTCCCTGTGGTATGTACTTTCTGGGTCTCAGTGTGAGACTCCATATTCTGGACTGGACTTGCATTGGCTCCCAGCTCTGTGTAATCTCTAGTACCCCCATTTACCCTGTAGCAGGTGATCTCTACTAGGTCCCATGAAGACTTGCCCTGTGCTTGTGCAGTCCAGCCTTGAGCCAAGAAACTGCCCACCCACCTCACCCTGCCTCACAGATTCCAGGCACTCAAGCATCACAGAACTCAGATCTTCCTGCTCAGTGAGACTGCCACTCTGCTTGGGCATCGTCTCTCTACCCACTATGAGAAGGTGCCCTGAGTGAAAGCTAGAACAGTCACATGCTCCCCTCCTGTGTTTCCCTTCTCTCCAAGATTACAGCCCTGCACAGCTTGCTGTTCAGTGCCTGAAAGCATATATTCAGAGCAACTTTATAGTTTTTTTTTTTTTAAGTTTATTTATTTATTTTGGGAGAGAGAGTTGGGGGGAGGGGCAGAGATGGAGAGAGAGGATCCCAAGCAGTCTCCACACTCAGCATGGAGCCTGACACAGGGCTTGATCTCATGACTTTGAGATCATGACCTGAGCCAAATTCAAGAGTCAGGTGTTTAATCAACTGAGCCACCCAGGTGCCCCCAGAGCAACTTTATAGTTTTTCATGGCAGGAGGGAGAATCTAGTTCCAGTTATTTTGTCATGGCCAGAAGTGGAAGTTGAGGTTCTGGTTTGGATACAATGCTGAATTTTTAGTATCTGTGGAACATACAGATAGAAATGCTCAGCAGGCAATTGGGTACCCATGTATGGAAAGCCTGAGAGAGACTACTGGGGCTAGAGATTCAGATTTTGTAGTTAAAGCCAAGGGATATGATCACCTAGCTATACGTACTTTCTTACAATAGTTAGAGAAGGAGGGAAGACCAATTTTCTGGGGGTGCCTGGGTGGCTCAGTCTTAGCTTAAAGCATTTGGCTTCGGCTCAGGTCATGATCTCATGGTTCATGAGTCAAGCCCCACATTGGGCTCTCTGCTGTCAGCTTGGAGCCTGCTTCAGATCCTCTGTCCCTTCTCTCTCTACCCCTCCCCCTCTAGTTCTCTCTCTCATTCTTGCTCTCTTGAAATGAATAAATTAAAAAAAAAAACAAAAACACTTTTGTCTTAAAAAGCCTAAGAGGTATGGCTAAAGAAGGAGGTGAGGAACAGGACATGGGTGTCACAGAGACCCATTCACACTGTGAATAAAGCAGTGTTCATTTGAGAGAGTGACAGCTATCAGGAGCCCAGTCTTTGCTCTGTAATGCTTACCAGTCCAGAGCCCAGCTTTTCTCCATTGCTGCTGAGGACTTAGTAAAGTGTCACTGGGTGATCGTTATAGAAAAACCTACCTACCCAGGCCCTCATACCAATCTGTAAAGGTAAAGTCACACCTGTCACGATGACGCTCAGAAATCTTGCAGACATAATCATACATTTGTGCTTCTAGCCTTCCTGGGCCTAGATAGGTGACAGGTATGATCATCATTTTCATAAAATGGGGAGGAAAACCAAGGCCCTGAAGAGGTTAACAACTGGATTACAGTTGGCTGTGAAGTCTGCCCTATTTCCAGTTTGAGTTTCTAGTTGTCTAGAGCCTTTATAGGGTTTCAGACTTGGAAGTTGCTCTAGGTCATCTAACACAGTCCTCTTGTTTTTTAGGTGGGGAAATTGACACTCATAAATGAGAGGGCTTTAGCTAGGTATAAATGACAGAAATTCAATGAAGCCAACTTAACCAAAAAGGAGAATTTATCACAAGAGCACAGAGCTAGCTGATGGAATTCAAAAGGCAAGGATAAAGCTGAGCCTTAAGCATAGGCTGGAACCGTGACCTGGAGTGCCATAGAGGAACTGGCATGGTTTCTGCCCTTTTCTCTGCTCATTTCTTTGTCTCCAATTCGTTCTTCTCTCAATATAGACTAGCTTCTTCTGCCCTTCCTCCCCCCTCCCCGCCCCAAAGAAAATGGTCATTAGCAACTCTTCCTGAGTTTATGGCTCAGGAAAGAAGCCTTTCATTGTTCTCCATTCAGGAAAGAAGTCAACCTGATTCTAGAATTGCAAATCCTATTCCAGTGGAGATTTCAGTGGTCCAGTTGGAGCCATCCAGCATCCCAGCTATATGCTGCTAAGGGCCTGGGGAGTAGTGTTCCACAGACAGAGCTACCAGGGAGCTCTGCATCTCTAAACATGTGGGGTAAATTGTTGGTGGGGCAGAAAGCAAGGGCGCAGATGGCTGGGCAGCCAGCATGGTAGGTGTTTAGGACACAGGGTTGCATCAGTAACCAGCCACAAAGCCAGGACCAAAACTCACAGCCTGACCCAGCATCAGTCTTTCCTGAGGCTTCCTCACATGGGAGTACAGTGTAATTATGTGATCTGGTAATGAAGAGAGGCAGACAGACGGACACTCACTGCCTCAGTTCTCATTCCTCTTGCTGTGAAGAAATAGAGGTCCCTTCCCTGGGAGTCTGGGAAGTCCAGAGCTCTAGGACTGAAACAGTGAAAGGTGGGTTCCTTTCTGTATTAGTCCAAAACCTTGTTACAAGTCATAGAAACCCAAATCAAACTAACTTGAGCAAAAAAGGTAATTTATTAGAAGGCCATTGAGGTACCTCCTGGAAGTGAGGAAAGAACTGCATATTCCAGAGCAGCTTCAGGAGTGTGGAGTCAGTACCACCAGGACACATATACATGTGATCGCTTTTTTTCTTTCTTTCTCAATTTTCATCTTTCATCTCCTCATCTCTGCCTGGCTCTGGTACCCACAAGGTTCTTTCCACAAGTGGGGAAAATGGCTGAACAGCAGTTTGGGGGTTATATCCTTACAGTTTCTGACCAAGAGGAAAGAGAGTCTTGCCTGCTGATTCCAGGTGGAACAATCCCAGAGGATTCTGATTGAGGGGATGGAGCTCTATGATTGGCTGGGCCCTGTTCTCTTGCACACCCTTGGGGTCACGAGAAGGCAGGGAATATTTTAAGAAGAGGAACTGGGGGCACCTGGGTGGCTCAGTCGGTTAAGCGGCCGACTTCGGCTCAGGTCATGATCTCGCAGTCCGTGAGTTCGAGCCCCGCGTCGGGCTCTGTGCTGACAGCTCAGAGCCTGGAGCCTGTTTCAGATTCTGTGTCTCCCTCTCTCTGACCCTCCCCCATTCATGCTCTGTCTCTCTCTGTCTCAAAAATAAATAAATGTTAAAAAAAAAAAAAAGTGGAACTGTAAGAGGGGTCAACAAAAACCTCTTTGGTTTTGTGTTTGCTCCCAGGTGACCATGGAGGCCGGTGGTCTCCCCTTGGAGCTGTGGCGCATGATCTTAGCCTATCTGCACCTTCCCGACCTGGGCCGTTGCAGCCTGGTGTGCAGAGCCTGGTATGACCTAATCCTCAGTCTCGACAGCACCCGCTGGCGGCAGCTGTGTCTGGGATGCACCGAATGCCGCCACCCAAACTGGCCCAACCAGCCCGATGTGGAGCCTGAGTCTTGGAGGGAGGCCTTCAAGCAACATTACCTTGCCTCTAAGACATGGACCAAGAATGCCCTGGACTTGGAGTCCTCTGTCTGCTTTTCTCTATTTCGCCGGAGGAGGGAACGCCGTACCCTGAGTGTTGGGCCAGGCCATGAGTTTGACAGCCTGGGCAGTGCCTTGGCCATGGCTAGCCTGTATGACCGAATTGTGCTATTCCCAGGTGTGTATGAAGAGCAAGGTGAAATCATCCTGAAGGTACCCGTGGAGATCGTAGGCCACGGGAAGTTGGGTGAAGTGGCCCTGCTAGCCAGCATTGATCAGCACTGCTCCACCACACGCCTGTGCAACCTTGTCTTCATGCCGGCCTGGTTCTCCCCTTTCATGTTTAAGGTGGGTGTCCATATCCAGATAGGTGGCCTCTCCGGTCCTGACCCTGGGCTTTGGCCTCTTTTTAGTGGGTTTGCAACCCCTTTTTGTTGGAATTAAGAGTTTTGTCGTTATTCCTGTAACATGCTCCTCTGCACCAGTTAAGAAATGGGCAAGTAACAATCAACATTCTGCTTTATTCCTGGCAAAACTGTATTAAAAAATAAGCCAAGGACTCAGAACCCGAACTGCTTTGTACTCCTCTTCCCCACTGGACGCACTTGAACCACAGGGGAGTAGCTAGGTGGGAAAGCCAGGTCTGGGAGTATGCCACATGGTCGCAGGAAGCAGAGAACAACACTTCATGCTCAGAGATAGGCAAAGCCAGGGGAGGCTATGCAGGACCAATGACCTTTAGCATGTCAGCCCCACCCTGTGAAGGAGGATCAAGCAAGGTCAGGCTTTCACCAAGAGTGACTTGAGAGAGGCTCAGGAAATACCAGCCCAACACATATCCTCTGGTAACACAGAGCACACAGGCTGTATTCAAAGCAACGTATGTATTGACGCGTTGGTAGGTCCTGGCAGAGCGGTTTACAGCTTTACCTTGCATAGAAACACTGTAATATGTAAACTTTGTACCTAATCAATAATAATTATGTTGCCACTATTCTACCAGTAACAACAAATTGTCCCTCAAGTTTGTAATGATCGCTATACTACCAGTCGTTTATGGTGCACTGACTGTGTGCCTGGCGTATGCTTTACAGCCATTGGTAAGATGTGTAGTGTCATCCGGTTTTATAGATGAGCAAACTGAGGCTCAGCAAGATTAAGTGACATAGTAAGAGACAGAGCTAGGATCCAAAGCCTATATTGATAATCTAGGTGACTTTGCATCGGTGACTTCATTTGATCCCCACAACAAACATTTGTGGTAGGTAGTACACGTGGGATCCCCATTTTGCAGGTGAGGGGCACGAAAAAGCTCAGAGATGCTGCTAAGTAACTTTCTCAAATGCATAATTAGTGAAGTTAGAACTGAAATCCAGAACTCAAATTGTAAGCCCCTTTGAAGTTACATTGTGTTGGATTCCTTGGAAACCTAAAAGCCTACTTTTTAGGCCTAGATTGTTTCAGAAGGACTGATGAACGATTCCTATGTGGGTCTGTAGACCCAGAAGAAAGTTTGATTCCAGACCTTCGATGTTTCCATTTACTCTGAGGGTAAAATGTTGGTTTCAGCCTCTCCTTCCCCCTTAGGAGTGCAGCTGCAGATCCTCATAGGGTGGGGGCCTGGCCTTAACACTTCTCTGTAGCCCAGCCCACCATCTGGCTTAATGCTTGGCATGTATCAGTGCTCCATTCGTGATTGTCTTTTAACTGAAAACAGGACAGGGGCTAGGATGACCTTGCCTGAAAAATGCAAAGGCCAGAGTGATTTCACAGCAGTTTTCAGTGACTTCTGAGGAGAACCCTAACAACAGCTGTGCATCTCCAGAGAGCTGGTGTTCATCTACGGAGAGGACCAAGTAAAAGAAAATAGACTTAAATCGCAGCTAGAAAAAATTAACTTAGCCATAAGGAAGAATTTACAGAGGTTAAGGCAAGTAAGGTCCAGGCCAGGGTCTCAAGGGTGGTCACTGCTAGAGAATGTAGAAACTGTTCATGGGGTGGATGTGTCTGGATCACTCAGTGGAATCATGGAGCATTCCCTCATTTTACAGTTCAAATCCATCTGGTGGCATTTAGCATGAAATCCAGAAACAGTTACTCTTCAGGAATACAGAGTGGCTGGGCTTCTCAGTCAGGCCTGGGAGCTGAGGGGCTCAGGGGAGTGGTGCTGTGGGGTTCAGCACTTCCCTCCCCGAGAGGAGTCTCTGTCCTTTGTGTCCCTGACCCCAGGTAATGATAGCTAATTTTTATTAGGTGCCAACTTTGTATCTGGCTCTCCGCCTTTTGCTTCGTTAGCTGGTAAGCCCCCTATTGCAGACAAAGAAACTGAGCCTCAGAGAGGTGAAGTCCTATCCAAGGTAACATACTTGAAAGAGGCAGAGATGGGAGTGCCCCATGCAGTCAGACTCCAGAGCCCATCTTAACCACTGCTCAGTGCTGCCCAGCTGTGGCAGCATACCTCACCCCCCTCTTTAGGGACGTAGCCTGCTGTCCTTTGCTGTACTCCCTGCTATGTTCCAGTTGCCAGACAGGCTGGATTCTTTCCCGGTACCTGTGGCTGGGCATCCCGTACTGCCTGCCCCAGCCCAGGCAGGGCTCAGCCCCTCCTGGCCTGTCTTCTGTTAGCCCTCAGGGTTCTGCCTGGCTCTGTCCTAAGTTCAGACACCAAGCTGATGCTCTGTGGGGTGCTGCAGGGCTGAGAGAAGATGGTGAATGGAAAGTGGGCTGAAGGGTTGAGACCTAGCACAGCACCTCGTGACCTCACACTTCCTTCACATAACCGAGATACCACTTTAGGATTCCCTCCCCCTTCAGGGGTCACAGTAAAGTCATGCTCAAATCCCAACAAGTTCTTGTGTTTCTCACAGTTCAAAGCTGTCCCTGTTATTCCGTATCATCTCTATAGTGACATTCCTTCTCCTGGTTACCATTGATCCATTTCACACAGCATCCTTCTGAGCATTCAGCTTCTTCCCTCTTCCCCATCCTTACCCCTCAAAGTTTATGTTCTCACTAAGCATTTCTTGAGTATTGGGAGAATTTACTTCATATTTGAGGTCTTTAGGAAGGGCCCTGCTGCACGGCGTGAACTTTTTCCTGCCATTATCTGTTTCTACTTTCATCCCTTGGGATTAGAAGGAGGGAAAGGCAGGCAACTCCAAATTTTCACCGCTCTGATGCAGTGCAGCTTCCTGTCCGGGGGCCTGACACATGCCCTGGGCGGGGGGTTGTGGGGGCGGAGGATAGGATCAGCAGGACAAATGGCCTCTCCGTGCTCCACCCTCCTTAAAGAGTGGTTAGAGTACTGCCTAACAAAGTAATTCTCATCCCTGTTTTATCCACTCTCTCTTTCTTATTCCTCAGACAACATCGGGTCATGTCCAATTTGACAACTGCAACTTTGAGAATGGGCATATCCAGGTCCATGGCCCAGGCACCTGCCAAGTGAAGTTTTGCACCTTCAAAAACACCCATGTTTTCCTGCACAATGTGCCCCTGTGTGTCCTGGAAAACTGTGAATTTGTGGGCAGTGAAAACAACTCTGTGACTGTGGAGGGCCACCCATCTGCAGACAAGAACTGGGCCTACAAGTATCTACTAGGGCTTATCAAGTCCTCCCCCAGTGTGCTACCCACGGAGGATTCTGACTCTTTAATGTCCCTGGACCTGGAGAGCAGGGACCAGGCTTGGAGCCCAAGGACCTGTGACATTGTCATTGAAGGCAGCCAAAGCCCTACCAGCCCAGCTTCTACCTCCCCAAAGCCAGGCTCCAAGGCTGGCTCACAGGAGGCAGAGGTGGGCAGTGATGGGGAAAGGGTGGCCCAGACCCCAGACAGCAGCGATGGAGGCCTGAGTCCTAGTGGTGAGGATGAGGATGAGGACCAGCTCACATACAGACTGTCCTACCAAGTGCAAGGCCCACGCCCCGTACTGGGGGGCTCCTTTCTAGGCCCACCACTTCCAGGAGCATCCATTCAGCTGCCCAGTTGCCTAGTGCTGAACTCCCTGCAGCAGGAGCTGCAGAAGGACAAGGAGGCCATGGCACTGGCCAGCTCCGTGCAGGGCTGCCTGATCCGCAAGTGCCTCTTCCGGGACGGAAAGGGAGGCGTCTTCGTTTGCTCCTATGGCCGAGCCAAGATGGAAGGAAACATCTTCCGGAACCTGACTTATGCAGTGCGGTGTATACATAACAGCAAGGTGCTGTCATAAGGCTCACTCTGCAAATTCATGAGGCCTTCCTGGGTCACTGGGAACATGATTTTGATTGATGAGACAGGCTCCTGTGGCTATACATAGGAAGGCTATTTTTTAATTTTTTTTTTCCAACATTTATTTATTTATTTTTTTTTGGGACAGAGAGAGACAGAGCATGAATGGGGGAGGAGCAGAGAGAGAGGGAGACACAGAATCGGAAACAGGCTCCAGGCTCTGAGCCATCAGCCCAGAGCCTGACGTGGGGCTCGAACTCACGGACCGCGAGGATCGTGACCCGGCTGAAGTCGGACGCTTAACCGACTGCGCCACCCAGGCGCCCCGGAAGGCTATTTTTTAAAAGCATCTTTATACAAGCTTCTAACATACCCTTATCTTATGTTCCATCATCTGGTTTGGATAGAGCAGAAACTATTGTTCCCATTTTACAGAAGAGGAAACAGGGCCCAGAGGGGGAATGTGACTTACTCAGGGTCACACAGCAAGTTAGTGGCAGAACTGAGACTAGAACCCAGGTCTTCCAACTCCTTTTGCTATGTCATGCTGCTTTCAACCATGTCCCCCTAGTCCTAGAAGAAGGAACAAGGGCTCTTTAGCTGGATGAGAGAAAATTGAGGGACATATGATTACTGGCTTTGATCCAAACCAGAGAAGGCTCCCCAGAAGAGGTGTCTAAGCTGTAGGACGAGTAGTGGACAGCCAAGCAAAATAGTGTGCATGTGGTGAAAAGGGGGTACAGAGTGAGGGCATTCTAGGCAGCCAGAACATTCTGCACTGGGACCTGGGTGTGGGGCTGAATTCAACAGTGTTCTGGGGAGGGAGGAGTGGTTGGAAATGAGGCAGGGGAGACGAGCAGAAGCCACCTTGCCCAGGGCCTGAAAAGCCCCTATGAGATATTTGGACTTTATGCTAAGTCCATCCTGCCCCTGATACAGTCATCACCCTGCAGGCTCTTCAGGGTGCCGCAGGACAGTCTACAGATCCTGCAAGCCACTGAGCACAGGAACAGCCTCTCAGAGGAAAGACATGGCCTTTTGGAAGAAAGCATGGCCTAGCTCCTGAGTTTGAATCTTGCCTCTCCTCTGATCCACCATGAGCATTACTGTCCTCTTCTGTAAAATGGAAACAAGCTTCCCTGACTTGCCTCTCTCACTGGGGTTTGTGAGGATCCGGTACCTTAATATTGCCAAAGCACCTAGTAAGCTGAGGGGCACTGCACATGTGTCACATGGGAGTCTTGCAGATCTCTGCAGCCCTCTGGAACAGTTAGCAGCAATCGCATTTAATTGCATTTTGCCCAGTCCACTTCCAAAGAGGATTTTAGATGATGTCACCAGGAAAGCACAATATCAGCCTATAGAAAATAAGAGATAATGGTCAGATAAAAAGGGTGGGTGATAGTTTTCTCTCAGGTACCACGATGATAGGATCTGGTCCGAGCCCTCCAGGAGGGTCTCCCCCGACCCTCCCACCTAGTATACTTACCAGGGGTATGGCTTCTGAGTCAAATTCTGGCTCTGCCCCTTATTAGCTGTGTGTCCTTTGGACTAATGATACTATACCTGTCTCCAAGGTACAGTAAGGATGAACTAAGGTCATATATATAAAGTGCTTAGTAGTATGTCTGGCACATAGCAAGTGCTCAACAAATGTTTTTTGTTTATTTTTTTAAAGTCCGGTGTGAGAGATGCTATGATGGAGGTACCATGGGTGGCATAGGTGCCCAGCCTCAGGGAAAGGTCTCTTGGAGAAGCAGTGCCCAGGCTGAGCTTCCCAGGAGGAGTAGGAGTTGGCAAGGGGAGGCTATGAGACCGTGGAGGTGTGTGTGTGAAGGCTCAGATGTGAGAAAGGACACCACGCATTTAGGGAGTTACAAGTAACTCAGACGGCCAGAGGTTCAGGGGAGGCTATGAGATAAGGGAGTCAGCTAGCTGAGGCACAGAGGTCTTGCCATAGAGATTGGAGTTTGCCATGAGGCAATCGGAACTCGCCGACAGATTTTAAGCAGAAAACTATGGTCAGATCTGTATGTGAAGAGCTCATGCTGTCAGCTTTCTGGAGAATGGAATGGAGGGGAACTAGGCAAGAGGCAAGATCAATGAGGGGCAGTGGAGAATTGTGATTCAGAAACTGGAGGGGACAGGGCAGTCTGGAGAGGTAGGAAGGAGGGCTTTAGGAGGGAGTAGTCAAAGCCCTGAGGCCTAGATTTCTGGCCTGAGTGGCTGAGACAATAGCAGGAACATGGGAGATTAGGACATGGAGAGAGATGCTGAGTTCAGTTCCGGGCATGCTGAGTTTGGAGCATTTCTGACATCTAGCAGAGGGGCTGTCTGGTTTCCTGGGTCTGGAGCTTTGGAGAGATGCACCCTGCCATGCAGACTTGGGAGCAGGTGGTAGCTGAGAGTCATCGAAAAGGAGAAATGAAAAGTTACACAGCCTTACTTGGAGCCCTTTTGAACTGTTGCTTCCAGAGGCTTTGGGAAGAAAATGTGCAGCCTGTAGTTCCTTGTGAGTCTCTAGCAAGGAACCTGAGAAACTGATATTCCTGATTTTTGACTTAAAAAAAAAAAAAATCCATGGTTTCTCATGAGTACCCAGCATCAGGTACAATTATATGCTAAGTGGCGTTCATACAAGCAGGAGCTGTGGGCGTGCAGGGAGTGCAGGACCTGCTGAGCTAGTCCCATGCCTAGAAGCAAAGCCTTGATCCAGTGGCCAGAGGGCAGCCACCCTTCCCTGCCTTCTAGAACATCTCCAGGAGAGTAAGGCTGGCAGAAAGCCCAGTTGCTTGGGACTCCACAAAGAAACCTGTGATGTTTTTCTTGCTGTTTTGTGTATCTTACCATTTTTAGTTGAAAGTCAAGTATCTGGGAAAGTAGAAATTGAGGTCAATCACATTTATGTGTGGAAATGGGCACACCTCTTCTCATGCTAGGCATTTAGAGGGCCAGGTTTGGGGTCAGTCTAGTCAGGATTAAGCTAGTTCAGGTTTTGTTGTTATGATTATCCTCAGCATTTTGCATGTTCTTCTTTACTGTGTGCTGGTTTTTTCCTCTGCTTTTAGGGTCTTCTCTTTGTTTCTCAGGGGGTTGGGGGGACTGTCTCCATGGTCTCACCCCTCCCAGCAGATTGTGGTCACTTGTGGCTCTGGGCTGGTGGGAGGTTTTCTCCTGTGTCCCAGTTTGTCCTTAGTCTTAGGCAGGTGCTGTGTCTATGGGTCTTGGAAGTAGGCACTTTCCAATGGTCCTGCCTCACCCCCAGCATTAGGGAGGTTCTAAATATCTGGGCCCAAGATGGGGTTTTCTCTTTCCCTTCCATGACAGGGTTTGCTGCCCTTCCCCCCCACTGCTGAAGACTTGTTCTACAGGGAAGTTGGAGAGAAAATTCAAAGAGGGGCTTAGTACTTTCCTACAGTAGTAGCTGCTCTTCTTATCCCCCACGCCTCCACCATGTGGGAGGCTATCTGTCCTCAGTCTCTTGTCCTGTCCCCCGGTCTCTCCTTGTGAGCATCTCACAAGGTCTCTGGAGAAGTGGATACACCTACTCCCAGGGCTTCTGCACTCTCACACTGGTTCACACTTGGCCTTCAACAATGCACTGAACCCTGTAGCTGAATCCTTACCGGTTCATGTGGCTCCATATGCAGCTGTGCAGGCAAGTGCTCCCATCTTGTCTCCTGGGAGGTGCCTGTTTTCCTTGGATTTCAGGCTTGTTGGCCGCCCTGCAACCTCAGTTTTCTGACACGTTCAAGAAAGGCTGTATTTTTGTGCATTATCTGATTCTGTTCTTGTAAGTGGGGGAGCAGTGACTGCTCTGGTCAGCGTTCTCTGTCCTAAACAGCTTCCCTTTGAAACTGGACTTCCATTGTACCTTACCCTCCTAGACTTTTATTTTATTTTATTTTATTTTATTTTATTTTATTTTATTTTATTTTATTTTATGTTTATTTTTGAGAGAGACAGAGACAGAGTGCAAGCAGGGGAGGGGCAGAGAAAGAAGGAGACACAGATCTGAAGCAGGCTCCACGCTCTGAGCCGCCAGCACTGAGCCCGACATGGGGCTTGAACTCACAAACTATGAGATCACGACCTGAGCCGAAGTCAGACACTTAACCAACTGAGCCACCCAGGCACCCCTAGACTTTTATTTTAATGTAGTCTATTATTTACTAGTAGTATACAGTTTATCCTGATATGTTTTTACTATTAATACGCAATTGCTTAGAGCAATACAAATATATTCTGAATCTTTATACCTATTAAGTATAAAAAGAAAATGTAAATGGCAATCATTCCCTTAAATAAGCTCTGTGCTGGGTTGTAGTACCTTGTTTAAATGCTTCCTTGTGGGGCGCCTGGGTGGCGCAGTCGGTTGAGCGTCCGACTTCAGCCAGGTCACGATCTCACGGTCCGTGAGTTCGAGCCCCGCATCAGGCTCTGGGCTGATGGCTCGGAGCCTGGAGCCTGTTTCCGATTCTGTGTCTCCCTCTCTCTCTGCCCCTCCCCCGTTCATGCTCTGTCTCTCTCTGTCCCAAAAATAAATAAAAAACGTTGAAAAAAAAAATTAAAAAAAAAAAATAAATGCTTCCTTTTACCAGTGCTTCTAATTGTTTCCCTTAGAACTCCAAACTAAGGAGCACCCCAGGATAATACACCCAAGAAAGATTCAGAATGGACAAGAATAGGCCTTTGTCTTATAAAGTGAAAGGGAAAGTGGGGAGGTTATCCTCAGGTGCTTTCTCAAGCAGGTGAATTTTATTTTATTGTTATTTTTTTTTATGTTATGTTATTAAACTTTATTTTGAGAGAGAGCAAGCGTGAGTGGGGCATGGGCAGAGAGAGAGAGAATTCTAACAGGCTCCGGGGCTGTCAGTGCAGAGCCAGACACAAGGCTCGATCTCATGAACCGTGAGATCATGACCTGAGCAGAAATCAAGAGTCGGACACTTAACTGAGCCACCTAGACACCCCTCAGACAAGTGACTTTAGCAAAGGCACATGTGGACCTTGGTTCCATTCGTTGTTAGCTGTGCCCTTGGAACCTGGGGAGATCTCCATGTAACCCCAGTGCATGTAGAGTTTGAAGACCACTAAATCCCATCTTCTCTGAGGGTCGTTTCCATTCCCTGAGCCAGTTGTTCTGTTCACAAGTTGTGAACACGGGGCACGGGGCTGAGCTTAGGTCCAGGTTTTATTAATGAACCACTGTGGCTGGTAAAGAGCCTACAGGGCAGAGGCAGGCAGGGCACAGAGCTCCTCAGCTCCTGGGAGCACACCAGGTGGGAAGAGGCCATCCTTGTCTGCTGGTGGAATAGCAGGGAGGGAGCAGATGGTAAAGAAAGGACTCAGGTGTTCTTTTTAAAAAAGTTTTTTTTTTAAAAAACCTGTGACAAGAAAACAAATGGCTTTCTCTTTTCTGCCTAGATCGTCATGCTCAGGAATGACATTCACCGCTGCAGAGCGTCAGGCATCTTTCTTCGCTTGGAGGGCGGAGGCTTGATCGCTGGCAACAACATTTACCACAATGCGGAGGCAGGAGTAGACATCCGGAAAAAGTCCAACCCACTCATACTGGTACTTTTCTCTGTCTTCATGCTCTTTTCAGAGTAGCTTCTTTTCAGAAGCCTTTTCTAAGATTATTTAAATAAGTGTTGCCACCTTGAATTTATATTGCTTCCTGTTTGCAAGTGGTTCCTGGCCTTTTCTCTGTGTGTCCTTGTGACTCTCTGTCTTCTTTCTTCACGTAATAGGAATGGCTTTGAATAAATCACCTCCCTACAGTCTCCTTGTCAGGAAAAAAGAGGACCAGATAGACAGGGAAATGTCACAGAGCACTTCCTCAGCTCTGATAGGTTCTGGTTGGCTTTGAGTTTGAGAAGAATAAAGATATTGTATCTGCCCTGCAAGATACCTGGATGTAACTAAAACGTTAGATCATTCTTCACTATAAAAAGGACATTTATGATGTTTAGTTCTGAAGATTATTTGACTCATGAATGTTGTGAAGCCATGTGGATTTGATTTTACACCAATGTGAAAGCCACTTGAAATGGTAGAAGATAGGACCAGTGACATGAGAGGCCTTTTTCTGCTCAGGCCTTCCCTTAGAGACACATATTCCAGGAACTAAGGAATGGCCCAGACTTCTTATGGCCTTGAAAAAATAATATCTGCCTTTATGCCTAGTGCTTATCACTTTGTATGTATGTATTTATTTGTGGTTTAATCTTTACACAACCCTGTGTGGTAGAATTAATATTCCATTTTACGGATAAAGACATTGAGGCATAAAGAGACACTAAAGATGCCTTCCCAAATCATACAACTAGTGACAGAGCTGGGATTTGAATCCAGGCCGTCCTGACTCAGGATCGATGTTCTTAACCCATTATATTAGACTGCCCTTGGGGTACCTGGGTGGCTCAGTCGGTTGAGCATCCAACTTCGGCTCAGGTCACGATCTCACAGTTTGTAAGTTCTAAACCCACGTTGGGCTCACTACTGTCAGCACAGAGCCTGCTTCGGATCCTCTGTCGCCTTCTCTTTCTACCCCACCACCCCCCATGTGCTCCTTATCTCTCTCTCAAAACTAAATAAACATTAAAAAAAAAAAAATCCACCCTCGCCAATGCAGATGAAGGAAAGTTCCTAACTATGCAGATGAAGTAAAGTTCCTAACTATATTTAAAAAGACACGCCTAGCCAGCGTCCTCTTTCAGCCCCTTCCTCTCACTGTATTTCTGCCATGCAGCTGGCGTCTGATGCACGGCCTTGCCTGAGGAAATGAATGCCACTGTTGCCAGAGAGATGAGAGGAGTTTGCCTTCCCAGGGACAGAGGGGACAGGCCAGTTTAGCAGGTGGAGGGGAAGGGGGCGTTATGTTTCTGTCCTGGCTTCGTGAAAGGGTGTGGGGATGGAAATGCCACTGCTTACACTTCTCTCTCCAAGCTTTTCGCTTTTCACTTTTCACAACCGTGTGAGGGACTTGTGTTAGGCAGTGGTTGCCCTGGTAAGTCTGCCAAATCCTTCAGGAGAAAATCTGGAAAGTGAGTAAGAATAGGATTGCTTACAGCGTGGAACGTTTTAAAGCAAACTAGAACTTTGCTTCTGTGAAATCGTTTTGGAAGAGAAACAGCTAAGTTCCTGGTTTAAGTATAGGAATGTATTTAGGCTCTAAATTAACTGAGTGAAACAATTTTATTATCATTTATTACCTGAAAATGTCGCTGCACAAAAGCAGCTAACTGGGAAGCAGGAGAACTAGGTTTCAGATCTGGCTCTGCTGCATACTGTATGGCCTTCGGCCAGCATCCCCATGCGTACAAAGAGATATTCGAAATAAATCTAAGGGTCTTTGTTTGTAGCACATACAGCTTCTGTGATCTCATGCCCCATGGAACAATCAGGCTCCCCAGAGCCACACCTTTCCACAGGCCTTCCCTGAATGGGAAGTGGGGAGTAGGAGCCAAATGGCTCTCACTCTTCCCTGGAGGTGGCCCGCTTGGGACTGCACGTGGCCAACATTGTCATGTAGTGGGGTGCTGAGCTCCCTGGACCCTGGACCGTGTGGTCTGGTTGGAGTATTGTGTTTGGAGGACTCTGGGGGCTCAGCAGCGTTCAGTAGCATGCCTTGCGGATGGAGAGCAAGAGGCGGGGCACTGAAGACTCCTCTCTCTGGATTCTCACTTACAGCTTGGCATGTGTGCACCAGGGCAGCAGCGTGGCCCATTCACTTCGTCATGTGCTAGGCAGGGGGCTTCAGGGGCGCTTTCTCCACTGTGTTCACCCCGGCCCTGCTGTGGGCTGGCAGTTGAGCACTCGGTTTCTTGCTGGCAGGTCTGATCTGTCTTCTGTGGTGTCTCCTGTTCCCTTGCAGTGTAACCAGATCCACCACGGCCTTCGTTCTGGCATTGTTGTCCTTGGCAATGGGAAAGGCGTCATCCGGAACAATCAAATCTTTTCAAATAAGGAGGCTGGTATTTATATCCTGTACCACGGAAATCCAGTTGTGAGGTATGTGTGCTGTACCCAGACCATCCTCAGCCATGGTCCCTTCTTTCCTCCCTGATCTCTGCTTCCTACACTGTGACTGTCCTCCATTTGAAAACATTTTTGTTTACTGAAACAACAGTATAGCAAAGCAAGAAAAGGAGACTCCACCCCGATCCCACTGTAGTAACACAGGTGCTTTTGTTTGCATTTCCTACCAGTTCTCCTCAGCAGACGTTACTGAGCACCTCTAATAATGATAACAGAGGAGCACTCTGCTCCCCCAGAGCTCACTCTAGCATGGAAGACATACGTGACCAGAAATAACTCTAAGACAGAGACGGCATAAAGATTTCCACTTACCTGACAACTCTGTTCGGTTGAAAGCAGCTACCTAAGATGCTGTGTTAAGATCCAGGGGCTGCATCTGGCCTCAGCACAAAAGCGTGCTGTGATGGATCAGCCATGTGAGCTGTTAGGCGAGAAGGGGCAGTGGCATTGCCAGGAGCATGGGGCTGCCATCCCAGCTCTCAAATGGGGAAGGCTGATAAATGCTACTGAAGTGCTCCCAAGGGAGACAACCATTCTACTGGGGGGATGTGGGAAGGCCTCCTTACAAAGGGGCGTTAGAGTTGGACTTTGAACTGTGGGTAGAACATGGACTGTCATGGATATGGGAGTGGGCATTCCTAGTAAAAGAAACAGCGTGAACAAAGGCAGCAGAACAAGGCAGATTCAGGGGTTGGCTAATAGTCCACTGTGGCTTGAGAACATGTCTGACACAAGTTGTGATGTTGGTATAAAATGTTTTAAATTGGGACTATCCCAGAAAATTGTGGGTCCTGTGGCTGCTGCAGCATGATCTATATCTCTGTGGCAGAGTGGAAAGTGTGATGAGAAGAAAGCTCAGGGCTGGAGGAGGAAGCCTTATGTGGACCCAGCTGAGGAAGGTGGCGTTTAAAAATTTTTAAACAGAAGACTCACACAGTTATGTCTTGCTTTAGGAAAATAACTGGAACAAATGTGCAGCAAATATATTCTGAAGTGTTTTTTCCCCTTGATTATTCCAGATGTGCTTTTCCATATTGTTGCATGGCGTTTATCAGTTTTGGAAAGTTTCGGAACATTCCATCTTTTTGGTATTCCATAATTTTTGAACCAGTCCTTTTACTGTTAGGCATCTATTTTTTTTTTTTTTTTTAACGTTTATTCATCTCTGAGAGACAGAGAGCATGAGCGGGGAAAGGGCAGAGAGAGGGAGACATCCCTCTTCGGAGAGGGAGACATTCTTCCAAGAATCTGAAGCAGGCTCCAGGCTCTGAGCTGTCAGCACAGAGCCCAACGCGGCTCTCACGAACCATAAGATCATGACCTGAACTGAAGTCAGAGGCTCAACTGACTGAGCCACCCAGGCGCCCTAGTTAGGCATCTATTTTTGACTGTTACAGACATCTTACTGAAAACAGTTAGTGGTCACAGAGTTCTTTCTCCATCTTTTGCATTATTACCTTAAGAGTATGTGTTTATACATATGCTTGCTATAGATTTAACACACATGTAAGTGTTTACTGTCTATGTAAGGGGACAGTGATATAAAAAGTGTGTAAGAACAGTCTCTGCTCCATGGTGTTTACGGTCTCATGCTGGAGATGGACACACAACCATGAGGGAGACTCATCAAAACAAGTGCTTTAATAGGTCTTTGTGTAAGTGACAGAATGACAGAGGAGCCAGCCATAGTTTCAGCTGAGCGAGTCAGGGGAAGAAGGCATGAGTTGTGTGTAAGGGATAGGTAGGATTTTGTGGCCAGGGAGATGGCATTCTGGGCTCAGGGGCAGTGAAATTCCAGGATGTGTCTTGGAAAAATGGTATTAAGTGTGGTGCGTCTGCCACAAGAGGCCCAGAAGATTGAGTAGAAGAGCAGCCTATGAAGACAGGTTGATGCTGGAACACAGAACCTCTGATACCGAGTATGATCTGCAAAATAATGACTCTCCAGATCAATCCACTTCCTAATCCTTGGAACGTGCAAATATGTTATCTTTCATGGCAAAAGAGATGTTGAAGATGTGAATAAATTAATAACCTTAAAATGGGGAGACCATCATGGATTATCCAGGTAGGCTCTTCTATAAATCATAAAGATCCTTAGAGGGAAGCAAGAGAATCAGTCGGGAGGAGGAAATGTGACAGTAGTAAGCAGAGGTCAGAGTGATGAGACTGTAGGCCAAGAAGTATGGGCGACCTGTAGAAGCTTGAAAGGACAAGAAATAGATTCCCCATAGACCTTCCAGAAGGAACATAAATCTGCTGCCACCTTGATTTAGTCCTGTAGGACCCATTTTGGACTTCAGACCTCCTAAACAAGAAGGTAGTAAATTTGTATTGTGTTAAGGCACTGTGTGTATGGTAATTTGTCATAGCAGTCACACACCAAATCTGGGAAGTTTGGACTTTACCCTGTGGGTGCTAGGGAACTGTTGAAGAGTTCTGAGCAAGGACTGTTACAGTCAGATCAGTGTCTTGGTTTTTAAAACAGAATCTCTTTGAGGGGCTCCTCCTGGCTGGCTCAGTCAGTGGAATGTGCGACTCTTGATCTCGGGGTTGTGAGTTGAAGCCCCATGTTTAGAGTAGAGATTACTTAAAATCTTTAAAAACAAAAAACCAGAACTTCTTTGAGAGAATAGGTTGTGTTTTTTTCACTTTATGTTTCTTTGTGATGGAAGGTAGGTATCTGGGGGAGGGTACAGAATGAATTTTGAAATCCCCGAAGTAGCCTGGATAAGGCCATGGCAGTCTTTTTGCCAGTGAGAGTTTTATAACCCTTTGTGTTTCTCTTTTTGCCTTGGCTTCAAGGAAGCACAGGGTTCAAACTGTCTCATCTGCCATAAACATCCTACCATTGGTTCTTGGAACAGTGATCTGTCCCCTTTTCCTAAATGTTTTCTGATCCCTCTTTTATCTTTGTTTTGCTCTCCCTGCGTACATACACTCTCCAAGTGCCCACGGGTCTCTTCTGGAGGTGAGATTTGTATTAAACTATACCAGCCATGCATTTGCTGCTATGGCACAGCTCTCAGAAACATGGATGCCCTAGCCCAGGGACTATGTCCGACCGTGAATTCTAGAAACCCACAGTAACCATCTGCTGACTGAATTGTAACCAGATCAAAACAGACTCTTTAGATCTGAGGGCAAAAATGGGGATGCCTTTAACAAATGATTTCTCTTGTTCCACTCAAATGCATAGGTAGGTGCAGTTGACATTTGGCTTCCCCAGCATCAACATACTTTGCCGGGTTTTTTTCCCCAAAGATGTAAACCATTTGGACCCTGCCCTAGGAGATGGGAAAACTTAGCCAACTCCTACTCAGTAATGTTCTGTTGGATGCCAGGCCCTGAGTTAGGCTCTAAAGAGCCGGTTGAATACTGGACCTAAATCCCTCAGCCACATGGAAGGAAGTAGGAGGGCTGTCTCCTAAGAGAGGAGGTGGGTGCCCTTCTAAGAAGAAAGGAGGTCACAGCATTCCTGTTAGTAAAAATAAACAGCAAATGTGTGTCCTCCAGGGATAACCCAATTGTGCTAATGTCCAGGTGTGACTGGCTTTGTTTTAACAGGCAGGAAACTGAGGTGCAGAGACAATGCATGTCCTTAACATGTTCAGGCGTCTGGTGTTTAATTCGCAAGGCCTTTCCATGGCAGTGAGGGCTGCGTGTTTCTCTGAGCAGGAGCATGTTTTCCTGTATCGTCCACATGTGGCTCAGCCAGCCCATGAGGTCTCACATACACATCCTCTGATACTCTCAAAACCTCCTTTTAAAAAATCTGGTTTTCTTTTTTTAAGGCATATCATTATTTTATGTTGTCTTTCAGGGGATAGGTGATTAACAGAAAATAAGATAAAGAGTAGCTGTTGGATATGAACAGGGATTGTAGGCTCATTACAGGCAGAGACTCTGACTCAGCTTTGGGCACAAATCATGCCCAAAGCAGCTTAACACAGCTTCCTAGGAATTCTTGACATGACCAGTTGTGGACTTGTCACCTGTGCACCACGATGGCATGTGTTTCAAACAGCTTGCATGTGAGCGACAGTCAAGAGAGGTCACAGAAACTCAAGTAGCATTGTGATTGTATGGCATAGTTATTGATTTAGTTCTGGATCAAGTTGTCTGCAAGTTCACTAAAAATTTATAAATGGCTTCTAGGACTGCAGAAATGCTTTATGCCCCTGTGGACTTGTGTTGTTTGGGGAAGGCCACAAAAGAAGGTAGTCACCTTGAGCAGGCATTGGCTTTGACATATGATAGTGGTCTCATCTTACTCTTCTTCCTTGCATTTTAGCGGGAACCACATTTTTAAGGGCCGTGCAGCTGGCATAGCAGTGAACGAGAATGGCAAAGGCCTCATCACAGGTAAGGGTGGGAAATGCCTAGAGCCGTGGCCAACCAGGCAACCAGCAGCTGAGCCAACATCCCTGGCCTTGCCCCTGCCTACTTCTTTACCTCGACAGCCTGGCCACCTTCTGTCTTCGTTGCTGTTCTGTACACTGGCCATGCCAGCCTCAAGGAGGGCTAACAGGGAGGGAGTGTCTGCTCTTTGCCAGGCCCGCTGCTTACAGGATCTCACTGGAAGGCTCACATAACACTGTCAGAAACATTTATGGCACACAAACTGAATCCTTCCTCTTGGCTTTTGTATGGGCTTATGCCTGCTCAGGAAACCCATCCCCATTTCCCCTCCACCTGGCCAACACCTGCCGAGCAGATCCTTTGGGTCTCAGCCTAAATGTCACTTCCTCAGGGAAGCCTGCCCGGACTTCCCACTGTACACATAAACACTCACTGTACCCAGCAGCCATGCTCTGTGGGATGTCTTACTTAATTTCTTAGGGATCTGTGTAAGGTCAGTCTCCTTTAATATAAGGCGGTAAGTTCGCTAAGACAAGGATCAAGTCAGTGTGGTACATCACTGTAGCCTCAGCACGGAGCATAGCCATACCTGGGACATAAAAAGAGGTTGATCCAGTAAATCCCTCTGACTGAATCCTGCCTTCATTCATCAGATGTTTATTGAACACACAAGGTATGAAGGAGATGGGGATACATCAGTGAACAGAACAGTTCTGTGAACAGTAACCCTTGGGTTCCTGACATTTTAGGGGAAAATAAACATGTACACACACACACACACACAAGAGGCGTATCTGTGAGTGATAAGTGCTCTAGAGATAATTATATATTATTAACTGATATATTTACATAAATGTATATGTAAATATATAATATGTAAAATGTTATGTTTATATGCAATAATTGAAATAATTTATTGAAATTAATTAAAATATAGTGATAGAGGGACTATGTGGGTATTTAGGATTGTGTGGTCAGGGCAGGCATTTCTGAGAAGGCCAGACCTGGGTGACAGGACAAAGCCTGAGAAAAGAACTGGAATTCTAAGCAGGGCCACCTGTGAAACACAGTTGGCATGCCTGGGGAGCAGGGAGGTTACTGGTGTGAGTGGGTGTGGTGAAGGAGGAGCAGGGAGTCACAAGTCAGACAGGGTCACAGAGGCAGGAAGGGGCCAGTCACACAGGGTCTCCTGGGCCATTGCACTCCAGTCTCAGGAGACTGAGAGTCTGCCCAGCCGTAGTATTGGGAATATCCGTATCCCAGCACCAACCCCCTGAATTGTGACTCTTCGGCCCACTCCCAGAGAGGTAGTGGATGAGGAGAGGAAGGCTGTGGTCAGTCCAGAGCTGAGCCTGAGAAGGACCAGCTTGTGCCTCCCCAGGCTGGTGGGGGAATGGCTGCATTCTGCCTCAGCCCTCCTAGAAACAGCCCCAGAACAGGCAGCCCTGCCTGGCCTTGGTCCAGAGACTCTAAAGCCAGTTTATTCTTAGTTGTTGTTCCTTAAGGCCACTGGGTACAGCGGGTATTAGGAATATAAGAGAGCACAAGAAAGATACAAACCTTGCCCTTGAGGAAAGAAGACAGCACTCAAGTCCCTGAAAAGCCAAATACCAAGCAAGATTCAGGATGCTGATTGTTGACAAGTCAAGGCCTGGTGTCCTGGTCCAGAAGGTCCTTTCTCTCAGCTGTCCAAGTCCTCATGGCCAGTGTGGGTGGTCCTTGGGTCTTGACCCTCTCTTCTGCCTCTCCATAGAAAATGTCATCCGTGAGAATCAGTGGGGAGGTGTAGACATCCGTCGAGGAGGAGTCCCCGTCCTCAGGAGCAACCTCATCTGCTTCGGCTACTCAGATGGTGTGGTCGTGGGAGATGAAGGCAAAGGACTGATAGAAGGAAACACCATCTATGGTGAGGCGCATGTTCCTGGGGGAACGGATCTTGGGTCTAGCCCAGCCAGGGAGGCAGGAAGCCCAGATTCCATCCTTAGCTTGTGGGTCCTGAGAAAGTTACAGTCTTCCCTGGGCCTCAAAGATGTCCTGAAGAACAGGTTGATCTCAGGCCACAGCCACACAGTCCCTGTCAGAGTACAAGAGCCTCTCATAAATCACCTTGTAACCCACGGGATCGGTGAAACAGAGAGCTTCATCCCCATCTAAAATCACAAAAGTCAGGAGTTGTGTAAGGACGGAGCCATTTAGGCACTGATGTGGGCATCTGACTCCTCTTACCCCTTTCTTTTGATCTAGAGAACTAGAAATAGAATGGGAGAAATAGGATAGTCCTAAAAAAGAAACTGTTCTTGCTCATGCTGTGACTTTGAGCAGAGCCTTACTCTCTGGACCATATCTCTAATTATTGTTATTTACCCCATTTTAAAGATAAGGAAACTGAGACACAGAGAGGTTCAATAACCTGCTGAAGGTCACACAGCTAGGAAGTGATAGGGCTGGCATTCAAACTGAGGCCACCTCCATCTCTATGCAGGAAGGGGTTGGGCTGGGTGAACTCTGAGGACCCTCTGGCAGTGTCACTCTGGGCTTCTGTGCTCTGGAACTGTGGCCTTGACAGTTCTCAGAGCACTTTTACACCCTATGGAAGTATCCTGGTTGTGAGACTGACCTGGTTGTTACCCTCTTGTATGAAGGTGAAGCCTCCAGCCATAAAGTGATTTGTCCAAGGCCATTAGCACGCCAGGGACTCTTGTCTCCCAGGCCAGTGCCATCTTTGCTTCACCTCTTGGGGAGACACTGGGTGCTGCCTCACCCGCTGCTCAGTGTCCATGACCAGCCCCTTTCACCATCCCAGCTAATAAGGGCTGTGGTGTGTGGATGATGTCGTCCAGCCTGCCCCACGTCACCAGCAACCACGTCAGCTACAATGGCCTGTATGGAGTGGCAGTGTTTAGTCAGAAGGAGGGTTCTGGTGAGTTCCCTGGAGGTCACGGGGCCCAGGAGAACTTCAGCGAGGATGGGGACGCCATCCTTTGGGAGACAGAGCTGGAGAAAGACGATGACCCACTGCGCCGGCCCATCGCCATAGCTCTCGTGGAGTCCAACAGTATTAATCACAACGGAGGTGAGTATCCCCTGCTCCAGAGCCTTCCGTCCTCACACTGTCTTAAGGACCCTTCCCGCTTGGTTGGCTACTGCTTTTGGCCACTTACCCAGTACCCCAGACCTCTGGCCATCACCTTCCCTGAACTTAAATCCATCTTTCCTGCCCCCTATCTCACTTTGCTCATGCTGTTTCTCTTCCCTGAAATCTCCTTTCCCCCATCCACACATCCCAAACAACTTGAAGTTCAAGGCCCACTATGAATGCACCCTTACCCTCTCACCCCACTGGCACTTCCTGGGGGCCTGGGACTGGATATGTTTCTGTGGCTGTTTTGTCAACTCTGACAGGCTATGAACTTGAGGCACGGAGCTGAATCCCAGTCTGTCGGCACCCCTGCCGCAGCAGATCCCACATCCCACACCTGGCATATATATTTCCAATCTGAGACACGTTCCCCACATTTTAGCATCTAATAATGTGCATTTCCAATTGATGGCATATCGTGGTTTAATTGGCAATTTTTCTTTCTTGTACAGAGAGTAAGAGTGGGTTTTAAATCCACAGGTTATCTTAAATTTGGAAAGAAAAAAAAAAAAAACTTACAGAGTTGATCTAACTCCAGGGCTCCCAAACCTGAAGGATGATTAGAGCCACTGTAGAGGGCTGTTGAAGGAAGTCTTGTTAAAAGAAGGCTCTTGGACACTAGCGAGCTCTTGTCCTGGGGAAGGCAGAGGGCAGGGAGAGTGGGAGCCAGCAGAAGATGAGTTCTGTCCACTCCTAGTTCAGGGCTTTCTCCACATGGCCATGCTGTCCAGTAGGACAGGCAAAGCCACATAAATTCACGGATATTTGATTTATATTTGCTCTTCTCCACCAGGCAGAAGCAACAGGCAGGTGGCATGAGAGGTTGGAATTTGCAGACTCCCATGTGACCCCTGGTGTCGTCCTCCCCACAACCTCCTCCTGATGCCTCTTGCTCTTGTGGGTGGATATCACCACTGGGGAGTCCTCCTCCTCTTCACCTCCAGGTGCCCCTGCCATGCTGTCTCTTTTTGACCAAGCCACGCGGCTCTAAGCCTGCTGATTTTGTGGGGGTTTTTTTCTATAACCATGTAGTGTCTCTAAGCATATACAACCCCAAACATCATTTTCTTTCCCAAATTTCGAACATTTTAGATACTTAGCTTAATAAAGTTACAGAATTTCCCTTGTAAAGAAAATTTCCCAAAACAATAAGGAGGCAGATGCCATCTCAGTACAAGAGGAGAAACATGCAGAACAGCTGTCCAGCAGGTGGACCTGTCTGGAGGGGGAACAGGCAGCCTTAAGCAGGGAGTGAGCGCCCCATCACAGATGACAATATCGTAGGAGCAGGCGAGCACAGGAGAGCCGCATGGGCAGCTGAGCCAAAGCAGCCTTCATCACCTTTTCCTGTTTACTGAGGACTTAGTTCAGAAGGAACAGAATTTCCCTGATGCTCCAGGGTTTCTTCCTGCTCGGTTTGTCATCCATCCTGAAAGATGTGACTCCCAAGGGCTGGTTCCGAGTGTTGCTGCCTCTTCTGCCCCACCTCTCTCCCAGGATGCACAATTCCACCAGGGTTTTTCCTGACTGCCGTTGTCAGGACTGACCCTGCTCCCTAACCCCTCCACCCGCAGCCTCAGGACTGTACGTCCAGAGCAGCGAGGCACTGCACGTCCTCACCAACGTGATCCATGCTAACGGAGACAGAGGCATCACTGTAGCCCAGAGCAGCCAGCTCACCCGAGTGGCCAGCAACAGCATCTCCTGCAACCGGCAGAGTGGGGTCAAGGTCGAGGCCCAGTGCAAGGTGGAGCTCCGGGGCAACGGTATCTATGACAACAGAGGCCATGGCATCATCACCAAGGGCGACAGCACCGTGGTCATCGAAAATGACATCATTGGCAACCGGGGCAGTGGGCTGCAGCTATTGCCCAGGTCCGACACGAAGGTGTGTGTGTGTGTGTGTGTGTGTGTGTGTGTGTGCGCGCGCGCGCGCTGCATGTGCCAGCACAGGGCCCAGCCCTAGGACAGCCCTTGCACCCTCTCTACTGAGAAGCCCGAGGCACCTGGCACTGCAAGGGACATCATTCCTCCTGTGCAAACCCAGCCTGGTAGACACAGGTGGGGCTTCACACAGGAAGGGGGACAATGTGAACTGAGCCCTGAAGGATGGACAGGAGATAACCAGCAGAGAACTAGGATGGGGATGTGTCCAGGGGTATCTTTGTGGTCTCCAGGTCCAGCTCAGGGCTATTTCAGCCCCTCCCCCTAACAGAACAATCTCCCACAGGACCTAGTATGCGCTGGGTGCTTCATGAGGGGGCCTGCGTGCACACTATTCCCTGCGTCCCTGCGGTACCCTCCCCCTTGTCTGCCTCAGTCCCACAGCTGGGCTGTCACTTTCTCAGGAAGCCTTCCCTGACCCCCCAACCTGTCTGAGGTACCCCTTGTTTGGACACCAGAGGTGCTATTGTTTCCCACCTCCCCCCCCACCCCCACCTCACACAGCACTTCCTATATGCTCCTCTGCCTCTTTGTCCCCCCACCAGAGATGAGCTCTGAGCTCCCTTTTTATGCAAAGCACTGCACTGGGTGCCAAACTGACCCAGTCCCCACACTTGAGAAATTACCATCCCGACGCCTCTTTTTGGCTCTGCAGCTTCATGAGTAGTGACTCCGGCAAGGAGTAAAGAATTTCCTGGGCTCTGCATCTGGGCACTGTGGAAGCAGAGGAAGGGAGCAGGGACACGCTCCTGCCTAGTCGAGGTGCCAGTGGTCCTTGCCACTGGTACAGTCTCTCCTCTCTGCCAGGCCTTTGTACGCTGTTCCTTCTTCCTGGAGCAGCCATTCCCTGCTCTGCACCTGGTAAACTTCTACCACTTACCCATCACCTCCTTCGGGAAGCCTTCCCTGGTTCTCCTACCTGATCTCAATATCCCCTCCCTGAGCTCCCATGGCTCAATGCTGACCTACCTTAGCAGTGTCTTACCCCTCAGGTTTATAACTGGTATTTCACTTACCTGGCTCCCCAACCAGTCTGGGAGTCCCCAGGGTGTGACAAGCTCTGGCTGTCTCTCCCAGGTGATAAAGAACCGGATCCATTCATTCCGGGCCTACGGCATTGCAGTGCGGGGCCGCGCCAAGGCCCTGGTGCAGGAGAACATCATCTTCCAGGGCAAGACCAGCAAGACGATCTTTCAGCAGATCTCAAACAACCGAGAATGTATCATGCAAAACAACAAGTTCTTGGTGTTCAAGAAAAAGTAAGTGTCTGGGATCTGCCTAAACCAATCTTCTAGAACCACAGGGAGGCGACTAGAGAAGCCAGGCCCAGTGATGCTGGCTGTCCTTGCTCCCTGCAGTCCTGCCAGCTTCTGGCTCTGGTCAGATAAAGGCCCGTGCTTGGACATTAGGCCGGTGCTGAGGACCTGCGTCTGCCTTCTTGGGAGAGAACAGGCTTTAAGAGTCAGGGAGGTGTGATTTTAAATCTCAGCTCTGCCAGTTTCTTGCGCAAGGCACTCAACACCTTGAGTCTTAGTAAAATCCAGTTAACAACGTCTGCTTTGTAGCACTAATTTAAGATACAGTCAAATCATGCGACCTAGCACAAGATCTGAGGTATTACAAAGACGTTCATTGCTGCTGCTGTCACTTATTTATGATACCTCTGCCTCTGTGTACAACTGCTTCACACTTATCTTCCCTGAACCTCCCTGCTCCCCATTTCAGTGACCTCACGCTCTCATCTATTCTGGCAGCAAAACCTCTGTGACCGATTTCTCCCTAACATCAGAGTTCAGTCAGTCATTACTAGGTCCTCTTGATTCCGCTTCTGAAATGTGCCTGTATCTGGCACCTTTTCTCCCCAACTGCCATCACCCCTGCTCACATCTCAGCACCCTTCACCCTGACCTCTGGCCCCTGTTGCCAAGGTGCTGTTCTGCTGGTGAACGGATGGACTCTGTTCTGCTTGGTTGGTGCTTTGCTACACTGGTTATACAGGTAATAACTGTTATACCACCGCTGCCACATTCCTCTCGCACTGGTGACAGCCCTGGCTGTCAGATGCATCCGTCTAAATCGGCTCTGCTCATGTCACAGCCCTGGTCAGAAACCTTTGATGGGTCCCCTTTTCCTGTAGTAATGATCTCTATTCCTTTTTTAATTCTACACACGCTCAGCAAAAATATTGAGGAAACCTCATATATGTTTTATACAGTCATAACTTATAAAAAAAAAAAGTAGGAATTCTAATCTTTTCTGGACAGAAAAGCAGATATGATCCCAGCAGATCATATCGTGGACTCCCTGGGGTCTGCTTCCTCCTGTCCCTTTGGAGACCCCAGGATACAGATAGCACAGACCTGGCAGCCTGCATCATCCACTATGCACTGTTGAGTCCTGATTTTCCTGTCCAAGCTTGCTATCTGCTGCCAGACTCAAATGCTGGCAATTCTTTGAATACAGTAGCTAGTTCCTCACCATCCACACCTTTACAGTCCTACTCATTGTTACAGAATCACCATAAAAATGCATAGAATATATGGTTACTGGCTTAAGCAACTTAGGATTTGGGGTAAGAGGTGGTCCCTTGTAACTCAAATGACAGAAAGCCCCGACCAAAGCTTTCCCTGACCCTTCAAAATCTCTGTAAGGGCCTGAGGGACTGGAAACCTACCCATTCCTGTCCCCTATAGCAGTTTCCAAAATGTCATTTAAGGAAATCGCACGGTATGTAGTCTTTGGAGCCTGGCTGCTCTCACTTAGCCTAATGCACCTGAGATTTGTCCATGGTGTCACATGTTGTTCATTCTTTTTGTTGCCAAGTGGCGTTCCATTGTATGGATGGACCACACTGTTTATCCATTTGTCAGCTGAAGGGTATGTAGTTCCTAATTTTAGGTGATTATGACTAAAGCTTCTGTATACACACAGGTCATACACCTAGGAGGGAAATAGAAAAAGTCACCGACCTTCTCCAGAGCCTTATAGAGATGGGGAAGTTGAGGCTTACTTGTCCAAGGTTACACGCAGAGCTGGAACTAGAATGCAGGACTTTTGCCCCCTAGCTTCCCACACATCCCACCTCCTTGAGCTATCACTGATTTGGAGGCAGAACCGACACCCAGATTTTGAACACCTGGATCTCGAGCCTAAGGTGAGATGGTGTGGGGCATTCAGCAAATGCTCCAGACTCTCCCAGTTCACGGACTGTCATTTTGCACCTCTAGGTCTGATACGTGGCGCCTGGTGAACCCACCAGCACGGCCTCACCTTGAAAGTTCTCTCCGAGGCCCCTCTACAGCCCACAGTGGACAGAAGGTGACAGCCATGGCGACCAGGATCACTGCCCGCGTGGAAGGTGGTTACCACAGCAATCGTAGCGTCTTCTGCACCATTCTGTAAGGAAGGGGAGCCGCGGTGTGGGGCGGCTGAGGGCGGTGCAAAGACTCCAGGAGCAACAACCCCCATACCCAAGCTCAGGCTCGGGCTCTGATGGGTGTTCAGCCGAGCTAGGAGGTCAAGGCAGCATCGAGATGAAAGCAGCAGCAGCAGCTGAGGGGCTCCGGGCCTCTCTCAGTCCTCCTACTCACTGCACCCTGGAGAAAACAGGCTTCCGGGCTTCCTAGGGACTAAGAAAAGAAACAGATTGGTGGGTTTCCTGTCACTCAAGCTCTTATAGAAGTTATGAAGAGTTGGGGAAAAACGATACTAAAGCTTTGGTCAGGTCTCTCTGAATGACAGGGAAGTGTTGTTTTACACACACCAAACCCAGACTCTTGTCAGGGAAGAGCATTTACTCCTGAGTGAGGAGGTGATTCTAGTAAGGTGGAAGGAGATAGCTGCCCCAGAATTTTCCCCTTTCCTGGACCTCTCTCGATCCCTACAAGCACATGGCCACATGCTCCTGGCTATCTGCAGAGGCTGGAGGAGTTGAGCTTGGTTCCCTTCAACTTGAACATGAACTGTGAGGGGGACAGGGAGCCCTCTGGAAAGGCTGCCCTACGATGACAAGGGACTTGCTGAAAAGAGGAAGGCCGTGTGGAGAAGTCCTCCTTTCAGCGGCCCAGGTGCCCGGCTGGGTGGGGCAGGGATGCACGAGACCCCACTCTGCCCTCAGGGAGCTCCCAAACTCAGGAGGATACTGGCTCGAGGCCCTGCGTGTACCCACACCAGCCGCCCTCCTGGGCACCGGACTGGTGGAGATGGAGGTGCCCAGGGCCCCTTGTCTGTGTCCATGTTCTCTCATGGATGACTGCCTGCCTTTACTGACCCTACCACGGTTCCCCACTCTGTGCCTTGGCTCATGCTCTGTCCTCTTCTTGGCATGCCCTTCTCACCATCTGCACTTGTCCACACCCCACCTAGTCTTCGGGGGTTTAGCTGAGACACTGCCTTCTCCGCAGAGCTCCCCTCCCTGCAGTGACAGCGCCTTCCGCCCTTCCCGCTCTGAGGCTCCACCGCCCTTTCTCTGCCCCCTCTCAGGTATGGAGCACTTTCTGCCTTGCTTTGGAGTTTTCTAGGCCCCTGCCTGTGAGCTCCCTGAGGGCAGGACCTGGCCTCAGTCTGTTCCCAGTTCCCAACCCAGGGTTGCCGTGGGGTCAGTAGCCTGAGGGAGGGGAGGAACGGCCTCCTAAAGGGCTTTACTGAACTGTACTGTGAACGTGTCAAGGTCCCAGAGCCAGGTGGGCTCAGATCCCACCTGCTTGAGGACGGGGGCTGAATGCAGCACTGAGCAGCTCAGCCTGGACAACCCCCTCCCACTCGGCCTTTCATGTGGGGCCTTCGCCAGCCTATAGGGGGTGCTGTGGTACACTTTGCCACTCGCTTCCCAGGCTGGTTCCACCGGGCCCTCGGTGCTGCTCACCTGGGTGGGGTGGCGGGGTAGCTGGAGATGGTAGTAGCTGGCTTCTCCCCGAGGACTTTGGGCACAAGACACGGGCCCCTCCTGTCCCCAGCACTGTCCTTTGCACTTCTCTGGTGGCCCCAATGTGAGTCGCTGTACAAAATGCTGCCTTTATTATTTTGTAATGACTTTTCTGTGAACCAAATGCTTATGAAAATCTCTGCAACCAAAATAAAGTTTTATATTTTAAAAGAAGCCCTTTCGGGGGACTTGCCTCGGTCTGGGTACATGCTAGGGTTCCTGGGCAGCTGGATGCAGTTCCCTGCTTCACCTTCCTGAGGCACTGCTGTTTCTTCCGCTGAAAGAGACAGATGCTCTGAATGTCCTGTCCATTCAGCAGGTTCCGATTCCGGGCTCCAGGGTCTGGGTTCCCATGTGTTGGGGGTTATACTGTGGCCCTCCCCACCCCGTGGGCTGTGGAGATCAGCAATAACAGTACCCGGTGTAGCAGACTGGACAGTTTGCAAACGGTTTTGAGATCAGGAACCACATTTTCCCAGCTTCAGCATCTTCGTTTTTGCCGTATCTGCATGCCACCTAAGGAGAAAGTTAATACTTAATATTTTTCCTTAAATTAATACTTTATTTTATAGAAGAGTGTTAGATTTACAGCACAATAAGCTGTAAATCTTAGTACATACATAGTACAGTGTTCCCATATCCCCCACCCCCACCCCGAGTCTCCCCCTTACTAATGTCTTACAGTAGGGTGGTACATTTGTCACAATCAACCAATACTACCTCACTGTTAGTAACTGAAGTCTGTAGTTGTTATCCAGTATTCTTTTTCCATTCCAGGACCCTATCCAGGACATTTACCTTTGCTGAACTAAAAAGACATATTTACATCACTACTATAAATCCGAAGTTAGGGTTTTCTAATACACATCGAAACTATTAAAATGAAAATATTCGTGATACCACAAGCAAATAAGCCTTTGTTGAAATGATACATTTGGGGAGAATTGTTACTGCACTTTATCCTGGCCAGCAGAACCTCATGTATTTTGATACGCTAAAATTGTGTTCCATCCATAGTATGCTGAATACTCGGTGAGGTCGTTGCCCTATTTTTCACAGAAGGAATTGAGGCTCTGGCCTGTAAAGGTCCAGCAGGTGAAAGTTCACTGTCAAATGTTAAGAGCTTGTAGGCAGGAGAGGGGTAGATAGGGCTGTTGCATAAAGCTTTGGCAGAAAAAGGAACAGTGGAGACACGCACACACACAGTGCCCATCTCCGCCAAGTCACTTGGAGGTGAGACACCCATCCGTGCCCTCCTATGGCTGGAGTAGAGTGAGGAGGGCGCTGCCCTGCAGGGCCTGCACACCATGGTTGAGTGGGCAGGGCTTGCTGTCCTACACAGCTGGCCAGACCCGCCCAAGAGAACCCATTCTGATTATTTGGCCTTAAGTAAGCCAAAATCTTATCTCGCTGGCTAAATCCTACCCATACTTCAGGATCCTACTTCATTATCACTTCACAGAACACCGATCCCTTCAATCTCCCTTAAGTCCTTCCCCAACCCTTGCTCTCATGCCCATGCCCCAGCCCCACCCCAGGTTATTCTCATGGTGGCACTGAATCTTCTGTATTGAAAAACTCTGTTGATTTGTCTGATCCCCTACCCCATGCTCTGTGAAGTCATGCCCAATTGATCCTCTATGTCCAACGTAGACCAACACTCAGTGTTGGATGCAGGGGTAGATGGATGGGTAAATGGATGAAGAAATAAACCCAGCACCACTCCTAGCATCTCTACCTTCTAGAGCCCCCAAAGGGCATCTCTTCCCTGACAACTCTCCAGAGATTTACAGACAACATCCTTATGCCTCTGGGGTCTGCCCTGCTCTTGGCCACCTCTCATACATGCCACTTTGCAGACTGTTCTCCCCCTCCTGGTCATTTCTCGAGACCCACTCCAGTAGTCTGGGTGTGTCTGGGAGAGCCCAAAGGCAGCATGTAAGAATCCTATCCTGCATCTCAGGAGGTATGTCCCAGCTCTGTGCATAGCAATTAGATCTGAAGATAGGATTCTCTAAGGTCACTGTGTTTCCCTGGATCATTTGCTTTCAGCCTGCAGTAGCTAAGGGCCCCCTTCACTGAGTTGTCACTGGTGAAGGCTTAACCCTGGTACAGAGTGCAACAGGTCAGCTGCCCCCATCAGGTCAACAGCTTATACTGTGGCCTCCCTGGGCTTTCCTGCTGGCCAGCCAGGCCCAAACATTGATGCCTTCTGATAGGAGTGTGCAAACACAACAAAGACCAACACAGCTTCACCCAGGTCTCCAAATCCTGTTGAGGCCACTGCCTTGATGTCCAAAGGAGATCCTGAGTACAGGGAATGGTAGACATAGTACGGCCAGACCAGACAAGAGCTAGCTGTGTCTTAGAACAGCAATAACCCTACACGGTCCTCAGCAGCCCTGGGCCCACCTTGCCACTCCTTCCTTCCGACAGCACAAAGAAAGTCTCCTCTCCAAAGTCTTCTCTCCCATGAGGCCTGATGGGCTTGTTCCAACACTAAGCAGTTTCTTCCTATTTGAACATGCTCATCCCATTAGCTCTTTCTCCCTTCCTGTCCTGAGCTTTGTACAGTGCATTTATGACCATGGGGCTCCAGAACCCCTCCACCGTGATTAGCATTCTTTTTAAATGAAGTCAAGCCTAGCTATGGCCCTGCTAGTACAGAGAAACTCACAACTGTCAACATCTTCTTGAAACATTGTTCTTGCCTGAGTGCAGCTAAAGATCCTAATTGTCAGGATGGTGTCTCACTTCTTGGTTTTGGCCCACTATTAATGCCCTCTGTTTGGGCTCCTTGGGTAAAAAGCTGATTCCAGGGCTAGAGCAGGGAAAGTACAAGATGGCTGGACTATCTTGGTCCAGAAAGGAAGCAACCATCCTTAAAATGATGGGGATACAGGAGCTAGTTCGAAGAAACCCGAATTGGCCAAATGTGGTACAATCTGAGCCTCAAAATAAAGGATAGTAACAACGTTCATAGAATAAGAATCGGCGTGTCTATCCTGATAACTAAGTGAACAAAAACATTTTAACAGGAGGGAAAAGAGGGCTTCCTCTGTGTAAGAAACGAATGATAGGGTTAGAAAATCACCATACTGCAACCATCTTGGTAACTTATTCAACAAGAATCAACTAGGGCTAAAACTCATGGTGCCTTCATGATGGAGAGAACACAACCTAATCAAATAATGAAAGTTAACATCACAAGTACAGGACAAACATCATGTGCCTCTACTGTGATGCACTTAGAACACAGCACCATGTCTGATTTTCCTGCCCAAAATGTATATCCAGAATCTAAACCCAAG
This sequence comes from Puma concolor, assembly GCF_028749965.1. Taxonomy (NCBI): domain Eukaryota; kingdom Metazoa; phylum Chordata; class Mammalia; order Carnivora; family Felidae; genus Puma; species Puma concolor. The sequence goes on along the minus strand of NC_141679.1, from coordinate 59,702,667 downwards.
GAAACACCAGACAAACCCAACTTGAGGGACACCCCACACAATAAATGACCTTACTCTTGATTCAGATAGATTAAACAAAACCAAAGAAGTGTGGTGGGCAAAATTTGAATATGAACTGAGGACTAGTTGCTAGTATTGTTTCTGTCTCCCCACTATTGATGAATGTGCTGTAGCTATAAGAGAAAGGCCTTGTTCCTAAGACATGCACAGTGCAGGGGGCGCCTGAGTGGTTCAATCGGTTCAGTGTCCCGCCCTTGATTTCTGGCTCAGGTCATGATTTCATGGTTTGGGAGATTGAGCCCCACATCAGGCTCTGTGCTGACAGCAGTGAGTCTGCTTGAGATTCTCTCTCCCTCTCTCACTCTGCCCCTCCCCCGCTCATGGTTGTGTGCTCGCTCGCTCTCTCTCAAAATAAATAAACTTGGGGCACCTGGGTGGCTCAGTAGGTTGAGCATCTGACTTCAGCTCAGGTCATGATCTTGCTGTTCCCGAGTTCAAGCCCCACATCAGGCTCTGTGCTGACAGCTCAGAGCCTGGAGCCTGTTTCAGATTCTGCATCTCCTTCCCTCTCTCTCTCTCTGCCCCTCCCCTGCACATGCTCGCTCACTCGCTCTCTCTCTCTCAAAAGTAAACATTAAAAATTTTAAATAAATGGGGTGCCTATGTGGCTCAGTCAGCTGAGCGTCTGGCTTTGGCTCAGGTCACAATCACATGGTTTGTAGGTTTGAGCCCTGCATCGGGCTCTGTGCTGATAGCTCTGAGCCTGGAGCCTGCTTCAGATTCTGTATCTCCCTGTCTCTCTGCCCCTCCCCCGCTCACTCTCTGTCTCTGTCTCTCAAAAATAAACATTAAATTAAGTAAAATAAATTAGATATTAAACATAAATTAAATTAATAAACATTAAACAGTAATATGTATTTTTATATGTTACATATATTTTGTTATAAACATATTTATGTGTTATAAATATGTTTATATATATTTATATGTATGTTATAAACATGTTATAACATTTTATATGTTATATATATGAGATATATATATATCATATATATAAACAAACTTTTAAAAAAAGACATACACACTACAGTTCTTACAGGTAAAAGAGTGGGATGCTTTTCTCAAATTTTCTCAAAAGGCACAAAAAGAAATCTATAAATGTATAAACAAATAATAAATACAACACATCAACAGCACGAGAATCCGGGTAAAGGATATACAGTTCTTTGCACTATTCTCACAACTGTTTTCTAACAAGGATATTATGTAAAAACAGAAGTTTTTTAAAGAGGACACTTTAAAGAATTTTATCTGATTAGCTTTTTCCAGGTTGGGGTCCCCTATAAGTGTGTTACACATAACGTCTTTGACCTCATCACTGTTCCAGTGTCCAGTGGGTCCATGCCACAGGCAGAGACTCCCCTCCCGGGAAGAGACTTCACTTCGCTAGCCAACACCCAAAAGTTGAGATTATTCCACAAACTGAAAATCCCCCTAACGGTACAAGCATCCAGCCCACGGTCTTCCTTTCTTCAAAAAGGACATCTGGGGCACCTGGGTGGCTCAGTCAGTTAAGGGCTTGGGCTCAGATCATGATCTCATGGTTCATGAATTCGAGCCCGTCAGCGCAGAGCCCGCTTCAGATCCTCAGTCCCTCTCTGATCCCCCACCCCCTCCCTGCCCCTCCCTGGCTTGCACTCTGTCTTTCTCTCTCTCAAAATAAACATTTAGAAAAAAAAAGAAAAGACATCAGGAGACATTTTGGCAAAAAAAACTTTGTGGGATTAAGGTATCCTCTGTGAATGTATTAGTAAATAAATGGGTTTTTAGAGCTAGAAGGAAAAAACCTAGTACGATTCTATTATTTCACAAGTGTTACTGCCTAAAATCCCTGCCATGAAGAGAAGGCGCAGTTCACGTATTATGACTCATTTAACAGACACTGATTGCTATACGTCAGGTACTGGGCTAGGTTCTCTCTCACAAGACTTGTTCAGGTGGAACAAGGGCCCCCCTTTTGAGCCTTTTGATCCACAGACCCTTTGATGTACAGAAATGTGCTTTTCAGCCCGCCCCTGAGAACGCACCCCCTACATTTAGCGAGGTACACCTGTGGTCAGCCAAGCCAAGTATTTATCTGTCATCCCAGACTTCTCCTTGTCAGTATCATGGCTCCGTGTGAGTGACTGAAGATGGGCTGTTCTCTTACTCGCACAGAGGTGGTTCAGAATCCTGCTCACGTGCTAGGAGCCGACCATTCCTGGAAATTAAGTCTCACAGTGTCCAACCCATCAGAACCTAAATGTATTCATGAAAACACAGTCTACCCTATGAGCCACTAGTTCGCTTCCCAAAGATCCGTAAGGATCTTCTTTTTCCTGGTGCAGAGTCACACGCTTGATTTTCACAACAGCTTAAAGAAAAACGAGGTGTTTAGATTTCCTGCTCACCCCTCTGCTGGAGGGAGACAAGGATGTACTGACGCCCACTACCGAGGACTGGAAACAAACGAGACAAACCACAGCCACCTGGAAACATGCACTGCAGGCATGGCCTCACCTCAGAAGCAGCCTGAAAACCGCATCCCAGAACATGAAGAAATACAAGGATGGCCTGTCCCAAATGAATCACCCGAGACTCCTTTCCACCGTGTCTTCCCTCATGGATGACCCAGCTGCCGTGTGAACTTCCTCCTGTCGCATTTCCAGGGAGATGGATTTCATCTCCCCTCCGTCACTTGTCCTGGCTCCCCAGATCTAACTTTGAGCACTAGGCACGGACCTAAGTCTCTCTGAGTCTCATTCCTGTTCCACATATCGCCCCTCCAGATGCCGACTCCACCACCCCAGTGGCAGGTAAGGTTGGGCAACGGCCAGCCTCCACTCCCGTCTCCTGGGTGCTTTCCAGTAACTAGAGGCTGGAGAGCAGACACCGATTTCCAGACTCCCTTGCTGCTAGGGTTCTAGATGCAAATTAGGTTCCTATGTGTGGACAGTTGAGCCACGAACAACATGGATTTGAGCTGCACAGCTCCACTCACGCATGCTTATTTCCAACAAATATAGTGCATTGTTGTAAATGTACTTTCATATAATTTTCTTAAAAACATTTTTTCTCTAGCTTACTTTATTGTGAGAATACTCTATATAATACATATATAAAATACGCTCATTGCCTGTTTATGTTCGAAGTAAGGCTTCCAGTCAACAGACTATTAGTAGTTAAGTTTTGGGGGTGTCAAAAGTTACACACGGTCAGGTGTACTGTCACATGCATGGATAAACCTCAGAAACTTGTGCCAAGTGAAAGAAGCCAAACACAGAGGAAAACATGATGTGCAATTTCATTTACATTAATATCAAGGTAAGTCCATAGAAACAGAAGACAGATTAGTGGTTGCCACTCACTCAGGGGAGGATGGAGTAGGGTATTTCTTCTTAATGGGCACAGGGTTTCCTCTAGGGGTGATGAAAAAGTTCAGGAACTGGATGGAGGACAGGGTTGCACAACATTATGAATGTACTTAATGCCACTGACTTGTGCATTTTTAAATGGTTTTTGTTTTTTAGTTTTTTTGGGTTTTTCTTTATTTATTTTGAGAGAGGGTGCAAGCAGGGAGAGGCGGAGAGAGAGGGAAGGAGGCTGACAGCACAGGACCCAACGCGAGGCTCAGATTCATGAACGGTGAGATCATGACCTGAGCCGAAACCAAGAGTCAGATGCTTAATCGACTGAGCCACCCAAGTGCCCCTTAAATGGCTTTTTAAAGGTAAAATTTATGTGTCTACATTTTACCAAAAGAATATGCGGCCAACCCATGACAAAGACAGCCAAAGGATCCACCCTGAAAGGGATCACAGACTTGGCGGCTGGCACTTTCATGATAATACATACCCCCTGCTCCTGAACAGCCACAGAAGGATCCAGGACTGGCCTCGAAGCCACTGAGGGCCTTTCCAGCTCAGATGCCATCAGGTCCCACAGTCCTTAGCGTGAAGTTCTTTGTCTCCCCATAGACTTGTTGGTTTTTGCAAATGCCCTCATCTGTTAAGAAAAATTCTCTCGACAACCATCTGGACATAATTCAACAAAACTGCAGAACATAAACTCAAAGCCGAGACTTAGTTTTTACTTTACTATCAACTGATGCATCAAATGTCATTAACACGCCAACTAATTTTCAGTAGCTTCCGGGCATGTCTGAGACCACAGGCACCACCAACAAAACCCACAGCAAGAGCAGTGCTTGGGAAATTCAGTCCAAGGACTCCCGCAGCTGCTCAAAGGAAGCAGCTGGATTGGACTCCATGGTCTGTGCTGGGGAAGGAAGGCGGGACCCCCAATCCATCACGCTGGAAAACAGCGGCCACCGCCACTGCAGCACAGAAACGGAATGGCTTCCAGAGCTGGGCACAACACACTTCACAGGGCTCCGGCCTCAGTGACCTGGGACGTCAGGCTCTTTCCTGGCCACAGAGGTCTTGAGTCTTCCCTGAAAGTCCTCGTCCTCCCACAGACTCGGCACTGGCCATGGACTGCTGGCCCCGGTCTCTGCATTTTTCAAGTCTTGTCCCCGGATCTTCAGACTCCAGTCTGAAGGGTCTGCAATCGTCTCAAGTCAGGAGATTTGGTCCCAAATCAATGCCCTTCATTCAAATCAAGCACCTCTGTCAGCTGGGCCTTGTGCTGGCCGCGGTAGAGGAGACTGAGGTTAATCAGACACGGTCCCCGCCCTGGGACAGTTCACACAGTGTGAGAGAGACGGCAAGGTGCATGATTAAATGACTGCCGGCCAGTCCAAGGCAGAGTGTGGGGCCCACAGGAAAGGGACATCTGAAATGCTCCAGAGAGTCTACAAAACGGCTCCTGCCAGCCAGCGGGGCAGCATGTGTCCTGCCGATGGCTGCACGGGGCTTGGGGACGGCTGACGGCTGTCAGGGAGTCCAGAGCGCCAGGCGCCCCCCGCCAGTCGGGACCCCGTGTGAGGGTTCAAACCAACGGACCTCCTGGCTGGCTTAATTAAGCCCCAGTTAGGCATTGTGCCCGGAAACCTTTCCTCCCTCCTGTAGAAAAGCCCAGCTCACAGCACGACATGCAGGGAACCGGGTCAGGGGATGGCAGCTGCGGGCAGTGGTGTCAACAATGGTCAATGACTGCCACCTCGGCTCAGACGTAGGTCACTGAAAACCGCAGGGCCCAGAAACCAGACATTCCACCCTCAGGAAGCATTCTGCCTCCTGTCCCTGACCTCACAGAGAAGGGCCGGCTGGGGCCACCCCGCTCTGAAAGGACACAGAAACCACCCTGGCCAGAGCTTTGCCTGAGGAGAGGAGGAGAAGCAGAGGCCGCAGACACTCGGTGGGGCACCATCTCTGAGGTCAGGGAACAAACAACAGACCCAGAGAATGGGTAAGTTACAGCTCATCCTCTTTCTGGAACCCTCGGAATATGCTAAGAAACCATCGAACATTCCAGGAAAAGCAGTTGGTTTAATGTAAGGCGTAAACCATAGGCGATAAAGCCATCTCTGTGCTCTGGGCACAAGTGTAAAGGGCCGCTGGGCACAGACAGGCAGGAGACTCAAAACAACAGGTCTGATCCGCCGGATACCGGGTTTAGGGAGTAAACTGAATTCATTTCTTTTTAAGCCCCCATTATTTCTGTCTGTGCACAACGACACCTGTGTTAGGATCAGAGAGACAGGCTCTGAGAAGAGAATCCAAGCTCTGAGGGATGGAGCACGGGCTCCCAGGGGGATGGCACGGTGGTGAGCCCCCGGCCACCAGCAGCCCTGCCCCTTGTCCCCCACCACCCTCACTCCCCCTGCACACCTGGAAGGGCTCAAAGGTCTGACCTCGGACTCCGTGTCTGCACCTGGCAGAGAGCTCAGAGGTCTTGCTCTCCTGGGACAGACACGAAGCAGCTCACCTTGGGGCGTCCGTGGCAGGGACATCAGGAGCACCATGAACGCCCCACTGCCCCATCCCCCATCTTCCCAGGCCCGGAACCTGGGCATTGGAGAGTCTCTGTACCCTCCCTCCGAACCCAACCACTCTCAGCCCCTGCTACTGTGACCCCCAAACATCTCCCGTGTTTCCTCTTCCATCTCCACTGCTATCACACATGCTCAGGCTCTCTTTGTGTGTATGTGTTTATTTTTGATAGAGAGCACAAGTGGGGGAGGGACAGAGAGAGACACAAAATCTGAAGCAGGCTCCGGGCTCTGAGCTGTCAGCACAGAGCCCGACGCAGGGCTAGAACCCACGAACTATGAAATCATGACCTGAGCCAAAGTCGGACACTTAACCAACTGAGCCACCCAGGCGCCCCCACGTTCAGGCTCTTATGTGCGTGATCTTATGTGGCCACACAGCACCTGCTCTCCCTGCTTTCGCCTTGACTCCTACCAATCTCCTGCTACAAATACTAGACGTCACAGCACATCTATAAGTTCATGACATTCCAATTTGCTACAACTATTCCCACGAGAGCCACCACTGGAAGAAGGCAGATCCTTGACTTAGATTCAGGTGTTCTAACAAAGTAAGTCGGTGACTGAGAGGGAAAACAGCTTGGAGGAGAAAAAAGCAGCATGGAAGATCCACATTTCAGGTGCTTGATGTTCAGATTTTATGTGACCTGACATTACCAGGTCATTCCTGAGTAAAATGAATACAGATCCATTTTGTTTAAAAGACAATGTTAGAAAAGAAAAACAAAGAAGGGAGGAGTTCTGGAAGTTTCCTATAAAGCCCTTCTGTTAAGCAATTTCCATTTTCTTGCAGATTCCTCGTTATAAAATTAGAACTGTGTTCCCCTGGACAATAATCTATGCCCTGGAAGCTTATTTCAAAACCCAATGACCACCATAAGAAAAGCAATTCCTTCCTAATTAAACATTAAGATGATTGGTCAATGTATCAACATACCACTGCAAAATAGTTACAAAATAAAAACAAAGCCTCCCCACCTCCCCTTCAATCTGCTTCCTACTCTGATGGCAGATTAATTTTACTAAAAGCACAGCTCTGCTCAAGCCTTGCCCTCATTCAAAACCCTCCAGTGGCTCCCCATTGCCTTCAGGATAAAGAACAAACTCCTAGCGGGTGTTTGAAGATCCTTCTCCTTTTGGCCCTGACCTACTTGTGTAGCCTCATTTCCTTCTAATCACCTTCAAATAACCCCTGGCCCAAACAAAATGCACTGAGAGTCCCTGCCACGCCTTTATCTTTTCCCCACTTCTGCCTAGAATGTTCTTTACTCCCCTCTACCCCCCACGTCAAAACCCTGCCTCCTTATAAGACTCACTCTTGGGGCGCCTGGGTGGCGCAGTCGGTTAAGCGTCCGACTTCAGCCAGGTCACGATCTCGCGGTCCGTGAGTTCGAGCCCCGCGTCGGGCTCTGGGCTGATGGCTCAGAGCCTGGAGCCTGTTTCCGATTCTGTGTCTCCCTCTCTCTCTGCCCCTCGCCCGTTCGTGCTCTGTCTCTCTCTGTCCCAAAAATAAATAAACGTTGAAAAAAAAAAAAAAAAAAAAGACTCACTCAAATGCTACCTCCTCCATGAAGTCTTCTGTGATGTCCTCCTCCCTAATACATGCTGCCCACCATCTTCAGGCTTCCATAACCTTTTACTAGAGATGATTCTCATGTATTTATCACTGGCTGGCTTGTATTGTTATTTCTGCACATATTCTCTACTTCCTGATAAACTATAAACCCAAATACATTCTCCCCTCACATTTAACATATGTCATGCAAATAGAAAGTACTAAAATTTTGAATGAATCAAGTAACAAGCGGCAGAAAACAGTACAATATGGCTGGCAGCAACTGAATTTATCACTGCACTTAGAGAGGTAGCAAGTCTGGAAACGTGAGAACTCTATCCCAGTGGTTGGAACATTTTGTCTACATATTGTCAGTTTCTATCGAAATCCCCAATTTACTATCATTATTTACCCATTGATCTTTCGGTCCTGCTGGATATGTGTGTGTGTGTGTGTGTGTGTGTGTGTGTGTGTGTGTGAGCATGCCTGAGGGTGTACGTGCCTGTGCAGAGGGGAGGAAGCAGAGTGGAGGAGAAAGATTATCATCAAAAACTGGCAGCAGCAGGGGCACCTGACTCAGTTGGTTACACGCCCAGCTCTTAGTTTTGGCTCAGGTCATCGTCTCAGTTTGTGAGTTTGAGTCCCGCATTGGGCTTCGTGCTGACAGTGTGGAGCCTGCTTGGAATTCTCTCTCTGTCCCTCTGTCTACCCCTCACCCCCCCTCCAAATAAATAAACATTAAAACAACAACAACAACAGGCAGCAGCAACAGAGAAGCTCCTTCAGTGCAGACAGCTCAAAATCCACAGAAGCATCAAGTGTGTCCTCTACTGGCTGTCAAACACAAGGAGGGGGAGATTGAAGTCCTGCCGGGCAGTGGTTCCCACTTTACTGAGGACCGCAGAGCTTGTGAAAACCCAGGTGGGCCCCACGCCCAGAGTTTCTGTGCCTGTAGGTTGGGGTGGGGCTCAGATTTTGCATTTCTGACAAGCTCCAGGATATGCTGATAGGGACCGTGCTTTAAGGATCCTCCATGTAGATGAACAAATGAATCAAGGGGTTCAAGGTGCAAGGATCAGCCCCTTGTATATGATACAAGTGTTTTAAAGGCTAGAAAATTCATCTTTAATCAGATTAAGGCACACAGAGAAACACCATCATCTTGTGGTTTTTCCTTCTCACTTGTAATTCAGAAACCAAATTCTGTAGGGTAGACTGAAGAGCTATGGACAAGGGAGTCAGGAGACCTGGGTTCAAGTCCTGACTCTGTCACTAGTTAGCTAGGTAACCAAAGACCCTTCGATACCCTCTCAGGACATCACTGCACACATTAGAACCACAATTAGAACTCAACCTGATAAATCTCCAGGGTCAGGTCTTACATCCCATAATCTCATAATTTTAAAAACCTGTTAGCAATTTGGTTCCAAATCTAATTATCCCATCTCTATATAAAATGCTTAAAGATGCTGCAAATTGAAAACATGAGGAATAATTAACAGTTAAATTGGAGAAGAGCCCATAATAGTTGCAATTATGAAGACTGAAATTATGAAGACTAAACAGGTTTCACAAATAATAAGTGCTTAACAATATACCACGGAAATAGATTTTAAAAGATAGAGCAAAAATACTACAATTAAAACAACCAGCTCTCTTTCTGCAAACCGTCTAGAAAAAGCAGGACGTGTTACAGAATGAAAAAACTCACCAGTGAAGCAGGGCTGAGGGATGTCGTCCAAGGAGTAATCAGCCCCTCTTCCCCACACTGGGGCCTCCCCTCTGTCGCGGGACACTGCTTCTGGACCTCGAAGCTCACAGCTTTTTTTTTTTTTTTTTTAATGTTTATTTTTGAGAGAGAGAGAGCACAAGTGGGGGAGGGACAGAGAGACAGAGGGGGACAGAGGATCCAAAGTGGATTCTGTGCTGACAGCAGAGAGCCTGATGCAGGGCTTGAAATCACGAGCTGTGAGATCATGACCTGAGCCAAAGTCAGACACTTAACCGACTGAGCCACCCAGGCGCCCAGCACAGTTCTTCTTAAAGAGAAAGGGCCACCTTCCCAAGATCGCGGCCACAAGAATGTGAGGATCAAATGACCTTCCCCTAGCTCATCAATGAGTCCAAGGAAAGCTGATCGCCGGGCCATGTGGGCCCGGTCGCAGGGTCCCCCCGGGGCCTGGCGCCCACTTTCCTGCCGCTCCGGGGCAGTTGCAACCATGCCCTCCGCGGGAGTCTGGCCTCTCCCCTTTCAGCACCACAGGCCCAGAAGTCATCCAGATGCCATCTCATCCTCCCCACCTCAGCCACTTGAACCAGCCGAGAGAGGAGACCCCACAGGCCCTCGATGGCAGCCCGCCTGCCACTGGGCCCGGAGCGACTGAGAACACGAGGCCCCACGTCTCACGGGGCACCCATTCTGTGGCTGCGGGGCTGACTGGGCGCCTGCTCGCCCGCCCCCTTGTGCCCAGCTGACCCCGGTTAAAGTGAACCGCACGGCATTAAGTCGCTAAGCCTCCCGGGGAGGTAGGTCACCCTCAAACACATTATCCCCCCTCAACAGATGGGGAAATGACGCCACAGGAAGATTAAATAACCCACCGGCCTCACACAACCCGCTGCAGGTGGAGCACGAGGTGATCCCAGCCCTCGAGCCGGCTCAGGGGTCCAGAATGCTCCAGATAAAGCCCTCCCGGCGACGGGGACCTGCACAGCAGAGCCAAGAAAGAAGCAGAGGGCCCCTGCTGAAAGCCACTCCAAGTGTCCCTCTTTTCCCGTGTGTCCCCAGAACACCGTGTAAGAGGATGCTTTTCAACCACAAGCATGAGAGGGGTCGGAGTGTGAGTGTGGGTGCAGAGAAGACTCCTTCCTTCGATGAGTACTTACATATCTAATGGGGGCAAGTCACGGACACACAGAATGAACTGGACCATCCTCCAGTCAAGAGATGTCATCGAGTGTACGTAAATCACATACATACAAGTGGAGATTAGTACAGGCACAGCAGGGGGGCTGGTAGTGGTTGATGATGGGAGCTCACGTCCAGCTGTGGCTACAGTTGGGGATACAGGGGCAGGTGACCAGGCTATGAAGGGTGGGACAGTGACACCTGCAGGGGTGAGGAGAAGGGTATAGAAAGTGCAGGGAGATGACTCTGGCCTGCCCTGAAGACCTGGCTGAGGGGTGTGAGGGACCAAGGGCATGTCAAGTAGGGTTCAGGACTCAGGGTAGGAATGGCAGGTGGAAACCCTATCACCAAAGGCTTTAAGTGTGGGACTAAGGAGATTAAACTTCCCTCCTGGCCACAGTGCTCAGCACGGCGCCTTGCTCACAGTAGGCACTCATTACCATTAAGGAGCAAATGCTGGAAGGCAATTTCATTCATGGCAAATGTATGACAACTGTAAAAGAATATTCCACAAAAATTGCCTTGATTCTTTTTAGGAGTTGATATCTGGCCAGGACTTTTTTTTAAGTTTTGAGAGAAAAAGAGCACAAGTGTGATGGGCAGAGAGGGAGGGAGACATAGAATCAGAAGCAGGCTCCAGGCTGCGAGCTGTCAGCACGGATCCTGACGCTGGTATTGAACTCACAAGCCGGGAGCTCATAACCTGAGCTGAAGTCAGATGCTCAACCGACTGAGCCACCCAGGCGCCCCTGATCAGCACAACTTCTAAATTTAGTTTAATGATCTAAAGTATTTGCTGGGGTGCCGGGGTAGCTCAGTCAGTTGGCATCCAACTCTTGATATCGGCTCAGGTTATGATCCCAAAGATGGACTCTGCACTGAGCATGGAGCCTGCTTGAGATTCTCTCTCTCTCTTCTTCTTCTTCTTCTTCTTCTTCTTCTGCCCCTCTCCCCCACTTGTGAGCTCTCTAAAATAAAAACTAATACAAAATAAGAGGCACCTCAGTGGCTCAGTTGGTTGAGTGTCCAACCTTCGGCCCAGGTCATGATCTTACCGGTCCTAAGTTCGAGCCCCACATTGGGCTTGCTGCTGTCAGCATAGAGCCTGCTTTGGATCCTCTGTCCCACCCCACCCCCGCCCTTCCCCCACCTGTGCTCTCAAAAATAAAGCATTAAAAAGGAAAGAATAGCACCCTGGGCTCAATTACAAATGGAGTGGAAAGAATAATTTCAAAAGTTCAAGAAGAAAAAAAAAATCAATCTATTTCCTTCCCCCAAAGTTTTCACTTCTATAAATACACTCATCCAAATGGAGTGAAGACCATTCTTATGAAAACACTACCTGTCTGGAATTTGCAAGATAAACGATGTGCCCATCTTGCTTTCAAAGCACCAAAGCTCAAACAATGCTCTCCAGTAGCTTCTCTCTCAAGTAATACTCACTTATCCCCAAGGATTGTAACAGTAATACATGTATCTGGCAGAAAACTATGAAATTCCAGTCGACTCTTGAACAACATGGATTTGAACTTTGTGGATCCACTTACATGTAAATTTTTTCCCAATAAAGTACTGTGTGTTCCTAACATTTTCTTTTCTCTATCTTAAAGAATACAGTATGTAATACATACTGTACAAAATAATGTACAAAATACGTGTTGCTTATCATTAAGGCTTACAGTCAAGAGTAGGCCATTAGTCAAATTTTGGGGGTGTCAAAAATTACACATGGGAGGCACTTGGGTGGTTCAGCTGGTTAAGCATCTGCCTCTTGATTTCGGCTCAGGCCATTATCTCAGTTTGTGGGTCTGAGCCCCACATTGGGCTCTGCGTCGACAGTGTAGAGCCTGCTTGGAATTCTCTCTCTGCTTCCCTCTCTGCCCCTCTCCTGCTCGTGCACACGCTCTCTCTCAAAAATAAACTTAAAAAAAATTACACATGGATTTTTGACTGTGTGAGGGGTTGATGCCCCCTAACCCTGGATTATTCAAGGGTCAAATGCTCACAGAAAAAGGAAGCAAGATGGAGGCCAGCTTCTTGATCTTTTGGTTGTTAGTGCTGACAAGTAAAAGGGTGGAAACGTGGGGACTGAAAGCACTGGTGGCTGGACTCAGCATTGCAGTGTCGTCACCAGCCTCTGCAATCCAAGAAGCAGTCTGGGGCAGACGTGGCGTCTTGATGCCCGGCTGGCAACCCCAGCTGTGCACTTTTTTCAAATGTTTATTTATTTACTTCGACAGAGAGAATCCCAAACAGGCTCCATACCATCGCGGGCCTCGATCCCACAAACCGTCTTGATCTGAGCCCACATCAAGAGTCAGATGGCCGACTGAGCCACTCAGGTGCCCCCCAGCCTTGTGTTCTTGAACTCAGCAGAGCCAGGGGCAATCTCCCGATTCCCACCTGTGCAGCCCTTTCACAATTTTATAGCATTCTATCCATGCATCAAATCCTCTTTTTAAAGAGGTCTAGAACCATTTGTTTTCCGTACTTCACTTTGATTCATCTCTCTCAAAAACGTGCTTTCAGAGCTGACCCCTGCCCTCTGTGGGCCCGAGCCAGGCAGAGTAACCGGCATTGTCAATCTCTTCCTCTGACCGGCTCCTCTGCCGGTCTCTTCCTCTGACCGGCAGCCTCAAACTAAACTGGCCCCCTTCGGCAACCCCACGACACAGGTGACCCACAGCTACTGGGAAAGCCGGAGGCCTCCTCTTCCAGCCCAGCTGGGCTGCGTGGCCCTTCCAGACCAGGCATCACAGCTCTCTTCACAGCCCTCTTTATTAACACTGATCCATTAGATCTGGCCTAGGGTTCAGCCTGTGAGATCTGTTGGCTCGGACTTCCCCAGGCCCCACCCTCCCACAGGAACCGCCTGCCATTTATAATCACAGCGACACCAGAGGGGAGAGGTGAAGTCCAACATGGTGATCACTTTATGTTTCCACCGAACACAAGCACGACTTGAGATGCTGCTTCTGGCTTCGTACCCACGCCAAAGCAAGGCTTCTTTTTCCTTCTCATTTTAAAAATAAAAATAGAAATGAACACAAGTAGTGGCTCCGTGTGGCCAAAATGCTCCATCTGGAAAGCACCCTCTAGGTGATCCTCCTCCGCTTTGACTGGCGGTCCGAGGTCTGGGCTGGAGGCAGCGGGATGGACAGAGTGCCCAGTTTGTGATCCTCCTCCCCGCCAGCTGCCAGAGACACCCTTCTCTTAGAGATCTTCAGCCTCATGGCCCTCGCTATCTCCATCATCCTAAGGAGCAAACACACAGAACAAAAGGGAGGGAGTGTCCTCAGCAGGTCTGCCCTTGGCAGGGGGAGCAGCATTCACACTCCGGCCCGTGAAGACAGAATCCCCAACGGCCACCAGGAGCAGAGCAGAGAAGCAGACAAGATCTGCTCCAGAGCCATCAAAAAGACAAGGTAATGTAACGTAATGTATCTTATTTATTTGTAAAAGATTTTTATTTTTAAGTAACCCCTACACCCAATGTGGGGCTCAAACTTACAACTCCGAGATCAAGAGCTGCACACTCCACTGAGCCAGCCAGGAGCCCCAAGACAATTTCATTTTAATGTGTTGCTATTAGCAAGTATCCATATAGGTGATGGAAAACCAGGTTATCTAGACACAATTAATAACTTTGTTTACTTCTGATAACCAGGATTGAGCACTTGCTACAATTTTGCTAGAACTTTACAGGCTCCGAGCATCTTGTTTCTCTTTTATTTTCCACCTCAATGCCTATTAGAATGCCTTTTGTGGACGGCCCTCAGGATAATCCCTCCAGGGACTGCTAGAAGAGCCCAGACAAGGGTATTCTCGCTGGCTCTCTTGGAACACCATCGGGGGCCTTGGATACCAGACGCTCTTAAATCACCCAAAGGCCAGCATATCCCACAGTTCAGGATCCTGGAAAGTTCTGCCTGCTTTGTCCGAATCCTTCCTAGTAAGGCTGGAAAAGGCCTAAGACCACAACTCTGCCAACTCTCCCAGGACCCTCCGAGCCTGTCCCTGCTCCTCAGCAAGGCTGTGGGGTCATAGAAGCCCCAGTGTGATATCCCTGACAAACGGTGGCCCCACCATGCCTGGCAGCCCCTTCAGTCCGACTCTGAGGACATTCTTTTTGCTAGGCTGAAATTGGGTTCTCTTACAACTCCCACCCCTGGGCTCCACCCCTCAGGACCATACAGACCCCCTCTCCCCAGTGACAGCAATTCAGAGACTGCTGGGTTATCCAGGGACAGAATGCTATGGGAAGGCTCAGGCTCGAAGCCTAACTATTCCCCCCTCTTGGTCGTGTGACGCTGGGCGTCACTGACTTCTTTGAACGGAAGTTTCTCCCATTGGTTTTTAGGAAAATCACTGAGATCGTGACAGATTTAATACTGTGCGTAGAATAGACAAGGCACTTGGTAATGTCTTGGTTGTGCATCCATTTAATCACTCATTCGCTGACAACTGTCCTCTGGCCCGTATCAAATGTCCCCAGGTCCCTTGATGGTGCTTCCTGCTTTCCAGTAGTACTAGAAATACTAAGCACCCTACAGGGAGCTTATTACTCTGTTGCGCTCACCTTCTCTCGCTGAGCTTCAAGTCCCTCTGTAACAGTGTCAGGTCAATCTGGAAGTCGCTTATGTGCAAAGCCAGTATGATTACATACGCGGTGACCTTCGCCTTCATCGAATCCGAAATTAAGTTCCGTAGGCTACAAAATCAGTGGCAGTGAAGGAGGGACAGCGTTAAACTCTAAGATGATTATTCCAGAAGCGGAATAAAAACATCCAAGCCTGTTCTCATGCACACTCATTGTCCTCCCACCTTGGGGAGAAGAAATCTGAGCAACATTCCTTGTCCGGGCAAGGTACCCGTGCCTTCATGCACAGTGGGGCGATGAGCCAATCCCAGTGTTCCCTCCGAGTGGGCCACAGCTACACTTTCCCCAGGCACAGTTAGGGCTTCTCAAGGACACAGGCCCTCAGAGCGTGTCCCCACTGCTCAGCAGGGAGGCTGGGAAAACAGTCATCCCAAATGCAAAGGGCACTGGCCTGCCCTTTTCTGCAACACTGCCTTTCCATAGAACATTGGTTCTATGAGATATTAGGAAAGGTTCCTTGGAGAAGTGTATGAAGTGAAAGAAGTCTCCAGCTGCAGGACTTCCCAGAGCCTCTAACGTGAACTTCTCCAAGGGGGACAGAGCATGTAATACATAGCGTTTCCTCAACTGATTTGAGGAAGACCCTTGCAAAGGGCAGTGAGTGCTCTCCTCAGCAGTGTCCGTGGACATGGGATCCAACCCATGCGCTCGTCCCCACTCCCACTGCCCTCCCCAGCCCGCTTTCTCCTTTAGAGGCAGGAGCCCCAGAAGCCAATCCCCCTGACCTGCCGTTGTTGTAGGTCAAGCAGGTGAAGTGCTTCAGCAGCTTGGTGCTGATGATGTGGGGGACCCCAGGTCCCAGGGCACCTACAACACAAAGCTGAGTTTGAGCATGTTTCCAAACCCTCACACCACAGCATCTCCATGAGGAGATGCTGGCCAGCAGTTGGGCCACTGCAATGAATGGAGCCATGTGGTAAGAGAAGCAGGGCCCATGAAACAGAAGAGCCACTTCCCAATGAAAACTGCACACGCCCGAGAGACGTTTGTGATGGGGCAGAGACAGGGAGGAAAACCAGACTCCAATGAGGCCTAAAGATCTAGAATTCATAAGATGTTACAAAGCAAAATAGATAGTGGAGAAAGCCCAAGGAGAGGGAAAGGAGGAGAGACTGAAATGTGAAAATAAGAAGCAGGCAAATCCTGAAAACTGTTACAGACTCTTGGGAGCTCAATCACAGTAACAAGACGGCATCACCTTGTGCCTAAAACCACAGGTGGGTTTCCAGCGCTGGGTGGATGTGGGGCATCCAGCATGGCCCTAGACTTGTGACACGTGTTACCAGCGGGAATGGACTCTCTTCTTTGTCAGTCAGAAATACGCGGACACACATAAACCTGCCATAAGCCATCATATGAACAAAGACAGTTTTTCTCCCCAGAGAGCTCACGTTTGCCCAACAGTCCCTTAAAATTTTCATGATTTGACTGGATACTATACTTTGCCCCACGCAGACAAGAAGTAGTGGATGCCAGCTCTGAACAAAGGTACAACCCAGCCTATCCCCATTTTCAGAAGAGGAGAGAGCTGGGCCGGTCCTTTCAGTCTGCCGGCATGACTACAGGAACCTCACTTTTACACAGTCACAAATAAAGATCAAGACAATCATATCCATTTTCTTCTCTCATTACAGTTAGTCTAATAGACAAGTAACAGGCTAGAAATAACTAGAATAAAATGTCTATCATGGACTTACTTTTCCGCTTAATCACTTTTTGTGCTCGAAATTTGATGAGCGTGTCCAGAAACCATATGCATCGGGCCTGGCGGTCTCGGCTCTCCTCATCAGATGGCAAAGACTTCAACGCTTCTATGACAAAGGAGCAGTGGCTAAAACGGGGAAAGAGACAATGGAGGGATGCATGAGACCGGCTCTGTCAGGAGCCATTCATGCTGTCAATGAAAACAGCAGGCATCCTTCACAGCTGATACACACTCAACAGTCGAGGAAGGGCCGTCCTATCAACGCTCCTTATAACACAGTGAGCATGGTTTAGTGCCAAGGCAGTAAAGGACTAGACAGTAAATATTTGTGGTTTGTGGGCCATATGGTCTCTGTTCCATCTACTCAAAGCTGCCACTGCAAAAGCAGGCATTAATAATACATAAATGAATGACCATGGCTGGGTTCCAATAAAACTTTATTCACAGACAGCAGGCCAGACTTGGCACACAGGCCATGGTCTGCCCCATCCTGATGTAGTGGTCTGGAGCACAGGCTCTTGAGTTAAAATGCCCGGTTTTGAACCCCCTCTCTGCCATTCAGTGGCCTGGGCAAGTTTCTGTACATCTTCTATACATCTCTGTACATCATCTCCACCCAAAAATTTAAGGCAATGATAGTAGCCTCAGAGTAGGGGCTTTCTGTGCATTAAATGAGATAATGCAAGTAAAGTGTCTAGAACAGTACTTGGCACATGTAAGAGCTCCATCTATGTTAGCTATTATTTTTATGTACTATTCTACCGCTATGAGGATCCTGGACTCAGAGAGATAACGAAGCTCTTTAAGAAAGTGGCCTCGTTTTACAGATAGGAAAACTGAGGCTCAGCGGAGGGAAGATCACACAGATCACACCGTACCTTGGGCAGAGCTCAGGGACTTATTTCTTCAAACTCAGCCCAGAGCTCATTCCTGCACCTGCTGCTGAACCACAACTACATTAAGACAACCAAGAACCAGTAATAAACTTTTCTGGAAACGAATCTTTGGAAGGGAAAAAAAGAAAAAAAGCACTTTCAAAACTCAAGGAACTTGGGGCACTGGGTGGCTCAATCGTTTAAGCCTCTGACTCTTGATTTCAGCTCAGGTCATATCTCATGGCTCATGAGTTCAAGCCCTGCATCAGGCTCTGCACTGAAAGTGTAGGGCCTGCTTGGGAGTCTCATTCTCTCTCTCTGCCCTTCCCTCCCCTTAAAAAAATCGGGGAACCAACCTAGGGTTTGTAATTTTTTATTTTCTCAAGATAAAATTATTA
Source organism: Puma concolor (assembly GCF_028749965.1). Taxonomy (NCBI): domain Eukaryota; kingdom Metazoa; phylum Chordata; class Mammalia; order Carnivora; family Felidae; genus Puma; species Puma concolor. The sequence continues at coordinate 59,684,574 of NC_141679.1, read as the reverse complement.
AAAGGAAAAACTCAAGAGCAAAAAAATTCCACTATCATCAAAAAAAACAAAAAAAACAAAAACAAAAACAAAAAAGCTGCTTTTAAAGGCCCAAGGAGGGTGGAGAGATAATCTGAATTATTTAAAATATACAGTACTTATTTTTTAAGTTTACTTATTTTGAGAGAGAGAGAGAGAGAGAGCGGGCGAGCATATGTGGCATGAGTTGGGGAGGGGCAGAGTGAGAGACAGCATCCCCAGCAGGCTCTGTGCTCCTGATTTGGGGCTCGAACTCATGAACTGTGAGATCATGACTTGAGCCGAGATTAAGTGTTGGCCGCTTAACCGACTGAGCCATCCAGGCACCCTTTAAAATATACAGTATTTAAATACATAAATTTAACTTTAAGTTAAAATGCTCACTCACCACACCATCACTTCCACTGGCACCTACTCGCAGGCTCGCATGCGGGCCCCACCCCACTGGTGACAATCACTATCAGCATAACACTGGGGACATGGGCCAGCTCTAGTTCCAAGCCCCAGACCACAAGGCCCCACCACCCTCTGCCCAGCCACAGGCTCCAGGTACTCAGAGGCCACCTCTCTCTCCCTTGAATGCCACCCACAGCCTTGGGACAAGAAGCCTGAAGGCCCAAACATTTTCAAGAAAACACTGGCTCATTCACGTTGAAATGCTGAAAAGACATACACCCTCACTGACTGACATCCCTAAAAGTCCACTTCACCTGACTACTGTCATGTTCTGACATCACTGCCCCAGACACTCCATCCACCCAGGGGGTTGAGGGGTACCTGTTCTCTTCGATCATCTTCAGGATTTCCTCTGATGAGACATTCCTGAAAGCTTCAGATGGGCTTTGAAGAGCTTCATACTCAGCAGGGGAGAGAACTAGTCACAGGTCAAGAACACAATCTGACCAAAATGGCAACATCCAACTGGCTAGCTCATCTCAGAGGGGCCTCGTTTTAGAGATGGGACAGCTGAGGCCCAGATGGGGGAAGATCACATAATACACTGGGGCTGAGCGCAGGGTCTCGGTCCTTCAGACTCCCAGCCCAGAGCCCATTCCCTGCCTGGGCTTTTCTGCCTCCCCGGCTTATCACAAAGCTACCGCAGGCATTTTCCCTCTGACTAGACGCACAAGGAGGGAAATTCTATGCTCCAACCCTACCTTTTACAAATCAGTCTGTCTTAGACTTAAGGCACTAGTTGACTTAGAAGTCTTATCCTGACTACTGACAGAGAGTGACCTCGGCACTTTGCTGAGGAATGGGTTTGAATCTCAGGGGCGGAGGGCCAGTCCCACAGCTAGTGAGGAAGCCTAGCTGACTACCCAGCGACAGCGCTGGAGCGAGCGCAAAGGTCTGGATGTAGCTTCCGTGAGCATCACGGGACCACCAACATACCAGAGAGCCTGTCTGCCCACTCATGTATACACGTCCCAACCTGGGAAATAAAGCAGCGTTTCTACTGCAACAAGGATACGGTCTTCAAATTTGTACACGTCTTCAGGCTTGGCTGCATCAGCATGGCAGGGAGGAAGGTACAGGGAGTCATCTTGCAGTTCATCACGGATGGCATCACTGACCAGAGCTTTTTAATAAAGGAAGAGATGGTGTCGGTATCATCCATTTGGCTGCAGGTTCCCCAATACACTATATAACTTAATGTCCTCAAGATCGTAACTGGTCCGGAAACTCCTCATTGGAATGCTTCTGCCAATGTGGCCTGACCTCCCCATCAGGCTGACAGCTCCAGCTATCATGACACAAACCTAACCAGGCACTGGATAAGGTGCACACGGTGTGGTCCCCCTCAAGCGACTTGTAATATAGTTGGGAAAGGCAGGTGTACCGATAAGTATTTACAATAGAAGAGAAACTAAAAGTGAGGGATATTCAAAAGAGTCTTTAATGGCTCCAGAAAACTTCCCCACATATTGTGAGTAATAACAAAAAACCAGAATATAAAACTGTGAACTAGCCTACAAGGATAACCATTAAGAATTAAGTATGCATATAGACGTGGACAGATAGGAATACGGGAAAATTATAATAGTTGGTCTGGAAAAATGATGAGAAACGGGTGAATTATTTTTCTTTTTAGACATCCTTTGATAGCTGACAGTAAACTCAACAAAAACATTAAAAAATTTACTCATGTAAATGCAACAAAAACATTAAAAAATGTCCTCATGTGGGGCACCTGAGTGCTCAGTCGGTTAAGCATCCGACTTCGGCTCAGCTCATGATGTCACGGTTCGTGAGTTCGAGCCCTGCGTCAGGCTCTGTGCTGACAGCTCAAAGCCTGGAGCATGCTTCAGATTTTGTGTCTCTTTCTCTCTGCCTCTTTTTCTCTCTCTCAAAAATAAACATTAAAAAAATATTTTTTTTAAATTTACTAATGCTTTCAAATAAATGGAGAGACATATTTTTATGTTCCTGGATAAGAAAACATAATATTATAAAGATGATGATTCTCTCCATATTAATCTCAATTGCGTTTTGAGGGAATTTGACAAAATAATTAAGATCACCTGGGGAAAAAGCATGTTACTCTAATGTTTGCAAAAAATAAAAGGAAGGAGTAGGAGGAACTTGCCCTATCAGAAAATAAACCGGATGATGAGGCTACTGAAATCAAAACAGCCTCATGCTGCCACGGGAACAGAACGGACAATGGAACAGAACACAGACAGAATGTGCTAAAGTGAGAAGGAGGACTTTCTAAATCATCTTCTACAAGAAAAGGATGGAGTTGGGGACAGCTGGTTAATCATTTAGAAAATATAAAATTAGGTCTCTACCATATGCCAAAATAAGTCTTAAGCTTTAAATGTAAAAAGTAAAATTATGAAAGTACTGCAAGAAAACATAGGAAAATATTTATATGATCAGAGGGTTTGGAAAGATTTTCTCAAAATTACTAAAATCCCACTCTAATAGAAAAACCGCTTATGTAAACCTTCTCTTACGTTCTTATAATGCATTTGAGCAATAAATACGTTTTTAAATAATACAATTAAATACTCAAGCTGCTGACGAATTTAGGAACAGAAAAAGGTCCACTGGCACCAAAGTGAAGCCCTGTCTCCAGAGGGTTAATCAGCACCAGCATCACCTTGGTCTTTTTCCCCAAAACCTCCCTGTGCCCAGAGCACCCTGCCAGCTGGAACCCTGGCACCAAGGACACGCAGACACACAACCATTCCCGTGCCTGTCTCCTCTACTTGGCTGGGAGCTCCCCAAGGGCAGATGTTTCTTACTACTTCCAGAGTCTGTTCCCAGGAAAGCACTCAGTGAGAGGAAGGAATCCAGCCCGAATGCCCATTATTTCCATCTGTGGGGCAGGTAAAAGATCTCAAGAGAAGAGAAAGTGGTCTCTATGAGCAGACTCTTACCCAGGTCCCAGCTGCTTACCAGTCACACCCTTTGCATCAATAATATTCTCTGCGGCTTTAGCTACTGCACAATTCAGAGATTCATTGCCAACTCTGTTCATTCTTCTGGAATTCAAAGCCCGCTTCTGTTTGGTGGTTCCAAAGGCTTCAATGCAAGAATCCATCTGTGCAGGGACAAATGTGGTCTGTCTAGGGACAGGTTGGGCACTACTATTCCTGTGTGACTATGGGGAAACCCTCGGCCTTTCTGAGCCATGATTATTACCTCACTTGCAAATTGGGCTGAACCATATGTATCTATCTCCCAGGATTCTTGTATTAACAGATCTGAAGTACTTGCTTTATAAACTGTCAGGGGGTATTTACAAATCAACCGTGTCTCCATTTGTAAAGTAAAAAGACCAGAATTAGGATTGGTAAATCTGTGGCATACAGCTTACTGTTTTCCAGCCCTGTACCCATAGCAGATGTTGCTAATCACTCATTCTTTCCCTCTGAGCCTGAAGACAGCCTCATACCCGCTCTCAACACTGCTCCAGGCAGTACTGAAGATTCAATCAATTGACATCCTGGGGTGAGATGAGCTTTGCAGAAACCGCCTACCTTGAAAATCTTGAAGTTTACTTTTGTTTTAATGAGAAAGTTTCCAGGCTACAACCAGTATTTTCTGAAACTTGGATTAAATCCAAAACCAACTATTATGCTACACCTATATCAGCCCAGAGAACCAGTTCCGCACACTGGCACAGAGCAGCGTATAGCTGTCCCACATGGAAGGATGGCTCTGTGAGGCCATGGAGGCCTCTGCAGGTGGCCTGGCCAGAGAACCACAGACTGAATGAGCTGGGAGCAGCCCTATGTTCGGCCAGCTCATTATACTGATGGGAAAACGCAAGGCCTAGAAGGAACGCATTTCGGGTCCCACATCTCAGTTCTGTCACACTTACCTTTTCTCTAAAAGTTTTGGCCTCATTCTCTCGTGTCGAGTCACTCTCGACTGATTCATCTATCAAAACACAAAACAAACAAAAACAGAGAGGAAAAAAAAGTGAGCTGTAAGGCCCACAGATTATAATAGTGTTTAATATTTATTTTAACAGCCAATCTCAGAAAAACAGATTTCTTTACTTCAGGATTTCCCGAGTATAATATAATGGATCCTGAAAACAATTAGTCTGTGGCTTTAGTACAGTCAGAGGATTTGGAGAATAAATTAAGAAGTCAAATGAGGGGGTCATCTGGTCCAATGTTCATTTTACAAATAAGGAAAAATGAAGCCTCCAGATGAAATAATTTGCCCCAAGTCTGTTGACCAGGCAGTGGCCAAGATGGGATTAGAAACTAAGTCCTTGGTTCTTTCCAGTAAATAGTTTTGCCCTCCTTATAAAAGACCTAAAAGTAGGTAAGCATAAATGTGAGGTATGTGTTACTTACATAAAGCTCTCAAATCTCCCATAAAGTATTTATATATATGGGGCAGTATAATCTAGTGGACACAGGAGCATAAGCTCTAGAGTGACCTTGCCCGAGTCTCAATCCCAGATCATATATACATACACGACATGATATGGTACTTTACATAGATATAGAAAGCAGCATTGTGTCCCTGCCAAGTTGGTTCACTTCTGTGCCAGTTTTGTCATTGATAAAACAACCAGAGGGTTATGTGAAGTAAATGATGTAGTGCACTGAAAGTGCTTAGAACAGTGCCTAGCACATAGGCACTTAATAAATGTTGCATGTGTGTGCATGTATGTGTATACACATACATACGTGTGTGTGTATGTGTATATATTTATATATATAATATATATTATGTGTGTGTGTGTGTGTATATATATATATATATATATACACTGTCCCAAATAAACCATTATTTACACATTTTTTTACACGTAAAAACAAAAATTTGTTTGATCAGCAAATTAATGAACAATTTCCTTTGCCTCTTGGGAAGTTGGTAGAGCATTTGGAGGATAATCTAAATGCAGTTACATATGTTTGCAAAGCAAGGAATTCTTTTTTTTTTTTTTTAAGTTTGCTTGTTAATTTTTGAGAGAGAGAAAGAGAGAATCTCAAGCAGGATCTGCACTGTCAGCACAGAGCCCGATACAGGGCTCAATCTAATGAACTGTGAGATCATGACCTGAGCCAAAGTTGGACACTTAACCTACTGAGCCACATAAGTGCCCACAAAGCAAGGAGTTCTAAGAATTCCTATAGACTATAAGCTATAGACTATGGATCCCTGAAATTCACAAATGGGTTTCAGGACTCAAATGCCCTTTACAACTGTATGCAAAATCTCATACATATTCTTGTATATTGTGTGTGTTTCCAGGAGGTAAGTCCAGGTCCCTCAGATTCTCGAAAGCACTGGCACCACTGCTCTGCGGGAATGAAGTTGGAACCACTGTCTCTGAAGGTATCTGGCAGATCCACCAAGACCCTAGCAATCCTTCCTCATCTCTACCCTCCTCACCATGGTTCGCAGTATTTAAGATTTAGAGAACAGGAACCCCTTGAGTCTGACCCTCCAACCTTCTGGAAGATCCCACTCCAGTCTGGAGCATTCTGAGATGGCAAAGCAGAGAAACAGTACAAGTTCTCCCTCTGGATTAGGGTAAAAATGGATCTCCGCTTTAATTAGAAAGCATAGAGGGGCACCTGGGTGGCTCAGTCGGTTAAGCATCTGACTCCTGATTTCAGCTCAGGTCATGATATCACAGTTTGTCACGGAGCCCACTTGGGATTCTCTCTCTACCTCTCCCTTGTTCTCTCTCTCAAAATAAAAAAAAATAAAAATGAAAAGTTACTGTCCAACCCATAAGTAACTCCCATCACCTGCTAGAGACCCTAAAACCTCTACTCCAACCAGAACAGTTAAGAGTTTTAAAAAAGGCCTTTGAATGAAAAAAAATATTGGACATGCCCTCCGATATTCTGCTCTGATCATTGCTCAACTGACTTTAACTAAAATTATTTTCTGATCTCAAATCTGTAAACACTGAAGGGACAGGATCTGTGTCTGTTTTGCTACATCCCCGGCCCCTAACTTGTGCCTGGAACATAGTAGGTCATCAATAAATATTTGCAGAAAGGCACCCTTTTAAAAATACAAAATATGTTTTACAAATCGACAACTAACTCGTCCAGCAAACCTAAAATATACAGTGTTTTTGTGAGCCTTCATGACTGGGACCTACCTGAAAACAGTGGCTGCATGTTGAACAATTCAGCATCATACACCTCCATCTGGCCGGAGGTCTTGTTCAGGACTCCCACAAAGTGCCTGAATAAAGAAGGAGTAATACCAATGGTAATGGATTATTCAAAAGGTATTGTTTATACAACTTCCTTTTTCCTGCTTAAAAGTACTCAAGGGTCTTTCTGCCCCAATGCACTTGAGGAACACATCACTTGTTGCTGAGTAACCATGATCCCAAGGGCAGCAATTCTTAGCATCAGAGGGAAAGGAGCGAAGGAAGGAGGGAATTCAAGAGGTGGTTCTGGAAGAAAAAAAAAATGCTACCAGGTGATTCTGGTAGCCAATCACACTTGTGCTCATTGCTATAGTGGGAAACTATTTGGAGATATAAAAATCTAGAATTACACTAGAATTTACTACACATGTACATTTTATGGAGGCAAAGACAAGTAAAACCTTGGTAATTATGGGGAGAAGACCAGTCTGAACTAGAGAATCTTTGTAAGGGCATGATGTGGTGGTAATGGTTTTAAGTACATACACATTAATCTGACCTCTAGCAGGGTGGTTTGATGGGGGCTTTGAAAAGGCCTTTTTTGTGCTTCACGGTTGGACACTATCAGAGGAACACTGCCTGTGTTATGCCAGCGCCTGACAGTTACAGTCTGTTCGGGTGAACAATCTTCATTGCACCCAGGGAGAGAGCGGGGGTCAGTGAAGGACAGAGCTGTCCAAAGTCAGCTGTCCAAAGTCAGTTGTCCAAAGTAGTAGAGCTGGATAGAAACCCTGGAGTCTTTGACACTACCAAATGCTTTTCTTGGAGTTAGTTCCAGGAAAAATTTCTGGCAAGCTTTGGCCTATTGATCACATATTTCAAATAAGTGGAGACGGCTGCCTTTTGGAAACAAGACAATTATAAAGGATACTGCAAATTAATGAGGTGGTCAAAACGTAATTTCAGTTACAAAATAAATAAGCCCTGGGAATGTAATGTACAGCATGGTGACTGTAGCTAATAATACTATATTGTATATTTAAAAGTTGTTGAGAATAAATCTTAAAAGTTCTGATCATAAGAAAAAAATTCTAACTATGTGTGGTAATGGATGACTATACTTACTGTGGTGACCATTGTGCAATATATACAAATATCTAATCATTATGCTATATACCAAAACTAATATGTTGTATTATATCTCAATTTTTTTAATTATTATTTTTAAGATTTTATTTTACTTTTTAAAAATGTTTATTTATTTAGTCTGGCCAGGGTTGGGGGGGGGGCGGTTAGGGAGGGGCAGAGAGAGGGAGAGAGAGAATCCCAGGCAGGCTCTGCACTGTCAGCCCAGAGCCCGATGTGAGGCTCGATCCCCCGAACCTCAAGCCCGAACCTGAGCCAAAATTAAGAGTTGGACACTTAACCAACTGAGCCACCCAAGCACCCCTAAGATTTTATTTTAAAGTAATCTCTAAAAAAAAAAAAAAAAAAAAAAAAAAAAAAATTAAAAAAAAATAAATAAGAAAAGGGGCGCCTGGGTGGCTCAGTCGGTTAAGCGTCCAACTTCAGCTCAGGTCACGATCTCGCGGTTCGGGAGTTCGAGCCCCGCATCGGGCTCTGGGCTGATGGCTCAGAGCCTGGAGCCTGTTTCCAATTCTGTGTCTCCCTCTCTCTCTGCCCCTCCCCCGTTTATGCTGTCTCTCCCTGTCTCAAAAATAAATAAAACGTTAAAAAAATTTTTTTTTAAATAAAGAAATCTCTATATTCAATGTGGGGCTCAAAATCACAACCCCGAGATCAAGAGTCACACATTCCACTGACTGAGCCAGCCAGGCACCCCTAAAAAATTGTAAATGAATGAGATTTGTTAGGAAATCCAACAAATGTAACTCGTTTTCCCTTCTCAGGCATGTCCACATGCTGCTGTGAGGACCTCTGGATCTGGGAACAAGGGACATGGTAAACCTCTCCAGATTTCCCCCACTGTCCCTAAAATAAAGAGCAAACACAGTAGTGCCAGGCTCACCACCACTATCCTCCTCCTCCCACTGTCCCTTCCCCTATCCCTACCTGCACAGAGTGTTGCATTTGAGGGCTCCAGTCCCAAAATTGTTTCCCACATAGGAAAGTCTGTCTGTTTCAGCTGTCTAAAATGTAAAGGGAAAAAAAACATCACTACAACCAATATTGAAAGGTATTAAGCATCTTGTCTCCCTTTCCCACATTTGTAAAAGCTTTAGAATCCAGAACCAGTGGATTAGAAGCAGAGAGCCTCTGGGAGATGATCTAGTCCCACCGTCCAAGTGAATCTGGGTGTCCCTAGGAGAAAGGCAAGAGGACTTTTGAAAGGGAAGCTCCAGACAGTGCTGGCTTCTATGTTGTCTGAAAAGTTCTCAGGGGAATTGCACCACAGGACTTGGGAGAGAGGTTCTGGGGTCCCAGCGCTTAGAGACATGCTACAAAATGGTTCTGCCAGCAACCTCTGGGGCCAAAGTCCAAGCCCTTCCTGAGCTTCTTGGCCCATTTCTCCCAGGACTATTCCTTATATATTCACAGGACTATGGAAACAGCTGATTCATTCCTCAATCACAGTCAAGCTTTCCTGCTTCCCTGTTTGTCCTTGCCATCCTCTCCACTTGGAATACTAAACCTCAGCTGTCAAACCCTCCTCTACCCTTCACAGCTCAGCTCCAATGCACTTTCTTCCGGGGAAGGCCTTCTGGCAAGCAGAGACTTCTCTGACTGAGCTCACTCTCCCTCCGCCAGGCTCTGAGCTTGTCTGCTTGTAGAAGTTACTGAACTCAAAACCAGTTCTCATCTCTCTACATCAGTGGTTCTCAACCAGGGGAAATCCTCTTCCGGGGATATCTGGGAATGTTTGATATTCTGACTGTCACAACTACAAGGTGCTACTGGTATCTAGTGGTTAGAGACCAGGGAAGCCGTTGAATGTCCTGCAATGCACAGGATGCGCCAACAACAAAGAATTATCTGGATCCAAATGTCAATGGTGCCAAGGTTGAAAAACCGTGCTCTAGAGTATGAGCTCCCTCAGAGTGGGGCCAGGTCCTACCTAGCTGTTTCCCTTGCAGCTTACAGCATAGGGCCATGTGGATGTTCAACCAATGCTTGTCAAATGAATAAATCAATGAAAGGCCATCACTTCACCAAAAGTACATAACTGAATGGACCCTGTCCCCACCCCTTTCTCCTCCTGCTTTGTCCCACATCCACCCGCACTCAAGTGCCTCTAGGCCTCCAGAGGCCTGCAGAGTGGAGCCAATTGGCCACTGTAGCACTTACCAGGATCCGCTGACCTCTCTTCCTGGGGTTTGTGGAGTCATTGCTCTTGTACAAGGTAAAGCGCATGTTGCCTGGATTCTGCAGCTTCCCATTGGAGAACTGGACTGTAAGATTGCAGCCCGAGAATGAGATGGAAATAGAAGGACCCACAGTGTATGCTGGGGAGGACCTGGACTGTCCTTGGGAGGGAGCGACTGAAGGAACGGGGATGGTAAGGAAACCCAGGTCCTGACCTAAAGGGGGGCTGAAGGAGGTCCTGGTCCAATTGGGAAGAGATGGAGAAGTGAGGGCAGTGCTGGGGAAGGGCTGTGGTAGAAGGGAATAACTAGGGGAACAGAGCTGAGGAGACCTGGGCCAGAGCTAGAGAGAAAGGGGAATTTCTGCCCAATAGAGAGGAGGAGATGGGGCAGGTGAGTGGGGAGGAGACGACAGGTACAGCTTTGGAGAAGAGGGTGGCTGGGATATCCTCATCCAGAGGAAGTGGTGACAGAAAGATGGTGGGATGGCAGAGGAGCCCAGGCCAAGTCCCAAGTAGTGGAGGAGACTAAAGGGGGTCTCGGTCCAGCGGGGAAAGGGGCCCGACAGGGGCGGGAGGACTGTAGAGGCACCCAGACGGAAGGGAAGAGAGCTACGGGGAACTCCGCTCCGGCGCCGCAGTCTTTACCCAGTACTGCTCTGTGGCTGTCGTCGGGCTCCCCACAGTACAGCCACCTGGCACTCGACAACACCTCCGCCGCCATCTCGCCAGTCCGGTCGCCAAGGTTAGGCGTTTACACGAACACCCCCCGGGCGGTGTTTGCCACTCCACATGCGACAGCAGGGCAACTGGACGGAAGAGGCGCGGCCTCACCCGCTCCGCCCCGCGCGTGCGGAGCCGGCGTGGCTCCTCCCCCCCGGCGCCGCCCCCTACTCGCTCTCCCCGGGAAGGCGGAGGCGCCGTTCCCGCCCACTCTTCGCCCCGCCCCGGAGAGGCGGGACTTCTGCCCACTACAGGCACCAGTCCTCTTTGCTGAACTAGCTCTCTGCCTGCGCGTTGAGGCTTGTGTGGGACTAAGAATCACCAGAGCCGAAGGGCCAAAGAAGCTCCTGTAAGCGTGGACCCAAAGAAGGGCATTTTTGAAGGGCAAGAAGTCAGGTCGTCTCGTCTGTTATCCAAGTTGCTTTCTTTCAAGATTCCACAAACGAGGTCACTAATCGTCCCAATAGTTTTTGCAGCAGAAAGAACCTGTCGGAAAACACAGGTTGCATTTAGTTGCCATAGCCCTTTAGTTTCCTTCAACCCAGAACAGTCCCTCACTCTGACTATAAACTTTAAATTTTAAAGATTACAGACCAGTTATTTTGTACAATGCCCCTCAATCTGGATTTGTCTAATGTTTCCAAGTGATTAGTTCCAGGTTATGCATCTTTGGCAGGATTATTACAGATACGATGCTGTTCTTCTCACTGTATTCTATTAAGTGGCACACAATTTCGATTTGTCTCATTACTGGTTATAGTAACTTTGACCACTTAAACCGCTTACAGGTTTCTCTGCTATAAAGGTATTCTTTTCCTTTTATAATTTCACTTTGTGCCTGCCCCTTATTTTGTGGGCAGGTATTTAGAAACTAAGTAAAAATCCTGTGCATCACACTACCAATTTATTCATTTATTTGCATCAGTCTGGACTTGTAGATTCCTATCTTATTCATTAGATTAGAATCTGCTACTATCATTTATTTTCAGGTTCAAATTATATCAGATTGGGCCAATGGGAACCCCATTAGGCCAGTTTCTGTGTTCTAGTAACATGTCCACATCATTTTTTTTTGAACATGTCCTTACTTTCTGGCACAAGATATTTCAGCTTATCTTGTAGTTTCCCTGCCCCAGCCCTGGAATCACTCATTTTTCCAAAGAGTTCTGGTTTCTCTTGGTAGGGAATGGTATTTAGAAACCAAGATCTATGTAGCAGGTATGGACTGCTTTGGGGATGTCACTGCTCCCAGGCCTCAATGAACTGAATTAGGGAATAGATGTAAGTAAACACACTTTTACAACTAAAAGTGATTTATTTCTAAAATTTAGAATTTCTAAATCCATATATATTGAAAGCCATCAGATCATACTGACCTCTAATTCCAATTCAGCACCTCAGGGTTTATTCTGATTTTCCTTCCTCCCATATTTGTAACTTCCTTCCCTGGCAGTGAGAAACCTGGTTCCCACTAGCCTTAATATATTAATTATTTGATCAGCACCTCCTGTAGTATATCTCCTATCACTACCACCACTACCGTCACCTGACATGGAGGCCTATTACCCCATTCAGGCTCCAACACCTTAAACCAAGCCTTAGTGCCTATGTGGATGCTGTATTAGTTCAGGGTTCTCCAGAGAAACAGAATCAGTAGGAGATCTGTATCTATCTATATATTTAGAGAGAGAGGGGTTTATTATTATGAGTAATTGGTTCACACAATTATGAAAGCTGAGAAGTTCCACAATTTGCCATCTGTAAGCTGGCAGGAAAGCTGATGGTGTAAGTCTGAACGCCTGAGAACTAGGGAAGACAATGTTGTAACTCCAAGTCCAATGACCAAAGATGAGATGTCCCTGCTTACAGAGGAGGCAAGAAAAAAAAAAAAATGGGCAAACTCCTTCCTCCACCTTTTGATCTATTCAGAACCTCAAGGAATTAGATGATGCTCATGCATATTGGGGAGTGCAAGCTACTTTACTGAATCCACTAATTAAATTAAAGTGTTAATCTCATCCAGAAATACCCTCATAAACACACACAGAAATAATGTTTAATCAGGGCACCTAGAAGCCAGTCAAGTTGACACATGAAATTAACCATTATAGGTGCCCTCCTTTCTCTTCTTAGGCTCTGACAACCCTCACCAGGTTGTCCCTCTGCCCAGATGCCCTTCTCGCCCTGCTTGGGCTCAGTTTGTACCAGGCCACACTTTCACATGGATAACCTTCTCACTGCAAGCTCCCCTTCCTTCTGGGTGGAAAGCTACCTTGTGTGACCCCACTGGCTTTTGGATTGAGTCATTTAGGAAAAGAAAAGGAAAAAGGGAGAGAAAGGAGCTTAAATGCCTAATTATTTGCCTCTCTCCCCTACTGGAGACAGACTTATTTGAGGCTAACAATAAACAAGTTGGGGGTTAAACAATAAACAGATTTATGTTTACCACTGTGTTTCCAGCTCCAGGAGCAGTGCCTGGCACAGTAGACCCTCAATAACTGTTGAATGAATGAGTGACATAGCAAGGAATGAATCCAAACCATCACTAACCCTAGGGACCTTGGTACTGAAGCTCAACGATGATTGCTAATGTTGCTTAAAATTAACTGGTGATTTTTACAGATTCTCTGTAAATGTTGATCAGTTGAATGAAAATATGAACAGTTAAGTCAAAGTTAAGGGGTGACAAAGAAGACAGCATGGCTACAAAAAGTTAATTGTATTTTTTAAATGTTTATTTTTGAGAGAGAGAGAGAGACAAAAACAGCATGAGTCAGAGAGGGGGCAGAGAGAGAGGCAGACACAGAATCTGAAGCAGGCTCCAGGCTACAAGCTGTCAGCACAGACCCAATGTGGGGTTTGAACCCATGAACTGTGAGATCATGACCTGTGCCGAAGTCGGACTTAACCAACTGAGCCACCCAGGATCATCAATTGTATTTCTTGTCCTGACCCCTCCTGATAAAAGGACCTATGTATACCCTTGCTACTCAAAGTGTGGTCCTTAGGCCAGTAGCATCAATGTTATCTGGGACCTCATTAGCAGTGCAGAATCTCTAGCCCTACCAGATCTGAATCAGGGGCACCTGGTTGGCTCAGTTGGTTGAACGACTGACTTTGGCTCAGGTCATGATCTCACAGTTCGTGAGTTCGAGCCCTGCATCGGGCTCTGTGCTGACAGCTCAGAGCCTGGAGCCTGCTTCGGAGTCTGTGTCTCCCCCTCTCTCTCCCCCTCCCCTGCTCGCGCTCTGTGTCTCTCTGTCTCTCAATAATAAATAAACATTAAAAAAAATCTCTTAAAAAAAATCTTCTGAATCAGAATCTGCACTTTAACAAGATCCCTGGGTAATTAGTGTGCACTTCAAAGTTGGGAAGCACTGTTGAAAAAACCTGTTTCCCTTCTAGGTACATCTTTACTAGTGAGACCAAGTCTGCGAAAGTCCTCTGAATTGACTGCTTTCTAGCTGGATGAATGAAGAAAGCACACATGGATTGAGAGCAAAGACTCCCAGAATTACCACAGTTAAGAATTCAAAGCGACAGAGTTCTATTTGGGGACACAAAGTGCCAATGGAAGGGTGATTGGAAGGGGGCTGTAGTATACCCCTATGTTGTTTAATTATTTAACAATGAATTCAAAACACGTGTGCACCATATATGTACAAATATATATGTACATAATATATATGCACATAACTTGGATCAGGCAAGATGGAGGGAGCCCTACTCAGGCACTGACCAAAATGCAAAAAGCTACAAAGGCCTCTTCTAAATTAGAATCATAGGCTACATTTACCATAAAATGCTTGTCTACAAGCTTAGTTTGGAAATTCAGAGACTTCTGGAATTCTCTCTTCACATCATTTTTCAGGAGAGGGAATGCATATTTAGAGAATAAGGAAAGGATAGGGTTAGGGGTTGGTGTTGGAAGGAGTTAGAGTCCTCTTTTCCTTGAGTAACGTCTCCATCTGCTGGCGGTCTGGGATATGGCTAATGAAGACCTGAAAGAATGCTTGCGGCAACTCACCACCTACTCCCCAAATGGTCTCTTCTGCCTCACCTTTTCTCTTCCTTCCTTCCACCTCTGCCTCTCTTTTTCCTTCCTTTCTCTCTTTTTCTGTAAGTCTCACTCTCCTGTTCACCATTCTGTACTTCCTTTCCCTTCCATTATATCCCTGATGCAGACTTTGTATTCTGTAGACGTGGATCACTCATTCCTTACGAGGCAGAATTCACCTAGGACAGGTTTTTCCTCACATGAAGCTGAATCTAACTTCTGTAGCTCCCCCCGTTATTCTATATCTGCTCTCGGGCAACACAGAACACGACAAACTTCTCTGCCCTGAGCCCTTCAGACGCTTGAATACTCTGACCACGTTTTCCATTTATCTGCTTTTTTTTTTCTCAGCAATTCCCTCCAGCCCCTCAGCTATGTCACACCGAAAGCTTCTAGTAGCCACTGCTGGACACATGCCAATACATCCGGATCCCTCATACACTGTGGGACCCCACATGGATGAATAGTCCAGTTCTGGGCTGGGTAGCACAGAAAGGATCCATCACTTCCCTTAGGATACATGCCATGCCTCTCCTAATGAAACCAATATGTGCATTTATTCTAAGCATCTTCGGGGAGCCCAGGTAGCTCAGTCAGTTAGGCGTTCGACTTCAGCTCAGGTCACGATAACACACTCCATGAGTTTGAGCCCTGCGTTAGCCTCTGTGCTGGCAGCTTAGAGCCTGGAGCCTGCTTCAGATTCTCTATCTCCCTCTCTCTCTGCACTCCCCCACTCACACACTCTCGCTCTCTCTTGAAAATAAATAAGCATTAAAAAAAAAAGACTCTAAGCATCTTAAACTGTTCAGTAAACTTATTTGGAGTTAAAAATAAACCAAAAATTCTTGACTTTGCTTCTGCTAAGTCCCATCATACCTGCAATTTTTTTAATATTTTATTTTATTTTAGAGAGAGAGAGAGAGCATGCATGAAAGTTGGGGAGACAGAGGAAGAAAGAGAAAGAATCTCAAGCAGGCTCCACGCTCAGTGCAGAGCCCAACACGGAGCTCGATCCCAGAATCCTGGGATCATGACCTAAGCCAAAATCAAGAGTTGGATGCTCAACTGACTGAACTACCCAGGCGCCCCCAAACCTGCAATTTTTAAAAAACAGCAATTCAGAGCTTTGTATGAAGGCTTGTTAAATTTAATCGTGTTAAAATCAGTCTGTTCAGTTATTTCAAATTTTCTCAACATATTATATATTTTTTAAATTATTAAACTAATACATATGTGATGTATGATATTGGGGGGGGGATACGAAGAATGCAATTATAGTAACTCACCATCCCTTCCCCACATAAAGGCAAGCATTATTAACATTCTGATTTATTTCTTTCTAGATTTTTCTTTGTGTATATGTATACATATATGATTGGTATTGTATTCAATTCTGTATCCTCCTTTAAAAATTTTTGTAACATTATCTTGGATGTATTTTCTCAAAAACACATGATAATCCATTGAATGCTGTCACAGAGTTTACCTCTAGTTGAACATTTACACAATTCCCATTTCATTTCAGTGAACTTTTAATTTTTTTTTACTATGGTAAAGAAGCTTTATTATGGCTTTGCATGTAATGAACAAAGAATAAACATTATTTTCAATTCCCATGGGGTTTAAATTTTCATTTAAAAATTTTTTTCTTTTTAAATTGTCTTAATTGAAGTATAGTTGACATAAAATGTTATGTTAATTTCAGGTGTTGAACCTTTAAAGCAAAAAATTATCTGCTTTTTGGATGACTTCCTTTGGATGGAGTCATAGGATTTGAATTAATTGATCCAAAAACATGAGCATTGGAAAAAAATTAAAAATTTAAAAATTAAAAATTTATTTATTTTTGAGAGAGAGGCAGAGCATGAGTAGGGGAGGGGAAGAGAGCTAGGGAGGCACAGAATCCGAAGCAGGCTCCAGGCTCTGAGCTGTCAGCACAGGCCTCAACGCGGGGCTCTACTTCATAAACCGTGAGATCATGACCTGAGTCAAAGTTGTTAACTCAACTGACTGAGCCATTCAGACTCCCCCCTAAAAGATTCTTAATACACACGGTCAAATTTTGCTCCAAACATGTTTCAGATCTTTTAAAATCTTCATTCTGTCTTCTAATACTCCCAAGGCACTTTGGGAGAGAACAATGAAAATATATGATCCTTGCCCTTAGGACTTAACTTCCTAGGAGGAACACAAAAATGGAAAGAAAAGCAACTCAAGGGTGGATACTGTTAAAAGTCTTTGGAACTTCTTTTTTTAGTTCTGTCATATTGCCTTCGTTATGCAGCTTTGTTACTAGGATCATATTCATTCAGTCTTGTTACTTCTTGATGTGTTAACCCTTTTATCATTCAAATTGTCCTTCTTTATTTGATATCTTGTCCCGAAGTCCACTTCAGCTGACATTAATATAGTCACTCCACCTTTCTTTTTTTTAAAATTTTATTTTTTAAAATTTACATCCAAATTAGTTAGCATATAGTGCAACGATTTCAGGAGTAGATTCCTTAGTGCCCCTTACCCATTTAGCCCATCCCCCCTCCCACAACCCCTCCCATAACCCTCAGTTTGTTCTCCATATTTATGAGTCTCTTCCGTTTTGACCCCCTCCCTGTTTTTATATTATTTTTGCTTCCCTTCCCTTATGTTCATCTGTTTTGTCTCTTAAAGTCTTCATATGAGTGAAGTCATATGATTTTTGTCTTTCTCTGACTAATTTCACTTAGCATAATAGCCTCCAGTTCCATCCACGTAGTTGCAAATGGCAAGATTTCATTGTTTTTGATTGCCGAGTAACACTCCATTGTATATGTGTGTGTGTGTGTGTGTGTGTGTGTGTGTATATATATCACATCTTCTTTATCCATTCATCCGTTGATGGACATTTGGGCTCTTTCCATACTTTGGCTATTGTCGATAGTGCTGCTATAAACATGGGGGTGCATGTGTCCCTTCAAAACAGCACACCTGTATCCCGTGGGTAAATGCCAGTAGTGCAATTGCCGGGTCGTAGGGTAGTTCTATTTTTAGTTTTTTGAGGAACCTCCATACTGTTTTCCAGAGTGGCTGTACCAGCTTGCATTCCCATAGTCACTCCAGCTTTCTTATGAGAGGTGTTTGCAGGATTTAGTTTTTTCTATCCTTTTTATTCTTAACCTATTTGTGTCTTTATAACAGGTTTTTTTTTTTATAGACACGTTCCATGTTTTCTTCTTTTATAGATTATTTTTAAAAAAAATTTTAGTGTTTATTTATTTTTGAGAGAGAGAGAGAGAGAGAGAGAGAGAGAGCATGAACTGGGGAGGCAGAGAGAGAGGGAGACACAGAATCTGAAGCAGGCTCCAGGCTCTGAGCTGTCAGCACAGAGCCAGACATGGGTCTCAAACACATGAACTGTGAGATCATTACCTGAGCTGAAGCTGGATGCTTAACCAACTGAACCACCCAGGCACCCTGGTTGTTGAGTTTTAGTTCTTTATATTCTGGATATTAGTCCTTTATCAGATATCTGATTTGCAAATATTTTCTCCTATTCTGTGGGCTGCCGGTTTATTCTGTTGATATTGTGTCTGATGAACATTTCTTAATTCTCTCCAAGTCCAGTTTGTCTATTTTTCCTTTTATTGTTGCCAAATCCAATGTCATGAAGATTTTGTCCTATTCCTATGTTTTCTATTAATAGTTTTGTAGTTTTAGGTGTTACATTTAGGTCTTTGATCAATTTTGAGTTAATTTTTGTATATGGTGCTAAGTAAGGGCCCAAATCATTATTTGGCATATGGATATTCAGTTTTCCAAGCACCATTTATTGAAAAGACTGTCCTTTCCCCATTGAATGCTCTTGAGATTCTTGTTAAAAATCATTTGACCATATATGTATGGGGTTTTTCTGGGCTTTCTATTCCATTCCGTTGGTCTACACATTTGTCTTTATGCTAGTACCACACTGTTTTGATTACTGTGGCTTTATGGTAAATTTTAAAATCAGGAAACGTGAGTTCTCCATCTTTGTTCTTCTTTTACAAGATAGTTTGGCTGTGTGGGGTCCCTTGAGATTCCATATTATTTTTAGGATGGATTTTTCTATTTCTGCAAAACAATATCATTAGGAATTCTGATAGTGCTTTCATCGAATCTGTGCATTGCTGTGGGTGGTGTTGACATCTTATCAATATTGTCTTCCAATCCATGAACATGGAATGGTTTCTATTTATGTCTTCTTTAATTTCTTTTTAGTAATGTTTTGTCATTTTCATTGTACAAGTCGTTCCATTCCTTGGTTAATTTGAAAGTATTTAATCTTTAGATATAATTGTAAATGGAGTTGTTTTCATAATTTCCTTTGGAGATTGTTCATTGTTAATGTACAAAAATGCAACTGATTTTTGCATGCTGACTTTGTACCCTGGTACTTTGCTGAATTCATTTATTAGCTCTAACAGGTTTTTTTGTTTGTGTGGAATACTTAGAATTTTTTGCATATAAGATCCTATCATGTGGGAATGGAGAGATAATACCTCTTCCTTTCCAATTTGGATGCCTTTTCTTTCTTTCTTTCTTTCTTTCTTTCTTTCTTTTTCTTTCTTTCTTTCTTTCTTTCTTTCTTTCTCTTTCTTTCTTTCTTTCTTTCTTTCTTTCTTTCTTTCTTTCTTTCTTTCTTTCTTTCCTTCCTTCCTTCCTTCCTTCCTTCCTTCCTTCCTTCCTTCTTTCTTTCTTTCTTTCTTTCTTTCTCTCTCTCTCCTTCCTTCCTTCCTTCCTTCCTTCCTTCCTTCCTTCCTTCCTTCCTTCCTTCCTTCCTTCCTTTCCTCCCTCCCTCCCTCCCTCCCTCCCTTCCTTCCTTCCTTTCTTTCTTTTCTTTCCTAATTGCTCTAGCTGGAAATTCTACTATTATCTTGGAAAGAAGTTGTGAGGGGCACCTGGGTGGCTCAGTTGATTGAGCAGCCAGTTTTGGCTCAGGTCATGATCCTGCAGTTTGTGGGTTTGAGCCCCACATCCAGCTCTATGCTTGCAGCTCAGAGCCTGGAGCCCGCTTCAGATTCTGTGTCTCCCTTCTCTCTGCCCCTCCCCCCCTCCTGCTCTGTCTCCCTCTCAAAAATTAAATAAAAATTTAAAAAATTAAACAAAAATAAGAGTAGAAGTTGTGAAAGTGGGTATCCTTATCTTATTCCTGATCTTAAGAGGAAAGAGTAAGTCTTTCACTATTGAGTGTGTTTGCTGTGGGTTTTTCATTATGTTGAGGTAGTTTCCTTCTATTCCTAGTTTTTTTGGTGTTTTTGAAAGCGTGTTGAATTTTGTCAAATATTTTGTCTGCATCAGTTGAAATGACCAGGTGGGTTTTTTCCCTTCCTTTCAAAGTGGTGTATTATATAGATTTATTTTTGTATATTGAACTATACTTGCTTCCAGGAATAAATCCTACTTGTCATGGCATATAATCCTTTTGATATGCTGCTGAATGCAGTTTGCTAGTATTTTAAGTTTTTTTCTTATTAAATGTTTATTTATTTTTGAGAGAGAGAGAGAGAGAATGCATGGGCACACAAGGGAAGGGCAGAGAGACAGAGAGAGAGAGAGAGAGAGAGAGAGAGAGACAGACAATGATCCAAAGCAGGCTCTACACTGTCAGCACAGAGCCCAGCTTGAAGTCATGAACCGTGAGATCATGACCTGAGCCAAAGTCGAATGCTTAACCAACTAAGCCACTCAGGTGCCCCTTGCTAGTATTTTGTTAAGAATATTTTCATCAATCTTCATAAGGGATATGGATCTGTAGTTCTCTTTTCCTATAGTTCCTTTGTCTGTCTTTGGTATCAGCAAAATGATACAGAAAGAAAAGAAGAATGAAGAATGAAGTGTAGGAATTGTTAGGAAGTTAGGAAGTATTTCCTCTTCTCTAATTTTTTGGGCAAGATTGAGAAAGATTTAAATCTTTAAATGTTTGGTAGAATTCGCCAGTGAAGTCATCAGGTCCGGGATTTTATTTGGCAGGAGATTTCTGATTACTGATTTAATCTTCTTGCTAGTTAAAGGTCTCTTCAGATTTTTCTATTTCTTTGTGATTTAGTGTTTCTTTGTGATTTAGTGTAGGTTTTGTATCTCCAGGAATTTGTTCATTTCATCTAGGTTACCTAATTTGTTGGCATAGAATTGTTCACAGTAGTCTCTTATAATCCTTATTATTTCTGCAGAATTAGTAATGTGATGTCATTTTCATTTCTGATTTCAGCAATTTTAGTCTTAACTTTTTTGTTAATTCACGTAGCTGAAAGTTGGTCAATTTTGTTGATCTTTTCAAAGAACCAATTTTTGGTTTTGTTAATTTCCCTATTTTTTCTATTCTCTGTTTCATTTATCTCTGCTCTACCCTTTTATTAGTTTTTTCCTTCAGCAGTTGTGAATTTATTCTTTCTAGTTATTAAGTTCTAAAGTTAGTTTGTTAATTTGAAATCTTTGTTTTTTTAAACGTTTATTTTTTGAGAGACAGAGAGACAGAGCATGAGCAGGGGAGGAGCAGAGAGAGGGGGAGACACAGAATCTGAAGCAGGCTACAGGCTCTGAGCTGTCAGCACAGAGCCTGACATGGGGCTCGAACCCACAGACTGTGAGATCATGACCTGAGCCGAAGTCGGATGCTTAACCGACTGAGCCACCCAGGTGCCCCTTGTTTTTTAATGTAAGCATTTTTAGCTATAAATTTTCCTCTTAGCACTGTTTTTCCTGTGTCGCAAAGGTTTTGATCTGTTTTCATTTTCATTCACGTTTAAGTATTTTCTAATTTCCTTTGCAATTTCTAATTTGATCCATTGGTTACTTAAGAGTACATTGTTTAATTTCCACAAAATTTAAAATTTTCCAGTTTTACTTGTTATTGATTTCTAACATCATCTCATTGTGGTCAGAGAAGATACTTTGTATAATATATATCTTTTAAAATTTACTGAGACTTATCTGGTCTAACATACAGTCTACGCTGGAAAATGTCCCAAGTGCACTTGAGAAGAATGTGTGCTGTTTTTGTTGAGTACAATGTTCTGGACATGTCTATTAGATCTGGTTGGTTCATTGTGTTAATTCCTCTATTTCTTGACTTCTGTCTGGTTGTTCTCTCCATTATTGAGAATGGGATATTGTAGTCTCCAACTACTATGGTAAAACTGTTTCTCCCTCCAATTCTGTCAGTTTTTGCTTCAAATCCTCAGTAAGTTGCTTCTGCTGGAGGAGAAAAGACTTGCAACAATGGGGGAAGGGGGGGGGTTATGGGGCAACAACAGCTGCCTGTCTCTTCATCTGCACCTATGTAATCAAAAGCAGCAGTCAGCAATCCCAAATATATTTGGAGGACAGAGTCCATTTTTGCCCATCCTGGCCCCCATAAGCTGGTAGAAGGGGCTCCAGGAACCAGTGCACAGCTGCCTGCCACGTGGCTGAGGAGTGAGGGATGGGTAGCTTCTACTGTCCTAAGAGCTAAAACTGACCAAAATTTACTGCAATTTACGATCCAAGCCTTCCTCTAGAGGTTGCAAGCCTTCAATAGACTTTAGTTCCAAAACAGTTGCACCAGTCAGATTTTGCCAGTGCAATTATTGTCTGGGTGAGAAGACAGATTCTTGGTGCTCCCTTCTCTGCATCTTCCCCAAATCCTCTCTCCAAATTTTTTTCTTACACAATAAAGCATTATGAAATACATTAGTAATTGTTAGGGCTATGGCTGCCTTGTAATTGTTTTCCAGAGTTTTCCTGGCTAATCTTGCAATATTATCTTCCCTTGCGAGTCTTAGAATCAAATGTCTAGTTTCAAAAGGAATCTTATTGATACTTTTATTGGGAAATTTACATCTTAATTTAGGAAGAATGTTGTCAATGATTTAAAAACCATAACTAAAACTCCTGGTTTTCATAAGTGCTATTAAAATAATAAAGCTTATCATAATAGTTAAATTAACACATAAGTATATATAGACTAAAAATCAAGAAGGCCCTCTTAAAACATTTCCTTATCACCTACTCCATTTACTTAAGTAACTACTGTGAACAGTTTCATAGTATCCTTTGATACTTAGCCATACATTTACAAGCTTTCCTGTACCTCCACATGCAGGTTTTTATTAATTTTGTTTTATATGTATTGGGATCAGAGATAAAGGAACAGTAATATATACACACTAATTTTTTGTAATTCTCTGTAGATGCACATTCAGATTGTTTCCTTTTTTTCTTCTACTAACAAATTTGTAATCAAAAACCTCATATATATTTCCAACTTTGTGTATTTCAGAATCATTTCTAGAAAGAAGTGCCAGCTAAAAGGGAATGA
This sequence comes from Puma concolor, assembly GCF_028749965.1. NCBI lineage: Eukaryota > Metazoa > Chordata > Mammalia > Carnivora > Felidae > Puma > Puma concolor. The sequence continues at coordinate 59,661,554 of NC_141679.1, read as the reverse complement.
ATGCATATTTAAAATTTTGAGAGATACTACTGAGTTATCTTCAAAGAGAGCATCAATGATATTCCCACCAACAATATAGGAAGGGGCCTTTTCACACTTTCGTAAGTAATGAATATATAAATCTTTTAAACTTTTTCCCAGTTTGTAAATGTAAGATACCTAGCTCACAACATTTTTGTAAGGATCATGTATATGAAAGGAACTCTCACATTGCCTAGATTATCGTCAGAATTCCATATATACAGTTTTACCGCCGAATCTGCAGTTAAATATGTGTAAGGGCTATAAAATGTCAGGTAATCTGAACAGAATTTACCATCAGATTTCATTGAGGCCTTAAAGAAATAAATCCAAAGGGCAACTTTTCCAACCTGTAACGTCGGAATGGATGGATCGGCTGTAATGATATTTGGGTATTAAGTTCTGAAGAAGTGGGGTGTTCCATTTTAGATCTCTCCCTACCCCCACCCCAAAAAACCCAGCGGCGATCCCCTGCCTGCCTTGGTCTCCGGAGCCACGCAGAGCTCCTGGACAGCTCCCGCCGGAAGGCCCCTCACGGGCTCGCTGGTCTCCTCTTCACCCGAGAAGGAAGGCTTCCTTCCAGCCCAGGGCCCGGTGCCTCCGGGAGGCTGCTCGGTTCTCCATCCGAACGTGCACCTGGGAGCTCGGGATCCGCCCCGGAGCCTGCTCTTTTCTGACAGCGTCTCACGTACACCCGCGAGCCTTCCACGTGGGTTCTGGCGGCGGCAGGCTGATGCGACCTAGAGCACTGATACGGCAGCGCGAAGGGCGAGTCGGCCCGGGACCCCTACCGGACTCCTCGGGCGCCCGCACTAGGAGACGCCGCCGCCGGGACTGGACGTGGGACCGCACCGCACCCAACTGCTGTCGGACAGACAGTATTTTTGGTATGCAGCGTTTTTAGCCTGGATTTGGCTTCATTCAACCCACACAGACTCTTGGAATGTTATTTTATTTTTCCCCAAGTCTACAAGATGGGAAATCAACCTCCGGACCGCTGCGTGTGTGTGTGTGAGCTCCGGGAAGAGCACTCACTGCGGAGAGAGATCCGGAGGTCACGGAAGGGCGCGCCGCCGCGAGAGCGGAGAAATTCTTTGGGTCCAGCCAATGGTGGGACACCGTCCCGGCGGGCTCGCCCCGTAGCTCGCGCAGACCTCAGAGAGCCGTGACTGTGATTGGCACAATTAGGCGGAAAACCCGCTCACCTCCACCACAGCGGCTCTCGATTGGCTGCAGCACAAAGTCTCTTTTCTACAGTCCAAACCTAGAGCCGCTTAGTGCTAAATCCCGCCTTAAAAGGCGTTTGATAACAGTTTTACGTGTTGTAAGGAAAATGGTGATTGGTCACCAGAGCTCACGGATTCAGTCGGTAGTAAACACAGCGAGCTCCTGGGGCCGTCGATTGGTCGGTGTTCCGGGGGGGCCGAGTAAATTCCTTCGGATTCCGCGCGCCGGCTGGCTGCACTTCTGCTCCGGCCCCGCCCCCTCCCATTCTGATTGGCTGAAGCTCGGTCGGAGGGAGGAGGAATGGAGCAGAGTAGGCTCCCTCGCGGGCGTCACTTCCGTTTACTGTCCACCGCTGCCGTGGTGTTCTCAGAGTGCGGCGGCGAAAGGACTGAAGGAGCTGGGGGACGAGAGGCGGGGTGGGCGGAAGGGGGAGGAAATCCCATCGCGGAGACGCCGGGCTGGACGTTCCCGCCTCCTCCGACACTGTCAGGTCGGATCGGAGAAGGGTCACCGCCTCCTCCAGCGAGCAGGGGGGCGGAGCCCGGCTCAGGTGAGGCGACCCTGTCAGCACCAGCGGTGGTGGGGCTCGCGGGCGCGCTCACGTGGAGACCGTTGAGCTCCTGGAGGGCTAGGCTGTCGGCGCGAGTCCGCTCGAGCCTAGGCGTCGGGGTGCGCGCAGACGCGTACCGGTGACCCCCGCCTACCCTGCCGGTCTTTCTGAAGGGGTATTGTTACCCTCCGGAGCGGAGGGGCCAGGCGGGTGGGAGGCGGGTCCTTCTGCGCAGGCGTCCCCCAGGTCCCGACGCCAGGCTGTCTGTCTGCCGGGTGGGGCGGGGGCTCTTGCCCCCACGACTATGCGGGCAGGCGACGTTGGTTCCTGGGATGGGGTGGGAAAGGCCTAGGACCTATAGCCTGGCGGGTTAGCAGAGGATCTGCCGCCCTACGGGTTGGGGTCGGGTGGCTTCGATGCCCCCTTCCTGGGTCTGTGAGCGTCGAGGTTTCCTTTCACCAGAGCAAGGCCAAGGCGTTCTGGAATCGGGGACCGGCGGTTGACCCTGGAGGGGTGGAGCTAGTCTTTTGGAATGTCCCCGCTGGTTATCGAAGGACTAAACTCATTATGGGCATTTACTGAATACCCATTACTTCCAGGCTTCATGTTGGGAGCTGTGGGGGTGGGGGTGGGGGTGGGGGGGGCGGTGCAGTGGTAAGAACTGCTGTTGCCCCTCTTCCCCTTGTTTGGAGGACAGCTTCGTACATAAATGCTAACTAATATCAGGCAGTGAATTAAGGAGGGGTGGAGAGTTAGGTTTTTACCTTACAAAAAGAAAAAAAAAAGCCCGCATTCTGGCCTGGTGGAGGGTACTGTAAGAAGCTAAGTCCTTTATAGGAGACAAATCCTAAATATTTATTCGGAGGAAATTTTTTAGGGAAAAAAACAGTAAAGCCTTGATTACTAAGTAAAAGGCTCGGGTTCTGGGTAATTTGAATGAATAGAAGAAACCCCTCACCTTCGAGAATTGAAACAAAACTTCTTGCAAAATATGTTAATATACTTTTCAGTTATAGTAAGTAGAAGATGTTACTTACATTGGGATCTGTAGAGGATGCTGTGCCTTAATCATTGATGATTTGTTATCCTTGTATGGGCTGTTGTGCCTTAGATAATTAAAAAGGTGTGCTGGACGCCTAGTAGTCTTCTGGAGAATTTGCTCGTCATTTGCCAAAGTCTTAAGATTTCCACAGAGAGGGTGGTTGGCCTCAAGCTAAAAGAGCAGAGGTGGAGGGAAGAGACCAGGTGGAGAAAGAGGAAAGAATGTTAAGAACAGCCACTAAACCAAAGGAAGGCTTCCCACTGTTGCTCTAACCCTCACTGGAAATCTTAGCAAACTTGGGAAGACTGGCCTGGCCACCACTGACAGCTTGGTGACCTGCCAGGTAAGACTAACTGGTTGGGGACCTATTCTGGGCCCGTGCGTTTTGCTGAATAAATGAACCAGGACTTTTTTAAGAGTTCTGAAATCAACTTGTTTTTTTTTTGATTTGCCTTTTTTCTCCTAAAAATTGTGTTAAGACATAGTTAGCTGGGGATGCTGGCAAGCTCTATTCTGGTTAATTGAGGTATTTCTAGCAAAATTCTGAACGTGATAAGATTTGGAAGAAAAACATCTTAGAGTAGGGTGTTTCCTAACTTTAGAGGTCAGTGCTCTCAAAAGAGACTTTGTTGTAAGACTGTCACGAGAAGTTGAAGTCACTTTTAAAAACCACTTTGATACAAAATGCATGCAAATGTTTTAATATTAAAAGTACTGAGTATGAATTATACTGGAGTTCTTCAGTGTGGGTAAGACTTAAAAATATCTTCTATACAGTGAGACATGACAAAGTTTGCTGTAGGGCTGACACAGAATCTTGAATCTACCTCATCTTTTCTTTAGAAAGGGAAAAGATAAGTTTAAGATATTTGAGTCAATACTGTTCTCCTCTGTCAGTTTGAAGCGTAGGTTTTTCTTTTGCTGTACTTACCATTTCTCAAATATGGACATTGTCTACCAGAGCCAGATTTTGCTAGTGTAGCAGGTGGGACGGAATGGGACATGACACTGCACCTTTTGTCTAAGTATGAAGCGAACTTCTCATATGCCAGAAGACCAGCTGTTTGAGCAAACTGCTGCCCTTAGAGTTGTTTACAGCATTTTCATCACTGAGCAGTGACGTTTGATCTCAGGGTCCAGTTGTGGGGGGTGCCTTTCATTTGATTAGTTATACAGATATTTGCTAAAGGCTTTGATTTATCTTTCGGGCAGCTCAAACATATTAGGAATTGTGTGGGAGTACTGACTTCATTGTAATAAAATAGGCATGCTGTCCTGTGCCCTGGAAGGAAGTCACCGTGCACAGCTCACATCAAGGGGCTCCACCCCTCCATCTCTTTGAGGATCGAGAATTTACATAAACTACTTGGAATTCTTCTGCACAGGAGATTTGACTCTTCTCTCCCCAGTGTTTATGTGTTTGTGTATATCAGTATGGACCTATGGATATTTATTGTATACATTTGGGGTATAGTCCAGTACCGTTTTATCTTTTTGCTAAATTGTTCCACCTTTGGCCTTTGGGAGTTCTTTCTCCTGTTGGTCCTGCGTCCCATTCACATACATTATCGTGTTTGTTTGTTTGAAGCATTTCCTTACTTTCTGACACTGTAAGATACTGCAGGCTTGTGTATTTTCTGCCTCAGTCCTAGAATCAGCCATTTCTCCAAAGAGCACTAGTTCCTTTTGTTAGAAGATGGTATTTGAATTTTTTTTAAATGTTTATTTGTGTGTGTGTGTGTGTGTGTGTGTGTGTGTGTGTGTGTGTGTGTGAGAGAGAGAGAGAGAGAGAGAGAGAGAGAGACAGACCATGAGCAGGGGAAGGGCAGAGAGAGAGGGAGACACAGAATCTGAAGCAGGCTCCAGGCTCCGAGCTCTCAGCACAGAGCCTGACGTGGGGCTCGAACTCACGAGCTGCGAGATCATGACCTGGGCCAAAGCTGGACATTCAACTGACTGAGCTACCCAGGTGCCCCTAGAAAATGGTATTTGAAACCAAGTTGTGGGCACCAGGGTGGTATTGATATATATTTTTTTGTAATCCTTTTAATGTCTACTTTAACACAGGTGTATTCTCATTCCTGCTTTTGTATTCAATTTGTTATGATACAATCTTTTTTAAAAAAAATTTTGGGGCACCTGGGTGGCTTAGTCAGTTGAGCGTCTGACTTCAGCTCAGGTCATGATCTCACACTCCATGAGTTCGAGCCCCGCGTCGGGTTCTGTGCTGACAGCTCAGAGCCTGGAGCCTGCTTCAGATTCTGTGTCTCCCTCTCTCTCTACTCCTCCCCTGCTCATGCTCTGTCTCTCCTTGTCTCAAAAATAAATGAAAACATTAAAAAAAAATTTTTTTTAATGTTTTAGTGTTTGTTTATTTTTGAGAGAGAGAGAGAGAGAGAGAGACAGAACATGAGTGGGGGAGGGGCAGAAAGAGAGGGAGACACAGAATCTGAAGCAGGCTCCAGGCTCTGAGCTGTCAGCACAGAGCCCGACGCGGTGCTCGAACTCACGAACCATGCAATCATGACCTGAGCCAAAGTCAGATGTTTAACTGACTGAGCCACCCAGGCACCCCTGTTGTGATATCATCTTGATTAAAGTATACCAAGAAAAATCCAGCGTCACAGATATGTATTTGGAAAAGGGAGGAGTATTTTAGTAGCTTTTTCAGATAACTTTGGATAGTCTTTTCTGATACTATAACAAAACTGAGCAAATGGTATTTTCTTAAGTGGTTGGTTAGTTGCAATGTGTCATCTGAAACTGTATCAACAAACTTCATATTCTGTTACACTGAAATACATTAGTTTGTGTCTTGCACTGTGAACCATTTCTTTATCCATACCTTATTTTTTAACATCACAGTTTTATAACATTGGTCATTTGGGAAACACTGATTCACTGAGTTATGCAGATCTTCCAAATATTGTTACATTTAGTATACAATATTAAAAAAATCACATTCCATTAGTATCACCAATGATCTCATTGGGTTTGAGCACTGAGAAGCTGTCAAACTCATGGTGACCAATACAAATTTTCCAAAATTCTAATTTTTACCTGAAAGCTCAAATTTTATCATAGGCAATAAATACTGATTTCCTTGAAATGACAGGCTCATTTCATTCATTTTCAAGAGAATCAGTGGCAAATACTCAAGTCTGAGAACCATAGTTTGTCAGTCATTGTTCTCCCAAGTTATAATGGTGTTCCATTAAAAAAGCAATTAGTTCAGGGGCGCCTGGGTGGCGCAGTCGGTTAAGCGTCCGACTTCAGCCAGGTCACGATCTCGCGGTCCGTGAGTTCGAGCCCCGCGTCAGGCTCTGGGCTGATGGCTCAGAGCCTGGAGCCTGTTTCCGATTCTGTGTCTCCCTCTCTCTCTGCCCCTCCCCCGTTCATGCTCTGTCTCTCTCTGTCCCAAAAATAAATAAACGTTGAAAAAAAAATTAAAAAAAAAAAAAAGCAATTAGTTCAGCTTACAATTCGAAAGTTGCACGAGTATTTTTCCTTGGGACAACATTGCGTGGCAGTACGCAGCACAATGACTTCAAGTGTACTTTTCATTTCATCTCACATAATATTTAAAAAGACGTGTGTTCAAGAATTGAAACTAACAATAATGAAGGCAAGGGGAGATCCAGTCCCCTGTAGAGCCTGCATTTTGTAGTAGTGGCTGCGTTCAGCGCACACACAGCATTCTGGCCAGATTGTTCCTGCTGCCCAGTTCCAGCTCAGGTGTCCAGCCTTCCCATCAACTCTTTCAGCAGCTTACTTTTATGCTTAGGTTAGCTAGAAACAGTTTCTGTTGCTACAACCAAGAACCCTGACTGGTACTGTGCTCAAGCTTTAAAAAACAAAATATTTTTGGGTGCCTGGCTGGCTCAGTTGAGCATCTGACTCTTGATTTCAGCTCAGGTCATGATCTCAGGGTCATGAGATGGAGCCCGTCCATGTCTGGGCTCCTCTCTGGGCATGGAGCCTGCTTAAGATTCTCTCTCTCAAAAAAAAAAAAAAAAAAAAAAAAAAAAAAGAAGAAGAAAGAAAAGAAAAAAACTTCTCTCCCTCTGCCCCTCCCTGCACTCTTGCATGCCAGCATGCTCTTTCTCTCTTTCTCAAAACAAACAAACAAAATATTTTTTATAGAAGTCACCTGAAAAGTGATGATAGTCTTTGGTTCAAAATTGTATGCCTCTTTTTTAACTTTTCGGACCATGTGTGGTGATCATTAACATCAGTTTTGAGCATTCACGATCTAATACCTGCCATACTAGCCTTACCTACTTACTCTCCAGCCAGAATAGATACCCTGCTTCCCCCCACCTCAAACCTCCCACTTTTACCTCCATCTGGAATGCATTTTACATCTCATTTTATCCAAATGCAGACCTGTGCCTAGCTCTGTTGTCAGGGCCACCAAGAAGCTGGAAATAACCTTTGCCTTCTCTGAATTACCAAGCACAGTTATCTCTCTGGTGGCACTTAATGCTTTCCACTTTGTTATATGGTTATTTGTATATGTCTTGTTTCCACCAAGCACCTTTGACAGTTAGGACAGTGCCATACAGATCTCCACAGCACTTAACCTTGAACGAAGCAAGCACTTCAAAACACTGGATGAATGAATCTGTATACCAAATACACAAGTGCCTTCACGGGCTATTGTGATCTCAGGTTGTATAGCCCCTCGAGGACATGTCTCCAAGTTGCCGGACCTCTTTTGTCCCTTAGTGGGTCAGCTGTCTTTTTTTGCAGCTGTCAATGTGCAGCCGCTGCTTGCCCTCATTCTAGAATTGCTGTTGCTCGTCTTCAATCATCAGGAAACTAGAAAAACTTGAATTTTGCTTATTTAAAACAAAAGACTATGTATGTGAGCTCTTGAGGGACTTTCCTATGAGGAAATCTTTCATACACAGGCTTTGATCTTTATTTTGGAGATTCTGAGACTTTCTGGTTTTTGGCTGATTTTAGAGACCAGACTCAGGAAAATGGCTGTTGGGTAATACAGTGTTATATTTTATCTATATACAGTCAGAGCTCATTCAAAAGATAATTTATGGTGCTGTACATCAGGCACTTTGGGAGGGAGAAAATGCAGTCCCTGCCCTCAAAAAGCTGTCTTAGTAGAAAGCATTTTGAGTTTGTGCTAGGCATGTAGGTAGGGCATGAATACCTTTTCTTACTCAAACGGAATCATGAAGTTCTAGGTCAGCTAATCCCCAGGAACTGTGAACTGGAAAACAAGGTGGCAGAGCAGGGAGAGCTGGGGGGTAGGGTAAGATGGTGAGGGCTCTGGCTTTAGCTTGAGTTCCCCAGTCATGCTCACTTTTGGTCATTGATAGATTCTCTTTTTAATAGACCTGACCTGTCCATTTCCCAAGCCAGCCCCGAAAGAGCAGAAACAGATTATGAAATCAGTCCTGATGACAGATTGGGTTCTGGGGTTAACCCTGGGCACCTGTGTGCCCACCTGGTCCCTAGCCTTTCCCTACTTCCACTTAGTCAAATCAAGTAGAAGCGGGCTGAATGTTCTAGGACGCCAGGACTTGGAGCCCTGTCAAAAATCCTAGACCGCTTGTCTGGGACCTTGCCTAGTTTTATTCTCTTACATTTATTTTTGTCTGTATCGTCTTTAAAAGTGGAGGACAAGTTCTGTTTCGTTATTTTTCCAGATTAGGGATATTGAACGGTTAAGAATTCCTTAGAATGTCAAGACACTTCCTGCAGGTGGCAACTTGTGTGCAGGTCCTGCCTGGCGCACAGGCAGCAGGTCCCTTGATAGGGTGGCAGATGATGTCTGAGTGTGGGTGTACTTTGCTTTATGAACTAAGTATATTATTGAAAAGCATGCAGGTAGGTCAATACAGAAGTCAGATAGTTTAAAATGTGCTATTAATGGGTTTGTTCTCCTAGAACACAAATGAACTTTTTTATTAGTCTAAGTAAAGCATTATTAGGAAAGTAAATCTATTGAGAAAACAGTCAGCTCTTGACTATTCATGTTAATGTAACAAGCAGTGGTGTAAGTGTATTTTCTTAATGATATTTAGTTTGGAAATTACTAAAAATCTGTTCCTGCAGATAACAAATACCGTGCTGTACACTTGCTCTGAGTCAGTTACAAATTGGTAGATCACTTGCTGTATCTCCTCCAACTATATAGACTCATATTGTCACATTTTAAAATCTTTTAGAGACCTGAAGCTGTTTTCCTTGGTTTCAAGGCTTCAGACAGTCAGCTTTTGCTAAAACACTTACCTTCTCAGCATGAGCTCTTTTTATCACTTTTACACTGGGCCTCTTGAGTTTGCTAGAGCTGCTTGAGAGCTTTGAATAACCATGATCTTGATTCATGATTCTCTTCTATCAGAGCTGAGAGTAACAACTTTTATGTCTCCCAGACTGAATTTTTAAAATACCCCTTCTAGATCCAAAAATGTTTTCAGATAGCCATGTTATTTAGGTTTTTCGAAATTATGATTTAAACCTCATGTTTAACTATGTGACAGATCCAACGTAAACTAGGTTAAGATAGAAGGGGAATTCATTGGCTTACGAAGTAGGAAGCCCTAGGGTGATGCCCCCTACAGTCACGGCTGGTTCCCAGGGTCTTAATGTGATCAGGACATTGTTTTTGGTGTTGGCTTCCTTCTCAGACAGGCAAAAATGGCCACCATCAGTGCTAGACTTACATCTACCTTATGACTTGCAAGCTGAGTTCAGAGAATGCCAGGGCAGACTCTAATTGGCATGGCTTGAGTCACATACCTGCAAGTCATGGGGAGTGGCCAGATCTCCCTGGATTATCTGTCCACTCTTGGAACTCAGAGGTTTAGGGCAGTCTGATCTGCACCATATGCACTAAGAATGAATGAAAAAGTGATTTGCCCCAAAGTAGGCAGACAAAAAAAAAAAAGTTTCTTGAGCTAGGATTTGCATGTTGATTTGTGAGATGTTAACAAGTTTCACATGGTTCCAGTTATTTGTTGCCATGTAACAAATCACTCTGCAAACTCACTGGCTTGAAACAACAAAAATCATTTTATTATCTCTGACAGTTCTAGAGATTGGCTGGGCTCAGCTCTGGGGCTGAAGTCACTTTGAAGGCATCCTCACTGTGGGAGCAGGTGCCAACCGCCAGCTAGACTTTAGCTAGGCTTCTTCGCAGCATGGCGGCTGGGTTCCAAGAGCAAGCCAGAAAGAACAGGGGAAAGCTATGTTGCCTTTTGTGACTCAGCTCACAAGTCACACAGTGTAATTTCTGCCATAGTCATAGACTTGCCTGGCTTCGGGAGTGAACACAGACCCCACCTCTTGATGAGAGGAGGGTCAGTGTCACATTGTAAGAAAGCATGCAAGATGGGAGAGCTTCATGTGGCCAGCCATCTTGGAAAATACAATCTGTTTTATACATTGCCTTACTTAAAGTGACTAGTTTTTATAAACAACATGAAGTATAAAATAGGCTTGGGGTGCCCTTATGTTGACAGGCTCACTTTGTTGCCCAGTGTACCTGTAGTATCACTAAGGAGCGCTCTGGCTTTCTTTCCACTCTCATTTCCTATTTTTAAATGATCTCAACCCGCTTTATGTATAGTCATGTTTGGTGGAAAAATCAGCAACCAGCCTGTCGCTATAGAAGTAAAAAACAGAAAGACCCTTCCTCTTTGCTTCCCTGGCACAGTCAAGGGTAGGAGGTGGGTGGGTCCCTAAGCTCAGCATCTAAAAGTTCTCCCTAGAACTTCCAGTGTATGATTTTTTTTATTGACTAGACTTCCAGCCAGTCCTCCTGTCTTGGCATCACCTTCAGTCTGCTTCCACTGGCACTCGTGAAGCCAGTTCCTGAGCCTTTGGGGAGGTAGGGGGCTTATATAGAAGTCAGGTTGTTTTGTCCATTGCTAGTTTAGGATTTAGCTCTCTGGGCTTGTTGAGTCAGCACTCATTCATTTTTCTGCTTACCAGCTTCTAAAATGCCACTGATACTTCTTTCCCATTCTTCTTGTCCTTGTGGGTTTATACATTTTAAACAGCAAATCCCGGGGTGCCTGGGTGGCTCAGTTGGTTAAGCATCTGAGCCCTGCGTCGGGCTCTGTGCTGACAGCTCAGAGCCTGGGGCCTGCTTTAGATTCTGTGTTCCCCCCTCTCTCTGCCTCTCCCCTGTTCTCTGTCTCGGTCTCTTTCAAGAATAAACAAAAATTAAAAAAAAAAAATTTAAACAGCAAATCCAAAAACTTTAGTGTCCGTTTAATGGGGTTTCAGCAGTGAGTGGGGGTAAATGCATGTGTGCGAGCGATCTATCACTGTCTATAGCTGGAAATCTTACCCACTCATACCCATTTGCCCCTTGACTTCCTTAACATTGCTGAAAGACTGGAATTTATTGGGAGCTTATTCTTTGTCCTTAGGGAATGCAGAATTCGAATTAACTTCTGCGGGATAGATATTCCGTCACTTACACACTGGGTCCTAAGTGTTACAAGGGTCAGTCCTATGAAGAGTGAAGGGGAGCCTGTAAATAGCCAGTAGCTGGTCCCATGTGTACATGTGTCCAGGACCGTTAGCTGAATGGGCATTTGCTCCTCATTGGACAGGTTTTTAGTCTGTGTGCCCATGATCAGAAATATTAAAAGCTTTAAAAGGCCCAAGCTGGGCCATCCACATCTCTTTTCATCACACCCTCTGTGCTCTTTGATTTCAGCTTTTCTAAGTCTTAACTCTTTCTTTCTTTTTTTTTCTGTAGGATCATGGATTTTCCTGGACACTTTGAACAGATCTTCCAGCAACTGAACTACCAGAGACTTCACGGTCAGCTCTGTGACTGTGTCATTGTAGTGGGGAATAGACATTTTAAAGCCCACCGATCTGTACTGGCAGCATGCAGCACGCATTTCCGAGCCCTGTTCTCCGTGGCAGAGGGAGATCAGACCATGAACATGATCCAGCTGGATAGCGAGGTAGTGACAGCGGAGGCCTTTGCTGCACTGATTGACATGATGTACACCTCCACCCTCATGCTGGGGGAGAGCAACGTTATGGATGTCTTATTGGCAGCCTCTCACCTGCATTTGAACTCTGTCGTTAAGGCATGTAAACATTACTTAACGACAAGGACGCTGCCCATGTCTCCCCCCAGTGAGCGCGTCCAGGAGCAGAGTGCCCGCATGCAGCGCTCCTTTATGCTGCAGCAGCTGGGGCTGAGCATCGTGAGCTCGGCCCTCAATTCCAGCCAGAGTGGCGAGGAGCAGCCAGCCCCCCTGAGCTCGTCGATGCGCAGCAACCTGGACCAGCGGACACCCTTCCCCATAAGACGCCTTCATAAACGCAAGCAGTCTGCAGAGGAGCGGGCCAGACAGCGCCTCCGACCCACCATGGAGGAGGCTGCCATTGCTGACGTTACGCCAGAGAACGGGCCGTCAGGGGTCCATTCTCGGGAGGAGTTCTTCTCACCAGACTCCCTGAAAATGGTGGATAACCCTAAGGCTGATGGAATGACCGACAACCAGGAAGATAGTGCCATCATGTTTGACCAGTCTTTCGGTGCTCAAGAAGATGCCCAGGTGCCCAGCCAGTCTGACAACAGTGCCAGCAACATGGCCCAGTTGTCCATGGCCTCTCGTGCAACTCAGGTGGAGACCAGTTTTGAGCAGGAAGCCGTGACCGAGAAAAGTGGTTTTCAGTGTGAAAATCCTGAGGTTGGCCTTGGTGACAAGGAACACATGAGAGTGGTGGTTAAATCTGAGCCCCTGAGCTCTCCTGAGCCTCAGGATGAAGTGAGTGATGTGACCTCACAAGCAGAAGGCAGCGAGTCTGTGGAAGTGGAAGGGGTTGTGGTCAGTGCCGAGAAGATAGACCTCAGCCCTGAAAGTAGTGATCGGAGTTTCTCGGATCCCCAGTCTAGCACTGACAGGGTAGGTGACATCCATATTTTGGAAGTCACAAATAACCTAGAACATAAATCGACTTTTAGCATCTCGAATTTTCTTAACAAGAGCAGAGGAAGTAACTTTAGTGCAAATCAGAACAATGATGATAACATCCCAAACACCACCAGTGACTGCAGGTTGGAGGGCGAGGCCCCTTATTTGTTGAGTCCAGAGGCTGGGCCTGCTGGCGGGCCCTCCTCGGCCCCTGGCTCTCACGTGGAGAACCCATTCAGTGAGCCTGCGGACTCCCACTTTGTCAGGCCTATGCAGGAAGTGATGGGCCTGCCCTGTGTGCAGACTTCAGGCTACCAAGGAGGAGAACAGTTTGGGATGGATTTTTCCAGGTCCGGTTTGGGCCTCCACTCCTCCTTCTCCAGGGTCATGATGGGCTCCCCAAGAGGAGGAGCCAGTAACTTTCCGTACTACCGACGCATAGCTCCCAAAATGCCGGTTGTAACTTCTGTCAGGAGTTCCCAGATCCCAGAAAACTCTGCCGGTTCCCAGCTAATGATGAATGCGGCCACGTCCTCGTTTGAGAACGGCCATCCTTCGCAGCCTGGCCCTCCGCAGCTGACCAGGGCATCTGCTGACGTTCTGTCAAAGTGCAAGAAGGCCTTGTCAGAGCACAACGTCTTGGTCGTAGAGGGGGCTCGCAAGTACGCCTGCAAAATCTGCTGCAAGACTTTTCTGACCTTGACAGATTGCAAGAAGCACATCCGTGTTCACACAGGTGAAAAACCCTACGCCTGCCTCAAGTGCGGCAAGAGGTTCAGTCAGTCCAGCCACCTGTATAAACATTCAAAGACCACCTGCCTGCGCTGGCAGAGCAGCAACCTGCCCAGCACTTTGCTCTAACCCCGACCTCCTGAGATCACGCCGACGCCAGCCGCGGGACCGAGGCCATCATCTCCTCTGGTTGGTGGTTCACGCCGTCGGGGCGGAGGCTTCAGGCCGCCCAGTGGCTCCGCAGATTCCTGTGGCTGGTACGTGGGGAGCAAGTACGTGTAGCACGTATGCTGCTGCATTTCCGAGCGAAATGCACACTTTTGGAGAGGGACGTGGTCCCTGAAACCAAGTTCTTCCTTAGGGTTGAGTAATTCAGTCAGAAAGTAGTTTGTAATTGATGGTGTGAAAAGTGGCACATTTAAAAATTAAGAATTGAAGTGCAAAAAAATTTTTTTAGCAATTTTTGTAAAACTCTGTGAAGCATTTAATTAAATTTCCTATATCCTCTGAGGGGAATATTATATATCTGTACGGTGATGCAAAATGCACTTACGTGTAACCAGTGGCGATCTCGTGCCTGTCTGAAAGGAAGGCCCTTGAGGACACGCCTGTCCGCCACGAATGCTTTAAAGTGTATCATGAGCTAGTCCTAGGCCTCAGAAAGTACTGTATTTTAAATTTCCGTCTCATTTGCAGTCACAGACACTGCACTTTGATGGTGCTGACACTGGGTCCAGAGCGAGCGTTCTCCGGACCGTTAGGTGTACATACTTTTGAAAACATCACTGCTGGATAGATGTTTGAACAATTTTTCCTGCTTTTCAAAGCAGAGCTGTAAATGGAGTATGTACTTGTAGGGAGTGACAAGTGAGGTATTGTTTCTGTATGTGCTGTTTTAGTGGGGTCTTAACCAACTTGTGTCACATATGTTACAGCTCCATGTTTGGAAGTCAGAAAAGAGCTGGTGTTTGTCTTTGTTTTAATGGTGTGGAGTCCTGTTTTGTGGGATCTTTCATGGCGCATTTACCCTGCGCTCCATCCAGGCTTCGGGGGCCGGGCCAGCCTGACACATCTCACCCAGCGACAAGCCCATTCTCTGCTTCGCTTCTTCACACTCTCTTGCCCCGTGTGGCATCTTTCCCAGGCCTACGTTACTGTTTTTGTTGCAGACTAACCAAAAATGATGTTAACCCCCTCCACCGTGGGTTTTATTACTTTTATATACTGTAGTTTTAAAGTGTAGACCTGAGCTTTTACTGTTGTTTCCCCCACCCAATACTGAATGTTTAAAATCCAAACGTAGCAGTGTTCCCAGATAACTCTTTTCCAGACTCTGTAAGAGAGCTGGGCAGCCCAGAGCATGGCAGTCACCAGGCAGCACCAGACACTGAGGAGACATCTGGGCCACTGCCCGGGGCCTCTCTGGGCCCCAGGGCCTCGCTTTCCCAGCCCCTCCTGCGCTGTCAGGGCTGCTGCTGGCACCTGTGTTAGGTCGAGCCCTGGCTTCTGTGCCTCGAGGGGGACGTGCCTCTGTAGAGCTCATGAAGTCAGTGTAATTCATGCACGAACAGGAGTTCAGTTTTTACACAGCTCATTTAGAGACACCAAACCATTGTGCATAATCGAGAGAAATCCTTCCTTTGTTTAGCAAGCTAAGTACGTGTAACCTGAAACAATCAGCATGGGTTTTCTCCCCTGAATCTAGCGTGTGCAGTTACACACCTGTCTGTGGATAAAATCCTAACGTTCAGAGTCGGGCTCAGCATCGACCTGTGAACTGAGCCCCAGGGAGAAAAGCCAAAAGAGAAACTTCTGTGATTCCTCTCCTTTCCAGATGTGGGAAAGAGACCGTCGGAGGATAGGGGATCACGTGTGTGTGGCTTTTGTCAGCGGTCTTGATGTGAGGAGGCTCTACATCTACCCCTCTACTTGACGTGGGGACCAGTGTCTTGTGAGGACATTAACCTTGGGAGGCAGGTAGGTCAAGGTGGAGCACAAGAGAGGCCCTGCCTAGGCCCAGGGAGAGGAACCGGTAGCAATGGGGAGAGCAGTGCCAGCCTCCTTTCCCTTCCAGCTTGAGGAGGAGGTGCCAGGAGGCTGCACCCTCACCTCAGCTCAGGCTTAAGTGGACTTTGCTTTAGGGCCTGTCTCTGACACAGCGGCTGGAGCCCTGTCTCTCCACTGCTAGATGGAATCTGGAATCTCTCATCTACCTCTTAGTCGGTTTCTATGTGTGAGAAGCAAGCTTTTGGGCCAGTGTCCTCATACATGCTGTAGAACTTAGAAAATAATTCAGAGGTTCCCTGTAAAACCAGTCTCAGGGTTCCTATGATCCGAAGTTTCTACCTGAATTATAACTGGTATTGGGTACCTGGATTTTGATTGGTTAGCCTTAATTACAGCCTGGCGTAATCATTTCTGGTGATCAAATCATAAAGTTCTTTCAGGGCACCCCTGTCAATGGTGCTATGCTGGTCAAAATTTGAGATTTTGAAATAAAAAATTTGTCACATACATGCCTCTAACTAAACGTGTTCTTTTTCTTCACTTAGGTTATTAAGGTTGAAACAAGACAGGGAAGTAGTATGGCTTTCTCTGCTAACGCTGCCTTGACCGGTACTTTTTAAATAAAAAACCCAAACCTCCTACCAAACACTCCTCACGTGGTCACTCACAATTATGGGTCACTCCCCTCAGTTCAGTCCCTCTGCGCTCCCTGCACTCTGTCCGTCTTGGAGGCGAGGACATGCGTGAGGCTTTGTTCTCCGCACACCCTGTCCTCCTCTTAGACAGCCTGCTTAATCCTGTGCTTTCTGCCGCTCCCTTACCTGCCTCCCAGGGTGAAAGCTCCGTGTGCCAGTTTGGCTTGGCGGGGAAGAGCCAGAACCTGATTCCTTCAGCAGGAGCGGGGCTGTGGCCATGCAGGGCGCCTGGCCTCAGGAGGAATAAGCAAGGTGGTGATCAGAAAAAGGGCATCCACCTGGGGGTGGGGATGGCGGGGGAGATGGACAAAGGGAGTAAAGTGTGAAGGTGCTGACACTAATTTTAAAATAAAAATTAAATGCATCTACCTCCAATTATTCTTGACCCTAAATTTAGAGTGCTGTGACCTCACCCAGTTCTCCTTGCCATGTATATTGGCTTTGATGGTCTAGGTATCGGCCTGAAGTGCCATGATCACCGCTGGGCTCTGGCTGTCCCACCCTCAATGAGGGACAAGCGAAGGAGCTGAGCAGGAGATGAGGGGTAAGGTGTTGTGGAGAGGTTCTAATAACTCACATGTGGTGGTGGGGGGCGGGGGGCGGGGTGAGGGCTGGGGGCGGGGCAGAACCCACAGGTCACTAGATGTCCTGATTTTAGAAAGGGAAGCAGGTGCTCTGGTTAGCTTCTCCCAGTTACAGGACCACACAGTGTCTCAGACCATCATTTAATAGGATCACATACTTTTGGCTCAGACGATTCCAATCACGAAAGTGGCAAGCCCGTGTGTCAGCCCTGGTCTTCATTCCACAGGATCGGAACAGATCAGACTCTCCCTTGGCTCCCGTCCTGTGGGCCCAAATGAAGCCTACGCCCACTGACAGACTCCAAGGGCACCGCTGGCCTCCTGACCCTCCGGGACTCCTGTCTGGCTACAGCTTGAGTTCACTGGGCATCGGCTCCCCTCTCAGTCCAGCCAGCAAGTTGTTAGCTGCCAACAGGGACATGGTGTTTCGGGTTCCGTAGGTGGCACTGCCAATGTGGGGTAGGATCACTGGAAAGGAGCGGAGGAGAGGGAGGTAAGAAGGGTGATTCAAGAGCCTTAAAGCGGGCTCTGCTTTCCCTAACAGAGGTTGCCAGTAAGAAGAATAGAGAGGACCTGCCTTAGTGGTCTTTGATTTGCCTACTCTCACGTGCTGCACTCCCGTGGGGCTGTCGGAGTAACGGTATAGGGACTCGAGGCTACAGAAACCCAGATGCGAGGGTGGCAAGAGATGTGTATCCTAAATTTGAGGATTTTGAACCCAGAAGGGGTCTTGGAGCCTATCCAGACCCAGCCCTTCAGATATCAGATGGTGAAACGAGGTGCCAATTCAGCTTGGGGGTTTCAGCACTGGCCATCCACACCCGTGCCCCTGAACGTGGTGCCACACGGTTTCTCATCTACACAACTAACCAGAAGAGGAAACGGTGGACAGACTGGCTCCCTCTGGCCCCACCCACTGCAGAGCAAGTGAGGTCACTTGTTCTCAAAGAATGCCTTTCAAAAGCAGCACCCAGGGCACTGAACTGAACTCCCGGGCCTTGCGGGGATGGGACAGTCTCAGCTGTGGGCAACAGCCCAGATATGACAGCCAACGTTTCTCCTTTTAGCCTGGAGTGGATGCTGGGGCCAGGTTTCCAAGGGCTACGATAATGAGAGCATTCCCTGTGGGGAAGCAGCTAAGAACCTTCTCTTTGGGTTCCCATTCCAGAATGTAAATAAAGGACAGGGACTGGCTTAGACCCCACGGTTCTGTATTAGTCTGGAGACAGAATCCACGCCAGCTACCTGGACAGAACCTACTATAAAGAACGTTAACCAGGTATAAGGGAACTGGAGAGGCTAAAAAGAGAACACTGAGGCAGCAGTTCTCAAAGTGTGGTTCCCATTTTTTTTTTAATATACACCCACAACTAAAGATACTGATACACAGAAACAAGCAGCAAGATGGGGAAGGGTGAAGAATCAAGGCTAAGGAACAAAAGTAACATGAGATCTCTAAAGACTTCAGCGGGTATGCAGGATTGGATTATTTTGGTTCTTAGAAAGCAGAATCTAACTCAAGCTAATGTAAGTGGAGATCAGATTTTTCAAGAGGACTGGAGAGATCATGGAACGTGTAGAAAACCCTATGGTCAGCAAAAATCAAGGAGACGGACATGGAGAAAGCCCAGCTGAAATCTTCTCTTTTATGTTTCTAGAGATCATTGCACCGACTCCTGTCGAGTTTTCAAAGGCTCGGAAAGGAATGTTGCACGGGCTGAGCTTATGCACTAGTTGACTAAGATGAAGGACAACCAGAAGATGGACTTTTATCAAAACGCACACATGTGTCTTTCACATTTTAGATGTGCGTGCAATGTAACTTTTAAAAATCCTTAACTCCTCTTTTGAGCCTCCATTCAAAGCAGCACTGGTGTGGGAGCACATGAGAAGCGCGTATTTTCAGGCCCCACCCCAGACCTCCTGGAGCAGAAGCCCTTGGCCCAGCACCCTGTGCTCGGTCAGTCCCTTCAGGTAACTGAGGAATGTAGAGATTTAAGAACCACCGCACTAAGGTATCCCAGACGGCAACCTGCAGAAGCCTTGACCTCCCTGGGCTGGGTGACAGGGAGAGGGTGGGACTGTGTGTAAAACTTAGGACGCTGAAGGAAGGGCCCCTCTAGCCCTGCGACTCAACCTCTGTGGCCTGTGTCTCTGAGGCAGCGCAGCGGCTAAGCCGATGCTGGGAAGACTGCAAGCCAGATTCGCTGGCCACCGCGAGGATGGCTGCCGCTGGCCAGGAAGCGTTGCCACGTGCTGCTAGCAGAGACAGACACGCGGGAAGGCAGGAGGAAGCCAGGTCCTGCCACCTCCCGGCTGGCGGGCCCAGCAGAAACGGGGTGTGCGGCGTCCCAGCCGCCGCATCACGAAAGTGGAATATCCAAGGGTAGGTTTGGAGCCGAGAGACTGGCACGAGTTATAAATATCAGAATTGCAATTACGCTTTCAGTTTCTCACCCTTGCACTGGTCACGGCAGTGTATAGTAACGGGTCTTACCCACGCAAGCTATGGATGGAAGACACGCAGTCACACCCTTCTTTTCAACGAGTCCACCCCCCACCCCACCACCTAGACTCACTCCTTTAGGGACAGAGACCTAGATGCACATGCCCAAGAAGCCCTCCCCTCGTCACTATGTGCCAGTGTCACCAGCAGCATAAACACGTGGTCCGCGGCGGGTCCCTCTGCGCTCGGTACTGCTCACGGCGGCTTTGCACCCAGCACCTCCAGACCACCCCTATCTCTCCTGGGGTCCTACGTGACTTCGCATCGGGAAATCGCCGTTCTCACCACAGTTCTTCAGAGTCAGGAGAGGGTGGTTTGTTGGCAGCGGTTCTGGGGTCGTCACATCCAGTCCAGCAGCGGCAATCTGCCCGCCAGCCAAGGCCTGATACAGGTCGTCCTGGTTCACCACGTCTCCCCTGCGAATGACAGTGGTGACGTGGGTGCCCCGGAGCTTCCTCCACCCAGGCCTCCTTTATGGCAGAACCACCCGCAGGACACATTTTCCCACTGACCAGGCACAGTGGGCACCGACATTTAAAGGAGGAAGCCTGACAAGACACTTCCTTACAGTAAGTCTCTGCAGTACTACTGAGAGGCCCAGGCCTATCACTTTGCAGCCGTGTGACCTCGGGCAAGCGTGTCACACTCCTCTAGAAGACAGGGAGAGCCCAGCCATCCCCAGGTGTGCGTGCTGACCCACCGCTGCAGGCACAGGGCCCGGTATCAGCGTTCCTGCGGGGCCCCGTCCAGGTGTTTGTGATCTGGCTGGCCCCCGGAGCGCCCGCTGAGAACCACTGCAGTATGCTGGTGGGCACATGCCTACTGCGGGCAGAGATGCAAGGATACTCCTCACTACGTCCACCCCTGCGGGCAGCCTTCCCCCCGTGACCGGGCCACCGAAGTAAAGAAATTGTGGACTAGACGCTTAGACTGCACACGAAGCAGTGTCCGTGCAGTAAGAAAGAACGCAGCCTCCCGCGTGGTATTGGGTACGTGCAGGTGCTCAGTGAATGGAAGCTGGGACGCTGTCAGCCATCAGCATGAGCCCTGTGTTCCTGCAGGTCCCGCTCCCCTCCAGGTCACCTCCTTTGTGGCTGAACGTTAAGAATTACAGGGGCCTCTGGAGTGGGGAGCCCTGAGGGGGGCCTCATGAAAGCCCTCCCTTTGCCTTTATCTGCCTCCAAACTGACTTAAGCGGGTTCATTTAAAAAAAATTTTTTTTTTTTTAACGTTTATTTATTTTTGAGACAGAGAGAGACAGAGCATGAACGGGGGAGGGGCAGAGAGAGAGAGGGAGACACGGAATCTGAAACAGGCTCCAGGCGGTCAGCACAGAGCCCGACGCGGGGTTCAAACTCACGGACTGTGAGATCATGACCTGAACCGAAGTCGGATGCTTGACCGACCGAGCCACCCAGGCGCCCCTGACTTAAGCAGGTTCAAAGGGCACCATCTGGGAAGGGGATGGAGTGACAGAGAGGGAAGGTCTGCCCCCACATGCCCAGTGGCCTGAAGGCACCCTGGGGACACCGTGACGAACCACGATAAACTGGGTCTGGGTCTACGTTCCCAAGCACAAAGGTTCAAACCGTCACTGCCTCAGACGGGCAGACCTAGGCTCCGTGTTGTGGGCGATCAGCCTCTGAAGGGCTGTTAAGATCGTTACGTCCAACTCTCTGTGGTAGAGAACACGGGCTGCCCAAGGGTACCTAGTTCCTCGCCGTTATCAGGCCTCCACTCTCTGAACCAACACCACCTGTGCCCAGCCCTGAGCAAGGCTCGGGGTACTGCTGGGAACCAGGCATGCCAGGCCTGCTCCGACCAGCATGCTGTTCTTCCTCCCAGCCTGGGGCACTCTCTTGTGGCCTTTACTTACTTCTGAGTGGCTGGTGGGTTGGTTCATGGAGTGGCAAGCCGCACCTGTGGTCTCATCGACAGCCTACGGGGAGGAAAACCTTGGATCACAGCAGCAGGGGCAGCCCCTCTCCAGGCTCGCTCGGCGCCCCAGGGAGGTTAGACGGCCCCGGCATACCTGCTGATGTTGACAAGCACAGCTGTCTTTTTCATCTGCTGGAAGAAGTCCTTGTTGCAGAGTCCCTTGGTTGCAGGCGTTAAGGAGCAGGCCACAATGATGAAATCAGACTCGGCGGCCAGCTTGGGGGTGGACACTGGGGGAGAGCAGGGCTCCATCAGATGCCGGGTCCCAGGGTGGAGACGGCAGAAGGGTGGGAGACCAGAACTGGTCCTCGCTTCCTTCTCCAGAATTGGAAACTCCCAAGAAGCTTCCTGAAGGCGTCTCTACCTGAACACCTCTGATAACTGTATAGTGTCGATAGCCACTGGTGGGATCCTGGTGTATTACAGCATTCATCCAGCCCCTGGTCTCAAAGATGGGGAAACTGAGGCCAGAGAGGGGCAGGAGCTTGTCAAGGTCACACAGTGGGACCTGGATGCCTCTGGCTTTCACCACCTTCAGGGCCCAGTGTGCCAAGGGGGGTGAGGAATGGCTAAAATCCAACTGCCCTCTGTTCACTGAGCTATGTACCTGCCAAGGGGCTGCATCCACCGCACACAGGCTGGGGGATGGGGCTCACCAGTTTATTATGAAACTGTGAGTGAGAGTCCCAGCAATTCCTTACATCTGTCACCATCCTGCTGCTCGGCCCAGACATGGCCAGTGGTGACAAGGAACTCTGAAAGTGTTCCTGGAGAATCCTGGCATGAAGAGAATTCACTGTGTGGCCCGGATAAGTCCCTGTGCTCTCTCACCGGGCCTGTGTCCAGAGGCAAGCAGATCAGATAGCACCTGAGGGACACCGCAGGCCCTAGGCACACCTGGAGCTCCCACACTCTGCCCCCAAAATGCTGCCACTACAGGAACAGAGAGACCCCCCACCCCCCCCACCCCGGATGGGTGCAGATAGGGCTCCTATGGAAATCAAGGCTATACTTACCAAACTCGGCCTGGAATTCTGCTGCTTCCTGAGGCCTGGGCTGGCGCCCTGTGTATAGAAATTTCTGGATGCCAAATGGCTTCAGACGTCGAGCGATGGCCTGACCTGGAGGCAAAGAGTGTCCTGGCTTGTCCCCAACCCCTGAGAGGACAGGAGCAGCACCCAGCAGCTCCAGGGCCAGGGAGCCCCTGGGAGGTTGGCCCTTTCATCAGCTCCCCACATGAACTGGTCCTACCCCGTGAACCAGCCGCCAGCCAGCCCACACTGCCCCCAGGGGGACAGAGATCTGGAGGCAGCCCCACAGCTCCTCTGAGGCTGTGGCTGGCTTATGCTATCCTCACATGGTCCTGGTCCCCTGCTAACCTTCCCTGAACACTGGACCTGGCATCCCAGGAGTGGCCTGACTGAGCGGTCCCCTCCCTTCCTCTGGACCCCTGCTTCTGTTAACATAGCCCAAGACCTCTTATGACTTCTCGGTGGCACCGCCCAACTGCCAAATCGCCCCAAATCTTTAAGACATCTTTACATGAGCTGCTACTTGGGCTGCTGGATTTTCAGAATCAGAAAGTGCCCCAAAGTTGGTGGGTTCTTCCAACTCCATCCTCACCCTCACCTCTGTGCCAGGCAGATGCCAGAGAACCAGTGACAGCTGCCTGTCTGGCTGAGCACAAGCCTTCATGCCTGATTTCTCCAAGCAGGAGCCACTGGAAGAAAACAGCTCTGTCGCGTCTGCAGACTCACAGGTAAAGCTCGGCCCACTGGACCGTCTGGTTCCTGAGTTAAAGCTTTATGAGTCAAATGCCTTCCAGACAGGCCTGGGGGAGCGCGAGCTGCCCCACAAGAAACCCTCCTAGAGGCCCCAACCCCACCGTCGTCGTCATTGTCACCTTCATCTGTTCTGCATGGAGCTGTCATTGTACAGAAGCCTGACGCTTACAGCTTGCTTCTATCACCTAGCGAGTTCTTAACAAACTCCTGTTTTTGTTTCTTCTGTTTTCTGTTTTTGCCTGTGTTTTACAAAGCTGTGTCTGTTCATTAGATGTTCCTTCTGAATGCAAAGTGCACTGGGAACAGCCAGTTATGGCCACCCTTTCCAAAGAACTGTCAACTTCTAGACACAGGGCGCCAAAGACTGAAACCAAGCCAAGGTTGCTGGGGTGGACAAGTGGGTAGGTGGGAACCTCACCTATGCGCCCCAGCCCGATGATGCCGACAGTGCTCTGCGTGAGTCCATAGCCACACATCCACAGGGGCTTCCACGAGGTCCAGCCACCGCTGTGAGGAGAGGAGGGGTGGGTAAGAGGACCCCGCCTTGGGCAAAGATGAGGGCTCACTGCGAACTCACAGACCCAGAACCCCCAGGGGGAGAAGATCCTTCTCTCCAGGTCAAAGGACACACAGTAGCATGAATTACACCCATAGCCACTCAGCACTTTGGATAAGCAGCCTAAAAGACTCTTTCTTTAAAGCCACTGGGGGTGGGGCACCTGGGTGGCTCAGTCGGTTAAGCGTCCAGCTTCAGCTCAGGTCATGATCTCACAGTTCGTGGGTTCGAGCCCCACATCGGGCTCTATGCTGACAGCCCAGAGCCTGGAGCCTGCTTCCAATTCTGTGTCTTCCCCTCCCTCTGCCCCTCCCCTGTTTGTGTACTTGTGTGCGTGCATGCTCTCTCTCTCAAAACTAAATAAATAAACATTAAAAATTTTTTAAAAAGATAAAGCCATTGGGGACACAGAATCCAAGGCCTGGAAGGGGTCTTAGAAGTCCTTGTCCCATTTTTCAGGTGGAGAAACTGAGACCAGAAAGGGTACCCCAAGGTCATCCAGCCAGGGCAGAGGTAGGAGCAGCAGGTTGCAAACTCGGGAGCTGGGATTCCAAAACCAGAATTCTCAGCACCCCAGGGAAGCAACACAAAGTAAAGCCATAGCCGCTCCCTGCCCTTGCCCTGGGTGGACAGGGGGATGGCGCCTGCCTTGAGCCACTTCTGATAAGATGCCGACTCCCTGGATAGAAGGGTGAGCAGGATGTGAGCGGGATGTGAGCGGGACGTGCAGCACTGTGTCTCCTCAGCCCCCTGATGCCCCCGCCCCAGCTGCACCCCTGGGGCCCTGCATCTGCATGCCTGCTGGCCTCCCTGCAGCTGGAATGCCTGCCCCAACTCTGGACACGCAGACACAAGTCCCTGACCCGAAACCTTCAGGCCAGGGTTTTGAACTTTCAGTTTTCAGAAAGGCTGTCTGGTGCATGTGCAACATTCTACACAACACCCTCAGCTCACGATCAAACACATCGGTGTATCTGCAGCAAAACAAAATGAGTGTTGTGGCGCCTGGGTGGCTCAGTCGGTTAAGCGTCTGACCCTGGATTTCAGCTCAGGTCGTGATCTCATGGTTCGTGAGATCAAGCCCTGCGTCCGGCCCTGCGCTGACAGTGTGGAGCCTGCTTAGGATTTTCTCTCTCTCTCTCTGCCCCTCCACTGCTTGTGCTCTCTCTCTCTCAAAATAAATAAACTTAAAAAAAATTAAAAAAAAAATAAAAACATGAATGTTTACACTGAGTGAGAAAAATAAAAATCATTAACAGCCTCCTGTCATGTCCAGTCAGGTTTTGCTACCAAAAGGCTTATGAAATAACCTCCAGCTTCAGAGCTTTTGGGAGTCCTGCATCACGAGCAAGGATGGTGGACCTGTCCCTCTAAGTGCTCAAGAGGATGCCACTTCTTGGGTGAAGCCTCTGATCCACACCCCTGCCCCTATTCCTCGCCAACCAGGCAGAGCTGATCTGTCCGTCCCTTATCCGCCCCTCTCACGATTTCCCTTCCGTGCCACGATTCCCCCACATTTCTCTTCAGCTCGGCCCTGTACTTCAGGGTGTTGGCTGAGTCTGTTCCCCCCCGGTAGATGGGACACGGCTGGGGGCGGGGACCACATCGGGGCCTGGGTGACACTGGGTGCTTAGGAACCAGCTCCTGAGCAGAGCCAACTTTCCCCTTAGGGGTTCACTCACTTCCTCACTTCCTCGATGGCTTCTGGCAAGCGGCGACAGGTGGTGAGCAGCAGGGAGACGGCGAGTTCTGCCGTGGCGTCTGTCAGGACATCTGGGGTGTAGCCCACACGGATGCCACTATGAAGCAAAGATCTGGTGGCAACACAGGCCTCAAGCACCTTCACCAGTTTCTACCTCTGGGGCATCTCCAAATTGATGCTCTGCTCCCTTTCTGTGCTGCCCACCGGGAAGCTCTGAGTTGTAAACGGGCCCTCAGGAACGGTCAGCCCTCCTTCCCCTGGTCTCCCACTTGGGGGAGGGACACGAAGATGGAAGATCAGGGCCCGGAGTCTGGGGCAGATAACTACTTGGCCTTTCCGAATCTCCTCGTCTCAAGAGAGAAGGAAGAATACCAGCCTCTTCTACTGCAAGGGGTTGTTGTGAGGGTCAAAAACCACGCTGAGTAAGAAAGGGTGCTACCTCGCGGATGTTACCTGCTGTTCCTGACCATTCGGGCTTATTGTAACTGACCCGTGCTCCCGTGCACAGATTTTATCGTCGGCCACCTCATATCCCCACCGAAGGGTTGGAGGGATATGAGCAAATAAATATTCTGCTCCCCTTCCGGCTCTGGGGGTCAGCCCTCACCCCGGCCCCCGCCAAATGTGCAAGCTGCGTTTACCGCTTCTTGATTTCATCCAAAGCCAGGTGGTCAACGCCCACGGACATTGTGCTGATGACTTTGAGATTGGCTCCTGTTGTGCAGAAAAAGCATCATCTGTATCTTTCCTCACGGGATTCAAAGCCACAACACTGGAGATATCACAGGGCCATCTGCTTATTATTATTTTCTTAGGATAAGAGGAAAGGCTGACATCTCGGTTCCTTACTTAAAATTCTGAACAATCTTACCAACAAATTTGACAATCCTCCTTGACTGCTCAGTGGTGGCTCAGGGACATGAAGCGGCCTGCCCCAGGCACAAGCTGCCACGTGGCAGAGCCGGGGTTTACCCAGGGGCTTCTGACACGAAGGCCTCCACTCTTACCCACTGGACTGTTCCTCCAATGAATCCTCCAGTCTCCACTGACCACACCTGGGCCCTGCTGTGGACACTTCTGAGGCATCCACTGAGAAGTGGCTGCGGTGTGACCCTCTCACACCCTCTCCACAGGGCAGGGCACCAGAGAGCTGCAGGGAAAGGCTGGGGCACGGACTGACTCAGCACTGATTCGTGAGGGCCTCCTCCCATCCAACAGCCTCTGAGTCTGAACCTTTCCTCAAAACAACTACATAGGCTGACATTTACCTGGCCCAGGGCTGAGACCTGTGTCTGGGGTTAACACATCCTGGGCACCTGCTGGAGCTTGGCACTGAGACGGTACCTCCCACAGGATACAAATGAGCCCAGAAGGGACAGGGCCTTTCTCGAGAGCGTAAAGCAAGGCTGTGGCAGGGCTGGATGAGGGCCCTGAGTCCCAGCCAGGAGAGGAGCAATGCCTGGGCCAGAGGGAGCCACACACAACGGTTCCCTCTGGCCTAGCACAGCAGCGAATGCCTTCAGAACTCAGAGAGGTGGCTGCAGACCTGTGTGGGAAGCCAGCCGCAGCAGATCGGGTGCCCTGCGGGGCCAACACACCCTTGGAATCCTCCCCAGAGTGCACACACCTGCGGCATCCAGGAGCCTCTTGTCCACGCGGTCAGTGAGGAGACAGAGTAGGCCGTGGGCCCCGGCCACACCTCGCTCCAGCTCCTTGTCGGGGATTGGCTCATCCGAGTCCCAGTGCTCCACCTGGCAGCTGAAGACCAAAAAAAGGCCTCTCAGAAGCAGGGGAGCCCCCAGAGGCCTCCCAGGGCTGCGGCTCCCTTTCAAAGAGCCTTCTGCTCGCTCTGGCCTCGGGCTGCCTGGGGCTGGCCGAGGAGAGTCAGGGTCAGGTGCGTGGCGCCCTCAGAACTGTCTCCAAAGGGTGGCTGAGGGTAAAGGGCTGTCACAGAGTAGAGGCCACCAAGGGCTGACAAGAGCCTAGACTGAAAGGAGAAAGTCACGGGGACAGCTCTCAGCTCAAAGCAGGGAAGAGCTTTATCACCCTCACCGGCCTCTTGGCGAGGCGGGGGTGGGGTGGGCCTGCACCACGTGAGGCTTGAACGTCCTGTCCTGGGAATCCATGCAGCGGAAAAGTCTCCTACTTGTACTCTGCCAGGAAGGACAAGAGCAAAGCGATGCAGCGCGGAGGGGTTTTAGGGCACACTCCCACGGCAGCTCGTGGGCCGTGGATGTGTTCCCAGTGGTGCTACCCAGCCTCCCAGTCCTTGCCATTTAATTCGGTGCAGCCATCAAGTATGGCAAGACACGGGAGGGCTGCTGGCACCTCCCAGAACACCCTGCTGCCAGGCCAAGCCCCGGCATAGCCCACCTTTCACCCTCCTCTCCATGGGCATGGCACCCAGTGCTGAGCTGTGCGGTCTACGGCCATTACCACCATTGTTGCTTCTGCCTCCCCCCTTCCTGCTCAGTGCTGGGTCCTTGACAGGTCCCCAGCAAAGCTTTTGTTGCACTGAACAAAATAAATAAATCTCATTTTCGCATGTCACTGGGTCCCACCTTCTCCCTGCCTGACACTGGCAGGGCAGACCTGTATGATGGAGTACAGTAAGGCAGAGCTGAGTTCAAATCCCAGCTCACCGCACCAGAGCAGTGTGACCTTGGGTGAGGCACTTATCTCTCCCAGTTTTCTTATCTGTAAAACAGGAATTACAGTACCAACTCCACAGTGGTGCAAGGATTGAGTTTATGCATAGGAAACACCTGAAAAACTGGCATGCAATCTTCAATTTAAGGGTCAGGAAAGGCCCCTGCCAACTGTCCAAAGAGACCAGGCCAGTGACTGCTAAGGTCCCTGACCCTGGTAGGGTAAAGTTTCAACAGCCTGTATCTTGCGTCACAGGCGGCCTCCCCTCTCCCCAGGCCTTTCCCTTCACCCGCACTGCACGTGCATGGGAATTGCAGGGTCTAGCGTCACTGCAACAGGCTCAGACAAGGCTAGGCCGTAGAGAACTTTCTTTAAGCCTCCCCAAACTCCACGACCGGCCTCGCCCGGCACAGCTTGGGAAGTCCGGCAAGCGCAGGGTCCTAGCTCCCCCTGGCCCCTGCTCCCCCCACCCCAGGTCCTCCGCACCAAATACAAGTGGGGGGTCAGGAGGCCGCCCCAAGCCCGCCCGGGCGCGCCTAGAGACGCTGAGTCACCCTGGGTGCGGGGTGCTGGAGATCCGGGGGGGGGGGGGGGGTGGTCCCGGGCTCCGCAGCCCCTTCCCAGACACCACCCCCAGCCCCGGCCCCGGGGACTCGGCGTGACGCGGGGGCGCGGGGTTCTTACTCTGCGGCGCGGGCGAGAGCGGCCCAGCCCTCGGGGGGGATCCTGCGGGTGACGAACACCTTCATGAGTCTCACTGGCTTCATCCACTTAGCAGCCGCGCGACGCTGACCGGGACCGCCGGACCGCCGGACGGAAGCGGGACTTGACGAGAGACGGGGCGGGGCCTCGGAGGGGGCGGGGCGGGGGCTGGGCGGGAGGGGGAGGGAGATACAGGGAGGTAGGAGGAGTGGGGGTAAAGGACTCAGGAGGGGTGAGGTGGGGGAGATTGCACAGCGAGCAGGGGTGGGGGAAGGGACCCGGTGGGCCGCCAGTGGGGGCTGTGCGTGTTCTGGGAGTGGCAGTGACAGTGTGACTTTTTATGGGGTGTAGCTGTGGGGCCCCCAAGTATGAGCCTCGTGAAGCTGTGTGCGCGTGACCAAGCCCTGGTGGAACTGGGACTTGTTCTGGCGGGCCTTTGTTCTTGGTCCCCAGGGCCTCCCTCTGAGCATTCACTGCGGCGGAGGTCCAGGGACTGGAAGGTGTGTCTGGAGTTGGGAGTTGGGGTGGGTAAAGGGGCATCCAGGGGAGAGTCCTGTGTGAGTGTGTGTGGATGTCTGTCAGGATGCCTATAGCTGTCGGAGTGTGTCTGTCCGGAGAGGGAGATGCAGTCAGGGACCATCCTGATTCCCAGAGCCTGACTGTCCTTGCTAGGTCTCTTCCATTATGGTCACACTGTTCCAGGCAAAGGGCTTTGGTCACAGGTGAGCTCTGATCCAGGCCTGTGTCTTCTATACCCAGGAGGCTGGACCAGGGCAGTGTGAGTCCAGGCATGGCCTCTTTAAAACCTGGTGCATTTCCCCATAGGAAATCCACAGTTGTGAGGGGGAGTTTAATTGGTCATGGGCCACCTGGCAGGCCGGACAACTGCTGACTGGCAAGCTGAGTCCTCTTGGTCAGCTCACATCATCTTTCTAAGCCTCAGTTTCTTCAGCTACAAAATGGGGTAACAAGCACTTACCTTTGAGGGTTACTGTGACCATTAAACAAGCACCGTTTGCATGGCGCCTGGGCCGTGTTAGGCGTCCATCGCGTACTGAGGCTGTGGAGGGGAGAGGTGAGGAGCTCAGGCTCTGAAGCCCAGGCTTAAATCCCAGCTCTGCCACCCACTAGCCACAAGTCATTAAACTTCTGTGTGCTTCAGCTTCCTCGTCTGTGAGATGGGGTTAATAGTCGTGCTACCTCATGGCTCGTGGAAGAGATGAACCACGTGTGCCAATGTTACCACAGCATGTAACACATGTGGCGGGTGCCTGACAAATAGTAACACGTCCAGGGAAACCCACACCCTGGTGCCCTGAGGCTGGTAGTTAGTTAGTCAGAACTGTAGCTGCAGAAGCCAGACTTAGGACAAGTGGAGGGGGGCGCCGGGCTTAGGAGCACCCAGAGGACAAAAGCCCCGCCTGGCAGTCTCTTCCCCGCCAGTTTTACCTGAATCCATTTCTGCCTCCTCAGGGCCCAGATAGGAAACAGAGACAGGCACAGAGAGGTCACATGTCCAGTTTGGGGTCACACAGCAAATCACCAGAAAGGCCAGAGTTGGCCCCCTGCGTCATCTGGATCCCTGACCATCTCCCTAAGTAACACATTAATGAATGTCTTACCCCAGAGACCATTATCTGCACTGCTAGGCCACCCCAAGGACAATTTCTAAAACACTTCAAACATTGACACAACAAGGTGTTTTTCTGTCTGCAGACCAGGCCCTCTGGGCGACAGCACAGCCTGTTAATCAATGATGGCACCTGAGCCCAGCTCCTCCTCCACACCAGGACGGGCGGGGACACTGCCTGCGCACCAGGGGAAGGAGGGGGCGTGACACCTGAACGGGCCCCCTCCCCCGAGGGAGAGCACCCAGCTGACAGTCAGTGTTAGTGGGTGGTGGGTGTGAGCCGGAACACAGAGCCGCTGAAGGTCCCCGAGGGGGGAACCAGTGAAGTGGCAGAGAGAGCAAGGATCTGAGCAGGAGAGGGTTTCACTGGGGAAAACTAATTGTGTAACAAGTAGCTAATATCGGTGGGGTTCTTATTAAGTTCCGGTCACTGGACATGGTAGCTCACTAATTTAAACGTTGCAACACCCTGTGCGGCATACCGTCACTCTCCCCACTTCACAGATGAGGAAGCCGAAGGCAAGAACGGTGAAATCATTGGCTTAATGTCATATAGCTACTAGGAGGCCGGGCTTGGATTCAAGACCCAGCATCCCAACTCCAGACCCAGGCTCTTAACCACTGTGCCAGCCTGATGGGAGTAGCGAGGGTGTCTTAATCTGTTAGGTCTGCTGTAACAAAATGCCATATACTGGGTGGCCTAATCGGCATTTATTTCATACAGTTCTAGAGGCTGGAAGCTCAAGGTCAAGGCACAGGCAGGTTTACTGTCTGGTGAGGGCTTCTTAATTCATAGATGGCCATCTTCTTGCCGCGTCCTCACTCGGTGGGAGAGGCAATGGAGCTGTCTGGGGTCTTTCTTAAAAGGGCACTGATCCCATTCATGAGGGCTCCACTCTCATGGCCTAATCCTCCCAAAGGCCTCACCTCCTAATACCATCACATTGAGCATGAGGATTTCAAAATATAAATGGGGGTGGAGGGACACAAACATTCAGTCTCTAACAGAAGGTAAAGGGGGCAAGTGGGGAGCTACATCTAAGGTATTGGCTTAGGGGGACTCTTGGAGATGGCTGTCACTTTGATGGATATCCAGGAGGAGGTGTAAGGGTTGGGGAGAGGAGAGAGAGGTAGCTACATTCAGGAGAGCTCCCTTGGAAGAGCCCAGGAGGGAGGTGGAGTCTGAAGGTCAGGGAGAGGTGGGGGCTGGAGCCATAGTTTCAGAGTCACCAGCATGGGATTGGTAGACTAGGGGACACCTGGGCAACAGAGAGGCAGGGCCACAGTTCTGTCAGGGAGACTGAGATTTAGAGCACACCGAAGTTCAAAATGATAGTAAGAAAAGGAGTTTTTGTAGGGCTTTTATGATTTCACTTTTACATTTAAATCTTGAATCCATTTGGGGGAACCCGGGTGGCTCAGTCGGTTAAGCGTCTGACTTCGGCTCGGGTCATGTCTCCTGGTTTGTGGGTTCGAGCCCTTGTGTTCAGGCTCTGTGTTGACAGCTCAGAGCCTGCTTTGGATTCTGTGTCTCCCTCTCTCCCGGCCCCTCTGCTGCTCGCACTCTGTCTCTCTCTCAAAAATAAATAAACATTAAAAAAACTCTTGAATCCCTTTGGAATGTGCTGGAACATTTGCATATGGTCTGAGGAGGGGCTCACCTGAATGTCCTCAGATGGTTAACCAGTTACTCAAGCACTATTTTTAAATGAATGTTTTCTTTAATTTTGGAATAGATCACAAATGCACAAGATGCAAATTCCCAAAGGCACACAAAGGTATAAGGCGGAGCTGTCTCTCCTCTCCCCAGAAGCAGTCACATCTTTCCAGAGGTGTTTAATGTTTACGAGAACACGCGTATGCTTTCACAGAAATGGTCGCACGTGCAAACACTTTGCATCACCTGTTTTTTTACCAAACAGTGGAGCTTGGTGATCATTCCACATCAGCACACGTCAAGCCTCATTCTTTTTATTGATGCAGAGTACTGCACTGCGGGAGTGAACCATAAACAATGAAGAATCCCCTATTAAAGGACAGTTGGGTTGTTTCCCACCTTTCGCTGTCACAATGCCACAAGGCACAACCTTTGGCAGATGTCATCTTGTGGATGTATAAATCCAGCTGTAGGATAAACCCCTAGAAGCAAAACTGCTGGGTCAGAAAACAGATGCACTATAACTTTTGACAGATTCTAATAAAATGCTTTTCACAGTTGTTCAATGTATCCTCCTACCAGCAATGTATGAAAGCACCTATCTCTCCAGGGTGTTATTTTTTAAAATGATACTTTCCCACACATTTGAAGTCATTTCCTTTTCTATAAACTATTTGTATCCTTTGCCTATGCAGATAAGCTGGGCATCTTTCCCTTAGTGATTTACAGGCACTGTATTGTCCAATAAGGAAATTAGCCCTCTGTCTGAATATGAGTTGCAAATACGGTCTTTGTCCCAGTTTGTGTTAGTCTTTTGATTTTGTTAATTGTTATTATTATTATTATTATTATTATTAAGTTTATTTATTTATTTTGAGAGAGAGAGAGAGAGAGAGAGACTGAGAGAAAGAGCAGGGGAGAGGCAGAAAGAGAGGGAGAAAGAAAGAATCCCAAGCGGACTTTGCACTGTCGGCACAGAGCCCGATGCGGGGCTCGATCTTACAAAACGTGAGATCGTGACTTGAGCAGAGATCAAGAGCTGGACACTTAACCGACTGAGCCACCCAGGTGCCCCTGATTTTATTGATTATTTTTAATGCACAAATTCTTTATTCCTATGGCTTCTACATTTGGTCACACGTGGCGTATTGGGTTTCTATTGCTGCGTCATGAATTATTTCCAAACAGTGGCTTAAAGCAACAGCAGTCACCGTATTATCATCTCTTACGGTTTTGGACGTTGGCTGGGCTCAGCTGGAGTTTCTTATTTCAGGCTCTTTCATGGAGTCAGATGGTGGTTGGGCTGGAGTCGCTCATATGTCGGCTCATCAACGGTGGCTGTCGGCTGGGCCCTCAGCTAGGCTGCTGGGCTGAACGTGCACACTGGACACGTTGTTCAACACTTTTAATTTTTTTAAATGTTTTTATTTATTTTTGAGAGAGAGACAGGGCGTGAGTGGGGGAGGGGCAGAGAGAGAGGGAGACACAGAATCCGAAGCAGGCTCCGGGCTCTGAGCTGGCCGCGCAGAGCCGGATGCTCAAACCCACGACCTCACGACCTGAGCCGAAGTCGGATGCTTAACTGACTGGGCCACCCAGGCGCCCCTGAGGTTGTTCGACACTCTTAACGAAGCAATCCGTCTTTCCCCCACTATCACATACTGGATGTGCGCCTATTGGAGTCTGTTTCTAAACCGTCCTGTTCAGCTCTCTAGCTAGTCTTCTGTGACCAGTCCACGTAAGGCGGTAAAGGGGCTCTGTTGTGCGGTTATTTGTTTCAGTGTACTGTAAGCAGGAGTAGCATAACACAGTGGGGACGCCATCTCAGGGCCCCTTTACAAGCAGAGAGTTAGGTGCTCGTGCCCTGTTTCATTTCTGAGGCTTTTTGAGAACAGGGCTGGCTCGGAATATACGCCTTGGCCACAAACTAGCCAGGCGGTGTCAGGCAAAGCACTTCTGTCTGGTCCTTGGTTTCCAAACCAGAGTGGGGGACCGATCATTGGATGTCACGGCGGTTGGTATGCACCAAGCCCAGGGCTGAGCCTGGGAAGTACGCAGGAAATGTTGACCGAATGGGGTTGACTTCGATCCTCACCTCTTAGGGGAAGAAAATGGGCCCAAGTCATGCCCGTGTCAGGCACTGCTGCCTCTCCAGCTTCACCCCCGTAGCAATGGCACTTGTCCCCTACAACTCCCTCCCCTGCTCCGGGCCCTGGACCCCTCCTGCCCTTGGTCAGGAGGTATAGGGGGCTCAGGGGTCTGGATTAGGTCAGCCTAGCTGATGGGTCTGCTTGGCCCTTGGGATCTTTTCTGGCCATCTGGCTTCTACCCCATCTCTAAGACTTGTCCCCACCCTGCCTTCTGGAATCTTCAACCTTGAACCTGAGCCAACCCAGTAACCCTCCTGAGTCCTGACCAACTGTCCTGGGGGCCTGCCTCACTCTCTTCTCCTCTGTTGCCCCCAGGCCTGGCTAGAGTCCAGCCAGGTGGGGGGTCCCACTGCAGCACCCCAGGGTTGGCCTTGCACCTAGCCCCTTCCACCTCCCCCACTCAAGCACAGAGTGACGGCCTGGGCACGCACCCAGAGACACCTGAAGATGGAAGAGCTGGGGAGCAGCTGCTTGCTGGGAGGCAGGGAGTGTGGCTGCCTCCTGGGCCGTGGTAAAGGGCTGCAAGAGGCAACCTATAGAAAAGTGCCCACGAGGGGCGCCTGGGTGGCTCAGTTGGTTAAGCATCTGACTTTGGCTCAGTCAGGATCTCACGGTTCGTGAGTTTGAGCCCCACATCGGGCTCCGTGCTGACAGCTCAGAGCCGGGAGCCTGTTTCGGGTTCTGTGTCTCCCTCTCTCTCTGCCCCTCCCCTGCTCACACTCTGTTTCTCTCTCAAAAATAAATAAACATTAAAAAGAAAAGAAAAGTGCCCACGAGTACCGAGCACAGTGCAGGTACTCATAAATGCTGGTTAAATCTCTGATTAGGAATTATGTGCTGCCCCCCTGTTCATTCAACAAATGATGGGTAATATTATTCCAACATGTTATTAGAGCTAACATTCACTGTGGGGCAACAGTGTGTCTGTGGCCCTTACCTGTGTTTTACCTCCTTTAATCTCCGTAGCAACTTCTGTCGTGGGTGCTGTTATCGCTCCCACTTCGCAGATGAGGAAACTGAGGCTCAGAAAGGTTAAGAAACCTGCCCAAGATATCACAGTGAGTAAGTGGTTGAGCTGATATTTAAATCTAAGTATTGTGATTGCCCTCAAGCCTGAGGACAGTGGCAACCATGGCTGGGGCTGAGCAGGGGAGAGCCACTGGGACTGCATCCCCAGACATAGCCCAGGCCTTGACCACTGCTCTCTGCTGCCTCCTCTCACGGCCTGCACACCTACCAGCACCAATAGCAGGTGGAGATAGCAGGGAACTACTTGGTCGCTCCCTCGCTCGATATAGGTGCTCAGCTGCGATCCAGCTCAAAGCCTCAGAGCACCCCACAGGGTACAGGAATCCTTCACTTGGCGGGAGTGGCGGGGGGGGGGGGGGGGGCGGTTGGCTAGGGGCAGGAAAGCCTGCTTCCTGTTCCCTGCCCTGAGACCCCTGAAAGCCTCTCCTCCTTTCAGGATCCTAGGGTTCCCATTTTCTCAGGAAAAGGCCTAATACCAGTCATGCACACCCTAGTAAAAGGCACCCGGTTCTCCTATGGGTACCCACATCTCATTCTAGACTCCATACCGGCTTCATTTGAAATGGAAATCTCATTGCGAGGTCTTGAGTACATCATAAATCTTAGACAAAAAACTTTCCAACAGGCCATCACTCCAAACATAGAAAAGGTGAGGGCAATTCAATTCCCCAAACCAGATGCTGTGCAAACGGGGCCTCGAGTGGCATGTGGAAATATGAGCAGGGCTCCTCTGAGGCCTTGACAAGATACTGTCTCTGAGCCCCGATTTCTCATTTGAGGAGGTTGCACTGGAGCAGGGATTGGGAAACTTTTTCTGCAAAGAGCCCAAGAGTATATCTTTTAGGCTTTGTAGGCCCTATGGTCTCTGCTGCTCTACTTAGCTCTGCCATGATAGCCTGAACACAGCCACAGACAAAATAACTATGTATGGATATTTAAATTTGAATTACATGTAATTTTCATGCATCATAAAGTATTACTGTTTAGATTTTTAAAAAATGTATTTAAGTAATCTCTACATCCACATGGGGCTTGAACTCAGGACCCAAGGTCAAGAGTTTCACGCTCTTCTGAGCCAGCCAGGTGTTCTTGGATTTTTTTTTTTTTTTAACAAGACCCTTCTTGTATGAGAGTAGGTGGCCAGATTTGGCCCATGGCTGTGGGTCACCCCTACAGCTCTGGACTGGAGCAAAGCTTTTCACTTTAACATGTGCACAAGTTACCTCGGGATCTTGTTAAAATGCAGATTCTAATTCAGTAGACTTGGGAGAGACCTGAGGATATGCATTTCCTACAAGTGCCCAAATAATGCCGATGCTGTTCCATGGAACACACTTTGATTAGCAAGGGGCTGGGGCAGCTTCCAGCTTGGCCACTCTCCGAGATCCTAAGTGACACTCTGATTACAGATCCTGCTATTCAGTGAAGAAAAGCTCACTCAGAGGCCTGAACACAAGTGGGGTCCAGCATGTTCTCTTTAGCCTTCACCTCTGTCCCATGTTTCTCTTGCTTTATAAAGTTCCTTATTTTGTGTTTTTTCTCTTACCTCCTGCCATTAGAACATAAGCTTCTTGAGAGCAAGGACCTGGTTGCTTTGTTTACTGCTGTTGTCCTGCAGTCTCGCTCATGCCAGGTACTCAGAAAATATTTGTGGAGGAAATGAATAGATGATGCACCCAGAGCCTGGGTGGCCTCCCTCACTGCTCATCCCCGCTGGGACGCTGTCCTAGTATCACCACCTAGTGGTCACTTTTGTGTACTGCGGGGTGGGGGAGAACAACGCTCTGCACGTTTGATTCCGACCCAGGAGAAGGTAGAGGCCACTGTGGGCAGGGAGTTGCCCCTTCTGGTGCCCATACTATCTGTGTTCTAGTCAGCTGGCACAGGAGGAGAGCTTTCCTGGAGGAGATGGCACTTGAGCTGAACAAGGAAGGCAAGAAGATTTGGGATGGTGGAAGAGAGAGAGAGGGAAAAAAGGCACTTTTCATAGAACAAATGCCACGAGCAAAGGCCTGGAGGCTGGAAAGCATGGGCATGTGGCAAAAGGGAAGAGAAGCAGAAGCCGCTGACATAGGCAATGGAGGATGAGGCCACATGATGACATGGGAGGAGGGGAAGAGGCCCCAAGGAAAGGGAACTGTTACTTAGTGAATGTTTGGTCCACACACAAGTTCATTTAATCCCTGGAAAGGCCAATGAGGTAGATTTTAGGATGCCCCATTTTACAGATGAGGAAACTGAGGCATAGATCAGAGAAGTGACTTGCTCAAGGGTAAGGGGCAGAACTGGATTTGAATTTAGATCATCTGATTATCTCCTCCCTGATGGGAATGCCTTTCCCTGATTTGTGATTGGAGGGGGGCATGTTGGTGGAGCACATGCAGGAAACTAGGGGCTGGGGTTCCAGACACCCAGAGATGTTTGCTCCTCTCCACTCTCTTGCGGCCTGACAGCACATGACCCAGAAGTCTCCCTCTGTTCAGCTGCATGGTCCTGGAACCTCTCTGGCCACAGAGCACAATAGTTTTAATGACTTAGGAGAGAAGCTCAGAGATCTCTTACTCACCCATTACACAGATATGGAACCTGAAACTCAGAGAGGAAAAAGAACTTCCGTGATGATGCACACCAAGCTAGGTTCAGTGTGGCTTTCATTCTGGCCCCTGCCTGGGCTCCCATCTGATTGCTGGAAATGGATGCTACAAACATCAGGCCTGAGCCCTAGCCACAGAGGGTAACAGAGGGTTTACTTGGTCCCCCTTGGCCAGCCCAGGCCTTTGGGAAATGTGTTTGAATTTTATTTCCCAGTGAGGCATGTCCCCAGGGATAGGGTGAGTGTTTGAGCTGCAGGCAGAGTGCTGGGGCCTGTTTGAGGAAAGAAGGGAGGTTTAGCAGGACTTGCCCCACAGGCTTTCAGAAGACCTTTGGGAGACTCACCAGGGAAGACGGAAGGGTAGGGGGGTCACCCAGTTGTCCCAGCAGACCTGGATCACCTCTGGACTTTCAGCTCTGCTGCAGTCCTGCATCTGGCACAGGAAGCCATGTTTCCCTTTCTCAGCCCCTTGGCCGGCTCTTCTGGAAAGCAGGGCACCCTGGCTTGGGAGACTTGGGCAAGGGGGAGCCACCTCCACCCAGGACTGAGCCCAGGTCTGTCAGGCTTCACACTATGGGATCGTCTCTGCCACACAGTCCTGACAGTGGTCGCTGTTACTATTCCTAAAAAAAAAAAAAAAAAAAAACCAAAAACCGAAAACCAAAAACCAAAAAACCCTGAGACTCAGAGAAAAGAAGGACTTACCCAAGTTCACCAAGTTTGAGCAGGGCCTCAAGCCCAGGACAGAGTGACACCAAAGCATTTGACCACAGCACCCATGACTGCCCTGACCCAACCCACTGGCCAACCCCAATGGCTCCTTCTGTCACTTCCCCAGCTATTGATTTATCCATGGCCTCTGTGCATCTCT
The DNA here is from genome assembly GCF_028749965.1 of Puma concolor. Lineage (NCBI taxonomy): Eukaryota > Metazoa > Chordata > Mammalia > Carnivora > Felidae > Puma > Puma concolor. The sequence continues at coordinate 59,623,015 of NC_141679.1, read as the reverse complement.
CGGAGCTTCTGCTTCTGCCTAGACCCCCTCCCTAAGACCCAGGATGTTGGCTGCAAGCCTCTGGCTTTGTGTTAGCACCCCCACCACACACACCCCACTTTTCCCTCTGACCCTCACCACTTACCTGTGCATCTTCCCCACGCACCAGGAGCTGCTACACCAGGGCAAGTACAGGGTGGGGTCCAAGCCTTTGTGAGGCCCAGCGCCCGGCTGGGGAGGCCACTCAGTAAACGTGTTGTCTGTGAGTGGACCCCTGCGAGGACAGACACCACTCCCATGGGAAAACTGAGTGTGAGCAGGGGACAGTGACCTGCCTGGGTCACCCGCGATCTCCAGGCAGAGAAATGACCTGCCCAGGCCTCTTGCTGTCCAGACTCAGGTTCCCTCCACAGGATGACCTGAGCTTAACAGGGCTCCCCCGGCTGCCTGTGGGTCCACAGCCCAGCACCCGGGCCACTGCTCTGCCCGCCAGGCGGCCTGTCACCCAGAGGTCGGCCAAGCCAGCTGCTGTGCAGACACCAGGAATGTGCTTTAGTGGGAACAGAACAGGAGAAGGTTACCAAAGATTACTGTAGTCTGATTTCTAGGGCTCCCTGTGGTGGGGGCGCCTTATTTCTGCTAGGGATTTTTTTTTTTTTTTTTTTTTTTTTTACCAGAGCCAGTTCCTTAATCCTTCTCAGGGTATGGCTGGGACTTCGTAATGAGCTGTAACAGCCAGAGTATTTGGTTCTGTGATCAGGGAAGGACGGTTCATTCTTTTTTTCAACGTTTATTTACTTTATTTTTTTGGGGGGACAGAGAGAGACAGAGCATGAACAGGGGAGGGGCAGAGAGAGAGGGAGACACAGAATCGGAAACAGGCTCCAGGCTCTGAGCCATCAGCCCAGAGCCCGATGTGGGGCTCGAACTCCCGGACCGCGAGATCGTGACCTGGCTGAAGTCGGACGCTTAACCGACTGTGCCACCCAGGCGCCCCAGGACGGTTCATTCTTAAATGAGCTTTCTTGATGGCCAAGCTCAGCTCTGGCCAAGGAGTTGGGGGCAGGGGGAGAGCAGGGCTCCAGGACCTGAACAACAGCAGTGCTCACACAGGACCAGACGCCAGAGCCCCCTTCAAACCGATGGAGCCACAGAGGCCCAGGGAAGCTGTGAGGTTAGGGGTAGCACAATTCCACATGCAGCGGGACAGTGGCCGCAGCGGGGTGGAGGCATGGAGAGGGGGCCACCTCCCAGGAGCCTGGGCTAGCCATCAGGCACCTGGGGACCTCAGAACCGGGCCATCCCCACTGGGAAGGTTCCCTTCAGGAGGAGAGGTTGTGTGGGACCCGGCCAGCATCAGCATCGGTCTAGTTTGTAAGGAAGCAGCTGCTGAGGGGATGGTCTGAGAAAAGGAAACAGCAGGAGTAAAAGCGTGGAGGCTTTTTTCCGTCTGTTCCCCAGAAGCAGGCTCTTAGCTGCGGATGGGACCATGTGCAAGTGATTTATCCAGGAAGTATTCCCAGAATGAGACTGGAAAGGAGGGGGACACAGGAGAAAGGAGGGGAGGAAGGTAAATGGTGCCATTTCTGTCCTAATGCGGAGGGCTCCGGTGGTAGTTTGTCTCTGGAGTGTAAGCTACATCTCAGGGTCGTTGAAACCCCAGGCAAGGGAGCTGGGCTTCTATTCCCTGCACACGGTCAGTCAGCACCATCCAAGGAGATCTGGGCCGAGTATAGCTTCCTGGAGGAGGGGGCGGCCTGGCCTGGCCCGGCTCTGTGATGCAGAGCAGGACAGGCAGATTCTGCTGAGGGAAAGGATTTGAGCAGGACCTGAGGGAGGAGCTCAGGCACACTGCTGGAAGGCCAAGGTTGTCATGTTCTACCTGGATGGGCACCAAGGCCCTAACCCTGATTTAAGACAGGCCAAGGAGATCTAAAAAAAGGGGGGGGGGCACCTGGGTAGCTCAGTCGGTTAAGTGTCTGACTTCAGCTCAGGTCATGATCTTGCGGTTCATGTGTTCAAGCCCCACATCAGGCTTTGTGCTGACAGTTCAGAGCCTGGAGCCTGCTTCAGATTCTGTGTCCCCCTCTCTCTCTGCCCCTCCCCTGCTCGCTCTCTATCTCTGTCTCAAAAATAAATAAATGACGAGGAGGAACATGGAGCTCGGAGGGATGAGTCAGCTCCCTACAGGCTGTGTGTGGAGTTCATTCAACTATTTCAGCAGAAGTCCCATAAACCACCTCTGGAAATCCATCTCCTCTGCTGCTGTTTGGGCTGAAAACCCTGATCTGGGACGAGAAGTAGAAGTAGAATGCTCATATTCAGTTAAAACTGTTCAGAAATGAGTTACTGGCCTGGCTTGGGGCCCAAGAGGCTGCAGGCTACATACACCCTGAGAGGAGCCCAGGGCCTGGACGAGCTGGGCGTCAGGTTGGCACCCAAAGGGCAGAGCCACGATTGACTGTGGACAGCCCAGGAAGGTGGATGTGTATTAGTGGCAACTCCTACCCCTTTAGTTGACCCCCATTCCCTTCCCACCCCGCCTCTCTCAGAGTCCCACCTGGACCTCCTGGTCTCCAGCCTTCCTTCCTCCACTTAAATTTCTCGGAGTTGCCAGAGGGTATCCTCTGGAAAGCAAATCTGGTCCTGTCCCTTCTCTGCCTGCCACCTTCCATGGCTCCCCACTGCCCTCAGGAGAAAGACCAAAGCCCCAGTGTTCTGTGTCCTTCCTGGAGACTAAGATGCTTAACCTGCAGGGCTGACAGCAGGAACCTTTGGCCTGAAATCAGGAGTTCCAGCAGCTCCCAGCCGCAGGCAGCAGCCCAGCTGTCTGGGAAGCAGAGAGGAGCTGCCCCAGGGCCTCCCTCTCCGCTTTGCCTCTGTAATTAATTTATGGAAAGCGTCTAAACTGGAAGTCAACCCAGTCCTGCAAATCTCGTCTAATCTTCTGCCTCCACCGGAGGGAGCAGCGCCCTGGGGGGTGGAGCTTTTCTTCCAGTGATTACATTTAGTTTTATTGGGAGGGGAGGGGGCAAGTCTTTAGAGTCTTATTTCTGCAATCACCTGCGGAATGAGGAGACTCCTGGGTGGTAGTTGGTGAGGCCACTGGGGAACTTGCATCCCCAGGAGGGGTTTGGGGGGCAGATTCTGGCTCAACAAACTCTGGCTCTACCTTTATGCCCACGTAGGATCGCCTCCACTGCGTCCACCCTGGTCCAAATTCCATCATCTCTGCGGTGGCTTCCTGACCACCTGACCCTGCCTGGGGCCTCTTACAGGCAGCCGGAGTATGGTGGCACTCCTCTGAGAAGCCGCCCAGGGTTCCTGTGTCCCTGGGGGTCACACCGGAGCCCCACCCCAGTCCACACAGCCCACACAATTGCCTCTGCCTGCACTCCCTCACTTCTCCCACTTCCCTGGAGTCCTTGATGCCTTATACGCTGTCAAGAGGGCTCCTGCTCCTGCTGGACCCCTGCCTGGCACTCTCTTCCCCATCCCCAAAGTCTGCACCCTCACTTCCTACAGATCGCACTCTCAGATCAGCCCTTTGCAGACTTCCCTGACCGTATCCCACCAACCATTTCCTATGCCCCTCATCCTGCCTTATTTATCCCCTTCGCACTCACCCCCAATCTGATATCTTTAGTTTTTGTTTATCGTCCAGTTTCCCTCTATTCTCCACCAGCATGTAAGCTCTGAGAGCATGGGATTTGTTTGTTCACTGACATATCCCTAGTACCAAGAGCAATGCCTGCACATATCAGATGCACGATACATATTTATCAAACGAATGAGTGAAGTGCGTCTGTCATTGGACAGAGAGGGTGGGCAGAGTCCCCCAAGGTGTGCTGGGGGCATCCCCTCTGGGCGTGTGGAGTCTCCCTAAGTCTCCCGTCCAGGTTCTAAATGGAAGTTCCGGCTGCAGACAGCAGCTGGATCACTCAACAGAACTTGAGTTTCTTTTGGTGCAAACACTAGCCCTTCCAGCACCTTCCAGAACCGCGCCCGACGACGCTCAGGGAAAGTTTACCCCCTCCCCTCCCTGTCTAACACTTTTTCCCCCCCGCCGGTCTGTTTTGGGTGTCAGTGTCAGGCCAACTCCCCAGCATGCACATGAGTCATAGCCAGAGAGCACCCGGAGCGCCTCTTGCGGGGCCTCAGTCACACCCTTCGCCTCACTTAAGCCTCACAACAACCCTCTGAGCCAGTCATTTTACAGATGAGGAAACTGCGGTCAGAGGCCGAAGAAGTGACCTACCCAAGCCCCTCGCTGGTGTCACAAGGCGGAGTGCAGCGGGCTCCTTGGCCCCAAGGCCAGCGCCATCAGAGTTCAGTCCATGTTCAAAACCTGTTTGGAGAATGAAGAAAAGGGCAAACTTGAATTTTGGAGTTCCTGAGTGAGCAATGAAAACCCTGTAAACACAGCATGTGCCAACCCACTGCGGGCTGATCGGGGTGGCCTGTCCATGCTTGGCTGAGCCTGGAGATCGTGACTGCCCTCGTGTGCCATTCGGAGAAAGAAAAGGCAGTACTTGTCCTCCCAGGGGTCCAGGGGACCCAGCTATGGGATGTGAAGAACCCGAATGATAGTGCCCATCCCTGGCCCTCAGCCTCCCCCTGGGCAGAGACAAGGTCCAGAAGGATTGAATGATAAGCTAGAGGTGGGGACAGAGCTGGGAGCAGGACCCTTGCCTCTTAACATCAGTCCTATCCTTGTTCTCAGTCTACCTGCTACATCCATAATGTCTATATCCCTAGGAACTGTGTCTTTGTTTCCTCATGTGTAAAGTGGGGAAATTGTACCAATCTAAGAGAATCAAAGGTTAACTGAGATAACACAAGAAAGTGCCTGGCAGAGAGCAAATTCTTAGTAAGTGGAGCATATGGCTATTAGCTGGTTCCAGGAGGGGCACGTACATTGCATTGCCTCTTCCTTCCCTGCCTTACAAACGGGTCTGACAGGCCCGGAGCTGCAGATTTGGTAGTTAGAAGAACATTTATTTGTTTCAGGGAGAAACAATTAAAATAAAAGTGCCCAAATGGTGGAGATGATGTGGCAAAACTAGCACAGTGTGGGAGCATTTTGTAAGCATCTTCATTTAATTTTAGAGAAAGAGGGAGTGTGTGGGGCAGGGAAGGGGGTGCGCAGAGAGAGAGAGACTCTCAAGCAGTCTCCCCAGTCAGGGCAGCACCTGACATGGGGCTCGATCTCACAACCGTGAGATCCTGACCTGAGCCGCCATCGAGAATTAGACGCTTAACCAACGGAGCCACCCAGGTGCCCCACGCAAGCATTTTAAATGTGCAAAGCAAATACCTTATGAAATGTTGACTACAAACAAAGGCTCATTTTGTCTGAATTCTCCCACCTTTCAAAACGTACGTCAAGAAACAAATAATTTTGAAGCTGTCCAGCTAAGCGAGCTGTCAACTAGATCTACAATATTGCCAAGTGGGTCATTTTTTAAACCGGCAAACAAATATCCATGCCTCCTTTCATCTTTTGTCAGGACCAGCCTCGAACTTGGTGCATTTGTTGCTGTTGTTTTTCAACGAAAGGGAAACTGAGGCGCCAGGGCCTTGGGACTCATGCAGGAGACCACCTTGCCAGCCAAGGAAGAGAGGATGGAGTTTGACCTTCTTCTGGGAGGTGGGGGCCGGCAGGTTGTGGGTGTGGCTGCACTTCCTGAGGCAGTAGATAGCGCGGGGGTGCAGGTGAGCATAAGACCTGTGACAGATCCTCTTGTCGCAGTTGCATTTCTGGGCCAGCTGGCAGAGATGACGGTGACGCCAGAGATGATGTTGACGACGGAGACGATGCCACCCCACAGGCGCGCCAAGCGCAGGGTGGACTCTTTGTGGGTAGCGCAGTCTGCCAGAGCGCGGCCATCTTCCAGTTGTCTGTCCACAAAAATCAGATGCTGCTGGTCAGGCGGGATGCCCTCTTTGCCTTGGACGTTGGCTTTGACATCCTCAGTGGTGGCCCTGCGCTCAACCTTGAGGGCCATGGTCCTGCCCGTCGGGGTCTCCACAAAGATCTGCATCTCTGCGTCTGCCACAGGCAGCTGCCCCCAAACTGCTCCGCCGTCTTTCAAATTTGGTGCATTTCGAACGATGCGGTAGCCGGAGTAGACCCTTCTTGGCATAAGACGTAGTGATTCTATACGCACCTACGTGTCACCAGGGCCAACCATTTGGGAAACAGCACTTTGACAAAACACACCCAGAACCATAAGGGCCCCTTACGCACTTTGACTAGTTATTTATCCTAATGAAATAATTCTTAAAAAGCAAAGCAAAATTTGAACACGTAAGGGTGCTACTCACAGGGTTGTTTGTAGTTCAAGAAAAGGTAAACACACTCAATTTAGAACAGTAGGGGGATGATCTAGTAAATACACTTGAGTCCTTCATGATCCTTCGGCCAATAAAAATGATCATTTTGAAGACCACAGGATGATGTTTACATTCAAAGGTTTCATATTGAAGGAGAAAATGGGAAACTGCACAGAGATTCTGGTCTCTAACTGTCAGGGCGGTTTTCTTTGCTTGATTTTTGGTCCTTACAACAGCGCTGAAGGAGACAATACAGGGCTGTTATTTCTTCTCCCGTAGAGACACCCCACATCAAGCCTCCAGCCTCGGGGGTGAGAACGCAAAGCCCCTTTGCTGAGGCAGTCCCCAGCTCCCAGGTGAGGACAGTGCAAGACAAAACACCCCGTTCTCACTCACTCTTCCCCATCTCATGCAGGGGAGGTGGTGCTGGGCGGCCCCTTCCTCCCTCTCAGGCTGGGGTTTCCCCCAGGCAGATCTGGAAGACCCCCAGTCCCAGGCCCCAGCCTGCTCTGAGCTGGCTTATAGGAAGCCCCTTCTACATACTTGACCCATGAGATCATGTGGGAAAACCCTTAGAAACTCTAATACCCACTGCAGGTGTTTGTTGTTCCTATTACTAAAAAAAAAAAAAAGTTGTAATGTGAAATTTTTCCATCATGCAAAAACTGTTGCTCATCATATAACAAACACTCCCATCTCCATAGCCCAGCTTAGAAGATAAAACCTCACAGGGACACTTGAAGGTTCCTCCTTTCCTGATCCAGTGCCCCACCTCTGTCACGAGGAAAACCAAACCAGAATTGAGTGTTTATCCACAAATGTTAAGTTGTATTGTTTTGCATGCTTTTAAACTTTGAATATGTGGTTTCCTACCATCTAGCATCCATTCAACAAGTTCACTCAACAAATATTTATTGAGCACCTGCTGTATGTTAGGTACCACTCAAAGCCCTGGGAGTATCAGTCAACAGAACAGACAAGATCACTGTTCTCATGGTGTGTATATTCCCGTGGGGTACCCCAAACAGTAAGCAAAATTTATGAATTATAGGTGAATTCTATAATATGGTAGGATCAGAGGTGCAAAGGAGAAAAATAAAGTCAGAGAGGTGAATGTTGCAATTTTCAGTAGAATCATATCCTTCTATATCTTGCTTATTTACTCAGTCTTACAGTTTTCATTTTTATGAATGCACCAATTTCATTTATTCTCTTGTTAGTAAACATTTAAGATTTCTTTTTCTGTCATTATAAACAATATTGGCATAAGCATTCTTATAAATATCTCTTTGTGTGCACTCGGAAGATCTTCGGGAGCATGTACCTGGCATAGAATACAGGTACTTTGTATAGAATCGCTGGATCCAGGGCATCTTTGACTTAACTTAGCCAGGTGGTGCCATTGGCTCCCCACGGTGGTCATACCAGTGACTCTCGCCACCGATGTGTGGGTGTTCTGGTTACTCCATCTCTTCTCCACTATTTGGTGGTGTCAGATTTTTAAAAATACTTGCTAACCTGGTAAGTACAAAATGCTGTATTTTTGTTTAAATCTGAATTTCCCAGATGGCTATGAAGGTTGAACATATTTTCCTAAGTTTACTTACCATCTGTGTTTCTCTTCAATAACATGGAATGTCACTGACTTTTGCCCATTGATTTTATATCTGGTGATGTTGCTAGCTAGCAATTGGTCTATAGCTTCCTTTGGGTTTTCTAGATAGACAATCCTAACATTTACAAATAATGAGTTTCTCTCTTTCTTTTCAAATGTATAATACCATTGATTTATTTTTAAAATTTTATTAATTTATTTTAAAACTTCTGCCATTAAATATATTAATTTATTTGAGAAAAATAAATTTAAAAATACAAGGTTGAATTAAAAAGGTAACAGTGAGCATCCTTATCTTTTCCTGATTTTAAAGGAAATGTTTCAGGGTACCTGACTGGCTCAGTCAGTAGAGGATGTGACTCTTGATCTCAGGGTTGCGGGTTTGAGCCCCACGTTGGGTGTAGAGATTACCTAGAAATAAAATATTATAAAATATTTAAAAAGGAAATGTTTCTATTGTTTACATATCAAGTAATATTTCCTTTACTTTTTTTTTTACATTAAGGAAATTTTCTTCTATTTAAATCTGCTTAGAGGTTTATCATCAGTCAGTACGGGCATACCTTGTTTCATTGCTCTATTGCAATACACAGCTTTATTGCAGTTCACAGATACCGTGTTTCATAGAAATTGAAGGTTTGTCCCAACCTTGTGTCAAGCAAGTCTATTGGTGCCATTTTCCAACAGCATCTGCTCACTTTGTGTCTTTGTGTCACATTTTGGTAATTCTTGCAATATTTCAAACTTTTCTATTACTATTTTATTTGTTATAGTGATCTGTGATCAGTGATAATGACTTACTGAAAGTTCAGATGATGGTTAGCATTTTTAGCAATAAAGTATTTTTATTTAAAAATTTTAAAAAATATTTATTTGTATTTGAGAGAGAGAGAGAGAGAGGGAGAGGGGGACAGTGTGCAAGTGGAGATGAGACAGAATCTGAAGCAGGCTCCAGGTTTCGAAGCATCAGCACAAAGCCCAATGCGGGATTTGGACCCATGAATTGAGAGATCATGACCTGAGCCGAAGTCAGACACTTAACAGACTGAGCCACCCAGGCACCCCAGAAATAAAGTATTTTTAAATTAAGTTATATGCATTATCTTTTTAGATGTAATGTTACTGCATACTTAGTAGACTACAGTGTAGTGTAAGCACAACTTTTATATGCACTGGAAAACCAAAGAATTAATTTGACTCATTTTATTGTGATATTGGCTTTATTGTGGTGGTCTGGAACCAAATCCACAATATCTCCCAAATATACCTGTATATACTTTCACCAAATACCTTTCTGCATCTATTTAGATGGTCGTATGGTTTTTCTTCTTTAAGCTATTACCTTTATATATTTATATAATTTATAAAGGTACATTACCTTTATAGATGTTCTAATATTAACCTAGTTTTGTATCCCTGGGATAAACTCAACTTGGTTATGGTATGTTATCTTTTTTATACACAGTTGCCTTATTTTAATAATATGTTATTTAGGATTACTACATCTACATTCATGAGTTACATTGGCCTGTAATTTTCCTTTCTCATGCTTTAGTTGTCTAATTTTGGTATGAAGATTATACTGGCCTCAAAGAATAAATTTGGGAGTATTCCTTATTTTTCTATTCTGTGAAAGAATTCATATATGATTGGGATTATCTATTCCTTGAAGTGTTGGTAGAATTCACCTATAAAACCTTCTGGGCCTTGAGTTTTCTTTGCAGGGAAGTTTTTAATTATCGTTTCAATTTCTTTCATAGTTTTAAGACTATTGAGAATATTTTTTTCCAATTTTGGTGGCAGTTTATTTCTACTAAGATTTCAAATTTGTTGGCATAAAGTCTTTGATAGTATTCTTTTATCTTTTTTAATTTAATTATAATCTTATTTGAGGGACGCCTGGGTGGCTCAGTCGGTTAAGTGTCCGACTTCAGCCCAGGTCATGATCTCACGGTCCGTGAGTTCGAGCCCCGCGTTGGGCTCTGTGCTGACAGCTCAGAGCCTGGAGCCTGTTTCAGAGTCTGTGTCTTCCTCTCTCTCTGTCCCGTTCATGGTCTGTCTGTCTCTGTCTCAAAAATAAATAAACTTAAAAAAATTAAAAAAAAATTATAATCTTATTTGAGAATATAGCTACATGAAAAGACAAAATCTTCAGATATTTGGCTGTCTTTATCTTATCTTTTAAACCTCCTCTTTAACTATAGTCATGTTATTCTTTTCATTTATGATGTTACTTCTGTTTCTTTTCTTTGATCAGTCTTTCCCAAGATGTGTCTGTCTGCTCAATGCAGAGAATCGACTCTTGCCTTTGTTGGTCTCTATTGCATTTTTGGTTTTTATTTTGTTGATTCCATTTTGTTTTTTAGCATCTCCTTGCTTATATTGTTTCTTAGGTTGGACACTTAGGTCATTAATTTGCTCTGAGGGTATTTGCCTCTGGCTGAACAACAGCTGGTCTTGAGGGCACTGTGTATGGGGGACCCTCCACACAAAGGAGGCCTCCAAAGGCCTACCCTTGGCGTAATCTTCTTTCTTCCCCAAACTCTGGTAGAATGATTTAAAAAGGAAAAAACCCGTGAGGAAGAGAACAATAGAGGGATCATCAGCCACAGCACTTCGGAAGTTGGAAAGTAGATGGATTTAACAGGCCCAAGAAACCAAATCCCAAACTTGAAAAAGAAGCTGATTTGTACCACAGACCAGGAAGTGGCCCGGGAACCAGGCATGCCAGTTGTCTCAGAGCTGGGAACTGGGGTTAATTGGGGGTGGGGGGACAGAGGAAAGATCCTATGTGTTTGCAGAGAACAAGTAGATTGTAGGCAAAGGATTATGGCTCAAAATGGCATTGGATTTTTCTTTTTTTTTTTTTAAATTTTTTTTTTCAACATTTATTTATTTTTGGGACAGAGAGAGACAGAGCATGAACGGGGGAGGGGCAGAGAGAGAGGGAGACACAGAATCGGAAACAGGCTCCAGGCTCTGAGCCATCAGCCCAGAGCCTGACGCGGGGCTCGAACTCACGGACCGCGAGATCGTGACCTGGCTGAAGTCGGACGCTCAACCGACTGCGCCACCCAGGCGCCCCGGCATTGGATTTTTCAAAAAACATCAGTGGAAGCCAGAACACGATGGAGTCCAACATTTGTCCAACATTTTGAAAGAAAGAGTTTGTGGTTAAACTGGTGAGATATATTAGCAAACTAAGTCAATGACAAGAACAAGTTAGTTATTAATTCCAGAGGAAAAAACATAGTATCCTTTACAGCTCATTAAATGACCATAGATTCACAGTCATACTTAGGCAAATAACTAATACTGATCTGATCAGAATTACAAATCACTGTATTGGGAGGCTGACGATGGACGCAGGAAGAGGTATGTGCATGTTTTGTGGGGTGTGTGTGTAAGGGCAGGGGGTTGGAGAGAGACCAAATCCTCCCTTTCCATGATGAGAAATCATTAGGTAATGCCCAAACCTGAAAAATCAAGAAGTAACAAACAAATGTTATTTAGAGAAAATAATGTAAATAACAAAAGAACTGAAAGCAGCATTTCTGGGACTGGGAAAGAGATGGGGGAACGCTGGCAGTGGGGGGTGGGGTGGGGCTGCAGGGAATTGCTAATTTCCATAATAAACCATGTAGAATTCTTCAAATTTTAAAATTATGTGCACGTATAACTTTCAACAAAACTAACTAAAAAAAAAAACAAAACCCATGATTTGCAGCCTCATACATATGTATATCTTTAAGATCTCTTCATGCCAAGCCCCTCCCCCCCCCCAATAGATTCCAGAAGTGGCACTGCTGGGTCAGCAGGCATTGTGGATTTAAGATCTCAGCCACAGTGCTGAAACACCTTTATCTTGCAAACACCATTATCAATTTTCAGATCTTTGCCCATTTGGTGGTTAAAAAAAAAGCCATCATACTGGAATTTTGATTTGCATTTCTTTGACTACCGAATAGTTTTATATTTAGCCATTTTTTAGTTCTTCTTTAATTTCCTGTTACAGTTCTTTGTCCGTTTTTATCTTGGAGTGTTCATCTTTTTCACTATTGATTTGTAAGGGCTCTTAAAATAGTAAGCCTACTAATTCTTTATCACACATATTACAAATATCCCTCCCCACCCCTCTGTAGGTCCTTCTGCTTTTAATTTTCTTTTTGATGTGAGGGATTTTTCATTTTTATATAATTGAGCCTATCTTTTATGCTTTTTGCCTTTGGGGTCACTGCTGAAAAGTCCGTGCTCATCCATAAGCTATTACAAACACAGCATTTCTTGTAATTTCATCTAGTATATATTTCATTACTTCTAAGTTTTTCACATTTTAAATCTCTGAAATCGGGGTGCCTTTATAATCACTGGGGCTCAGGTGGTAGTCACACATCAGAATGTGCAGAAAGTGCCCATGACTTGTAAAAAAAATGTCTTGGAGGGGCACCTGGGTGGCTCATTCAATTAAGCATCTGATTCTTGATTTCAGCTTAGGTCATGATCTCATGGTTCTTGGGATCAAGCCCCATGTCGGGCTCTGTGTTGACAGTGTGGGGTGGTTGCTTGGGATTCTCTCTCTCTCTCTTTCTCTCTCTCTCTCTCTCCCCCTTCCCTGCTCCCTTGTGCACTCATGTTCTCTCTCTCTCTCTCTCTCAAAACTAAATAAGCATTAAAAAAAGAAAAATTGGGGAGGCAAGAATGAAGCACTCTTAGCTGTATTTATCACCTGTTTCCTTTTTTCTCCAGGGCAGACTATACCTCCCAGGCCTTCTTGCTGTTAGGGGTGTCGTGGCTGGGTCCTAGCCATTGGATTGTGGGTGAAAGTGATGTATTGGGCTTCTCTGCTGGGCCCATCAAACTTCCATAGGATTCTTTCCTGTCTTTCTTTGGTTTGCCAGTAGAGGCTGTAGCAGGGGTGTTAGGCAATGGCAGAGCCAGAAGGCAGAGAGAGTTTCAGTCCCCAGGAGGCAACATGGGAGGTGCCTGCTGACCAGGAATCCTCATCGTCTTTGTGTGAATTAGTAATAAACTGTTATTGTGTTAAGCCTTTGAGATTTGGGTTTTTGTTTGTTATAGCAGCTAGTATTGCTGATTCCTAACTGACAACCCTTGTCTTAATTCTGACTCGAATCTGAATCCCTTTAGACTAGAGCTTAGTGTTTATCATTGAGTGTAAGTATGATGTTGATTCTTGATTTTAGATAAATGCACTTTATCTTGTGTTCTTTTTTTTTTTTTTTAATCAAATCTTGGTTTGGAGTTATTCTAAGTGTGTAAAACTAATTGGAAAACTTTTAGTTTTTATCTGAGCTCTGGAAAAGGTTAACTAGCATAGGCATTAGCTGTTACATGAAACTTTGACAAGATTCATCCTGAGAACTTCTTGCATCCTTTTGCAAGAGAAGTGCTTTAACAAGCTTTACTTTTGCTCCTTTTTCAAATTATTTTTTAAGACTTTATTGCTATTATTTAAAAATTAGTTTTTATTTTAGAAAGAGAACACAAGTGGGGGAGAGGGGCAGAGAGAGAATCATATATATATATATATATAAATGTTTATTTATTTTTGAGAGAGAGAGAGTGTGAGCTGGGAAGGAGCAGAGAGACAGGGAGACAGAGGATCTGAAGCAGGCTCTGCACTGTCAACGCAGAGCCCGATACAGGGCTCAAACTCACTAACCATGAGATCATGACCTGAGCTTAAGTTGGACACTAAACCAACTGAACCACCCAGGTTCCTGAGAATCCTTTTTTTTCTTTAAGTTTATTTATTTTGAGAGAGAGAGCGAGAGAGCAAACGAGAGAGAGAGAGAGAGAGAGCACGAGAGAGAATCTCAAGCAGGCTCCACACTGTCAGTGCAGAGCCCAATGCAGGGCTCGATCTCAAGAATGGCGAGATCATGACCTGAGCCAAAATCAAAAGTAGGACGCTTAACTGACTGAGCCACCCAGGCGCCCCAAGACTTATTATTATTTTTTGAAGTTTTAGGTTTACAACAAAATTGAGAGGACAGTAGAGAGTTCCCATATACCTCTGGCCCCCACACATACAAACCTCCCTCATTATCTATATGATTCACCAGTATGGTACACTTTCAACCAAGGATGAGCCTCCACTGACACATCATTATTACCTAAAGTCCACAGTTTACATTAGGGTTCGCTCTTGGTGTTGCACATTCTGTGCGTTTGGACAAATGTATAATGACATGCATCTACCATTAGAGTATCATACAGAGTTATCTTCAGTGCCTTAAAAATCCTCTGAGCTCCGCCTGTTCATCCCTCCCTACCCACCCTCCACCCCCCACCCCCACAACCACTCATCTCTCTACTGCCTCCAGAGTTCTGCCTTTACCACAATGTCATATTGTTGGAATCATACACTGTGTAGCTTTTTCAGATTGGCTTCTTTCACTTAGTGATATGCACCAAACTTTCCTCCTTGTCTTGATAGCTAATTTCTTTTTAGTGCCGAACACTATACCATTGTCTGGATGCACCACAGTTTACTTATCCATTCACCCACTCAAGGACATCTGTCTGGCTTGCTGTCCGGTTTGGGCAATTCTGAACAAAGCTGCTATAGACATCCATGTGCAGCATTTTGTGTGGAGGTAGGTTTTCAACTCCTTTGGGTAAATACCAAGGAGCTCGAATGCAGGATTGTATGGTAAGAGTATGTTTAGATTTGCAAGCAACTGCCAAACTGTCTTCCAAAGGGGCTGCACCATTTTCCATTCCCGCCAGCAGTGTATGAGGCTTCCTGTTGCCACATCCTCACCAGCATTTGTTGTGGTCAGTGTTCCAGATTTGGGCCATTTTAATAGGTGTGTGGTGGTATCTCCTTGTTGTTGTTGTTGTTGTTGTTGTTTTTTAATTTTTTTTTAACGTTTATTTATTTTTGAGACAGAGAGAGACACAGCATGAATGGGGGAGGGTCAGGGAGAGAGGGAGACACAGAATCTGAAACGGGCTCTGGGCTCTGAGCTGTCAGCACAGAGCCCGACATGGGGCTCGAACTCACGGATCGTGAGATCATGACCTGAGCCGAAGTCGGACACTTAACCGACTGAGCCACCCAGGCTCCCCTCTTGTTGTTTTAACTTGCATTTCCCTGATGACCTATGATGTGGAGCATCTTTCCATATGCTTATTTGTCATCTGTCTTCTTTGTTGAGGCATCTGTGAAGGTCTTTGGGCCATTTTTTAATTGGATTGGTTTTTTTCTTATTGTTAAGCTTAAAGATTTTGAAGAGTTCTTTGTATATTTTGGATACAAGTCCTTTATCAGATATGTCTTTTGCAAATCGTTTCCCCCAGTCAGTGGCTGGTCCTCTAAGTCTCTTGATATTGTCTTCCCTAGAGCAGAAGTTTTTGATTTTAATAAAGTCCAGCTTGTCAATTTTTTCTTTCATGGATTGTGCTTTTGGTGTTGTATCTAAAAAGGTATCATAATATCCAAGGTCATCTAGGTTTCCTCTTCCAATTAATTATTTTTCCCTTAGTGGTAAAATGTAAATAATAGAAAAAGAAAGTCCTACATAATTTTACTTCTACCAGGGATGAATATTGATAGAATTTGGTGTATATCCTTTCAAATATGCACTCCCATTCTCACATTTATTTACATAAATGGGGCCATTCTCCACATATACCAATTTGCAATCTGCTTTCTGTACTTAATAATATATCATACATATTTTCCAATATAGTATATTTATTTAATTTTTATATATTTTTCAGGTTCCAAAGTAACATATTTTCATTATATAGTTCAAATATTACAGAAATATACAATGCAGAAAGTGAAACTTTTCCAGTTTCTTCAATGGCATCTTTATGCTTTCTACCTCTTTCTGAGTCAATCTTGTAAATATTTACTTTCATAGAAAATTATCCATTTTGTAAACCTTTCAAATCCATTGATGTAACCTTAAAATCTATTCACTTAGCATTAAAAATAAATCCCCACCATACTTAAGATCTATCACTTTTCTTTGTGTCCATCCAAGGAATTCTCCCCACAGTTCTCTCCACCTTCTCCACCTTCCCACATCAACCTCCTCTTCAAGGTCCTGCTAAAATGTGGCCTCCAAGTTCCTTGGACAGACTTAGTCTCCCCCCATCCCTGCCCTTTCTACAGCATGAAATTTGTACTTCTCACTAATGCACCTCAACACCACTAGAGGCAGCTGGAGGGAGCGGAAAGAATGTGGCCAGAGCTGGGCTTGAGTGTGAGCCTTGCCATTTTCTAACTGGGGACTTGGGCCCTTATTTAACCTATCAGTGCTCTCATCTGTAAAATGGGATAATGATCATAACTACACCCCAAGGTTAAGGTGAGTATTAAATGGCACCCTGCGTGAAAGGTCCCTGGTGCTCATTATTCTATGTGATGTGTGAATGTAGCCTTTGCCAACTCCCAAGGCAGGGTCCAGAGCCAGGGTCTCAGTAGCCCTAGGAAACACTGACTTAAAATCCACAAAGGAAGCCTTGAGAGGCCATGTACACAATCTGGCAAGTGGGTGCAAACCACCCCACAGTTGGTTTTCCCTTCTGTTGGACAAGCCCTAAGGTGCCTGGCGGGCCCAGGAAACTGAGTGAGGGCTGATTTCTCAAACTTTCATGGGCTGCCTCCCTTGACCTCCAGACCGAAGAGTGGAAGAAGGCCAGAGAGGTGGTGAGTAAATATTGCTTCTGCTCAAAAAATTGAAAACAGAATTACCACATGATTCAGCAATCCCACTTCTTGAGTATATACCCCAAAGAGTTGAAAGCAGGGACTTCAAGAGATGTTTCTATTCATAGCAACTTTATTCACAATAGCCAAAATAGGGACTTAACCCAAGCGTTCCTCAATGGATGAATGGATAAACTAAGTGTGGTATATGCGCACAAAGAATATTGTTCAGCCTTAAAAAGTAAGCCTTAAAAAAAATTCTGACACAAACTATATAACATGGATGGACCTTGAGAACATGCTAAGTGAAATAAACCAGTCACAAAAAGGTAAATACTATATGATTCCGGTTATATGAAGTCCCTAGAGTAGGTAAATTCATAAACACAGAAAATGGAATGGCAGTTGCCAGGGCTGTGGGAGGAGGGTTATTGGAGAATTATTATTTAATGGGTACAGAGTTTCAATTTTGCAAGATGGAAAGAGTTCTGGAGACGGATGGTGGTGATGGTTGTACAACACTATGAAAGTAACTTAACGCCACTGAACTAACTACACACCTAAAAATAGTTAAGATGGTAAATTTTCTGTTATGTGTATTTCACCACAATTAAAAAAAAAAAATGTGTTTGGGGCCTTCTAGTTGCCCAAACTGGGGATTTCCAAGCCACCGCCTAGAGAATTGTGTCCAAGTGGGCACCAAGGGCACAGAGCCCTTGTGCCTGAATCCTGAGCTTGCTCCCCACGACCTTCTCCACGTGGCAAATGCCAAGAAGATAGGGTCCTGTGATGTCCAAGTTTCTTCCCGACTCTGATGAACTAAGATGAGAATTAGAGAGAATGGAAACGTGGGTTTTAAAAAAGTAGATAGAGAATTAAAAATACAATTGAAAATCACGCTCACTGTTTCAAGATTAAAAACATTCTTTAGAAACTGGGCTTTATTAGCCGACATGCTTCCTGCATTGTGCGGGAGGGAGGGAGCCGGGTCACCGGCGCTCTCTGTAGGGGGCAAGCAGGTGAAATGATTATGAAATATGTCAAATAAATGGTCCTTTTTTCTCCCCAGGAGATAAGGAAAGGTAATTTGGTCTGTCAGTCGCGCACACAGAAGACGTCATGGTCAACTGCATTAATACTGAATACTTTGTCCAGAGTCACAGAGCTAAAAGAAATTACAGAATCTTTCTCCTGTGAATTCTGGCATGACTCTCAGCAGACCTTTCCCCACCTGAATTCACAAGAGAGATGAATAATAAAACGCAGGGCCTGCAGTGGGATCCAGAGCCACGGCAGGCTGTCCGGGCATGGTAGCCAGAGCCGGGCTGCTTTCTTCTGCACCTGAGACCCCCTCTCACAGCCTGCCCCCCAGCCTCCCTTGTCACCATGCCCTTCCTGGGTCCTGCTTCAGCCAGACCAAACCCTAGCTGTTTCCTCGTAGACTTTGCCCCGTTCCTCCCTTACCAGCACTCTGAAAGCCCACTTGTCCCAGCCAGTCCAAGATCCCCCCACCCACCCTCCTCTGCTAGCCCTCCCCCTCCCACCCACCCCACGAGCTCACTTCTTTCTGCATCTGGTCACGGAATGTTGTGCCCAGATCTTCTTCCCCTAAACACCCCAGACCTCCTAGAGGAGAAACAGCCAGGCAGCCTCCCCTCCCTTTCCAGTCCGGGGTCTGGCACTTTTCGGTGGAAGGGATGAGTTCATGAGGTCTCTGCAAGTTTTCTCTTCTATAATCTAACAAAAAGATGTATATGGTGGGTTTTTTCTTCTCTTTCTTTCTTGTTTTGGAGTTGGTGGTGGCAAAGGGATGCCGGCCAGGCTGGGGCGGACACCAGGGTGCTCTCTGAATCCCCTGTCAAGTTGCTGCGTTACAGGAGGCAGTCTTCACTTTCAGCCCCTGCAGCAGCGGGGGGGGGGGGGGGGGGGGGGGGGGGGGGGCCGGGAGCCTTGCCCCCAGAGCCTCCTCCAGCGGCTGGACAAAGCCCCTTCTTTCTTCTGCTTTTGCAGACTTGTCAGTCTCTGGCACAATTAAACCTCTTTCGACAGAGTTATATTCCCTCATGTAATAAGTACTGCATTATTTCTAGAATGTTTTACCCAATTAATTTTATTATCAGTTAATTATGTATTAACATTTTAAGAAAATGAGTATTTGCCCAGCTACTTAAACTAAATCATTAAATATGTATTTATTCCTCTTTTTTTTTTTTTTTTTAAATGCACGTCTGTTATCTTCTGCAGATGTAGAAGACACGTTTGGAGCCATCTGGGCCTCCGAAACAGACCCTGTACAAAGGTGCCTTCTTGGCTCCAAGAGCAAGGCTTGTGGGAAGGACCTGGAGTGTGAAGTCCACAGCAGGCAGCAGAGGCCGGAGCCTCACTGGTGAGTGGGGAGGGCCACTGTCACACTGTCACAGCTTGGCAGAATTTGGGATGAGGGGAGGCGGGTGCAGCCGAGAGCCACACACATGAGGGGGTGTGACTGTGAAACCAGTACAGGGAGGATTATGGCTTTAAGAAATAAAGCTCCTCTTGCCCCTTCTGGGTGGTTTGGGGAAGCCTCCCAGAGGATAGCAGACCTAGCCCTCCAGGACCCAGACCCACACGGGCGTTTGTCCTTGGGCCGGTTGGCAGGCTTAAGTGGGCTCCGTTCCCTGGGTTTATAGTAAGGAGGTGGTGCCGTCTGGTCACCCGAGGCCCCTCTTGCCCTGGCATGCTGCCAGCCTGGGAATCACACAGAGGTTGCTCCAAATCTCCAGTCTACATAGTGAGGGAAGGCGACCACGATTCCAGCTCTAGGACGCATGGTCAGGGAGACGCCAGCTCTCTCCTAGTGTTCCCTGCGGATGGAGATGCCCAGGAACGGTCTACGCCAGGAATCGGCAAAGTGAGGCCTTGGGCCAAACCCTGCCAGCTACTTATTTCTGTATGGCTTGCGGGCTAAGAATGGTTTCTCACATTTTGAAATGATTGGAAAAAATCAAAAGAAGAAGAATATTTTGTGACACACAAATGTTATATAAAATGACAGTGTCTATAGACACAGTTTTATTGAAACAGAG
The DNA here is from genome assembly GCF_028749965.1 of Puma concolor. Taxonomy (NCBI): domain Eukaryota; kingdom Metazoa; phylum Chordata; class Mammalia; order Carnivora; family Felidae; genus Puma; species Puma concolor. Next base: position 59,603,337 of record NC_141679.1, on the reverse strand, counting down.
TCAAGTTCATTCATTTACACACTGTCTGTGGCACTTTTGTGCTACAACAGCAGAGTTGAGTGGTTGTGACAGACTATGTGGCCTGCAAAGCCTAAAATATTTACAATTTGGCTCTTTACGCAGAAAAGTTTGTCAACTCCTAATCTACAGTACTTTTCTGTGAGAGTTACAAGGGGAATTTTCTCTTAACTAGATGCGATATTCCAGTTGTTTGTTACAGTGAGATTTGGATATAATTCACTTAATAAATGCCTAAGCACTTTCTTGGTTTGGTCACTGAGTCAACAGAGATAAATCAGATCTAGTCCCTATGCCGAAGACAGGCAGATGTATATTATGTAAAATTATGTAAAATATAGAGGGATCAGCTCCACAGTGTATCTTTTTTACAAGATACTTGGGAAGTATTAAAGAGGGAGTGACTGACTCTGCCTGGGGAAATCAAGGAGGGCTTCCGAGAGGAGGTGATGACTGAGCATCATTACTACATTCAGCTGAAGAACGCAGTTCTTCAGTTACACAGTACAAACCTGAGTGGGTTTTCAAAGACTCTTGCCTGAAAGTGAGAGATGTCTAACTCACTCAAGACTATCAAGGAATTCACTGGCTCCCAAAAGTAGAAGTCTGTGTGCAACCAGGCAAGACTTGATGTGGGGGTTCAGACAGTGGTGCAGGGCCTTGTCTCTCTCTCTCCCAGTCTCTTGGAGGAACCCCACCGCCTCCCTCCTGCTTTGTCCCAGGGACTATAGAACAATCCCAGGAAAGGATTCTAATTGGTTACTTGAGGTCACATGCCCACTCCTGAACTGATCACTGTGCTGAGGTCACAGCAGAGTGATCTTGAGATCATCTGCCTCAGGGGGCCAGGGTTGGAGGATGGAGCCATCATGACTGACAGCTTCATGGAGGTGGGGAGGAGTGGTTCTCCCAAGCAAACTTGCAAACAAAATCACACATCCACTACAAAGAGTCAGAAAGACCTCTTCCAGGAGACTAGACAGGAGAAGTCAGTAACTAGGACATTGCCAGTTCTATCCCCAAAGCCTCTGCAATGCATGAATGAGGCCATCACCAGCAGTGGCCTTTGAGGTACCATTCCATTCCAAACCTGCCCATTCCAGTTTGCAAGGACTCTTGACCTCTGAACCCAGCTGGGGAAGAGAAAGTAGGCACGCCCTTCCCCACCTCTTCTCTAGGCCATTAGAGCTCAAAGGGTGCTTGGAGTCCACTTATTTGATCCATGGAGCTCTTTAAAACGACAAGACCAGCCACTGACTGGGAGAAACGATTTGCAAAAGACATATCTGATAAAGGACTTGTATCCAAAATATACAAAGAACTCTTCAAAATCTTTAAACTTAACAATAAGAAAAAAAACAATCCAATTAAAAAATGGCCCAAAGACCTTCACAGATGCCTCAACAAAGAAGACAGACAGATGGCAAATAAGCATATGGAAAGATGCTCCACATCATAGGTCATCAGGGAAATGCAAGTTAAAACAACAAGAGGGGAGCCTGGGTGGCTCAGTCGGTTAAGTGTCCGACTTCGGCTCAGGTCATGATCTCACGATCCGTGAGTTCGAGCCCCATGTCGGGCTCTGTGCTGACAGCTCAGAGCCCGGAGCCCGTTTCAGATTCTGTGTCTCCCTCTCTCCCTGACCCTCTCCCATTCATGCTCTGTCTCTCTCTGTCTCAAAAATAAATAAACGTTAAAAAAAATTAAACAACAACAACAACAACAACGAGATACCACCACACACCTATTAAAACGGCCCAAATCTGGAACACTGACCACAACAAATGCTGGTGAGGATGTGGCAACAGGAAGCCTCATACACTGCTGGCGGGAATGGAAAATGGTGCAGGCCCTTTGGAAGACAGTTTGGCAGTTGCTTGCAAATCTAAACATACTCTTACCATACAATCCTGCATTCGAGCTCCTTGGTATTTACCCAAAGGAGTTGAAAACCTACCTCCACACAAAATGCTGCACATGGATGTCTATAGCAGCTTTGTTCAGAATTGCCCAAACCGGACAGCAAGCCAGACAGATGTCCTTGAGTGGGTGAATGGATAAGTAAACTGTGGTGCATCCAGACAATGGTATAGTGTTCGGCACTAAAAAGAAATTAGCTATCAAGACAAGGAGGAAAGTTTGGTGCATATCACTAAGTGAAAGAAGCCAATCTGAAAAAGCTACACAGTGTATGATTCCAACAATATGACATTGTGGTAAAGGCAGAACTCTGGAGGCAGTAGAGAGATGAGTGGTTGTGGGGGTGGGGGGGCAGGTCAGGAGGGATGAATAGGCGGAGCACAGAGGATTTTTAAGGCAATGAAGATAACTCTGTATGATACTCTAATGGTAGATGCATGTCATTATACATTTGTCCAAACACACAGAATGTGCAACACCAAGAACGAACCCTAATGCAAACAGTGGACTTTAGGTAATAATGATGTGTCAGTGGAGGCTCATCCTTGGTTAAAAATGTATCATTCTGGTGCAGGGTATTGATACTGAGAGAGGCTGTTCATCTTGTTGGAAAGGGAGTATATGGGAACTCTCTGTACCTTCCTCTCAATTTTGCTAAGTGGAATCTAAAAGTAAAACGAATCTAAAACTTCTCCAAGAAAATGAAGTCTTTAAAAATGATAACAAAGAGCTCATGAGCTAGAATGCACATACCTTTCTTTTAAAAGCTCCTCTGCTCAGCCACAAACCGCAGGAATTAAATTTTATAGTGCATTTTACAGACAATGAACATGGAGCAAGGTCACAGATACATGTTGAGATTACAAGACAAGACACTGAACAGAGACCAGCAATCAGCAGCAGCCCTGTGATGGCTGCCCGGCCTGGATACACACATCTAACATCACCCTCACACCTGCCAGCTGGCACCTCTCTTGCTGCCCCCTCTGCTCAGTACATACCATTTCTTAAAGGTGGGTCACTGCAGGGCAGGAAGAATGATACAGGTGTGCTTTGTGTATTTCTTGTTTATTTAAAAGTACATGTAAGAAGGATCTCACTGATACCTTTTTGGTTTTTAGACCGAGTGACATCATTTGCCAAACACTGTTCTAGTCCAACCCTCTAGTCTTACAGATGGGAAACCAGGGCCCAGGGATGGAAAAGGACTCTTGCAAGTGGTTTCAACAGCCAGTACTTGCTCTGAGAATAGACACATTTGAATTTTGTCAGTTGAAGACCTGGAAGAACTGAAGGACTGTAGGTGGTGTTGCTTGTTAAGGAGCCTGGGGAACAGTTGGGCTCCATCTTCTCATTTAACCTGAAGGGCTTTTTTTTTTTTTTTTTTTTTTTTTAGTCCCCTCCCCCTGGTAACTTCTACACCTAATGTGGGCCTGAACTCATGAGCCCGAGATGAAGAGTCCCATGCTCTTCCCACTGAGCCAGCCAGGTACCTTATAACCCACGTTTTTGTTTTTGTTTTATTTTGTTTTGTTTTCCTTGGGTTTTTGCTTAAAGGTGGGAAACACTACTTTTCTTGACTTCAAAGATTAAGGCTGTAACACATTGATCACTTAGGTATGATTATAGGAAGTGTTAAAGAAATTAAATATGGTATATCCCCATTTAATGGTATGAAAACGTCTACTGCTATACCAAATGGCAGCTATTAAAATTAGGAACGTGGTAGATTGATGCCGTTAAGTGATGCTACAATTACTGGCTCCCTTATACCCATGCCCTTGGCCCTGAAATTTGTAGTCCCTCTCACTCTGACCGTGGACTCTCACAAGATTTGCTTTGACCAACAGAACGTGATGGAGAATAAGATCCATGGTGCAGTCACCCTTGTTGCCCAGGCAATAGCTGGCCAGCCGTCAGACATGAGCTGACCCACCAGCTGGCCACAGATCCATAAACAATTTCAATCAAGACTAACTCAGCCTGCTCAGACCAGTGGAACTGCTCATTTGACCTTAGACTCAAGAGCAATAATAAATCTTCTTTTAATGTTTTTTATTTTTATGTTTATTTATTTTTGATAGACAGAGAGAGACAGAGCACAAGTGGGGGAGGGGCAGAGAGAGACGGAGACACAGAATCCAAAGCAGGCTCCAGGCTCCGAGCTGTCAGCATGGAGCCCGACGCGGTGCTCGAACCCACAAATCGCGATATCATGACCTGAGCTGAAGTCAGACGCTTAACCGACTGAGCCACCCAGGCGCCCCATAAATCTTACTTTAAACATGAATTTTGACTTGGATTGTTATTCAGCAGTAGCTGATGGATAGAGAGGTATTATTGAGAGGGCACAGAGAAGCACATGGAAAAAGCAGGATAAAAATGTGCATGAAATATGACCTCTACCATGTGATATGGAGGTGACATACACAGCAGAAGCCCATGCCCACACACACGTATGGGAAATTCTAAATTGAAACACACCCAATATCTCAGGGGTGGTGTTAAGGGATGTATGGGGGTGATTTCATTTTTCCTCTTTTCTCTTTTTCCAAATTTTCTGGTCTTATGTTAGTTTTATAAAAATGCCTTTTTATAAAATAAAGTGCAGACTGGTCCCACTCAAGGCACTCATGTTGGAGGTAGCAATGGGTCCATCAACTTCTCTTTTGGAGGATACACCCCAGTGATTCGTGCCACCATCGGAACAAGGCCCTGTTGTAGCCAAAGACCAGCTCATGACACAAGGCCAAAAAATCCTTTCTTCACACTTTGACTTCACAAATGAGCAAAGCCCAAATGACTGTCTTCCTGCTCCACAGTACTAGGGCACCAGTAAACTTCATTCGTTTTCTCTTTTGTACTTCCTCCTGAACCTTTTGTTGGCCTCGCCGAGGGATGCTCAGTCTCCCACCCCATCCTCCTTTGCAGTGATTCTCCTCTCATCTCAGCATATGCACCTCCCCCAAATAGTACAGGCTCAGCTCTGGTCCTGCCTCCTGCAGGAAACAGCTCTGGTCTCGTCAGCTGCAGAAGACCCTCCATTCTGAGCTTCCAGAACACTTCCTTGGACTACACTAATCTCCTTCCCACTTTGTGGCATTCACACCCACATTTCATCTCTTTGTCCAAACTTTGAGGTTCGTGAGGACAGGGCCCATGACCCTGTTGATTTTAGGTTCCCCCACTCCCATCCCAGGGGCTGCAAGGCCAAGAATAAGGGAAAAATCATACACAGAGAGAAATTTGGAGATGATCAGTTCTAACGCTCTTGGTTTATAAATGGGGAAAAGCGAGGACGAGAGTCAAGGCGTGCCTCGTCCACACGTGACAAAGACAGAACTTGAACTCACACCTACTGAACTGTGTCCAGTATTCCTTATATTGGGCGCTCAGCCCCCAGCAAGGTTGTGGACCAGGGCTGGGGGCGTTCAGGGTGCAGAGTCGACTCTGTAGGCGCTGCCCCCCAGGGCCGAGCCTGCACTCCCACGTCCAGGAGAGCAAGTTCTCCACTTGCGCCACCGTGGGCCCTAGCCTGCTGTGGGCTGAGCCCCTGAATGGATGTTCTGCAACAGCCGTGTTGCCCTTTCAGTCCACGGTCCTGGGTCTGGACGGGCTTTAGTATTTTGCAGCAGAAAGACCATCATGGCACCCTCCCCGTGGGCGTTGAAAGCACATCAGGTGAGAACACATTTAAGGCAGCTGCCCTTACCGAGGGGTGCCTGGAGGAGCTGTGGTCACCGACTATTCGCCACTAAAGTATACTTTGTTTTATTCTATTTGGTTTTTGATTGTTGTTCTTGATGATGATATAGCTCCTCCTACTACACACACACTATCCCACTGGGGTGGCCTTAATAAGATGAAAATGTGTCAGGACAGTGAAATCAGAAATCTTCCGGAGTCATGAACAGATAGTCTTAGTCCCTTCAAAAACTGAAGTTAGATATTTTAAAGACTTTTGAGAATTAGTGGAACTTTGAGTCTCATCCAGTAAACTGACAGAGCAGAGTAAAATTTAAATTTTAAATCTGCGTTACCTCTTCAAGTGGGTAAAATGCTTTCAGAATTTTCTAGGAGGATATATTTGTACTTCTCTTCACAGATTACTTTCTTTGTTAGCAGGAGTGATGCACTCAGGAGACTGAGAAAAGCAAGGAGAGGGGTGCCTGGGTAGCTCAGTAGGTTAAGCAGCCGACTTTGGCTCAGGTCATGATCTTGGGGTCCCTGGATTTGAGCCCCACATCGGGCTCTGTGCTGACAGCTCAGAGCCTGGAGCCTGCTTCGGATTCTGTGTCTCCCTCTCTCTCTGCCCCTCCCCCACTTGTGCTCTGTCTCTCTCACTCTCAAAAATAAATAAACATTAAAAAAAAAAAAAAGGCAAGGAGAGGTGTCAAGGGTGATTTGGCCAAGGTCATGTCCCTTAGAGCAGAGGAGAGTGAGCCCCCAGGGGGAGGGGTCTTGTCCAGGGCCACACTGAGGTCTCAGACTCCCAGGCCAGGAGCAGGGAGCAGGGCCTGTATGTGTGTGGGGGGGGGGGGGGGAGGGGGGGAGGGTGTGTGTGTGTGGGGAGACACTGGTTCCTGACATTATCCGTTCATTCCACAGCTGCCATTGAGTGTCTCCCCTGTGCCAGGCACCATTCCAGGCACCAGGATACAGCCAGGAACAAGCCAAGGCCTTCCCTGGTGGATTTATGTGCTTAAGGATAGTGGTGAGCTGGGGGAAGGAAGTCAATCAGGGTGAGGAGACAGGGTGCGGGTGGGGGGACATCATTCCGGGTGGTTGGTGAAGGTCTTCCCGAGTAGGCGTCATTTGAGCAGAGACCTGGGTGGTGGGTATGAGGCGGGCTCTGAGCTGGGAGGAGGGCAGACAGAGGGCTTGTGTGACTGGAGGGGAGTAAGGGAGAGGAAGTAGGTAGGTGATCTGGAGAGAAGCAGGTAGAAGGTGGGGTGGGCTAAGTTGGGCCTGAATTTCATTCCAAGTGCCACGGCCGGCTCATTCCCAGCTCTGAGACTGCTTCTCTCTACAATGGGGTGGCCTGGAGGCTTCCAACTGAGGGTGCTTCTCGAGAGAAAATGTGTCTCTGTGCAGGGGACAGCGAGAGGAGGGCCCTGGGAGCAAGTCTGCAGGGAGAGCCAAACTTGGGGGGGTGGGAACTGGGGGAAACCTGCCCAGAGCAGAGAGAGCCCAGCAGAGCCAACCAGGGCATAGTGGGCAGATGAAGGACACGTGACCTTAGGGGCAAAGCCAGAGCCAGTGGAGCAAGTCACGGAGAGTCCACCACAACGTAAAAGAGTTTTCTCATGGTCAGAGCTATTCGACAAAAAATGGGGCAGCTGCTATGGGAAACAGTGTGGGCCTTTCCCAAAAACTCAAACATAGAATTCCCATATGATCCAGCAATCCCATGTCTGGGTATATACCTCAAAGGATTGAAAGCAGGAACTCAAGGAGATACTGTGCACCCATGCTCATAGCAACATCATTCGCGACAGCTAAAGGGGGAATACGAGCCAACTGGCCGTCAGCAAATGAACAGACAAACCACATGTGGTAGGCACATACAACAGGATATTATCCAGCCTGAAAACGGAAAGAAATTCTGACACATGCTCTACCGTGACTGAACCTTGAAGACATCACGCTAAGTAAAATAAGCCAATCACAAAAGGACGCATATGGTATGATTCGGAGTACGTGAAGTAGCTAGACTAGTCACATTAGTGGGGACAGAAAGTCAATGGTGGTTGCCAGGGGCTGGGGGAGGGGGAAATGGGAATGGAGGGTCAGTTTGGGAAGATAAAAATGTTCTGGAGATGGATGGTGGCGATCGTTGCACAACAATGCGAATGTGGTTAATGCCACTAAACCGTGCACTTATGGATGGCTGAAGTGGTATGTTTTACACTGTGTATCCTCACCACAGTAAAAATAAAGAAGTTTCTCCACACTGACTTACGCTGCCTTGGGAAGTAGCCGTCGGTCCGTTAGCGGAGATGTGCGAGAGAGGTCGGGCACTTTCTGGATGCCGGGGAGCAAGTGCAGGGCTGCAGGGGAGGAGTCGAGAGGTCATGCTGTGCTTTGGGTCACAGGGTGGAAATAACACTAAGCCTGATATACTTTGAGCCCTTACCGTGTGCCGGCCCTGAGCTTAGGCTTTAGGTATACATTCTCTCGTGCTCCCCTGGGGCCATGAGGCAGGGTCAGTATTATCCCCATTGGGCTGACGGGGATACGGTCACTGCTGCCTGCGGGATCCCCTTCCATGTTGGTTATGCGCTCTGCCCCTCAGGATGGCTTCAGCTGCAGAGACTTACCAGCCCAAGGCAATGCCCTTCCCAGGGCAGCCCAAATCTGGTGACTGCCTATGAGAGGTGACAAAGGCCTGGCTGGCTGAGCTCCGTGCAACTGGGGACACTTTGACAGTCCATTCTAGCCTCAGGGGCCCCCCAAGTTAAGCCTGGCTGGCAGCTAGACTTTCCCTCTGTCCATGCCTGCTTCCTTCCTTCCCTTCCTCAGGTGTTGATCCTGGGGACCTCCTGCTTGCTGAACTCCAGTCAAGGTCTGCCTCTAGAACCCCACCTGCGGTGTTTGTTAAGGTCACTCAGCTGGATGACAGGGGACTGGGGCCCATTCAGACAGAAGGAAGCTTACCAACTCTCAGGAGGGCACATCAGAGCTTCTTGGACACCCTGGTCCTCAGCCCCCAGCCAGCCTGACCACCCAGGCTTTAGAGACTGGGGGTTCTTCAAGGCAGGCCTGGCTGCGGGTGCCTCACGCTTCCATTATCCCCAGGCCCCTTGCATAATAGCAGAACCACAGCACAAATGACATGAGCTAAATTCTAATAGCCAGCCTGGCCTGTTAATGGCCTCTTATCCATTTAAATTGGGCGTGATCCCTTTGGGAACTGTAATTTTATTCATGGAGATTGTGCCATCTAATTTGAATACAGAAAACTGTACTTAAAAGATATGGTGGCTCTGGTGGTTTCTTCCTTCCCTCCTCCTGCCTGGCTCTGCGGCCCTGGGTGTGGCCAAGGGCACACGGCATAGCACTGCCAACTCAGCTCTTTTTGTCTCGACTGAGTAGAAAATAGAACGTGGGTGTTGAAGTCTGTTGACGCTGACAGAATTCACACCACAGCCTGAATTCCATTCAGTGTGACTCTGAACTGTGGTTTCCTCATCTGTAAGTGATGACAGCACTTAGTTCCCGGGGTTGCAGGACAGTTACACACCAGAGAATACACAAGAGCACCCGGCACGGAGCCTTGCTGCCTGCCTTTCCACATCCTGGGCCATCCAGCAGCAGGCCTGAGTTCTGGGGAGCACCAGCTGTGGCTGGAAAGACCGGGGGACAGCTGGGCACCGTCTTGGACACACTTTGGCTCTCCTGCTCAGCCTCTCAGGCTGTCTTGGGGCTGGTGGGAGGAGGGTGTTTGCTCAAACAGTCCATGCAGGCATCTTAACCCCCTGCTTCTGCCCCAGCCCAGATTGTCCCCCAGCTCGTGGGGCTATTACCCTCCCCGCCTCCACGCCAAGCCCCAGGCTGAGGGGCCAGGAGCAAGGCCCCTTCTCAGAAGCCCCACAGGCCTCCTGCCTCTCTCTCCTCTGTTTCCCTCCCTTCTCCAGCCTAGGGAATCTTTCTAGTCTTAGGAACCAGGGGAAGGGGGAGAAAAGCTGGCTCTTCCTGAGCAATAGCCTTCAGATCTAGTGCTGATGGCAAACAGCTGATGCCCAGAGGCCTTCAAAGTTTCAGGCTTTTGGGTGGGTGGTGAATTTCATACATCCAGAGCTTTGGGTTTTGAATCACAAAACAAAAAAACAAAACAACAACAACAACAAAAAAAACAATGTTGACTTCTTTGTTTTGGTTTGGTTTTAAGTTTCTTGTATCACCTGCTCCTGAAGCGTCAAATGTTTGAAGTACTGGAAACAAAAATTCACATCAGTTTTTTTTGTTTGGACCACCTCAATCCTCATTTTTTAAAATGTAAGCAACAATAGGAAGATGGGCAGGAAAGTAGGTTTTCTTTTTTGCCCCAAGAATGGGATTATATGTATTATAATTTTTGCTTAGCGACATCTTTCCATGTAAATACATATTATAGAATAAATCATTCACAGCAGTTAATATGTCGAAAACATTATCCACCCCTCTCTCTCCAGCCCATGCAAATACTGATCTTCTTCTGGGCTGAGTGTTGTGTAAAAAGTCAGCCCCACACACTATGATACGGCTTCATTTTCTTTTTCCCAAATTGTTCCCCAGGTCTCCCAGAAGTCCCCCAGGGAAGACGCTGGGGGACAGGAAACCCGTAGGAACCCAAGGGGTCTGCAGCTGGAGCTCTGTGGTGGCCGCATCTGATCCATCTGGGCTTGGGAAAGAGGTTTCTGGGCTGTGTGTTTGGTTGTTTCTCTCGATAAAGCTGATCGAGTTCAAGTACGATTAGGACTGTATGGATTTAAAGGGGTGTCTTCAAGAAGCTTTCTCAGCACACAGCTATAAATGCACCTGCCTTTAGACTTTAGCCTCAAGGAGAGGGAAAAGGCATTGGTGGGAGATGTCTCCAGCAGCCCCATACGTGAGTGAAGGGTTTACCCCTATGTGTTTGAAATAGTGGCTATCAGGAGGTACAGGGGGGATGGGTCTAGCGAGGCTGTGCTGCCTGTCAAGCCAGTGAACAGCATGATGGCTAACTTGAAACTTGTTTTGAAAGCCTGACGGGCAGTGATTGAGATCAGCAGGAGACACCACTCAAGAGGACCTGAGGCATATCTGTCCTGGGGAGGCAGGGAGCTTCCCACAAGGGGTGACGTGGCAAAGGGGCTTTGGGGAGGAAGCGAGCACTCTGCTGCTGCAGGTGTGGGAGCATTTTTGCCCGATGACACCTCGGGATGTTTCTCATCTCTGTGGTCTTTTAAGATTCAGTGCTCCAGCTCCGGAAAGCCCCTGGCTGGAAGCTGTCTGATCCTGAACACACGAGCGGGCTTGCACAAGCTGCTCCTGGATGAGGCTTCAGAGCTCAGCCCCTGCTTCTTCTATCTGGTGGGGGTGAACCTCCACCTCGGCAGCACACAGGATCCCCAGAAAGGGGGACTTAGCTGCTTAGCCTGTTCCCCTACACAAACCTCGCTGTGGACCCGGGTATCTCCGGATGCCTACGACAGAATCACAAAACAGAGCCTGAGAGCTGGGGCAACCCTATACATCTGACCTCACTCCTCCTTGTACAGAGAAGGATCCTAAGGCCCAGAGCAGGGGTGACCTGCCTAGGGACACACAGCTAGCCTAGGACTCAGGTCTCCTGATTCTGTCCTGGGCCCTTCTCTGTACCGGCTACCTTTTCTGGCACCGCGAGGCTGTTAGGAGGTGTCCCCTTGTTAGTTCAAAGTGGAAGAGAGCAGATGCAGGACAGAGGGGTCAGAGGGCACAGCAGTGTCTCACTTGGCCCACAGGTCAGAGGCAACCCATGAGGGACTTGGCTGGGGCCTCCCTCCACCCACATGGGGAGCATGCTAATAGGCCTCCTCCTGTCACTGCCTCCTGGTTTCTTGGATGGGATAAACCGTTTGGCCTTTGGACAGGATTATTTTTGCATGAAACAGGATTGTTATCACATAATTGAAAATAATTATCCAATGCAAATTGAGTTCAATTTGTCTAGTTGGAAATAAAGAAGTGAATATTTTGGGCAGTTTCACTGCTGCAAAGCAAGTATTTTAAGTAAATGAAAGTAATGAGAATAGATTTCTGTCTCTGCAGGAAGCCCTGGGAAATCAGCAGGGTCTTTCTTGAGTGGTCCCCATGGCTGGGAAGTGTGGTTCAACCCCTTGTCCAAATCAGGGCTTGTCCTGATGGGTCTGTAATGGAGGGGATGTTCTGACAGAGCCAGAGGCCACGGGAGCACGGAGTATGGCAGGGATGCGTGCAATCCGGCTCGCGGTTCAGCTCCCTAGGGGTTTATCCTGACAAAAACAGGCTCTGGTCTCTGGAAACAGGAGAAAGAGGAAGTCAGAGGAAAGAAGAGATAGTCACTGATGGAAGTCTAATGTAGGTCACTTCCCATCCTCCTCTTCCTGTGCTCTCCATCCCAGCCCCGGCACCTTTAACCGTCTGAGTACCCAGGCCAGGAACCCCAAGTTGTCTGAGACTCTCTTTCAGTTACCCCACACACCCAGTTGACCACCAACTCCACCTGCTTTCCCAATACGTCCTGGCTTGGTTCACTTCTTTTGATCTCCATGTATCAGCAATGCACCCAATACTGCAGCACTGTTGCCTGACCAGCAGTCACAACATCTCAGGGGCCTACAACAACAACAGGCAGTTCCTTCACATGGCTCTGCAGAAAGACTGACCTCAGTTGGGCTCACTCGTGAGTCTGCAAGTGGTTGGGGCAGCTACGTTCCACATGTCTCTCATCCTCCAGGATCAGTAGGCCATCTGGACACGTCCTCCTGGTGATGGCAGATGCACACGAGGGCAAATGGAACATGTGAAGCCTCTTAAGGTCCAGGCTCAGAACTGGTATCTAGTCACTTCTGCCCCATTCCATTGGCCAAAGTAAGTCACAAGACCAAGTCCAAAGTCCAGAGCTAGGAGAATACACCCCTCCCATGAGGAGGTGTGTACACGGGAGGGCAGAGGCTATTGCTCTAGCCTTAACCTTCCCACTAGACTCCTTACCTCTGGTCTCATCCCCTTCTCCATGGAATAGTTTGCTCCTTCTAACATGCCAAACTGACAGTGGGCCTTTCAGCTTAGAATCCCTAAAATCTTTCTTTTGTTTGATGGTCCTTTTCCTTCTTTTTTGAGAATAACTGAAATTCACTTGTAAAAGTTCTGTCTTGAACAATATCCGAAGAGTCCTATGAAATATGTCCACAGTACAATTGTTCTCATGGCCCTGATCACTGAGTTGCCCTGCTTCTCCTCCCTTCTGGGGCAGCTGCGGCTGTTCATGCTTGTATATGGCATACGCGGGGGATCTGCAACCTACATACACGAGCGCACCCTGGAAGAACACAAAGCAGACTGTCACGAGGACAGGAGCAGCAGAACGGCAGCTGTGAGATGGGGCGTCCTTTGTACGTTGTTGGAAGGAAAGGCACAGCACCAGGCTCATGGGAGGGACCGTTACTCTCTTCCAAAACCCAACCCTGTGAATCCACCAAGAGGTAAACTTGTCCACCATAAACAACTTCTACTTCTTTTCATAGCAAGACTTTCTCAGGGAAGAAAGAAGTGTGCTGCTTTACTCTCTAGTGAAAGCTCCTTATCTTGTGCTGACTGGTAATGAAGAGTATGGCCCAGCCACTTTGAGACTGTTCGTTTCTCCTCTGCTTCTGGGGACACAGACTGGTGGTGCCCAAGGATCTCTGAGTGGTACCCCAGAGTAAAATTATGAGGACTGTGGGCAAAAGCTAGTAATTAAAAAATACAGTGCTTAATAAAAAAGGGGACACTAGCTCAATATAATAACAGATGATTGGCTAAATAAATTATATATGTCCTCTTAATGGACTTGATTGCACTTATAAAATAATAGTTTGGGGACTTGATACTGGGATTTTAAAAAGGCTTAGAGTAGGGGCCCCTGGGTAGCTCAGTCAGTTGAGTGTCCAACTCTTGATTTCAGCTCAGGTCAGGATCTCATGGTTGGTGGGATCAAGCCCCATGTCAGGCTCTGTGCTGACGGCATGGAGTCTGCTTGGGATTCTGTCTCCCTCTCTCTCTGCCCCTCCCCTGCTTGTGCGCTTACATTCTTGCTAGTGTGTGCATGCTCTCAAAATAAATAAACAAAAAAAAAAGGCATAGAGTATAACAGTAATTTTTTTAAAAACATGATACAAAATTAAGATAGATGGGCACACACTCCCATACCTGAAGGAACTGCCTGAAAATGCAAATAGTGGTTGTGTTAGGGTGCCACGATTGTACCTTTTTCTTCTTTTATTTATCTATTTAAAAAATTTTAATGCTTATTTATTATTTTGAGAGAGACAAAGCATGAGTGGGGGAGGGGCAGAGAGAGAGAGAGACACAGAATCCAAAGCAGCCTCCAGACTCTGAGCTGTCAGAACAGAGCCCAATGCAGGGCTTGAACTCACGAACCACAAGATCATGACCTGAATTGAAGTTGGATACTTAACCAGCTGAGCCAGGTGTCCCTTACTTATTTATTTTTAAGTTTGTTTGTTTGTTTATTTATTTATTTATTTATTTATTTATTTATTTATTTATTTATTTATTTATTTATTTTGAGAGAGAGAGAGAGCATGAGCAGGGGAGGGGTAGAGAGAGAGGGAGAGAGAATTCCAAGCAGGCTCTGCACTGTGAGTGCAGAGCCAGACACGGGGCTGGAACTCATGAACTGTGAGATCATGACCTCAGCTGAGATTAAGAGTCAGACGCTTAACCGACTGAGCCACCCAGGCATCCCGTTTTAAACTTCTAAAATGTAGTTCTTGCTACTTTATAATGAAAAAAATTTAAGCCTAGTGATAACACACCTCTAAGCCCCATTCAGTTGATAGCTTCTAATTCAGGGTCTCATTAGATTCTTAATATTAAAACATTAAAAAACATTAATTCAGACCCACTGAATTATTCACACTGGATATTCACTCACTCCATTCATTCATTCATTCATTCAAAAGACATTTAGTGAGAATTCCCTAGTGCCCTTCCAGGCCTCAGGGAAGGACAGCCAGGGCTCACCCTTTCACTCTGCATGATTCGCCCAAAATGTTTGTCCACTTCATGCTGTGCCTGGCACTGGGGACAGAGGCAAGTCCACCCTGGAAGAAGATAGATACAAACCCAGGAAACTTCTCTTTTTCAGAAACATCAGTTAAAAGCTTAAATACATGAAACGTGCTCATAATAAATTCAAACAATACTTCATATGAAAGCAAGCCCACTTCCCAGGGATAAGCAAGAAGAATGTTTTGATAGGTGTCCTTCCAATTTTTTTGTGTGAGTCTACAAAGACGTATTCGCTTATGTCTATGCCCACATTCCCAAATATCCATATGCACATCTAATAAACAATAGTTTTATTTCTGTTTTTATAAAAAAAAAATGGATCTTAGAATTTAACTTGAACACTTATTGTTCTGAGGCAAAGCATACAAATGTGCCAAGTGCTGGGAGGCCACAGAGGATGGGTGACTGGTGCCAGAATGAGATGGCCCTGATGGTGGTGGCGAGTGTGGAATTTTTGTAGCAGTCCTGAGGGGTCCGTGCTGCCCACTTGCCTGGCCACGGCATGACTGAGCCGGCTGCTGGACATAGTAGGATTTTGCTGGACAGAGGGGTGGGAGAGAGGGATGCCAGGGGGAGGGACTGGCAGAGGTAAAGGCCTTGGAGGTGGGAGATGAGGACATCTGCTCTGTGCTGCCTCCCTGCAGGTTGGAGACCCAGACCAAATGATTGCCAAAGGGCTGTACAGACTTATGTCTTGATTCACAGGACATCTTTTGTCCCTGTCTTCCTTCCTTCCAAAGCCCCCACCCTCACCCCAGTGGTCTCAAACTTGCCTGTCCAGTCCCTCCAGCATCAGGAACCAGGGTGTGGCTTTGTTGGGAGAAGAGGGCTGGTTATTGGAGTCTCAGATCATCATGAAAGCAGATGTTGTACTTACACATCAAGGAGAGAGTTGCCTTTACAAAGCCCCTCTTGTTTACACAGTAAGGAGGAATTAGTTCATGAGAAGGTAGAAGGTGGAGTTTGGAGGGCCCTCATTGTCTTCTGCCCATCAAGCACTCAGCTAGTGGGCAAACCCTACATGTGTCCGTTTCCACTTTGACAGCATGATAGCCCTTTAAACATGGGAATCCACTGAACACTAATCTGGATAATTAAAAAAAAAAAAAAAAACCCAACCAAAATACCCTACAGAAATTCAGCAGGAACTGCTGCTGATCACTGTAAATACACCAGGCACCTTTATGGGTTTTACCCTGGTCACATGCCTGCAATGACTGGCTCAGGGACCTTTCAGGGTGGCTGGGGGCAGGGCCCCTTCTGAGGTCCTCCTGGTCCAGGCTGCTCTGACGTGAGCCTGAGTGGGCCCAGGCCAAGCTTTTGACACCCCCCCCCCCCCAAACCCTTTATGTGCTTGGTTCACATCACTTAACTCTCTTACATTTCTCTTCCTCCTCAGCTCTCTTCCCTTCTCTGGGCCTCAATGTTGCCCTCTGTAAATTGGGGTGAGGGGGGGTGGACAATGAAAGGTCATTATAAAACAAAATAAAGTAAAAGGAGGAGGCGAATCTCTAAGAATCCTTCCCAGTCTGGTCTTATAAAAACAAAGGGAAAACAGATCAGTTTAAGAACCCCTGGGCTGGCCTGGGTTCAAGGCTACAAACCAAGACCTTGTCCTGAAATCCCCATGTCAGAACATGTCTGAGATGTTCTTTCTTCAGCATTCATTCTGCCTTCACCTTTGAGCCTCAGTTCAAGAGCCACGTCTCAGAGGAACCCTTCCCTAATTCCACACTTTCAACTCAAGTCAGAACCAAGCTCCTGCCATAGCCTTTCTCAGCTCCACAGACCATGAACCAATTGCCTGTGTATGTAACATACTAACTTCCAGCCTTTTTATACCATATTTTAAAATACTTTAAGAGCTGATATATAACTTATATAAAGTGCATTTATGGCTCAATATGTTTCCATATTTATACATCTGTGTATGAGTTTGGGATTGAGATGGGTATGTTGAGGCACAAACTGGAAATCTAGAAGACTCTTTTTGGGTCTGTGTATATTGGGGAGGGGGTGGTTACCTGTGGGTAACTTAGGATTTGGAAATCAGAGAAAGTAGACACATGCCTCACCCTGGGGTGGGGTGAGGAGATCTCAGGATGAGGTTCTTGATCAAGATCAGTGCATTTAAAGAAAAAAAATTTTTAATAGTAAAAAAGAAAAAAAAATAAAAAACAAACAAACAAAAAAGGTCAGCGCATTTTTGCATAGGTGCAAGGTTTTGCTGAATGTGCAAGATTCGAAAAGTCTTGATGACTTAATGGCTTCATGCACAGCTGAATTGATTGCTATTATTTGCTTCTCCAGTATTCATTCCACTGTTGAACATTTCCAATATCCACAATTATAGAGAATATTCTATGGACATCTTAGTAGATGATTCTTTAAGGGCATTTTTTAGGGTAGAGTCCTGGAAATGGAGATACTGGGCCAGAGGAGTGAACCCTGTAAGACTCTACGCGTATGGCCAAAGAGCTGAAATGAAACTTGTATTCATTTGCTAGCGCTGCTGTAACAAAAGGCCACAGACTGGGGGGCTTAAGCAACAGAAATTTGTTTCCTCACGGTTTTGAAGGCTGGCAGTGCAAGACTTAGGTGTTGGCAGAGTTGATTCCTCTGAGGCCTCCCTCCTCGGCTTGCAGGAGGTTGCCCTCCAGCTGCCTCTTCATGCAGCTGTCCCTCTGTGTATGTGCCCTCTGGTGTCTCTTTGTCCCAGTGTTTTTTTTTTTTTTTTTTTTAAACAAGGACACCAGTCAGATTGGACTAAGCCCATCCCAATGGACTCATTTTACAGTAATTATCTCTTTAAAGACTCTGTCCCCAAATAGTTACCTCAGAAGGTACTGGAGGGTTAAGACTTATGGAGTCTTATCCAGTATGACTTATGGAGAACAGTTCAGCCCACAACAGAACTCTTCCTTGGAGGTTGGAAATGTCCTTTGGTGTCACCTGTCTTGGTTGCTGGCCCCTGTGGTTCCTTCCAAAGCTGAACTTTTCCCTTTCTTCCAGTCTCTCACCCCATCACTGTCGACAGCTGCCAATCAGTCTAAAATAGAGATTCTCAATCTCCGTTGCACCTCTGATTGGAATCAACTGACACCTTAAAAGAGCTCTGGTTCCCAGCCCACCAGAGTCTGGTGCCATGGGTCTAGGGCTGCAACCTGGGCATGGGGAACATTAAAGCTCTTTCCAGTGGCTCCAGGGGTCCTGCAAGGCCTCCCTTTCTTGCCTTTGCAAAGCATGAAACGGGGCACGGGGGCTGTTTCACTACCATCTTCTGAAGTTAATTAAAGCTCCATATTCTAAAGCCGGTTTTTAACTCCCCTAAACAAGTTCATTTTAAAGCGTGGTGGTAATTTGGCTCCTTTGTTAAAATTAAGTCCTTAAAGTAGAAATTAAAACACGAAATGGAAAACCACTGGGCATAGAAAATCCACCCTGGGTTTAATAGAGTCTCTTAAGTCAGGGACTGGAGTGAGACCCTGGTTGCTCAGTGTGGGTGGGGGGCCCACTATACATTGTGGTCCTTGAGGCTTATGTTCTGTGTAAGCTTTTGAAGGAAGAGGATAAAAGCTAATTTTCATGAGAGCCCTGCTTCTGTGGTGGGGTGATTAGGAAACTGTTGTGTTAAGTTTGGGCTCCTCCAAGTTTAGTGCCCCAACTCTCAATGTTTGAAACAAAGCTTTACGAGATTCTACCCCTGGGTGAATCTCACACAGATGGGCTGAGCTAAAGAAGCCAGAGATTAAAAGAGTTCCTACTGGATGATTCCGTTGAGACGAACGAAGTTCTACTGCTGGTGAAACTAATTTACAGTGGCCACAATCAGAACCCAGTGGCCTTTGAGTGTGTTTGTGGGAGAGTCCGATCCTGAATAAATGGAGAGGGGTACACAGCTCAGCCAGTGCTGGGGGAGATGTCTGTGATATGGCTCCTTTTCGAATCGTGGCTTTCATTAAGTGGCCTGGGGGCCCATCGTTGGCAGGACGGAGTCACAGCCCCAGCCCCTGGGCCCTGGCACAGCCTGGCCTCTGCTTGCTCTGCCCACCCCTCCCATGCTGCTTCTCTACCCACAGCCCTACACTGAGCACCAGCGCCCCCATGCTCTTTCCCTCCTGCATCCTTGCCCATACTGTCTGTGCTTCTTGCTGAGATGACCTTCCCAGGTGAACTCCTGTTCACCTGGAATTTGGTCATCCTTTGTATCATGGCAGGAAAGTCATTCCTTCGTCTCCAGGGAAGGCATTAATTACATCCTTCACGCTCGCTTTATGTCTGTTTCTGTCATAAGGTGGGGGCAATGCTGTCTCCGTATCTGCAATGCCTGGAACAGTGCCGGCCACTGAGTAGGGACCTACAAGTGGTGTTTGTCATTGAATTGTGTTAGTTCAGCATGGGAAATGGAGAGCGTAGACAAATGTCCTTTGTAACAGCCATCCATTTATTATAACAGTATTTAAAACAAGAGGGAAAAACGTGTCCTTTAAATGGCTCTTTGGGAAAGACTCTATCTGGTGAGTCGGGATCTGCAGGCACAGGTATAGACTGCACCCAGCTCCAGAATGGGTGGCAGAATGGCTGTACAAGACAGAGAGACAAAAACTTGACAGTGTGCTGAAGGAATGGAGGAAGAGATGGAGAGGAGACAGAGAGAGTATGTAGAGCCAGAAGCTATGCTCTGTGTAAATATAACATCTTTCTGTAGCCCCCAAATCTTCACTGAGGTTCCAAAAACTCACAAAATGTTCAGTGGGAGTGTATTTATGTGTGTAACTGTGTGCATGGGTAAGTGGGCATGTAAATATGTACAACACGTGTGAGCATGTGTGGGTGTGTATGTATGTACATGAGTATGTGAGCATGTGTGACGCAAGGGTGCACATGTGTATGAGCACGAGTGTTTGTGGGTGCATATGAATGTGTGTGAGCATGTGTGTGCATGTGGACTGAGGAAGGTTCTGCATTCCCTACCTGCACTGTTTCAGGAGCGAGGCCGAGGCAGCATGAGAAAGTCAGCCTTGACATCTCTCAGCAACAATAGAAAGCACAGACCATGGGGTTGGAGCCAAATCTCTGAGGGGCCAGTAGCCCCTAGCTGAGACGTGAGCCACACATGTATTGCCCCATCCCAGGGACGGTCACTAGTCTCATCAAGAGAGCCCAGTTGCTTGGTTGCCAGGCAGTGCCTGTGTTGAGGAATGAAGCCTTCTGAGACTGCAAGGGGAAGGTAATTGTGGTTGATTAGCAATGTCTGCTCCGGGCTCTGATTGGGAAGGTAGCAGCATGCACGCCAGCTGTTTGCCATCCCTGGTCTCAGCGGGGCCAGGCAAAGGGCTTGGCTTTTGGGATACAAAGATGAACCTGACACAGGACCCAGTCTACTGCGGGAGAATGAGCGTGTAAGTAGACAAAGGAAAACTAGCAGATACGGGCTAGGATGAAGAAGTACGCCCAGGTTGGGAGGCACAGCTGAAACACTGAGGTGCCTGGAGCAGAAGGGGAGGAGTCTCTGTGGAACTTCTGACCAGACTGGTGGGGTTGTGGAAGCAAAGGAAGGAGGGCATTTCCAGCAGGATGCACGGGATGAGCAAACTCTCACAGGAGTGAAAAATGTGGGGGTGCTTGGGGGCAGTGGCAGAGCAAAAGGGGGAGTGTGGCAGGAGATGAGTGGGACAATAAATCTGGAACTGACTGTGGAGGGCCCAGAGGGCTGTCCCTCAGAGGGTGGTCCCTGGCAGGGTCACCCCAGCCAGGTGCAGAGGAGGCCTGCTCTCAGCTCAGCACACACCCTACAGACGGGCATCCTGGCACGTCCTTCCCAGACTCGGGGAGGCCTCCCTGCTCCTGTTCTCTGGAGCACAGACCGTGGGAACTCAAGCCCCATCCGATTACTGTGTTGTGTGTGTTGTGAGCTGTGCAGGTGCAGGACTGAAGGCCACAGGTCATTTGCATGGAATGGAGACCACATTTCAGTTTCCCCTCACAAACGGCAGATTTCACTTTCACAGCCCTCCTTTCCCCATCACAACCACACTGGCTTCTCCACTGTCTGTTGTCAGATACCCCGGCTTTCCTCTGTGGTGTCTGTGCCTGGCCAGCGTCTAGGGCTCCAAAAATCTCAACACCCGGCCATTGAAATCCCCTGCCTCATGCTTCTTCCAAACCCTGCTGCTGCACCCCATTCCCTGCTCATGCATGGCGAGTCCCAAACTTGGAGGCAGGGGCCTGGGTGCCAATCCTGGCTGTGCCCCTAACACGCTATGGGATATGAAGCTCTGTTTGGGTATCAGTTTTCCCATATGTACCATACAGGGCTCTAGATTTGATATTTGTGAAGCTCCTCTAAGTTGTAGAATGGTGCCTCCCTGATCTTACCGTTGTTGCTGTGGGAACCCTGAGACAGTATTTTATAGCAGGTGTTGAGACTTGTGTTGGCCCCCGATGGTCCGGGAACTTGAGGTCTTTCAGGCGTCTCCTCCCATTTCCTGGATCTGCTACTGCTCCCTACTTTTCTCCCCGTCCTCAGGTCTGATTCCTGGATCTTTGCATTCATTCGCTCCCTGACTCCTCATGGTGACCCTGTGGGGGAGGTGTTACTTCGGAGGCACCCAGTTCACCCAGTGCCAAAAGAGCTCCTGGTCAGGAGGGATGTCTCTTCTCCCTCTGGCCTCTGGCTCCCATGCCACAGCCCAGCTCATGGCTGTGCCCAGAGCCTCTTATAAATAACTGCCGTCTGAGCAGAGGGCGCCTGGAGGGAACAAGGTTGTCCAAACACAATTTTTGAACACTGAACCCATTTTCTATTCACTCTTCACTTGAAGTTTTCAGAGGAGCTGTTTTTTTGTTGACAAAGTGTGGCAGAGGGAGACAGAGGGGACCAAGGGAGAGGGCCCCAAGGTTTGGGCCTGGCTCTCCCTCTTACCGGAGGTATGACCACAGTCAGGCCTATTCCTTGCTCTGGGCTCAGTGTGAAACGGGAGTGAAGTAGGGTGGGCCAAAGTGTACTGGACAATATTATATGCCCTTTGCAACTCTGACACCCATGAGAACGTCAGTTCCTTCGACAGCCAGTCTCCCCATCCCTTGAAGGATGGTGCTGTGTGCATAAACCTGGCTCCCTGATAGGAAGTGGGGCAGGGGAGATGAGGGGGGGCTCGAGAAGAGACAAGGAGCACAGGCAGGCAGGCTTAAAGGCCAGATCTGTGGCAGGGTGGCAGGGGAATCCAGAGTGGCCCAGGAGACCTAGATTAATTGAGGCAATGAAACCAGAAAACTCCCCTGAGCAGCCAAGTGCAGGAGGGTTACCATGCAAATCACCAGGAAGAGACGATTAGTGGGTGTAGGCACAGAAAAGAGGTGGCTGGTGACCCATGACTTGTCCAGGCCGATGGTGGGTCCCCTGGGACCCCGAGGCTCTGCTGGGGGTGGGTGTGGAGGATGAGGCAGAGTGTGAAAGGAGGCTGAGGCAGAAGCGAGTCTGGCAAACTCCCCTCCCAGAAAGGTCAACCAGGCAAGGCTGGCCACGCACAGGGACTGGTGGAGGAAGGGTGAGAAAGGCACGCAGCTGGTTTCCATTTCAGGGTTTTGTGTTCTGCCCCGACCTCTGATGCCCTGCTTGGGGGTGGCGGAGCGGCGTAGAGAGGAGGAAGAAGCAGGGACCGTTCTGAGGGAGCCGCTAATTGCCAGCAATATGTCTAGTATGTAAGGTTATCAGAGTGCAGAGACCCTCTGGGCAGCTTTCTCCTGGTCCCTGGCCCCACTCTCAGCAGACGCCTGAATTTCCTCCAAGTGGTGGTCACTCACCTCCAGGGACCGTGAGCCCATCGCGTCCCAGGCGGCCAGCCCCGCTGTTGGAAACTTCAGTCAGGAAGGGCTTCTCGGCACCAAGGCAAAGTCTGCATCTCCAGCTGTATCGGTGTCTGGTGCAATATACCCCAGAGATGTTTGGCTTGGGTCCGTGGGGAATTTCATGTAGGAAGCAGGAATAAAATCAAATCATTAGCAAGGTTTATAAATTACCTGGCAAGCCTGATAACTTATGGTAATACCATTGGGGATTAGGGTTTTGTCAAGTTTCTGCCTCAGTTTGCCATTCTCTGCCTCAGTTTCCATATTTAAGATAAAGACCTCTGTGACGGTTAAGTTTATGTATCAGCTTGGCTAGGCTAAGGTGCCCAGTTGTTTACTCAAGCACTGGTCTAGATGCTGCCGGGAAGGTATTTTGTAGATGTCATTAACATCAGCAATAAATTGACCTTGAGTAAAGCAGATTACCCTCCAAAATGTGGGTGGGCCTCATCCAATTAGTTGAAGGCTTTAAGGGCAATCACTGAGGTTTCCCGAGGAAGCAATTCTGCTTCAAAACTATAAGACAGAGGAGCACCTCTGTGGCTCAGTCGGTTAAGAGTCTGACTCTCGATGCTGGCTCAGGTCATGATCTTAGGGTTCACGGGATCAAGCCCTGTGTCGGGCTCTGTGCTGACAGCGCAAAGCCCGCTTGGGATTCTCTCTCTCCCTCTCTCTCTCTGCCCCTTGCCTACTCCCACACACACTCTCTCTCAAAATAATAAACATTTAAAAATAAAACAAAACAAAACAAAAACTCTAAGATAGAAATATGGCCTGCTGATCTGCCTTATGGATTTTGAACTTGCTAGCCCCACAACTGCACAAATCTCTACATACATATCCTATTGGTTTCTTTGGAGAGCCCTGACTGCAACAACTGCCTACCACCTGTCTGTGCAAAGGCAGATAATGGACACTCAATCCTTAGGAGAAAAGCAATGCAGACGAGGACTAACATCACAGAAGTGCTAATGGACGCAGTGCCGTGTCAATGTAAAACCCATCCCCAAGAGCGCCATCCACCTCCCTACTCAACATCCATGATGGTTCCCTAGGGCCACCACTGCCATGGCATCAGCCACTCCTTATGAGTCATTTCTAGGTGCCAGACACTATGCAAGTAGTATACATAGCTCCTGTATGTATTTGGTACTTCAGTTTTTGTAGGAGAGAGGATATGGTCTCCCCTTTATGATAAGGAAAATGAAACAGAGGACCACACTCCTGAGCCTGAAATTCCGAGCTTCCAGTGATCTTGCTCCAATTTACCCCCCTCCCCCTTCATGTCATCCATAGTGAAGGCAAATGGACTAGACCTTCTTTCTTAAGTCTGCCCTAGATTTTCCTACAGCCAGTCTGTTGCCCATACCTGGTTTTCTGCTGAAATGCATTTCCTCTCATCCTGCATCTCAAAGTCTTTGCTATGCTCTAAGGGCATTTTCCAATCCTCTGTGAAGTTCTCCTGGGTCCCACCGTCGCTAACACTGGAAGTGACTTCTTCCTGTGCAGTCTCACGTCTGGGCCTCTTACTTGAGTTACTGCCATCCATTTTAGGGCTTCTCTCTCTTCTCACTTAAAACAGAAGCTCTCTGAGGGCAGAAACATGTGTAATGGATTATAACAGATGACAGTACTTTAGTACTTTCCTTCTAAAGCAGTGAAATTTTTTTTAATTTTTAAAGTTTTTTTAAAGCTTATTATTTTTTTTTGTTTTTGTTTTTGTAATGTTTATTTATTTTTTGAGGGAGGGAGAGAGAGCACGAGCGGGGGAGGGGCAGAGAGAGAGGGAGACATAGAATCCGAAGCAGGCTCCAGTCTCTGAGCTGTCAGCACAGATCCCCAAGAAGGGCTGGAACCCACGAACCCTGAGATCATGGCCTGAGCTGAAGTTGGACGCTTAACTGAGTCACCCAGGTGCCTGTAAGTTTATTTATTTTTGAGAGAGAGAGAGAGAGAGAGAGAGAGAGAGAGAGAACTAGCAAGCATGATGGGGGAGGGGCAGAGAGAGAGAGGAAGACAGAGAACCCCAAGCAGGCTCCACGCTGTCAGCGCAGAGCCCAACAGGGGCTCGAACTCACAAACTGTGGGATTGTGACCAGAGCCAAAATCAAGAGTTGGATGCTCAACCGCCTGTGCTGCTCAGGTGCCCCGGTCTAAAGCATTGAATTTTGATTAGAAAAAAATTAGTCCTCCTGGACTAAACTTCTCTAGGGAAGTACACATGTGGCTGTTTTCTGAAAGAGCAGGGTTATTTCTGCTCCAGCATTTTGCTAGTGGACTTTTATTTTCTTTGCTCTTATCTTCCATTTAAAAAAAAATTTTTTTTTTAAACGTTTATTTATTTTTGAGACAGAGAGACAGAGCATGAACGGGGGGAGGGTCAGAGAGAGGGAGACACAGAATCTGAAACAGGCTCCAGGCTCTGAGCTGTCAGCACAGAGCCCGACACGGGGCTCGAACTCACGGACTGTGAGATCATGACCTGAGCTGAAGTCGGCCGCTTAACAGACTGAGCCACCCAGGTGCCCCTCTTATCTTCCATTTGAATGACAGACCTCACATTGATAATTTAGAAAGTTTAGTCTTGTTTTTTTCTGTCTGAGGCTTGACAGAGCAACACGAGCAAGCTGTGTAACACCAAAGCCTACAATGCGAGCTCATGTTCACCCTCTCCCAACTTGAAGCCACCTTCTGGCACCTAACAGCTATCCTGTAGATCTTTGTTGTAGAACTGAATGGGGTGCATCTGTCTCACCCACTAGAGAAAGAGCTCAAGGAGAGGGAGCCACTGGACCTGGCTCAGGTGAGATGTTCAAGTGTTTACTGAGTTGGAATGGTCCTAGTTCAGTGGGGATCTGGTGGGCCACACCTGACCAGGGCATGGGTTGGGGTGTAAATTCTGGGTTCTTTATGGGTTTGTGTCTGCTTCTGCTGTGGGAACTATGGCTTCTGTTTTTTTATGTAATTTCTTTTCCTTACTTGTGACTTTGGGGACTGAACTATTAATCATGTGTAAGCTAAAAATGGAGAATTGCCTCTAGGAGCTATTGTAGAACAGCCAGTCCTAAGCACTTAAGGCCAGTTATGTGCTCAAAAAGGTGCCGCAAGGAGTATAATCCATGTTGAAACTGGGTTCCCCATTGAAACAGTACCTAATGGAGGGATTATGGTACTAAACTTTTCCTAAAAATGACCACAAGTGTGACATTTCACTGACTATCACAGCACACTTACATAAAGTCCCTAGGCTGTGCACCAGCCACAACCTTAGTGATTGGTTCGTGAGGCAAGAATGAGATAGTAGCCTGTGGGGCCACAAGGAGTTGGATGGAAGACTCCTGGGAGAGGGGCTGGGCCTGACATGAGCAGCTAGAAGATGGACAAAGAAGAGGATGCACAGAGCAAGAAGGCCCTCAGAGGCTGGGTCATGGAAGACAGCCAGGGTGATGCTGACTGCAAGGGCCACCAAGTTGCTAATCTGGATACAACCGGCAGAGTTGGGCTGCCCAGGGACTGTGTCACTCTTAGACCAAAGGGTGCCCACTGGTCATCATGATTCAGATTTGGTGAAGCCAAGGACTACCCATGACCATTAGACCACAGGATACCAGAGCAGGGAGTACTGAGAACTCATCCAGGCTGATCCCACTGCTTCGAATTCTGTAACGAGGTAACTGAGGCCCAGAGAGGTCACACGTTTATCACAGGTCAAAATGGTACATTTCCTTGTGGTAACATCTGATTAGCAATGTGTTTACAAGGGTTTGTCATGTGTAAGAGCCTGAGTTATGTTTGGTAGATATATGGGCAGGAAGGGGCATACACAGAAATGGAAAAGGACTATTCACCAGTACATACGGGACTGAACTCTTTGATATTAAAGTAGACAACTCAGAAAGAAGGAAGTGATGGTCTGTTTTTTCCACGGGAAATTATGTGTGTACCCGTCTTCTCCCTTCACTTGGGCAGCCACAGGGCATTTCCAGAGAGAACCATTCTTCATGTGAATAGGAGATATGAGACTCCTGGTCTCCCACCTGCTCTGGGTCCCTAGCACCATTCCAGTGACCACTCCCCGCCCCCCCCCCCCGCCCCCCGCCAAAACCTCACTAATTCCCTTCCTTTGGTGGTCCTTCCATACCTCCCCACTGCCTTCACCCCTATCCCCTTATTCTTGGAACATGTTTCCACCAAAAGGGAGACACCGAGGATAGATACCACTTCTTCACTTTGTTCCCCTGTCTGCATACCTGCTTCCAACTCCTTTTGCTCAGCTCTCTGGATGCATTTCTTCTCTCGAGTGCCATCAATTGAGTTTTCTTCAGATCTCCAATACACTCTTCTCTTTTGGCACCTTCACGTCAACAGCAACCTGACTCCAGCCAGAATCCTGTGTCCTGTTGACCTTCCATAGCCAAGGGTTTAGAAAGAGACATACATTCTCTCCTTCCTGGCTGCTAATTCCACTCATTCCGAGGAGCCACATGCCCCCAAATCTGATAGATGCTTTTCAGTTCAGAAGTTTATTTGCCGCTATTTCACAAAGAGATTGAGGTATAAGGGTATATGTAAGATGAGAAATTATGAATAGTTAAAATAGTCTTAGGGAAAGTGATTCAGAATGGAAAGTCAGACAGAAAAGTAACAGATGAAATACTGTATCCCTCCAGTAAAAACTCAGGGTATAAAAAGCAAAGTACAATTTGGTAGAAGCAATTTTTCTTACAGTTCTTGGTATGTGTAGTGGATTGGATAGTCCCCCAAAAGATATACCCAAGTCTTTACCCTGGTACCTATGAATGCAAACTTACTTGGAGATGAAGTCTTTGCAGACATAATTAAGGATTTGGGATAATATCATCTTGGATCTAGGGTGTGCCCTAAAGCTGACACACACATAGAGAAGGTGGAGGCAGAGACTGGAGTTATGAGTCTACAAGCCAAGGAACACCAAAGACTGTCAACTGCTACAATGATCTAAGAAGAGAGGCATGGAATGGAGTCTCCCCTAGAGCATCAAGGATCCAACCCTGCTGGTATCTTCATTTTGGATTTCTGGTTTCTAGAAGCATGGGGGAATAAATCTCTGTTGTTTAAGGCCATCTGGTTTGTGGCGCTTTGTCACCATACCCCCAGGAAAACACTATGGGGTGCACCCTTGCTGTTTTGTACCTCCATGCCTGTACTGACATGGTTCCTTCTCTTTGAAGGATTCTCCCCGCTTTTGTTAACAAGAACACTTTTTTTCCCCCTCATGTTAGCCAGAACACTTTTATTCTGCTATGAAGAGTCACTGGAGGTCCTGGGCAGAAGAGATCAGCCCAGACTCCCTGGACTCTTCCCAAAAAGGCCATTCCATATCCATCCCTATCCTCACCTCTATGAGAAATTATTTGTTTTTTGTGTTTGTGTTTTGAATTGCTTGTCAGTCCCTGAGGCTTGGGATTTTTTTTTTTTCAACGTTTTTTTTTTATTTATTTATTTTTGGGACAGAGAGAGAGCATGAACGGGGGAGGGGCAGAGAGAGAGGGAGACACAGAATCAGAAACAGGCTCCAGGCTCCGAGCCATCAGCCCAGAGCCCGACGCGGGGCTCGAACTCACGGACCGCGAGACCGTGACCTGGCTGAAGTCGGACGCTTAACCGACTGCGCCACCCAGGCGCCCCGGGATTTCTCTTTATCAAGTCCACCTCAAGCAAGAATACTACCAGGAACAAAAAAGGTCAACAGCAAACATTTGTTGAGTAAATAATTCAGGAGGCAATAGGAATACTGAAAAAGAGGAGGATTAATGTTGTCTGTGGTGGTCATAAAAATGGAATGGGATAGTGTATGCAGAATCAACAGAATAGGTAAAGCATGACCTGTCCAGGGCCTGGTCATCCATCCAATGGGACCAGAAGGGTGAAGAGAATAGAGGAGAAAGAAAAGGGTGAAGACTACAGAAGATAAGGCTGGAAAGGCTTTGAATGTTGGGCCAGGAAGTTAGACTTGACCTGTGAGCCATGGTGCCTAATGCTGGTGCAACTACTACCTTCCCCCAGGCCTCTATTGTTGGACACTTGCCTTGTAATCAGTCTTCTTCTCAGACTTACAGGAGCAAAGCAAGAAACAAAACAAGATGGTCTGTGGACTACTGATCCTTGGCGTTGCTCAGTTTTTTTTTCAGAATATTTCCATTCAGTGAAAAAAACATTAAAATATTTCCAGTACATTATAAATGAAACCAGTTTTTTGACATATGTATACAGTTGTGAAACTGTCACCACAAGCAAGATAATGAACATATTCACCACCCCCAAGTTTCCTTGTGCCCCTTCCCACCCTTTCCAAGCATCCCCACCCCCAGGCAACCATGGATCTGCTGTCACTATAGATTAATTAGCATTTTGCATAGTATTCCACCATGAATTTTACATTATTGGGTACTATATATTCTTGTATTCCTATAAATACTCTTGAGCTTTGTTCTTGGAATTGGTTGTGTTGGAAACCATTTGATTCTTTCAGGTCTTCCTCTTAAGTTAGTCAGGCAGAATCAGAGAAGACTTGAGACCAGGGCTAACTTTCCCCATCACCACAGCAAAGACTCTCCTGAGTACTGTAGTCAGTGCTGCATCAACTGTTAAGTTTTCCACTCTGACTGGTGAGAACAAAAGTGGTTCTTGGCCCTGTGTGAGCTCCAGATTTCCTTTAATCCTTTCAGTTGTTTTCCTCACCCACGTGCACTGACCAGTACTCAGTCCAAGGCTGGAGGGGGACCCTCTGCAGATCTCCAGGTTCTCTCTGTGCAGCTCTCTCCTTTCTGGTAATCCGACCTGCAGACTCAAGCCACTTGGTTTTTTCCAGACTCCCAGCTCCGTTTCCTTAATGCAGGGAGACCACCAAGCCATTCCTGGGCTTCCCTTCCTTGCTCCATAATCTGGAAACCTCTCAGTAGTCAGCTAGGGCACCCCTCTCTGGTCTGCCATCTCTCAAAGTTCACTGTCCTTCCTTGACTGATCTCCAGTGTCTTACAAACTGCTTCATACGTTTTTTTACATGGTTCCAAAAGACACGGTGAATCTGGTCCCTGTTACTCTAACTAAACTTGGTTGGAAGTAGAAATTCCTGAAACTGCTTTTGAGCACTATGACAAATGTTGCAATAAATTTGATCTTCTGGACTGTTATGCTTATTGAGAAAATGGGTACATATAATAAAGTTGTATTTTTCTGCATTCAAAAAAACTTTAAGAAATTACTTTGGTGTTAAGATTGCTAAGTATCCTTTTGTGGGGAGGACTGTTCTGAGACTATGGTTGTAGCAGATGACTTTGGAATTTTGCTCATATCCCTGTGTCTCTGTCAGTGGGCTGCCTGCTCAAAAGTAATTCTTTTTGCCTGCCTGCCAAACCCACTTTGCCTGGATGCATAGAGAACCAATGGACTGAGAAAGACTCCTGAGGGCAGCTCTTAAACAATGACTGATTTTATTATTATTACTATATGTTTATTTTTGAGAGGGAGAGACAGCACAAGCAGGGAAGGGGCAGAGAGAGTAGGAGACACAGAAACTAAAGCAGGTTCCAGGCTCCAAGCTGTCAGCACAGAGCCTGACGTGGGGCTCGAATTCACGAACCAGGAGATCATCACCTGAGCCAAAGTCAGATGTTTGACTGACTGAGCCACCCAGGCACCCCAACGACTGATTCAAAACAAAACAAAAATCACACACACACACACACACACACACACACACACACACACTCTTTAGCGCCTTGATCTGAACGGGACATAAGGCATCTGGCTTGGATTCCTTCTCTTCTTCCCTGTCTCACTTCCCCATTCCCTTACTGGGTTTAACTGGAAACACCTCCTAGTAAATGAGTTTAAGAAGTGATTTGTTTCACAACTGTGAGGGTGGGTATGTACAATGTGCACTGTATAAATGTACCAGCAACTTAAGTTGTTCTCTCTGGCTAGAGCCACAGTGAAACAGCTTCATCACATGAAGGGAATCCTTGCATGGCACGCATAATAGACGGTGTCTTCCAAAGGATGGTACTTCTCTGAATGTTAACCTAAAGTTAACCCCAAGTAAAACCTAAGGACCTTTGCTGGGCCTGGATCCTGGTGATGGTTCCTACAACGTGACATTCTTAACCAATCGAATGTTCCACTAGATAATCTCCAATTCTTTCCTTCCCCACCAGCTGACTTTTAGTTCTCACCCCATGATTATTTATCTTGACAGAGCTTATACTCTCCTGGTGCCCTGCTTATATCTGTTTCCCAGTTATGCTAGTAAGTGATTCCCCTCAGTCAGCTGAGTCTTCAGTGGCCTTGTTCTTCCACAAAGTGGTCCAAAAGGTCTGTAGACCATGCCATGGAGCTAGCAGTCCTTATTTGAGATGAATGGGATAGGTCCCATCAAACCCTCAAATACTGGCACAGTCTCATGAAAGTCTAAGCCTTGTAAGAGAAGGATACATCTGGCTCTTGCTTTCAGATATGGCATGCAACCTGAATTCCTTCTTGTCCACAGAATTACTTTTGAGACATGAGACATTTTGGGCTGGGTAACTCTTTGTTGTGGGGAGCTGTCCTGTGCTTTGTAGGATGTGTAGCCACACCCTTGGCCTCTAGTCACAAGATGCCAGTAGTACCTTCTAAACTGTGAAAACCAAAAATGGTAATATCAGAGGATCGAGATAGCTATGAAGGAATGAATGAAAGGCTCTTTTTTTTTTTTTTGTATGTTATCTTTTGTTGGCACAAGAATTTTCACTTTTTCCCTATGAGAAGCTTCTCTCCATATCTTTTATCAACACATTATTGATAGTTAATCTGTCTCTTTACACAAACACAGCATACATCAATCTTTTCACGGTAGCACTAACAAACAGTGTTTCATTGCTCATCAGAGAGGCATTGGGAGAAAGGAATGACAGTATCCCATTATTGTGGGAGTGGGGAGATGAACACTCTTACACACTACCAGGAATGTGTAAGTGACTGGGCAGTATATGACTTCTTGGGAATGTAATTTGGCAATATGCATTAAGATGTGCATGAAATATATGCATATTTTTTAGACCCACAAATTCTATTTTATCAAATAGAATAATTAGAGAAGATACGACGTGCATAGGATTTTTAAAAATAATTAAAATTAGAAACAACCAAAACGTTCAAGAGGAAGCTGATTAAATAAATTATGGTATAGCCATATAAACGGGAAATCATGTAGCCATTAAAACTAATGATATAGGCACTAATGATATTTGATTAGAAAACCGGAATTTCACAATGTATTAAGTGAAAAAACTACAGAACAATGTAAATACGTATAGAAAAAAAGTATGGAAGGACAGACACTATGAATTTTAACTCTATCTTTGGGTGTAAGAATCAGATATGATTAAAAAATTTTTTTTCCCCTTAAGATTAATATGTAATCCTTGTATAACAAAAATAAAGACTGAATACTGCAAATAGCATGGTCCATGAAAGCAAGACTTGCCACTGAGAGAACAGTAGACAGTTCTCTCCCTATTCTAAGAATGCCAAACCAACCAACATCTAACCCAGAAAAGGAGCCACACAGGTTGCTGGGCCAGAGGCAAAAGGTGTTCAGGCTTCTCAAACTTAGCAACTAAACAGATTCTTCTTGTTTGGGACATCTGCTTTTCTTCTCAATTGTATTTATTCATTTAAAGTATTATCTGCTCAACTGTGGAGCCTCTAATATATTTTAAGCTCCCTATTTTTGTATGGAAAGTTAGCGTGTGAGTCCCTGACTGACTCTAGCTGAACACTTGGTGTAAGAATCGGGCGCCAAGGCAACAAAGAGGAAATGGAGCAGAAGGTCCTCGGTGTTTCTGCTCTTCCCTTGCCATCCTAATGCCCGCAGGTAAAGTAGCTCAGCTGCCTTTCCTATCTGCATATAAATGCATGGACCTGAAGTATAAATTATATCCTTACATGCTTGTCTAATAAAAAAAAATTGGGAAAATAGGATAATGTGCAGAAACGAGTGGGAAAAAAAAAGAGCGTTATTTCTTCCATTCTCCGAACAATCTGCTATGTATGAAAGACCCTGAAGAACGGCAATCCCCTCTCTGCCTGGAAGAGGCCCTTGCGTCCGAAGGAATGCTAGCCACACCACACCAATAATAAGCCAGGCTTGTCCTAGGTCTTAATGAGGAATAACACCAATTATTTCAAGACTTACCACTCTATGAAGCCATTTTTCACGGCTGTCACTTTTAGCAGGGTGTTAAAAGACTCTGGCCACTTACCTGGGAGTCAAAACAATCCCAGCTGATGTTAGGAAGCCACGAACCAACACACAAAGAACGCTTACACTTCGCCGTGAGCAGGGCGACCACAGGGAAGGCGGGGGACTAAAGACTGTGCAGCCACAATTTACGCTGAAGCTGTTTCAGTGCGAGGAGACTCTCCCCTCCCCGCCGGAAGGTGAAGGGAGCTGATCCTACCACATACACAGCAGTTCGTGTACTTCACAAAGAGTAAAACACAAACTTAAGAATCTAACATAAACTGGCCCGAGTTAACTGACTCCATCTCATTTTATTCCGGCATAGAGCTAGTGCTTGGGCAACAAGGGCATTTTGAACCCAGTTTATGGAGATTTTAAACTCTAGTGACTTGTCTAACCCAAGTACGCCCTTTGTCACCCCAAATCCTTGCCTTTTTACATAAATGACAAACTTATTTACTCTATTTCAGACATTTTATTTTTCTTATTCTAACATTAGGCTTTGATAAGTACAAAAATTCACAGGTACAAAAATTTCTGTATAGTCTTGTGGTAGTTAAAAAACCCGTGAAAACAGAATAATTTTTTAATTGGGCAGTATCTGTCTCTATACATCCAAGTTGACAGCCTTCTTGAAGTGTGGCTGTAAAAATGGTGAGAACTATTGCACTGTGATTACGTTAAACCTTTTAATGATTCTTTTTCACTTGTTTCAGGAAATCTATCTTATGACATTTACTGGATGGGTTCCTTACTTGTATTTTGCTATAGGCCAGTGTCTCTGCCTCTTCAGGGCTTCAGTGATGGCACCGTCATCTTTCCGCCTCTGATGCTCTGACCATCAGAAGATTATGCCACCAGCTTCAAGAGCAAGGACAGCTGGATTTAGATTTATAGCTATTACCCCTTTCCAATGTTAAAAAAAAGTAATGCTGAAAAATATGAATTTTTCATATTAGCATTGGTTTCTCTTCCTGCAAGGATTTAATTTTCATACTCCCACAGCATACGAATTATATTTGATGAGCTTTTACTTTTTCAAAAAAAGTATTTTTAAAAATTTTTCTTGAAAAGATTACTTCTTATCCCTAGGATTCTGAGTAAAAATGACGTACGGGAACGGGGGAAATCCGAGTACATGTCCTTTTTTTTTTTTTTTCCCTTCTATACCTAATAACCTGTTGGACACAGAGAATGGAGGTCTCCATGGTCATTGTGCATCGGTTTCAGGTACGGCCGAGATTACAAAAAGAACAAAACAAAATTCATTTGATTTAATCATAGATCATAAACAGATTGCCATGATGTCACAGGCACGAAGACCAGACAAACAGTGGAAAGCCAAATCAGAAGCTGCCTCACAGCTTGGACTTTTTTTTCCTCTGCTTAATGAGAAATAAATTATCACTGCCATCGCCCTCCAAATAGCTCTCCTTTTTCTTCTGTTTGCCCCGCTTGCTGTCTCTGGGCAGCTTGTCTTCTCTTGGCTTGTGGTAATGTGATGAGTGGTGGAAGGACTTGGGGCCCTTCTGGGTCTTGAAGGTGCCAGGAGAATGGAGTTTTGGGCCCCTGGGGAAGTCCTCCTCCACTTCGTGAGCCCTGTCAGCCTTCCTGTGTTTCTCACGCTCTTTGCGGCTCCTGCTCGCTTCTTTTTGGGTTTCTTTCTTTTCTTGAGGCCACCTGCTGTTTCTCCACGAGGCATGGCTCTTCCTCCTGCCATGGGGGGGCCTCTTCTCTGCTGCTTCCATGTGAGGTCTCTTGAACTGCCTTGGAAAATCCCCATTTTTCTGGAGTTCTGGAAAATATAAAAGTATTTCTGCATATTCAGCAGCCAGACAGTCCACACACGGCTTACACTGGTCTGTAAATAACTCAGCAGACAGGGAAACTATAGACAATGAAATGTGTTAATGATACAACATTCGAAAGAGCCCTTACTAAGGTAAAACTCACCTGCTAAAAATTGTATGGTTATAGTTCTGTATTTCTGATTGCTAAAAATGGAAAATATCCAGAAATCCAAAGATATTTATTCTATTCAGTACAGTTGTACTAGGTTGAATGATACAGACGAAGACTAGTGAAAGCCATCATCTCAGCTTTGTGAAGAAAAGTCACATCTGACCAATTCAAGTCATGGCGGGGATAAAGAAACAGCCTTTGACGATGAAGTGAAACAAGATATATCAAATGTCTCATGACATTTCAGTCACCCTCTGAAGATAAAGTCTGGTCACAGTACTTATAGGTGGATGCCAAACTGGACAGGAGATTATTCCTCCAGAGCAGACATCACTGGCTTGGAGAACACACACATGTGTGTATCTCAGACATTTTGGTCCCAGATCTGGTGTTACACTTTACCAGGACTTGGCACCCTTTTACTACAAGTGTCTGACAGGCATGATTCTGATGGGGTAAGTGAGAGATGAGGTTTGAGGGATAAAAACTAACATGTCAACAAAACCTTGACAGATTAAAGAAGTGGCCAATAAAAGAATAGGGATGGGGGTGCCTGGGTGGCTCAGTTGGCTGAGCGACTGACTTTGACTCAGGTCATGATCTCACAGTTCGTGAGTTCCAGCCCCGTGTTGGGCACAGCCCGCTTCAGATCCTCTGTCCCCCTTCCTGCACCTCACCTCCCCCCTCTCAAAAATAAATAAACATTGAAAAAAAAAGGATGAAATGCAAAGTAATATAAAGTTCACAAAAAGTGAACTCTAGGATACAGAGCAAAGGTAATTCCTTATAGACTTTAGCATGAAATAAAATTTTTTTTTCTAAAAAAAATGTTTATTTTTGAGAGAGAGAGAGGGAGAGAGAGGGCAAGCAGGGGAGGGGCAGAAAGAGGAGGACAGGATCCAAAGTGGGTTCCACTGATGTGGGGCTCAAACTCATGAACTGTGAGATCATGATTCGTGCTGAAGTCAGATGCTCAACCGACTGAGCCACCCAGGTGCCTGAAAATTCTAATGGATCACAGAGAACCTCAAAGTAGCCACAGAGTTCCCAATATTACTACTAGTTAAAAGTGAAAACAAATGGTTTTCCTAGAATTATAAAAGTTATAACCACTCATTACAGAAAACCCGTGAAATACAAAAAGTATAAAAATAAAATAGGAGCCATAATCTTTTAATTCAGAGGGGACACTTTGGTGCATTTCTTTTCTTTTTTAATTTAATTGCCTAATAAATATCTTTATGTACTGTAATCTCTCTCTATATATAGTTGAGATAGAGTTTATATGAAATGTAATATGGAAAATATGCAGGAGTTGAAAATAATTCCTTTTGAAAAAGACCTTAAGTCAGAGAGAGTTGGGGGTGGGATGGAGAAAGAATACCAAAAAGGCTCTAAGAGTTATAATGTATAGGTCAACTTGAGAAGTATAGAACTATTTCATCCTGAAAGCAAGAAAAGTAACTGAGTAAACCACTGTTAAACTTAGTAAACTACAGCGCAAAAGAAATAGAAAAAAGTAGGCCTAAATTATAAACTAAAAGAACTTCATGTTATCAACAGTTAAGTAAAGGAATCACAGAAGGTGGCTGTGGACCCTGGAGCTCTGCGGTAATCATGGCTGGTAAGAACAGACTTCTCTGGGGAAACTCCAGGAATCACCTAGCAGGGAAGCCTTTCTTTCCATAAAAATACTAGAGACATACAAATGGAAAAAATAATTACTTGCCAAACAGAAAACTTTCAAAAAAAAGAGCCTTTAAAACCCTGCTTCCCTGTATGGATAGAAGTATTTTCAGGACATTTTCTAAAATGGTCATGATGTGAAAAAAATGTTTAGTGTGAACAGATCATAATGCAGGGTGTTTCTGAAGTGGGTGCCTGATTACTGGAGATCAAGAAAGTTCTGGTTTCTATGGTAATTATTTAAAAACATTTTCTGTGCTAACCAATGACACCCAAAGCAGGCAAAGACTGTGTAAAGGAAGACATTTAGGAACTACTGCAAAGGTAATCTCACAAGAATTCAACAACATACCTTTCACCTTTCGTTTTATTCTCTGTTCTCTCTCCCGAATTTCATATTTGTCATCATAGTAGTAGATGAATGGAGATGTTGGAAAGGTCTGGTTAAACATTCGTCTTTCTGTACATTCCTGCAAGTTGTTTGAAATTGTTTCAAATTATCAAAGTTGAAATTAGGATGTCACAAGGGCACTGCTCAGGCAACCTTAACTGCAAGATCACAGACCACTGAGGTTAGAGACAGTCCCACATCACGGATACCCCACGCTGAGGCTCAGGATGTGGTCCTGCTGGGAGGCTCGGCCAAACCAACATCCAATCACACCCAACTGTGCTTACAGGCTTCTTTCAGGCTTGGATTTTCTTTCCTTACTTCTTTACCCATGAAACCTTTCTTGTCTTTTTTCAGTCTTCCCTGCCAAACCCCTTCCCCAGTCTGAGCTAACAGCAATGGGGGGCTGGGTCTCTACTGAACTTGCTCTGTTCCTCTTTTAAAGACTTTATTTGCCCTTATGTTGTCTTAGACCTTTGCTTATCTGTCTCTTCCAACAGCCTTCCATCAAGTGCTTCTCCTTTCACATTTACACCCTAAATGCGAGTGTAAATTCTTAGCTCTTTGCTCTTTTCCCTTCACCCAAATGGTTTGCAAGCTTATTTTAACCCAATACTGCTAACAAGGGCAGTGATCCTTATGGTGGGGAGGAGGATGGTGGTGGTGGGTTAGGTCTGGTTTGAAAATGCTCCTAGGTAATTCCAAAATACCCCAAAAGAATCCTCTCTTCTCTTTCCTTGCCCCGCTCAAGAGATCACTCCTCTCACTCATTTCTCTAGGTCGGCTCCCCACCTGCATGACTCTGGCTTTTGTACCTCTGCTAGTTTCCAAATCCACATTGTTGGCCTGAGCCACATCCAATAGAATAGGCTTTATTTATCATGATCTGTTGACATATATCCATTCAGCATGTCTGAGACCAACTTTTCTTTTCTTTGAAAGAGGTTTCCCTTTGGAACTTCCCCATTTCCGTCCTCTGCCATCTTGCCTAAAATGTATTTTATAAATGTCCAATTCTTCTTAGCTAGGTATTGAAGAAAATTAGAACACCTCTTAGGAAGAAAGTATGTGAAATAGCCACATAAAATTTAGCTGACTTATCCTAACATTGGCAAATATACTTGACTTGTAATTCTAAGAAACCTGACTGAGCTGGCAGCCACACACTTAGTAAGAGCCTGATTTGCAGATTATGAATCATTCTAAGTATACATTTAAGTATTGGAAAAAAAGTAATGTCAATCTGTACCTACTATTGGACTTTATCAAATCACATTTTACCTTAATTTATTTGTTTTTGCTCCAAGAACTGAAACATTAATAATACAATTGAAATCCTCCGTGTAATCCTCTTTCCCATTCCTCATTTGTCTCCTTCCCTTTCCAGAAGTTGCCACTGTCTTAAAGTTGGTTCCTGCCATCCTCATACATTTTATACTCTTACTACTATTAATGACTATTCTAATAAACAACAGTGTTAAATTTGAAGCATTCAGACTTCATAAAAATGGTATCATTCTATAAATATTTTGAAGTGGCTTTAGGTTATAATAGCTTCACAGAATAAATTGGGTAGTGTTCTCTTGGATGATCTGTTTCTGAATTAAGGTTTGGTAAAACCTGACAATAAAACTATCTGGATCTGATATATTTCAGGGGAGAATTCTGATTACTAACTTAATTTTTTGAGTGGTATTGGTTCATGTAGGCTTGTTCTTCATTTTGGTTAATATTTTTTTTCTAGAGAATTATTTATCTGTATTTTCAGACTTAATTTTGAACTTTATTAAATGCAAAGATTATTTAAAATTTGTATTCTCCTATAATTAAAACTTACTGTATTTTAAGTTATTTACACTTTTTATTCACTATTTGTACCTTTTTTTTTTCTTTGAGTAGTTTTCCCGAAGTCTTTTCTTTTGGAAAAAAATATGTTTTTAATTTTTTAAAAATGTTTTTATTTATTTTTGAGACAGAGATAGAGCATGATCAGGGGAGGGGCAGAGAGAGAGGGAGACACAGAATCCGAAGCAGGCTCCAGGCTCTGAGCTGTCAGCACAGAGCCTGATGCAGGGCTCGAACTCATGGACTGTGAGATCATGACCTGAGCTGAAGTTGGATGTTTAACAAACTGAGCTACTCAGGCACCCCTAAAAATGAAAATGTTTTTAAAGAACTAGCTTTTGGTTTTGTTGATGCTATTAATTTTGTTTTCTATTTCAATAATTTTGGTTCTTATCTTTATTATTTCCTTCTTCCAACTATCTTTAGATGTACTGTGTTGTTGACTTTCAGGATCTTTTTGGAATTTTTTGGATCCTGAAGTTATAAGGCAAACCTATATGGTAGCCTAGAGAATTACATACATACATACATACGTACATATGTATTTCTTTATTTAGGCTTCATGCCAAGCATGGAGCCCAACGTGGGCCTTGAAAGCATGATCCTGGGATCAAGACCTGAGCTGGGATCAAGAGTTGGACATTTAGCTGACTGAACCATTCAGGTGCCCAAGAATTACTTTTAGAAATCACTATCCATGGTGGCTCTAAGTTTCCAGAAGAAAGGGCACCCATAAAAGATTTGGGTCTAAGATTCTGCTATAGTTTGAATGTTTGTGCCCATCCCTCCCAACCCCCAACCAGAATTCATCCCCAAGATGATGGTAGTAGGAGGTGGAGTCTTTGGGTAGTGATTTGGCCATAAGAATGGAGCTCTGATGAATGGGATTAATGTTCTTATAAAAGAGACCCTCACAGAGCTCCCTAGCCTCTTCTACCATGTAAGGACATAGCATGAAAGTGCCATCTATTAAAAACAGCCCCTCGGGGTGCCTGGGTGGATCAGTCGGTTGGTTAAGCATCTGGCTTCAGCTCAGGTCATGATCTCATGGTCCATGACTTCGAGCCCTGCATCAGGCTCTGTGCTGACAGCTTGGAGCCTGTTTCAGATTCTGTGTCTCCCTCTCTTTCTTTCTCTGCCCCTCCACTGCTTGCACTCTCTCTCTCAAAAATAAATAAACATTAAAAAAGAAGAAGAAGAAGAAGAAGAAGAAGAAGAAGAAGAAGAAGAAGAAGAAGAGGAGGAGGAGGAAAAAGAAGCAGCAGCGGCCCCTCATCAGACATCAATTCTACTGGCACCATGACTTTGGGCTTCCCAGCCTCTAGAACCTAAGAAATAAATTTCTACTGTTTATAAACCACATAGTCTATGGTAGCTTGTTTACAGCAGCCTAAATGGACTAAGAGAGATTCTAACCATAAAATATTGAGAGCAAATTGCAATTACAAAGAGGTACTAAAGATCTTGATACACTCCCAGCACCCACTCATACTTTCACACGCTCTTGGAGTAGTCTCTCTGTAGAGTGACTACTGTTTTCTATGGTAGTTTGTAGTTTGCCTGATATGAAGTTGCTTAGGACTGTCCCTGCCTCTCCAACTACACGATGAGTGAGGTTAGGGAAGGGCAGTGCCACATTCACCTCAGAATACCTTTTATACGAAGAGGCTGTTCAGTAACATCTATAGAGCTGTATTTCTGCAAATGAAGGGGAGGGGTCCTCAGACATCTTTAATCATCTGCACAGTCTTCTATTTGGATCCTGTACAGTCTAGACTGGCGTGGCTATACAGAGCCATACAATACGATAAATATTTTCCAAAGCTAAATGTAAATTATGTTTTGATTATCCACATCGCTGGTCCCCTCCATTAGCACACACAATTGATAGTTGGCTATATAATTTATCTACTATTCTGGATTAGCCACACCACTGATCTTCTTCATTAGTGTGGATGATCTAGAATTCTTCATCTATGGCAGCGATGAGGCTGCCAAATTTGCTTTATTGTAAATTAAAAACTATCTAAATCTAGATTTCTGGGATAAATTCCAAATGTTTTTAATATATTTCCTATCTACATTAACAGGACTGACTAGTAAGCAATATGTGCCCAACTATAATTGTTTTTCTTTAATTGAACAAACATAAATGGAAAATTACACCCTTTTGCTTTAAAGAGGTCAGCAAGCATAAATTGTACATCTGTGTGATCTGCGTGGCAATGGAATACTCATGGGAATAGGTTTCCTAAACAGTGTTGGCAACATCTGGATTTTGGCAACGAGGTGGAATGCACAAAGCAGGAAAAGATCTAGAGCTGGTAATTTTGTAAGAAAAAGTATTCTTTAACAAAGTTTTTAATGTGCATTCTATGAAAATGGAGTATGGGTCTCTCCATCCATGTCACCATACTATGGATTTGTTCACATTGGAAACAGCATCCAAGTGTCAGTATTGAGAAATCTCCCCGTAAAACGTCTTTGCTTTGGAGATAAAGAAACTGAAGACCGGAGTGCGTTGTTCAAGTCACATGATGAAGTCAGTAGCAGAGCAAAAGCCAGACCTGAGGATCAGAACTTCATCCTAGCTTTCATGTTGTAATCCTTCATTCCATGGTCCTGCTGCCCCAACGTGGAAGAAAAATTTCACCTGTTGGTGAACTGTGTTGTGTCTCTCCCTTTGCTGCAGAGGTCCAGCCCCAAGGTCTGCATGAGGTGCCACGGTCAGAATTCAAGGTGGGACTCCCATGAGTCACAAAGCGCAGCACTACCCCTCCCCTTCCCACTGCTCACAGTTTTGAGGACTCCCATTTTGAGGACTCTCTACCCCCAATGCTTTCTACCTCCTGTCATCAGATCGCATTTGATTTTAGTTTATTTTTGTTTCTAAGCTGTTAGAAGCCTACCAGGAGACTAGGAATGTATTTCTCCATACAGATTTTCTACTTTTTGTGCCACTGCCCTTCTTCCTCTGCCTTAGGATTCCCAGAATGCAGGAGAGCTTGCAGTCTATTCTTATTGCATCCTGTCTCTGGGATGCGCTGCTGCTGTTTCTTACTTAATGAGACAACTGGCTAGGAGACTCCCTCCCATCTCACAGCAACAAATTCCTTCTGCTTTGACACTCTTGCACCTAAAACACACACAGTTTGGCCCTTTTAGCTGGGGCTGGGAATATG
Organism: Puma concolor; assembly: GCF_028749965.1. Lineage (NCBI taxonomy): Eukaryota > Metazoa > Chordata > Mammalia > Carnivora > Felidae > Puma > Puma concolor. Next base: position 59,561,441 of record NC_141679.1, on the reverse strand, counting down.
CAGCTTGGATAATCTGGACGTCTGTGGGGCAGACAGGCTAGTCAATGATACAGTATCTCTGTCTTTCCACTAGTGTCAGGGTTTATATGTGAGTGATGAAGATTTAAGTGAACACAGTATCAGGGAAAGCTGGAGATACTGGAGAACTACATAGAAAATCTCCAGTCATGATTTTGGCTGTGTCAAAGTAATAGCAAACATAAGAACTCATGAGAAGTGTAACCATTTTGGTGACTACTTTTATTCCTCTGATTGACTGTATGAGGTTTTTGTTTGTTTTAGCCTAACTTGTTCATGTATATTTAAAACAATTAGAAGAATGTGCTCTGACAGATCTCTCTGGCAGGGATGGGAAAAGCAAATCAGTTGAAAATACATTAAGTCTTACTTTAGGATGTTAGTTTATTAAAAAGGTAAGCATTCAGAATTACTTTTTTTTTTTTTTTTTTTTTTTTAGTTCATCTTTCAGCAACCACTCCCAGAACAACAGAATGTGTTATGCCCAAATGCTACTCAAACTTACGTGTCCATAATGGCCTTCTTGCCCACAGTTGTAGCAATAAACTAAGGCCGATTGTCCAGAAGGGGTCTTCGGCTTTTTGGGGGGTCCAGGTTTGGTCTGCAACATGAATATTTGTGAGCGTTTATTAAATGTTAGAAGAAAATTAAAACCTGATTCTTTCCCAAAGAGCTCTTTTTAGGTAAGAGATCCTTTAGAAATACTGCCTCCTAGAGTTTAGGACCTCACATCCAGATGATTCTCTGTGTTAAAGTGCACTACATGACAATTCTTTTCCACTTCATGTCAATATGTGCTTTCCTCTTCTTCGCTCCTCATTCCATTAGGCGTTGTGCCCAGTACTGTGTTAGGTATTAGGTATCTCAGAGAGAGAAGCATAACAGGCTAGTAGAACATGAAAGACATCTAAACAGATGATGACAGAATATGTAAGCAAAGTGAGGAACATGTACAAGGTTTTAATGGAGTGGCAAAGGGGACCCATCATTGGGATGGGGTGGAAGGAGTCAGGGAATGCTTACAAAACTTACATTTACTTTTAAAGAATTAGGTGTAAGTCAAATGGAAAATCCTAGGAAGAGGGGCTAGCATGAACAATGCATGAAGCTAAGAAAGCATACATGCTGACAAAGTATAACATGCCTAGCCAGGTAGACTGAAAAATGAGGCTGGAGAAAGCAGGGCAAAAGAAGGGAGGGCCTTAAAGTCATCTTAAAGAACTTGGGGTTTATCTGGGCTTTTCCATTGTAAGTGTTGTTTTAAATATGGGAGCAGAGTAGTTAGAATTTTATTTTGGAAAAACCATTTTGGCTTGTAGTTGTAGAGGGCGTGAATATGAACAGAAGGTTAGATGCAGTGAAAAAGGTGGCTGTTAGGAAATCAATGAGGTGACGAGGGTCTACACTACAAGAGTAACAAGGATAGGAAAAAGGGAATCGATTTGGCCAATACATGAGGGGATAAAACTGGTATCACTGAACATTGAAAAGATATGAGGAATAAAGGAAAGGAGAAATTACGATGCTTTTCAGGTTTCTAAGTTGGGTGCCAACAACTGCTTCAGAAACAGTAGGAAATTAGAGGGAAAGATGATGAAGTCTAACTTGGATGCTGTGTATTTAGGTGATGTCCATTAGGCAGTTGTCTGTGTAAGATTAAAGCTGAGGGAACAAGTGTGAGCTGAAGATTAGCTCTGAATGAAATCTACCGTATAATAGTGGAGGCTAAAATGACCCGAGTGGACAGCATCGCCGTACCCAATATGAACAGTGGTGAGCTCAGGATGGAACCCTGGGCATAACATTTAAGGGGCAGACAGAGGAACCTGGGAAAGGGACAGAGAAGGAAAGGCTGAAGGATGCAGAATCACAGGAGAATATAGTCATAGACCTTAGAGAGTAGTTTCAAGAAGGGTGAACTGATCTGCAATGGAAAATACAGCAGAGGCTTAGTGAGATTAGAACTGAGAAGCATCTGTTAGATTTGGCAATTGTTCATGGATAACCTTAGTATGAGAATTTTGGAATTGGTAGAAAGGTAATAAAGAGCAGAAGGCAACAGGTTGAAGAGTGAAGAGATGAATACAAAGGTGATAAAACCATAAAGAATGAGAAAATGATTCCTCACAGAAGCCAGGATAGTAGTTACTTCCAGTGAGGAGAAAATGCACAGAAGGTTTTGGGGTAGCTGCAATTTTCTATTTCTTGAACACAGTGGTGTTATATAACTTAAGTGTGTGTGATGTAACTATGCATTTTTCAATATGTATGTTACATTGGACAGTAAGGAATATTTAAAAAAATTGAACAGAAGCAGAAAAAAAGGGGATGGCAGGTATGTATTATTTTGAGAAGCATGAATAGCAAGGGGCAGAATAAGGTCAAGCAACATCTAGGAAGGGGATTTGGTAGAGTTTGCTATTAGAATGAGAAAGAGATCTGAACATGTGAGGAAGCTAGTAGAGAGGGAGGTGGTGAAAACAGGAGAGAAGGGAGAAGACAGAGCTAAACCCCTGAGGTGGCAGGGGCTTTAAACAGAGAGAGAAAAACCTAATAGCCCTCCCACTCCTTTTTTTTTTTTTTTTTTTTTTTTTTTTTTTGTAGATTGGAAGAAAGAGGTGAGAATGGGAATGAAATTGGATAAGTTTATTTCTTATTTATTTATTTTTTAAAGTGAGCTCTATGCCCAACGTGGGGCTCGAACTCATGAACCTGAGATCAAGAGCAGCACGCTCCCGCAACTGAGCCAGCCAGGCGCCCTGCTTATGTTCTTTATTGGGATGCTATAACAAACAGTGCTGGTGTGCCAACTAATTTCATTATTACTGTTTAATGTGGCAAACAGTTGGCTTGTGGAGGTTTTATGTTATTGACATGGAAAAATAATCTATAGGCTATAAAAATCTTCTTCAACTTTATGTTTAGTTTGTTTCCTAAAATGGAAAACTGGAGGATAACAGTAGCCTAAAAGATCTTTTCTATTGAAAATGCCTACAAATGCTACACAAAATAGAATTTACAATTTCAGCTATTGTCAACTGGGATATGATAACTAACAAAGGTCTTATATTCTCCAATAAAAGAATGTGGTTCATGAATTAAGACAAGCTAAAAGTCGTCAAGCATAGTTTTGACAGGTATGCATACAAGCATGTACCACTCACTCACTCACTCACTGCAGTGGCTCATAAATTTGTTCAGGTATAGAGCGGCAGGAAGACATGAAATTATTAAGCAGAAATTATTTTTCCATCTTTGTGTTACTTGATGTGACACAAAATTGCAACCATGAGTATATATGTGGTTTAAGAGAAAGAAATCAAAGCAAGAGATGTGTGTCATGGATGTGAAGGCAGAACACATAATGTTTTGAGGAAGAAGTTGTCAAAAGCTACTGGTGGGTTAAATAAGATAAAGACTATGAAATCCACTGGATTAGCAATCAGGAAGTTGCTGGAGACTAGAAACCGTTGTGAGCAGTTTATTTGAGGGGTAGAGATACAAGCCAGACTGTAACGGGTTTGTTGTTAAGTAGAAAGAACTGAAGAACAGAACACTGACGACTTTTTCAAGATACCAGGTTGTGAATAAGAGAAGGGAAGGGGACAAGTAGAGCAGAACAAGTTCAAGGACGCCTCCATCAGTGATGTTTACCAGAGTGCTGGGCACATGGCATAAGCATATACAAGCATTCTTTCATTAATTTATTCAAAAAATAATTGAGTGCCTAATATATGCCAGATATCTTAGAATAGATTAGGTAACTGAGAAGTCAGACAAAAATCCCTGCTCACATCTCCCACGTTGGAAGACAGATAAACCAACAAAACACACACACACACACACACACACACACACACACACACACACACAAAATCGGGTAGTAATAAATGGCACGCAGGCAATTAAAATAGAGTTAAAGGAATGAAAGTCATTGGTGGTGACTTAAATTGCATTTTAGAGAAACTCTCACTGGGATGGTCATTTCTTGTGATAAAAATACCCCCAAGTATGCAATGACTGGGGAACAGCATTCTAGGCCTCAGGCATGGGGACAGGGAATGCAAATCTCGGAGATGCGGGTAAATTTGCCATATTTGAATATCAGAGAAATATCTGTAAATTTGGAAGTGTAGTAGGTGAAGGAAGCGTGGGAGAAGAGGAGGTTCTAAAGATGGAGAGGGACTAGATCGCTTAGGGCTTATCATTCAGAATGGAGAGCACTGGATTTGAGTGGCATGAAAATCCACTCTAAGGCTAATGGTAGGTGCTCAAAAATTAGTCGGTGACTGTAGGCAGAGACTATCACTGATGATAAACAGAATTATCCACCCGCCAAATAATAAACATTCTCTGAAAGACTTATGTTTATAATTTTTCAATGTTTTTTTGTGCAAATATATGGTAATTTACTGCTGAGGCAAGATTTCTAGATTCACTGAAGAAAGGAAAATATGCTCACTATGTTTATTCCGCTGGAATAAGAAATTCCATTGGCTCAAATCCTATGAAAAAGGACAAGATGAATCAGGCAGTAATGATTGGGGAGGGAGGGCACAGAAAGAACCAGAACAAGATGGATATCCAGACACTAGAACTTTGGTATGGATGCAAATAGGGATTTCCTCACAGGAGAACCACTGGTGTCCCCATGGCACTGCTGGCTTTTCCTCAGGAATACAGAACACAGGAAAGCCACACTACCGTACAAGTCTCCAGTGGTTCATTCCCATCGCATCCGCTCAGAGTAAAGTCCACTTTTACTTACTCCTGCCACAGTGCTCCTGATGCTCCTTTCCCCATTTCACCTTCTCGTGTACTAAACTGATTATCATGTCTATTATCTGCCTCCCCATTGCTGGAATGTAAGGTGCACAGGGTAAGAGATCTTTTAGTCCACTCTGTATCCTTATGGCAAGAATCTAGACTAAGTGTTGGTAAACTATGGCCGACAGGACGAATCCAGCTCATTGCCTGTTTTTGTATAGCCCATAGGCAAGAATGCTTTTACATTTAAATGGTAAAAAAAAAAAAAAAAAAAAAAAAAAAAAGGATATTTTGCAACACATGAAAATTTTATGAAATTCAAAATTCAGTGTCTGAAAATCAAGTTTTATTGGAACACAGCCAGGCACATCTGTTTACAGGTTATCTAAGGCTGCTACTCTTTTCTTCAATTCCCTACATCACCCAGTGCTTATCAGACATTTCTCCAAAGAAGATATCCAGATGGCCAACGGACACATGAAAAAGATGCTCAACATCACTCATCATCAAGGAAATGCAAATAAAATCTACAAAGAGATAATACCTCACACCTGTCAAAATGGCTACAATCAAAAACATAAGAAGCAACAAGTGTTGGCGAGGATGTAGTGAGAAAGGACTCCTCTTGCACTGCTGGTGGGAATGCAAACTGGTGCAGCCATTGTGGAAAAACCGTATGCAGGTTCCTCAGAAAGGTAAAAATGGAACTACCCTATGATCCGGTTATCTATGGCTACTTTTCATGCTACAAGAGCAGAGTTATGACAGAGACCATATTGCCTGCCAAGCTGAACTATTTACTACTTGGCTTTTCATAGAAGTTTGCCAATGCCTAAACTAGAACACAGAAAGTGCTCAAAAACAGGTGGTGAATAAGTAGATCTTAAAGACTCCAAAATTTTATAGAGTGGACATGAGTTATACAGCCAATAAATGTGTTTAAAGTAAATTCAAACACTGAAAATCTCTGCAATATTAGGATGCAGAGCAAAAGTTTTATGGAATTTCTTTGCATTATTTTATTGCCTAAGTTAGAGGAAATTACAGGTACTCCTAATGTTGTTCCATCGGCCTGTGTCACTCTGCCCAGATAAACATGGTGCACTCCTTCGCCTCCTTCAAGTCTTGGCTCAAAGGTCGTATTAGTAATGCTTTCTTGATCACGTTTTTTAACTCTGTCAGCTCCCTCCAACTGGTGTTCCCTACCCTACTTCACTGCTGTAAAGAAAAAAACAAAAACAAAACTCCATGTCACTTATCACATCTCCCATAATATATTTTGCTAGTTTGTTTTGTCTATCCCTCCACTTGCATTCCCAGACAAGAAGGACGTAAGGTCTGTGAGGGCAGGGATTTCTGTCTGTTTTTTGTTCACTGCTATACCCCAGATCCAGGGACAGGGACAGGCATATAGTAAGAGTTCTGTAAATATTAATAGATGAATAATGAGGTAATGCACAGGTAAAGCACATGACCCATAGTAAGCATCCAATGCATTTTAGTTACTGTTAATAATTTGGATGCTTTGGAAAACGATATCAATTGTCTTATGTCATTAAAGGACAATTTATTTTTTAATGTTTATTTATTTATTTTGAAAGAGAGTACCTACGAGCGGAGGAGGGGCAGAGACAGAGAGGGAGAGAGAGAATCCCAAGCAGCTCTGTGTTCACGGCACAGTGAGTGTAGACCTGGAGGCGGGGCTTGATCTCACAAACCCTGAGATCACGACCTGAGCTGAAATCGAGTTGGATGCTCAACCGACTGAGCCACCCAGGCGCCCCTAACAGACAATTTTTTAAATTATGCTTTGATATATTAAAAAGTCTGCATGAATTAATACAGCTTCCTAAGCATCTCCCCTACTTCGAATTGAGAGTGTGGTACATACGCTGGCAGAATCAGGAAAGAATTAGTAATATAAAGAGAATAGGAATTCAGTTTTATAGTACCAGAGATAAAGAGATCCTTCTTAATCAAGACTTTGAAAGCATGTTTCATGTTGACACTTAATTTTTTTTTTTGACACTTACTTTATTTTGAAAGCATGTTTCATGTTGACACTTACTTTATTTTGAAAGTAATTTCATTCAAAGAGCCTTAAATTTAGCCCCGCTGTTCATTTATGCCCCTGGATGAAGTGCAAACATTTGGATGTTCATTCATCTGAATAATGTCACTAGTTAAAAACTTCCATTATTACTAATAAAAATAGCAACAGTATTTATATTGTGCTATGAAATTCTAAACTGTTTCACAATAATTAATTAGTAAATGACACGACAAACACTATCTACATACTCTCATTTTAATAAACTATCATGTACTAGGACTTAATAGGAATGCAATCAGCCTAGATCTTACCTAATTAGAGAACATTTCTGTATTAGAATACAGTACTGAAAACTCAATAATGATTTCCAGTGGACAAGTTCTCATACTGTGATCTAACAAAAATCTTACAGCTATTTAAAGTGTTAGAAATATAAATTTGTGACTACTTCTGCCTTGGAGCATGTCTTTATTTTTAATTAACAGTAAAGGTCCAATTTAACACAGAATATGTCAACTGATTAGCTCTAAGTTCAGGGTTCTGTCATACAGTCTATATTGTGGATGAAATGTAAGGGAATGAATGTAGTCTTTTAGAACTTTTTTAAAGTTAAACATTTATCTAGAGACTTTGACCCAATGGGTTACCAAGTGAACTATTTATGAAAGCAGCTCTTTTTTTCTTTCTTTTTTTTTTTTTTTGTTACAGACATTTAAATAATCTATATTTGTAGGGTGATATCTTGGAGATTACTTTACTATCAATATATAGAAGTAATAACCTGGTAGATAGCATTACCTATGAAAGGTCCATCCCATCTGCTATTCTTGCTGAAAGCTTTTCATGCACCAGTAAACTCAGTAAATATCAGAAGATAAAGCATAAGCCTACCACGCCACGGATTTACTCCTAATGTCTCCTCAAAGTGCAGCCCGATGCAACGATTACAAATGATTTTCTTCTAATGTCATTTTACATAACCCTTTTTTCTGCATGAGTAGTTAGTGCGGAATGAATGAATGAATGCCATTAAAACAGTTAATCATTATCTGGGACACTGGCCTTACTCCCTTCACAACTAGGAATCTCCATGACAAAGGCCAAGAGATCAAAACGCCAGAGCTGCCTCAGTGTCCTATTTCCAACAGTAATTTTTTATGCAAATGAACCTGCTGGGCATCTCCCTCTGTGACCTTGAGCTGCCCTTATCTAAACTGACTTTGATCCAATGAGGGTTTGCATCTAGTTGAAGCTCATTACTATATAGGATATGCAATCAATTTCACTAATTAAAGGGAATTTTCTACTCTTGTGAATGCAAAATGGACTTATTTTTATAATTACACATATGCTTAAAGACTATATGTTTTTATTAATCCAATTTGTTACATGAACATATATTAAAAAGCAAATACATTAAGTACTTGGGGTAAATGTATTCATGACCAAATGTAACGTTTAATACTGAGCTTAGCTCCAGTCTTTCTGGACAAGTCACATTTGTTCACAGACCTCTTAAATCGATATGCTTTTCATGCTTGAGAAAGACCCAATTCTTTGAAAATATTTCCAAATCAAATTATTCTTCTAATAGCACAAGCCTCCCCCCCGCCACCCCAATATTCATGTATTAAAAAAAAAAATCCAACCCAAGTATTAAATAGTATTTCCCAAGAAAATGTTACCCCAAATGTTAGGTCATCATGGTCAAAGTCCATTGGTTGAAGTGACCAATGGCATGAATTTAACAGCTGAGCAGAAAAGTTTCAACTTAAAATATATATTTTTTCCTCTTTAAAGATATTATTTTTATTGCTTACTCTAGAGATCAGATACAGTTTTTTAAGTATTTTATTTAGTTTTATAAAGAGTATGCAGGGAAAAGAGAATGAATGCCCTCCCTTTCCTTTAGTATTGTTTACAATATAAATTCCAGTGAAATGTAACTGGTAGGTATTTAAGATTTTAAAATCAAATCTGGGGCCTAAAGGAATGCAAGTAAGAAATGTAAAAGTTAGGCAAATAGTTGTGTAGTGAACTGAACTAAAGCTGAGTCTGTGGCAAGGCAAAAATGATGATCCCAAGATCCCAAGATATGACCAAAGATACAAAGGTCCTGTCCTCCCTTGTCAGTGTTTTTCTGGGGCCAGTCCTCACACCTGCAGACGAGGACATTAGGTCTGTTCCAACCACGGTTTGGGACAAAGTCTTCCATTTGTAGACCATTCTGGCAAACAGTCACGGTATTACTTTTGACGAATACTGGGAGGAATTTTCTCCCCAAACTAAAGGTTTTGAAATTATTTTAAAACAAAGCTTCCTTCATAAAGTTTTTTAAGCTTTCTTTTTTTTTTTCCCCAGGGGAAAAAAAAATTCAATTGTATTCCAGAGGACATTGCTACTAATTTCCCCTACATCCTAAAAATGCCATTAAAAGTACCATATATAATGATACACCTATATCTTTTATGTGTTAAAAAAAAAACTATGTCATGTACCCAACAGACTCCCAATCCATTGGGTAATTCCTTAATTAGGCAGATTTTTGAAACATGTATTATGTACACAACAGACCGGAACGTCTCCTTTGGAGCATTTTCTAGTCTATCGGGTGATTACATCATTAAGCCACACATGCTACGTAGAAAAAAATCCTTATGAAAATTCATGAAAAAATGTACAGCACATCATTAGCATGCAGCAGACGTGTATGCTTTTGATATTTTCTCTGTTAAAAAAAAACTACATGAAATAATTAGTCCAGGTCATGAAAACATGAGAAAGGTACCAGACACTGGTGAAAATGAAAATTGCAAAAAATTGCATCTCTCATGGTTTAGCTGAGAGTAATTTGCTTTATTGGAAAATGGATTCTAAAACAGTGTTCATTTGAACTACAGCAGAATGAAAAGTGTTGCTTTATTGATTTGATATTTTCTATACACATCTAACTTCCTCCTTACACCTCTTCAGATACTAAGTTTTACAAACCAACGGGTCGAAGGTTGCAAATGACCAGTGGTAAGACCATTGATTATTCAAGGCCTTTCAGTACTGTGTGTTTGTATACGTGTATCTTCATTTTATGTAACCAAGAGTATAAGGGATTGCCTGAGTGTATCTTTTTCACTAAGTTGAGACTATACTAAAGGAATACAAAGAGAGGTAAATTGTTGGTAACTCTCAATACTGAAAAGATGGTATATATTCACAACATTAAGCATTAGGCAAAAGTCTAAAAGGCGATATATATGAAGACTAAAATAAATGAAGCACAGGTTTCATAAAAAGAAGCTATTAAACTTATTTATCACTTTTCTTTCTGTAAATGAGATCCCACCCTACATTTCCCCCTAACCCCCCCCCCGAAAAAAAAAAAACCAACAACAAAAAAAGAAAACCTCAGTAAGCAGAGAACAATGAGCATATGCAAGACAGTAAGGATCACAGTAATTCACTCCCTGAATGCTCCAAATCTTCATGGCTTAAAAAGCATCCCAATTTTCTCCAAAGGTAGTGGCATTTATTCACTGGGCCATAGCTAATTTTACATGGAATGCAAAAATGTTAGTTTAAGTTTAATTTACCACCCTATTTAAATATTTCCAATGTAGCTCTCAAACTGCAGGGCTATCCCTCCGTCTATTTTAATTTTAAAGTAAGTTAGCAAAGGCTTCCTTCTTAATCCCCAGGGACTACCTACACAGTGACACGAACGCGCAAATTTATGACAGCAACATAAATGCTCTTCTGAAGTAATGTGCAACATTAAGTGAAAATCGTTTCCTGGAAAGATATTATAGGTATCTATATTTTATTTGCCATCTTAAACATATCTGGGTCTTTATGGCCTTATTTTAAAAATGTATTTCCTTTTTATATTTCCTGGTGCAAATGGACTGCATAAATAAGCAATGTGCTATGAGGCTTCAGACCAGCCGATAAAACCTTTCAATTTTCATGCCAGCTTCTTCTTTTGTAATTCAAATCCGCCTGGAAACTGGCAGCTCTGAAAACTGAAACAAGCGCTGCCACAAATACCTTGTAATGCTATCGACCTTGTCTGCCCGTGCAGTGAGAGCGGGGGCCGCGGATGTGTCTGCAGCCATCCAGATAACACAACTCATTTTTTGGGGGGGGGGGGGGGAGGGTGGGGATAACAGGAGCCAGCCCCAGACTGTGCACCAAAAGCAGTCATTACCAGGCGCGCTGGAGAATAAGTCTCTTCAAAATACACAGTGCATTTAAAAACCACATATGAGGCTGAGCCACTGCTGTCATTACCAATTTTAATTTCGCTCCTTCAGTTTGCCAGCCAGATAAACTCTTTAGTGCTGTTTTTTAATCTATTTGCCACATTTTAGGTTTAAGATTATAGTAATATGGACAGGAGAAGGAATCACTTTTAGGGGAAATAAAGAAATAGATCCGCTTATCGGCGCCCATCAGAAAGTTCATTAATCAGCCAGGCTTTGTGCCCTCTAAATTGAAAGGTTAAATAATCCTCTCAGGAATATTTCTCGGCCCCTCCGCCAATTGTCCGGAGAGGAGCTGCCATTCATAGCACGCGGGATCGGTGACAGGGTATCTTACCACTGTTTGGACCCCAAACAATGATGGACAAATGGCCTGGTTTACAAAGAACCTTTTAGTACGCGGATGGAAAAGGGACCACAAGCTTTGAAGCAGGGTGGAGGGATGAGGAGGGTGTGAAGACAGGATGTGGGGGAAGGGACAGAAAAGAACACATACATGTGTGAATCCATGGATACTTCATCTGAAGGTTTATTGGGGTAGACTATAAAACATAGAAACCACATTAGTATATATCTTCCAACCATACGAACTACTTAACATATTCAAATTTGCTTATATATTTTGCATATAATGGTATATAAACCATCACCGGAAAACTGTAGAATAATAGAACTGTAGCTCTGTTATATTTATTAGCTACAACACAGAGGATTCAAATAAACACCAGTATTTTCATTTTTACCATAACTTCACATGACTCACAACACACAGCATTCCCCCTCCCCATCCAAACCCGCTTATTCATGTGAAATACTCTTAACCCACAGTCACAAAGGCAGAGAACTCCACAGCTGGAAGGACCTGTCTAAAGAGGGGGAAAGTAATGCTTTTTTTGCTTTTACAATATGCCCTATCTTAGCTCCTGCTTGTCTTTAAAATAAAGAACAACAGGAAATAGGAACGCTCTTTGCAAGAATACAAATCACAGGCATTGAGAAGATGCTTAATTTTGTGTTGTCTTTTTTGCTGGACCTATTGAGAATAAAAACAGTGTAGAAGTGGTGGAGCTCTTACACCTCCACATCTTGCTGTGAAATCAGGCTCGTTTCTGGCATCAGTCATGTGAAGGCATGAAGCAGTTTTATCTGAAGTACAAAAAAACTGAGATGCTATTTTCACCTGACTAACATAAACCCTCTACCCCTATAGAACTGGTTTACGTGTGAGTGGGAATTACTTGATTTCATATTAAAATCAATATATATTAAAAAAGCAAAAGATTTATATAATTTCATTTGCTTATGATAGATGACTATATTCAGATGACACTGAAGTTACCATTTAAGAACTGAATGTTTACTAATGTATATAGTTAGATCATATATTTTTCAAAATTAGTATTTCTTTACATGGCACAAATTTTATATAGTCATTTTCATTAGGAGAAGAAGTAGCCTAAATATCTTTTGTGACCTACTTCTTAAATGTCTTTATAATGATTTTTTTGAGCAAATCGAATTAAAAAAAAAGTTTGCTATACTTAAACATTACCTACATTTCTAGAAAGGAGGATAAATAATTAGAAAATGAAAAGCGAGGTAAATAATTTTGTTAACAAAAGACAGTGCTTGTGAGTATTTTAACTTCAGTAATTATAAAAAGGAAACAATTTTAGGAGACAGAAAGTAAAGAGGTCATTATGAATCTCCTCATTTCAGGTAAACAATAGTCTTCTCAAAAGACATTACAATAGTCTGAGTTTGGGCTATTAGCCCAGAGGTCATCTCTACAGGTGCGAGGCGCCTATGGGTTTGCTTTATTGGAGCTCACACAGTGTTGAATATGGGCTATGTGCTAAGTACTGTGCCAAGTACTTTACACTTATTGACTCATTGCATACTTACAACAAGAAGGCACCATTCCCATTTTTCAGATGAAGAAACCAAGGATCTTAGAAGCCAAATATTTTAACTAGGTTTGACTATCTAGTAAATTCAAGAGACAGAATATGAGCCAATGTCTGATCTCAAAGCTGGCATTCTTTTCTCTGTAATAAACATTCCCTAGTAATTTCCTCTGAATGAGTTTGCCACTCCAAATCAATTTTACTGCATGTTTCTTAAGGACTTTAGTAAACAAGGAGGAAATGTGGTATAGTTATAAATAAAGGAAATGGGAGAGATCCAAGAAAGATAAATTTGAGATTTTACTGTATGAACAAAGTTAATAAATGATTCAAAATTTAGTTCCCCTAAGTGAAAAGAAATGTGGGGGTAATCCACAAATACATGTAAAGAACAGTATTTATATAAAATTGGCATTTATAGAGATGGGTATATTACAAAGTTATAAAGATGACCTCATAATCCATATAATAGATTTGATTTCATATGACTTTTGAAAAAAGGAATGAAACTAATGTGGTAGCTGGGGTGCCTGGGTGGTTCAGTTGGTTAAGCCTCCAACTCTTGATTTTGGCTTATGTCATGGTTTCATGGTTCATGGGCTTGAACCCTGCATCGGGCCGTAGTGCAGAGTGTACTTGGGATTCTCTCTCCCCCTCACTCTGCCCCTCTCTCACTCACACATGCTCTCTCTCTCTCAAAATAAGTAAATAAACTAAAAAAAAGAAAAAAGAAGGGATGCCTTGGTGGCTCAGTCAGTTGAGCATCTGACTTTGGCTCAGGTCATGATCTCACAGTTCATGGGTTTGAGCCCCGCATGGGGCTCTGTGCTGACAGCTCAGGGCCTAGAGCCTGCTTCAGATTCTGTCTCTCTCTTTCTCTCTCTCTCTCTGCTCCTCCCCCACTTGTGTCCTCTCAAAAATAAATTAAAAAATAAAAAAAAATAATTTGGTAGCTTTATTACCATTTGACACACACACACATGAATTCTTTTTACAAAGCTAGCAGGGATTTCTGAACATTCCCATGGAAAAACTCCTATTTGAAATGTGATCTACCAGTATACTGGTATATCAATTAAGGCAAAGGCCTATATTAATTCCAAAGATACTAAAAAATTTTTTGATCAAATGGTCTCTAAACATGTGGCATTTTTCTTCATATAATATTTTTGGTATTTCCAAAAAACTAAGGACGTTGGCCCTAAATGACCATTGCTGAGTTCTATTTTGTTGCAAAAAAATTACATATGTACAAAAACATAACTCCCATGACTTTTTTGTATGTGGAGATCAAATGGCAAATGAATTTCAAGTCTAAAATCTGACTGATTTTATCAATAGTTCATTAACCTTTAGTCATTTAAGAGATTTTGCTTTTAAAATCTTAAACTTAATTCAATTTAAGATTACTAATACAGTTTATACTGTAACAGCACATACAACACTAGTTCAGAGAGACTATTCATATCAACAAGTCAAGGGATTCTTTCAGGAGTCTTTTCCTGAAGATTATTCAAATGATTGACCAAAACCCTTAAAGGTTATAGTTGATCATGACTGTGAGTAACTAAGTGATTCCTAAATACTTAAGACCTGTTAGGAATTACTGTAATCTACCATGTCATTTACATGCATGACTACTAGAAGGAAAGTTTAATACAAATATTATTGGTCCAGTATGCTTTATCTACTTTTATTCTTGCACTGGAATGTCCAGAGAAGATTATGATAAACTCAATCAGTTGGAATATATTTATTTAAGGAATGACATGAATCACCTGTTCAAAATACACATGAAAAAGAATCACTTAAATATACTAAAAGTATTCTACATACTACTTCTACTCTCTTTATGTATGGTTAACATGACCAAGAATAGGCATCATTTAACATTCCAGATTTTTAAACTACAACTTACTTTATAGTCAGATACTATACAGTATTAAACTGCAGTTTGAAAATTTTCAGGCTACCTGTTTATATTCATCTTTGTGATAACAGGGGCACTATTTAAAAGTGTAGAGTTGTGAGGGGCGCCTGGGTGGCGCAGTCGGTTAAGCGTCCGACTTCAGCCAGGTCACGATCTCGCGGTCCGTGAGTTCGAGCCCCGCGTCAGGCTCTGGGCTGATGGCTCAGAGCCTGGAGCCTGTTTCCGATTCTGTGTCTCCGTCTCTCTCTGCCCCTCCCCCATTCATGCTCTGTCTCTGTCCCAAAAATAAATAAACGTTGAAAATCTTTTAAAAAAAAAAAAAAAAAAAAAAAAAAAAAAAAATAAAAGTGTAGAGTTGTGAGTGAAAAACAACAACAGTTTTATTTGGGATTAAATGAATAATGTATGTGTTCCTCAAGAAGAATAGGCTTTAAAAATGTTATATATATTAAAAATATAAATACTTACAAATAGAATTTAATCACTACAGAATTTAAGTATCAATTTAAGTATCAAAAAGGTGAACATACCTAGGGAAGAGAGAGAAGGGTAGTAAAAAGTTCAAATGTAATTTATATCTTTTTATCATCCTCAGGAGAAACATTTGCTAACAGGAAAGAAAAGGGAGACCGTAATGAGTATTCCCTTAAATTTTTAAAACAGAAGTAACACTTGAAGCCCATATTGTAAATATGTAAGTCCTAAATATAATGAATGGTCTTTGCCCCCAGCTACTAAAGGCAGACAAAAAGGCACACGGACTGTCAAATGAGAAAAGTTAGTTGTTATAGTAGAGCTTCAGTTTCAATCAGTTTATTACTGAACAACATGTGCTACCAAGAAAATGAGCAGAAATGATGAGGGGTTATTTGGACATATCTTCAGATATTTAGAAGATGGCAAAAACACAGCTGCATCTAGGCCAAAACATTTTTATAATGAATCTTTTAAAAATTGTGTGAATGCTGCATACTTTTCATTGCCTGATTACCTGAAATACTTATATTTACAACAGAACTAATGTTATAAAACACTTGATAATAAAAATATTAACACAGGAAAAAAAACATACTCAAAATACGCCATATTGATTTCTCATTTAAAACAAATTAATGTTTGCATTAAAACATTGATAAAATAAGTTGGAAATTTTCTCTGAAGGGGATGACACCTCAGTATTTCTTAGAAAAGAAGAAAGTATGAAGGTTTTCCTATGTGCTTCAATAAATACAAATAAATTTAATATCTAAATCTAAATTTTATTCTATTCCCATTTATAAATAAGTTTGTGTACATACAATCTCTAAATTTCTGAGGATAACACTGTGAGAGGAAAAATAACATGTGCATTTGTAATTCACAGTGTTCACTTTTTCCCCCCTCTTCCTTTTACAGAAGCTTTAGAAAATTGCTTTTTGATGATTTAGCAAATTGTATTTATTTTTAAATGAATCTCATTTATTGAAATTGATAATTCCAGGTTTCATTTGCTTTGAAATTGCATTTTCCAATTGCTTCCAATGATAAGTTCTAGAAAAATGTGGTCCAGCATGACACTGAAATAAAGACTTAAAAATAAAACTCAGGTGACCTACTCTGTAAGTGTAGTAATTACATTTATAGTAAATTCTAAACATGGTAAGATTGAAGTAAAAAAATTGCTAGCTAAATGTTGACACTAAATTCTTTAGAGAACAAGTTGAGTACTTAAATAAATATAAAAGTATTCACATACATTTTCCATCTGAAAAATATTTTACAATTTTAGTCACAGTTCAAACGTATCTTCTATCCCTGTCACCATATATGAAGTATTAGAAAACAGTCATCAGTGCTCATTCAGAAATTCTTTTTATTCAGATGCCAAGTAACTTGAAACATAAAGTGGTCTGATATATTTTATAGTAAGTACTACAATGAGAAGACGGCCCCGAGGTACTACAAAACAGACCTGTTCCTTCTGAATCATCAGAGCATGATTACACTCACCTCAGCAGCATTTCAGTGTTAAGGACATTTTTAATGAAAACTAAATCTCTGAAAATTTGACAGAGATGTAATATCTCAATAGCAACACTTAACCAATCAAAACACTGAAATAGCAACACCAGCTACAGAGGGGGGAACCCCTACAGTTTAAACAAGGGTGCTCCTGGTTCTTGAGGCAGTTGGCAAACTGAATTGAACTAGCAAAGAGCTTCCAAAATGAATTTGCAAAGTGTTAGTTTATGATAATCTGTATGCCAGTCCTCAAGATATGGTACAAGAAAAAAAAAAGTTGATTTAAATAATTCTAAAACAGAGTGAGGCCTAGTTCTCACTCTTCTATGGAGTTCTAACACTTTAAAATACAACGTGTAACCAGTTCTATTTTCTTAAGCACACACATGAAAAAAGGCATGTCACTTGGTATCTACTGTGGATGGGGTTCTTGCGGGTGTTGTGGTTCTGCTCATGTAGCCGAAGAGCTCCCAGAAAGAGGTGTAGGACTCCCAACATGTATTCAATTAAGAGAGAAAGAGGGACTTTTGTCCCCCCACAAAAAGAAAAGATTCTGGCTTGAGGCTGACTTTTGGAAATTTTGTATTTTTAAAAACCCACTTTAGTTTTAGGCAGTTAGAAAACTGTTACCCATCCTATCTTCATCACAATTGTAGGATAAAGACTTTTGGATAACTATAGCCTCACAACCAAATCCCACTTTATTATTCCTTCCTTTTGGACTACAAAACATCGCTCTAAAGTTAAATTTAAATCTGTTCACATTCAGGGTTACTTACTTTAAAGTAACATTCTTGTTTAGTGTAAAACTCTCATTTCCATAATGTGAAAACCCAGAAAATACATTTCTAAAGTAATGTTTCCAGGTAAGGAGAGAAAACTGAGTGGTAAGATGAAACAATATTGTTAATTATGGTCCACACTCTGACACTCAACTGTTCAGGTAAGACAGTATCGATTACTAGTAAACTCTGGTCACAAGCTTTTTCCTAGGCTAGACAGGAAGGCAAGGAAACCATACTCCTTACCGTTTCCCTGACAGCAAGCATTTTACTTTTTGAAGTGAAGTCTAGGCATTTGAAACACTATATATAAAGAAACCATTTAAAAGGTAATTCTTCCAAAAAGGTTACATTTGCTTCCTATTTAAACTTTTAGTTAAAGTAAAAGGTGGTAGGTTGTAACATTTTAACAATGCACACAAAGCAATCCAGGCGCAAAATTAAACATAAAAGATGCATTGTCCTTTTTGATTCTTAACACACACACAGCCCCCAGATAGCAAACTCCTGGTTACTTTTTTAAAGTAAGTAGATTAAAAACAAGATTAACAAAATGTCCAAAGCATGTCAAATTATAGCCTCTACTAGTTAAAAATTCTGTTGGTTGTAAAACTCTGTTGGTGGCCATTTTGGCCTAGGATTTTTAATATAAATGAAACTAGAAATGACAGGGAATGGGGGAAGGGGTTTTCCTTCTTGAATAAAGAGGGAAATTTTTATCTAGAATGAGTTATCTGAAACATGAAAAAGAATATTCAAAGTCAGGCTTTACCAAAACCTGAAAATATAACAGAAAGTAAAATACAAGAACAATGCTATAGTATTGAAGATTTAAAAAACGTTATAAACATTTCTGAAGGAGGTAAATACATAAACTAATTGGGGAAATTATTTAATTGCTAAATAATATCATAGATTTTTCTTTTTCCTATGCAGAGCTCCAAAGTGATCATCTAAAGTCATTAAATTACATGACAATTTTATAGCCATAGCCAAATTAGTTGTTATAATATGCATGCACACACACTCACACACACATCTATCTATCTATGTAGTATCTTTTTATTAGAGTTTTACTGGCATGTACCTTTAGAATGATGGTCTTAGTTTTTTGTTTTTTTTTTTTAATGTAGTGAAGTCCAGTCAAGTTTGGCTAAAAAGCTGTTCTATTCAGATACAAGTTGTTAAGGAAACTTTATTTCATCTCATTTAATTGCTGAAAATAGTGAACATTTTCTCTTCTTTAACTTTTGTCTTACTTTTAGAATGTGTTTTAAGAAATTTATGATTTGGAACATTTTGCAAGTCCACTTACACCATTCAGCTTCACCACCACTGTTGTGTATTTGAGAAATAACACTCTATTTAACCTATAAACTGTGTTTTTTTTTTTTAAAGAAAGAGAGCAATTCCCAAATAGACCTTAAATTACAGTTGTTAAACTTGAGGCTGTGTAAATGTCCTTCTAGTCTTACTGATAAAAACCAGATAAAAGTAACTGAAAAGTTCTCATTTTCAAACTGGATATACTAATCAATTTATTCCCCCCAAAGCACAGTTCATTTTGGGTAAGAAATGGACATTTTGGGTTAGAAAAACAAATGGATCAATGATTCAATGCGGAAATTTCCAGAGTTTTAGGAAGAGTGGTTTAAAGGAATGTACAGTGGCAATTCTAACCTAGGCTTCATTACTTGGTCATTGCTGAGTGATGCCACATTCACATGTGAGGGCTACTATAAGTCAATAGATGGCAGTCCATCGCCTAGTAAAAGAGCTGAAGATGACTAAACTCACCATGCATCCTGCTTTTATTCAAGATTAAATACTGCTTAATTACACACATTTGGATTTGCCTATCTACATAATTATTTAACTTTTATTCTAGATGAAAATTGATACTGATATATACATGTTTATAAGTGTACTAGCTTAGCATGTATATTTGCATAGTAAACTAATTCTAAATTACCAATTACTAACTTCGACTTGATAATTATAAATTGTGATAGTTACCTTCAATATTATTTTGAAAACTAATCAGAATTCCAGATTGAGAAAAATGGATTTTTCAAAATAATTTTGTTATACCTATAAATAGAATATATTGTAACTCTCTAAAAGAGAAATTCATTTTGTTTTCATTTATTTTTTCCCAACTATTCTCTTTACAATTTATGTTTTTCAAAAGCTACACTATTAAACAAACCTTCAAATATTTGTTATACTAAATACCAATTTCTATTCTTCTATGACAGCTATATTAAAGAATATAGGTGCAAGTAATGAAAACAGTGGCTTTAAAATAGTACTTCCCACATGTCAAGTTTTCAAGACTGGAATTCTCTAACTTAGGGGAAAAGGGAAAAGAAACAGTGTCAAATCCATTAGGCTGTAATTTAATAAAAATACTGATTAAAAAAACTGTTATATAATTACAAAAAGTGACTATCATTTTGAAAAATATATGATTGGATTTCAATCAAGTTTAGGCTATAAGGATTTCACCATAGTATGTTAGGATAAAAAAATTGCTATATAAGTATAAATACAATGTATCCATAAGAGTTACACCTAGAACATATATGTGTAACATATATAGGGGGATACGTGTGTGTGCACGCGCGTGTGTATTTTGGTATAACACTAAATATTTTCACAAAACCCAATTTGGGACTGAAGGACAGTTGAGGAATTACAGCTTTCTACTGAGAATCTTTAAATAAACTGAATAGTGATAACAATATGAAAACAAACCATCGGGCATTGTTCATTGCTTCTTGGGCCTGTGACAATCTTATTGGTAGTCTGAGTCACTGCTTGGTTTACTTTTTATTTCTACAAGGGGAGAGCAGTAAGAAGACATGTTTTGTAAAAACTTCGTCCTTTCTATTTTTACTAACTGTCTTCCTATAACCAAACCCTCTTAATACGTTAAACCTTAAGGAAGAGCTTTTATAATACTGTTGCAACTGCAGAACTACAAGAATACTTTTTATTATCTCATCTTGCGCAGTATAACACATTTAATATATTAAAAAATGACTACTATGGTGAATTATTGAAATTATTGAAGCTGAGTATTAAAAATAAACTGACTTCATAATATTGAGCACTAGCCAATTGATTCCATAGTAAATTATGTTTTCTACTTCTACTTAGCCTAAATTCACAATAAAAGGAAACCAGAGAATTGAATAACTTGAATGGTATTAAGCAGATGTTTATACACTTTGAATAAGTCAAGAGGAGCTTAAGGATATGACAGTTGTTCTATGCAAAAGATACACTAAGCTTTTCTTAGCTTCATTAAAAAAAATATGTGCAAAAATTTCAATAAAGCCAGAAAAATGATTATGGAAGATATGATGGACTGTATGCTTAGGGACCGTAGATAATACAACACTTTAAAGACACTGGATTACTATTATTTTTTATGGCTCCTAGCATACTTTTTCCCTTTAATTTCATGAGTGTAGTGTAGGAAGACGGAGAAATATCATGATGTAATCATTAAATGATGTGAGTAATAAAAAACAAACTCTTTTCAGAACAGGAAGATATAGAACAGAGCACTGGGCAGGGAAGAAGAGAAAAAGTATATTATTGCTTTCTCAGTGCAAAAACTCTTGGATGTTTATTATCTTCCAGTAGAAGATGCTTGTCTATATTTTATGGTCAGCAGTTCAGAGAAGGATAAATAGGCTAGGTCTTGGGGAAAATAAAAAAAAAAGGTGTTTCTACTCACCGTTAGGTGATACTGCCTCCAGATTTCTGGGCAAGCCTGGAAAATAAAAATATTGATCAGCTGGGAGCATGAAACAAGGTACTTTACAGCCTGTTGGTTTTGGCATAACCCAGCATCCACCGGTGTCGGTCACAGGAAAATAAGAAGCTTAACAGAAAGGGTCTGCATTTCAGCTTCAAAAACCTGGCTAGACAGTTTAATTGAATTTTACACTGGTTTAACACACTCCCTGCCATTGTCAGAAAGCCAGTAACAAAGTTTTCTCTCTCTTTTTTTCTTTTCAGGTTAGAAGTTTTGGGCACTAAGATGTGATTAAGAGCCATAACTCAGTTAAACTGATAAATGAACAGCAGTGGTCAAAATCAGTAAGAATCACTAAATACACCTTTTAAAAGAACATTTAGAACCTTGGTAGTATGATTGAAAAAAAAAACAATTTAATAGCAACGGCTTTAAAGAAGCCTTTGCTGTGGTTATATATTTCTGATGTCTGTTGCCATCTTTTTACCTAATCATTGGCTGCTAACCTATGAAATAGGGTAAAGAGAGAATTACACCAAAACTAAACTAAAAACAACCTCAATCTAAAGTCCATGCCTTTTCCCTTAAAAGCTGTCTCCTCCATCTGTACATTTATAGGCAAATCACTTTAAAAAACCAATAAAACCTCAATAACTTTGTAAAAGAATAGGTAACAAAACAAAAACAACCACAAGCAATAGCAGCAGCAACAACAAACACCAGTTAGGAGGCATTTTCTTATGTGCACAAATACAAATCCTCTTTCCTTATACTTAAATTATGACTCTGCTAAGGAAACACTTTTCTAACCAAGTTCTTATATTTTCTTGGTCTGCTGTCTTCTGAGAAAAAGAACAGCTGATGACAGTAAGTATTTTTTATAATTATATTACAGCAACAATTTAAATATATTAAACCACCAAGCTAAGTAAATGACAATTCTTAAAGTAAATGTGAATTTATAACTTTTGTTTTAATATGTGTATCTACATACATATGCATGTATATACACACACATATGCATGCCTAAAATTAGAATGAGTTGTCTTTCTTAAACCTTTATCATCTTTGACTTATACCTTGAACAATTCTTTACCTGATTT